>NW_028277075.1:70437500-71687500 GCF_059951505.1 Python bivittatus | reverse complement strand
TGATCAACCAAATGATAAATGAGATACAATTTAGATAAATGTAAAATGATGCAGATTGGGTTGATACCCTCTCCCTTCACATATGCACTTATGGAGTCTGAGCTATCTTTAACTAACCAGGAGAAAGATCTTGAGGTTATGGGGTAGCTCAAAAAAGATATTCACTCAGTGTGGCAGCTTTGAAAAAGACTAAGGGTTGATGGGAAAGGGACTGAAAATAAATGCTAACGTTGTAATGCCCTTATACAAATCTGCATGTGGAACAGTGTGTCTACTTCTGGTTGCTACCCTTGAAAAAGAATATAATAGAGCTGGAAAAAGTGCAGAAGAGAGAAGCCAAAATTATCAAATGACTCAAACTGCCTTTTCTACATTACAAAACACTAGGATGAGGCATCATTTGTCTGACTGGAAAAAGATTCAGAACAGACCAAAGGGGTGGGGGGAAAACTTTATTGAACAAGCAATTAATGTGGGGAATTCATTACTGTAAGACATAGTAAAGGCCACTAACTTCAATTGAATAAATTCTTGGAGGACAGTTCCATTAGGGACTATCAGTCTTGAAGACTCAATATTATTTCCAGGTTGGGGCACCATACCTCCACATTCCAATTTCAAGGGAACAGTGACAAGAGAGAAGTACAGCTCTGTTTCCTGCTGGTGAAAATCCTTTGTCTGTGTGGCTACAGGTCAGGGTAAAGAAACTGAAATCGAAGCAGCAAAACTATTTAAAATCAGCTTTTCCCAACTTAATACCTTCCCATCAGGAAGGGTTTGGACCCTATCAACCAATGGCATTTGTGGCCATTCTGGCTGAGGAGGATGAGATTGGCCATCCAATACATCTGGAGGGTACCAGATTGGGAATGGCTTATCTAAGTTGAGCTTTACATCTGAACACTCTTTATATCATAATGGGCAACCTGGCACCCACCAAATTCAGGGGAATACTATTCCCCCAGATTATTATTTCTGTTGGCAAGCTAGCTGGGGCTGATGGGAATTTGAGGGTACCAGATTTCCTCTTCCTGTATTTCCTTAAGAAAAGTTGATTTGGAAAAAGTCCCAGGAAATATAAATGGTACAAAACAAGAAACTAACTCAATTTTTGTTGTTAGTTGCCAGATTTACTATAGCAGAACACTAGAAAAGTAAAGTACATCTTTCTTTAAATAAATGGTATTTACAAGTGTGGGAAATAGCATTGGCTGAAAAACTAATACAGCAGCAAAGTCTCTTGAAGAATCCTTTAATTAAAATATCATCTTATTGATATTTGATCTCCATTTTTTCTTCCTTCCAGCCCAATGGAAGGTGAGAAAGAAATTATGTAATGCGGCTGAGACTCTGTCTATCATCTTTACAAAAACTAGACCACCTTAATTTGCCATGGCTGGAGAAACTGGCAAAAAAAAGGCAGAGTTTAAAAATGAGCTGGATCCAGCCAGAGGCTGCAGAGAAAAATATTTCAGGGGGAAAAAAAATCTCCAATGCATCCTTGTGGGAGAGGCAGTTGGGCAGAGGCAATTGGACAATGCTGCTGACTTCTTCATACTTACGTTCCCCTTCCTCCTGGTCATATGATCCAGAGAATAGCTGCTGCTAAGGGGTGGAAAGTATTTGAGAAACTTGATTCTATGGCCTTTCCCTACCTTATTTTTAGTAATATCAATAAAATAATTCCTAATTGATTACCTCGATCTATATCAATCTGGATATAAATATTGAATATGGATGTTGAAAATGATGCATCTGTCTTTAAAAATATAAATATATTTATATACACTTAGATCATGATTTTGTTTTTTGCTTTTGTATAATTCTGCTGATGTTTTTTTCTTTAATTCTTACATTGTTTTCAGTGTCTTGTCAAGCACAATATCTTTAGATAACTTTAGAAGTCATCGTCCAAACGTTTTCTCTGCCATCTAAATGGGATCAAGAAAGAACCACTGAAATGATGGCAGCTCACTGATGGAATGGCCTTTCAAGACACGCTCACCTGTTGCATTTTGCACCCAGCAAAAATATATCCAATCTCTCAGACTTTTCAGAATCACTAAGGATCAGCTTTCTACCAGAGGACACTTTTTATTTTACCAACTGAAAGGGCTGCTGCTATTTCCTTTTGCTGCATTAGCTTGTATTTTTCTTGTTTTATTGTTGGTGACTCTTACTACATTGTTCACCGTTCTGGGAACATCAATTTATCTTGAAGAAGTGTTGGGGTACAAATTAGTTAATATATCTCTCCCACATATAATAATGAATTCCTTTCTTATTTTAACAAAATGGCCAGCTTGGTTAGTGCCTGGTTTCTACCAAACCGCATTATGATGAAAACCTGAAACGGATAGGCATATCAAAGATTTTGCCAGGAGTTCTCTTACTCTGCATGCATGCCTGCATAAGAGATTGAGAGAAAGGGAGAGCAAAGAGTTTTCAGGAAATCAGCAGCACCCATTTTCCTTTCCACTGGCAGCCCCCTCAAGGTCAAGATGGCTTTATTTATTTATTTCAATTTATATAGCCGTGCATCTCACTTATGCGACCTAAGTATAGGGCTGGCCCAGTTCCATCTAGAGTGCTTCCAACATCTGCTCTCCTCTTATTATTTGTTTGTTTATTATTTGTTAATCAAATTTGCATAGCTGCCCCTCTCACAAAAAAGTGACTCTGGGCAGCTTACAACAACCTCTTTCTCGGTCATACTCGCACGGTCAGTGTCTGGGTGTATGAAGGGTGAGCAAAATGTTGATGCCCTGGTACTTTCTCGTCTCATTCTCCATTGGTTCACTCTAGTCCCAGTCCTGCTGATTTTCTCCAATCAGTTGACTCTGTGACCAGTTTTCTCCTCCTCATCACTGGTCAGCAGTAACTCAGCACTACAACTTGCCAGCCAATTGCAGGACAAGGCGCCACAGCTGTCAACCGAGGTGGACGTCATAGCCATCATTCTTGCCAATTCCCTAGGTAGGCAACTTTAGGGCGTTCAATTACGATGAGAATGCCTTGGAAAAATAAACAGGGTGAGCTGCAGCACTGGCTGAATGGCAATCAGAATAGCGATGTTGCATTAGCAACACTTAGAAACCTACAGCCTACTGATTCAAGAGGGTAGCTACATATTGCAAAGGAAACATACTGATACCGGCAGGAATGTTACAAAACTAATTGTTACAGTTATATGCCTCCCCACATTGATCCTGAAAAACACTCCACTTCTGCATAGGCAACATCAATTCCACAAATGCAGCCAAACGTCATGTATGCTCAGAGTCTACCATCCGTTTTTCTCATAACTGCTCTCAAACACACAAGTCCATGCTTGCACACATATATTTTTGTTTAATTTTGCAGACTAACTGTGGCTTGGAAATGCAAGAGCAGACCAGATATTTAGCTGTTTTGTTTTGCTGTTCTCAGGCAGCTTGCAATTCTCAATTACACATTTAGAAATATTGAGAATTGATTAAGGATTCATCAGAAGGATATAACCAGGAGGCATCTGGGAGCAGTTGCCCATTCAGAAACATAGATAATATCCTGGAGTATTTAAAGAAAAGGCAGGAACATTTAGCAGGAAATAGAGTGTGAAGGATACCTAGAAATGTGCCAAGACATTGTAAATAATCAGCATGGCTTCCAACTATCTTCTGTTATTTAAATTGTCATATATTTTCAGTGTTCTAAGCAACTGGATGCACCTAGCTGACCTTGGCTGATCTTGAAAAATCTAAGGAAGGTCAGACCTGATTAATACTTGGATGGGAGATCACCAGGGAATCTCAGGGCTATAAACCAGTTTGGGATTAAATAATAATAATAATAATAATAATAATAATAATAATAATAATAATAATAATAATAACCTGGAAGAAAGCAATGGCAAACCACTTCTGTACTGTTGCCAAGAAAATTGCACAGACATTGACATGAAGCAGCTGCGTTTGTGGGTCAGGAAGGTGAAACTGGTGGATGTGGTGTTGCATCTTGCCTCTTGCCTTTTTTGACCTCCCCCCCCCTGGACATTACTGACATGAAGTCAGCATGAGTTTGACTTGATACAACATTTTAACTTTCCAATGAGAAGCCCACTGTTCAACTGTAGAGGCGGGACATTGGAGATTCTTGGAGGGCTCTATGCTTTTTGGAGATCAGGCTGGGTCATGAGAGAGTTAGAGAACTGAGGAAGAAAGGGGGGGAGGTATTGCAGCAACAGATAAAAAGCTGCATTATTTATTTAATCATTAGGCAATGTTTCTGACATATTGCTAAGCTAGGGGGTCGGATATAAATGCAGGGAAAAGGCAGGAGTTTGCAGGAACAAATTCTCTGGAAGAGTTTTAGTAGATGAGAGAAATCCCCCAGTGCTCTTCTTTATGAAATGAAGAAAAAGACATAATTAAAGAAACAACAGCTTGGAGATTCACTGTGTTAAAATCCAGTATCTACACTGGGGCAGAGAATGGGGAGACAGAGTGCCACCCTCCTTCCCATTTTAAAGTTCAAATGGACTTCTTTTATTTGCTTTCCAAGAGTAGATTTATAAAGCACTTATATTATTTGGAATGATTCTACAAAATAATTTTAACTATATGAAATTATTTTAAAAGCTCCTAAGCCACAGAGGCACATTTGCTGTACTTGTTAATTGCTGCACACTCCCTCCTTATTTAAATTCTTATATGTTTATTGCTTATTTACTGTATGTTTATCCTACTTTTCAGATAATTACTATCTTCAAAACAGGCTTGCATCAACAAAAGCAAGACAGAGAAGGAACGACTTTGCCAGCGGGCTTGCAAAATAAGTACGCATGACTCACAAAGGAATATATGATAAAACAGTTGAAAAAGAAATAAAAATGAAATGGAGATACATTAATCGAAAAAAGGAACATATTTGCCAGAAAAAAAGTTTTAGCTATATTTTTTAAAAAAATAGTTTTACCATACATTAATTGGTGCATTTCTCTGGTTTGACTGATGTGCTACTCCTGCTATGGGTGAAACTGCCGTAGTACAGAAACAAGAAACTACCTGCACATTTAATATACTGTAGCTCACCATTGGTGTTCACGTGCAAAAGAGTGAACACCTTTGCAGGAAACCAACAGCTTCCGTTTTTCTCTTAGTTTAGAAAAGCTTCCATTTTCAGTTAGTTCAAGACTGAGATGGCTGCGGTTGTGGCTTGGTCTGCCTTTATGCTCATCCAGTGCCTCCTCTTCTTCTTTGCCCGGCAGTGTGGTAAGCATTGGCACACCTGAGGATGGGGGGAAATGTGCATCTCATCCAATAATATTGGGACATCCTTTCCAACACAGGATGGGCAAGTTGCTCTCTTTCTTTCTCCCTTTCCCTCCTTCTCTTCATCATCAGGGCAGACCTCCTTTAGCCATGTGCCACACCCACTGATCTCTTCTCTTTTCCTAGGTTTGGTGAGCAATGATTCTGGAGCGAAGTTGACTTAGCTGTCACCTCCTGCCATACTACTGAAGGGGAAGGACTAAAATTGGACTGCCCCATCAACTAATGCTATGTATACAGGTACCATCCGCTGCCTGGACAGATAAGCCTCCAGTATCTGAGCACTTTCACTCCCTCTCTGAAAAGGGCCCACAAAAGCTGGAAGACCTAGAAGACGAGCAGTTGTGGAGTCAGTTCAGTGGCTGAGTGGAAGGCAAGGACTGGATTTGGAATCTGAAGGACCTCCAGTGAAGTGGCTCAGGACTCTGTCTTTGTGCTGGCATGGATCAGTGATTGGAACAGGAACAGGGGCTGGTAGAAAGCCAAGGAGCATCTGTCCACTCCTCATTCTCTCAGCATGGGATGCAAGTCTCCACACACAAGGGAGCCACTTTCTGCCCTCCGCATACCTGAGCCATCTCAGTCCAGAGCTGCATCATGACCCACAGCATACAAAAAGGCACTAGCTGGCCAAGGGGTTGGAGGACCAGAGTCACATCCTAGCCGTTTCTACAGAGGGGGAAGAAGCTTCAGCGCTGATTTCTAGCCATCTAGCAATCTTATCATCATTCTTGATTAGACTTCCCCAACCTGACCCCTCCATCTCAGTGACTGGAGATTCTGGGAGTTGTAGTTTCAGTACATCTGGAGGGCATCAGGATGGGATGGGCTGTTCCAGGCCCTATTTCTCCTTGATTTGCTACAATTAATACCCCTGGGTCCTATTTCTCTCCCTCTGTATGCTAGGGTAGGTAGTTATTTCTACTCCAGGGGAATCACTGGATGCTAACTTTCCCTTTCCCTCTTCAGTTGACCATTTTTACCCTACAAGAAAGCTCACAGCTCTACTCTACCTTTTCTGCTATGGAAAATTATTGGATTCATACATCATATTAAGCCATGGTTTGTTTAATTACTGTGTACTGAATAAATCACAGTAGCTGGGTTTACACAACATGCTGAATTAAAACTAAGTCAACCCCACTAAGACATAGTGCAACATCAAAGCTCAGCCCTAGAATTAGCCCCACAACACGTGATGACGGCGGCCCATTTGCAATACCATCCACAAAGCATCTGTTCCAAAAGTAAGTCCCACAGCTTTCATGGAGAATCAGTTCCAGGCAGGTAAGTGGATATAAGATGGCAGCCTCTGACAGCTTCAAAAGAGTAGACAAATAAAATGGAACTTCCCTAGTTTGGTGCAGTATACCTCTTTTGTGTTCCAAGTGGTGGGTCAGGACCCAATGCTGTATCTCAGCCAGCCCATGGTGGGTTGCTACACCAACACTACCACTACAAAAACGTATACTTTAATAATCAGTTTGAGCTAAATGTGGATCACTAATCTGAAAAGGTTGAGAATTCCTAAGTTAGACAAACAAGGAAGGAGAAGGCCATTCCCTTTGGGTTAATATCTGGTCATTAGGTATTGAAAATTGATAGCTGAATTAGACTTCCCTACCCACCTTTAACAGTGCTGAAGTGCTGCCCTAGTTACCGGAAAATGGACCAGAGGATGCTTCTTCTCTCTGAAGTCCTGTCTCTTTTACCGCAGCACTTCTGAAATCCCTGCCTGCTAGGTAGCTCTATACAGGTCCAGAGAGAGAGAAAGAGAGGGAATGAGACTAGCTATACTTACAGGAGGACGGTCTGTGGCAGCAAAGCTAAGAGGAATCTGTGGCTTCCAAACAGACATGGTGAGGCTGCTTCAGAGTTTCTGCAAAGCAGTCAATTGCTGTGGTACACAGGGACACACCGTGATACAGTAGCAGGCACTGCCTTTACAAAAATCTCCTGTGGTGGGAAAAATGAAAACTTGGTTCTACCTTTGAAGTATAAGCAAACCTAAGAGGAAGCAGACAGTTGACTCTTTCCTCCCTGGAAACATCTAGAGAGAGATTCGCTGAAGCTGTTGTACAAAATGCAGCTGTGATCTTGAACAAGAAAGAAGGGGAGGCGCAGGGATAGAAGTGCTAAATTTTCCCTACTATTTTTTATCCAGTTCAGACCTTCTCTCATTCATACTGTTTCTTTTTCTATGTACATAAGAAACTCAGTGGAAATTAGGCCTGCCTAATGCTGGATAGAATCAGGTTGCATAATCACTTAAGCTGACGTAGGCTATTTTTTACCCAGTTCTTTATCCGTGTAAATTTTCAGAAGACAGTCAGTAAAACAATCATAAACCTACTATTTCTGCAACTTTGGTCCTAAAACGAAGCATAAAACTACTGTACCTCATATCATGCCTTTGTAATGAGGACATGCTGCCCTTCAAACTAAATAAATATTTCAGTGTAATAAAGAGAATTATCTTTGAACAAGAAGTGTAAAGCAAACTAAACACATAACAATTAGACTCACAGATCATGCTGAATCTTAACATTAGCTTTGGGCCAATCCAAATCATACATCCATATGTATTGCAGACTGGCCAGAATGGGTTGGGACAGCATCTTGTCTAGTCCAGCATCACTAGCCACAGTTCCATTCGGAACCAAATAAGTAGACATAAATAAATGGGCTTAGGCACCCTCACAACATCTTTGGACTTCACTGAATATAATGGGACTGCTCTCATCTGACCTAAAGGTAATTGATGGTACACTTAGTCAATTTACTCAAAATAGGCAATAAGTTAATGAGCCTATGCAGCCAAGAACACTTTGAGGCCACCCCAAATCAGTCCAAGAGAATTGTTTTTATGTGATCAAGTGATACCTTTTCTGGCTCCAAGCTTTGTGTGCATGCACAGCATGGCTGACCATGGTACATCAAGCCAACTTTGAACAAGATAGGTAGAAAAGATTAAGTTAATCTTGCCTATACACCCAAAACACCTCTGGGCCACTACTTCATGTAACCACTTATCCAAGAAAGTGGCCTTAATACGGTGGGACTGTTTCTCACCCTGCCCAAGTCTTTCGGTACATGCATGACACAGTCAGTTGTAGCACATCAAGCTAAATTTGCTCCAAATAGATAGAAACAAAAAGGGAAAAGGGCTCATATCTTAGCAGGTCGCAGTACCTATTTGACCTAGGCCGATCCCCAAATCTAAGCAGGGTTGGACTGGTTAGAATTTGGATGGGGACTAATCAGCGCTTTGACCTGGAAATATATAGGGAGCATGGATGTTATGTGGCTCAATCTACAGTACTACCTTCAGTTAATAGGCTTTTTTTCTTATTGGAGGAGTTGAAATATAAGTATCATTTGCCAGACAGTGCAGAGAGGCAATATCTTCAGTTAAAACAATTTTTGACATGATCTAGATATGGGCCAGCAAGCTTAAGTGCTTCTCTAGCTCTAGAGGATTTAACATATTGTTTATAATAATAAGCCTGTAACAGCTATTTATAAAAGGCTATTAGAATACATTAAAGTAGACATTCAAGAGTATTGGAAAATATTTGGTATGTAAACATCAATGTTTATCACTTTGCTATCCTCTGGGCATCTGTATGTCACATTTCTATATGTTTAAAATTATGATTAATTCAACATCAGCAACAAAATTATTTTTCATGTAGATACCTATCTTTTTTTTAAAGGAAGAAATTGATGGTTTCAGTTCACCGTTGGAGATGTTGTGCTTGAAAGGCAACATTGGTTCACGTGATGTCATTATGTGCTACAAGGGTCCCTTCTGGATAGAAATTGTTTTACATATTAATTCTGTTCACAAAGACTCATCATTTTTTATAGAGGCTTATGTTCCTTTGAATTATATATCAATGGTTTGGAAACTAACAGGAAGATAATGGAAATAAATATTGTCTGCTTTTATGATCACCAAAAAAGGATACTATAAAGCTGGAAGAACATCCATTTGCCATCAATTATACAATGGTCTAAAGAACTCGTCTCTCTTTCTATATTTGAGCATAGGTTTTATCACCAGGAGTCCAGTTTGGAGGACTGTTTAGAAATTTGGACCGTGTATATGAGTTTATAAGCTTTTCTTTTATATTGTTAACAGTATCAATAATTTAATTTATGATGTGATATGACTGTATGATTAGTTTTATTTAGTACCTAAGAGGTGTATGCTTTGTGGTTTTTCTTTCCTTTTCCCTACTTTCTTTTGAGTATACACATACATACAGATGACAGTGGGACTGTCTTCTGATTAGACATAGGTTTGGATTGAAAAAAATACCAATTTATAATAGTGATCCTTATCATAACGTAAGGTCTTCTCCACCTGTCAGTTAAAATGCAATCCCCCCATTCTTGATTTGGCATATAACAATGCCAACATAAAATTGATAGCTGACCCCACTGCCAATCCTTACCCTGACTTCATTGCTTTTGTTTGAATCATTGCCAAGTGGTGTTGTCCTGGTTTGTGAGTGTACCACTCATTAGAAGCAATTTGTTTTCCTCTTTTCCTTTAATATTCTCCCCTTCAGCACATCACCAACCAATGGGGAAGACCAGCAATCAGGGGCACTATAGCACAAATGGAGAAGGATTGACTTCAGGGTTTTATCTGGACCTCTCTAAGGTAGTTAGTTAATCCTTCTTCCCATACCTTTACCACATTTTGGCATCTCCCAAGTTTTAAAAAAAGGAGGGATATATAGGAACACCCCAAGGTCAGAAATAGTTCTAGAGAGGGGGAAGGCAAGACTCTGCATGATTTTTCAACTAGTTAGTCCCTACAGAGGCAAAGAACTGAAACTGACTAGCAACTGGATAACTGTCTCTCTTAATTTACAGGGAGAGGGGAAGTGAGGAAACTGATAAAAATAGTAAAGGAAAGAGTCACTACTTCAAAACCAGTATATCTAATAAGGACTTAAGGCTGTTTTATTCATGGGCTGGGAATGAGATGAGACCAATGTCAAATTACCAAGGGCAAAGATCGGCCTGATTGTGCCGTGATAGAGTATAAGTGAGACAAATAAGTGTAAGTGTAAACCCTGGCTTAAAAATACAAGGTCTCACCAGAGTAATGATATTAGAGCTGACTAATGGAATGTGTTGTCCTCAGTACAGTAGTATGGTGGTGGGAGAGATTTTGTGGGAACTGATTGGCTTGCAACTAGTCCACGGTATGGATTTTCCATCTTTCAATTAAGGCTTCTCTCTCCTGTTATCTATCTATGATACATCAACCCTGGTGGGGGGAGATCAATTAAATGTACATCCAGTGATTCTGTGGTGATAAGCCACTTTTGCACTATACAGAGGACTGGCATAACACCATTTAAATCATAGAACAGTCACTGGGGACAAGGTAAGGGGAACACTGGCTTGCCAAGGCTCTTTAGTATTGATGAAAAATGCAGTAAAGAAGAACAGTGTTGTCTATTAAGTTGCTGATAAAGATATAAGACAAGTCTAATGGGGGGGGATGTAATCAAAAAGCACAACTTTTTAAAAATTTTACATTTAGGTGTTCAGAGAGAAAATAAGGAACAACACAAATCTTTCATGTTAGTGTTTAGAAGCTATGGTGAATGGGTGTGTAAAAAATTGCAATCTAATGATGTTAAAACTTAGTAGAATATTCTTTAAAACCACAGGCAGAACAGTCTGAACAGGAAGAGAGTTTATTTTGACTCACTGATGCAAGGTGGGTAGTTTTATACCTGAAGTAAAGAATCTTTTAAATGGTTATATATGCTGAAACTCATAACTGCTTCTGATACAAGCAAAAAAAAAAAAAAAGTTTGCTAATCCTGACTTTAAAAAGAGAGAGATGCTTTGGCATCTTACACGTTTTAAATCTTTTATGGCTTTACCACAGGAAATGGAGCTTTGCTCAGCTGTCAGAATAAAATAGAGTTTTTATCTTCAGAAAGGGAAATTGGACTTCAGAAGAGTCAACTTCAACAAGTACCAGTACAACAAGAAGTTCTGAGCAAGATCCCATGGATAGAAATCTTTAAGTCAAAGGGAGTACATGAGGTTTTGAAACTTCTCAGAAAATAAGGTACTGAGAGTACAATTGCATGCCATTCCAATGAATAGAAAAAATGGATGAGCAGTTTAGGAAACCATTGTAGGTGCATAGGGAACTTTTGACTGAGCTAAAAATTAAAAGGGACAATGGAAGATGAGTGCAATCACTAAGGAAGAGTACCAGCAAATAGCTAATACCTGCAGAAAGCAAGGCCAACACTCAAAAGGAACTTAAGAAAAGCTAAAAGCAACAAAAAGGATTTGTTGTTGTTGTTATGTAAATAGTAAGAAGAAGAAAAAGGAAGGAATGGGCTTGCTACCTAGAGAAGATGGTAGGGTGGTGACAGGTGACAGAGAGCTCATCAGCTCCTATTTTGCTTAGACTTCTCTGCAAAGGAGAATGGTGTTCAAATAGACCTAAAGATAACAACTGATACAAGCAGGAAGTGGCAATCCAAGGTAAGTGAAGAGGTAGTGAGGGAGGACCAGGCTACCATGAACAAGTTAAACTCTAGGACAAGAGTCTTGACAGAGCTTGTAGATATCATTGTGGGTCATTTGTCTGTGATATCTGAGAATAATTTGAGTCACACATAGTGCCAGACAACTGGAGAGGAATCAATGCTGTTCCAAAAGTGGGGAGTGGGGAATGGGGAGAAGGCCTGAATCCAGACTTTCTTGACAGTAGCCATTTAGTTGACCATGGGAATGCAATGGACACAGTATGTCGTGACTTCAGTCAACCATTCAACGAAGCCTTCCATGAGATTCTAATTAAGAAGATGGCAAAATGTGGTTAGGCTACCATTACCTGTACATGGCTGAACAATCATCAGTAGCTCCATATGAGGCTGGAAGGTGTTTCCTACCCTAGGACTCTATTCTAGACCCTTTATTGTTCAATGGATTTACAAATTACTTGGATAAAGGGTTAAAACATATTATTATCAGATTGGCAGATGACAAAAAGATAGGAGGATAGCAAACCCCTTAGAGCAGGGTTTCCCAAACTGTGAGGTATACCTCCCTTGGGGAGGTGCAAACAGAGTCCAGGGGAGGTGTGAAGAACCTTTTAGTTGTACATTGTTACAATAAATCCCCCTTTCCCAAAGTTTCAGTGTATTGTTTACATTGTTCATTTGTGTTCATTTTGGTGTTTGGATATTTATTTATTTGTTTGTTTGTTTGTTTGTCTGTCTGTCTGTCTGTCTGCCTGTCTGTCAAATTTGTATATGCCGCCCATCTCGCTATACAAATGACTCTAGATTTTTAAGGGAGGTGTGTACATTAAAATTACATTAAAGGGAGGTGTGATGGCAAAAAGTTTACGAGCCCCTGGCTTAGAGGGAATATTCAGTAACAAGCTAGAACAATAGACAGAAACCAGCAAGATGAATTTCATCAGGAACAAATACAAAGCCTTTCATTTGGGTAGGAAAAACTAAAGGCACGAATATAGGATGGGGGAGTCCATATTAAGCAGCAGAACATTCAGAAAAGATCTGGGTGTCTTGGTGGATCAACATGAGCTAACAGTATGATGCAGCTGTAAGAAACAGCAAACACAACCCTGAATCAACCCAACTATAATGTCAAGATCAAGAGAAGTCACTGTTCCTTTCTATTCTTTCTTGGTCAGACCACACCTAGAATATTGCCTCCAATTCTGGGCCTCTGTCTTCAAAAGGACATTGTCAAGCTGGAGCATGTCCAGAGGAGAGCAATCAAAAAGATAGGAAGAAAAAAAACATGAATAGCAGTTGGTGGGATTGCATATGTTTGTCTAGAGAAGAGAAGACAGGGATGAGACATGATAGCTGTCTACAAGCATCTGAAGGACTGTCATGTTGAAGACAGGGCAGAATTATTCAAAGTTATTTCCGAAGACAGGACAACAGACAAGGGATTTTAATTACAAGTCAAATTTGGTTGGATAGCAGGAAGAGTTTCCAGATGCTTAAGAGCTGTTCTCAGCCAGGGAACTGACGGCATTGGGATACGATATACCACTCCTACTTTCACTAAAGTTTGAATAGCCATTTGTTGGGGATGCTGTAGTCATGGATTTCTGCACTGGGCAAGCAATTGGACTAAATGATCTCCAAGCTTCCTTCCATCCCTTGTATCCTATGATTCTGTTGTTCAATATGATTCGATTTTACAGTGATTATGATGGTTAACCCACTATCAGCTTCATCAGCATTATCTCATCATCTGTGCTGAGGCACCTTGATGTTGCTGCTTCTGAGCCCGTGGGCATGGGGTGGATGCTGTGCTTAGGAGGCCAGCCCCGGCAGGCATGGCATAGCCCTCTCAGACCAGAGGCAGATCCTGGGTTCCTCCACAGGAAAAGCCCATCCTCTGCCACTCGCAGCACATCCCCTTGGGGCCCTGGCCTTTTGCCTCGATGCCCTGCCCAGTGCCACCACTTTTTCACCGGGTGCCTGGGGTTTTTTACAGCAAAGGCTGATGGAAGAAACAACAGACATGGTACAGTAGAATAGGCACACGTCTCTTGGTCAGCATCCTTGGGGCAGGCTAGCCAGGGCCAATCCCGATGTCCCACCCCAGAAGCTGGAAGGGAGTTGGGGTGGGGGTGGGGTGGCATTGCAATTAAAAATGGAAATCGGTGATTTCAAGCTGGAGGATGGATAGGAGAAATGTCAACCGGCTGAGCCGCTTCGGGCTTGGCCCCCGGATCGAAGGATACCCCATCCCCCCCACCCCCTGCCCAGCGGCTGGCCTCCGAAACGCCTAATATCCAGAGACGGCGTCGGCGGAGGCAGCGTGAATTAACGCTCGGGATGCAGTCGGGGCTGCGCGCAAAAAGCGGGAGGAAGTTTTTGCCGCGCGTCGTCTGGCTGTGTCAGTACAGCGCACGGTGGTATAAAGCGCGTCTGATAGTGGTGGCTAGGCGAGGCTCTGGGCGGGGCGGCTAGGAGCAGCGGAGAAGGGTTCGGATCCCGGGGCCGCCTCCGGGAGAAGAAGTTGGAGGGAGCAGGACGGGCGTCGGGGCGCAGGGCCGTCTAGCAGGCTGCCGAATGCGAAGCGAGGGCTCCCCGTTGGCCGGCCGCCCTCTCGCCGGGCTGGGCGTTTGCAATGCCTTTGGCCGAGCGGAGTGCGGATTCTTGCCGCTTTTTGGACGGAACGGTCTCTAACCCCGACCCCTCTCGGCGTGGGAAGACCCGTGGGCGAAGGGGAGCGCCGACGCAGGCCTCCAAAGGCTCGGAGGCAGCTGAGAAGATTTTGTAAAGGCGCCCGGAAAGACTGCAGCGCTGTGAGACCAAGCTTACTTCGCCACGACTGGGACACTAATCCTGGTCGAAGGTAAGTCCGAAAGCGCTCCGCTTCGCTTTCTCTCTCTCATCTCTCCCCGTGCCCCGATTGTATGCCAGGGACCAAGTCTGGTTTGTTCCAGGGCGGGGAGTGGCAGAGGATCAGATCACCGGGGGAAAGTGTTTCATTGCCGCGAGGGGTGAGGGCGGCAAAATTGGATTTGCTCGCCTCTGGCGGACAGTCCGCGCTCGCCTTTTGTTAGACGTGCGAAGGGAGCGCCAAACGTGTCCGCTGGCTCCCGGCACAAAGGTCCCGCCAGATTCTAGGAGGATTCATCAAAGCGCGCGTGCCGGGGGGGGGGGGGCAGCGGAGGAGAAGCGAGGGAATTGCTTGTTAGCCCCCTTGCTCAGGCGGCTTTCAGCAGCAGAAGGGCTGTTCGCTTGCTTTTGCCGGTGCAGCGGGGCAAGGGGAGGGTCAGCGACGCCCCAGATCAGTCCACCTGGGCGAAGGGCAAACTGAATCCCCAGCCGGGGAGGAAGGAACCACCCTGCAACATGATCCGAGGCTGCGCTCCCGAATACAAGCGAGCAGGTCCTCCCGATCAGGAGCCGTTTTCGCAGCTTTCTGAGAACTAGAGCTTTTATTGGGAAAGACTGGTCACTAACGGGAGCTGGAAAGAGCGTCAAGGGGCTGAGATCTGGTCTGGACTGGGGCCGCTGGAGCATTCTGAGCTGTTCTGCTGTAAGAAAACTCAGACTCAGAGGCAGCTCTTATTGCTTCAGACAGATTTGATGCCACCTTTCCCAGTCAGTTGCTCTTCAGACTACAATTACCATAATCCCCAGGGCTGGTGAAAATGGGAGTTGCAGTCCAAGGCACATGGAAGGTTGCAAGTTAGGGAAGGCTGAATTAATTGAACGAGGAAACGGAGCCCCCCTTTTTTGGCGGGGCAGGGGGAGTCTTGGAGTCAGTGTTTGACTCCTGATGACTGCCTGGACAAGTCCCTGAATTTTTCTTGGCAAGGTTTTTCAGAAGTGGTTTGCCATTGTCTACTTCCTAGGGCTTAGAGAGAGTGACTGGCCCAAGGTCCCCCCGGCTGGTTTTGTCCCTAAGGCAGGAGTAGAACTCTCCGTTTCCTGGTTTCTAGCCTGGTGCCTTAACCACTACACCAAACTGGCTCTCAGTGCATTTTAAGGGGTGTAAAATAAAGAAAAACTAGATTATACAAGCAGTTTTTTAAAAAGTAGTCACAAGACCACACCTTGATGTTCAACAGTTAAAATAACAACACCCCCAACTGAGTTTGGAGCTAGTTTATTTCATTGTTGTTCGCATTTGTTTGACCTAATTATTTCTCTTACTTTAAATTTTAAAAAAACTAAAGAAAAATGTTCACTTAAGGAGTGCTTCAGTGTAAACAGTCTTAAAAGCAAACCCAACCAAAGGAAATGGATGTTATCATTCACAATTCTGAAAATACACTGGAATTAAATCAGAGACTTTATTCTGACTTAGCCATCCTGTTCATTAATATGATTCAAGGGTATCGTTGGCAATAACTGATCTGGTTAGTGGAAGCATCCATCCAAGTGGTAGCAAGTGATGTAATTAAACCGGAGTTCAGCCTTCTCCAACTTCATGCCCTCCAATATATATAACCCAGCCAGTATATTTCCAGGGATTATGGAACTGCAATCTGGAATATCTGGTGTCACTCCAAGTCTTTCAAAAGACTGAGAAGGAACCTTTCTTTCTTGGCAGGCTGCCTCATTTCTGAGTCTTGCTTCTAATCACAGGTCGGGATTGGCTCAGGCTATAAGGGTCAAGACATGATTTCCTCTCCCCTTGCAGATCCAGAGTGTGAAAATAAACAGTCGTCACCAAAAGCCATTCTCCTGAGCCCCTTATGCCAGAAAAAGCGCATCACCCTTGTGTGCCTGGCCCAGGGCTTCCCCTACCAGTGGCCACTGAATGTGACCTGGAAGCGGGACGGCCAAGAGATTCGCCACCAATTCTCCTTTGCCACTGAGCCAGTCCAGGAAGAAGGGAAGTGCAACTTTGCCACTGCCAGTCGCCTGAGTGTGCTGGCAGAGGAGTGGCAGGACGGCCACAACTACTCCTGCCATGTCCGCCAAATAGGGTTGGATGAAAAATATGACTGGGTGATAAGCAAGCCAGGCCAGAAGACAGGTAAGCAAATGCTGGGCAACTGAGCAAGCAGCAGTGGGAATGAACCAACTGGCTGAGTTCTGCAGTCTGGAAGACGTGGCTGGAAAATGGCCTTTTCTTCCTTTCTGGAAGAGAAAACTTCCTGGGCCTTGGAGGTCAATTTACAAGTGGTCAAGCACATCTGCTTCCCCCAGCTAAATAGCTGTTTATTATTGGATCATCTGTGTAAAGTCAGGGATTTACAAGGAAGAAGGCTGGCCAAGAGCTGGCCTGAGCTTTACTTATGGCAAAATGGCAAATTATACCCACCACCCCACTGCCACACACACACACACACACACACACACACACACACGTCCCTGTACAGTCCCCAACAGCCAAGTGGTTCTGGCATATGGCTGAGGCAAAAATCCTGCAAACAATTTTCCCTAGAAGTACCAGTAACAAATCACATTTTAAAATGTACAATATGCTACTTTTGCATGACAGAATAGATGAACTGTCTAAGAGAACTGGCCAAGACCTATGGCTTATTTATTGGAAGGATTAACATTCAGCGGAATGATTTGCAAACTCAACTCAAAGCTTGGGGTTGCAAGCTTTGCGAGCTGAATGGGGGAGGGGGGGTATTAAAATATCAGCCTGAAATGCCCTGGAGCAGGCTGCTAGCTTCTGTTACAACGGTGACCTCTTCCCTTCTTCCGTCATCAGCAGCTTCAGGCATCTCTGAGGTGCAGCTCAGCCTTTCTGCAGGGCACTTTATATTCCTCCTACTGGTGGCCAAAAGTTTGGCCTACAGTGTCGTTCTGAGCATCTACAGAGTCTACAGAAAAAGAGGTAAGGGACAACTGTCTTGGCTAACAAGGAAGAACTTTCTGCTTGGGTTTAAACATCATATTAAGCAATAGTTTAATTATGATTTATTGAATAAGCCACAAGTGACTTGACTCCCACAACAAACTAAGCCAACAAATTATAGTGATGGGTTCACACAACATGCTAAGAGAAATTAAACCACATTGTAGTTTAATGTGAGGTGCAGGTCCCACCTTTGTATAGCCAAAGGCCTTGATAGTTATTGGATATACGGTAAAGCCATGCTGGGGTGTCTTATTCGGGACATATACTTAAGTGACAGGCAGCCAAGTGTTGATGGTCATTGCTGACTGTATTCTTACATCTGAATTTACTTCCTCTGTAGGTCTCTAATTGCATTACCCGCTACAGCAGTAGTCACTCCCCTACCAGCCAAGGCACAGATTTACTTATAGCTGCAGGCCTTTCCAGTGAAGATCTATTCCATTCTGAGGTTTCCACATCCTTCTTCTCAGCCTCTTCCTTCCAGAGGGATTCATCGGTCACTTTATATTAAATTGTTCAATGCCTTGAGCAAATTTCAATACTCATTTTCTGTCTCATAATAAAGATGTTCGTGTTTCCTTATCTTTGTGGGGAAATTATTAATCCAGGTGGATTTTCACATTGCTGTCTCCGAATATTGGGTGAGCAAGGGGAAACTGCATCTATTCAGAGGAAATCACTTCCCTCAAGTGACACATTATCCCATATAGATATCTTCCAAATCACATCACTGCTCTCGTTAAATCCAGGGTTGCTTGTACTCCACATGTTGGTTGGACTTCATGTTCTTCATTGTATTCAGAGACTTCTGATGTCCTCCATCAAATTAATGTGAATGTAGAAAGGAACAATGTCACTGTTGGATGGACAGCTTTCATATTGCTGGAATATGAACCCTGATAATAGCATCATACTGTGCTTCTATCACCATAGTCAACGGAAATGAAAACACAGATGGCTTCATTAGAACTGGTCCAGGGAAAGAGGGAAATAATTGTGATAGTTGCATAGTAGGAGTGAGAATGGATGCCATTCAAGGCTTCAAGTCATGTCAAGCCTATTATCTAAGCTAGGCTTCAGATGCATTTCCCATAATCTCCCGGACAGCAAGGCTGAGGGCTGGAGGAGTATGGGAGCAGAAGGGCTGAAGAACCAGGGGGCACAAAGTTGGGGGTTAGACTTAAGTTATCTTTTACAACAGCCTAATAAAATCTGTCTGTCTATACTTTGGGAACAAAGCTGAGAGAGAAACAACACTTTAAGCTCTCATTTTACAGTGTTATACAGAAAGCAGATTGCATCTGCAGGTACCTAGTTACAGTAGGTGTTTTGTGAGAAATCTTAAAGGGGAGTTTGACTAATCAAAACATTTGCTTATCCTTTTATATTAGTTGGTAAAATGAAATAAAGCCTTTTGATTAAATAAAATATCGGGGGGGGGGTTAATGTGAAAGGATAAGGATCTCAGTTCCAGTGCTAAAAACAAGTTTCAGACAATAACCTATAATCATCCAGATGAAGAATTTGGCTGTGTTCATATAACATATTAAGTCTTGGTTTGCTTAAAATGGTTTTTTGAATAAAGTATAATTGGCTAAGTTTATACAATGAATCTATCAACACCAGTTAACAGGCCATAATAGCTGGATTCATAGAGCTAAAAACTACGCACTTTGATAATAAAGACCTATTTAAAAATAATTTTTCACAGAATTGCAAAAACATAACAGTAGGTATATATTTAAGATGGAGAAAGTTGAAACCACATTAGTTAGGAAAAATCATAGTCATTAAAATGAACATTCTACCAAGGTTTAATTTTCTGTCCAAATGTTCCCAATAAAAATTGAAGCCAATGTATTAAATGATGGGCAGAGACAAGATATATATATATATATTGTGGACTAATAAATGACCAAGGATTAAATTTAAGTTAACTACAGGTTTGAAGGAACAAGTTGGTCCAGCATCTCCAAACTAGCTTGCTGTCTAACTTGGATTACAGATCAGATCATATCACTTTATGGTTGAGTTGCCTTTATTGAGGAAACAAAAATCCCAGATGGTTTGTACAAATATCTTTAGACTGATACAAACAGAAATAAACAGCTTATAAAGAGATCATGCAATAATAAGCAGTGTATTAAAAATTTGAGACAAATACAGGAAAAAAATGTCTGCCCCAACTTATCACCTCTCACCTCGTTATTAAATAAAGCACAGAGAAACTCAGTGGAGAGATAACAAATTGTATAAACTGCAAGATTTGATTATTAAGAAGAGAAAGGTAAAATGTTTTGAGACTCTCTTTGAAATGGCCAGAACCACTCAACTGTTTTAATCAATAAACACTATGGCTTTAAAAGAATCTCAAAAAATGGGCGGGAACACTTGAAGAATTGACTGAATTTCAAAACTTTTAATGCAAATTCAGAGTATTTGCTGGACCTTATTTGTTGAAATATGTCTCAGAACCAAACAAGTTAAAGATTCTGCGATTAAATGGATGCAGAATTTAGATACAATATTTTATATGCCGCAAGGGGAATTTCAATAGAAGAAAAACATTAAATTCACATCAAATATTATACTTAGAAAAAACTGGCACAAGATGTTTTACTGCTGATGTATCACTCCAGTATCATTTGCTAAAAGGGACAGTTCTTTCTCTAAAAATTGTTGGCAATATAACCACCAGGTTGGATAGAATGAAACAAATTCAAAAAGTTAAATTTTCTTTCCAACCTGCTATTTTTTAAATTAAATATTACTAAATCTTACTTTCCCACTAAGTATACCAAACCAGCTTTGTACGTTGTATTGCTACAAGGATACTTTACCCTTCCTATTGGAAAGTAGATACCGTTCCTTCTGCAGAAGAAATTAAGTTAATTTATAATTTAATAACCTGCTAATTAAGTTGTGGGAGTATGTCTCAAGGTCCAAAATACCTTTGATTTTCAAAAGTAAATTTAACTCAACTTGGAAACCATTTTGGGGTTATATTCCTATATATAGACTTGTACCACATCCAAAATTTGGGTTTCTCTTAACATAAAGTCTTAACATTCTGACCTACAGCAATCTGTTAAATGAGGATAGACCTTCAACTGCGTAGACAGAAATTACTATAATTCTTAACCTCATTTTATGATTTATACTGTGCTGATTATTGCTGTTGATTACATATATATACATACATACATACATACATACATACAGTGTATGATTTTAACAAAGATCTGTAGTTTTTAAAACAATTTAATATACTCAGTTATTTAAACTAGTTAAAGAAATATTGAAAAATTTCACCTAAATCTATTATGCTTGTAAATTCACTGTTTATTTAGTCTAGGCTTTCTTTTTTCTTTCTTTTCCTGTTTTTCTTTTTTCCCTTTTCGCAAAAAGATTTAATAAAATAAAATTCACACACACACACACACACACTTTGGCTTAGCATGATGTGGGAACTCAGTGTTTTACTCACATCTGCAGGCTAGCACAGTGTATGAATCATGAAATGTAGCAACGGTTCTGTCCCTCTAGCCACCATTTTGACTATGGCTATGTTGCCAATGCATCACGTTTGACTGCAGCTGGGATACTTTAGGGATCTAGTGGAAAAAGAAAAGATAAAAACATCTTCTAACCTGGAACCATGTCCCTCCCAGACTATTTATGACTGGGATGCAACTGGACATTTCTCACCTCATGCTATTCTGTACTAGTGCACAGTTTTTTAAATTTAAATTTAATTTTTTTGCAGCATGAAGTACAGCAATAGATCTGTCTTTAAAGCATGTGTGCACACCCTGCTTCAAGCTGGGGGCCACTCTTGTGAGCCAGGCCATGCCTGACCAGGACAAAGAAATGGTTGGGGAGGAGGACAAAACCACATTTAAGTTTAATTAAAATGACAATACCATGAATGCGATCATTGCTCCTGCATTTAATATTTTTCTCCTATGATATTCAGGCTTACGATCTGCTACTATGGGGGGCAAGGAGGGCAAGCTTTTAGATGAGCCATTTTCAGTTCTAAGATCTCTAGCAACCCAATCCGTTTTTTAAAAAATAACTTCCCATCCAGATGCTTTAGAAGGTTACCAGTTAATATTCTTAGAACATCGCTGAAGTGGTGGGTTGTTTATTTATATTTATTTAAAATATATGTATAACACATCCTATTTTAAAACAGCTCAAAATCATTTACAGATGCAGCCATTCAAACAATTAAATAATAAATAATAAATTAAATTAAGTTACTGTATTTAATAAGCAGCATAATAACACAGTAACAGAGGAAAAAAGCAGCTATATAAAGTTAAAAGTATTACAGCAGCTTTATTATTAAAAAGCCTGGGACACTAACAGTGTCTTTGCCCGGCATAAAAAAGGTAATAAAGATGGTGCCAGATGTATCCAAAGCAACCAGTGATATGTCCCGCTCTCAGGTAACCATTTGCCATCCAGGTATAAGCAGAACCGGTTGAACCTAGTTTGGACAACCTCTCCAGAAAGATGCCAGGCCAGTGGTATTGAAAACCGCTGAGGTCCAGGGAAAAAAATCAGTAATGTTCGTTTATTTAAAGCATTTTTATGGCTGCCCAACTCAGACAATGTGACTCTGGGTGGCATACAAAAGGAAGAAAAAAATAAAATCAAAACCCTCTCTCTCTCTCTCTCAAACCAAGTCAACAATAAATGGCAAACGTGGCTGAAGTATAACTCCTAAAAATGGGAACTCTACTCATCCTGGTTGGCTGGTCCCCTAGTCTTACCTTTGACCGATATTATCTGGTCACAGGCTGAAATAATATCACCATCTCTTGGATTTCATTGTATTTAGTCATTGTATTTTATATTTGTATTATTTATGTTTTTACTGATTTTAAATTGTTTTGTTGTGAACTGCCCAGAGTCCCTCCTTGTGGGGGAGTTGGGCGGTGATATAAATTTGATATATAAATAAACAAACAAACAAACAAATAAATAAACAAATCCTGTCCCTTCCCTGGCAAAGAACATCCAACAGGGCAAGCAAGGGAATGTTCAGTGCCAAAACTGGACCTGAACCCCAGCTAAAATGGGTCTAGATAATCTGTTGCATCAAAGAGTATTTGGATCCAATCAATCACTACTGTTTATTTAATTAGATATTTAAAACACACAGGGAACGCCAGGCAAGTCAAACTGGGGTTTGTTTAATCTTTGTCAGCTTCCCCCAGTGACGGTTGCATCCCAAAGCAAAGCAAATGTTGGGGGTTTGTGCTAATTTTATTTTTGCTGCTTATAACTGTAACAGCCAGAAAGGATGCCGCTCCCCCCACACACCTTGACTCATTTCTAGCTTCTCTATCTGGCTGATCTGCAGCTGCAGGAACTGCTTCCTGCCACAGAGAGCCTTGTTTTGTTGTTAAGAACAGGGTTGCCTCCATTTTATGAAAGAAACATTTTAAAAACCCATTTAGCACCTGCACAGTCAAGGCAGCTATTCTACCGCAACACTAGCAGCGATAAACATGGGCCGGGGGGGAGGGGGGGATGTGAGATTGGCCTTTAAAAAAAAAAAGCATTCTTCCTCTGTTGTTCTTAAAGAATGCTGTGCTTTCCCCCTTGCATATTGCTGAATATTTCTCAAGCCATTATCAAATTGAACCCATATTTTAAGATGCTGTGGTGGCTCCGATGCATTCTCTGCAAAGTTTTGTCTCCCTTCATGAGAAATCTCAGCTTAGACATCAAACGCTTGTGTTCATTGATACAGAGCAGTATGTCCCACAGAGCTCTACTTCTCCTCCTCAGGCTGCTTCAAGCTGAGCTGGTGACTTCAGGCTCAAATCCAAGCTGTTTTCCTGGCAATAGCACAGAAATGGTTTGGTACGGCCTTCTTCCGGGATGTTTCTTGATCTCCCCGTATACCAACAGCCCTGATGTTCTCTGGAAGTCTCCCATCTAAACACAGATCAGGCCTGACCCAGAAGAGGCCTGCCAGGCAGTGCCACTTGCTAAGATGAGGTTAGTTTTCCCTCTGTTAGACAGGTTCATTCAGCCTCAGCCTCTGCTATCCATGAGTTGGCTTGGAATATAAGTCTACAATGTGCTTGGAAGTTTATGTTGGCTAAAAGGAAAGAAGTCACCAATGACCACACCTTTCCTCTTGTAATGGAGCCTTCTAGGAGAGGAAGGAGAACTTAAGATAAATCAAACAGTATTTGCATTTAAATCTATGCTCTGCTTTGTCAGGAGAAAGCATGATTCCATCTATTCACTGCGTCACAATATGTTCACATCGGCCTCCGCTGGCTTGTACACTAATATATATCAATGCCCATTTCTTTTTGTGACCTGATCTTCCCCCTTCGTGTTGCGAACAATCATTTTATTTGCTCCATTTTGACACTGATGTAAAATATAAACTATCCACTTAGAAGTTTTTGTATTTTAGCACTTGAAAGACATGCACATATGGTCATACAATCTATTGCTTTTCAGGCAAGGGGAAGTGACTAAGAATAGCAAAAGGACCAGCCAATTTTCTTCTGCTGGAAACTGACAAAACCTCTTTCTGGTAAATTTGATTCTGGAGGGAAGAATGGACTTTTGACCAGAAGTTATTCATACAACACCCTGCACCCCAAACTAACCAACCATTGATTGATTATGTGCCAAGTAGTTTTTGACTCCTAGCAACCACATAGATAGATCTCCATGATGATCTGTCCCTAACCTGGTCTTTCAAGTCTCTCAATGGAGCACTCATCATCACAGTAACTGAGTCCATCCACCTTGCTGCTGGTCGTCCTCTTCTTCTCTTTCCTTCCACCTTTCCCAGCATTAGAGCTTTTTCCAGAGAGCTGGGTTGTCACATAACCCATACTTTAGCACATTATGTGCACCCAGAAAATTGGGAGCTTCACATACAGCATACATGTATACATAGGGCTAGCTTTAGACTAAGGGGTGAGTAGCCACTGGCCTAGGGTGCCATAGCTTAGGAGCACCAACTCCCCCTCCTTCTGAATCATTCTAAAAATGCAAATCTTTGCATTGGCAGGAGATGATACCATCACTCAAGGTGGCCTGGGGCATCATGTACCCTTGAGTTGTCACATCAGCATAAACATACAGCTGGATGTACAACAGTTGGATTAACATTGGGTTAAGCAAATCATGACTTTGTGCAATATGTGAATTCATCCAGTAAGGGGATTTCTTTTACCTTCTAGAGGGTGCACAGTCCAAAACAAAGGAGACTTTCATTCTTTGGGGCACTCTGAACAAGCTATAATTTTCACAGACACATTCCTAAGAATGGGATTTTCCTACTTTATTCCTACCTTATTCCTAAGAATGGGATCTCTTCAATGAACCGATGTGTATTTTGTAATATGATCCCTGGGAAATGTGGAAATCACTGGAAGAAGGGCATGTACATTTTAAAAAGAACATGAACATAAACGAATGAATATTGAATATTTATTGCTATAAATCTAGACAAAGCTTTCTGGCCTAATGACCACGTAATTTCTACTCTTGTTTTGTTCCAGTTCTATGCCCATGAATTCCGTACATTAACTGTATCTTTAGTTGAAAGGATTTTTTTCCCTGATATTTGCCTTTCAGTTTAATTGAGCTGTTTCTGACTCGTATATTATGAATAATGGAAAACAAAGGAAAGCTGCTTGACATTTTCCAAGCATAGATTCTTTATATGTGTGGGAGAAAATACTATTTCTAAAATATAATCCAATGTTCCTGATGAAACCAAGTTTTTAATTATTCATAGATGGCAATCTTGTTTGTTTTAAAGTCCATTTCAAGAACCTTAAAACAAAATTTTTGAGGTGTCCATTTCCCCCCCATTTCATTAAGTGAAAGTACACCATAAAGCAGCAAGTTGTGTGGACTTCAACTCCCAGAATTCCCCAGCCAGCCATACTGGCTGGGGAATTCTGGGAGTTGAAGTCCCACATCTACAAGTTGTCAAGGTTGAGAAACACTGCTATAAAGGTTTGTAACACTAAGAAAACCACTTAGGAAAACCAACTGCACGTTAGCATAAACATTGGTTCATAAAAATAAGATCTGTTTTGTATGGCACCTTTTATTTCCCAAGTTTCAACAAAGCCAAATAAGAAGACTTTTAGAAGAGAAATAAGAAGGAGGCTTTTAATTAACAGAGGTTTTATTGGCCAAGGAAACCTTCTGGATGGCTCAAGGAGTGTTGCCCAGAACCACACCTTGCAAAGCAAGCAACAAAGATTTTATAGGCATATTCAGATATTTCAGATAGTACATCCCCTCATATCCATACAAGGGAATTTTGGGATGACCCAGGGAAAAGTAAAGGTGGGCCTAAAGAGGTGAATCTAAGTTTAACTTTTTTCTTCTGGTTATCAAGGAAATACCTAACTTCTTTGGAATTTAGGGCCTCTCTCGTTGCAACTTCTTTGCCTGGTACCGATCTAATTTATGGCTTCAGGCATCTGGCTAATTGCTTTTAAGGAAATGGGGTGGGGGTGCTGTGTTCTCTTAGAAGGCAATCAGGCATTCAACAAAGAGATAAGGTGGGGGAAAGAAACGCTGTGCTCTTTACAAAACAAGTTAAACCTTTGTAAATAAGATAGAGTGCACTATCACATGCATGCCCACACATTATGAGTGTAAAATTGTGTATCAAAACAATGCCCTTCAGCTTCAAGATGAGTTTGAATCCTGGTGACTTAATGAGCCCCTCTATACAGATTTCTTGGCAGCAACATGGAGGTGGTTTGCTGTGGCCCCCTTCCAAGTTGTTTTTGCAATTTCCCAGTCTAGCCTTACAGCCCTGGTATTCCCTGGCAATCTTCCATCCAAGTACTAATAAGGCCTGATGCTTCTTACTCCCAAGCCCAAACAACAGGGCCCTAAATATGGATTGAAGGTGGAGGCAGAATTCTATCTGGAGTGAAGACAGCGTGCTGCTTCCATGAAGTCATCCAGATAATGTTACACTCCGTGAATTCAACCAAAAGCAAAACGTATTCAGCATCATGTTAAGACGCTGAAAACCATTAACTAGTGCACACCCAGTGCCATCTTACACCTGCCCTCCTGCAATACTTAGCTTCTTAACCAAATACAGAGGCTTTAGTTTAGGCACATTAGGTTATCTGAACCTGGAATAACTGCCATTGTTAGTTTGTGGAAGCTGGAATTTAACTTCTAGGACAAGCACGGTTATGGCTTGTCTGCCATTTTTGACTGACAAAGCATGCCGGCTGGGTTCACACAGACGAAGCCCAAATCACATTATAATTTACTGCATTGTGGGACTCCAGTTTTGACTTCCAAGCTTTCTTGTTCTATTCCATGATGAAAATCAACTTTCTTCTCCTGTCATAAATACCACTGCATGTTTAACTGATTGCCCTTCCCCTCCAAATAAACAAATCAGTTTACAGTGCTGGGTTTTTTTTTAAAGTTTCATTGGTAACAGTTGTATGTTGCCCACAAAAGCAGACATCCTAATGGGTAATGCATTAAAAGCCTAGTAAACAAACTACCGAGAGAGCACTGAAAGGCACCAAAGAAAACTGGCAAATACCATCCAGCATTTATTTTCAAACTTATAATAAAATACGTTTTCCCCAACAGCCCCTCCCAGCTGCCTAATCCCACAACCTGAAAGACCAAAAGGACAGCATAGCCAGTCCCTACTCCCAGTATGAGCTTGGGAAGTGTCCAGCGATGAGTTCCTCCCATTAAAAAAGGTGAGGGAGCTCTGTATGCGCTCCACCAAAGAGCTCACAATTTAACTGGACAGGAGAGGAAGATGCTGCCAAATGAGACACGCTGTCGTATACATATATCTATAAAAAGAAAGAGGAAGGGGGCAGAAATTACTTTGCCACTCCAGTAATTGTGTCATGGGTACCTACTAGATATTCCCTCTGACACCTGTAGAACCCTCGTTAGCTATAGATATACAGATTTTGTGAGCTGCCTGAGGGGGAATCCTTGGATTAGAAAGGTAGGATATTAATTAACTAAGCAGAAGGAGCTGTCTCATACAGAGTCAGACCAATTATTCATCTAACCCAGATCTGTCTAGCCTGATTGGCAGCAGCTTTTCGAGGTCTCAGGCAAAGCTGTTTCCCAGGCATGCTACCTGAAAACCTTTCACTGAATGTGCCAAGGACTGATTTGGGGATTTTATATATGCAAAGCCCTCTTTCTGCCCCTGAGCTACATCCTTTCTCCTTGCCATGCTACAGTCACAGTAGCAACAGATGCACCTCCTGGAGAAATGATGGCACTTTCTAAAAAGGAAAAGGGGGTTGTGTGTGTGTGTGTACAGTTTGATGTTCTCCAACAACACCACACCTTGGCAATTCTCACTACTGCTGTTGCTTGCTGCTCTCTAGCAAGTCAGTTCAAAAGTTTTGGTCCAAACCCAGAAAAATAATCAGCGTTATTGCCTACTGAGGTATAGACGGCCAGATTCACGTTATCAGCTCTCTTCAGCTATTCAGCACTTCTGAATAGGTGCTGAATAGGTGACTGTGTAAGACTGCAGGCACGCAACCAAAGAGAAGTGGCCGCCCCAGCCCTTTGGAAGAGCCTCCCACCTGAGATCCGAGGGATCCCTACCCTTTTAGCCTTCCGGAGGGCCGCGAAGACCTGGCTCTTCCCCCAAGCGCTGGGCTAGGATGGGGGGTTGATCTGTGAGGATGTTTGGTCTGGCACTCGGGGGGAAGGGTTCTTTTGTTTTTAACCATGTTTTTATGGATTGCTGTGAGCCACTTAGAGTCATTATATGAGATAGGTGGCCATATAAGTCCAATAAATAAATAAATAAAATCAAAGGATGCCACTGTGTTGGGTGGCAACCTGCCTTTCCTCCATCCCCGCCCTGAAAACTGATTTATTCTCACTGAAAGGAAATAACTACACAAATTAGCATTCCAAGAACAAACACATTGAACGTCATCCCCAAGTTATAACCATGGCTCCTTACATGTTGTAACCTGCTTCTCAACATGAATGAAATCAACTCATACCAAATACAGCTGTCATCTAGATTTTTTGAAGTGTACTGTAGCCATTTTGATTGTGTTTTGTCTCATTCAAAGTTTGATACTTCTTTCGGTGTCATGGCATCTGGCCACCTTTTACTTTCTCCAGCTTTTTGCTGCCTTCTCAGTTCTTGTCCTCTTCTTGATATAAGCATGATACAAGTTGCAAACCTCCTAGTAAAACTCTCACCTCAACCCCAGATTCCAGCAAGCCAGTTCAGTCAGGGAGATTCATGCATGTAACCCAACGCCAATGGCTTATTAGTTCAGAACTACAGTAGAAGCAAAGTGGATTCATATCCAAATGCAAGCCAGAATATACACGGGTTGCCTCATTTTCAGGGTCTCATGAATACTTGGCACTGTCTCCATTCTGGTGCAACTGGACATGTGTAAATGCCTTTTTAAGACACAACTGGGATTGGATGCAGGTGAACAAGGGAGGGCTGCTTACTTACTGGTAACATCATGTATCTCTGCACATTCTGACCTGTCTCAGATTAAGCAGAAATCTTAGCAGAGCTACAAACTAAATTGTCTTTTTTCATTTCCCCTGAAGCGTAAAGGTGGAAAAAGAGATATAAGTATTGATCGCCACAGATATTAATAAGTTTGATGTGCACACCCCTTGAACTGATGTGAGCATTAAGCTGACTAACTTTAACCTGCTCTGGCTTTTTTTTAAAGGTCAGCACTGATGCTAGGAAATGAACAATTCTGAATGTGGGTGGCTGACTAAGGAAGAGAAAAGTAAGTCAAGATGTCAAGCAAATAATGGCATTGTCCTAAAAGATGTGGAAGTCCCCATCAGCTATATTCTGAAACTTGTCTTATGCTGACCTAGAAGACATAACACTTCACCTCTGGAAAATTTCTAAGGGCACCACGAGTAGAAACCATCCTATCTTCTGATGCCAGATGAGCCAGTGTGCTACTCAGAGAAAGGCAATTCCTCAATTTAGACTAAATGATAGACTGGGAAATCACTATTATTATCCTGTCCCATAAGGAAGTCTTTGCCATGTTCTGAGATAACCTCCTAATTAAGTGCTTCTGATACTGCTTTTAAAGAGGCCTTCTCTCATTCTCTATGTCTTGGCCATTGGCCTATTCCCATTCTACCATTCTCTTGGCTAAGATGATCATGCAGGCAGTGATATATCAGCTCCATTTACTCCAGATGAAATGAATAAGATAAATCCATTTCACTCTGGTGTTCATGATGCAGGCTGTTCCAGTTGCCCCTGGAAGGCAGACCTGTACTGAGAGATGAGGATCTGCTGCATTTTGTAATGGGCGGTTGCCACAAGATCTTTTTCGGCTGCTTGCATAGGTCGGGAGCAACAGCTTTTGTAGAAGCCTTGTAGGAAAATGGTCCACCAGGAAGAGATCCTGGAAAACTACTGGCCTTCTCAGTTGTACTGCAGGCCTCAACCTTCTCCTTTTGCATTTGTGCAAAATTTTTGAGAAAACTCATTAAAAGGAGTAGAAACATGGACTCATTTAAATGCCAGTAATATGTTTTTCCTTTCCCAGTACATCAGGCATGAGGGCATCATTCATCAGAGGCTGCTTCTAAATCAGATAAGTGACAAACTGAAGTATTGTCATTTTGTGTTTAATACACACACACACACACACACCAAGAGATACACATCCACACACACACACAATGAATATATGAATATATATAGAAATTGCTTCTAAAGGAAATAGCTGCTGAATTAATTGAGGTAGGAATGGTAGGCATAACCTGTTCTGGCTCCCTTATGGATTAGCAATTTGAAAGTAACCCTGGAAACATTACTTTTAGACATCTGGGTTACAAGATTATCCAGAAATAGGCTCTTTTCCAGCTTTGACAGCTACGTCAGTTGGACCCCTTTCCAATGGTTAAAGACTTGGCTATTTTTGCACAAGTTCCAGTATACGGTAGTAGAATGGTGTCCATATACCAGTATTATACCAGGAGATATTTTTTCCAATTTACCAATATACCAGGAGATATTTTTCTTGGTGTCCAGCAGCCTCCCCCCATTGGTATTATATATAATGGAATGATGTACAACAAAATGCCAGATTCTAGCTTCATATTTATTTCCAAAAACCAACAATGTTTCTGAAAAAGGTCCTATGCATTCTTAGAAAATGATGAGTGATCAGAGTCTACTGCTTTGTTTGGAAACACGCCTAACTCACCAGAAAAAAGACTAAGCAACGTTGGAATGATGGGCTAAAGGTGTTAAGGGATCATCTCACCAGCTTGTCTTCTAGTAAACAGGTGTTTTGTGACTACAAGGCCCACCAGGATAGCCATTTAAGAGTAGGCAAGTCCCATTATGGGAGCCATTCAGCAAGACTGCCATGATGTTTCCAAATGTTGCTCATCGAGCAATTTTCACACTTAGCTTCTGCAGTATGCTATACAGAGAGGAGTCCTTGAAACCATTTCAAAAAATTCCACTGAATCCGAATAGGGCAGCGAGACGTTTAGCAGGAATAGGCCAACTATGATTTGTCCTGGCTGCCACATTAGCTGAGGGTCCAGTTCAACTTGATGGCTTTGACCTTTTAAGGCTTAAGTTGCCTGAATCATAAGGGTGAGATGAACAACCTGGCCCCCTCTGTTGTTCTGGAACAGAATAATCATCAACCATAGCAAACAGCGCTTCCTCCATTCTTTCCAAGTCACAACCACTGAATGGAAACTTGCTGTTATCTTTGAGCAGGCCTAGAATATTTTCAGGATGGGTTCTAATATATGGAATTCATTCCCAAGGGAGAATTGGCCCAGCCAGCCTAATTCACTGCTACTTTATGTACCTCATAAAAAATTCTTTTACTGTGTTTCTGCCATTTCTCTTTTTTTAATCTACCTGCATTTTATCACTCATAGTTGCTTTTACTTATTAGTTTTTTAGACAGTTATTGGGTTTAAAGTTGCACAGAAATTGATTTAATTTTATTGTTGAATTACTGTATGGCTTTATTTTGTTTTAAGCAAAACCAAAGCCTGCTTTTAATAGAAAGATAGCCATACATTTTCAATATAAATAAATAAGTTTGGCTGGGATCTGCCAGTGCAAATCCAGTCTCTAAGATTTGGAGTTTATTTTGGAAGGGCCCAGTCTAAAAATCAGTCATGAAAAATTGGCATTTCTATTCTTCTGACGCAAGTCCTGTTAAATCAATGCCTTCTTACATTTCTGTAGTATACACACCTTGTCACACTTGCAATCAAGACAGGTCAAAGAACAATATCTGGAAAAATTCACAGCACTCAAAAGGCCATTAGATTCATCTCTGGGGAACTGTTCATGGGGAGGTGGCTTGTTTTATAAAGCTCAAAACCGGAGTGGGGCTGAAGCACGACCTGCAGCATTCAGAACTGAGCAATGTTGTAACACTGCATCCAATTTTTTGATACCCCAACATTAGTTGCCAAAACCCAAGGGAACAGAGAACACATGGGATTCCCCAGGATTGTTAGCAAACAATAATCCCTTTGAACTTACTTCCGGGATTTTACAATCACTCCCTGATCTTATCTGCAGTAATTATATGCAGGGAGGAGGGAAGTGGTGAGAGTCAATTTCCTCACCAGGGCCAAACAACATTGGAAAATTATGACTGGCAAGTGCTACCTAAGGTGCTGTAGGTACTCCACCCTGCCAATTTTTCATCCAAGATCTTTATACAAATGTCTCTTGGTCTGCGATGCTCAGTGACTGATGTTCTAATCATCTATTTAAAAATCACTGAGCTTTTTAAAATACTCTGCAAAAAAATAGAATTTTGTTTCCATATATAAAAAATATAGATAGATATAAATATAGATAGGCATTTGTTGAGAATTAAAAGCACCTCGGTTATTTTCATAGTTCCCAAATGTAATGTTCTCACAGTATTGTCTCCTCCCTTTGCTCACGGTGCCTTACTCCATCTGTTAGGCACACCAATTCCACATTCTGTTCTCCATCATCCACAGCTCCCCACCTTCCCCACTCCTGATTTATAAAGAGGTGGCTTCGTTGTTCAGCAAGCCATTGGCAGCTGTATTGTCCTGGAGTTTCACATGAGCACCATCTTTGACCATTTGCTTCTGGATAAGTTTGTAGCGGTAGTAGAAGAGATAGCAGGGGAGCAGGAAGCCCATAAATGAGAAGATAAGAAGGGCAAGGTTCACCTAGGAATAAAGCAAGGAGGATCACTTATCTAACTGCATATCCATAAATTATGTCCATTTATGATCAGTGATAGGAATTGGTAAGAAATTGCTAGTTTTTGTTTCAGCCCCCTGAAATGAAGACTGCGTTGCTTGCATCAAAGTCCCAATTCTCCATTAATATTGTTTAATTCAAGGTAAGATCACACACATTTATTTATTATTTTAGAGAGTCTTGAGACCCCCTGCTACAGATAATTACATGTCCATATAGAACCATCCCATGATTTGTCCTCCCTGTCCTGCATCAACATCCTAGAGAAAAAAATCAGATGACAAAGCTAGTCAGAGCAAGGTGCAGTTATTCTGTACCTTGTGGAGCTTCTGTGACATCCCAACACCCCTCCTTCCCAAGGAAAAAAAACTGAGGACCAAAACATTCTGCTGGTATGGGAAGAAGCATGTCAGCCTGGCACTGGGCTTACTAGAATGTTTGTTAGTAAATCTAAATATGAAGCAGATTTCATGCTGGAAGTGAAAAAAGCACCCCATTCCTTCTTCAAGTACCTCCCATCTTCATTCAAACAGCTTAAACTCACCCAAAAGGGATCCCCGTGTAATGGCCCCACCATAGCCATGAAAAGTGGCTGCTGGAGTAGAGCAAATACAGCACTGATCAATGACTGGAGCCCGGTCAATGTACCAAAGTGATTGGAAGGATACCTGGTGACCAAACACAATGTGAGGAAAATGACTCTCAAAAAGTCAGAGAGGCTGCTGACAACCCTCCCTCCCTCCCATATCTACACAGAAATATACTTCTTAACAACCACAAGTTTCTCTTTTGTTTAGAGAAATGGAAATCTATCGGTTTTTCAGGGTTGGGGAGCTTGTGGTCCTCTAGATACTGCTAAACTGCAACCCTCTGCAGTGCAGTCAATATGTCTAGTGTCGGAGAACGCTGGGAATGATAGTTCAACAACCTCTAGAAGGCCACAGCTTCCCCACCCTGTTCAAAAGCTGTCCAATCTATCAATATTCTAAAGATTTAAAAACCTCAATGGATTAAACATGTATTTAGGTTTAAGACAATGCTAATGGAAAATGTAAGAAGCAAGATAAACTGGTACTCTTGTTCAAAAACCATGAACAGTAGTTAGCTCAGTAATTGGAGAAGAAATTTCAACGGATGCTTGTCTTCTACTTCACCCTCTTCCATTACTAGGAAAGATTTGCTACCTTGGGGAAAAAGAAACCAAATACACAAAAAAAGAAGAAACCCAACCCACAGAGCCATCTTCTTCTTGGACAGACTGCACTGCTCAGATTAGAACGACTAGCCCCTTTAACCAGAGTGGCAGACAATCCTACCAGAGTAGGCCATTCCCTCTGTACCCGCTCTGAAGTGCAAAAGATTCCACCTAGTGGTATAACTCACACAGCAGCATAGAGACCTCCACAGGCAGAATGGAAAAAGCCACGCACCATGGTGTGAAGGATGAAAGTCACATACTGTAGGGAAAAAGACAAAGAAAGCAGTTGGAAACCAACAGGAGTCATTAAGTGAAAGACAGCTCAGGACTGGCGAGGAAAGGAGAACAGCATTGAGGCAACAGAAGTGCATTATCGGAGGGAGAGAATATGCCAAGGAGCATCAGGAGGGAATGAAGAACACACCAGAGATTACCTGCAGTGGAAGGTTGTTGACCAAGCAGGTGATTCCGAACCCAACCAAGAGTAGGTTGGTGGTGACAAAGGCTCGAATAGCATTGGTGAGCTTCTGGATCTTAAGGTAGCGGACTTTAGGTGATACTCCTTTCACCTGAGGGCTAGGAAGAGAAAGGAAAATCATCACCGGTCTCCCTGTTAAGTGCCCCAGCATCTCCACACTCAGGCATTAATTCCATTCTACATATGCTGTTTGGACATTTGGAAATTATGGAAGTCTCACCTGACAGATCCCGCAGAGTTTGCATTTCCTGGCGCATCCACACAATCCTTTATGCGCCAGTCCATCACATAGCCAATAAAGGGACAAGTGAGAAGGCATAATAATTGCATGACACCAAAGATGGAGGAGTAGAAACTGACTGTCCAACAAAAAGAAAGGGGAGAAAGAATGAGAAAACGATCTAAAGATCCAGGAGAAATGTTCCTTCCCTAACCAGAACAGATCAGACGGTCACTTTGGAGCCCTAAGGCATATTATTTTAAACTCACTGGGGGAAAAAAGATGGGACAAAAATAAAGAAGCACATCACATCACAACAGAAATGAAAAAACATTCAAAACAGCAGAAATTATCTGGTCTAGCTTATTTACACACTTGGATCAACCTGCTGACCATCATTTTATCCCCCGTTTTCCCCTTTTGCCTTGCATTTCCCATTCCATCTCCCTCATTCAGACCATCCTCACTTTTCCCAGCTGACCCACAGAAATGCACTCAGTCCCCAACACGGCCCACTCTATTTGCCAAACACCAGAACAGTGATCCCACAATTTATTGTTTCCATTTTTAGCCTCTCTATTTTGTGGAAACTCCTGTTATCATTCATAATGGTAATGATGGTTCCGCTCTTTCAGCACTCTGATTTCACTAATGTGAAAAATCACCCACTTACATCTATCCAGTAACCAGAGAACTCAAGTGGGGTGGGAATGTTTGGCAGTGCTGCAGCTCAGAGCAATGGCTAGAATTTTTAAAAGGAGACGGGGAATATTTGGAGGGTTTGTTTCCTAGGAAATGGAAGATTTCACCTTAAAGCTTGGACAGAGAACTGAATGTAGAAGTCCTTTATCAGATTACATTACAATATACTTTGAGAGACCTATCTTAGCCCCAGGCAATTAAGGGTCCTGCCTGTTTTCTCGGCTTTATCCTCCAATTCTTTTGGCACTGGAATAAAACAAAAGAAAGAAAAAGCCTTCATTAGAGTAACCAGATTTCTTTTCAGAATAGAACTTTCACCTAAAAGTCCACTAAGCAGGGAGAAACATCCTGATCCAACAACACAATAGAAAAAACATCTAAAATGCAGCTATGAATAAGCATACATAGCACACTGTTTCAGTGCTATCAACACATACTAACAGTCAACTTCTAGTGGTAATAACTGAAAGAATAAGAGCAGAAGAGAGATCTAAGACTCCTGCAAAATACAACTTTACTATTATTAATGCATGTCTCTTTCTTATTCCCAACAGATTAACTCCTCTAGCAACACCACATTGTTATTCATTGGATTGCTTGATCAGAGTTGCTTCTCCCAGTCTTGTTCATCAGTTATTCCCCTTCCCTTCCCTCCCATTGTTTCCCTTTCCTCCTGCATTGCTTCCAGACACCCTTTCCCATTGGGCTTACCAGGGTCCACGCCACCCGTCACCTGGAACTCCAACATCTTGTTCATAGCTGCCATATAGAAGATGATACGCAGCTGGGTCATAGCCATTGTGATGAGGCTCCACAAAAAGATGGGGGAACAGACACTGCGGCAGAAGGGGATGGGGCCTGCATCCAGAAGGAATACATTGCAGTGACTAGAACGTTTTTCAGACAAACATGAATATCCTTCCCACTTACACTGTACCTATCAGGGAGGAACTGGATTATGTCTCTGAGACAAGACTTGGGGCTCTCCAGAAGATGCTTTATGACTACAGTCTCCCAGAAAAAGTAAGCTGCCATGGTCAAAGTATCTGGCATCAGGCTGAGAAAGACAATTCTAAACAATCCTTTCTTAGCACTCTTTCTACAAGGTTGGTGATAAAGATTCACCTCAGGGCCAGAGATTATGATCTCATAGGAACGTATTGGTGATTTCCACTGGGTAAACTATACAGTAGTTCAGGAGGCTTTGCCAGTTCTGAAAGAGCAGTGATGCGTAGTACAGGTAGTCTTTGCTTAACAAGTGCCCTGTTTAGTGACCGTTCAAAGTTATGATGGCGTTGAAACAGTAGATTTATGACCATCTCTGCTTTTACAACCATTGCAGCATCCTTGCAGTCATGTGATTCTCATTTGGGCACTTTGCAACTGGCAGGCATTTACGACCATTGCAGTGTCCTGTGGTCACATGATTGCCATTTGCATGCTTCACAACCAGCTTCTGACAAGCAGAGTCAATGGAGAAGCCAGCAGTAAAATTGCAAGTCACGGTCACATGATGTCTTGCTTAATGACCGTGTCGCTTAGCAAAGGAATTGCTGGTCCCAACTGTAGTCGTTAAACAAGGCCAAATGCAGGTAGAGGGGATTTCTGCTTCACAGTATTTGTATCTTATTCAAATCTTTTCTGTTGTTTGTAAACCTGTGTTGTATTCAAGCTCCACAAAGGTATTGGAAACATAACTTACTTGTTTACAAGGTTCACTATTTCCCTGACTGATCTAACCTATATCTGCTGCAGGACTGTTAGAAATCTTATAAGAGAAAAGACTGGGGTCCTTTAAGAGAACAGTGCAGAGTTAATTCAACCACAACACTGTTTTTTGTTGGTTTGCTTGCTGGCTTATTTGTCTGGTCAAAAGAACAGTAGTTTGGACTGGGAATCCAGATCATTCCTATTTCTGTTGTGAATTTTTGTTTCCGCTCACCACTCCCTGGAAGAGACAAAGGAGATTGTTTTCCTCCAAAAACAGGAAAGAAGCCAACAAAGAAAAAGTGCTAGGGCTCTTTCCTGCCAACAGATGGCGCCAGATGCCAGGGCCTGCCCTCAGCTGTGGCAGCCACAGCTAACAGAAGCTCCTGATGCAACCGGGGAGGAACAGCTGGGAGGGAGGATACAACTTAGTGCCAAATCTACAAGCTGTGGCAGTTCCCATTCCTTAGGAAGCCCAGTACTGGCCCCCAAGCCCCCAGCTCTGGGAGCAGCCTGGTCAGCCAGGCACCTGACAAATCAAACTGCGAGCTTTGGGGGAAAGGCCCACTGCTGTATCCCACCCTGCAGCTCCTCTCACTGAGCAGGGGGGAAGGTGAGGCAAGCAGGAGGACTCACGCTGGGCAGATTTGGTGGCCCCCTGGCAGAGGTCCTGCACCGATGGGTAGAGTGCCTCCTTGCCCCCCTCCTGCTGTGGTTCCCTCTGGCTCAGCCGCTGCCCCACAGCGGTCACGTGCATGTAGAACCGGTCGCCTGTCACCTTGTGATCCAGAGCTAGGCTGCTCAGTTTGATCTTCTTCCTGTTTCAGGGACATGGGACCAAGGAGGAGGGGGAGAAGGAGAGACAGAGCTGGACTCTGGACTCACCACACTGCACCAAGCCCTAACATGGGCTGCTTGGCTGTGGGATAGCCCCTCAAGTGAACCCAGCCTTTATGGGTTATAAACACAGTGGAATGGAAAAAATAAAGGACAAACCTGAGAAAAGGGGCAAATCTGAAAGAGGTTCATAAGGATTAAAAAAAATGTTCATGTTTATAGCTTTGCTTTACAAAGGAAAATTTAAGAGCAAAACCAAGAAAATAAATAATTAAATAATTAAATTAAATAAATCTAAAAGACAGCTTTCTGAAATAAAGCGCTGTCCTTTATAATTAAGGACATATGGTCATTGCAGTTATAAAGCATGGTAAATGAATTAGCGTTTTGTCTGAACCCCTGCAAAACACTGCTTGTTTAATAAGCTATGATTATGCAAACCATGGTTTAGCATGATGTGTGACTGAGGCAGTGTCACCTCACATTAGATAAAGCCAAGCCTAGGCTTTTACCACTACAGCTGAAAAAAAAAAGTTCTCCCCCCTTCATTTCTGCTACTTGGCAGAAAGCAGAGGTGAAGAAAGGACAAGAGAGCCTGAAGTGCATCAGAACGTGTACTGAAAGAGCCTGATGGGCCCCCAGCCAAATTCAAGCGGCGTATGAGTGAGATTGGAGCCTCAAGACTTGTGGACTTTTCCAAGGGAAAACAAGCATCTCTTCAAACTCTGAGAGAAATGCCTTGGGGCTGAAAACAAAAGCTAAGCCAAGGCTGGCATCAACATCTGGCACCTTTGGGCATCTGCCAGGGTTCGGATTGGATGTACTATGCCTGTTTCAGGAGGAGTGCCTATGTTTGGGTCTTCCATCTTTTTCATCCCCCTGAGCCCCTGACCCAGGGGAATATTAGAGAAGAAAGAATCACTTTAAACTGCTTGAAGTTCCACAGCCATGCTAAGCTTTCTGTTCGTCATCATCAACCAACCAATCAACTAACCAATGAGGATACAGTAGGTAACCTGCAGCAAGCCAGCTTTCTGCAATCACCCCTTAAGGAAGATGCAACTTTTAGCAAACGATGCAAGAACAATACTTCCCAAAATCCAGCCAACGCATGGCAGCAAAAGCATGCCACCAGAAGACAGTCAAAGCAATTCAGGAGGAAACAGTGAAGGAAGGAAGCTCCACAGAACCTGACACATCTCTCTTTAATACTACTTAAGATACCAAAGCAGAGAATGCTGGCCCTGACAGACAAGAAACTGCAAATCAGCCCACCTTCCACTTAGCATAATGTACTCTAACTATCCACAACCTGGCATCTCCAGATGTCCTCCTCATCTCCCAAAATTTCTAATGAACATGGTCAATAGCTAGAATTAGGGGTAATAAATCCAACACATTTGAAGAACACCAGATGGGGAGAGGTTGGTGCAGTGAATGCAATAGGGAGGGAGAATAGCCACGATATGAATTCTTGAGAATCATCATTCTTGCACTGATTATTGGATGGTTTGCCCATAGAAAACACATCTAACTTTGATTGGTTAGAGCTAAATTGCCATGAAATTCCTACTCACGTATAGTTGGCCTCCTCTGGAGCTGGGAAGGACTCCTGAGGCCAGTTGATCATGCAGTTGAGGAAGATGAGGCAAGCCAGGCCTGACCAGACAAGCATGATAACGATGAAGGAAACTCCTGCATCATAGATCAGCTAATAGCAATAGGACAAGAAGCAAAATAAATGGATGGAATAGCAGAAAAGCCGCAGAGAAAGGCTGAGGTAAGTAGCCTGAGAAGAGGCTAAGGAATTCTCTAATATCTGTACAGAAAGTAATTCCTGTGGATTCTGTGCACATGGTTGAACACACACATCCCATCTCTTCACCTAAGCCTTGGGAAACAATGACTGATGATATGTCAATCAGACCTGCTTCTACTCTCCTTTCCTCCTCCCGGGGTAGAACATTCTTTGCTGGCAGACCACACATCTGGATTCCTCATGCCTCTCTCTCAGCCTAATGAAGAAAACCCTTTTGTCTCATTAGCCAAAAGAGAACCATGCAGACATACAACCCACAACTGCGTTTGGGAACCAGGAGAGGGACTCTACAGATCAGGAATTTGAGATTAGGGCTTTCCTTGCTACATCACCCAGTCCTACTACATACCTTAACCCCAGGAAATGTTACAGCAGAAGAAGCATAAGAGCCAATCAAGAGTGCCATGAATGTAGAACGCAGGTTTCCAAACATGTTGGGTAGCTAAAGAGATACAAAAAGAAGCAACAATAAATAGAAATATACCCCCTAGTCTGGTCTGTTCAAATTACTCTCTTTTAGAGTCCTTTATTTTAAAATCCTGCAGAACATATTGGGTATCAGCTTCAGGTACCAGAAATCTGGATCCTTCATTCTTTTTCATACTCTCATCTAAATCATTCCCATTTCTCCTTCTAAATTCTCATTTTCCATCAAAAATACATATTCAAACTAAATGTATATAACTGCTTAACAATTTACAGTGGAATGCTTCACTTGTGTACTCAGAAGCCAAGACCCAATGAAGTAAGTGTGCCTAGGATGGTAGCATTAACTAACTAGTGCAATGTTTATTTTAAAATTATGTACTGCTTCCTATTTAAAAATCTCAAAGCAGTTTACAATAAAAATCAATTAAAAAAATAATTTATGGCTTAAAGCATACTGTACATTAAAACATTTTATATAATATACAGAATATATAACAAAATAATAAAAAAGAGAAGTAGCGATAGAAACTCTAAAAATCACACCAACATTATAATTAAAAGGCCTGGGAAAACAAAAATATATTTGCCTGGCACTGAACCAATAATAGCTCACTAGGGAGACCATTCCAAAGTCCCCTGCAGATGACCTTCCCATATGGTCAGAACGTATGGGAAGAGGCATTCCTTTAGATACTATAGTCCCACTATTCCTGTTGGGGATAATGGACTTTCAAATCGGAAAGCATCTTATCAGAATTACTCAATACATGATTACCGCAGCAAGACTTTTGTATGCACAATTTTGGAAAACTCAGACACTACCAACAATACAAGAATGGTTGCTAAAACTGATGGAAATGGCAGAAAATGATAAACTGACTTGTTTATTAAAATTAAATAATTATTACCTTAAGGAATGGAAACCATTGATGGACTATTTGCAAAATGCAGGCGGGGCGAAGCTTACATGGGGATTTGAAGATTAGATTATAAATGTAATGGGATATGTTTTGACAAAGAATTATTCCTATTTAATGCATTAAAAACTAGCACCTATGACACTCTTACTATTCTCAAGACCAGAGATAGATTGGAAGCTATCTATTTTTCATGCCTTTCTTTTCCTTTACTTTATCTCACATTTTCTTTTCCTTTTTCCTATAATTTGTATTTTTCATTCTCTTTTTCATTTCTGACTTTTAACCTTGTAATTTTAAAATTTCAATAAAATATTATTAAAAAAAAAAGATACTATAGTCCCAAACTATGAAGGACTAAGGAAGCACCTTGAACTGGAAATAAACTGCATGACCACGGAGATCATAAAGAACAGATGTGATGTATTCATATTGTCCAGTTCCTTTCAATACTCTTGCTACCAGGATTCTGTACTAATTGAAGCTGCTGAACCATCTTCAAGGGCAGCCTCACATACATCCCATTACAGTAATCAAACAAGAAATTTTTAGGGCATGGATTATCATTCTGAAGCTACCTCTTTCCAGTTAGGGCTGTAGCTAGCATACCAGACTAAACTGATAAAAGGAGCTACGTGCCACAAAGGCCTTGTGGGCCTCTACATTCAAATATGGATCCAGAAACACCCCTAAACTATGAACCTGATACTTTAAGGGGAGTACTAAATCACCAGAACTGACTCTGGGTATATAAATCACTAACAGCACTCTGTTTTTCTGAACTGAGCTTCAATTTGTTGAACTTCATCATCCAGCCCATTACCAAATGAAGTCTCTGGTTCCATGTAGACATTGACCAGCATGGAGGATACAATGGAGCCTTGTAGAGTCCCACAATGGGGTCAGTCAGAAATCCTCCATCATGATCTGCAATCAGCCATCCAGAAATTAGCAGAACCACATCAAGGCTCGTTCTGTCTACAGTTAAGTTTTTTACCCTCTCCAGAAAGATTCCCTGGTTGATGGTAAGCTGCTGAGAGAAGCAGGAGACTCAGTAAGGTTTTACTCCCCCATCTTCTCCAGGCAAAGATCATTGAGGCAGTTTCAGCATCAAAAGGCCTAAAGCCTGATTGAAATGGATCTAATAAATTGTTTCATCTATCAGCATCTGAATCTGATCAGCCACCATATCCCTGCCCAGGAAACGAATGCTGGCCCCTGGCCTCTAATTATTTAGATCTTCTAGAGCTATTGACATTTTCTCCAGGAATGGTCTCACTACATCTTCCTTCAGTCAGGATCACTCATTCCTGTAAGCAAGATTTATAACCTTCCAGACCAAGCTGAGCATACCATTCCTGCTGAATACAGTAAGCTATAAGGGACAAGGGGCAAACACACATGTGGTTGGCTGAGTTGTTCAAACGCTTGTCGATGTTAACAGGCCCTAAAAATAAAATATCCAAAGAAATCTGATGAAAACTAACCCCTGAACACTTCTACAAATTGGTTTGCTGAAGCTGTAGAGTCTAAATCATGATGATTGTGATCAATTTTGTTTAGCTAACATGACACAATTAGCCATCAAGGCTGGATCCCAAACAACCCTGAGCCACTCAGAAAAACTGTGCTGGGTGACACTGAGAGGTGGAGGAGAAACTACTTTTTGCTTCCATCACCACCACAAAGTATGTTTGATAATGAGCTGTTCTGTTTGATCAGATTCAGGGTGTGTTTTTCCTCCACCTGTATTTTAATCATCTCCTGACTTGCCCTCAGTAAAAGGGGGTACCAAGGGGCTGAACAGGGTCTATGACATGGGAGACAGTGTTCAGGAGCAATCATCAATTTCCCTGTTCATCTCTATATTTCACAGGCAGCCAAATCATCAACAGGAACACCAACCATACTAGCTGAAAAATCCCCCAGAGCCTTCTGAAATCCATCAGCCTCCTGGGGATGGGGGCAGACCACTCTAACAGGTCTCCCACTTCTGCAGAAAGGAATAGTCTCAGTAAGAAGTAGTCCGAGCATGACAAGGGAACAGATGTAAAGTTCCCCACTTTCAGACCACCATCGTTCTGCCCAGTAGAAAAACAAATCCAAATCCCTGAAGTCCTAAGCAGCACAGGACCGGTGGTTCAGGCATGAACATTAAAGCCCCTCAGGAGTCCCCAAAACTAAGCCCAAGACAACCTCCATCAGCTCAGACTGGGGGGCTATTGGATGGTGGGGTGGGTGATATACTAGCAGTTCCAAGTAAACCTGCCCACTCTTTTCCTCTAGAACAGCTCTAAGGGAAGGCATGGTGCCAAGCATATCGTTTGGTTTGGGTAAACAGTGAAGCAGAGAACGGCTCTTTCTCCAGTTCTTTAACACATGCTTTGTCTAAGGCAAAGGGAAAGGTGTGGCACCTTATTCTGCCTGCTCGCTGGCTGGTACTACTTACCTGTACCTTGAGGCTGTTTTCCTGCTTATTCCAAAAGATGCATTGGTCTCCTAGTGGAGCAGGTATAATCCTTGTACTATTTGAGAAAACAATGTCTATCATGCATTTTGCAATGGGACAGAGTGTTTAAGCAGAGGGCTCTGATGAGCAGTCAGTCAGCGTGAATTAGCTTGAGCTCACATACACAAGCAAACTGGGAGAGAGAGCAGCCGTTCTTCCTGCCAAGGTCATCATCATGGGCTTTGCAGAACCTGGAGAGACCAGAGGCACCCTGTGCCTTTATAAATTGTGCACAACAGGAAATTCCAGCAAATACAGATCTTTGCAACCAGAGCTGATAAACTGCCAGTATTCTCTTTTCTGTATGGTTCTTAAAGGCAGAGAGTGTCTTTGGTCACCCAAGCTTGGTCATGATACCTACATGGTATTGTCTCATAATACATGGCATTCAAGGAATCTCATACAGGAGAAGATGCACATGACCTCTTACCAGCTACCAGAGTGACATACGAGGCACAGCCCACACAGCCCATCAAGGAAAATTTAGAAACACACATACACACAGACAGCAAGATGTTTAAATCTGTATGGTTGAGTTCCGTTTGTTACACAGGGGTTAAAAACTGCTAAATTTTACAAGTCTAGATATTCAAATTCACTTGTTTTCTCTGTAAATTACTTAAATTATATGAGCGCAGAGAAATGTTAATGAGAGCCAGTAGGGCTGAGAGATTTAACACAAAAATCTCATAGGCATGTGGGTGTTCACTGTGATTCAAAGGGATAATGTTCAGATTTTTAATGCTTTTATCCTGTAACGTTTTGTTTTGCTTTGTTTTTACCTGCAGCAAATGAAGAAAAAAAAAATCAACCTCTGTAATGTAGGATGGAGGATCACATAACTGGATAATGATCAGAATCGAAAGACAGAAATCTAGCATGTTAGGAAATATAAGACTATACTAGAATTCCAGATATATCATGTCTTCTCTGTGTAAGAATTTTTCTTTTTTCTTTTTGTCTGAAAAGACACTCAGCCTTTCAAAGGGGCACAAAGAGATTTTATTCTACTCCGTAGCTGTTACGTCTGAGAATCAGGCCCAAAAGCAATGCTATATTTATTCTCTTATGCTAAAAAGCCAAACTTCTGTGCCAAGAAAAGCCTTGGATATTTTGCAAATTGCCTATTCTTGGGGTTAGCAATTGTTTTAAAGCAGGGCCGAACTTTGGAGTTAATTTTTTTCATCTTCTGAGAACCATAGGTAGCATAGCTGGTGATGTGACTTTTCCTTGCCTAGGGTTTGAGTTTTGTTTTTTGGGGAGTGGGAGAAGAAAAGCTAAGGGAGAAATAAATACCTTATTCTCATGGGGGCTTATTACATCTGCTTTGTCCCTTACTATGGACAAAATGGTCAGAAAACTCCATTACTGAAAAGCCATGGTTTTGTCACTGAACCTTGGCAGCACAATTTGGGGGCAACAAAAGTGGGGCTGAGAGCCATATATAACCTGTTAGCCACGGGCAACCCATCTATACAATTTATTTGTAGTTTGACCGGTTCATTGAGCAGATGAATAGATACTAGCTTCAAACTTACTAGGAAGTATGCCCCATTTAAGTCACTGGCACTTCTTTCATTTGGAAAAAAATGTTCAGATTCTACTGAACATTGCTTAATGAGGAGAAATTTTAATCAGTGATGCTCAGTATTAAAATTATTTTTGTCCTTTTTTACTGCAATAAGGAATACTGAGAGAAAGAGAAAGGCCAGCAAATCTTCACTGAAATTCTATGAGTTTAGCACTCTGAGCAGTCATTAGGACAACAATAATAGAAGAGCTGCAACGGCCAAAAAGGTCAACAGCATAACGATAGCTAACGAAACAAGCCTGTGGAGAAAACACAGCATCTTTCTAGAGACTGGTTCAGGTCCTGCTGTAAAAACAATGCCTCCATGAAAGCCGTTTTCAAAAGACTAGTCACACATATATGATTATATTAGGACTATATAATTGTTTCTCGCACAGATCCTTCTAAGGTGTATTTTTTTTAGAGACAAGTCAATATCAAATCAGAGATCACACCTCTGCCTGCATGGTCTGCCCACATGGTCTGGGGTGCAGCTATAATGTAAAATCATTGGCCCAAGGCACAGATTCTCGTAGATCTTTATGTTTTTTGTAAAGAGAAAGCCTCAAGAAATACTCATATCTATGTCCACAAACTACTTGATGAGAATTATAAATTCTGGAATCAAGCAATGGATCCCCATGATTTCTCAGGCAGATAACAGTCTTCATCAGTTCATCAGTTCATATCAAGGTGTGTTATCATCATCCTCATCATCTACTATTTATATCTGATTTGTTGCCCGGCTGTCACATAAAAACCAGAGAAGCAAGGTTTTGTGTACAGTATTGCCGTTACTGCTGTGGATTTGAGCTTTGTATTCAAATTCAGAAATGTTCTCTGGAGCAGGTGAGGCACTTATGCAGTATCTTCTGTGATTCTTTAAAGAAGCTGCATGTTACCCAGGTTTATGGGGCTGCTTTAAAGACATACAAATAGGTGCCAGATGAGCAATCCCTCTGAGCCCAAACTGCAAAGCTTTAATTACCATGGTGAAAAAAGAAACAAGAAACACTCAAACCTGAAGCACAGATGCTGAAAGATGCTCACGGGTATTACACAGAAGCTATGTAAACTGACTGGAAGGAATCCAAAAGAATGGTTTTTGCTCCAGCAAACCCTGCCGCTAATGGAAAGAGGAGGAAAAATCTTTTTTTCCCCTCTACTATCACCTTCCTCCTATGACCCGATGTGTCACTTTCTAAGGAACTTCTGAATGGACTGCTAGACAGATTTCCAGGGACACAAAGGGTGGGTTAACAAATCCCTCTCATACTCTTCTGCTACTGAAGGGTGTCTATCTGCCACAGGAACAGTCCCAATAGATTTCACAAGCAGGCTAATTTCAATTCTTATACACGTGCATAAAATCACTGTAAAAATATCTTAAATGTACACAGTGTAAAAACAGACATGGAGCACAAATTGTCAAGAAAGTTTTTTTCTTCTCTTTTTAAAAACTGCCAGTGAAGAAGAATAGCAGTATGCTTTTCAAAATTGTGCTAAGACAGAGATTTATCTTTGGCACATAGTGTTTTTCTCCCCTGCCCCCACAACTAAAAAGCTGGGTATGTAGAATTTAGAATTACATACATCCTTCCTGTGGCCCTGAAGCACAACACATCCTGGCTTTTACATGGAAAGTCTGAGTATTCACTGACCAGTCAGAGCTCACATGCATGCCCTGGACTGCACTGCGAAGATCGTGGCTCTAGCATCCTCTGGGTGCCAGAAAGCGCTGCAAAGATTACAGATCCATCGCTTCTTGGAGCTGCTTTAGTACAAAAAAGGAGATCTGAAGCACAAACGCTCACTGTTTTACAAGCAAACTACAGAGGCTATTTAATCAGCCCTCACAGCCGTGAATACAAAATGACACGATACAAAGCTCTAAACAGGGTTGGCATGCTCTGGATCCCATCAGGGAAGAAATGCCACCATGCTGGAGCTCAGAGATGTGCCTCCTCTGAGGCTGCTCCTACCCTCTGGAGCACCATCCCCTCCCCACCCAGGCCCATGTGCCCCTTCAGGAAAGCCTTGACACCCCGGTTTCCTTCACCCCATTCTGGGACAGGGCAGCTGATGACCTCCCTTGGTGTATGTTGCTTTGTACTGCTATTTCCCCAGTGTGAGTAGTTGATATTTTATTTCTTTTTTGCTATGTTAATCCTGTTTTAAACTATTTCTTAAGTTGGTATGCTGCGTAGAGCTGCTTCCATGGATAATAAAACCCGAGCAAGCGAGCAATCAGCTGGTCAATCAAATTACAGGTGCAGCAATTCCCAGCAGGGCTGTGGCAGTGGTAGAGACCTTCATGTACCCTCCTCCTTTCTGCAGGCAGGCACTTGTGCCATAGTAGGGTTACAAAGTGCCAAATCTGTTCTTTTTAGGATACATCCCCTCAACAAGGAGGTGAGGTTTTATTAGAGCAGGAATGGACATCCTTTGCAACCTCGAACTTGCTTATGTCTCCAGGAACCTCCGCTGGCTGCAATACTAAATTTTGGATTCCCATCGTTTTGAGAAGAGAACCGTGCAGATGTGCATTGTAAGCCTCAAATAAGCTTAAAGCTGTTTTAAAAATGAAAAGAAACCAACCTCTCCCCCAACCCACTCAAGACAGAATATCCCAGCTTTGCCCAAGTCCACAAAGTAGCCACCTTGTTTGCATTGCCGCATCTGCAGGACTGGCTGACTCCAATTATTCTGCCCACCTGATATATTCAGGCAGAGTGGGGGCACTCCAGGTCCTCTCAATTAAATGGTGTCATCCTACAAGACCAAGGAAGCACACCTGCGCTGTTGTAGTCCCTATCCTCTGGAATGGCATACCCCCGAGTTATGCATGCCTTCTACTCTCCAGGTGTTCTGGAAATCTCTTAAGACCTAGCTCTGTTCCTAGGCCCAGAGTTAATGTGTTAGTGGAGCCCCTGTCATGTGTGTTTGCGTGTGTGTGTGTGTGTTATCGTAATGACTCTTTTTCCCTGAGCTGTCATGCTGCGTTGTTATGTTCTAAATTGTATATTGGATGTTGGAATCCACCCAGTTTTTTGGAGTGGGCTATTTCAACAAATCTAATAAATCATGATCATCACCCACTGTGGCCCTTGCACCATTCCCCTGCCACCAAATAGTTCTTTACTCTTGAGTAGAGGAGAAATTTGAGGTGCCTCTGTGTAAACCAAAACTGGGCAGCCTCTCAGAAGTCCCAAAGGGGTAAGATCACATCACACATGTGGGCCAGGCATATTTCAAGGGAACAGTTTGGGCGGATTTTTTATTTCTTTAATTGTGATATACTTTGGGGTTTACACTACAGTTTTAAGTATTTCCTGCTTTGAAATGGTGGAGAAACCGTGCTATCAATTTCCTGCAATCACAATCAGAATGAGCTCTACAGGCCACAAAAAGGAAGTCGGGGGCAGTGATTGTCCACTTTTAATGTAAAATAGTGGGAATTCAGGATGTTGTATACCCAACAGCCAGCTTCTAAACTATGACTGCACTACCAAAGAACTGGATCTGATTTATAAGGTGCAATTTGAGAGCCCATTTATGAGCGATAAGCTTAATGATCTGAGGAATCTCTCTCTCTTTTTTTTATTAGGTGCTTTCTGCGTTCCTTATATCCCTAGTTTTAGGAAACAAGATTCCTGGTGTGTCTTTCAGTTCAAAGAATACATTCAGCCTAGAATACAAGAGTACATCTAGGCTCAGTTAGGAATAAGTATGTAATCAATATGTCTGAAATGAAGTGAAACAGACACACCCAATCAAAATACGCCCAAACCCAAAGCTATGATCTCAGTTTAGTAGAAATTATGAAAGAGATCTTGGCAAAGCCAAGCCATGACAAATTATGCCTGAAATTCCTCAGGTTGAGCAATATAGTGAATCTGAGTGAAAAGAATAAAATGATTAGGAGTCAGGCTCTGAACTGTAAGTGAGTGTACCTCTGTATCTTAAAACCTAGAGATGTGCAAAAGAATTCAAGGTCAGAATGTTCCCACCCTGAAACATCACATCCTGACCCCAGAACAGGCCGTTCTGATTTTGCTGGAAGTATTCCAGTTAGACAGGCCAACCCAAAGGTTATTTCAGTACTTACAGTTAAGGAGGTGAAGGTCAGGCAGATCCCACCAAAACCATTTAGGGAAAGGCCAAGAAAAATCAGTGGAGAAAGAACTGGGAAGGAGAACAGAAATATGGGATGAGAAGATGGATGGTGTTCACAAGGAATGGAGGGGATCTGTGAGAAAACAGAAATATAATGGAGGACTGAGTGGGATAGCGGAAAGGCTTGAGAACATGGTGTAAATTTTCTAAAGGAATGGATCAGCCTTCTCCATAATTGTCTGGTTGGGGATGATGCAAGCTGTAATCCAACACATTTGGAGAAATCAGACTGGAGATGCTTGAAGTGGACTTAAGATTTGCCAATGTGAGAACCCAAATTTTTAATATTTCTACAGCCATTAAGGAGGATGCAGCCATAACCCTCCCAGTGCCATTTCTCTATGAGTTGGATTATTCATGGAGCACACTGGCGGGGGGGGGGGGGGGGAGGCAGAAAACCAAAATGTGTGGGTTGAATTGTACAATAGGCCAGAAGAAAGTCAGATGAGCAAAATCACAGAAGCCTTTTTTACAAAAGAAAAAAAAAAAAGGAAGGAAGGCTTTCCCATTTGTAAGTAACTAAACATTACTAATTCAAATAACACAGAAATTGCTCTCACCTAATGGATTGTAGGCAGCCAAGGCCATGAGAGCGCAGGAAAGAGCAAAACTGGCACTGTGAGGAAAGCAACGGATACATCAGATCATTGGTGGGCTGCGTTATGTCCACAGAGGAGCTTTCTTCAACCTATGCCCTCTAGATGTGTAGATGACAACTCCCAGAATTCCAGTGGCCACACTGTGAGTTGCAGCACAACATATTTGGAAAGCTTCCAGGTATGGAAATTCTGCCTCAAAGAGGCACAGAAAATTATTGAAAATTATTCTCCAATTATCTCACAATTATACTCCCCACCTTAAAATCTGCAATCCATTGTCAGTTCCTACTCTCCCATCCAGTGCACTTTCTATTCTACAAATTCACCTTCTAATACTTATTCATTTCCACTGAAATGAGAATTTGTGTCCTAGTAACCTCCAGACACTTTTTTCTTCCTAAGTATTTTTTTTTCAACAGGCCACCATGCCATTTGCCCCAGCTCAGGGATCTTTTTCCTCCTACCTGCCGACTAGGCGGAGCGGTCTGGGTCCAAGTCGATCCATCAGGATGCCAAGAGGCAAGGTAGCCGCACTCAAGAGAAAAGAGCCAATGGTGAAACCCAGGGTAAGCATCTCCTCCTGTTCCACACAGCTGAGCCAGGGATGGGACACTTTAGCCGTAGTTGAAACATTGGTGTTATTCTTATCTAAGCAGAAGATGGCAAAATAAATCAGGGCACTCATCACAAATCTCACTTTTGCATCTATTCTATCCTAGGGCAGGAGGATTGCTTTCTGTTCCTGAAGGAACATTATCAAGTCCTGCTGCGCATTTCCTTCTTGCTGCACTGAAGAAAATGCGGCATTCTCATGCACAGCAGAGAAAGCAAAAGACCTGGAAAGGTTTAGGATGTGAACCACACTCTCAGTGCTCTAGCCCACTGCTGTGGCCCCATTCCTAACATAAAGAGATTGCTTTGCTGGTAGAATATTAAGCCAAGAAGGCGAGGGAGGGATTCTGTGTTAAAGAGAAGGTGGGAAGGGGATAGCAGTGGCTTTGGCCAACATTTATAGTAAGACCACAAAAGTAAAATTTCAATAAAGTCAGCCAGTGATCTGTTACTTGTGAAAGATTTAGGAGAAGGGCTGTTATCTGAGGTGCTGCACCACAAGAAACAACAGAAGCCTGAATTCAGAAAATGAGAGGTTTGGGTACTTGCAGAAATTGTAGTCTCTCTTCCCTATAAAGTGCAAGGTCAATTTTATAAGGGAGAATACCATGACAAGATTTCTCTGGGCCAGTGGGTCCTTGAGGAAAATTGTAGGAGAATAAGGGCTAATCCATCCTCTGTGTTTATTACAAAAAGATTGGAATCCTTGGGGTTCTCTGAGCTTGGTTGTTTTCTTGCAAACATTCTGTTACCTAGCCGGGTAACAAAACGTTTGCAAGAAAACAACCGAGCTCAGAGAACCCCAAGGACTCCACAGTTCAACCCTGAGCTACACATATTCTCTTCTATTGGTATAGAAAGATTGTTTGAAACAGCCTTTGGGAGACTGCTAATCTTGCACAGCCACAGCGAGGTAGTACTGTCTGCTATATTCTACAACATGGAAAGCTTCACAGCCTTAGCATGAGTCAGAATCATGGGAAACTTCACCCGATGGGGAACTACAATGTGGAGATCTGTTTTATGAGAATTAGTGATGATAAAAGATCTTATACAAGCTGTTCTAAGTCATCACCATGTAATAAAACCAGCTCTATCCACTTTGTACTAATATGTTTATTCTTCCATCTTCAGTCCCTCACAAAAATTGCAAGGTTTGTGTAGAATCCTTGGAAGAGTCATATGAATGCCAAATCCCCAAGTCTGAAGCTGTTGAATCCATTTGTACTGAGTCTCCCTCTCAATATTTTATCAAGCGCACAGTATTAGTGCAAGTTACTAGTCAACATTTTCTGTCAGATTCATTCTTAATTCTTCCCCCCACTTGACCCACACCTCATTGACAAAACACAATTTGCTTCTTCTGGAAATGTTTTGATAAATGCAGAATTGGGGGGGGATGAGGATTTGGGGGAACAGCAGGTACAAAGCTTTGCTTAGAATATCACCTGGAACCTCTTCAGATCCCACCATATCATTTTATTTCACCTTTCTCCTAAGTATAATTTTCTTGATGGGCTCAGACCCCATCCAACTCACCTGTGCACATATGGGAGTAAAAGCCTTCAAGTTTCAGCATAATGAGTAAGGAGCCCCAGCCCAGCAAAACAGCAGAGAAGAAGAGATTTTCTACCACTGCGGTACAGGCCATCCACCAGCGTCGCCGGTATGCCTGATGCAAGGTGGGTGCCATCTTCCCTCCGGCTTGTGAGAGGAGGCTGCAAACAAAGCAAGGCCATCAATCTTCTTGGCACCCAAGGACCTGAATTACAAACCAGCCTATGTACTTTGCATGCTGGTATGAGACAGAGGTACAGCAACAAGATGTTATTTACTATTCCACTAATTTTGACCTGGAAATTACAGAGAAGATCTATAGCAGCTATATATGCTAAAGGTCCTAGGTTCAATCGCCAGCATTTCAGGAAGGGTTAAGAAGGAAAGCCTGTGTAGACTTTGCTGGCCCTTCACCACCAAAAATCCTGTATTAGGTGGATCGGTAGTCAGACATGATGGAAAGGGCTACCTACTTTTAAAGAAAATAATGGGATACAAAACTCTTCTGAACTCACTGGAGTTATTAAAAATCTAGACAAGTAAACATTCTGAAGCAGCGCTCCAATCTGACACTGTACCCTGGGGTGCTGACACTTGCCTACTGCTATATCCCAGAGGGCAAGAGCTAGCAGCACCAAGGAAAAGAAGGGGCAAAATACCAGAAAAGAGGAACATACAACCTTGAAAGCTATTTAAAAAAGGAAATTGCTGGCCCAGCCATCAGCCTGAGGGCAAACAGCTGTCAGGATTTCTCCCACAGAGGACTCAGCCACGGTCAGTTGACTTGTAGCTACCAGAGAAAAGAAAAGGCGTCCTGACAGCTGCTACCAGTCACAGGGCAAGAGCTGCAAAGAGGTGGCAGCCCCTCCCCCCAGAAAGAACACGCATCGCATCGTTGGAGCAGCCAGCTGTTTTGTGAGTTGTCACTTCCCCCTGCACCCTTTCTTTTTCATGAACAAAAATGAAGAGAAAATGTAAGAGAAAACTATGCAGAACTGTAGAGAGGCAGTGAATAGGAAGCGGGGTTAGGATCCATGGAGAATGGCAGAGAAAATAAGTGCTTTAAGGAGCTGCAGAGAGGTGCTGTGTGTGCAACAGCCCACACTCCAAAGCACTTTTTTGCCTTTGAAACAGAAGCATGGAACAGTGTGATAAATCACACTAAAGCAAGTAGCTGAGTGTGCTAATGGAGGGAATGCAGCAGAGTGGAGAACGAATGGCAAACCCTGCCCCATAGCAATGTCACAAACCCTTCCTTTACATGCCTGTGTTAGGATGCCACTGTGGGGTGGGATTTGGGTAGTGATGTCATACACTGTGAAGGAGATCTTGTTCCTTGCTTGCTGGCAAAAACCAGGCCAGCCGGCCAGGCCATTTGGCTTGTTTTCTGCTGGTAATTGCCTATTACAGGCTGAGCAGACTGGCCTCAGTGTGCTGCTTGCTGTTTTTGTCAGCAAGGAATAATTCAAGCACCATTTTTAAAATTTTTGCTGCTGTGAACTTGTTTTTTCTTTTGTTTTCTTTTGGTTTTTTTTAAGTATTTATTTTCTGGAAATCAATTACATCAACTGACTTCACCGGCTATAGTGCAGATGCCCGTGTGTATACTAAAGTTTACAATTTCTCTGTATCAGAAGAGTTATTTTGACAGGAGGATTCTTCATAGAACAACCTACAAGTATCTCAGATGAAATACATTGAAGTCATAGATAGATCATGCACAAAGCTTTTAACTCAAGGAGAACCATTATAGTGTAGCAATTGGAGTACTGACCTAAAAAGGTATATGCCATGAATTCAAATCCCCCACTTACTTACTGAATGATTTTGAGGTATTCTCTCTCTGTTTAACCTACCGCAGAGAATTATTGTGAAGACAACAATGTAGAAGAAGAAATCACATACACTGAGCACAGAGTCTCTTGGAGAAAAGGCTATAAATATTTATGTAAGTCAGGGATGGCAACCCAACTACACATATTCACTTTTAAAATCTGAAAGAGGCTGCAGCAGTGAATTAGGGCATTCTAGGTTCAAGATTTACCTCAGTGGCAAACCTTCAAAAGTGGCTCTAAAAAGCTCAAATGTTAAGAGCTATAACAGAGAACTTAAAAATGTAAATGTATAACCTAAAAATGCAGTAGCCAGATTGCCCAAGCACAAACTTTACTAATGCTATGCCAACTTCCTGAATTCTGATGTTAGGCCTTTTATTTTGAACATTTGGTTTGGGACTAATATTTCTGAAGTTCCAGAGATGCAACATAGATCTTGCTTGATTTAATACTTTATGTAATGAGGCAGAATGGGAAGTAAACAGCTTGGTAATGAAATTCAGAGATGACACCAGATCCAGCAGCATTTGTAAACAAGCACAATGGGGGAGAGAAAGAGATGCTGATAGCTCTTAAACTAGAAAGAAGAAGGGGAAACTGGAAGAAACAAGACCACACCATTTAGCATGGAAGCAGGAAAAAAAGAAACCTTAAAGACAGATGTTACTTGAAAGGATCCAGTGCCAAAAAGCAGCTGCCGCTTGAAATGTTTGGGAACCCATATTACAGGAACGTGTTGTCAAACATTGGAAGCATGAGACTATATACTCCACAGCCCTAGCAGAGAAGGAATGCCAGGCTCCCTTCCTAGAAAAATGTGGGCAAATCTTAAAAGGTATGAATGTCAAGGTTGGAATATTGGGCCCAATACTGTATGGCTAGAGGCTTGGCTCTAGTTTGATGATTCACTTGTTTTATAACCCACAGAGGATGGAATGCACAAGCAGTGCTCCATTTGGGCATTACATTCTGTGATGCTAAGATGTATTAGATTTATATTTAATACACTGGTCCATTACTTTGATTTGGATTAGAGAATGCATTAAGCTGTAATTTTACCCTTGTTCCCCCTTCCTTTAAAAAAATGGATTCCTCTGCAACATTTTCTAAGACTTCACTGAAATCTGCCTTTCAGTTTTCTGAAAGATTATTCCCACACCCTGGAAAAGAGGCTTCTGTTTTCTACTTCTTCTTTTTTCTGTTTTACCATTTCTTTAGATAGTATTTGAGCTTCCTTTGTTATTTGTGAGGTGGTAGGGAGTGTTGTTGTTGGTGTTCTTGTGACTTTTGAGGAGTTTCCACACCTCTGCAGCGTCCCTGGCTGCTCACACTTTCTAACGGGGAAAAGTGCTGTGGAATAAATTCCTTCCTGATGTCATTACTTGAAATGTAATTAAACTCTTTGGAGCTAGGGAAGCTGCATATCTGTAGAGATGATCACATTATGCTTAAACATAATTCTTGGCCATCTTATAAATAAAGTATAAGATTTACACTTAAATAACATTTTCCCTTCTTTGGGAAAAAGAAGTAAATTCTATTTCATTTCCTTCAAATGGAAGGGAAATTACTGAAAAGTGCAGAAGAAATTTTCACTAATCTATTTAAATATTTTGCCTGTGCTAAATAAGAGTATCCTTTAGCTGAACGTGTAGGGAGACCAGAAATGATGTATTTTGGAGCTATGCTCTACAAAGATGGAATTCTTTTGGATACAAAGCATCAGATCTTAGCAAACTCTGACCAGAAGCATTCAACAGTCAGATCACTTCTAAGTTATAGGAGTAATGTACAATATTAAAAATATGTACTGTACTTTCCAGATCTCTAGAACATTAAAACTGATAAAACCTCCTGTTGGCTGAAAACTATAGAAGTTAAAGTCCAACACATCTGAAGGCCACCTGGATGAAAAGACTACGCTATCCTAACAGACCTCTTTCATAACACTCGGCTGATCACCCGATGTTTAGCAATACTGTTTGCAACTGTGGATACTATTCTTTAATGAAGCAACTGAAATGAATAAATCTAGTCTGATCTCTTCCAGTTGCTACCAACTATCAGCTATCTAAATGGAAAGCCTGTTTGATGACTTCTTCCAAGGAGACAAGGATCTAGGACTTCTGATAGTACTGTGCATATTCCATTCATACAAATTGTATGGCAGATCCTTACAAACCATTAGATTTTAATATGGTTCCTTGAGTTTCTATTTCTCTTTATGCATCCTGAATAAAGTAAATGAACAACTGCTGTTTTTTTTTTAACAGAGCATAAGGTCAAAAGGAAAAATTCTTAGACTGACGCAGACAAGTACGTGCCTATGCTTTTATTTTCTTACTGCACAGGACCTCTGATTATATCTTGTTCAAGAAAGAAGGGTATGAATCACAAAAATAATAAATACCCTGCCCCTTAGTGACAATGAAATGTTCTGTGAAATAAAGTAAGTTACAGTGATAGATAAGCTGAAAACCAGATGCCTTGTTATTTTAAGGATGGAAAGCAAGCTTCTGTCCCTCATGGAGTAATGAAACTTTGGAAATACCCAGGCTAAGGGTGCTGAGATAAACATCTAAGAAAGAAGCTGTTAGGTTCTATGCAACTCCCCTGTGAGTGCCTTGCCAGGCAGTTAAAAATTTATTCCTGTTTGAAACTAGTTAAGTATAACAGAAGAAGAGAAGAAGGAGAAAGAAGGCTTACAACTGGAAGACAAATTCTTTCCCCTCATTTCCATTTCTCTATGCTGAAAGAATCAATCTATCAGAATCCAGTTACATTAAAATCCCTCCCTCACCTAACTTTATACAGATAAAACCGTATTTTCTGTGAAACAAAACTGAATAGGGGACTGTTATGCTGCAAAGGTAAATCGACCTGTAGAGATCCTGTAGGCATCCTTACAAAAAAGGAAGTGTAAGCGGTTGCCATCCAATGCTGTTCAATTATATTAAAATTAACAATGTGTGCATGCAAGGATTCCGCTTCTAAGTAAGTAGTGGTCCTCCCTCCCATTTTCAGCAAGATAACAGCACGCAGGTGCCTGGGCGACCTGTGAACCAGCAAGCACAATTGTTTTGGGTGCTCCAAACAAAACCTGTAAGAGTGAATCTAGTTTTTCACAATTGCTTGCAATTAATGTGAGAGCAAGAGAAACAGTATACTAGGAGTGAGATAACATTATACTTTTTTTAGGATTATAAATATGGTTGAGAAACCTCTGGAAAACCACCGCTTTGCTTTTTAACAGAGGAAGATTCCAGATGGGCACAGTCACCTCAGCAGGTGGTGCTAAATAATGATCTCACCTCCATGTCACAGGGACTTAACTAGCTAACCAGAGAGAGCTTAATAGGCAGAGGGTGGCACTGGTCATATTAGAGTAATGCTAATTGCTCTAATGACACATTGTAATGCTAATTACAATGACACATTGTCAAGGGTTACTCAGGCAGCAATCCAATACATATTTATTTAGAAGCAGGGCTCAGTGGAACTTACTTCTGAGCAGGCCTAGATAGGATATCAGTGCAAATCTACCTTTATTACTGCTTGAGGGATGCAATTTAATTTTCCCCCTCACACACCACATTCTTCCTGGCAGTCCATGAGAAAACACACAGTTGTCATGGTAAATTTGGGTCTAGGGTCACTAACTGCCTTATTGTAACTTCAAGTTTGGCAGATGAACAATGTAACTATTATAAAATAGTAAGTCTTGTTTGTATGGTTCTGCCTGCTTAACAGAAGTCTGTAGGAGGAGTAAAGTGATAAGATGATAAGATAAGATAATAAGATATTTAATAATTTAATAAGATAAAATGATAAGATAAGATAAGATAAGATAAGATAAGATAAGATAAGATAAGATAAGATAAGATAAGATAAGGCTGCCAAGAAGAAGAGAGGTGACATCTGTATGGGAAGAAGCAGGAAACTGAGCAGTTGGACGATGAGAGATAACCATGGAGCCTCTTTATTATGAGATAGCCAAGACTGTACAGAGGCGGATAGCTTTTGTATGGCTAGGCCGCTTTGGAGATCAGGATCAAAATCTTAGGGATGCCCTGATACAGGTAGTTCCTGACAGAAATCAAGGCAGGGGGTTCAGAAGGACCCCAGGTACTGTACCTGATAATTAAAAGTCCAGGCACATTTAACAACTGAGTCTTCAGTTGTTTGTGATCATCCAAGGCATGTTTTGCACTGTAAAACTGCTGGCATTATCAGCCTGTCACTGACAACAACAGTTAAACTGTTAGACTAAGATTGATCAGTAAAACCCTATCTCATCTATAACTCAGGTCTTGGCCAATTAACAGCTTCTTGGACCTTCTTCACTAGACTTGCAGATACCTTCATTGCCTCACAAGGCTGATCATCTTGAAAGATCAGGAACGGGTCATCTGAGTGGGGATAAAATAATAAATTTGGCTTAGATTTGTGATTTGTATTCAAAATATTTAGTGAAAGTGATATGCATGGCAAATTTAAAACCAGGTCTCAGGAATCTCCCCCTTGCATCTGAACCTATGAAGGGGTATAACACTGTCAGGTCCCATATACAGCTGTGATTCTATTCAACTGCCTGACAGTGGAAAATGGTGAAAACAACCCCCCAAATCCCTTCCCCTTGTGTGGCTGGCTACAGTTTAAACTGAATATAGATAAACTTTTGATCCAAGAATATCAGGCAAAACTAATAGCAAGAAGGAGCAAAAGTTGCCGCAGGAAAACAACATTTGTTTGAATTTAAACTGAAAATCCAGAGGTTGTGAACAAAAACAAAAACAGCATTCAATATATGAGAGGGTAAAGGTGCTCTTTAAAAATCTACAATTCCCTTACCAATTATGCAAATCCAATATTGGCCCAGTCTGTGTCCTTCTGCAAGCCTCTGAGAGATCTTTAAAAGCTGGGGGGAAGCACAGTGCAAGGAAAGTTTGAGGCCTGAGACCCCTTTGCTGCCTCCCGATGCCGAACAATGCAAGAGATGTCCTCTCTGCTCCCACTGTATGTACTCCAGTCGTAAGGGGGTTTAGCAAATACTGTAACCGCTCCTCACACCCTCCCCTCCTGTGACCCTGTTTTATTATCCTCCAAGACATCCCAAAACCTGCACCGGGGTGTGTGTGTGTGTGTGTGTGTATAGACTGCTGCGGAAATCCCGGTTTTAAACATCCAGTGCGTTATAATCGCCACACGGGGATCTTTCGCTTCAACTTATCCCTTCCCCAGGGGTCCCCCATTCGAGCGACCCCCCCAACACCCCCCCTTCCTCTCCCCGCTTTTCTGTCTTCCCGCCTTCGGGCAGGCCGAACGACGGCCTCATTTCCCCAACTCGAGCAAATCTAAAACACCGGGACGGGCAGAGTCAACACGCGGCTGGAGAGGGTTGCCCTCCACCCAAGTCAGCCCAAGCTGGAGGGAGCCGCGGCTGCTGCCACGTGGAAGCCAGAGCCCTGCCGCGTAAGGGGGTGAAGCCGTACAAAGAGGGCTTTCGGGCAGCCCGCGCTCGCCGACACCCCTCGGCCCCCGTCTCCCTCCCCGCTGCCCCTATTTAATCCTTACTTCCAGCCCCGATTTCCCAAACTGTCCCCCAAGTTAGGCAACTCACTTTCGGCTCCAGCCCTTTGGCGGGCTGAAATGAAGGCGCGTCTTCTCCTGCGACTACCCGAGGTATTTGCCCTCAGGGCGGTGCCAAGGGGCTGCCCCGGGCGCCGCCGGCGGGAGCCTCCGCTGCGAGCCGCGGAGAAGGTGACTGAGCGCCCGAGGAGTTCGCTAGCGCTGCCGCCTCGGAGGCTCGCTCGCCTGCCAGCTGCAGGGTCTGCTCAACCCGGAGAAAAAAGCGTGTGTGCCGCGCGGTGCCCCGGGCAGGAAGTGTTTCTCTTGCGCGTGTCAAAACGGGAGGGGGGCCAGGAATCGGGAGGCTCGTCCGCGTGTGACTTTATAAGGTCATCAGTGCGTGTTTGTGTATCCCCCCAAAAAGGAACGTGGAACTTTGGGCCAGATCACGAGGAGGGGAGCAAAAGTACACGGCAAATATGCAGAGAGATGGGCTTCTCTTTGAAGCCTGCCCGGTTCGTTCGCCCAGGCATCTCGGCTCTTCTGGACTTCACCTTCGGTCGCTTTTGTCCCAGCCTGGCGCAGCAGCTAATATGGCAACTTCCTTGCGGGGAGTCCTCAGTTCACAGGCGGGTCCTCTGCTACAACGTCGCAATGAGTTGTCTCGGGCACCCTCACCAAAAACGACGGAAACAGAGAAAGGAGAGAAGCCGACTTGCTCCCTGTCGTGTTGTAAGCATCAGTGGGGTTCAGCACAAGAGATTTGACAATATAAACATTGCTATTATTACACAGGTGCAGAAATATGTGTCCCATAGTGCTGTGATCCCTACAGGGCGGTGCAAAACATGCTTTGGGGTAGTCTAAAAAATAGAGAAATTAGAGGAAAACAAGAGGTATTGTTACCCAGAACAAATATTGCCTTAAAGCACACCTTCTGTCCATTGATTCAGCTGAGCTAATGCGTGCAGTGACAGATAGGTTGCAAAGTGTCACGCTGGTCTGCCTGTGTTTGCCCCAAGATTTAAAAAAAATCAAATCAAAACATTAGGTTTCTCCTTTTCTTCATGCCTTCAGTACAACTACAGTGGAGTACAGGATGAGCTGACATTTATTCAAGAATATATTTCAAGCAGGTCCCATATGGTAGTGTGATCAGGACCCCAGCAAGCAGTGTGCAAGTCATGCACCACACAAAGGTGCCATTTCTCAAAGTCTTTTGGTCCATTGCATCAAAACTACAAGGTAGTTGAAATGATACAAGAATTGGTGAACACTCATGAGTGATATGCCAGAACAAAAGATTGCGGGCACCAAATTAAGTTTTAAAAATCAATTCTCCATTCCGAACACCAACCATGTGTGCTGACTTATGTCAGATTTCACTTCTTCCAAAACGAGCGCTGTATATCAGTTCAGAGAAACCATATGTATCGCACAATCTGAAACTATCAGTGCCGCTAACATCTTCCGGTGCACATACTGTTGCAGTTCCAGGAAGCTCATCCTAATAAATACGAGCTATGCCAAGTCCTCTTCTACACAGCAACAGAACAACACCTTCCATCTTTCCATTGGTTCTCTGAGTTAAATCTTATCCCAAACTTCCTGTTGAGTCTTAACCTCTGTCCTGTTTCTCAAAAAAAAAAAAAAATACAGGTAGCCCTCATTTAACAACCACAACTGGGATGGGCAACTCCGGCACTAAGTGATGCAGTTGTTAAGTGAAACCATGGCAGATTTACGATGTCAGTTCCACCGTGGTCATTAAGTGCATTACCTGCAGTCATTAAGTGAGACATCATGTGGTCACAACTTGTGACTTACAGCCAGCTTCTCCATTGACTTTGTTTGTCAGAAACCGGCTGTGAAGTGTACAAATGGCGATCAGGTGACTGTGGGACACCGTGACAGTCATAAGTTCAAGGACAGGTCGTAAAGTTACTTTTTCAGTGCCATTGTAACTTTGAACAGTCACTAAACAGGGCAGGCATTAACCGAAGACTACCTTTAAAATTATTAAGGGGAGGGATGGCAAAAAATATTTTGCACAAAGGTGTCTTAGAAGTCAGCAGCAGCCCATGATTTTTAAAAATGTGATAGCTTGCAAGCCAAAACCCTAGTTCACAGAATAATCCACCTTAGATAGATTTTTCTTGTTTTTCTAGATTCCCTTCTCCTGGATTCTAGTTAAAAATTCCTTTCCAAGAAAAGAGAATGAGAATGACACTTGCCCTGTGACAGAGAATCCTAAGAATATTGTTTGACATTCTAAGCTGTATATATCCACTGCTCCTACCGTGAGCTCTTGCTGTGAAATTACTGCCCTCTCACCAAGCATATTTGCTTAGATTTTCCCCATTCCTATGTGGCTGTAGTTTGCATTCCTCCATCTTTTGTTGTGGCAAAAATGAGTGTTTACCGATTCTTGTATCGTTTCAACTACCTTGTAGTTTTGATGCAATGGACTAAAAGACTTTGAGAAATGACAAAGAGACACATCTGAGGTTCTCATTTTTTTAAATACCAACTTTAAATTTCTCACGCATTCTTATGCCCTCAGGGACATCACAAGGCACGCTCTCTAAACCTGTTATCTCTTGAACTTGCTGGACTAGCTTAAGGCAGCTGAACACACGTCTGTCATGTCGCACGAATAGGTAAAGGAACAGGAGGGAGGGGATAGGATAAATAACCACAGTGATATTCATGCAAGGGAACATACTTGTTGGCAACTATGTTCAATTTTTGTAGGTAATTATAGTAGCACTATCAGGTTAGGAAATCCACATAGGCCAATGCAGGTTAGCAGCATGGTAGAGCCTGAACGATATATCCTTTGTAAGACTCAAAGCTTTTATGATTGCATGTGTGTCTGCACAGATGGAGAAAGTGTTTAGTTATCATAAGAGAAGTAAAGATACTATGTTTCTTCAATTTAAGAGACTGGCTAAAATATTATGTGTTTTATGACAGAAGGATGTTTCACTAACGGCTTAGCAATGTCCTCCAGTTACAAATATTATTTCATAGCTTTACATTTCGGTACCTACTCAGGGCACATGTAATGAGCTCGCATAGAAATAGAACTGAAAAGCCTGCTCAATGTTGTTTATTCAGTTCAATAAAACTTACTTTTTTCAGTTCTTCCACTCTAGCCATTCTGTGCATCTGATGAAGTGAGCTGTAGCTCACAAAAGCTTATGCCTTTTCATAAAATTGGTTAGCTGGAAAGGGCACTACCAGGCTCCTCCTGATTTCTTGAGGAGAGAGACTACAATTCTGAATATGAATTCTTGATAAGATACTTGTGATCCGTCTCATATGTAACCTGCATGAGCATAACCAACCTGTCTCTTCCTTTCCTTTCCTTTCCTTTCCTTTCCTTTCCTTTCCTTTCCTTTCCTTTCCTTTCCTTTCCTTTCCTTTCCTTTCCTTTCCTTTCCTTTCCTTTCCTTTCCTTTTCTATCCCCCCCACCTCACTGCAATTTAAATACCACTTCATGCATCTGCTGAAGCGAGCTGCAGCTCACAAAAGCTTATGTTTTAATAAAATTGGTTAGTTAGAAAAGGTGCTAACAGACTAATATACTGACGTAGGCTTTCACAGCCAGTATCTGTTGGACAGTGTTGAGCTTCAGGGTTTAGTGACCATGGTCTAGAGAACGGATTTTCTGATATTTCATTGGCAACTGTGGCTGACCTGTCAGTCCCTGCTCAGTTGCCAGTGAAACATCAGGAAATCTGTTCTCTAGACCATGGTCTCTAAACCCTGAAGCCCAACACTGCCCAACTGCTACCACATTCTTTCTGATTTTTTGCTACAAGATGAACCAGGAATATCTGACCCCTTTCAGTCAGGTTTCAGGCCCGGATATGGAACAGAAACAGCATTGGTCACAGTTATGGATGATCTCTGGCGGGAGCAGGATGGAGGTAGTGCGTCCATCCTGGGTCTCCTTGACCTCTCAGCAGTTTTCGATACCATTGATCATGGTATCCTTCTAGACCAACTCAAGGAGTTGGGGGCGGGGGCGTAGTTTTGCATTGGTTTGCTTCCTTCCTCCAGGGCCGGTCCCAGTCGATGTTGATAGGGGAGGAGAGATCGGGCCCATGGCCCCTCCTTTATGGGGTGCCGCAGGGTTCGGTACTCTCTCCTCTCCTTTTTAACATCTACATGAAACCGCTGGGTGAGATCATCCATCTCCATGGGATGAGGTATCATCAATATGCCGATGATACTCAGTTATACATCTCCATCCCAGGGGAAGTAAGTGATGCTGTGGCTGCCCTTTCCAGGTGCCTGGAGGCTGTGGGGGTCTGGATGGGGAACAACAGGCTTCAGCTGAACCCTGGCAAGTCAGAGTGGCTGTGAGTTAATGGCCCCTCGGGCCCTAGGAATTTGCCATCTTTGGTTCTGGATGGGGTTGCACTGCCCCAGACAGACCCAGTGCATAACTTGGGGGTCCTCTTGGACTCACGACTCCTGCTCAAAGAGCAGGTGGCAGTCGTGGCCAGGAGGGCCTTTGCGCAACTTCGTGTTGTCCACCAGTTACGCCCTTTTCTGGACCGAGAGGCCCTTCAAACAGTCACTCATGCCCTGGTCATCTCCCATATAGACTATTGTAATGCGCTCTACATGGGGCTACCCTTGAAGAGTATCCAGAAGCTTCAACTGGTCCAGAATATGGCCGCGCAGGCAATTTTAGGTGCATTGAGATCAGCACATATAACACCTTTGCTCCATCAGCTGCATTGGGTGCCAGTTTGCTTCCACGTCCAATTCAAGGTGTTATGACCTTTAAAGCCCTACATGGCATGGGTCCAGGGTACCTGAAGGACCGTCTCATCCCTGTTACATCAACCCATCCCACCTGGTCATGCAGAGAGGGCATGCTACGGACGCCGTCTGCAAGAGAATTTCATCTGACGGGGTCCAGGAGGTGAGCCTTCTCTGCAGCAGCCCCTGCCCTTTGGAACACTCTTCCCCCAGAAGTGAGGTTGGCCCCCTCCCTTTTAGACTTCAGAAGAAAACTGAAGACCTGGTTTTATCATCACGCATGGGGTGGGGATGGGAGTAGTCAGTTTTGGGGTTGGCTGGTTCCCTAGTCTTACCTTTGACCGATATTATCTGGTCACAGGCTGAAATAATAATACCATCTCTTGGATGTTATTGTATTTAATAATTGTATTTTATATTTGTATTATTTATGTTTTTACTGATTTTAAATTGTTTTGTTGTGAACCGCTCAGAGTCCCTCCTTGTGGGGGAGTTGGGCGGTGATATAAATTTGATATATAAATAAATAAATAAATATTATGTGTCAGTTAATCTTTGGGATCCTTGAAAGGACATCTGTGTTCCATATGAAAGTTGCTCTCACCAAGATAGTGAAGCAATATGTCTGTCCCAGTGCTCTATTTTGGTGTGATGTTGAACATGATATTTGGGTCCTATGGAAGATCTCTCCCTAATAAAATGGATATGTGATTGATTGATTCATGCAAACATTTTCAACTATCACAATTTATTATTGTTTATACAGAGTTTTCTAACAGTTACAGCAGATGGACAGTATATTAACAATTATCTTGTGGAAAACTGGTGCCTAGCATTAGAAACACACTCCTAGAGTAGCATGTAGAACCAGTATCCCAGTGGTACAGACATATCATTCTGGGATGTAAAATGCCCAGGTTTTTATTCATGTGACCATGTATTAGCAGTCAGAGCAGCAGCAGAAGAGAGAGAAACAGACATAAATGCATCTTGTCCCTCTTTCCCAAAAAATAGCTGCTTCTCACTAACCTGGTTTGCTGAATGCTATTATTGTGAAAACCTCTGAGAGCTGCTTAGCTAATTAGGTCCATCTGTTTGGCTCATTCTATGACATTTTATCTCCACCATGGTATCCTAAAAGTGTTGTCCAAAGACTTGTTCCACATGGTAATACACTTGTTAGCATCTTACTTGGTGGGGATAGAAGTAGAATTTTTGTCCATCTGCTCTGATAAATTTGCTCAGTACTTTGAGAAGGTTTAGTGTAATCTCAAGAAAGTTTATTGTATCTAATCAGAACTTAACACCATAACTGAAGAGTTTCTAGACTGGTATCAAAAGCATTACCTAGTCATGTTTGGGATTATTGCTTTCAATTGTCAAGGCCTGAAAAAGAAGATAAATGCTTGAGTCAGTCTGTTCCACTACATGCAAGCTTAATCATTTGGCTGACAAAAGCTAGCAGAAGGAGTTTGGCTGGCTAGTTCGAAAGGATGGGGAAGGTCTATCTAAGCTGGGGGTGTACCTGTGGCTATGAAAGGCGATAGTACAGTCTCTTCAGATAAGGACTTCCCTGAACTCAGAGGTATAGGGGACAACCACCCAATTGCTTTCCAGACAAGATGCTGAGATAATGGCAGGCAATTAGCTTCAGATATCTTGGAGAAAATATTATCTATTCCACTAATGTTCTGTTAAGGATTCTAGACTGAAGTAGTCTTGGTTGTTCTGACTGGGAAGGGAGATAAGGGAACTGCCATCCTGCTAACACACTTATGTCTCTCACCAATTTTTGATATATCATGGATTCTAGAGATGTTTTGAATCAGCTATGTGCAGTAGAAGTTGGTAGCAGTGTAATGATGGTACCACACTATGTGTATGCTGATTCCAAAAAATAGCACTGAAGAAGTTCTGTGTAACTTCATGCTTGTTAGGAAATCTAATCTCTATATGAAGCTGCTAGGTGAGATCATCAGAGTGGTATTGGAAAATCTATTTCTCCATGTCACCAGAATCAGGTGCAGCTGTTGGATCACTGTTGAAGGCTATAAGAATTGGATGGGGAGTCCATAAGCTAAAATTAAATTCTGACAAGACTGTGCTAGGTTGTAGAGTTGTGACCTAATCACAGTACAGGAATTCATATATTTTCATTTAGAGTACTGTCATGCACGTCACATGGGGTTATCTTTGAAAACATTCAAATTGTAGCTAATTCAAAATATAGCAGTAGCTTGGTACCAGAATCATCACTGGTTTTAAAGGAATTGCCTGGGTTCCATTATGCTTCTGGTCAGAGTTCGTTGCTAATACTATTCAGATCCCTAAATGTTTTGGGACTCTTTTGTTTGAAGGAATGCCTTTCCCCATGTCTTCACTTGCCTGAGTATTAAGATCTGCCAAGGAGCCACTTCCTCTGTTAGGGGTAGTGTATAATGTAGAAATGCAGAATACAGCCTCTCTGCTGTGGCGCCCGAAAGGCTACCACCACCCCCAAAGCCAAATTGCTTTTGTTTTATATGTGGTTTTTCATCCAAGTTTGAGGGTCTCATTTGTGCTGTTTTTAAGTAGGCTGCTATTTGTTTTATTGCTTGAGTGTTTTAGTGGTTGTTTTTATTGTACTGTGCCTTAAAATCAGCTGAGATAAGGGGATGGGGGCTTATACATAGCATTAATATTCAAATGCATTATAAAAACATTTTTGATCAGAGATAATGCTGGTACAACTGGAAAGACAATATAGAATATGGCTAGCAAAAGCAGTGTATGTATTACCCAGCTGTTTCTGAACAGCTAGGTTTGCACAACAAATTTAGTCATCATTAGCTTAACTACAATTTACTCCATCTACACACTTTTCTGAGATTACGCACAACACACTGAACAATAAATGAACACTACACGCTAGATTCAGACAGCATGCCAAGCTGAAATGTGTCTGGCTAGTTTGTGCTTCAATTTATTAAGAGTTAACAAATGGTATGTCTTACCTAGGCATTTATTTGCTTTTTCTTTCTGTCATTTAAGACTAGTAACTTGGGAGCCTGTGGCCCATAAATTGCTGCTAAACTCCAGTATCCATCATCTCTGATCAGACTGAATGGGGCAGATGAAAATTGACATTAAACCCACCTAGAGGGGTGACTTTGGACCAGGCACTCTCTCTCAGCCCATCCTACCTTCACAGGATTAGGAAAAATAGGAGAAACTAGTACTTTGTCTACTGCCCTGAGCTCTTGAAGGAAAAGCAAAATATAAATCTAATAAACAAACACTTCCCCATCTTGCCTTTCACCGAGTGTCATTTTGAGTTGGTCAGTCCAGCCCTGCAGTTATAACAGTGACATTCTGTTTTAATTTTGCCTTTATGTAATTTGATTTTTTTTTATTTTAACCAGTTAGATCAGGGGTTCCTAAACTTTTGCCATCCCACCTCCCTTAAGCATAATCTTAATGTACACACCTCTCCTAAAATCCAAACACCAAGATGAACACAAATGAACAATGAAAACAATACAATGAAACTTTATTTTTAATAAAGACATCAAAAATAAAAATCTTCACACTTCCCCTGGACTCTGTTTGCACCTTCCCAAGGGAGGCACACCTTACAGCTTGGGAAACCCTGAGTTAGATTAATGTATTTGGCCCACCTTCATCCATGTCGCTTATGAGATTTATGAATAGCATAAGATGATACACAATTAATTTTTTTGGAAACACTCCTTCCAATGTCCCTAGTTTATCAATGATTCAATTCGCTACACTCTGAAAACGTTTTTCTAATCTGACACATATCCACCTTGCAGGCAGCCCCTTCTAATTTACATTTCTCCTTATTTATGACAATGTATGTGGGATCGTGTCAGAAGCAACATATTCAGAGCCTTTAGCACAGTGCAAAAATATAGCCAATTGCAGGTAATTTCAGTATATTGAGTATATTAAGATCCTGCCTGAAATTCTCTCCACCTACTCTTGTTCTTGAAATTCCTAGGCGAGCAGCATGAGGAATGCCTGTAATCCATAGGAGAAAATACTGTGCTAAATAATGAAGGCCTGGTTGCTGAGAATTCACAAGTAATCATGAAATAATCCTGTCTCACTGAATTGAATAGGGGCATCAACTCAGCTATTTGATTATTTAAAAGACAGGGTTGGAGACTTAGAGATGGTTAATGAGTGAGATAATCTGAACCAGGAACTGCATGCCCCTGAATACAGAAGAAGCATTCTGATGGCTCTAGCCATGGATGGACATAGAATGGAGATGCCCCAAAAGGTGGAAAAGCCTGGGGGATGTGGCTCTAAACTTGAAGGATCCGTAACAGCAGACAAACTGCTTGAACCATAACGACAGCTTTATCCTTTGCAGAAGAAACATGGATTTGCTTTCCTGTTAGAAACTGTGGCGGAGGAAACCAGCCTCCCTCTGTTAGCTACAGAACCCCTGATAAGGGGGATGCAGGCTTGCACAGCTAACATGACAATGGCAACCACAAGGATAGCATACTAATGCTGACAGGGATTGGGAATCAACACTAATGCAGATTTAAACTTTGGAAGCAACAGAAGGGGATAGACTGAGCCACCCCCCTCCCCGTGAACGTGGGAGGCTTATACCCTTAAGCTTAACAGGCCACCAAGAGGAGGAGTGGGACTTGGAGGAAAAAAGAACGTAAATCAGGAAGCCAGCAAGCAGGAGGCAAAACCCAGAGGGGACTGTGCAAAGCAATCACAGATACGGGAGACTGGAAAGAAAAAGTCATCTGGCAACACCCCAGCCTGTTGTAGAAACACATTAGGTTCTTGCACACCTTCCCCAAAAGGAGATCTATAATCTGAAACAAAGCCATAGGAAAGACATCTTGCCTCTGTTGATATTACCCTGAAACGCAGGACTTTCCCCCTCTCATATCTAACAATAGCACACGCATGCCCTGGCATCTTTTTTCTGCTGTGTCCTCTTGATGTTGCCTTCATCTGGTCCCCAGCCCACAAGATGACAGTCTTAAGTTTTCCTGAGCGGTACTAAAGTACTGTTTCCCCCCTCAAGCGAACATTGCCCAGTGACAGCTGTAAGATACAATTGGTTTGGCTTTGTCACCCATTAGTGAGGGATGTCAGGTGATTGCTGGGCCTTGAAAACAGAGGCAATAGAAGCAAGGATAGGAACTGGCAATGAGGATAGCAAATATCATGTCGGAATCTTCTGCTAATTCATGGGTTGAGAGCACTTTGGATCAGCAGCAGGGAAAGGTCCTTAGAGGTGGAGATGGGAATTTAGTTTGTTTTATGCCATATGACCAGTTTGTACAGGGTCAGCATGAAGTCAGGACCTGCATGACCTGGGCAGAAAATAGAACAATATGCATTTACTCTATATTTTTAATTTGTAAAATACCTACAAAATATGTTTATGAAAGAATGATAGATACTTTGAGAAAATAAAACTTAAAAATGGGTCTAGATGATACATCTAGATGAAGTATAGTGGATCAGCCTATGTTTTTGACTCCTAGTAGTTTTAATAATTACAGTAGTACCCTCCTCTCAAAGAAATGAAATTGAAGGAGAGTAGAAGCGAATTGATGTGAATCCAATTCCAGGTCTTATTTGAAACACGTATCGGTCCTGTTTCTCTTTCCCCCTCCCACTTTTGCACAAGCATGAAATCCTGTGAATGTCTTGTTTTGCAGCTGCTCTTGCCGCTGTGTCTTAAACTCCAGTTGCTCTCTCCAGCCCCCACAGGGTGCATTCAGGGATCCATGAAAGCAACTGCAGCATAGTATCCTGCCCTGGGCAGAAATAAAACCACAAGCAAGGGTTGCCAAATAACTTCCAACATGTGGTTTTAAATAACTTCTAATTGCTTTAAGCAGCTCTAATTGAATAAATCACCCTTCGGCTAAGTACTGCTATTTAATTAGAAAAGGTAGAATGAGTCTAAAAGAAATCTAAAGGGCCCAATTATGAAGCATACTCATTAAAAAATTAGCCATACCTTAAAAGTTGTTTGTTTGATACAGGGGTGCTCAAAAGCTCATGTTGACCAATGACCCCTGCTGGCCATAATATGTAGCAATGTGTTTAGCTGGGTGTCTAACACGTTGGGCTCAGAAGCCTACTCGGTGTTTTCTTAAAAGAAAAGAAATACTGTGGGTGCTGACACAGAATGGCAACGGTGAAACTAACAATAACTTGCCCGTGAAATTAAGTGCCAAGCAGAGGGATAGCTGAATACCGTTACAAAGACAAGCCTCTGAAGCCATGGCTTTCTGCTTCCCTAGAACCTCCATTTTGCAGAGCACAAGACAAAGGCAAATGGTCTTTCTGCCTCCACCAGCCAACTCATTTCTCCCACTCCCTATCCATGCTAACCAGCTCAACTCAACCCTTTAAAAGTACCAATCGCCAAGTTTTGCTCCACACTTATGATATGTGCATGTGCCTATGTATGCACAGATGCAAACCTCCACTTCACTACCGTCTTTTTTTCCTTCTGCTTCCCCATGGTCTCTTCACCCCAGACCTCTTCCACTGAATGTTCTGTTTAATTGCGTTGATTTCCTTTTTTTCTTCATGGGGTTTCTTTCTTTTTCTCCTTCCCTCCCTCCCTCCTTCTCAGACACACACCATCCTGGACCAACCTACTCTTTTTCACCTTCCTCCCATGGCCTCCATCTGTTTTTCCCTCCCCCTTCACATTTTTCCTCCTACAAGCCACAACAGGCATAATTTAGCCTCTGCAACCCACAAATATGCTGTGAAATCCAAATGGAAGTGGGTGTGTGCATCAAAGACCCAGAAAGGCGCACCAAGGAGGCAGAGGATAATGCAGTCCTGGGAGACCATTTTTAAAAATATCAATCAATCTATCAGAGGGCGGCAGATCGCACAGTGAGCACCATGGCAGGCTTCTGAAAGTACCTGTATGTTCACAAATGTCACACTGGAGACTTCAGCACCAGAGAAATGCAGAAACGCAGAGGCATTTTTCAACAGCTATTGAATTACAAGTGCATTTGAGGCAAAAAGCAATTTGAAAAGCAACAATGTGCCACACCTTATTTCCAGCAGAATTAGGACAACATGAAGAGAAATAGGATCTCCAGTTCAAATTACAGAGAAATGGCTTGCAGACTCCAATAAAAGATACCAGGATATAATGAAAAATTGCTGGTTCATTAAGTACATCAAAGAACAGCAGCTCTATTTTGGCAAAGAAGCCAACAGCTAATAACTTGAGCAATCTTTCTTTGAAGAAGTGGTTGAATCAGAAGTCACTTATCAAATATCGTAGCATTCTAGAATTCTCCAAGATACTATGTCTCTGCGTGTGTCCATTAAGAGTTCCACATACTGGGGTCCCCTACTTCCTGAACTTCGGCAAACCAACCAAGCAAGCAGCCCTGTGGCCTTCAAAGTTGCAGGCTTTAGTTCCCCCTACTGATTTTCTATTGAAACTGCAGCCAGTTCATCCATGAGCCCAATCACCGGAAGTACTCAGTTCATATCAATTATTTAAACATTAAAAATTAATGTTATCAGGCATATCCTAGGGGCCAGCATGAGTACTGCTCTCCAATTCCTTTTCCTTTGTGGAAAACTCTGCCTCTGAAGCATCTCATGTTTGAAATTTGGAGCAAGGGAAGACTCTTATCCCTCCCCATTCCTAACACTGGCTGCTAACTTGGATTGATTTCCCCCCCCCCTTTAGCTTGGCTGACTACCTAGGTTAGCTAAGAGATATTTGTTGTGTTGTGCACCATTTCCATTCCCCACGGAAGTGAGTTAATGGTTCCACAAGCAGTAGGAGAGGGAACATATTAGAAATGCCCTCAATACCTTTCAGCTCTTATGATTCTAAACCAGCATTTTCACAAGTGTGGACTTCAACTTCCAGAATTCCTAGCAATGACCATATTGGCCAGGGAATTCTGGGAGTTGAAGTCCATTCATCTCAAAGTTGCCCAGGTTGGGAAACACTGTTCTAAACAGAAGAGCATGCAGTTCTTTGATGTCAAAAGCAAAATGGGGAACACCTGGGGAGATGCACACAGCATCTGTCTGCAAATCTGTCTGGTGTATAGTAAACAGATTTCAGGAAAAGACATAGCAGCTGCTTTAAGGAAGTAAAAGCAGGTGCTACTCAAGTATCCTGCCTAGCCTTGAATTTGAAATATGGCACACATCTAATAAAGAACAGTGTTTTAATTGAATGATAATTGATATGTGAAAAAGTATAAACGGCTTCTTTTTCTTTTCTGTTAGTGTACCAAGAGAATGGAAACAACCCAAGAACATCTGTGGAGCTGGATATTAACTGTTAAAACAGCCCACTGAGCAAACCCAAAGGGTTGGCCTCCAATTTTCATATAAGAGAAAGAATAAGCTAACAAAGGGTTCCCAGAGATGAGACTGTTTTTCTTCACAAGGCATCATCATTTATCAAGCCTAAGAAAGGAAGGCAAAGCTTCAGCCCCTTCAGCAGCCAGTAGAGCTAACACAGCATGGATGTTTTATTGGCAAAAGCAAGAATTAACGCCAGTCCAGACTCTAGCTGTAGGGATAGGCTGGGAGAATCAGAAGCAAGGGTTTAGGCAGGCCCAGTCCCTTGCTGCATCCGCTTCATCAGCTCTTCATCCTGCATTGAAAGTTCTGTCAGTTTCTTGCCCATGCGCTCATGAATGTCCAAGTACTTGGAGACACAACGATCCAGGCACACAGATTCCCCCTTTGACAGTTCAGCTTCCTTGTAGTGAGGGGGAACACATTTACGATGGCAGGCATTGGTCATTCTGTGATTGTGCAAGAAGAAAAGAGTTTGAGAAAACAGTCATTTTTCAGAGTTCTACATCTGCTTTATGTTCAGATGACGTAAAACACCTAAAGACCCTCATGGCCACAACTCTAATGGTAACTAAAACATGATGTTTCCTCCAAGATTTTGACAACCTCTGGTGCAATTACCCTACAGCTTTGCTTTCTTTAGGACCAAAAGTACAGAATGGGCCCTTTAAGTCACTTCTTGAACTACAAATCGTCTAGGCTATACTTCTGGAGAGAAACTATCACTTCATATTGAACTGTGTATATTGGACGCTGCAGACTCAAAGCAGTAACTTAGTTTACCACATCTTAATGCTCTAATCCAGATGACACTGTGATGGAATGAGCAGCAGCATTTCGTTCAGAAATCCATATTTTGCCTTAGTAGCTGAATCCAGGCAGGCTACTTGTTCTATTAACAACTCTTCAGATGTTTCTCTGCCATCACTACCATTTTCTTTTAGCTGCCCTTCAGATGAAAAAGCGCAATCTGGTCCGTCAGACACTTCCAGCTGCAGGTTGTGGAACAGACCAAGAATTACTGCTATCCAAATGGGTTAAACTTAGAAAATCAAAGAAAATAGGCATTTCAGCAAAATATGACCTGGAGGCTATACGGTCAAGAGACAAGGTCAGTGCATGGTACAGATTTAGTACACTTAAATTATGCAAATTTAAACCTGACAAGGTATGGTAAGAAGTGACCCTATGGAAACCAAAGCAAAGACAAGCAAGCAAGCAAACCAAAAACCTCAACATTTACCCAGCAAAAGATCCAAGCGACTTTCAGAACTAGCTGTCATGATAGCCAGAGAAAGGTCAAAGAAGGGAAATAAGGATGTATGATGACTGGACCCAGACTTTCAATATCAAGCCAAAAACGACAAGGAAAGCTAAGCATGTCAACAAAGAGAGGAAAATATCAAGAAAAAGAAAATTAGCAACAAAAAGAGCTGAGAAATCAAGGGAAATTTTTCAGCTAAAGTAGAAATACTTAACAGAAATTACAGAAAATATCTGAATAGGCCAATGAGATTCAAGGAAGATGAAAAGACTACACTGGAATCCTTTACAAAAGGGACTGTAGATTGGCAAAGACATTTGAAGGGACAGAGAATATATCCAGGAACTAGCTCAACAAGAAAGTGATGCAACAGAACAGCTTCAAGCAGGAATACATCAAATGCAGATGAAATGCCCACTGAACCGTTTAAAGCTGCAGGAAAAGAGGTAGTTAGCGCTAACAGCTCCACATGAGGCTTAGACATTTGAAAACAAAGTGTTTCTACCTATACAGTACTGTACTGCAAACAGGGACATATAAAAGTCTGCAGAAATTACCAAACTCCCACAAGCAAATATTTACTTAACTTATACAAAAAATAGGGCCATACATGTAAAGAGAAATGCCAAATGAACAGGGATGTTTTTTTAAAAAATAGGGGAGTGCAAAACATTTCATTTTTAAGCATTTCAAGCATGAAATTTCATGAAACATCCAGCTTCAAGGGCAAAATTACTGTTTTGGATTTGAAATATTTCCAAAATGCTTGAACACTCCATTTTGTGCTCAAGACAGGGAGTACTGTAAAGTTTCAAGCATGAAAAAATTCAAAATGAAGTATTTTGCACATCCCTACAAAGACAGCAGAGGAAACAAGACCAGATAGCTAGCATAAGAAGGATAATGGAGATTATCATGCCAGAATGTGGAATATATTAATGAGTGAATCAGAATGCTTGATTATTCAGTTCAGTAATCTTTACAATGAATGAGAAGCTATTATAAGAATGTTTAAAATAGGAGAAGTGAGACAAGGAAGCATATTGTCCTCATATCTGTTTACCTTGTACTGTACAACAAATATATCACACAAACAGCAGAAATGGAAGAAATAACAGCTGAAATTAAAATTGGTGACCAAACAATAATAATTGGAAATATGCAGGTGTGCTTTGCTTTGGATTCTAAAGCAAAAAGGCGCTTTGGAACATGCAGCAACAGAAATATGCCTTTCTTTAATTCCTTAAATGCGGTGCCAAGGAAAAGCATCTTTTTGCTTTCAGATCCAAAGTGATGCACAGCCCTAACATAAGACAATGTCACTTTATTAGCTACAAGTAAGTGAGACTTAAATAGTTGGAAAACGCAAAATGAAAACTCTGGATGAATGTTGAGGGGGCCTAAATGCTTATAAAATTGGCAGAGGCACAAAAAGGGGAAGTTAGAAACCAAATAACTTTTTTTTTTTTTACTTTTTCTTTTTGCTGCTGTAGTTAATTTTGTTTTGTCTTTTTTTCTTTAGTACAAACAGCAATAAAAAACAGTACAGTGGAGCCCTTGGTATTAAATACTGTATTAAGCTTAAGACAGAAACCTTTATCATGTAACAAATAGTTTGATGTATTTTGCAGTTATTTATTAATGCCACATTTAGCTTTGGATGCAAAATTTAAACAACTTTATGCTTATCAATATTGACATTTTAGAAATCATAGTTAATATTGATATAAACTTCTTTTTTGTTATCTTTAAAGGTTTAAATTCTCTAACATTAGAGTGTTAATCTCTTGTCAATATTGTATAAATACCACCATACTCAAATAATATAACGTACTACTTATGTTTTACAATAATACAGTAAAAAAAATTATAAAAGAAAAAAAATTAAAATAAAAGTAATGCCAATCTTATGTTTAGTGAACCTACAGCTTGCAGCAAAAACGTGAATGCAATAGATGGTTTCATTTTTGGGGGGCTTGAGAACAGATAATGATGGATCGTGCACTCAAGAAGTATAAAATGAGATTAATCTTAGAAGGAAACAACAAACTTAGAAACCATCATGGAGGATTAAGGTATGTCAATAACAACAAATGTCAGCATAGTTCAAGCAATGATATTTCCAGTGATAGGGTACAGCTGTGAAAACTGGACATTAAGAAAAAATGAGAGAAAGAAGATAGATACCTTCAGATTATGGCTTTGAAGATGGTTACTAAAAACACCATGGCATGCAAGAATCACCAGTCAGTTGGTCCTGGACCAAATAATGGTTGGCTGTTCTTCTGAGTGATCAGCAGCAAGAGATATGGACGGCCCCAGTCCTACCAGTCTTTCAAAAAGCTGTGAAGACCTGGCTCTTGGGCCAGGCACTGGGGCCAAACTGTAGTTGCTGAAGCTCTGGCCTGAATGTTTGGCAAGGGTGTCTTCTGACAGCTTTAATGAGGGGCCTCAACTTGGAGTTTTTTATAATTGTTGATATTTTCTATTTTTTGATTGTTGCCCAGAGTTTCAATGGATAAATGGGTGGCCTTAGAAATTTGATTAATAAATAAAAATAAAGGAATAAATAAACAGATACATATTTTGGGTATATGATGCAAGTAGATGATAGATAATAAAAGTGAGTGTGTTTGGCAAGTTGAGGGAAAAAGACGTAATATAGATGGATGGGATTGAGGAGAGCCAGTATACCTCTCAGTGTTACCCCCAGACTTAGACTCCTCAATCATCCTTCCTTATCTGTTGCTTTACTGTGTAACTGTTACTACTAGTGTGTGCCAGTTACTGCCAGCACACATGGAATCATGAAAGACTGCTTCTTTTATTTTTATGTTTCCACAGGTTCATGAATGGCAACATAGTGCTTAGTCTGCAGATATAAATATACGTTTATACATTTCTCAGCAAATAAGAAGCCTATGTCAGCATATAAAAAGCCTATGCATATGAAAGGTCAAGGAAACCAGGAAATGAGAAATATGCAAGGACAAGCAAAACAGGAAAATCTCAAATGTCTTGCATTTTTATAGTTACTAACCAACGATAATACCTAGAGATAAGTTGTTCTGATTTTTTTAATTTAATGACCAATGGTATGAATAAAATTCAGGATCATGCCTTCTTTGGAGTACCAGAATGCGCTATCAAAAGGAAATGTCCTATGTCTGTTGATTCGATAAAATATACTTTGGGACACCCTCCTCAAGGGTGGCATGCCAGCTGTTGATTGCCCCCACAATTTTAATGGTATAGTTTGAAGGATGTGAAAAGTTGGTGAGCCTTCATGAATAACTAGACATTGGTGACGTTGGCTGCTTTTTTGCAACACTGTCTGCTCTACAGGGGTGTTCAACCCTTTCAGATCTGAAATAACCCACTCAAGTATGATAAAGGGAAGAAGGCCTCTGCAACAGAAGTCCCACAGGCACAGACTAGTTGACCAGATACAGATAAGTGTATCCATATTTGTTCCCTTATCCCATAGATGGGCGGTGACAAATTTAAAACATAAATAAATAAATAAATAAATAAATAAATAAATAAATAAATAAATTCTAGGTTGCCACACCAACAGTAGGGGAAACTGAGGTATATGTGAATGTTTGTGGCTGGGACAAGGATATACCAACCCAAGTGGAGATGGCTGACCCCCTATTGCAGTAGTAGGGAGGCTCTGTGTAAGGAGTCTGCCTGAGCTCAAGATGCTAACAGGCTGCAAGCAAGATGACAGCCATTACAGTATAATCCTATATGTTCTGAATGTAAAGTGTGGCTCGGACAGCAATGTTTCAATGAGAAAGGGTGACTTTGGCAGATTTGCTAGGCAGGTAAATCAGTTGGTCAAAGTATTCCTTAACCCTCTTCAGCAATGAAACAGATAGGATAGGACAAGATCAAAACGCTCTAAAGAAAATAGAACAATTACCAAAACCAACTCCAGTTAGGGTAATGTTAGAAAATCGGTCTCCAATAGTATTAAGAACATACCAAATTGGCATAAAATTGCAAAAGAAAACGCAGTGTCAATTTCCCTATTAGGTACTTTTGATGAAGCTTGTTTTGAAAACCTGCAGGAAAGGTTAAAGGACAATGCTAAGTTGAGATAAGGTTTTATGATGTGGCAGAAGGAAGCAAAGAGTAGAAACGATAAATCAAAGATTACCAGCTCAATTAATTCATTAGAGAAACTGAAGATGAAGGTAAATGAAGAAGAAAGACGTAAATTGTGCAAGGAGCCAGTTATTCCAAGGGAAGCCTAATAATAACGCACGAGCCTGTTCTACTGTAGAACAAGATGATTTATTGAATGACATTTTAGGTCATCTGCCTCTTTACAATCCACAGGCCATACCACCACTGAGTCCTCAACCAGCAGTATTGCAACTGGATCTTCCAAGGGGTTCATGCCCATTGCTCATTTTGCCCCAAAGGGCACAGCCTGACCCAGCCTGACTATAAAACTGCAGCTAGACTACAATTAGCCAACTGACCAAGATCCATCAATAACCACTCTACCAAGTACCAGACTCTAGGAGACAAGGTCTTATGATGGATATTCATGTCCCCTGGAGTTATACAGATCTACTTGGAAAAGAAGAACTTGGTCTCTTCTTTTCCTAAAAATCACCAAGACTTAGCCAAGTTTAAGAAACAGTTGACTCTTGTTTTTACCACATTTCAACCTACTTATGGAGACTTCCAGCAGATTTTAGGATTATTCATGCGACCAAATCAGCAAGCATGGTGGCTTAGGGCAGCTGAACAGCCTGCTACTTCACCACTGACTCCATTGGGATAGGAAGACTATGCTGCAGTAACCATTCTCAGAGCTATTCTAATGCTCTACCCTATCCAGGCAGATTACTTAAATGTAATCTGGCTCCACTGTTGTTAATATCTGTCACTCTCTCCTTGCCTTTTTTAATTGTAATATAAATTTTTCTAATTGCTGGTTGTTTTTTATATTATTTTTAATCTTTTATTGTGTGCCACCCAGAGTCACATGTTGTGAGATGGGCAGCTACTGTATATAAATAGATGAATAAATAAATAAATGTCCTTGGAAAAGCTGCAGGTTATAGCTCCTGGATGAGGATCTATGGTGGACTAGATGCCCCTGAAGGAGCTGGGACAGCATTGTGGTGCAGGTTGGCGACCAGACGGCGAATTCTGGCTGGTGCTTTCTTTCCAAACAAAGGAGATATTGTGAGATTGCCACTTGCATGCCAGAGAGCTGCTTCTTGTGAGTAGCCTGCAGGAACTGAGGTTTTTGCAGTCGACTCGTGAGTTCAGCAGCTGGGAATTGAGGGATTTCAACCAAGCTCATAGCCATAATGCAGCCTATATGGACACAAGGTTTGCATATGCCTCACTTTCTTAAATGCTTTCGGATATAATTAATTTACCGCTAAAGAGAGATTTTCTGAGCGGCAGGATAACAGAATTCCACTTGGTGAGTCAATATTCTTTCTGGACTAAAAAGAAAAAAAGGATTTTAAAGATTTTAAAACTTTTGGTAAAAAGCTTAACAAGGAGTGGATGTAAGGAAGTTTAAAACAGATAAAGGGGATAGTTATTTTGAAAGATTATTTTTTGGTGAAAGTGCTTTTGAATATATTGAAATTAAAATAGATAAATGAACCAGACCTTCCAATGGAGATATTTTTTTGGTTTACTATTAAAGAGTGCAGACAATTGGTGGATTTTACAAAACAAAAGATAAAGGTAATAAAAGCTAGAAAATTTTGGATTCAAATACATACACTGATTCAGAGGATTTTAAAGATTAATATACAATTGAGACTAGGGGCCTTTCTTTTGGGACTGATGGACAAGCAGTTGGAAAAAAGACATGGAACTTTGTTTTTGTATATGATAACTACAGCAAGATTATTGTATGCACAAGGATGGAAAGATTCGGCAATACCTACAATGGAGGGATGGTTGGTGAAGATAATGGAACTTGTTGAGATGGCCAAATTGACTTCTTTGTTTAGAGAAAAGATAGAATCTATATTTATTGCTGACTAGAAACCCCTTATGGACTTTTTGAGGAAAATAAAAAAATGAACTTTGATTTATGGTTTTGATGATTAGATAGGATAGATTATAGAAAAAAGGGAGACATGTTGTAACTTTAGAGAAAGAAGGAAATTTATAATTGTACTTATAACTGCTGTACAGAAGATTGGAAGCCACTTCTTTGTATCTTTCTTTCTTTTCTATTTTTCTTTTACTGTTTTTTTCCTTACTTGCACTTTTAGCTTTCTCTTTGTTTTCCTTCTTTTTCTTTCTTTTTCTTACTTTATATTAGTTTGCACTAGTTTTTATCTTCTTTTTTAAAACTTTTAATAAAGTTATATTTAAAACAAGAAAAAGGTACAAGTTACTATTAAGAGACAGGTTGAGACAGTGAAATTTTGCCCATTCATTCACCAGGAGTCAAATCCAACTTACGATGCTACCTTAGTATGCCATTTCAAATTCATCATGTCTATATCTCTCATCTAAGACTGAAGAACCCTAAACGTCCTGTTACTTCTTATTTAGATTATTTAAATGTTAGATGTTAAAAATTTGCTTTGACCATATTATTTTAAATTTTAAATATTTTAAATACAAGAAAAAGAACAAGTAAAAATACAGAACATCCAGCATTAACACACTCCTAAAGCTGCAATTCTACGTATGTATAATCTATTTAAGTATGTAATCTGACCTAGTTTAGAGGGGGTAGAGAGGTGTTAACCAACAGTCAACTCTCCCTTTTAGCCTCCAGCTATAAACCTACACTAGCATCTCCACCAATCTGTTCAGTTTTGCACCCCCAGCGGACTACAAAGTGGCTAGGGTCTTCCCCCAACCCCTGGATGTTGGCTATGACCCTAAGAAGGAACTATGTACCTATTTATGTTTGTTTTTCATCATAAAAACTAATGTAATGGCTAGGGACTCAAAACTGCTCCCACCAAACAGTTAATATGTCTGGGTTGTAGTGTGTAACTCTCTTACCCATATTATTGCTAAGCATAGCATAGCTTAGCATTTAATATGCCTATATTACTTACTACTAAACTGGTCTGTTAATCTCTCTCAGAAAAAAACACATTTTGGATTAAAACAGACATAGGCCATCTTTTCAGGCTGGCGCCATTCTGGCATTTCTAATTTATGAGATTTATCTCCACCTTAATCCTTAATGGACTCCAGGAGGTTGACAGATACTAGTACTAAATAAAACAATGATAATAAATAATACACAATTATACTAATACAAAAAATACTTTAAATCACATGTTATTTATCCCAGATTAAATTACCCGTTAAAACTGATCCATTCATTATTCAACTATCTTCACGAATTACAGGTTCAATTTTTAGCTGTTTATATAATTTTACCTCTAACCGTTTGAGCCTTAATAGCATTCTGTTAGAAATACCTAATCAATAGTTCCCAAACTGTGGGCCACAGACCATTGGGAAACGGCAGAGTCATTGCAAGGGGCCTACAATACACATCAAACATAAAAAAGCCCACTCACACGGCTCTGTGGCTGGGACAGGTACTGACCAAAAAGAAGTGCTTCACTGCCTGGGTTGAAGCAGAAGGGAGCAAGATACTGGGCTGGCCTAGGAGGAGACTAAAATAAATAGTAGCAGTCGGTTTGTCTGGTCCCTCCTTCTTTTCTCCTGGATGGTGCCAGTATTTCTCTTACTCCCAGCATACAAGTCTTCCTGCCATTGCCACACTCAGTGCATCATGCCTGGAAATTGCTCGTAAATGCTCTTGCCCCATACTAGCAGTATCACTGTACATATACTCCTCCTCTGCTTTCCTTGCCTCCCAGAGCTACCCAGCTATCTCAGCAGGGCTTCCTGTGTATTCCACCTGCCCCAGCTCCTTTTTATATTTTCCTTCTCTCATAAACTGACACTCCTTAGCCTCATTCTCTGGTCCTATGCCAACAGCTTCCCTCATTTGACTTACTAGCAGGGCTGCAGAAGTAGGGGAGCCCACGCCTTCTCAGTCATATCACAGCATCTCCACAGCTAAGAGCTCCTAAGCCTATCCACTCACCTGAGTGGCCAGCATGGAGGCTTCACTGAGCTCCAGCATTACCTGCACTGACCACCATCCCCTGGCAGCGAAACAGCTTCTTTTAGCCAATAAAAAGTAGCTTCTTTTATTTTTCCTTTTTGTCCTCATCCATTTGGACCATTTTAGCAGGTTGCCAAAATATTTCCAGAGACTGATAAATGCTCACACATATATGTAATATTATTTTTTTCAACTGTATATATAGTAGATGTTATTGTAATTTATAAAATACATATTCATTTAAAAGCATTACACATGATTTACTGAATGTACAGCTTTTTATCATGGTTTTATTTCAGTCAACAGATACTAAAAGTATAAATACTAATAATGTGGGGAACTGCAAAAAACTAAAACAAACAAAAAAACCATTAAAATGGATTCTCATACTCAAACAGTTTGTAAGCCACTACTTTAAGTCACTGATCTTTCTATTTTGAGATGGGAAACCTGTGGCTACAATCACAACTCCCATCAGCTTAGCTTCCATGATTAAAGATCAAAGATAATTGGAGTTTCCTTATGAGAATCTAAAATAAGTTTTGCCATTTTGGCATCAACTTGGCTAGCTGCAGATACCTATGATTATATTCCAATGGTGTTATGAGGAAAATATATCTTTGGGTGAATCTTTGGGTAAAAGAAGCAAGTTTTTAGAGGCCTCAGATGCATGGGATCGCCTTAATAAAATTGAAACATAAAGGAATGTGCAGCACCCTTGAAGCTGGTATGAACTAGGCTGATTGTAAACCCTTTATCACAAACATCCCCATAGCAACATAAGGGAGAATGCCTTCTTCCTGGCAGTTGGCATCTTGAACCAATTTGTTTCTTCCTCTCTGACACTACTGCTTTCCTTATAGATAGCAGTTGTTCTGTCCTTGGAGATAGCTGACAAGAACAGGGACAGACAGTAACTTGAGAAGTATTGCACATTTACGTATGCCTGCATCATCATATGAATATGTATACATATGCGTTCTTTTCCCGTCCTCTTTCTCGTAGAACTGTATAAATATCAGGGCATCCATTTTGCCTTCAGGGGAGTGTCTCCCACTAACCTTTGGTGGGGTCCCCCTCCAGTACGTACTGCCTAATAAACACTGCAGTGAAGCCTTGATTATTTTGCCTTTGTGTCCTGCATTTTGATTTCACAGTGTGATCCAAAATGAATGAGACAATAATGTTAGCTTTTTTATGTTTTTGCTGCTAAAAAGCTAACATAGCTATGCCTTAAAAATTTTGTACTTATAGGTGTTAATACCTGTTGTACATATCAGCCATCATTTCCACTTCCAGCTCAGCTGCCAGCTGCTGAGCCCGCAGAGGATCCATCACACCTTCAAGTAATTGACTTTTTTATAGCTGGAGAACACAAATATTGGAAGCCAGTAACTCCACCAACATAGAAACACATACATGCAAATTCACTATCAATAAAATTGTACATGGTATTTTAGAAGCCTGTTTTTGAAACCTAATCCTATTTGCAATTCAGCTAATAAAAGGTGAGAATGCATAAATCACTCCAAGCCCCATCTCCCACTCTAACCAATCAGTGTCATGGCAAGATAAAGCCACCGTATCAACCCTGAAGTAGAAAGAGATGGGGATTAAAAAGGGTCAAAAAGGAAGGGGAAAGAATAAGATGGCAATTACTCAATAGAAAGGAGGTCATAATTCTGTTTTCTTTCTTTTTCCATTTATTTTCTTTTTTCTTATTTTCGATATTTTTTTCTTTCTTAATCTTTTAAATTTTGTATACTTTTATTGTATAAAAAATTAATTAAAATTTAAAATTAAAAAAAAAAAACCCTGAAGTAGAAAGGGGGATGCCTGATCTCTAGACCTTCAACTTCAGAATGATCATCGTTTTGCGGCTGATGTTGGCGATGGTGGAGGGAATACGGAAAAGAGATCGGGAAGGGCCCTGAGTTATGGTCGTGTGCGCGTCTTTCTACCTGCTTCCATAATGAAAGTGAGCAAACCTATTGGTGTTGTCCATCCTATTTCCCCCCTTTTTCTGCGTGCAGCCTCGCCTCGGGATTAGATCCACGCAGAAAGCCCCCGCTCCATCCTTTTCTGCAGGCTGCCCTCTCGATAAACTCCCAGAAACACCTCAACAGCCTTCTCACTTCATCGCTACCAAAACTCACCTTCAACCCAGGTACCAACCGGAAGCACGAGGAAGCAGCACTTCCGCCAGCGTGCCTTTGGTTTCACTCCCTTCTTGGATACCATAGAGACTTCCTGGACGGAATCGTGCCTTCTCTAGGCAGCCGGAGCTCTCGAATTACCGCAGCCCAATAAGGCTCTTGATATCACGTGCTAGGCGCAGGGCTACTGCGTAGCTGCAGCGTGACGGGAGCGGGTATTTCTATTTCAAACCATAGAGAGGAGGGAGCCGTGGGGAGAAGTCTGAGACTTGGGGGCTAGAGCGCTGGATCGTGGCTGTCTGAATTCGCAGCCGGCATGGCAGCTGGCTGGGGAATTCTGGGGGTTGTAGTCCAAGAGGTCGAAGACGGCTGTCCTGATGTTCCGGAGGATCATGGAGAAGAGAGGAAGGCAGGAGCGAGCGAGTGCTTTTTACTGGGAGAAGGGCAAGTTGAGGCGGTGTTGCTGTTGTATCAGTGAACCTTTGCACGAGACTTGGGATGAGTTGTTGATCTTGTGGACGTATTTCCAGCAGGCACTGATGGTTCACCGCACCTAAGGCTTTCTCAACACCAGTTTTCTGAGCTTGAGCGACAAACGGAACTATAACTAACCAACCTGGGTCCGCACAGCATGTAGAGTAAAATGTAGTTTCCAATCACAGGAAATAATGATTGCACTTTATTCTGCTTTGATCAATTAACAAGCCTTGCTAAAGGAAAATAAGCATGTATTCTACAAAGATAAATTATTATTATTATTTTATCCCACCTTTTTATATAAATATATATTAAAGAGGTCAACTCAAGGTGGCAAATACCTTCTAGCATTTTTGGAGCATGTCGACAGGTACATATATGGATGAAGATGAGGCTGTCAACATCCTCAAAAGCTTTTTGAAAATCCCAATGTATCCAAATCCCTCAAGGCTCTTGAGTAAATTTAGAGGTCATGGGGTAAGAGGAGTTACCTCTTTACAGATTACTAACTGTATAAAAACAGAAAGCAATGTGTAAAAAATAAATGGGCAGTTCACTCAATGGAGAGAAATAAGAACTGGAGTCCATCAAGAATATATTTTGAGATCAGTGTTGTTTTTAACATAAATCACCTTGACTTAAGGATAAGCAGCAAGCTGGCCAAGTTTACAGTTGATACCAGTTGGTAGTTATTCAGGGAGATGTTTTCAAGCAGAGGTAAGACCACTATCTATCAGGGCTGCTTTAATTTGGATTCCTGTATCATCCAGATATTTGTAGTCCAGGCTGGGTAACTCTAAAAAAATCTTAGTTGTTACAGTAATAATGTTAGAAGTGCAGATGAATTCTTAACAATTGTTATTTTCTAAAAAGGAACTATACATTAGCTTACCTGAATATGGCAAAGCAACAAACTTTTTCTATTCCATGGGCTTTAAAAACTGTAGTTGAAAGAACTATTCAGCTTAATGGGACTTCCCTCTATGTAAACATGCACAGAATACCAGATTTCAATCTTCATATTTTTCACATATAGCTTTTGTTACTCTCTTCTCCTTGGGCAAGTTTGTTATCCAAAGATAACTGAATATTTAATATGATCAGAGACTGACAGTTGCACTGGATATATTTGTTGGTTTATAGAAAAAAACACATAAGCTGACAACTTTGGAAACTGAGAATCATCTAAAGCCTTTCCATCTGTCTCACCAAGTATAAAGCCAACATTTTGGTCTCCTACAGATTCTTGGCAGCATGCCCATCATTATGCCTGCCTAACAAAACCCCATGGTGCATGTATGTGATAGTCCCCTGAGAAGATATTTTACAGGAGAATGGCAGGTATTAGTAATTGAATATACAGTGAAATATAATCAAACGTTTGCTGGTATTGGGCCAAAAAGATTGAGATCCAGCACAGTCAGCAACCCTTCTTTGTCAAAATGTTACATATTTGCACTCACTACTGTTGAGACCTTGGTGGCATCCATTACACTACCCCTAAATCTTTTTTTAATACCTTCTCTGGTCCTCATAGAAGGGCATTCTCAGTGGCAAGATTTTGGAGGAAAAATTAAGAACATCCCTTACTAGGAATGCACATACAGGTAGCAGCCTGTGTTTTATGAAGTTACCCTTTATAACTTACCTGCATGCAAAACTAATTTCTCCCTTTTTATCAAATATGTGGGATGACCCCAATCAGAGATTTTAAATGGTTTACTGAAGGATCTATCTAGCAAAATCTCGGGGAAAATTGCGAAATTTTCCCTGTTGCAATCATTATTAGAAAGCATTAGTTCTGTGTATTGTCGAAGGCTTTCACGGCCAGCATACGATGGCTGGTGTGGGTCTTCCAGGCTGTGTGGCCGTGTTCTGGAAGTTTTGTTTCCTAACGTTTCGCCAGCACCTGGGCACAGAGAGAACTGCTCCTGTCTGTGCTCCTGCACTCTGAAGATGCCGGTCACAGGTGCTGGCGAAACGTTAGGAAACAAAACTTCCAGAACACGGCCACACAGCCCGGAAGACCCACACCAGCCATTAGTTCTGTGTTAAGCACAGCCAAGAGAAGCTTTTGATAAAAACATGCTACTTTTATTTTATGATTTTTGCCCTTGATAAATTGCTTTCAGGTACCTTGTTCTAATATTTATGTTAAATTGGTCTGTGACCATACAGCAAACAAACAAACAAATTGTACTGATATATTTAAAAAAAAGAGATGCAGGAAATTGTGTTCCTGTTGCTCTAATACACTACCTGCATTGACTATCCTGTCCAAATCCTCTCTTTGATTGACTTTTTCCTTAGGTCTAGTCTCAGCATAATGACTTCCCTGAATAAAAATGGAATCCAGGGTTTTAAGCCATAATGCCAGGGAAGGGTGGTTCCATTAGTTTTGGGACTTAAACCTGCACCCTAAACTTTTGTCTTTGTAAATTACACCCTGAGACAAGAATGAGCTGTGGCTTATTTTGTGAAGGGCTATCTCTGTCCCTTTTTTCTTTTTGATTGTGCAAGGAAGCAGCCTAGAGGGACAGATTGTCTGCATGATTATTTTCTGAGACTAGATGATTTTCTTCCTTCTGAGTTTACTGTAGGCCAATACTGAATGAAATTTGATTTGCCTTGTGCTTGATTAGCTTCTGTAGTGGGAACTGATGTAAGCAGACTCTGCATTGGTACTGTTCAAGATACAGAATCTTTAAAACATCAAATAGTCTCTTTTACCATGCCATAAGAAGTTTGGAGACAAAAACAATCAATTGGTCAGATAATTGATCATTCAGGTTGCCAATGTGGGCTGAGCCTGGGCAACCCTTAGGACTCGTTCTCTTTCTGTATTCTGTATTTTGGTTGGCACAAACAATGATACCGTAACAGGCAGGGCAGTAAGGGATGGAGCCATAGCTCCCTCCATAGCTCAAGAGAGGACCTGTTTTGCAGGGAGAAGATTCTAAGTTCAATTCCTGACACTGACAGTGAAAATGATCTTTAGGAACAGGTGTTGGTTAATGGCCCTTGGGCAGAGATGCTGCCATTTCTTGGCTGAGCTAGATTAACAACAAGTAGCCTGACCGGACATAAACATCTTATGTTTCTGTGAGTTGCAGCTGGATTTTAAGTTTCTTAAATCCAAATGAGTAAACCTACAAATAAGCATGTGCTAGTTTATTATGCTGGGAATATGCAATTATTTCCCATATTATAACATGTATTATATCTTAATTAGCACAGCAAGACGAAGATTACTATTATAGCCAAACTCTGCTTGTCTGTCTGTTTGTCAGTCAGTCAGATTTAGATCCTACTTTTCCTCCATGAGCTCAAAGCTTTTTACAGGGGGATCTCCCTCAATGTTATGCCTAAACCAGCAACCCTTGGAGGTGGGCTGAGAGAATGTAGGCCAGTCCAAAGTAATCCAGTAAATTTCCATGGCTGAGGGTGGATTTGAACTTGGATCTTCCTACCCTTGGTATGCCACCTTATCATTACATCATACCAACTCTTGGTATTGTGGTCACTGAGAGCAATTGCACATTTTCATACTTCAGTTGAGTATATTTAGCTCCTTTTTTCATTCTTCTCCTTTATATCCATTGTTTAGGAATGTATTTATCATCTGCTAATTGATAATAAACTGTAATGCATCTAACAAAGGGGACTCTAGTTTTGATGCTCATTCACTATAAAATTTGGAGTCTCTAATATTCTACAAGAATTATTTCTGGTTTTTGTCTTTCTCCTGAAGATTGAAATATTTTTCTATAGGACCTCTGCACATATACGCTTCCAAAACAGTGGGATCAACAACTTCGCTACATCTGAACACCAGGTAGGGTGGAGCGACCCTAAGAAACAGGGCAATTATTCCAAGGTTCAGATTTAAATTGTCTTGTTACCTATTTAATTTGAAATGTTACCATTTCATAAACCTACATGCTCAGCATGTAACAAAATATTGCAGCAATTGCTTTCATGGGAATATGTTTGCATCATAGGCATAAAATGGTTTAATTGTTGTTTATTTTGCCCATGGACAAACACATGAACTGTTTACACAGTTGTAGAACAGGAACTTGATTCACTGGACTGGACTGGTTGCTACAGGCCTTCTGGAGTCATTTTTTGCTGTGTTACAAGTAGTACCAATTCATAAAATCAAATGGCTCGCAAAGGGTCTTGACTAAGCATGGGTGCTAGCAAAAATTAATCATATGAAGCATGTCATTCAAACTATTTTATTCAAGGCTAAATTTGGACACCCAAGTGACAAATTGGCTCTGTTTTTTGCCCAGCTAAATGCAGTCGGTCTGCCTGTGGATCACTCAGCAACCTGAAAGAGAAATCAATGTTTCCTGAGTTTGACCACAACTTTGGGTGGAACTGACTCTTCACCATGTGCTTGTATTAGGAGAGTTAGAAAATACTTTTATCATGCAGCAGCTTTTACTGGCTGACTGTGCTTTTATATTTAGTAAGTAACATGAGCCCATCTTTGTCTATCTTGTTATATAAAGAACAATAAAGCCATTTCTCTCTGCTGCTCATGAATCAACACGGGTGTGATGAGAAGAAGCTCATCCCAAATAAACATGGTTTGTTTATTTCAGACAAAAACCTGCAGTGCAATGAAAAAAGAGGCTTCCCCTTGATCATACAAGTCAGATAGGATGTTGAAAACATGCCACTTCTCTAATTAGTGGAACATTGTGCCACTAGTTTTTTTAGATTTTTATTTACTAGGCTTATATGTCACTCCAGCCAACAACTGATTCTGAGTGGATGACAATCCTACCATAAGTAAACAAAATTAAAATATCAAAAATAGCCCAAAATAATAATAATAAAATAGTACATAATACACTATTCCTACGCTAAGGAATCATAAACCTGTAGAATCATATAGAAGGAATTCCTCTCGAATCATCTCCCCCTCAAAGGCCTTTTAAAAGAATCAGGTTTTAATTGGTTCTATAAATCCTAATAATGTTGGGGCAAGTCAACATGTCTGGAAGGCATCTGTAAGAAGAACAAAAGAAGTAGTAAATCAGTGCTTAGCAAGAAGATTATCAGAACCCCCTGCATGGTTTCAACTTCCAGGAAGTATAATTTTCCTTTGGAGACAAAGTACTAACTACAAGTGAGCCTTCTTCTGCTTGTAGATTGCTGATGTAATAAACACTCCCTATACGTCTGGGCACGGCTTCATAATGTATTACATATCTTTCTTCCAATTTTATTCTGGTGAGGAAGCTCATGTGTAATAAAGGTAAGATGGAATCTTGCCTCTGGATCACAATGCAATTCTTGCTATTATTCTCCATTCCTATATCTTGTCCTATATCATAGTCTCATTCTGGGAACTCAGTCCTGTTTGGCCACAAGGCGTCAGAGTGGCTTCAGAAATGAAAAGGTGGGGAAAACCGACTGGACTTGTGTGGGTGTCATACTGAAGAGGTTAATCCCATAGTTTTCACCAAGTTTTCACTGTCACCCCAGGAGCACATTGTAAACTAAGTCTACCAGAGTCCTTGGCAAATCGTTTATTCAAGCCATGAGTTCCTTCCAGCAGAGAGCTATCTCAGTTTTGTTCCCATAGCAGTGTTTACAGCAAATACTCTCAGCCAGGCTGTGAAAGATGCAAAAAAGAGTGTTGGCAATATTTGTGCAACTTGTGTTGCCAGCACAACATAACTCTATCATGGAAGATTTTTTTTACAAGGAAATGTGATTGAAGTGGTGCTGTTAGATAAGGTATTTGCCCAAATATGGATATGAACATGTTTTTTGACATTTGAACTTGTGCGTCTTTGGCAATTGCTATCTAAATACTAAAATATGATCTGCATAGTTAGCATGTCCCTTGGAATAAGGGTACAGATCTAACCATTCCTAATAGACATTAAGTTCCACTGAATCCAGTGGGAGTCTACGCTGGAGGGAGGTGGAATGAAGGGTTAGTCTCAGCCACAACATGCTTTTTTCTCACACTTCCTAGAATATGTTTCAAAATCCCCACATATCCTGGTTTTTTAACAGTTGATATGTAAGCTGAAATATTAAATTAAAATATTGTGACAGCCTAATTTTGCACCTATTCAGGCCTCATCCTGAGGACCAGCAAAGCCCTCTTTGCTTTATCTAGGATGGGTAAGATGCAGTTGTCTCATATTCAACGTCATTATGACTGATAAAATCTCAATATTCCTCCAGACATTCCCTATTTCTGTAGAAATGATTGCCTTTCAAGAATGGAGAGAGTCCCAGGGCTTCTGTGGGACTAAGACCATACCAAAGAGAGTACAGAAATGAAGTACAGTGAAGTCAGGTTCCAGACATTTGCCCAACTTTCTGCACTATATCATCCCTAATCCTAGACGGGGGGAAAAAAAGCAGTAGAGCCTGGTTTCCTGCTTTTATTTATTTAGACTTTGTTTCCCTTTTACTGAAACTCAAAACAGCTCTTGCATTAAATAACAGAAAGGAAGTAAATGGCAATTCTGCTCTAAACGGGGACATTTCATATACTTCTGTAGCTCTGTCAATCCTCTTAAGAATATGGTTTCTTTTTAAGGTTTTCTGGCAGCTTCTCTTGCTTTTTGTATAAGTGTTCTTTGAATCCCTGTAGGCAATCTTTCAAATTTCCTCTGAATGTCTCTTGTTTATCAGAAGTGACAAAAGGCTATGGAAACTGTCTATTATTAATAACTCTGGAATATTCTCCCATACAGCTAATGCCTCAAGAGACCAATTCACAGGCCAAGAAGTCTCTTACAGCCAGCTCACTAGACATCACTTTCCCCCTAAAGGGGAAAAATAGTTGTTTCCTATGATTCTCTTAAATATAGAGCAGAACTGCTGAGAGGCTGCTAGAAGCAATCTCTCTTTACCTTGTCCTGGCTCCATCTGGCCCTTCTGAGAAGTAGGGGCTATGATTGAAAGAGGCACCTGCTGGTTTCCTGATAAAAATAGGAGCGTTTAGTTATCTATCACAGAATGGAGGGTGTTTGTATCAACAGAGTAGTAAACAATGAGAGAAATGCTGCAGACAGGCATAGCGATAGGAGTGGGGATCAAGATACTGGCAGAAGAAGCCAGGGGAAAGAAGAGACGAAGAAAGTGAGCTACTCCCAGGGAAAGACCAGCCATTAGGTAGGTGAAGTCTGATTTCTTTCCCAGTGGTCCCCGGTGGGCTTTGGGCTCACTAAAGAACTGTTCCTAGGTGTGGCTCCAGGTAAGTGTTTATTCCCAAGGTATAAGGGGGTGGCCAATTGATGGCTCCTGAACCACGTTCAGGTCCCAGGGAGCTCAAGTAGAATTCCTGAACTCTGGTAAGAGAAATAGAGGTGGGAGGAAAACCTCACAGTGAAGTTATACTTAGAATATACCATGTTCTCCTATCTCCCAAGAAAATTTAGGAGACATAAGAAGAATGCTTATGTAGGGGAGTCAACCCTGATCAGCTATTCTTTAAAGTATCCCCTGAAGAACACTGAAAGCTAGAAAAGAAGAGAGGTAATGAAGTGTGTGATGCTAAAAGTTCTTCAGAAGAGCAAGGTTGGCCCACATCTCACTGTGGCAAGTAATGGCCAGGAATAGAGCCTTCTCATTGGTGGCACACTGGATGGGGAATTATTTCCTTAAAAAGGCACAACTAGCATTTATGCTGATGTGATTTCAGCACCAGGCACAGAGCTTTTGATTTCACCAGCTCTTTAAACCAAATATATATTATCCAATCTATTTTATCCCTGTTTATTTTCATACTGCTTTTCGTTTTAACTGCTGATTACTTTTATATTGCCCTTTTATATGTTTTATGCAATCCTTGTTCATACTTTCTTAAAAAGTGTTTTTACTATACATTTGAGGTTATTTTGGAATATTGAGCCTACATGTTCATTGAGGGCTAAGTTAGGCAACCCTTCTCCCAAATTAAAAATAAATGTGTTGTCTCTATTTCATTGAACCTATAACTTCCTGGTAGATTTTCAGCCGGTAAAATTGTTATTGGCAAAGCTGTATTTTGGAAGGTACACCACTTGAATTTCTGTTTATTGTGTAATGGTCAAAGGCCAAGAATCTGAATCCATTTTACAACGGTGACAACTCTGGGAAAATAGCAAATGCTCTATGATGGAGCTCTCAAGGAGCTTTGGTATGTATCTTTGATTTAAACATATTATTCTTAAAGCTCTAAATCATTTTAAATTTAAAATGCATGCAAATCAGCAAGGCATAGAATTTCTGCTACCCCTTTCTCTTTTTGGGGGGAGAGAAATAAGATACCAAAGTTGGTACAAATCTCATACAAATCAATTTCAGGAAAGTTACACAGGGCTACAGCCTGTAGGATCTGCCCATAGCTGCAGACTTCAGTCAGTTTGGTTTCAAGGAGTTTATGGCATTTCTGCATATTCAAAGACTGAAAAAGCATCAGCTGGCCTTGAGAGGGAAAAATTAAGGCAGGTGGTAATACTCAATCATCCCAGAGTTCACCACAATATCCAGCATCTAGCTCAAATAATGCCCCATATTCTGTGTGACTGGTACTTAACAGGTTTTAAGGATTTCTTTTTTCAATTAAATGTTGTTTTTAATCAAATTGCTTCTATCACTCAGTGAACGAACTTATAGCTACAACAGAGAAGTGACATTTGCATAATTATCACAGCAGATATACTCTGATACTTCCTTTGAATCGGATTCAATTCTTGGTGACCTCACGGAGGCCTCCGTGTAGTTTTTTATCAACAGTACAAGCATGATTTGCCATTGCCCTCCCAGGATGTTTTCTCAACTTCCCAGTCTAGGCTACAGCCCTGACTTTTCCCATCCTGATCTAATGAGCCCCATCTCTGTTTAGCTTTCTTAAATGAACTGAGGCCAGCTAGGTGCTACCTCTTAGCTGAACTAAAAACTCTATTTCTCCTAGATATGTTAGGGATATTCTCATACCTGAGTAGAGTCCTGTACCGAAGGGGCACCTAAGGATTTCTACAGATGCTGTAGTGTGAGGATTTACCATGCCACTGAATTATGATTACGCCACTGGAAATCCAAGGCGGAAATGTGGGGATGAAAGAGAAGATCATTAGCACAGTTCAGAAGGAATGACCCCTGAGTGGGGATTGACCGAAAACAGAGTGAAAAAAAATGTGCTTAGGACTAGTCAATGGACATATACAGTTGCCTGTCAATAATTGTTTGGATGATTTCATAGCATTCCCATCTTTAGACAAATTACACCCAGTTATCATTGTTCAGTGAGGGCCCGTTCTTCTCATTCTCTCTCTCGCTTTTTCAGGAAACAGTTTTCTTTCCTGGAAACAACAGGAAGCTTCCTTTACGATTCATACATGTATTGAGCAAACAGGATAGCAGAAGCATGAACATAAAGAAGAGAAAAACGGTGTGGGTTTTTTAATGGAAAGAGCAGTTTTACTGACAGTCCGATCCTATGTGTGTACTAATTAAAAACAAACAAACCCACTGCTTTCCATAGGATTTATTCCCAGGCAAGTGGATGTGGGACTGGAGCCCACAGAAGAATGGCAGGGTACCAAGTGAAAAGAGCTAAGAGCGTTCTGGGCATCCTGACCTCTCGACTGTATTTGCAAATGTCAGGAGAGTATTTTTAGCAGGTGTTACGGCAGCTCACCTGCCCCCTCTCCCCACAACTGCCTCTTGCACTTTCTGCATCTGAGTCACTGGCTGTTCCTGGACTTTGTTGGCAGGTTTTATTTAAAGATGATTTACTAAGTGATAAAAGAGGAGGAGGCGAGGAGTTCCCCAGCCTCAGAGGATCTATCTTGTGCTTCAGATAATTTGCTCCTTTGAAGGGTTCTCAGACAGGACCAGTCCTTACCATTAGGCAGAGAGAGGCAAGAATAGCAACTTTTAAAACTTCTTTGAATTATGGCTGTTGTGTTTTTACTGCCATAGGAGCAGGGGATTGTTCTTGGGATTGCTGCCTTACATGCCAAGAGAATTTGTATTTACTGTATTTACTTGGGATATCACCACGTATCTGTGCTGGGGATGGGAAATCTTTGCTAATCTGTCATAGACAGAAAAATGTACTGGACTAACCCTGATAGAGGTTGATGAGTTTAGCTGCATGCATAGTTCTGCCTGTTAACTCTGAAAGAAGGCTGGATTAAACCACATGTTACCAGGCTCTGTGTTAAGCCACGTTTTGTGACCTCACATATTCCTGACTGTAGGTCATGCTGTTTCCTTTGTTCAGAAGCACAGGGGGATGCAGGCTAATGCAACCCCACTTGCACTAGAATGTCTGATAAAGGAAGTTACCCAGCTGCTATTCTGAAAACTTTAATACAGTTCCAATGGCTTGTATTAAACACATGATCAAATTGTTCTGAGATGCAGAAGAAGTGCAGAGAACAGCAAGGTGTTCTTACTGCTTTGGGTGTGATTACTATAAAAGGTGATTTCCAGCACAGCAAGACCTCCAGTTTGGCAGCAATTCTGCTTAGAATTTTCTTAGCTTTTAAGAGCATGTCATGTATCTAGAAGAAAGGTTTTGTAAAACCAACCTCTCCCCCTACACTCCTTCTCCTTCTCCTTCTCCTTCCCCTTCTCCTTCTCCTTCAGAGATGGAGTCTGCAGTAGATCTCAAGGAATGAAATGTATTCAGTGCAGTTGACACATGCATGCCCATCCACTGATGACTTCTCTGGGTGAATAGTCCCTTATCACACTAAATGTCCCCAGCTTTTCAACAGAGTCAGATCACACATTTAACTGCAAATTAGAGATGCCAAGGATTGCCCAAGCAGTTGGGACAAATTAACAGTTACACTATATGAATTGGTGTGAAAAAGTGGAAACCTTTAACACTGAGGTTTCACTTTTATTCTTTCACTGTATATATTTCCAGAAGTGGAGCTTGTAGAGGCCACCTACTTTGCACTCCATTGAAAAAGCAGAGCAACTTGGTACTATGGAGGCTGGAAACACCAAAGAAGAAGAGAAGAACCAGCAGATCAATGGGCTACAGCAGAAGTCAGGAATGACTCAGACTGCATCTGAAGGGGAGAGTGAGGCAGGAAAAGCAGAAATTGCTGCGAAAGAAGCTAAGGAGGACAGAAAGGTCACAGAAAAAACTGAGAAAGAGGTGGATGAAGCAGAGAAAGCAAAGGTGGCTGCTGGGAATAAGGTGCATGGAGAGAAGGAGGCTGGGAAAACTGAGGCTGCTGGGATTGAGGCAAAGGGGAAGGAAGAGACCACAGAGATGGCTTCAGAACCTGAAAAGGGGCAGATGTCCAAGGCAAGCCAGAAGGAGAAGGTAGACAAAGGCAACAGCCAACCAGAAATTGAGGGTGTATCTGGAACAGAAGACGATATTTCTGGAAAACCAGAAGACCTACATGAAGAGGAAGGGGAAAAAACTGATGTTTTGAAAAAAAATGCCAAGGAACAGGTAAGAATAGAATGCATTTCAAATTGTAATAATCTACTTCTTTTCTTTTAAGAGTACTGTATTATCTCCTGATACTTCCCTTCTGTCAAACATCAAGGACAATTTTATCCTTCCTGCCCTTACATTTTTATGCCACATTCTTTTAGTCTAGGCAGCTTCATGTTGGTGGGCAAATTGACAAAACACACTTATCTGGACTTCTGTTATATATGTCTTGTCACTGATTTTAATTTGTCCACCTTTAGCTACTACGCCAGCTTCTTTTTCCTGTATACAATATGCAAGTACAAAACTCATTGTAAGACAAGTTTTATTATACTATTATTCAACCATTCACAAAGAATTTTAAAGAATTGTTAAATAACAGCACATTTATATGGTACCTTGCCCAGTTTTTCTCGCCATTGTTTCTATTTTTCTAACCATAATAAATCTGGTAAAGACAGAAAGAGCAGAGAAGCAGTGTTATTCTGCCATAGGTCCTCATAAAAAACTACAATTGAAGAAACTTTTCCTTGGGAAGTTGGTTGATAGAAAAAAAGATTCCTCCTTTTTTTATGGCCTGGGTAGATAGATGATCCATCATATACATAGTATTCCCAGCCACTGTTGTACAGCTCCTAAAGTTCTTGATTTTGTGCCACTGAAATTGGGTAGCAAATCATCAAAGAACAAAGGCTTGTGAAATAAGAAAACATAGGTCAATGAAGGCTATCTAACCTTCAAAGCCAAATGTCCCCATTGAAAGAATGTCACAACTTCTTCCTCCACTTTCTCCAGAATTATTTTAGTGTCATTACCATTCCCTTGTGGATCTCAGATGAAGGAAGGAAGGAAGGAAGGAAGGAAGGAAGGAAGGAAGGAAGGAAGGAAGGAAGGAAGGAAGGAAGGAAGGGAGGGAGGGAGGGAGGGGAGGGGAGGGGAGGGGAGGGGAGGGGAGGGGAAGGGAAGGGAAGGGAAGGGAAGGGAAGGGAAGGGAAGGGAAGGGAAGGGAAGGGAAGGGAAGGGAAGGGAAGGGAAGGGAAGGGAAGGGAAGGGAAGGGAAGGGAAGGGAAGGGAAGGGAAGGGAAGGGAAGGGAAGGGAAGGGAAGGGAAGGGAAGGGAAGGGAAGGGAAGGGAAGGGAAGGGAAGGAAAGGAAAGGAAAGGAAAGGAAAGGAAAGGAAAGGAAAGGAAAGGAAAGGAAAGGAAAGGAAAGGAAAGGAAAGGAAAGGAAAGGATCCCATCCTTGTTCTATAGTTTACTAGAGCTTTGTGAGCCAGCTGATTCATTGAGACACTGTAGTCGTCATAATATGAAGCTTTTCATTTTTATTTATTTATTTTTGCAGTACAGCATGATCCTGTATGTTACCTCACTTTGTATCCCTTCTCAGGCCTTCTTCAGCACTTCCAATAATGGAGGAGGTTCCAGAAGTGACACAGAATGAGGTAACATGGCAACTGCACACTTTAAAAATGGGTGAGGGACATTGCTTTGAAAAACAGCTTTAAAGCAATGCAGTTTTTAAAAAAGAAAGTTACATTATTGTTCTGTAGAAGAACTCTGAAATTATACAAGAACTGCCTATTATTATTTAAAATGAGATGAAGATGCAAAACTGACCTATATATCATTAGTGTTAACTGTTGCCTTCCTAACATCTTTTGAAATAATGACTCAACGGTGCCTGTTCTAGTAAGAAAGTCTACAGGAAATTTGATAAGTTTCTGCATTTATTTAGCCAGATAAGTTAATCAGAAGTATATTTGAAACTGCCTAGAAAAAGAAATGTGAATTCCCTGCTTACATCATGAAACTGATTAGAAAAAGTCAGGATTTCCAGCCCTGTAATAAGCATAATGGATAAACTGGATAAACTATTGCTCTTTAGGCTAGAAAGCAAAAGGGAAGAATAGTAAGGAAGATTTTCAATAGAAAGAGGAAATTCATATATGTAGAATTTTATAAACTATCATTTTCTGTCTGCTTTATTTGTCAAGGTATGATCACTGTAACAAGAACTTTATAAGGCTAAGTTGCAAACAAAAGAGCCAGAGTGTGCTGCAGTCCTTAAGGATTTAGACTGGAGAACGCTGGGGAGTCCCATATTGAAGTCCACCCTCAGCAATGGAAGTGTGTTGGGTGACTTTGGGCCAGTCACTCTTTCTCAGCCCAACCTAGCCACACTGGGGAGTTATTATGGCAGAAGGGAGTGCTATGCATGCTGCCTTGAGATGCTGAAGGAAAGGCAGAATACAAATCTAAAAAATCAAATAAATGAAGAAATAAATATGGTTGACCTTCTCCACCCTCCTCCCCTACTTACAGGGTCGAACTGGCAGCACTTCTGATGAGCCTCTTTCACCAGAAGCTGAGGAGGAAGAGGAGGAATTCTGGCCAGAATTCCCTCCCCGTTCTCCTGAAGCAAGTCCACAAAGCCCAACAGAGCTCAAAAGTTTGGAGACAGGTGAGGAAAACGTCATTCAGCACACTGAGAAGACAGAATACACTAAAGTTGGTCAGAATAGACTAAAGTTGGAAGTGACATACTGTGCTTTATTGCTTGAAATAATACATCCTACAAAGTCTGCCTGGAACTTAATCCTGAGTAAATCATTTTAATTTTTACCAATGAAGCAACAATAACAAAATCCTCCACAATCAGTGTTTCTAGACTTCATAACTTCCTGCATTACTGCACATTCCTTTTAAAGACATTTTCTTTCATGACCTTCACTGATATTACTCTTAAAACTCCAACAGCTATTGACAGAGTAAGCAGGAACCTGTTTTACCCCCTGTCCCCATGAGGCTGGTCTCTTCTCTATTTCCCCGCAATGATTTATGCAGCCTTCTGCTGCTATTTTCTACAGGTAGTCCCCAGTTTAAGAACAAGGTCTGTTCCCAAGCTCTGTCCTAAAGTCGAATTTGCATGTAAGCCGGAACAGTATTATTGTATAATACTGTATAAGTAGGATTGTCTAATGAACTCGAACCATTGTGTATTTAACTCGAATCATTGTATATTTAACTCAAATTTTGCTACAGTAGGCTCTGTTCTTAGCTATGGGTCATCCTTAAACTGAGTGTTCTTAACCCGAAGACTACCTGTACTGCAAAACATGGGCCAGTGCAATATACAGAGGAGATTGAAGAGATGACAGTTCAGATGATGGGACATGGGATAGAGGTTAATTCACAAGGTAAGAAAATAATAATAATAATAATAATACACTTGTCTGTAATTCACTCTAGGTGGCATTACTCCACCCTCTACTGCTCCAAAAGCTGCTGAGGATTTGGCCAGGTGAGACAATCTCTGGGAGCATTTCTAGTAGGGTGGGCTATATTTGGGGTGGGCAAGATCCAGGTTTCCAGGATATATTGGGGGGATGGCTACAAGCCTGAAAATTTCTAACCAGAACTTGGTGCAAAAGATATACACTTAAGAGTGGAAGAAGTGAGGAACAGATTAAGTTTCAGAGTTAAATATAACTCATACTGCTAAACACACAAACATTCTTATTCCTTCCTCAAGGTTTTTTTCACTTCAGCACTATCATTAGATGTGGAAGAAAGAAAGAAAGTGGGAGCGACTAGGTGCCTTCTTTTGTTAAACCATTGGGAGAAAAGGATCTTTGGCAATTGACTGCAAATCATGGAAAGGTCTACCAAGCAATTCTGGATCTTTTGCCCATTCGAAAGGCTGCATTACCACTTTCTACTCTGCAGGGGGCACTCAGAAATCAAAGTTCAGCAATGAGCAGGATGACCAAAATGGGACAAGTAGTAATAGTAAGGACAAAAGTTCCTTATGAACACTACCCCCAAAATGTTAAATCCTTGCCTTCAAGCCGCTATCAAGAACTTCAGATTTCTAGTACAAACCCTTCTGTGGCCATAAATTGGCTCCTCAACCTTTCCCTCTTGCCTTAAGCCTTGAAAGAAAGCAACGAGATGGACATATGATGTCAGGCCCCCAAAGCATTAACCAGTCTTCACCAAATGGATGCCTTCTGGGGATGCTGGGACTAGAGCTCCAGCTTCTGGCCCTTATATATGAAAGGTCAAATGAAGGGAGGATGCTAATAAAGATGTGAACATTCAGAAATTTGGGAGGGGCAGAGGGAAATGCTGGGGTGGTGAATGAGAAAAATTCAGAAGAAGCCAAAACTGAAGATAACAGTGGTTCAGTTTTTCCTCAGATCTTCACCTTGCTAGCTGCAAGATATGGCAGTTTTAGCCATGATTCTCCAGTGAGCCATGAGCCAAACTGTTGGTAGACTTTACTGAAGAGCCAGCAGAAAGGGATTCCCCCTTCCCTGAGCCACCATGCCCACCTCTCCTGAGAAGCTCTGGCTGAAGGCCCAGGATAGAGACCCACCCAGTGCCACCCCTTCTCCAATGCTTTAGGCTCAGGATGTACGGGTAGTCCCCAGTTTAAAAACAAGTTCTGTTCCCAAGGTCCATCCTTAAGTCGAATTGTATCTAAGCCAGAACAGTAGTATTGTATAATACTGTATACTGTAAGTAGGAGTGTGTAACGAACTTGAACCATTGTGTATTTAACTCGAGTCATTGTGTATTTAACTCAAATTTTGCTACAATAGACTCTGTACTTAACTATGGGTCATCCGTAAACTGGGCGTTCTTAACCCAAGGACTCTGGTTCTCAGCCCTGAAGCTGCCCTGAAGGGAGAGAAAGAGCCCCCACCTGCTGCACCAGAGGAAGCTGCTGCTGCCAAAGAGAAAAAGAAGAGGCCTGCCTTTGACCGGAGGGAGATAACCAGGCCAAGGATGCCACCCAGGGGACAGTCCCGCAAAGCCATTGTGGAGAAGTTTGGAGGGTAAGACTGTGTTTCGAGCTCCGCCATGGCTTGTTTCAACTATGCTTTGTTCAGCAAGCCCTACTGATTGATATACAGATAAACCTTTCTATACCTTAGCTTACAAATCCTAATTGCTAAATTCGTACCTCACAGTAAGCCAGAACCAAACAAATCGCATTATGTCTTAGCACTGGAATGGCTGTATGTCAGTGTTGTCCAAACTTGGCCACTTTAAGATGAGTGGATTTCAACTCCCAGAATTCCCCAGCCAGCCATGCTGGCTGGGGAATTCTGGGAGTTGAAGTCCACTCATCTTAAAGCGGCCAAGTTTGGACAACACTGCTGTATGTGGTCTGCCTGACTTACTGATGAAACTTTGCAGCATGGTTTCCAGATATTTTGAGACTGAAAGCAAATGAATGTTTTAAAGTAAGCCCTAAAATAGGCTATGCATTAAGCTTCACCAGCTGACAATTTGTTCCATTTTCAAATAATCCGTAACGTGCTTTATTGCTGCCACCATCACTTCTCTCTCACAGTAGGCAACTCCCAAGTATGTTTATCATACTGTCTAGTTTTGTGCCAATCACTGCTCAGCCAAGCCAGCCAGTATCTGAGTACAGAGACAAGCAGACCAACCTATGAATAGCAGTCAATAAGAGTCCAGTCTCCCTGCCTCAAAACTCCAGTCACCTAGTCCATAGCTCCCAGCTTCTAGCACTGCATGAATTCACAAAGAGCCAAAAGAAAAAGAAAGTTAAATGGACCCCCTCCTTTTTTTTTCTGGAATCCTTTCCCTTCATACATACAAATGTCATGCATTTGTCCAATACTTTACAAAGCATTAATCAAGGTAGCCTGCTATGTGGATAATTGCAGTGGAAGGATTGCTTTGGGGGAGCTATTGGCGCACGCTGAGAAGCCAAAAAAGGCTTCACCTTCCATGGTGCCAGATCAGCATTGCTGATGAATATATTATTCCAACAAATCCTGATAGGAATGTATGGTTGCTAACTTTCATACCAACATATCTGCACTTGAGGAGTTTTCTCCAGGTTTGACTGGCTGAAACATAAGCTACGAGACAAGGGGTATGACAGGCCATCTGTTCAGTGAGAAAGCAAAGAAAGAAACTGTGCTTCACACATAGCTGAAGTGAGAGATTAGCGAAAAGAAAAAAAAAATGATTTTCCAAAGCTCTTAAGGAAGTGGAGTATTTAGAACTTCACTATATGCTACTGCTGCTTTGCTGAAGGGCCATTCAGTACTGTAAAAGGAATGTATCATGCACCATAAGCAGACCATATTCTTCACACAGTGAAGAATATTTAAAAAACAATCCCCAACCCAAAAGAGAAAAAACAAAAATCCTAGTGACATCTATTTATGTGACACAATACTTACCTCACTGCCTCAGTCAATTCTGATCTTAACATACAAAAACTGTATAGTCCCTGGGCAGCTAATGGTTACTCACCCCTGGCTTAGCACAATATATAAACTCAGACTTCCCCAATCAGCACCCATCATCCCCCAGCCAGCACTGGTGACAATTATCATCCAAGACCATTTATAAGGTGTCATATTTAGGAAGTGTGGCTAGATCCAGCTACCGCAAGAAACTTCAGATGTTGGGGCAGTGAAAGCCCACCTCACTATACTTCAGATATGTCTGCACAGCCAAGTAAGCCCACCAGAACACAACCATTTGCAGCACCTCTAAAAGACAGATACTGGCCCTGACCAAGAGTTTCTCCTGCACAGATTATAAAATGCATAGGTATCTACACAACCAGAGTAGACAATAGATATGGATACAAATCAGGCAGATGTCTGTCCCAGCAGATGTTCAGCAGAAAATAATGGGGGGGAAAAAGAAATTACACCAACCAAAGCTCAGGATCTGTGTATGATTAAAAAACACATTTGTTTCCTTCCTCCCTTCCTCCCTTTCCTTTAATCATCCTCCAAAGGGCTGCAACTGGTCCTGCCCCCAACATCAAGAGGACTGGAGCTGCAAGCACTGTGAAGACCATGTTGCTGGAATGGTGCCGGGCCATGACCCGTGGCTATGAAGTAAGGTATCAAGTGTGAAATGAGAACTCCCCCAGTGCCCTTAAATGTTTCCCTGCAGTGAAGTAGGCAAATGTGTTTCCCTTGGAAGGCAAAGTGGAATGTAGGAGGCACCAGTAATGCAATAGCAGGAAGGCCTATGTGGATTGATCAGCATTTAGGAGATATGAAGACAATATTCCTCTAGTTCCAGCAAACTTAGTCAAACTTAGTCATATTCTTAAACACTCACAACTGTGCATATTTACTCAGAAATGAGTAAATATACACAGTGGTGAGTCTTTAAGAGTACAGTATTTGGGAAAGCACCACTACCCAGGGTTGAAGATTATGAACTTGTAACAACCCCCAACTCCCCTCCAAAAAAACCCTCTGCTGCCACCTCTTGCTTGTATTGTCTTTTTTGGCTATATATAATGTCTCAGGGACATTTCTAGATTCTGATGGTACTTCAAATCCCCCCCCCCCCATTTCTGATTAGAATTGGAGAACAAAGTCCTGGAGGGATCATAGTAGAATAATAGTAGAATAATTCTTCTGTGAACTAGGTCAGGAAATATCTCTTTGTGTGCTGTTGGTATGTCTTTGTTATTAACCAACACATAAAACAGTACTGCTATCATGTGAGTATGAAGATATACATGTGCGATTTTAGTCTGTACTGTTTTCCCATTATGCATTATATTCAGATGTTGAACTACACTCAAAGAGTTAAGAGAATGAGTTATGAACTACAAAATCTCAGTTGAAAGCCAGTATATCTCACATATTGAGACAGCAAAATAATTTGGAGTTACAACTGTTAAGGCACAGTGAAAATGGTGAAATACGTGTTGAGAATTCACGTATTACAAAACACAGGACCTGTCATAATAGCAGTGACCATCTGGCAGAACACATGAAACCATTGCTACATGCGATGCATGTTGTACTGTGTGTCAGAAATGGTCGGCTTCATAAATCATTATCTATAATGCAGGCATGCTTGAAGGATTACTGAGGGACAAATGATAGAAATATCATGTGAAGTTTTTGAAAATAAATTAAAAGGAAGGCAGAGTAAGGATGCTGAGCATATGGGGACAATAAGCATAATTCTCCATCATCCTTGCAATTTTGCTCTCCCACTTCCATGTTACAGTTAACAATGCTCATAAAGGGGAGGGTGTTAAACCTTCTCTTCTTTAACACAACAGTCTAGATTCAGAAGGCTCCCCCTTTATTGCCATACTTTTATAGATGACCTATTTAATGTTATATGTAAGTCCTGCTTGAGTTGAACTCGACTCCTGATTACTTCTGGGACATATTCATGTAGTTTTCCTTAAAACTGTGCAGCATTTCAGATTTAAAGGGAAAAAGAGGCGTCAGATCACTTAAGGGCATACAAATAGCGCCTCTTGGCAATTCCTTCAACCAAATGCTCCTTTTTGGGGATTGCACTGTAGCAGAAAAGGACAGCCACACAATCTAGAAAAAGATGTAGCTGCTCTAAGAAGTTGCCCATAGATGTTATGTCAGCAACCCCAAGGGCACCAAATCCCTTCTCCTCTTCAAATACAAAGCACTGCACAGCCCTGGTTCTCTTGGCAATAATACAAATGATTTGCCTTTGCCTTATTCCAGGATGTTTATTTGACTTCCCAGTCTGGCCAACTGCTCTGGGATTTCCTGATAATCTCCAGTTCAAGTACTGATCAGGCCCAACACTCTCAGCTTCTTAGCCCAAGCAGAACCAACCAGATGCTGCCATTTGCCAAAAAAGTATCATATATAGTAGACAGATGTTTCACTGAAGCGTCTTAAATATGTTACATGCTAAGTGTTATTTCTTTGCAACTACTTATACACATAATTATAGTGGGATATAGATAGGCTGTCCCTCACGCTAAAAGGATATTATGTACTTGTCTAGCATCCTCAGATACATTCTGTGATTCCTCAAAATAATAATGTGTGATATCATAATAGTACAGTCTCACTAGAGGTTGGCAGAGGGAAAATTAAAAACAAAACAAAAAACAATAAACCAAACTAGGAATCATCTGTAGGTGTCTGATTTCATGAAACTACCATCCATTTTTGTTGTGATGGTTTTAAAATCAACACAACTTGTTCTATTACAACATGTTCTACCAGAATGACAATTTTAGATTAAATAGATATGAATACATTTTTCAGTTGCTAGTGCAGTGTGTAGGACAACCTACGAAGGGGAGGTGGTTGAGTTTCTGGGCTAAATATCTCTTTTTCTCATTCTCAGCACGTGGACATCCAGAACTTTTCCACCAGTTGGAAAAGTGGCATGGCTTTTTGTGCCCTCATCCACAAGTTCTTTCCCGATGCCTTTGACTACGCAAGCCTTGACCCAGCAAATCGGAAAGAGAATTTTACCCTGGCCTTCTCTACCGCTGAGTGAGCACTCCCCTCCATTCTAGACCTCAAGACAAGACCACAGCTATAGGGCAGGTTAAGCACTAACCTCCAGAAAGTACATGCTGGTGTTGGTAAATGTGTAAAATTATTCACTGAAGTAATTTTGTCCTGACTTCCAGTTTTATTGTTATATAGCTGTAATGGAAGGCATAGGTGAGGAGGAGACTGGTCTGAGAGATCAAGGCTATCAGAAGGGAGGGAGTGCATTCCAGAGGAAGGGGCAAGGCAAGCACTTTCTCAGCCTCTTCTTCTCATGGTCCTGCTGTGGGCTGAGAAAGTGCTCGCCTTGCCCTTCCTCTGGAACGCACTCCCTTCCTCCTGATAGCCTTGATCTCTCAGACAGTCTCCTCCTCGCCTATGCCTTCCATTACAATAGCTCATATGAAATAACAGCATTAACAACAGATCAAATCCATGACCAACAATTAATCAGTTTAATTGGCAAATGTGCAAACATTGCCCACTTTAACAGGGATTAAAATCGTAGCATGATCAAAGGGCCTTCCACTTATATAGGCAGCAGCATGGGGAAACTCCCTACAAAGCAGGGAGGCATAGAACCTCCAAAAGCAGGGAAACTTAGAGAAAAGCATAAAGGATTATCTTAGCATGCAGGCACAATTGTGTAGATTTTATTCTGTTACTTGAGCTCCATACCACATGGGATGTACAATTTGAAGTCCTGCAGCTTACTTTTAAACTGGCTGGTAGCTAAAAGACTGGCATCATATACTTCTAACCACTAATCCCATCCATACTTAGCAACAATATTTTGGACAAATTTTAAAGTTTGTGAAAAAATCTCTCTAGACAGCCCTATATACAGCAGACTGCAGTAGTCTAATCTCATTGATATGAGAAAAACATGGATGACAATGGCCTAGTTATCCTTATTCAGGAGTTTCTGCAGCTGACAAATGGCTTTCTTTTTGGTCACACATGACAGTTAGACATCCCCAGCTAAAATTCACACAGATCCATCAAGCTGAGAACCTGAACTTTAAAAGGAGAATACAGCCTTTTACAAAGAGGCTGACCTCCATTTCTCCATTCCATAAAGCTATCTGCTACTAGTGTTACCATCTTCTTTGGGTTGACCTTCAACATAGGCTTTCATCCAGCTCGATTCCTCAACTGAATCTGATGAAGAGAAGAAGCAAATCTGAGTATCAATCACCTATTAATAACACTTCACCCTGATTCTCTTGAAATTCTCAGTGGCTTCATGTCAATTCTGATAAGCGCTGGAGACAAAACAAAGCTTTGCAGAGCTTTATAGTACAAGGGCTATGAGACAGAGCAATAATATCTCAGCACCACCTTCAGGAAACAGTTATTCAGATAAGAAAAAATAATCAACTGAGTACAATGTCCCATATTCCTTCTCAGATAGCCAGGATCAGGAATACAAGTATAGTCAGAAGTATTGAAGCATCCTGCTACAGAACATCCATGAGAATTAGCAATATCAAACAGAAATTCATAAAGTTATTTCAGCCCAAAGCTATACCTGAACCCAGTTTATAGAATTTAAAAAGCCTGGAGTTATTATCTAATACCAGTTAGCATCTCTTGTTTCAAAAATAAATAATTGTAACTGGCACATGATGAAGTTTGCTAAGGAGCTACTTCACAACTGCTTCCTTTAACATGGTAAGGACTGCTTTCCAAGGAGAAATTAGCTATGTCTTAGTTGATCAACCTTCAACTGTTCGGCATGATAAAATAGGAGAGTTCAAGAAAAGAGGTAACCAAATTCCTTCAAGTACATTATCATAACAACATAAGTGCCCTACTGGATCAGACTAAAGTCTTTTCTAGTCCAGAACTGTGTTCCCCAGTAGTTAAACAGAAATCTCGGGTAGCATCCTCCCACTTGTCCCTCAGCAGCTGGTATTGACATGCACACTATCTCTGAACTTGGAGGTAACATATAACCATCATAAATAGTAATCAGTAATCATTTATTCTTTTTGAAGAAAAGCAGCACATCTTCAAAACACAGCAGATCCAAACCAAGCAGCGATAGACAATAACTTAGAGGACACTCTTTATCAAATTGCTGGACAATTTGTAGACTGATGGTGCTGTATAAATGTCATGCTTCAAGATAACATTACGCTCTGAAGGAGAGAATTCAGAATCTTTGAACAGCCAGTGTAAGGACCCATTCTGGAAAAGAAGCAGGAGCCCTTGCCAGATAATTGGATAAACATGATAGTTAGATAATCAAAAGCAAGAGTAGGTTCTGCATCTGTATTATGTTCCCCAGAGTTTCAAAAGAATTAACTTCAGTGGCTTATAGTATCCTCAGTGTTACTGTTGAGCTACAATGCCATTGACTCAACTTGAAAAGGCAAGATGTTCCAGTTAACTGCCTCCTTGCGCCTCAGCTTGTTAGATGAGCCATGATTTTGGTAACCATCCCTTTCCATCCTGATCAGCTCTCTAGAATAGGGCTTTGGAGTTCTGGGGATGAAGGGCTATACTCAACTGCTTTGCCAAACCATTGAGGTGTGCAGCATACCTGACTATTTGTCAATCTCTTTCTAGGACATATGCTGACTGTGCTCAACTTCTGGAAGTGGATGATATGGTGCGCATGAGTGTTCCTGATAATAAATGCATCTACACCTACATCCAGGAACTTTATCGCAGCTTGGTGGAGAAAGGGCTAGTAAAGACCAAGAAGAAATAGAAATGCAAAGCAGGCTTAGGTTCGAGGCTAACTGGAAGCTATAGAAAAACTTGGTGGGACAGGTAAGAGGGTTACTGTAGTTCTCTTCTTCAAAGGGGAATATCTCCTTGAAATTCTAAAATCACACTAAATGCAGCAAGACAATAGCAAAAGAAATGGAAAGCGATAGAGGGATTGAGATCTTGTTCATTAGTAGCACATGGCAATGAAGAACTTTAGTCATAATTTGTTTTTAAATTATCCCCCATCTTTCAGGTCTAGTTGGAACACCTACAAGTATTTATGTATTAGGGCTAAAAAGTTCAAGGTTCCATATTTAACTTAGGATCTCTGACGCATTCCTTGGAAGTCTTATCATGTCTTTTGGCATAACCAGTATTACTGTCCCACCTTCAAGACTTGGGAATAATCCCCTTATTAGTGGGATATAGTATGTTCTCCTTTTGTGGGTCTCAAATTCCCTCACACCATATTACTTTATTAGCTGTCAAGAAATATAGTACTGTATCTGCACAAATGGAAATGTCTAATGATGATGTTGCTATTTTAGTCAGTGGGAAAGCATCAAAGGACAACACCTAAATGATTAAGAAATTAAGTATGTTAAATGATAGGTGTTTGATCAATAGAAAAGTCCATCTTGATGGCAGGGATCTCAACACTCTCACTACTGGGAAGATAGCCATTTTGGCTTCCAAGACCCGGGTACAGTGGGGATATGTTAGTTGTTTCCACTTCCTGAAGAATTTTAGAGGTCTAGCCACAGCATGCTGGGGTAGTAAAAATAGCAAATGAAGATAGTTACTTCTGAAGGGATAGTCCCAGGCAGAAGATGAAAAGCCAGCTTAGTATTCTGGCATTCGCTGACCAGGTGCCCTCTAGATGTGAGGCTTCAAGCATTAAGATCCCCAGTCAACATGCCCAACACATGTGGAGGGCTCCAGATTGGGAAAATAGCCTTATTCAATAGCTGGATCTTTTCCACAATAAAGCGGATAGGGTTTCAAAGAAAAATACAGGTGTGGCTCTTCTATACTGAACTGGTGGGTAGGTTGGCCTGTAGACCTGCTTAGAAACACTGTAGAAATCACAGCAACTGTTGAGAAGCTATGCTTGGGACCACCCCCTGTGCTTTGCTTCTGTTTTCTCCAAGGATCAAGAGGCCTCAAATTCAGAATTTCTTTTATTTTTCAGAGGGAATGCAACATGGGATGTACCCTGGCTAAAGAACATTATTCTGCAATTTCCTGAGTGTGACACTGGAATCAACCACTACTTAATCTTCGCTAGCACTAAAGTCTGCTATCTGTCGCCTTTCTGCCAACGTGCTTTTGAAAAGAGCAGGAAAGGAATGCTTACTGATGTCACGTCAGCACTTCAAAAATCTGATTTTTGTGGAAGCAGAACTGAGCCTGTCCCAAATAAACATGACTCAGAAAAAGTGTGTCCTTCCAGATGTTACCATCACCAACTCTGCATCCTGTTTTTGGATTGCAAAAGTCTTCCTGCAACCCATGCTGCAATCACCCTTTCCCTTACAAGGCACCGGTTCCATTAAAGCACAGTGTACCAAGTCAAAACCGTCACACTGTATTTTTATGCTGCATTCTGTTTTAGCAACGGCAGCTCAGGTGGCCTGCAGCATGGCTTCCAGGGGAGAATGCAAACAGCTCTGTTTGAAGCAGCCACCCAAGCGTATTAGAACGGTTTGAAGGACAGGGCATACATGGCCTAACCTCATGTTTGTTTACTAGGAAATAAGCTCCTCTGCATTCAGTTACTCCCCAAACCATTGAACTTTGAGCAGAGATCACACTGTGCAGAGAACAGGCTAAGAATAAATAAGCTGACTGGAGGGAGTGGGGGATCCCCTCCTTTGTTAGTTTACAGGAAAAAGTGCTGGGCAAACATCAAGCAGCAAAGCTTTCAATGTGTGGTAATGAAAACCTCTCTGGAGGCAGAGATTTGAATGTGGTGATTTTACTCTGTTCTCAGCAGCTTGGAACGACTCGGGGGAGGAATCAGTTGAAATTGTTCAGAGGACAGCTTATTTTATAAGATGGCAAACAAATTTAATTCAGTGTAAAAATCCCCTTTAACTTCCTCTTCTCACTTTTAAATATAAATACATCACATTTAGAAAGGGGGGGGGGCTTTAAGCCTGAACTGAGGAGGAAGGAGAGCTGCAAACTGTTTCTTATTTACCGAAATCAGAAGACAGGTGTGTACACGCTGGCATCCTACCCTGCAGAAATGCCTATTCTTGTTTCTTCCATGGCCAGGGCAAGTACATTCAGAGGAGCAACCTCCTTTAAAAAGCGGGGAGCTTGAAAAGAAATCAAGTCCTAGGAAAGCAAGTCCTAGTGGTTTAATCTGCTCTTTGGGGATATTGAACACCGGATAGTCTCAGTGCACATCATTGTGATCCATGAGACTGATTCTTGTATTGTTAACAGCTGTTAGAACAAATCATTGTACTTTGCTTAGGTGTAAAATCAAATTCACACACAGCAAGTTAAAAGAAAACAATACGACAGCAGAAGTCTGTAATGACAGTAAGGTAACATTATTTATAATAAATTATAGCCTACATTTATTACAGAACATAAAGCTAGGTTCAAAGTATAATTTAATCACCACCAAAAGGATGAATGGAGAAAGAGTTGGGAAGCCACACAGCCTATGCAATTACTAAGATCTAAGAAGACGTGAGAGAAACTCTACAATACATTGAATAAATTGAACTTGGAATAGAAAAGGAAAGATTTGGAAACAAAGCTAAAATGCTGAAGTAGGACTGACTATGAAAATGGAGACTCGCATGAGGAAGAATAAATGAGAAAGAATTAAGAACGTGTTTATTTTCTTCGTCTTAGGTAAGATAGAACTAGCAAGAAAATGGCAAGTTACAAAGCGAAAGTGCAATACCCTTTTTTCTCCCCAGAAGCATTCCTGTTGGTCTGTTCATTGTAAGTCATTCTTTGATTAGAAAGCAACCCTCTCAGCTTTTCCCCTCCTCTCATCAACCCAGTGTTTCCACATTTGGAAAACAGAAAACTTACTACTTTCTCTGTGGAATTCTAACTCTGATTCTCTGACGTACTCCTGAAACTTTGCAGATGTCCTAATTTGTTCTGTTCATTTTGGAGAAAATTGTTCTGTCTTAGAAAACCATGTCATCTCTTCAGTTTGACTTGAAAGTTATCGAAATCCAATGCTGCCTTTAAGGCCAGAACTACTCTTTTTGGGAACAGATTTTAGCTCCAGGATGGGGAGGTAACACAGGATTTCATTTATACCCTTGAACAGGCACAGATTTTAACTTAACTCAGATGAATCTGCACCTCAAGTTCGAATCTGTGCCTGTTCAAGAGTATGAATGTTCCCCAAATGGGTAGTTCTGGCCTTAAAGTCAGAACAATCCAGAATTTCATCATGTACATTATTTGTCTGATCCCCCTTCTCTACCATCCCATTAGTAGACAAGGTCTCCAGTCTTTAAAACATGCTGGCTGGGGAATTCTGGGAGTTGAAGTCCATACGTCTTAAAGTTGCCACGGTTGAGAAACACTGTTCTAAAGAATAGATAGGCAGCTACGTAGGGCAGACACTGATCCGGGGGCACAGGTCACTCGCATGGCCGCTGCTCACTGAAACTGCAGGTGTGATCTTCTGCCCGCAACAGGAATTTCTCGTAGTCCTGTTTGAACTCCTTAGCAACTTCTGGGCGCAATGGGTGGTCTATTTCAGGCTTATTCACCAGCACTATCAAGGCCTCAATTACTGCAGAAAAGATCAAAAGTGACACTTCCTTCAAACAGAGAAAAACACACACAAACTGGCAATTGAATGAAAGCCACCCAGCAGCCCCAGCTCTACCCATCCTGCCCCTTCATGTGATACCTTGGTTTATCCTTGTAGAAGGCTGCCAGTTATCTGCGCTGATGATTGGCAGGCACAGTTGACCCATCTCATCCACACTGGGGTGGTAGATCTTGGTTTTGAAAGTTATTGTGGGAGGCTTGAGTGGATACTCATGTGGAAAACTGATCTCAATCCAGAAGGCACCTTTATTGTATGGAGGATTATCCTGGATACAAAGACAGGAACAAGCATGATTCATAGCAGGAGCTAGTGAACTGGTTTTTCCTTGCAGGCCAATCTAAAATATAAATAGTTCCTTCCCATCTAGTGAACACGTAAGGCCTTTTAGCATCCCAAGTTGAAAATATAATCCTCTCTCACTTAAATAAAGACTCTGATACTTTGCAGTGTTTTCATGATTACAATCTCCTGCAGGCTCTCAGTCCCAATTGTTTTTAACCAGCTCCCTTAAGCTCACCGGCACTAAAAGTCCTTTCCAAAGGAGAATATTGGTCACGTCTGCTTGAATATTCCGGAGGTATCGTAACCCTAATTTCTTAATGGCATCAAGCTCCTGAAAAGACAAAAAAGAAAAAAGAAAAGAAAACCACACCCACACAACAAAGTAGCTCCAAGATCAATGCTGACAGCAGCCTGACAGATTTCAAGCAATCCAGGCGTATTTCTATGCTAGCCTTCCCCAACCTGGTGCTCTCACCCTGGATTTAGGCAGCTAGGAATTATGGGAGTTGAAGTCCAATGCATCCAAGGAGCATCAACTTTTCATTTTCAAGTCACTGTAAAATGCATTGGCTTATACCGTAGCAGCGTAAAGACCTGCTTTATGGCTTTTCTGAGTCACTGATCACTTGGCATTCTCCAAACAGCTTTTCAGTTTGGTTTAGTTTCCTCCTCCCTCCTTCCCACGCAAGCTCTCCAGCTAACCGTAATCGAAACCGAAAGCACCCAAGAGCTCCTTTCCTCCAGCGGCTCCGCTGGCAGCTCCTGAGCCTTCCCTTCAAGCGTTTTCCTTCAAAACGGGGCCACCCGCAGCCAGCGGGCTCCGATTGTCTTCCTGCGGCTCTGAAGGGCACCAAATTATTAGAGCACGCCCGGACCGCCAGGCAGATGCTCCCCTAGCCCACGGACTCGGAGGGCATCCCGTTAAGACCATCCTCTTCCCAGCAAAAGTTGAAGCTAAACATTTATTGCCGAAGGCTTTTAGCAAAAAGAGACGCCGTCAAAGGGACAGCTCGCCGCAGGCTGCTCCTGCCCTGCCTGCCCCACTCCAGCCACACGTCCCGGTTAAGCCTTCGGGGTCCAGAACTGCCTGCCTGCCTGGCGGACACAGGAGCTACTCCTTCATCTTGGAGATGCAGCGGGGCTCCCCAGCATCTGCCGGTTCGAGACTCCGTCGCCTCCGCCCCAAAGAGGCAGGCCTTACTTAGCAAAATGTCCATCGCTTGCGACGTTTCCTGAAGCACAGCCAGCCTCCCCTTTCCCGCCTCTCCAGCCTTCCTCGAGCTGCCTTCGAAGTCCTAAAAGGGTCTCCGCGTCACCCTGCCTACCTTCGCCACCCTCCGGCCGGCCGCCGCCATGTTCCCCGATCTGATCCGGTCCCGGACCGGGTCGCTCCGCCCACGATCCCTCCCGCGCCCTCCGCAGAGGCGGGGAGCAGCGCCGCGAGTGGATCCCCTGCCGCTCGTGCGCGGCGCGCTCCGAGTCGGAAGCCGGAGTTTTCCCGCAGCGATCACCTCTCCCCCTTTTCCTAAGCAAGACCAGATTCAGTTAAACCGCGGTGGCAGTCCTCATATTAAGAGTCTCTCGGCTGCGGAGGGTAACAAAATAAAACCTTAAACAAATAGATAAAATGGAAGACCGGGAAAACATTCTAGCGGAGCCCGGCGAGGTTATTTCCCATACAGCTTCTAACACTGTTTCTTCTGTACGGACTAAGCATGAGGAGCGTCCGGATCCCTTTCTTTTCCTTTTCCTTTTTTTTTTTTTTTACTTCCCAGAAAGCAAAAGCTAACCTCTCATGGTAAAAGTGAGATGTGGGTGAGTCAAAAGTAATTTCCGTTCTTGAATATGCATTTCCTTATCGGTTTGTGTTTCATTTTCATCAGCTCCCTCGAAGAACGCTTCGAGCCCATGAGGCTGAGGCAGTTTTGGGCCGAAGCAGGAGCAGTGCCCACATGCCAGCCTTCCATCACCCTGGTGGAAGAGGGCGGGAACTGTGGTTCAACATAGGAGGATGCCCAATGATTACAGCTAATGTATCTGAGCTGCAAAAAAAAGATAGGTGTCCACTAGATGGTAGCAAGGAGATTTTAAAAAAACAACAAACCTCTTAATTTGTTGCTACCATTTAATGAGCTTTGGGATTTTTGCAACCCTGGCAGTCATATATTGGGGGAAGCAAGTGGATGCACTCTGAAGCCAACAACTTTGGGTCCTTAAAAAATATTACCCATGGCTATAGATAAGGGGCGAGCAATTTCCATCAGCTTGAGAACTGTGTAAGGCATTGCACTGTATATTTTATTTTATTCATGAAATTATTCACCGCCTCAATCCAATTCGACTCTAGATGATTTATAATATGTACAGCATGTTAGCCAATAAACTGCTAATATTAAAAAAGTAATAACTCATATGGTTACACTAAAATAACATTAGAAGGACATGCCTCTATTCACAACTGTTAGCTGCAGAGGGGGGGGGGGAAAGCACCATTAATAAGGAAAACTCCAGATACAACAAATGTACAATTGGCAGCAACTATGTGAGCAGAAAGAATTTTCAACACCTCCGTCCTGTAAATTGGACTCTGAAAGTGCAAGATAGAGCATTAACACTTTTGAAATTCGGCATTGGAGAAAACTCATTGAGAATACCATGGGCAGCCAAGAAAACAAACAAATGGATCAACAAACAAATCAACCCAGAGTTCTCACTCAGGGCGCAATGACCAGGCTCAAATTATCCCACTTTGGACACATTATCTGAAGGTCTAGCTTTTGGAGGAGGTTCTGATGCTGGGAAAGGTGGAAGGAAAGAGAAGAGGATGACCAGCAGCAAAGTGGATAGACGCAGTTACAGTGGTGATGGGGGCACCATTGGGAGACCTGAAGGACCAGGTTAGGGACAGAGCATCATGGAGAAAATCTATGTGGTCACTAGGAGTCAACACCAACTTAGTGGCACATAATCAATCAAGCAATCATGTAAATAACTACATGTATACTTAAAAATTTACCCACCAAGTTCTAATTAGCTAAAATAAACAGTATGGTATGCCTAACACTCCGTATAATCCCTAGTCACCAAAACATGGCAGAACAGTCTAATTAGAGTAATGCAACAAAGTCACGACCTTCACTGAGACCTTTCAGGGCCAAACATTTCAGCTGACATCTAGCTTTTGTGTAAAGAAGATCTTTGTCTGCTCAAGGTGGTATTGTTCTAAGCTGAAAAGGAAAAATCCGAAAGGCTATAATGATAATGTAACCAATTTTTAACAAAAGGAGTTTCTCAGTTCTCATCAGTATTTGACAAATGTTCAATTCTCTTAAATTTTCTAGTGGTTTTACCTATATAAAATATATGACACAGACACTGAATAACATTAACTACCAATGTAGAACTGTATGTCACATAATGAAAAAGAGTGTATCTACCTTTTGATCTACAAGGCTGATACATTCCTTAAGTTTCAAAGCATAACAACAATGGGCACTACTGCCTGCAAGAAAAAATGTTATAAAGAGGATTTCACCCGCACAGAAATGGAGTGCTACCTAGAAAAGGAAATATCACTATTTACAAGCCAGTTAGGAATATTTTCAGTATGGCTGGAGGCAATCGTTGGTTTGAACTGGCACTCAGCAACCAAATCCCAGAATTGGTACTTGCAAATAACCTTATAATAACTCTATTTCGCTTTGCAGTATGCTACCTTCTTTTTTTTTAATGAACAGAAAAATAAAAAAAAATGGTTGTGTGATCAAAGAACCCTGTGAGCCCAAAAGAAATGTCTACAGATACGCCCTTAAGTATTTGGGGAACCAAAGACACGAAGAAATAAAATGACCCAGAAGCAGAAAATACTGTAGGTTTCTCGGCAGTGAAAATGAATAGAAAATAGAAATGAATAGAAAATGATGGGAAGATTGCTCCCCGTATACTATATATGTGTCCATGTGTGTGTGTCCATGTCTGTGTGCTGTGACAAACATGCATGAAAACCATTTTCACTTTGCAGAAGCAAAAAGACTGCATGAACAGAAGTATGGTTTAAATTATACTTCCACTTTATTCTGTGCTGGTCAGACCCATTGTCAAGTACAGTGCTGCGTCAGATTCTGGGCAACATATTGAGGAAGGACTCAAGCAAACTGGAAAGATTTAGAGAAGGGCAGTGTGGTGATCAAGGGACTGGAAACTAGCCTTACCAAGTACTGAGACTGAAAGGAATCAGAATGAGGAGACAAGGCTGACTGGGAAATATGTTTGCCCTCTCCAGCAATTGAAAGTTGTCTTACAGAAGGCCAAGCTCTGTTCTCTACCATCTCAGAGGGCAGAAAAGGAAATTATGGACTTAAGTTACACAAAGGGAGTTTCTGATTGATTGTTAGAAAAACTTGCTAACAATAATAACAGTTGACAGTGGAAGCAAGTACAGTGCTGGGAAAGGTGGTGGTCTCTCTTTCACTGAGTATGTTCAGGCAGAAGCTAGACTAATGCTTTAATTTGATTTCCTTCACCGAGCAGGGGATTGGACTTGATCTACATAGCCCCTTCCAACTCTGTGATTTCATGATTTAAGGATTTATGATTGTTACCATGAAAAAAAGAATATCAACTATTCCTCTTATAAGTCTGCTTCTGATGCTCAAATTTACCCAAAGTCTAGTTGAACAACAATAATAATATACATGTTTTAAGACCAAAAGATAAAATCATTATAAAAGATGCTAGCACAATAATCACAAACAACTGTAACCATCTTAGTGAACATTTCCATATGGTTCACTGACAGGGCATTTTATGGGGACCTTTTGTCTCTAAACATTGGTTTCCTGACAGGCACTATGATATGACCTAGTCAGCCACCTCTGAACAAGCAACCTCTCCTTTTTCTGCCTCCACTTCCTTCTTGGCTGGGGCCCCCTTATATTCTGTCTCTGTCCCATCTCTCTCCAGGACAGGTTGTCCCCCACCACAAGCTTCTGGGTGATGTCTCTTACGTTAAAGGTGCTTCTGTCTAACCTTAGTCATGGGACTTTTCTCATGATATTGGTTGCCCTTTGTTACAAAGCATGCCATGGAAGGCATTTATCATTCCAGTTGTCATTTGCCCTAAGGATAAGCCAGATATTTCACAGAAAGCAAACAGCATCTACAATCACAGCCTTACAGATCGTTGCTGTCCTAGGCAACAAAACATACAAATACGTACATGTCACATGTGTGCATATAGTACTGAATATTCTGTTCCATTCTTCCTTCATCTATCCTTAAATATACTAGTGGATTCATATATGCATTTTGCACCCCAAAAAAGCATTTGTAAAATTTGTCCATAGGTGTCTTGTTGGAGGGGAATTAGATTCACCCGATATAGCTCATTTCCACCTAGCAACATATAACTTCTAGAACCGTGCATCCATCGTTGTACTAAAATACCAGTAATGTTTTATATCCCTTCAATATAAGTGATATAAATAAATCACTAGTGTAAAAATAACGGGACTCAAAAATTATGCTCAAGCAGACCTTTGTTATTTGTTAACTGGAAAGATTTATATGTTCCTTTTTAGTGTGAACTCAATTCAGGCAAACCATTTTATTTTCTGATAAGGCCCAAGTATGGCTTTAAAGGGAATACCATATTTTTAAATGCTTTGGCCCAGGAATGTTTACTGATGTAAGTGCCACTATCAAATCGCTTAGTACCTACCAACATTCAAAAGTCCACATACCACACCAGAGAAAAAAACATCATGTCTTGATGGGAGAAAAGTGAATAAGAATATGTAATGTTATATAGAAGTAGGGCTTAGAAAAGAATACTTAAATCCTGCTCCTTAACTAGCTTAGCTTCATAATGGTAGTTGTTTAATTATGAAAGACAAAAATAAAATGGTTTACTTTCAATAATAACAAATTGTTTATATAAAAGGAGTCACTTTCTGCACCCCATATAAATAACTAAACTTAGAAATCTGGCTGCAAATCTAGTTCAATTATCTCTTTCAGAGCTTGCATAATATTTGAGATGTCATAATAGTGATACTCATGGACAAAGGGTGGGTCGCATGTTTGACATGTTTTTGCAAGAACAGAAGGTGAGTCAGAGAGACCACGTTTGCAGAAGATTCTGATTGGAAACATTCACTCTGGTTTGGTAGAGACAAATCCCAGACATAAGCTATGAGAAGCTAGATGCTGGTTTTCCAGTCAAAAATGTTTTTAATGATATGAAAAGCTTTACCTGTTAAATGTTGGACCATTGTGAAAAAGAAACAGTATACTTCAGCACAGTCATGATCAGAAGGAGAACAACTGAAATTAAACTGTAAATAACGCTTGAGGAGATTTATGAAAACATGCATCCCTGAATAGACATACACTCTGCACATATCTTGTGGGGTTTGCTGGAACTAACCAGGCGCATTATCAGAGACGAAAAAAATAACATCCTGAAGTGTAAGTTGCTAAAGAATGTGCTTATGCAGTTAAACTAAGATGTGTAGTTTTAGAAGCAGAGGTGTCTGTAGATCCCCATGTAGCATGCTATTTCAAGAACAACTCATGTCAGAGTACCACATGCAAGGGATACCCTAGATGATGAGGGAACCATCCAGCAAAGATGATTCTGGGCTTAGCCCTAAGTCACGTGCAGGACCTGGTGAGAGATGCAAATTGTTGAACTGACAGAACCCAGCTACAGGGTTGAAAACGTGAGTGGAAATACCTTTTAGCCACACTTCATTTCAAAAGAGGCAATTTTTCAAAAATGAGGAAATTGGCAGAAAGGAAGTAGAAAAGACAAGTCAACATAATATAATATGTTGTATAATGCAAATCAGGGAAGTCTAGGAGATCACCAGCATGGTTAACGAGCAATGCCAATAAAACTTTTACTTACACACACACACACACACACACACACAAAGATCATTTTAGAAAATGGAAGTTCTGTCAAATGCAGATAACAAAAATGAAGCACAAATATGTACAGAAGAAAGGCAAATAGGCGATAAGGATTTTTAAAAAAATATTTTGAAGAACTTGTTCACATACTCATGAATAATAATGACTCATTAAATAACTCATTAAATAACTCATTAAATAACTCATTAAATAAATAAATAAATGAGTTATTTAATGAAATTGATTCATTAGATAACTCAGAGACAGAAACAGTCTAATGAGGCATTTGGACTGCTGGATACCAATGGCTTACTAAAGGGGAAAAAAAGATAAGATGAATAAATTTTTTGTATTATATTGCAGAAAATGGAGGAGAAATACTTGTGGGAGTCTGAAAATGGAAGTTCTGTCAAAAACTTCCATTTTCTGAGAACCTGGGGCTGGAATCATGTCACACTAAACTATGGTTTATTTAAACCATGGCTGGATTAGCACAAAATACTAAGCCATAAACCATGGGGTACAACCAGAATGCTAAGTTCATACCACATATTTAGCTAAAATGAAACAAACCATACATCCACACATATATGCATTCTGAAGACAAATACTAGTGACAAGAGAAGAAAGTAATTTTATTAATACATTTAAAAACAAGCAAATAATGAAATCTATATTTGAGTTCACACTTAAGAATTCAAATGTGAAATTGCTGATTTTCTGATTAAAATCTTTAACAGGCCTTAAGGTTTAGCTTGCTGTGTGCTTGCTTGCTTTCTATCTTTGTTTTTCAAAGTCCTCTTTCCCAAAGTGATATAAGAAGATTAAAAAGTAACATAAAATTGGGAGCTTCATTCATTATGCCTTTCTAATTAATAATACATTGTGCAACCATACCTGGAATACCGTGCACAGTTCTGTTTAAAGTAAAAAGTTTCTCAAGTTGAACTTGACTTCTGATAACTCTATAGACATGTCATTTTCTTGACAACTATACAGAAATAATTTGCCATTGTCTTCTTCCCAACTTTCAGTTCCCCAACTTTGCCATTTCCTGTTAATCTTCTGTTCAGGTCTGACTCAGATTAGCCCAGATGGGCTAGGTTTAAAGCTGATTTCTGTTGACCACACTTCAAAAAGTATCAGGATGAAAAGCGTCCTAAATAGGCAAGGGAAATGATCAAGGATATGGAGCAATTTCCCAAAATGGAAACAGTACAACATGATACTTTTCAGAAAAAGGCAAGTAAGCAAGGGGAGAATACAATAAAATATATGTATTTAACTGACAAGAGATGACTGTGAATTTAAAACAATCCCCACACCCACAGTCAAAAGAAAAATATTAGATTTTTTAAAATCTTGTCTGCCTCCATAAACATATTTTCAGCAAGTCTAAGATGGTCCTCATCCTCCTATTTAAATTACTTTAAATTATGTTGAAAATCATTTAAAAAGAAAAAAAACTTCTCTCTCTTTTGGATAAATACTGTACAGTAATTCTGCATAGTGGGAGGGAAAGTAGCTAGGAAATCATTTTATTTCTCTCAATAATAGAACTCAGGGTTATGCAATGAAGCTTAATGAAGATCAGAGAAGACAACGTTTTCTTTTTCACCCCATCATATAGTTAAGCTGAGAAATTGGCTTAATTTGACAATATAAAGTGAGTTTTCATAATATGCAGCTTTAAAACCTAGTAAGACAAATTAATGGAAGATAAGACTATTAATTGCTGATGGCCTTATTCCCTCTGTTTTCAGAAGCTATGTACCTCTCAGTTGCTATAATTCTAATTTCAGTCTTTCCATGAGTGACCATGGTGGGAACAGAATGTTGGGCTATTTTATCCTGTTCTAATTGAGAATCATAGCTGATTTCTAGAGAATGCTGGTGAGGCTCAACTCATTTATTTTTTATTTATTTACTTTGGGAGCCACCTGATGGGGGATCGTTCTCTGGACTAGTTTTATCTTCAGACATAATTGTGCAATAGTCCACTGGCAGTTGCATCACTCTTATGCCCAGCTGACCTGCACAGCCTCTTCCCCCTATTCAGCTATTATGGTTTGTAACCCATGGTTTATGGGTGAACACAGGGTGATGTGATATGCAGGACAGCAGCACCAGTTACCTTCTAAAACCATTTGGCTTAATGGGAGAAGACTGCCAGAAGCCGGATAAGTTCATGAGGACAAGCAAGAGTGGTGCTGATCTAGGATAGGCACTGCCCTGGCATGTGGAAGAATCTCTTGCAGGAGAAACAAAAATGTTTCTTATGGCACCGTAAAGGCAGATACATTTAGTCTCATAACCTTTTGCAGATCACAGCCACTTAGTCTAACACAGCTGAGGTAGTGATCCTTTCATGATCTGGTGAGAATAATTTTGTTTAATTAAAGATGTCATATGATTATTGGTTGAAATATTTGGAAACCTTCCAAACAAATGGTAAACAAAGTGCTCTACTTATAATAAAATCAGTCTTTTTAAGGATGTTTGGGCTAAGTTCACACATTACAAAAGCCACCACTGTGTGCCCATGGTTTATTCCCTAATCCATAATTGAGTGGGTTTACACAACATGCTAAAACCAAACCCAGTTACATTATGACTCATGTCCCTGCAACTGATGCACCAAGGCAGCCTGCTAGCCATTTCTAGAGGATATGCCCTCCTAAATTCTCATCTTCATCTTATCCCTCACCCATTGTGGAGTAGCCACAATTCATCCTCAGCCATTCCAGTTTTAAAGTAGTATTTTCCATCTCCTCCTGGCACAAGACTGCCAAACAAATGATTTCTGACACCTCATTCACAATATTGGCACAGCCAGGGACTGACACCTATCAAGACTCTTTCAACTGCAAGTAGGAAGTAGGGCTTCAAGAAGTTAGAGGGAGTTATGTGAAAACACAGATCAAAGACAAGTCTGTGTAGTGAAATAAGAAAGGGAGGAACGTATGTTGGATTTGCTACATGGGATGAGATTTAATACCTATAACTGAATATGAATATTAATCACATATATATCATAGCATTTTGCTACATGTTTGCAACCAAAGATCATAAACTGCAAACTGGATATGCATGTAGTTGATTATGAGACGTGAAGTTTTTTTACCTGGGATTCATGTTGTTACTTCTCTTCATAGAAGTTATTTCCATGTTTAAAATCCATAACCTATAGGTTGCATTCACAGATTAAGTTTACAATTACAAAATATAATTACTAAATTAACTCATTTTCCGAGTTCATACTGGAACGATAAACTAGCCAAACCCGCTGGTTTCACACAGCCTTCTCAAAACAAACTAAGCTTAGTACTGACCAGTTCCTTACACTATGGAAAAGCATCTGCTTGATCTTAAGCAATCTTTTCAAAATAAGTTGTCAGAATCCAATCATCAAGCAGCTTGCAATTAGCTTGCTATTCTTTACCTATGTTATCTTTCTTGTTTGAGCATGATAGAGTATTCTACAGGCTGGCCCATGACTATTCTCTTTCCCCCTGCCCCCATGATTTACGGGAATTCTCATGGAAAGGGTAATCAATCATCCTTAATTTTTAACTGATCATTGTCTGAAGCCAACCAATGGATGGTTCATATTCCTCCAGTTTCACTCCGTCATGTTCCATTCTCTAAAGCCAAGATATGTCACAACAGTTTGGTTCTATTATTTAGAGAAATTTGCACAGAGAAAGTAGCTTTTTGCTCTCTTGTTTTTCTTCCATTCAGAGAATTTCCTCTGTTTCCCCTTTTTCTAATTATTTCTTTTCAGCAAGATCTGCTGGAGAAATGGAATTCCCCTGAAGAGAGTGAAACTAAGTTGGGCTTAGTCACATGATCAGAGATTGCGAAAAATGGGAGAGAGGAACCTGCCAACAGTCGGAGAAGAACAACAAGAAGTTATTTGAGACAGGGAGAAAGCAACTGGCTGTTCTTCAGAATTCCTTGAGCAAGAAACTGTTTTAATATTTTTCAAGGAAGAAGGTCAGAGAGGTAGGATAGGGGCATCCATCTTTGGTTGGGATTAAAAACGAGTGTCATTTATTTGGTAGTCTCTCTGCCATCATGAAGACTTGGCTGATCCTCCTGTATTTGGCCATTACGATCATATCAAGTTTTCCGCAGGTGAGTGCCAGTTATTTACCCGCTCCTTATTAAGGGCAGTGGAGAAGATTTAAACTTTTATTGGATTTCTGAGAGTATGCAGTGTCCTAATACTGGCTGGGACAAAATTAGAGAGATTACAATTCACAGGGGCAAACATCTGGGGACCAAGTATCACTTCACAGATGATGTGGTTGAGGATGCCATTGGAGGTTGGGATCTGCCCAGCCTTCTTTGGCCCCTTTAGGCTGTTGTAGGAATCCCCCCTCCAGTTACTGGACCCCACCATCTATACCCATTTTGACCAGGGCTACAAAAGAGACTGGACATCTGACTTTGTCAGAGGCATCTACCGACGTCATGCCCGGTCAGTGCTTTCATAGTGCTTGTTAGATTTTATGCATGCTTTTCATACATACAGCTTTAGTGTTGTTTTTAAAGAGCCCTAAACTAGGGCTTTAGACATGAGAGCTCTAGTCCTGTGGTGTACAGAAGAGTGTTTGAAACAGGAGAGAAAACTGGGTTCTGCCAGCTTATGTGTTGCTGGTTCTGTCACTGACACATGCTTGACAGGTTTTTTGAATGCTTCTGGCTAGGAGGGATTTCTCATGGCCAAACTTTTTCTTGGTTTTTATTTCTTGACAGGGGGAGGGTTAAGTGGCACCATTTTGCCTGATCCATTATCAATCACTGCCAGCGCTGCCATTCCTTTGCAGCACTAGTTCCCGCAACAATAGTTATTGATCTGTCCCTCTCCCTTCACCCCACCGTCCTCCTCTGCACCTCTTAGCCTGACTGACAAGTCACAGGCATGGGGGAGAGCACCCCAATGGTCCTCATGAGCCCATGTCCATGCCTGTTAGCTGTTCCATACACAGGTCTAGTTACTTTTGAAAAAGTACTAAACTCCTGTTCAAAAATAGTCTGGATGACAGGTTGCAAATATGAAGGACGGGCACAAAATGAAGCTGGAGGAGCACTTGCATATTTGTGAACTGTTAGGCAATTAGACAGCTAGCTAAACCCATTGTTCAAAGCATTCACCTTTATTTGCCCAGCCCATCCAACCATTCATTAGAGAGAGCAATTGCTGGTTAGTTCCCCACCAGTAGATTGCATTTAATTGGAGGGGAAATGAAGCCAGAGGACTCCACCAATCACTTTAATTAATTTGTCCTTATTAAAACTGTTAAGGACGGCAACACTCACTAGCCTTGCATTGCAGCTGACTAGGGCCCAGATGTCAGGACGGTGTCATTGATATCAGCACACTTTTCTGCCAACTCTTGGACTGGAGGAATGCACATTAGTGTGCCCACAAGAAACAGTCCCCAGTTAACTCCCTAGAGAGAAGCCAAGAAGCAGACAAGGTTCCTAGTTCAGGTGCTTTGTGACCTAACACTGCCACCTCCTGGTTCAAATCAGGTTTTGAATGTTTCCTAGGACAGTACAAGTTGCACGCACACAATGTCTTTGCCCCAAAGGAAGGCGTCTGAATTTAAGATAATCCTCTCCTCAAAGGAAGAATGAACAGGAAAACCGGCTGCCTCCCTCAGCCCATGTCAGCAAATCTAAGCCTCTCCTTTTAAGGGTAAATTACTGGGGTGGAGGACTATTCTTCCTTCAAATATTGAAGATTTGAGGGTTCACTGCTAACATTTATTGAATTATCTATTCGTTAAGCAAATCAGACAGCAGTTTGTGTTGATATAAGAAATGTATGTTACTATTTAGGATTTTAAAAAGAAGAGTATGCATTTAACTAACAGTGATTTATTTTGCAATCACACCTTGCATCAAGGCTGCATCCAGTACAGAAACAGTTGCTGAGTGGACTGAAGAACCTGAACTAGTCCAAAGCACCAGCAGCAAGGAGGAGAAGACCGTTTTGCAGATTATCTTGTCATGGTTCTGGCCAAAGCATAAGGTGTGACTTATAATTCAGATCACAATTGGGTTAACTCTGTCATTTTGTTAATTATCCAAAAGCATATCCTATAATTTTTCCTCCAGACTTTGAGCTAAAATTCAACCTAATCCAAGTAGCTTCTCTCTTAAATAAGAAAGAAAATGAATTGTTTATGATGAAAGCAGACAACACTGATTTATCTAATGAGGATTTATTTTTCTATGACATCCTGCATCAAGGAAGTGACAGGTAATAGAAATGATATAACACCACCTCCCTTTCAAGAAGCTGGGAGGACTGAAGAAACTGAGCAATCCCTGGATCCAGATACCAACAACAAGGATGACAGTCAATCATGGAGGCTTTTCAGGACCAACTTGAAGTTTCATTCTCAGGTGTGCTAGATAATGCAGATTAGAACAGTAATTCTTAGTTCAGCTTTCCCTTGCTTTGAAAGTAATATTTCATTTATTAATATATTTTAGTTATTTTACTATCTTAAATTTATTAAGGCATTACTGGCTAACAGCATTTTCATTCTGTTTTAGAGACTTCATTAGTGCATTTCAGAGAAGAAAATATTAACCATATGGTCATGAAGAAATAACAGAAAGCATTTATTTATACGCTCTGGTCAGCATGCAGGAGAAGAGATGTATTTTCCATGTGTCAGAATCAAAAACTTAGAGTCATTTAGGTTATAGCGTCTAATCTACTCATAGCTGTAATCAGTGTCCAGAATTATCTAATTCTGAATTGGAATAATGATTATTCTAATATAAATATAAATATTATTCTAATTCTGAAACTCCATTCTCTAGTGATTGTACCCAGAAGAAGCTCAGTAGTATAGATCAAATGAAAATAATGTAGCAGGCTGTTTGTGATCAGCCTTGTTGAAAAACATTACTTGTGCTGAACCCATACTTCTAATTTATTTTGTTTTGTTTTAAGGAACAAGATAATGAAGTTTAATCTTCTAGAGTACTTTTTATATGAAATGTTTTCCAAAAGTGATTATTTGTCAAACCCTAAACTGCAGAATGTCAAAACATTTAATTGTGATTAATATTCAGTATAGTACCTAAGATGCTTATTTTTTAAGTCAAAACCTAGATATTTGGAGTCAAAAAAAAGTGCCAAACATTCTTGCTTTTATTGATATATAAAAGCACAGATTCATAGTGGTATAAATGTAATCCACTATTACCTAATATCAATATTTTACAGGAGACTTCAGATAAGGATATGCAAGGACATTACAATGAAGAGAAAACTTCTAACCAGATAGTTACATCTACAAATGTACCAGTGGAAAATGGAGAAGATAGTACTATTACTATGGCAACCAAGCAGACAGTCTTTGATCATCAGTTTCCGGAACTTTTAAATGTCAAAGAACAATCTGCTGAAGTCCCAACAGAAGGATCAACCACAGCAAGTACTGCCCCCATTCCCACAGTGTCCGATACTAGTTGCCCACCTGAATCATGCTCACAACGCTGGGAACCATGGCCTGCATGTGCTGAGTCCACTCCAGAAGATGAACAGAAGCTGGCTGAGGCTCTATCCAAATTTGCACTTGAGTTCTATAAAATAGCAATTCAGAAAAAGGATGGTAACTTGGTTTTCTCACCCCTCAGCATCACAACAACCCTATCCAATCTCCTATTAGGTAAGAATACGCCGTTGGGTATCTACAGAAATGTTACAAACTTGAGGCTTCTGTGTCATTTTTTTTTTCTTACCTAGAGGTATCTGGGGTGTAGTGTGAGTGGGTCTCCTGCTGTGGGAAGTCAACAAATGTGTGAGCTGCTTGATTTATGTTGGCATGAAAGGTTTCCTTTTATATTATATTTCAGCAGTATAGTATTGCTTATATTCATATCTTTTCATAATTTCTTAGAGATTATGTTTCTCTAAAAAAACCTAAGTTATAAAACATCCCTCATATCTCTTATAGGCATCCCTGTTTCAAATAGGATTGCTGATACAGTACACACATTTCTACCTCCTAAAGTCATGTTTTGTTATAGGAAGGCTGTAATACTAAACTGTGGGCATCTTCATTCATTTAAATTAGGAGTAAAGTCCCTATCTTTCTAGAAACAAATCACATTTCATCTGGGAAGCATTGGCAGCCTAAACAGTCTTGGACAGGTTTGTCCAGCCTTTGTTCAGGATATATTTGTCTCTGTATTGTGTCAGGCTGCTAAGCACAATCCATTATTCTGATTATTATTGCTGAAAATCCCCGAGAGCACAATTCATTTTTCACCAAAAGGTTTTGCTCCAACAATCAAATTCCAACTTCCTTTGATCCAGTCTGTTTCACCATTTTTGCTTAGCTTCTTTTCCTCTATGAGATCTTGCCATCAAAACATGAGTCAACACTGCAAACTGAACCTCTTGTTCTATGGTCTAAGGAGTTTTCTACTCCTCAGAAAACAAAAAAATAATCCAGTATCTTCCAGATATCTTGGGCTACAGCTCCCACAATTTTTTGCCATTGGCCATACCAGCTGGAGCTGATAAGGTTAAGGTCCAAAATATCTGAAGGCACTAGAATGTCCTACGGTATCTTCGAAGAAACAATTGCTGTGATTTCAATAAACCACATCCCAAATCTGGCAACAACAAGCTGTCAAGGGGAGACAGGTCACACTGTCATACTAAATCATCCCATGGTTAGCCATAATGTCACGAGTTTAATATTCTCTGTTGCTGGGATTATGTGTTAATACGACAGGCAGCTGTATCAGCTACCTCATTAGCAAAAGGAAACACTGGTACTGGTGGTATCCATACAATGTGAACATTCAGATGTGACCTTTGCAACATGAAGGTCAGTTAAAGTGAAGGGTAAGGTCAACAGCACTTGTAGCACTTATCTAGGTCTCAGAATCAAGCCCATGAGTTACAGTTGGCAGGCTTGAAAAATAATCGTTGTAGCAAAGGCCACTGTTATAAAATCCAAGAACTTTGGGGTTGAAAGAATAAATAAACAGAGTTGCAGAAAAAAATCTGAACTTGCACAATGACATATAACCCCTCCATACCCATGTATCTGCCATTCAGGAGCCTGCGATGAAACCAAAGATCGTCTTGAGAAGTTGCTGTTCTATCCTAAAGAATTTGCATGTGTACATAGAGCCCTGAAAGCCTTTGGCAAATCTGAAGCCCTGACTTCAGCCAATGCGATTTTTTATCAACCAGGTGAGTAAACTCCCACAGATGGCCTTCTTTCAGCTAAGGTCTGATTCTTAGAGGTCAGCGTGTTTCAAAATGGAAAGGAAAAATCTCATTGGAATACAGCTGAAGTTTGGCTTGTACTGGAAATTATAGTTGAGACATTCTCCATGTACTCCATCAATGGATTAAGGCTGAAATTCCAAAATTATTTGCTTCAGATTGTATAATTAAATTTTGTAGAAGTAAGATATGTTCAGGCAGATGTTTGGTCTCATATAGTTACCACTAGGTTAAAATCTCATCCAATCTACCCTAAAGGAGATTCCAGGATAAAATTGCAAAAGGCCTTTTGTAGCCTACTTTCTGTCTGATGAGCAAATGCTACAGCAGCCTTCCCTAACCTGGCATCCTTTGGGACCACAGTTCCCAGAGTTTTTTTTTTCTTTTAAGGTTTGAAAAAACTAACTAGTTATAATTGGTTTCTTAGCTAATGGATTTTAGTGGTCATTGTTTCTTTTAATTGATCATTTATTCCTATGATTCTGCAAAAAGGTTTGTGTGTGTATGTGAGTTATATGCATTTTGGAATGTTGAACTTTTTAATGATATGACTGTAACTATATTTTTTGCCACTTTGGTAGACTCAATCCAAAAAGGCATTTTAGCATATTTAAAAAAACATACCAATGTAAAATACAGCAGCAGAACAAAAGTGAAAACAAAGTAATTTAAACCATTATGCTTCTCATTTCTTCTTCTAGTGATATTTTTGGACTATGATTGAGCATTTTTGTTGCTGTTTTTCCCTTTATGAACACCCATAAATATGAGATTAGTGGTACTTTGTACATGGATGCATAAGCAGGATTCTGTTTAGTTGCCGTTTATAAATTTGGACTATGGGAAGCTGATTATGCATATAACTTCCCATAGCCTAAATCTATAAATAGCATATTAATTCATTTTTTAAAGACCAGATGAGTACTTCCAAAGGAAATTCTACAATTTACAATTTTCCCTTATAATTACAAGGGAACTGATTATAATTCTCATATAAGAATTTCCTTAAAAAGTGCTCTTCTGATCTCTTAAGAAAATCAACTAATGACAGCACAAAATATCCTCTTTAAGTGAGCTACAGTTGGCAACCACCAATCTTTATCTTTTAAATGAATAGCTAAATTATAAAATCTTAGGGGAAAAAGAATGATCTGTACCATAAGTGGCACATGCCTTACGATGGCCTGCTATTCTCATTTTTTTTAATGTTTGAATTTTTGACACACAGCACTTAAGATGAGCAGTGAATTTCAAAATCTAACAAGTACATTCTATCAAACCAAGCTGAAGGTCCTTACTAACAACACCCAGCAGGCAGTAACTGATATCAACTCATGGGTGAGTAAACGTACTGGTAACAAGATCAAGAAACTCTTGGATGACCTAGATCCTGATGCCCAAATGGTGCTCCTCAACGCTGTCTACTTCCATTGTAAGTAAGATATTTCTGGGGGTTTCTGCACTTGACATCTGACTCAGAGAGATTTCCTGTAGAGGGAAAGTGCTACAGAAAGGGCTCCAATCAAATTTCCCTTTTAAACCCAGGACTCATTGCCACCATCATTTTCTCTGAAGAAGAGAAAGAAAAAAATGTGTTCTTTGTTCTCTGCATAATGTGTTGCTGGATCTGAGAGTAAGGATGGCAACCAGAGAAAGATGTTAAAGGATTTTTAAAATAACCCTTGATTGCTATTAAATCACAGAGAGAAATTAAAAGTTCAAATATTGGTGTGCATTGGTCAGCTTGTGCAAGGCAGTTGTGGTTAGCCTCACTATGCTGCTTCATGTCACAGAGGCAATATGATTGAATCAACTTCATGATACCAAAGGCCTCATCTGCCAATTCCAGTATCTGAAGAGGTTTCTTCACCAGTATGGCATAAGATTCATCTGGTGCTTCCAGTAGCTGAACTGCTGAATGAGATCTCAGAGCAATGTGAAGTGAAGCAAATGTCAGCTTTGCTTCCTGTTTAGAAGTGGAGAATGAATATTGCTTTGCAGAGCAGCTTTGGCAAAGTATGGTTTGCCTGAAGATTTCTCAAAGCCAAGAAAACTTTTGAAGCTTGGTATAATCCATTGTTTAGTTACAAGGGGAGAGAGACATGGGTGGAGGAGGAATTGTGACAATCCTACTTTTCACAGATTTAATTACCTTCCTTAACTCTTTAAGGAATTTCGTACTAAATTCCACCACCAAGCCAAGTTGTATCCTTGTAACCTAATTGCTACCTAGCTTATAATTGCATAAAACATGACGTTTCACACAGGCTTCTTGGCAGTTCAGATTCCTTCCTCACAGGAACACTAGAAATTTCCTCTCTGCCTCACAGATGCCACGTCAGATTCCCCTTCCTCAGGACTCTGACTCGGTCGTATGTGATAGAATGTCATTCGTCCCCAAACCATACTGTTTCCCACTGGTTTTCTGGTACAGGGAGTAGCTTTAGTCCTTTGTCCCTCAGGATATTCTTTCTGTCTTATGGCTTTTTCTTTCTTCCAAGCCTTTCTGATAATTATCCCTATTTTGCTGCCATATCTTTGACTATTACTACCTTTCATTCAGCATTCCTTGGATAACTAGTCCCAGCAGCCAATGTATAGCTGAGGTGTCATTGAGAGTTTCCTATGCACATTGAATTTCTAAGTTACATTATGGAGGCCCTTTGGATACAGTCCACTGACTTGCATTATTTTTTTCAAAAGACCTCTACAAATCATGCAACCTGTTTTGAAGCAGGGAACCTAGACAGTTAGATGCCATCAAGTATGGGCAAATGCCTACCATCCCGACTGCTTTCCAGTAATAATCCACAACTATCCCAAAGACAAACCAAGAAAATACCCTTCAAATTAGATTATCTCACAATCATTTGGGTCCCCAATATTGTTCCCAAGCTCTTTCCCAAGACAGTCATCAGCATCCTATGTTTATCATTTTGAGATCATTCTTAAAGTTGATTCATGCTGCACCTCTTCAGAATTATGAGAGTAGCGACTGTTGACTATTCTGTAGATACAGAAATGGAAAGAAATTATTAAGCTTCATCCCTCCAACTGTGAAACACCAAGGGATGCCTACTTTCCCCAACATGTGAAGGACAGCATCAACAAACAATTCTATTTAAATATTTGCATGTATATTTATGGATGCACCCCTATTTAAATGTTTGAAAACAAAAACAAACTGGAAGACGGCAATAGCAAACTGCTTCTGTATTTTCATTAAAACACAAACAAAAACATGGCTGTGTCCAACAAGTCAATATATGTTAATATATATACATAAAGAGGTTCCGTCTTATCCAAGTTCTTTAACTTTCCAGCCAAATGGAAAACTACATTTAAACAAACAAATACAAGGCTTGAAGTTTTCTACCGTCCTGGCCTCCCTCCCGTCAAGGTGTCCATGATGACCAGTAAGAAGTATCCAGTGGCCTCCTACTTTGACAACAATTTGCGGGCTAAGGTAATGTGCATGTGACAGGGACATTCTCCTTCAAGTCTCTTTCATCTGGTCCATACATTCTATGTAGTATTCACATTCCATGAATTCCTTGATAGGTGAGTCCCGTCTATCAAGGAATGTCATCTGATTGGACCTAGGAAGTAGGTCTTTTTTATCACAGCACCATACTCCCAAGATCTGGCTGGCCCCAACCTGTTGGCATATTGTGAAGCTTTTAAAAGGTGTCTGTTTTCACATCATGGGATTCAGGAAATTAATTGGTTCTGGGAAATGGACGTGTCATCTGCTGATGATTTATGTGGTTCTCAATTGCCATTATTTGTATATATCATTGTTTAGTTATATTTGAGTTTTTAACCTTATTTTAGCTGCCTGGAGTCACTGTTGCAAGATAGCTGGCCATATAAATTGATATGTATAAATAATAAACAAACAACGCAACAAAATTAGGGATGGGGTACAACAATGAAAGCAATAAATTAAAATGCAGATTCCATGAGATAAATAAAACACCATGAGAGTTATTGTTCTCTAGAGATATATGGTTCCTAAAACATTGAGGGTGTTCCACTGTCCACCTTGCTTGGACAGTTTTCAGGTCCAACATTTTTGCTCTTTTAAGTTAAAAACCATTATTGGACTGGACAAGGATTATATTGTCTATTTTTAATGAACAAGCAAGCTCCTTTTCTATTTTAGTATTTTAAAGCCCAGAATAGCAAATGCGGCACCAAAGGGTTGCAGAAAGCATTCTTCTTGTTCCTCTAGTAAAATAAAATAAAATAAAATAAAATAAAATAAAATAAAATAAAATAAAATAAAATAAAATAAAATAAAATGTAGAATTAATCCAGAGATCTCAAACAAGTCTATTGCCCAGGCCATGCCAGATAGATAGATAGATAGATAGATAGATAGATAGATAGATAGATAGATAGATAGATAGACAGACAGACAGACAGACAGACAGACAGACAGACAGACAAGAGCGAGAGAGAGAGAGAGAGAGAGAGAGAGAGAGAGATCATATCTTCTCACTCCCTTTGCATTAGCCACTCAGTTCATTTTGCTGGAACAGAGACGGACAATCTGAAGCCATGTAGTCCTTGAACCTTTATTTGCTGTCCTTGGAGCCACTCTGATTATGGCTGCTGAAAACTGATAACACGGGGAACAATAAAATGATAGTGTACTGAAACTCAACATAGTTTAAAATATAAATAAACTTTCCAATGCTCATAAAACCTCAAGAACCATTTGGAAAAGCATGGACCAATCTACTTTGCATTATTATCTGCCACTTCAGCCTTCCAAAAATATTAAGTGCAACCCCAATCATGAAAAAGTGAACACCCTGGGCTGTAAACTGCCTTGGGACAACAATCACAAATCCAATTTCAGACAAATTCCAGATGGAATTCTTGTGCCTTTCTTATATCAGCTAGGCTTATTGGTTAATACTAATGTCCAAGGACCCTTGGAAACTGTAATTATGTATTGGGGCACACAATTTTTAGGTTTCCAGGAGTCATACTTTTAAAATGTTACTGTCATTTTTTCACAGTCAGATGGGACAATGACACTTATGTCATGCAAGTGGTTGAGACCTATATTTCCATGGAGAGGTGAGAGTTGTCCCATTAAACCTAAAAGAAAGATTACATACCCTTTCAACATCCTGTCAAGTAATATTAAAATCAGTGCCTCCATTTTTCAGTAGTTTGCCTCTAACTTTTGACTGGGTGAACTCTACGGTTCTGAGGTCCACAAAAAGGGATTCATGGACTTGGTTGTCTATATGGCTGTTTCTGTATGAAGAACATAAAAATAACTTAAGTGTCATAAGAAAAGTATGGTTTTATGGTTTCTTCAAGAGAAGGCATAAAAGTAAAATTGGTTTGACTCTAGAGTATACTTGCAATTTGGGTGTGTACTCTAATCCCTAAACAACCTTTGTCAACCTAATGCCTTCCAGATATGATGGACCATAATCCCATAATTTCTAGTCATGTTCTTTGCATAATCCAGCACATTAGGAGAGCACCAGATGGGGGAAGGCTGTCTCTAAAGTCATAAGACATCGCTTTCTACTGTCTTCTCACCAGCTTAACAAAGTTGTGCCTGCTTACTCAATACAAGACTCCTGTTGCTGAACTGGGCAATATATATAAACTCTTCTTCAGTGATGTTCTCTGTAAAGAAGCATTTTATGGATTTCTTAGTGTTTATTCCACTCTGTGAGCCCACACAAGCCCTTGTCATTCTCCAAATACCACAATTAGAGAAGAGGAGCCATGGAGAATAGCAATTACAATTTAAAACTTATTGCAGTTCAAAAGAAAAGAATGTTCTTCTAAATCAAGAAGAATGAGAATATGGAGACTATAGGCTGATGGGTATTTGTTTTAACAGGTTGGCCGGTTTCAGCTGTTCCACAATTTGAGTTTGGTGATCTTCATCCCTCGCTCCCAGTTGACAAACCTCTCTGAGATAGAGAACCGTCTCAGTGCATCAGCCTTCATGTCAGCCTTGACCAAGCTAGAGGCCATGCCTCTGAAGCCAACAATAGTAACCCTACCAAAATTTAAGCTGGAATCATCCCAAGACCTTAGCACAATCATTGGAGAAATGGGTAAGAAAAATAAAAAAATTAAAACAGTGGGATCATTAGAGATGAGGACAATATACTTGCTACTTTCATCATAAATGACAGGTTAGATCAGTGAATGGTGGGGGGAAAAACGTCCTCCATGCCAACCCTGGGCATATTTAATTCACTCCAATTAATTAGCCTTTTTCTGAGAAGAAACTGCTGTCATATCTTTTGCTCTTAGAGAGGTCTCTTGGCATCATCCAGAAATAGAGATATTCTCAAGAAGGATACCTGGCACTGGCATTTCTCAAAACTTAGTGGAAATAAATGATTTTGTTTTCTTTTTCCCACCTTTTCTTCTTCCTTTAAAAAGGAAGATAATTAGGGCTTCAGGAGAAGTCCTGGTGTATAAAGAAGTGCTCACATCTCATCTTTGCTCCTGGGATTAACTTTGGAGGACAAATAATGAGGAAATAGGAAAAAAAAAATGTTCTCTTGCCCTGTTTTCAGTGCAGTTCTCTTGAATAATATAAAATAATTAGAGTGGGGAAAAGGAAAATGCTATTGAGGCTTTTAGGGTTGTTTTCATCTTAGTCATTTTGGCCTCCCTTTGTGAGGGGATACTTGGATAAATGGCTATAAAAGAAAGGAAAGAAGAAAATAACAAGAAAAAATAAAAATCATATCACATGTACAAACATTAGGTAGTAGAAGTTGACTGAGTATTGAGTTTTTAATTAATGTTTAATTAAACAGGAAGCTTTTAGTTAATCTAGCTGGGAGACACTGCAGAATGGGATTGACTTGCCAGTATATATCACAGAAGGGCCTTTACAATGAGGGAGGGCATTGCCAGTTATTAGAGCAGTATTTTATAAATATATGTCATAATTCCTCTTTAAATAATTCTGGAAAACCAGCATGCCTCAGCTGTGTACAAGGCTATAATGTGGAAATTACCTGGACATGGTGTTTTGCAGATTTAGATCTATTTTAGTTCTGTTTTTCAAGTGTTGAGCTGTTTCTTATGCATCCTTTCAACTTTTTCAACTTTTCCTTTCAGATTTTGGCTTTTTCTTTGATCCTGACTTGTGTGGGATCACTCAGAGTAAAGAAGTAGCTGTGTCCAGTGCCAAGCACAAGGCTGTGCTACAGATCTCAGAGGAGGGAGCAGAGGGAGCTGCTGCAACAGCAGTCATCTTAGCACGTACAGCCGCTTTCTTTGAAGTGCAACAGCCTTTCATATTTTTGTTTCTGAAGGATAATAGAGTCCCACTTTTCCTGGGACGTGTCAATGATCCACTGTCATTATAACCTTTCCATGTCCTCTCAGCTTCCATCAGTGGGATGAAGCCAGCTTGCAGATTGCCCTAGCTCAGCCTGTATAATGTAGGCACAAGGTTTGTGGAGCTGTGGTTATATGCAACACATTTATTTAGTCTCTTCTTTTTGCTCCCATTAAAAGGTTCTTGTATCTTTTCATTCTATCTTTTTTAAAAAGATCTATTCTCTGCTTCATATCCTTTTGCCTCTATGAGCCTAGGAGAAACCCACCTCTCCTCATTTATGCTGTGTATGAAGAAAGTTGAAAAAGAGAGGCTCCCTTTTGGCCTTCCTAAAGAATAAAGTGCAATTGTATTGACTCCTTGGACTGTTATTGCCATGTCTGAGACTGAGATTTACTGGAGGAAATTTGGGGTAAAAGATTTTTGCTGATAGCCATTATCATACAGCACGTCTAGCCATGATGACCTCAGAACCTTGAAGTCAACTCTCAGTCTGCATGATCGCATGACACTGGCTAATTTGGAGGTCTGAATCAACCTTTTCCTTCCTCAACGCTATCTTAATTTGAAATTTGGAGCAGTTTGTGCTCTCCGTGGAGGGAACCCTGCCTTGCCTTGCCTCCTAAGCCGTAACTCTTTCTTCCCCACCTGCCACCCATTCCGTTCCTAGAGCCTGAAGTTTGCATTTATCCCATTCTGCCTCCCCCATGCAACCAGCATGGTTAGAAGTACTGGAGAATGTGCCCAGATTCACAACAGATAATATGCTACCATTCCACCTTCTGAGACTTTTAAGTACAACAATGGTCAAGGCAGCTTGGCTTCTTTTCTTTTGCAAAATTCCAGTTCTTCCCATAATAACGTCCCTTAACCTCCCATCACAGCAACATGAAGTGGGGAGGGAAGCAGAGGGGAGGGGAGCAGAGGGGAGGGGAGTATGATAATCTTTTACAATGTCCTTATAGGCACAAAGTAGGAGAGAGGAGTTGCTACTTGAGTAACTCGGAGGACAAGGCATTGACTGAATAATAACTTTGAGCATTCCTGTTGGTTTGCTGGGAGTGGAAACAGTGCTGTGTAAACTAGTTCTCACAAAAAAGAGAGGTGATTAAGCTGGGTCTCAGTTGAATTCTTTAGACTGCAAATAGGTATTGACATAATTGAATGGTCTTCTGAAGGAAAAAAAATAATTCCTTCCATTGGAGGCTTTGCTAGCAATGGACTGCTGATGTATTATTAATTAAAAAACAACAACCAGAAAGCAATTCTGTAGGCAACCCAGCCATAATCATGGTTTCCTATGTTTTAAATTGCTTTTTTTAAGTATTATTTTTCTAAATAAATAAATAAACTGTATAGCAAGTTGCAATATTCTATCCCAGGGGCATTTGTTTTATTTCGAACACTTTCTAAATTGGCTGCCTTAAGGATTATCACTTATGCCTAGGTATCTTTCTCAAGACTTGGCAGTCACCATTTCCATAAGCCTACTGAGAAAAGAGCATTAGCTATGGTACTACTTGTCTGCCTGATACTTGTGGATGAGTATGATACTAACACAGCAGAGCCAAGAGTCCTGAGAAAAGTGAACTCCTACTATTTTTCTATTGGAAAAAGGAATCCAATCTTCTGTGAACTATTCACACTGTTGTTTTGAGTGTCCTTCAAAACTTCCAAATAAATAGTTATTTTACTAGCAAACTTTATGATGTGGGATCTATTATCTGGGAGGCAGATGATGGAATTACATGAAAGCAACTGATTAGACAACACATAAATGTACGGACATTCCTCTAGTCAGTAAGAGTGTTCAGATCAGGAAATTTCTATTCCTTTATGAAATACAGTACAATGAACTACTTAGAAAGAATCCAAATTTATTTTTAACATTTTCAAAGATTTGTACTCCATCCTTAGAGTCACCAGAGAACATAATGACTGACCAAACAATTATTATTATTATTATTATTATTATTATTATTATTATTATTATTTGCATTCATACATAAATAATCAGATAACAAAAATCAGTTGAACTGATTTCATCTCTAACGTGCACATGGTGTCAATCAATTCTACTGAAGCATTTGCTTCAATCCAGAGTCAGTCCTCCATTCAAATGCACACCAACTTTTCAAATGTAGTGATAAAAATAAGGATTTTTTCCCTCTTTGCAGGAGAGATAAAACCAGCATCAATATAAGAAAAGGAAGCCCAAGATGCCATTATCTGAAAGTGAGAAAGGCACATCCAGATCTTATTAGAATCCTGGCATTCCAAGATGAAATGAGGGAGCAGATTCCAGAAGAAGAAGAAATAATGTTTTAGTGGCAGCTTGTCAATTTGCATGGCACAAGGCAGTTTAGTCCAACAACTGGCAGGTTATAAAAGACCTGAAACAAAATTTCCCAGCAAAGCCCTTCTGTCCAGACAGAGAATCCCCATCCCTGTGCTCTTGGACTAGACACAAGACCAGCTCTGTTGCAAGCACAGGTGAGTGACAGGAGGAATGAGGGAGAAAGGGAAAGTGCACAGACAGTGAATGTTCTATTTCAACAAAGCTTAGAAATCCTTGGAGCCTTTGGAACTGGCTAAAAGATGCTAACCTGCTTCTCTAACTAGCACCTAAGGAAAGGAGTCCCACTCAGTGTTGTGTGTGTGTTTTCTCTTAATAAATTCCTCCCCCCCCCCCACTTAGTCATAATCTTGCAGCCATGTGCAAGATTAGCTTCTTCAAATCACATGGTCACAGGCATTTGTGAACTGCTCATCAAAGTCAATGGGAGGAGCCTCAGCTTGTGCTAAAAAGGGAGAAAGAGAGATGAGTGATTGCCTGTAAGATTAGAGCTTGTTGGATTTTCAAAGGAAACTTGTGTAACAATGTTTATTTACATCCTCAAATTATTCCTCCATATGTATGTATGTATGTAGCCTTGGGCTGGAATTCAGGGGAAAGACCCATTAAGCCCAGTGAGACTGACTTCCTAAAAGGATATGTACATTATTGCACTATTACATATAATTTTTGTTTGTACAGAACACCTCTTCAACATATATAGAAACTGCCTATCCACTATAACAAAGTAGAAAAATGATGTTGATTTTTCCTAAGAAAACTCTGGCCTCAGCTGGGTGACCTAAGGCAATAATCATTCAGTTCCACCATGCTGGTCATCTCAGCTACAAGAAAGGTTGAGCTGCTCCAAATATGCAAGCAATTCCTGGGCCAGGTGGGGTCCTTTGATAAGCTCATGCCACCGGGAATCAGTGGAGGTCCAGGAGATTCTGCAGTGAGTTGTACACAAGGCTGAGGGGTGTCGCTGAAGAGAAAGAGGAAAAAATATGTATCTTCCATGACTGTCTACTTTTCCTCTAAGGAGCTTAAAGTAGCATACATGTTAACCCCCCACTGACAACCCTATGAGGTAAGTTGGCTGAGAGAAAGCAATTGACCCAGAGACATCTAGTGAGCTACATGGTCATGTGAAGCCCTGATGTCTCTCCTCCTGAGCCCTAATTTAATATTCTAATCTGTACATGAGAAAGAGTCAAATGTCCCAATTCAATTATACAGATTCAGCATGTTTAATGCAAGGTAGGGTGATACATGCAAATGAAGTGGGAGAGAATCCTATTTTCTTTCCATGTGATTTTTTTTTTTAAGTCTGAATGTTAGACAATGCCATTATGGAACTTACTAAGATTACCCAAAATTTTGCTCTGGAACCATTCTTCTTTTAATCCATGCACAATCTGAAAGTCATTTTGGAAAACCAGTGATTACACAAATAGGCCTAAAGGAATAGCTGTTGTACCTTCATTTTTTTAATAGTATTTTCCAGTTGATTGAGATACTTCTGGCAATATTCAATGCTGGGCTGCAGTGTCCTGGACTCTCCAACAATACCTGCAAAATGCTGAAAGCACCTAGTGTACTGACACAACCATGTATCCTGTAATACAAATGGGGGGGAAGGGGAGAGAGACACTAAGCAGGAGTATTATTGGCCAGACTCAGGTCATTTCCTCATTAGTGATTTATATCCCTCCTTCCTAGCTTTAGCATCATCTAACCACTGTGTGTGTATAACAGTCATAAGGACAGGGCTTATATTACTTCAATGATGGCTTAGTGACACTAGAAGACTAAAAACCGCTAGTGAAGAAATGTTTTAGTGCCATCTTCAAGCACAAGAGAAATCTTTGCCCTTGATGGAAACAAAATCTAGGCCCTTCATGAGCACACAAATTCCTACTCTGAAGCTGCAAGAACCGTGAAAGCCTTTGGCTTCTGACAATGCAACGCTTGCCAAGGATGTTGCTGCTTTATTCCAATAGTGTCTGTGAATGACAGGGACGGTGTCCACAACCCATGGAGAGGGGCTTCAGGCTTGCCATCCGGTTAGAATAGGTCTCTGGGTGATTATTTGAAAAACACCCCCCCCCAACTTCACAAATTCCAGGGAACCTCAACAAAACCTGGCTCAAAGCAGCTTCTTTTTCCTGGGTAAATTGCAAATATCTCATTCTTACTTTTACCCAGACTTTAGAACATTTAGGATTTTAAACTTCTCCACACTGTTGAATTGAATAAGCATTCAATTCTTATCTGATTATTCATTCATTTGCTTATTGCTTTCTGAGAGTTGACTAGAGTCAATTGCTGAAGTCTGTAAAGGCAATTCTGAACTAAGTCCATAGCAGCTTTCAGGCTAGTGGAGCAGCTGCTCATCTTTCCAAATGCCTTCTTACCGGATCCATAGATTGGTCTCTGAAACTATCAGTACAGACAGGTCCTCTGAACTCTCTAACTTCAAAGCCCGCATCCTGCAAATTAGAAAAACAATAATAAAGTTTGGATTTAAGAACTGGCCCTAAGCCATTTCAGTTACAAAACAGTAATGAGTACCTTTCCATTCCTTTGGTTTGTGATAAATAACGTCTCCTAATAGTGATCTCATATTTCTAAAGGCTGATTCTTATAAAAACTTGTACCATCCACACAGAAAGGGGAGATGTCAGCTGGCTTGAGGAAGCCACAGGATTTGCAGAAGTATAGAAAATCTTTTAGAGGGGAGAGTATTGCTCAGTAAACACATTACTTTAAGGGTACTTCCTCATGACCATGTTAACATGCATTCCTCCCATCCTTGAGTCAGTAGAAGAGTAGGTCAACACCTACTGCCCTGCTTCACTGTGTCTCTGCAGCAAGGCTGGGCAGTGATACTGAACTCACAGATTCAATGCAGGACACTTTTAGGGTAGCAACTGGTAGAATCCCCAGCATTCTTTATCCTCCCACTCAAAGTCTCCTACTAATGAGAAAAAATACACCAATTGGTCCTTAACATGTGCCAGGGCAGAGCTCTTCTTGTGTCCCACAAGACACATTTATCCAGATTTTTTGACTGAGTTAACAAAAGAATGATTGACCTGCCAGGAGATCAATATTCCTATGTCAAAACAGACAAACCCATTTTCTCAGTTAGGATGCAGTGAGCATGCAGACTGACAACTCTCTCCATCTTCATCCTGCTCCTGTCCCACCAACCGGTCAGCAGATTACTAATACTACTATTATTTTTCCTATTACAATGATTATTTTGCCATAGGACTATGGGACTATCATTCTCCTGGAATATTGATAGCCCTACAGTATAGCAAAACAAAAAGCAAAAAACCCACAATCTGCCAGTCAAGAAGGCACTCCCACAGAGATTGACAGAGTTTTCTGTTGATTGTGTTCCCTATCAGGTGGGATATTGATAGTTCTGTGGCCAAAATAAATAAATAAATAAATAGTCAGAATGGAGTTTGTAGGCAGATCAATGGGGGTGTATTGATCTCTTGGAAGACAGGCATTTGATCAGAAAGCACCGGTCTTCAGGGAAATCAATATTTTTGTGTCAAAAATAAACAGTTCACCAAAAGGCTAGTAAGCCAGGTGGTATCTAGTCTTTCTCACAGCCAAGTCAAAATGGGCTTGGGGCCCTTCTCCATTGCCATTAAAGTGCTACACACCCATTACTGAGAGCCAGCAGAAAGCTATATTGACATAACATTGATTGCTCTATTGTAGAGCCCTATCCTGGGTCTATTTCCACTGTTTTGGCTAGCTACCAAATGGTCGTGTCCTGATTTCACACATTCAGGGCACGATGGACAACGTGATTGATCAAATCCTCTGGCTTTGTTGTCCTCCTCCTTTTCCAGTTGTCACCATCTGGTAGGAACTAATCAATACAATAATGCTCAGGAAGGACAGAACTGAAGCCTGGAGAGACGGTGAGTTCCGAGAGGTAGCTCAGCCGGCAGTCTCCAGTTTTGCCGCATGTCGATTCTGCAAGCATGCTGCCAAGTGGCCTTGGGGAGGTGGTGAGTTTTGGCAGATGACTCAACCCATGCCCCCTGTTTTAACACATATAGCAAAGCAGGACAGGGTTTGGCAAGGTGGTGAGTTTTGAAACATCGTGAGATCCATATCTCCTGTTCTCACTCTCTGGAGAATGTAGATTTAGCACTTTTTCAAAGTTAACTTCCTCTCCAAATCTGCTGAACAGACTTGCAGAGCTGCAGAGTTTTGAAAGAGTGTTAAACCCATACTCATAAAGCAGGGTTGTTCAGCTGTCTCAAAATCTAGCACTTCTGCTACAGGCTTGCAGAGTGCCAGTTCTGCAACGGCCAAGCTCTTCTGTTTTCCATGCTTAGCCTCCTTTAAACTCCATCTTCTCTGCTAGCTCTTGGGAAAGAAAATAAATAATGACACTGGAAGGGAGAGGCATATCTGCACAGCCTAATGTAACTAATAAGTGCTGAGCTGATCCTGCCCTCCACCTGACTATGCTGCTGACAGTAAAGATAGTGAAGCTTTTCAGATTTGATTCACCTTGAAATTGCTGCTGCTTGCTATCAGTTTAAGGGAAAATGCTACTACAATACATCAGATGACTTAAGGCTGTTTCATGCACATGAGGACAAGGTGATGGTATATCTTTAACCTTCAGTGTAAAGAAGTTGCCAGTTCATACAATGGTTATATACAATTGAGAAATGGACCTTAGTCAAGTAGAAGGCACAGTTCCTGGGAGAAGAAAGAGTCTATAATCAGCTCTTGTACATACCACTAAGGTCTTGTAAAAGACCTTCAGGCTCTTCTTCAAGCGACTGATAATTGAGATGGCATTGGGCAATTCTTCTACACATGTGGGTCCAGGGTCAATGGGACAGCCATGAGATAAACTCCAGACAACAGCCATCAATGACATCAGCAATACCAATTTCTGGTGTCCTGTAAAACATGAGCATTAAACCATTTGAGTTGCCATTAAAGCTAACTGGGCAGAACAACCATATGTGCTTTTCTGCACAAGTACTGTCCATTAGATGGACTCAGACAGATTTACTCTCAGATGCCCAACATTTTTTTCCCACAATTTTCACAAAACAGGCCAGCATCAAAATCAGCCTTCTTCAACCTGGCATCCTACAGATACACTGGAACTGCAATTCCCAGAGTTTCCATCCATTCCAATTCATGGAAGCTGTCAGATTGGAGCAGGGTGATGTAGGCAGTCATAATACAATGGAACACAAGGGCTCTGCCACAGTTCGAAATTACTGTGATTACCATGATCCCATGAGATTGGCAGTATTTGAGAGCTGAGCTGATTTATTTCTGGCTTAGCATACTGTATCTGAAACCACAGTAAAAGTACAGTAGTCCTCTCTTTGCAGTATTGAGGCTCTCTGGTGTTAGTAGGTGGTTCATGCATCTATTGTGAGGTATTCCTTCCTCATCCTATCTCCTGGCTCCTGAACTTCAGCCACTCAAGCACATCTTTCTAGAGGAAAGGTATTTTGATAGCTTTGTACTCCCCCCACTCCTTATGAACCACTCAATTTTTTTTTTGTACAAGACCAGACAAATATGTACAATTTGATGTAAAAGTGTATGAGAGGAGGTGCAATTTATTATATTTTCCTTTTGTGCAGAGTAAGAATTGAGGAAAATGCTTCTCCAGGGCCTGCAGCAACTCAGGCTAAGACAGTGATTTTCTCTTTTTAGTCACAGGGTCATGATGTTAATGGAAGTGAAGATGCCATGATAAGGCTTGTCATCAGACTATTTCTGAAGGACTGAATAGTAAAAATTGTGACAGTGTGAACATGCCTGAGAAATCACTGCACTGAAGAACATTCAACAAACCATCTTTACATTTTGTAAAAAAAAGATGTATTATGGAAGCTTCTTTTTCCAATATTTGAAGCCATTAATGATCTGAAGCACTTAAATATCATTCTTATTTTAGGCATAGAGATCCTTTTGGGTGTCCACAATTCCTCAGGAAGGAAAGGGAGATGCTACAAACCTTAGCTCACAACTTAAAACCACACCTTGGTTTGTTGTTGTTTCCTTGCTTCATGAGAAATATATAGTGAGTTAAGATATTTTTGATGAAAATTTGCACAGCAAATTTGGTTTTGATAGGACACTCATTTTTATAGATAATGGGTAATCATAATTTAGTGACAAAGCATAAGTAGACTATCCCAGGTTCAGACAAGTTTAGAAAAAAATCCTGCTTGAAAAGATAGGCACAATATTAGTCTCCTAGAATAGCTACTATGCCCAATATGATTGAAAGCCATATTGGATGCCGTGAGATGTTGTGGAACAAATATAAATGATAAGCAAATAATAGGCCCTGCAAAATGAGTTACAACCATATTTGCAATCCCAGCAGGCCTTTTCAGAATACATTGAGGTGCCAAAGACATTTAGAATATTGAACAATTGTGTGGAAGCCCTTGATAAATGGCTTCTGATGGGTCTTGCCTGAGTTGCTCCAAACAAAATGTCTAAGTTCTCCACTTGCACCTCCCAGTGGGGTTGTCAATGCCCTCCTCAGGCTAGAAACAGGGATGCCAAAAATTGAGGTTAGGGCATGGAGGTTGATGTAAACTACTGGCTGAAGGTCCAGTTCTTCCCCTCGAGACACTCCCATTAATAATAATCAATGATTGCCCCTTAAGCTGGAACAACATCATAGAACAAAAACTAGTGATTTGGGGGACTTCCAAGGAAGAAATGACGAACTGAAGATGACTCCGCTAAAAGTGGAGCTGACGGCCGCGATGGAATGAAGAACCAGCAAGTAGACCGGCTCTTCGTAATTCCTCTCCAGACAAGGAGGGAACTTGAGATCACTCATAAGTGCTTCATAGAGTTGCTCACCACAAAGAGACTGCGTGACAGCAGTCTCTGGCAGATTTAGAGCTCTGGGAGACAAGGGAATAAACATCATGCTGAAACCACAGTCAGCACCTCTAAAAAGGACACTGGGTTCGCATGCTTCCTTTTCTAATCACTTTAGGAAATTGCTTGTTAACTGCTTTTTAGCTATTAGGAACCTTTGGATCAACAAGTTATACAGCACCAGGTAAAAGAGGATTTCCTTCAATCTTAGCTAAAGAAGTTTAAATTTAAGTTTAAGGACTTTAAAAAATTATTTTGGAATAAATAGCAAAAGAGGGATCAGAACTTTGATTTTGGAATGTTATAAACAGGCTAAGGGTCCAGATGGATTTGAAGTAAGATTTTGGAATTAATTATAAGAATCCTTCCCATGGGAAAATGCTTTTGTTTTGAATTATCTTTAAAAAGAAAGATAGGATGGAACTTTGAAGGTTAAACACTAGAGGAAACCAGAATGAACTAAGGATTACAGTTAAAGGAGAACAACATTTAAATTTGATTTACTAATACAGAAGGGAGCAAAATATTTCAACATTGGACATATTGAAGGATATTTTTGAGCAATGGACCCAAAAGTTAATTTTAAGAGTATTTACCTCTATAGATAAACTGTGTTTAAAAGATGTTATGGAAGAGGAATACATTTTACTAAAATTGTTTATACTTGTGATGAAGGGGGAAGTCATTATATATTTCTTTTATTTTTCTCTACTATATTTTTATCTTTATTTTTCTTTATTTTCTTTTTCTTTCTTTTCTGCACTTTCTATTTTTTCTTTTTATTCTTTTATTTTTTTTAGTTATCTTTTTAATTGTAATTTTTAATAAAATTACTATAAAAAAAAGAACAAACACTAATGACTTGTGGGTTATAGAGTCTCTATGAACCTTGGGCTACAACTGTGCCAAACATACACTTCTCCAAAGATTTAGTGTCACTGAATTTCAGGCAGAAGTAAATACCTTGTCACAGAAAAATAGGACTTGGATGACAAAGGGCTTTTGGAAAATGGTCAATTATCTCTCTGCACTTGACATTCCCCAAACTAAGGAAAGCTTTCTTTTGGGCAAGGCATAATATTTTGCCTTCAGCATTACTACAGGGAAGAAATTCTAAAATCCTATTTAAGAAACATGTTTGCCCATGTGAAACAGTCCAACGCGTGTCATCTTATTGTACCATTTATAGAGATATTCGTAATGCCTATATCCTGCCTTTTTTACATTAGTACCCTGGGTGATCTGACGTTACTTACAGGTTCATCCTTTTTTCAGATTGTAAATTGTTTCTAACTCAGATCATAGCAAAATACTGTGTAGAAGCCATGAAAATTAGGCATCAGTTGGTGAAAGGTCTCTCACAGTTGTAACAGACTTTTTATATCAACTAATACAATTGCCTATATTAGTCTACTTTTATTTATTATGTTTTAGTTGTTTTCAGTTATACCTTCTATCTCTGGCCTTTGGCTGTAATAAAGAAAAAGAAAATTCACAAAATGACTTCCATGCGAACTGCACCATTTCCATATCTTCTACATTCTATAAAAGTAATACTCCTAATTGCAGTGGGTTTTTTTTTTTTTACAACATAGTACCTAGTATACATGCTGACCGTTGTCCTTTTCTGAACAACTTACCATACTTCCAAGCAAAGCACTGAGCTGCAGCTGTTTCTTTTTTATTTTATACAGTATAGAGGTTTTAAGGCTCTGCAAGAAAGCTCAGAGGCACTTTATAGCATGCTATCTTCTCTGTTTTTAAAATTAAAATGATTTCTTTTTACAAAGGGAAAGTTGGCTCAAAAAATGTCTACCATTTCTCTACCCACCTACTTGCATACTTAAATATCTGGGTAAGGGGGTATTAGTTTTATTTGGTAACTTGCCTACTAAATAGCCTTTTCAGAGATAGGTAGTCATTGTAAAAAATCAGAAACATTAAAAAACAACTTTTAAAATTGTCTTTTTTTTTTTAAATTGTTTTGAATGAGACAAGGATCAGGACATATTTTTGTTTATGCCTGTGAGAGCATTTTGGATATGGGTTACAGTATTTCCATTAACTCTTTCTCTTCCTCTGGTCACTCCCCAGCATCCCTGACATCAGAGATGGCTATCTGGTAGTAGAAGGACATGCACACCTGCCCTAGGAATTTGAGCCAGGCAGCAAGGTTGTGAGATCAAACACATATGCTAGCCAGAACGATATACTACTTCCTTTCCTGAGAAAGAGAGGAAACTTTGTTTATTTATACCCTGGGGCAGAATGAATCTAAAGGGACTTTCCCAAGCCATCTAGCAGAAAGGAAAATAGAATTTTAGCAATTTAAATTAGGACTATAGGATATCTTAGTGGGCGTCATGGCTGTTGCCAAGTTCAAGGCAAGGCTGCCTAAAAAGGGATGCTACTGATGTTCCATGCAACCAACAAGACAAATTGTTGGTAATTTCATCCATAGACCTGCCCCCGACCCACTTGATACTAACATGTGTCCCTTCCATTTGTAAGGATCTACATGGAGAAAGCTCTGTATGAGTGGGCTTCTCAGAATCTGCTCTTGGCAATATACAGGGAACCAACATGAAAACATTCCTCCAAACAACTAATCAAGTTCCACTGCCCCATTTCTCTCATTTCTGCCTCATGCCAAAAATTCTTGCTACCGCAAGGTGAACAGCATTTTTGTTCTTGGCATAGATCCTACAGTTTTACATCCTTGTGCTGGGGAGCACCACCTATTTAAATTCTACCCTTGCCCTGCCAGGAAAGAAAATCACATGGCAACCCTGGGCTCACCCACTCTAAGCATGCACAGCCTTGTTGACATCTTAGCAGGCCTCAGGCATTCTCTTCCTTTACTTACCACAGTGGGCAAAACATGATATACATTTGCCCTCTGTTCATAGGTGGACTAAGCATGCCATAGAAGTTCAACAAAAAATCCTGAATAGCAAGGGAACAAATTAAGAATCTTGGACAAATTTTAAAAAAAACAACCTTCTCAGCTTTAATTCAAGCACCCAAACAAGTTTCCTGATTTGCAGCCCAACTCAGCAGAAGAGGTTGTTGGCAACTCTGCTTCCACTGATGAGAGCTCAGCAGTGAATTGCAACTGAGCAACATTTCTCTACCACTTCAAAACTTGCATTGCTTCCCAAACCCTCTACAGATATCAGCTTTAATCTTTGGTCTCTATCTTCCCAAAGGCCAGCTAGTTGAAGAATCCCTTTCCTCTGCTACCTGAACCTAAGACATTGCTCACCCAGTCAACCCAACTTTCCACATAAGAGCAAGAGAATACAACACCCTCCAGCAGCTTCTACTCACGCTGCTTCATCCTGCTCCAAGTTAGGTGCTTTCCCACTTCTTAATTGTCCCTCTACCTGTTGCCTTCCAGGGTCTTTATATCTTACCTGTTTGCTTGTGAGCACACCCCTATTCTGACATCATTCTGGGTTTCCAAGAAAAGCAACTAGAATGGACAGGATGTGAACATGTGACCAAAGATAAAAGATTTTAACTCATTTGGACACTTCTGGGTGAGGCAGTACAAGGTTGGGGAAGACATGACAACCTCTCAATGGTCTCCAGGAAAGAATAACCAAATGAAATGTTCTCCAAGGATTGGAATGCAGTGGTCAATTCTGTTAAAAACAAAAAGTGGGGGATTCCAAGATAAGCAAGTTTCTGGCCTCAGATAGGCAAAGATGCTAGGCTGTTGCTAATTACTTCAGTTCTGAATTAAAACTGGACAGAAGGTTCAGGAGAGCTATTTAGCAATAATTTGGAAAACACATTGTTCTATAGTTCAGACAAAGAAGTTTGATATGAAAACCCCCCTCTAAATTCATATATAAACTTCATGATTTTTAACTGATTGTACTGAACTAGATGCTATTTTAGATATGCCCTGGCTAACTCTGTGCATACTTTTTTTTTTTTTTTTTGGTGTCTTCAAATCAGTGTTGACTTCTGGCAACCTCCTGGATTAGTCCCTGCAGTTTTCTTAGCAAGGTTTATTGGAAGTGGTTTGCCACTGCCTCCTTCCTAGGGCTGAGAGAGTGAATGGCCCAAGGTAGGACTAGAACTCATGGTCTCCTGGTTTCTAGCCTGATGCCTTTACTACTATACCAAACTGGTTCTCCGTACATAGCCATATGAATTATTTGGGGGAAAATATCATAAAACCATGAAAATGAACATGCCTTTTGATATATACCCACAATGCAGTTGCATTTGGAATATGCTCCATACATTTCTGATTGTCCTCTATTAAGTAAGATACTGTAAGATCAAAACAGAGTTGTAAAAATGGGGTGAGAGGGAATGCATTCCCTCTGAGGAGAAATGTTTTAGGTTCTTTGGTTTAAGAAAAAAGATGACTAAAAGGGGTGGATTCTCAACACATTTTTGTAAAATTATGCATAGCGTGAAGGAAATGGACAGATTATTCCTCCCACCCCCCATTTCTTGTAAGCATAGGACTCAGGGTGACTCAATGAAGTGGATTCAGGACAAAAGGAAGTATTTATTTTTCTATCAAATTTCTACCCTGCTGCAATCAAATGACTCTCGGCAGCTTGCATAGAAAATAAAACAAGTTAAAACATCCACGAGCTGATTAAAATCCCAAACAGGGGCCATCAAAAATGACACAAATAAGAGGTCACAATAAATAAGGACAAAAAATAGCAAATAGATTGAATGATAGTGTCATACACAAGCTTAAAAGAAGACCCTCCAAAATAGTTTTGCCTTTAACAGTTTCTAAAAACCCAATAGGGAGTCGGCTGGCCTGATCACCATCGGGAGATTGTTCCAAAGAAAAGTCTAACTGGGGATGGCTGACTGAATCCAAGGAGGGAGAAATGCTCTCATAAAAGGGTGATTAGTCTTTGAGACCGGTGGGCAGTCCATGGCCAAGGGACTCCATGTCAGAGCCCTGCTTTTATCTCTGACGGAATTTTTCCCTTCACAGGAAGCAAAGGGAAGTCGGTATGCTAAGCCTCTGATAGGCTTAACTAACTTACAAAGTAAAATACCCCACTCAGAACTTGGGGTAAATAGGCTTAACATGCTGTCTCTTCAAATGATACAATTTTGTTCCTGCCTTTGTATTCATCCTCATCCACAAATTTGTCCTTCTAACTATGTATTTGTAAATACCATGTCCTCATGATTTTGCCTGTGTTTCCTTCCCAGCCCATTACAGAGGCAGCTTTAAGTTGCCTTCAACTATTCCAGTTTAAAAGGAACATTTTCCCTTGTCTCTCAACACAAATCTTGTTAACTAAACAATCTACCATATCTCATTGATGATGCTGGGGATGATGAAATCAGGGGATAGGATCTGCCTAGTTCTTTTTGTCCGCTTTAGGTTGCTATGAGTATGACTCTTCCAGTCCAGTCCATGGGCATTGTGCTTTTGGCAGCAGGACAGTCCAGTTCTTCCAAACTAGCTCCCTGTCCTTGCTAGGTCACCAGTCCCCAGGATCAGCTCCTAGGGATCAGTGATCTGTCAGCTAAACAGTTGGCTCCCTGCAACCACTGATCCCCAGTGTTGGCTGAAATAGCAAGAGAAAGGCAGGCTAGTTTTAAACACAGGTTAACTGCTCTTCTGAAAAAATGCTAAATCCATGTTTAAAAGTAGCCCCCCAAATAGCTGATGGGTTGGGGTAGTGTAGTGCAGCCCATCCTGTACCTTTCATGATCCTCCCACAGCCTCTCCGTTGCCTTCAGCTTTTTTCTGGACTACTGTTAAACACAGGAGCGGTGCTCTTTCAGAAGAACACTAAACTGATTTTTGGAAATAGCTCTCAAACCAAGTTGGGAGAGTGTTGCAAGTGAGGAGGGAAGGAGCAATCCTACCACATGAAGCAAACTCACTCACTGTGAGATAAAGCAGAACAGCCTTTCCTCTCCTGGTTCACTGCTCCCACCCAGCTTGTGGACCACATTTCAGCAAATGGCTCAATTCATGAATCGAGCCATTTGTCAAAACTCACCTCTTTCCCCAGTCACAACCCCCAAAGCATTTGGTGCTTTCCTTACTAGTATGAAGTTTACCAATCACTTTCCTTAACCTGTCCCAATCTGTAAGGACAGTACCAGTCATCGGCCTTGTCACTAGGGCTTGGCAGTCAAAACAGAGCAATTTGTACTGACATACTTTTCTGCTGACTCAAGGGCAGAAAGAATGCACAGCTCTGAAGAAGAGGTCCTTGTTGCACTGGGGGACAGAAAGCACTTCTTTATTATCCAAAGACTCAAATGTAGAATCAAATGCAAGTTTACAACCTTTATTATTTACTTTCTGAGCTAAAAGTTCCACTCATTTCCATCTATTCTACATGCAACATGTATACCTGTCCGACTTGGAGTATAACTGGCCAGAGTAGGTTTGGGTTCCAAAAGAATTCAGGCATTATGTTTCATTCTATGTGATGGCTCCAAAAAATTACAGTTCCCATACATTTGTACACCTTCCAACAAAGTTTAATCGGTCCATTAAAGTATCCATCCAGCCAATTTAATCTGACAGGGTTGGTGCACTCCAGGTTTCTGCCCTCTAGAATGAGAATTCCCCCAAGATCTGGGCAGCCCCACCATTCTGGTGTTTCAAAGGGCTTGAAGACCTGGTTATTCTCCTAGGCCTATGGGAAGGGTGAGTGAAACCCCCTTGGATTATGGGGGTTTCCTTTCTTTCTTTCTTTCTTTCTTTCTTTCTTTCTTTCTTTCTTTCTTTCTTTCTTTCTTTCCTTCCTTCCTTCCTTCCTTCCTTCCTTCCTTCCTTCCTTCCTTTCCTTTCCTTTCCTTTCCTTTCCATTCCATTCCATTCCATTCCATTCCATTCCATTCCATTCCTGTGTGGTTCTTGTCATCTTTGTCATCTTTTATTCTTTATTTTTGTTTCTTATTTTTGTTTTTTATGTTTTTACTTGTGAGACACTCAGAGTCATTGGAAGCTGGGTGACACAAAAATGTAATAAATAAATAAATAAAGTTTGGCCAGTTTCACATGGCACTTTCCACGTAATTTCTGGTACATTTCCACTCAAATATCATTGCCTCATTCAGTTCACACGGTGACCATCTGTTGTTTTGGGAACCATATTTTGTTGTGAGAACCATAACTTGTATTTTTTCCAAGTCTTCATTCTGGTACTTTCCCATAAACTGAAATTTTATGAGTAAAATTTCTGCCTCCATGGCCTACTTTTAGTGGGACTTACATACTCCATCTTTCACACATGTTCAATACAAGAAGTACAAGGCATAAACTTACACATCTTCACTACATCATAGAATTATAGAATAATTGGCATTACACACTTGAGACAATATACTGCCATTAAAATACTAATAAATGATTTATTAATTAATATGTATTAAACTATGTATTAATATGGTCACCACCACCACCACCCCACAAGTTCTGCTATGCTGCCTCACTGAGGCAGAGCGAGTGTTGTTCTTGGGAGAGGTAAGTGCAAAACGCCAGGAGTATATGCCAAGAATATATATTCCCAACAGGATCACCCAAGGTATGAAGGTAATCCCAGCTGCCCAACTAAAGCAGGCAGACACTTATATAAGGCACCAGCAATATACAAAAATGCTGAAGGCAGGTGATCACTTTAGTGTCAATGGTAAAGGCATCATTTCATACTATATGGGAGACAACAATGCTAAGCCACTCCTGCATTTCACCAAATACCCACATGAATAGAGAATACAAGATTACTGATTATAATAGTGCCACATGATGGGTCCCTCAGCTCGGATAGCACTCAACCTGCTAATGAGGAATAGCTGAGGATCTTTTGTAGTATTTATGGCATGTTTTTGTTTATGCCATGGCTTGATTAACGCCTTTGAGATATCTAGTTGCTGATGTTGCCATGCAGGAAAAGGAAATGCAAAGCTGCAAAGATAGAATTACAGTGGAAATGTGGAACATAAAAAACATGAACATGGGAAAGCTCAACATGGTGAAATATCACTGTGACTACACATTGACATCTTGGGCAGTAGCATATTAGAATGGACTGAAAGTAGACACTTTCAGTCAGAAAATCATAATATTTACTATTCAGAACATGAAAAGCAGAGAAGGAATGGCATTGCTTTCATAGTTAAGAAGGATATAACAGACAGCACTTGGGTACAGTGCAGTCAGGGACTGAATAATATTAATTAGACTTCACAAACACCCTTTAATATGACAGTTATCCAAGTTTATGCTCTAACCATTGATGTAGAAGAAAAGGAAGTTAATGAGTTTTATGGTCAAGTTCAATCTGAATCAACAGAACATGCAAACAAGATGTGCCACTTTTGGTTGCAGACTGTAATGGTATGTAGGAATTATCTTGGGAGATGGGGGGAAGAGATGCTGCCTAGGGAACCATAAGATGGGGGGATAGCCTACATCTGCAAACTGGGCAGAGAAAGAAACTCAGAAAGGAACCTCCCTAATTTATCAGGCTGTAAAAGAGACAGTGGGAGATTTGTACTTTCAAACTTGCAAGATTCTGTTAATGTAGCCTTACAATAAAGTAGAATTAGCTCATCTGGTTGTGTTTCCTGTCTGGTCTACCTGAGAAGGCTGACAGAGACTGGAATGCCAAAGTTGGGTACATAGTTGGACTATATGCTCTAGGAAACCGAGTTGAGGCAAAGAAAAATGTACCAGTTTCTGTCAATCCAATGATTTCTTCTTTGCCAACACATTCTTAAAACAAACAAAAAACACCTATAAACATGGACATCCACGGGTGGACCACACAGAAATCAAACTGACTATATTATTGGTAGGAGGAAGTGGAATTGCTCATAACAGAAAATATGTCAGGGCCTGACTGTGGAACAGATTACTAATTGTTCACATGCAAATCCCGAATTAAGTTAGTGAAGCTTGAAAGAATAAAGCCAGCCAGTTTCCACAATATGAGCTTGAGCATATAGCCGTCATTTTCAAGGAGAACCTCAAGAATCACTTGAAGACCTGAACTTCATTGATAGGGAGCCAAGAAGCTATGGAATGAAATTAAAGAGGTTGTTAAGAATGAATGTGGAAAAGAGATTGCAAAAGACCAAGAAATAGAAGAAGCCAAACTGGATGTCAGAACAGATGGTGAAAGCCAAGAAAAAGATCCCAGAAAGGAACTTAAAGAATTTCAGACAGCTATTATAAGAGACAAGAAGCAGCATTACAGTGACATCTGTAAAGACATTGAAGATGGAAAAGACAAGGAAAAACAAAGTCTCCCAAAAGATCTCCAAACTCAGAAGAAGTTCCAACCTCAGATTAGTATGCTAAAGGATGCCAATGGACAGAATATGACTGATTCAAAGAAGATAAAACTAAGAATGGAAGGAGTATACTGAAATTCTGTATAGTAGAAATATCACATCACAAAATACCTTAGAAAATATTCCCTATTTACAATAAACTCCTAGTACTAGAAGATGAAGTTAGATTAGCTCTCTGGTCACCACCAAGTAAGAAGGCTACAAGAATTGATAGAATATCTACAGTTCACATACCAGTACCAAAGAACAGAGACTTAAAGTGTGCAGAGTTTCACACAATATCCTTAATTTCACAAGCTAGTAAAATAATGCTTAGAATCATCCAATGCAGATTAGAGTCCTACATGGAAAGGAAAAGGAAAACCAGATGTTCAAAATTGTTTTAGAAAAGGCCAAGGAAGAAGAGACATTATCCCAGATACATGCTAGATAACTGAAAATGCCAAATATCTAAAAGAAGTCAATATGTGCTTCGCTGATTATAGAAAGACCTTTGATTGTATTGACCATGTCAAATTATGGAATGTCCTTAGGAAAATGGGAATCCCAAAACATCTCATTGTCCTCCTGTGAAATCTATACATATGCTAGGAAGCCACACTCTGGATGGAACATGTCAAAGCCAATTGGCTCCAAGTCAGCAAAGGAATGAGACAAGGCTGTATACTCTGTCCTTCTCCATTCAATCTACATTCTGAATATAAATTGAGGGAGGCTGGATTGTTGGGGTTCTAAAATTGGAGGAAGAAACATCAATAATTAGTGCTATGCTGATGATACTACTCTGACAGCTGAAAATGCAAATGATCTACAAGGTGTAGTAATGAAAGTCAGAGAGCACAGTGAAAAAATGGGACTAAGATGAAACATAAAGACCAAACTATTGGCAGCATGTACAGCAACCAGCTTTAGAACTGATAATGACCATATCAGTTGAAATGGTGGATAGTTTCTACCTTTTAGGATTGACTTTCAATAGTAAAGGAACCAGCAATCCAGAAATATACCACAGGCTAGCATTTGGTAGGATAGCAAAAGAGGCTTTGGAAAAGATATCCAGATGCTGTGATGTCCATGCCTACAAAGATCAGAACTGTGCAATGTTTTTCCTATTATACTGTTTGGAAGCAAAAGTTGGATTCTGAAGAAAACAGATAGAAAGAGTATTGACACTTTTGACCTCTGGAGTTGGAGTAGACTCCTGAGAATTCCATGGATAGCTAATAAAATAAACAAATTGTTCATAGAACAAATCAATTCATGGTTCTTACTTGAGGCACAAATAAGCAGATTCAAATATCATATTTTGCACATAATATGAAGAAGTCCATAATCCCAGAAAAGGTAGAGGGAAAGAGAAGAAGAGGACAACTAGCAGCAATGTGGTTGGATTCAGTTACAGCAGCAATGGATACATCATTGGAAGACCTGAAGGGCCAGATTGAGGACAGGTTATCCTGAAGAAGTTCTGTGTGATCATTAAGAATCGAAACTGATTTGATGGTACATAATCAGTCAGTCAATCAGTCAACCAATCAATCAACATACACTAACAACCTGTCTTTCATAGCATGTAGATTCTAAAAAGTATAGTAGTAAAGAAAAGAACCCCTTAGCAAAAAGAGGGGTGTAGAGAGTAAGGGAGATAACCTTGATGGAATTGTGCAAGAAATGTTACCTAGGCAAAGAAGGCTGAAACATTCTTTAAGTCCTGGGAAGCAAGATAATATTTGGAAGCAGCTCAGATTCCCTGGTTCACTGTAGTATAAAAGGAGTGGAGGTAAAGCACAATCAGATTTGCAGAATTCTGTTATTATAGGCTATCTAAATAAAGTATAGTTCTAGTCTTCCTGTGGAGTTAATTTTCTGGTTTGATCTACCTAGTAGTAGACATGGGGGGGTGGGGGTAGGATGGAGTTCTTGGTTCTGCCTGCTTTTAGTGTCTCCATTAGAGATCTTTCTGTGATGTCTCCTCCATCTCAGATGCAATTGGTAATTACTGGGAGGAGGGTCTATTCAGTGATGAGCATTCCACCATAAGTATAGCATAAATAAAGGTGGAATATCATCATCATCATCATCATCATCATCATCATCATCATCATCATCATCATCCATTCTATCAAAGGCCACTGAGAAGCCCAGGAAATTATTACACTTGCTTCCATCTGTTCAGGTAAACCAAATCTGAAGGTTTCGTACAGTACTTTGAACAGTCCTCCATGATTAGGCTAGGTTCTAAAGATTATAGATCAGGATTAAGCAATCATAGGCATCCTCACAAACCGTGATGATGAAAAATTATGAGACATGCATCACAACATCACAGCACAAACCCTAGCCTTTTGTGCTTGCATCCCAATGTTGGACCCAAGAATATGGATCACAGATTTTGCTTTGTGACATCACAATGCACATTTTGTCATTGTGCAGATGGAGGCATATGATCCCGAATGTACAATTGACTTTAAGGCATAAAAAGCTTTAAAGATTATTTTTGCACTGTCCAACAAATGGACCAGAAACCAACGTAGCTACTGTAGCAAAACACAGGCATAATAGCTCACAAAGTCCAGACCTACTTATCCATCAGTTTGTTGAGCTAACTGCAATCTGAAGACAGTTTTCAGTAGCCAACACAATAAGGTGCATCACAGTACTCTAACCTGGAAGCATTTTTCAACTTTTAATGAAGCAATTGTAGTAAATAATCTGAAAAGTTGAACTGAAGTACCTGCCAGAGACACCGAGCTCTATTCCTCTTTTTCAGCAGAACTGGGTAAAAAAAAATACTGCTTGGGGGTTATGCTACTTGGAATCAATAACAGAGAGGAGTGATGGTTAATAGTGATCCCTTCTGGATATTTGAGCCATCCTCCATCTGACTTAGAAGATTAGGTTTGACCGGTTCTGGATGGCAATATATTCCATCTCTGAGGATCAGGTCCAGAACTAATCTTTGAATCCTTCCGGAATATAGTTTAGTTATATTCTGATAGCATGTAGGCTTCATTACTTTGGTATGCTGTGTGCTGGGTTTTGTTTTGTTTTTTCAAAACCTCTAAAAAAATTCTATTAGCTTAAACTGGAGCAGCTATGCTTTTGACTGACAAGGGTGATGTGAGCCACATCATGTCATTTTTGAAATAGCCTTATGGGCTTCCCATACATTTCTAAGTGTAGTACAAGGCACTTATCTTCAACATGGCATTTAAAGGTTGGAGTAGGGTATCCTAAGGGCCCTATGAATTTGCCTTTTCTTAAAAGTCATTTTATGGGAGGAAAAAAGGGGGGGGTTCTTTCAGCTATCAAGATCAGTGAGTAACAACTAGGACATTTCACTCTGGTAGTATCTGTTTGTGCCTAGTAACTTTTGGCACTAAGGAAAAACAGATTTTTCCCCCCTGTAGTTGCTGGTTTTAATATTCTCCAATATTTTGTGCCTGGCTTTAAACTATTGTTTATTGTTACATTTATTTTTATATTAATTCCTGCAAAAAAATTCAAATGATTTAGGAAAATTGGTATACCGCATAACTAAATGAATTAGTATTCACAGACACAAATGTGTTTAAAGGCCACATAACTTATCTCTGAGGAGGATTAAATATGTTCCCAAAGGAACCATCTGCCATTAGCCATAACTATTAAATCTCAAAGTTTAGAGACAGCATATCTCTGATGCCCATGGCTATATGACAATCAGTAGAAAAAGAAAAGGCCTATCTATGGCTTTTCCAGAAATAGTTGCTAACTACCATGTGAAACAAGAAAGGCTTGGGAAAAACCTCTCAAAGATACACAACCCTGCTATTATCACACTGGGATTTTATTTGTTTGTTTGTTTATTCTTTTAAAGATTGTAGAGGATCCCTTGACCATCTTGGAAAATTTAAAAAGAATCATCCCATCCACTTTGCAAATTGTTTTACTGATTTTAAAGTTTAAAAATCAGCATGAAAATAACCAAAGGTGGACAGTTAAATGAAGCAGACTGACTATAGGCACTAAGCCCTATTTTTATGAATGCTGTAAATTAGTCGTTTTGTTTAATTCATTGTAAAGATTCAAAGATAGCCATCATGAACACAAAACCTTCAAAGGAAAAAGAGAAAAGCAGCCACAGTGAATGAAGATGAGTGAAACTGTAGCCATTGCTACCAAGACCACCAATACAGAGGAAAAAATCTCTAAGAGGAAAGGATTCCTTAGCATTTCAAAATGCAAATAAGACAATATTTCAAAATATGCAATAGCTGTGGGCATGAGCTCGTGATTCTTAGAGACATGTGGGGATGTTGCACAAGACATTATGGACAACATGAACATGCTATGAAATTTGAGAGATGCCCAGAGGGCAAAGGAAATGGTAGATGAATGAATGAATGAATGAAAGAATATTGTAGATGGAGAAACATGAAGTCACTGATCCTTTGCTCAATGAGCTGATGGAGGAAAAGAGTTCTAAGAAAGTACTGAGGTCAGGGGAAAAACTCATAGAAAAGGTGTGGCTGACTAGCTGCCATTGCTCTCCATTTACTGAAAGCAACTCTTTTGGGGAAAAAGGGAAAAGCAAGATTTCCAGACAGGATTATTTGTTCCAGAATGAATTATGAGTTCATTGTTGGCAATCATGGCTTCTGTGATAACATCTTGTGGTTACTGATGAGTTCTTCCAAAGCTTTCCCAAGTTGTTCCAAGTTACTCATTTGCATGTATAGCTAAACCTTAGCCTACAGAGCTGCAACCTGTCAAAAGCTTTCAAATGATAGTTGAAGAAAATTAGGATGCAGAAATCCCTCATCACCTATTAAATCTACAGTACTGCGCACACTCCCCTAAGATTATTTTATATTCCATATTACATTTTAAAGTGTAAATGCACATACAATTTATTGAGCAAGTCAAGGAGATTGAATATTTTATAGAGGTTATAAACAAAGAATACCTATTCTGAAATTTACAGTCTGGGCAATCCTTTGTCAGAAGTCAGACACCCATCCACCCACTTCCTCGCAGAATAGGACTTACTCCCAGATAATATGTCTAGGGTTGCAGCCAAGGAAGCCAGGTTCTAAGTAGCCAAAATGGCCAAGGGGCCTACTGAGCTGACATTAGGCTGGCTGAAACTGTGCTGTATCCAATGTTTCTGCCCAGAAAAGGAAAATTCTTTTTTTTAGAGCCCCTACTGGATTCAGTTGCCTGCTTCACAAAAGGCCACTATTCCAAGATAAGAATCTATGACCCATAAGGCCCCCTTCTTAAGACCTTAAGAGATCTCTCTGACTATGATTGTCAGATTCTCCCATTATAGTACTGAATGAAGAGTGGAATGGCCTGGAGGTTGGTGGGGGGAGGGACGTGTCCACTCCAGCCTAATGTGGACTGAAGGTGCTAGGCTAATCTCAACCCCTAGAGATCATCTGATAGTGAAACCAAGAAAATGGTTGAAGAAACCTGTCAGATTATATCTGTGATAAAGTTGCCATAACATCTTGACTGCTTTGGGAGAAAGCATAATCACAAATATAGCTAGAAATGACTTAAGCCTGTCTCACTTTTGGGCCTAGGATGAGATGAGGGCAACATCATGGGGTCATTTCTCAAATGAGAGGTTGCCAAGGGATATCTGTGACATTGTTCAGTGCAAGTGGGGAAAGGCCCTCAAACCACATAACTAATAGATCTGTTTCTCCTGCAGTAAAGCTGCTGTCATCCAAATAATAGGTAAACTGGGCATCATGCTTTATACAATTTTATACAAGTAGAGTCTTGATTTTTATAAGAAAAGAAACTATTGGAATATGCTGCTTGTACCTCCATGTTGGTGGAATATGCAGGCAACAGTATATTGGCTTATAATATAATCTTTAGATTAGAGATTGTAGATTGCACAGAGTACCATGAGTGAGCTTCAGGGAAAAAGGAGGCTTTGGTTGCACTTGTCACATATTGGCCAAAATGTGCCAAAAGTGACCAGTAGTGTCCTTATTGTTAGTATGGAAGGCTACATGTGGCATGGGTACAAGTAAAGTTGGAAACATAGTCCACAATTTCTTGATCTTACAAAAAAGTACTATATTAAAGTCTCAACTGACTAAAGTCATGATAGGTGGCACAGATCAGTATGTATAGGCCTATTTGTGATTACCATGGCATAAGGAAGATCTTTGGAATGTAAAAATGGTAATTAATAATTGGTAAATAGTGTGAATTAACAAATGAAACAAAAGAAAGATAATGGATACATTGTGTGTCTGTGAAATTAAGTGAAAGGGGAAGGATGTAATAGTTCTGAATGAAGGTGGTCTGATCTTGTGAAATGGATTTGAAGAAAACATTGCGGGAAGTGAAGGCATATGTTTTATTGTAAATGTATGCATGTATGAAATATATGTCAAAAAGTATTAATTGATGTCATGTAAATGGTTGCAGATGGCTATGAAACTAGGAATCCATAGATTTGTGATAGTCACATATTATGCTCCAGGGAATGGAAGAACTAGAGATGAATTTGGGAGAAAATGTGCAACATTCTGATGAATGCGACTAAGGGAAAAATATTCTGTTAGGCAATGTAAGTGGAAGATGACAGCATATAGAAAAAGTACACTTTTTGGAAACTCAAGAATAAATGAGAACAGTGACTTTGTAGTGTAAAGAGTTGATTTTTGGACAAAATGGACATGTAAAAAAGGAAAGAAGTAAAAAAAAGTATAGTCAAAGTTAGATGATTGTAAGAACAGAAAACATGAGTGCTATATGAAAACCTATTAGAAGGTAAACTAATCTCTCAACAAAAGAATGCCAAGTGGATCTAAGGAAAGAGAAAGTGAAAATTGCTTGGAACAGAGTGAAAAGAGTTATGATACAAAATTATGTCAAGTTATGCTAGTGGAATGTATGAAAAAGGATGCTTGGTAGAATGTTTAAGTGAAAGTGGTTGGGGATGAGAAAAAAGTGAATACAAGAGAAGGATTTGTGGAAAATGAGGGTAAGACAAATATATTCTCTTTGGTGTACTGAGAAGAAAAAAGGAAAAGGACACAATGAAAGCAAAGTGAGCATGTGTTGGAGGAATAGTTACGATTAAAGAAGTAAGGAAAATGCAGAACAATTTTTATGGAAATAAATAATTGTTTTTAAACTAGGAGGAGTAAAGAAGGCTAAGTCAGGAACCTCCAACACAGGGGATATAAGGAAAAATATAAGTGACAAAATAATTTGGGATGAAACTAAAGTGCATGGATGCTGGAACAATCATTATAAAGATATGGGAATGATAGCAAACAAAGTAGAACTGAAACGAATGCTATAAATGTTAGCATCCAAAATTTCATTGATGAAAACCAAGTAATAAATGCTATAAGAATGTTGAAAAATAGTAAAGCTGCAAATGTAGATGATGTGACAGGAGAAAGGTTAATCTATAGATGTGGTTTGCCTATGGAGTGGCTATGCACTTTGTTTAATGCATTGTGCCTGGCTATTGGAAGAATGCCATTATTGTTCCCCTATGTAAGGGAAAAGATGGAAGCATGAATGCAAAAACTACAAAGATTAATTTGTTAAATATACCTAGAAAAGTATTTGTTATAATTCAGATTGGAAGAGTATAAGAGGTGACAGTATGCAAAATTTGGCAAGTAAAGTACATCTTTATGCCAGGCAGACTGTGCAAAGACCAGATTTTTGCTCTTCAGGATGTCACTGAGAAATAAGTTATAGTGGAAATAAAGCATGTGTGAGAAAAGAGAGTGTATGATTCAACACTGAACATAGGATAAGAAAAGGATGTGTCATGTCCCTTTGATTATCTAATATATTTATGGATAAATGAATAGGCAATGCTGTAATAACAGTAGAGGTGTGTTGATTAAGATATGAATGTGAGCTTACTTTTGTATGCAGATGATGCTATGATTTGGCTGAGAACCCAAACAATTTCCAGTGAATGTTAGATAGTTTGAATGATGCAGTGAGAAGTGGGAAGGTGAAAATTAATATATGAAAGTACAAGATAGTTGCAATTCAAGAAGAAAATCAAGTAAGCAATTGCAACTTAAACATCAATGGCAAAAAACGTAAGAAATGTGTGGTAAAACAAGAAGAGATGGGGCCAACACTGAGTGGGTACTGAATGAATATGGATTAAGTACAAAAGTGAGCAACCAGTACAAAACAGTACACTGTGGTAGAGAACAAATGAGGATTAAATTGCAGGAAAAATATTTAAATGACAAGTGAATGGGGAAGGGAAAGGGGAGACCAAAAAAGTTGTGGTTGGGTGGAATTGGTGAGGAGTTTAAAGAGCAAAAGGCAACATATAACCTGGTATATATGGATGTGATAGAAACAAGAATGGTTTGCAAGGATAAAAAGCGTAGGTAGGTATATTGCATGGCATTGGTATAAAGCACCTTTAACTCTATTTTATTCTCTTGTTTTCCCTCGTGCCCTAACTTCTTTGGCTTGCAAGTTTTTAGTCTCTTTCTACACATTCTATAGCATTGCTTAAGCTGAAAGGGAATACTGTGATATGGATTAATGTATATACATAAGGAACACACGCTATTTCATTAATTGCCTCAGCACTTAATCCCACTTCAAGTTTACTGACATTCAGAGGAAATAAATGAAATACAACTCACTCATTGCTAGATGAGAGGCTAGGGCAGGGCATGGTCTTTGAACTCATCTGGAAACCAAAGGGTAAGTTTGAGAGTATCACCAACGTTTTTTTGAAAGGGATTTTTCAGTCTCATTAAATGTAACAGCATGCCACCAAGGTTAGATTGTGCAATGTGATTCATTGCTCGATCCTTGTAAATCTACCCCTTTTTAGAATATCTCCTATAAATCTGAGGTCAATTATGGGCATCTAAACATGTTCCAAAACATGTTCATTATTCTTTTTGGTGCTTTTGCCATTGTTGTTAATGTAATGAGCTCTGCATGCCCATATTTCTTAAGGTTTTACCTGTAGGCCTTTTCCCAGACTAGCCATGAACAGTTGCCTCCCCTTCAAAGAGTTGCTGCAGATGTCACACTTTCCTGCTATTTCCCAGGCTTTCTTCCTAATAGAAAAGGCAACAGGAGCACTGCTTGAGGCTGCTTCTTCCTGGAAACTATCAGAACTGTACGTGGGAAATTGTTTTGCTTGTGTAGGCATATGCCTGAGGGAGGTATTTGCGGGAGGTAATGGAAGTGAGTGTTTAGTTTTCCCAGCATATATAACAAGGAAATTATTTTCCCCAAAATACATGAAGCACTTTTGACCAGATCTGGAAATCTCTTCTACTATTGTTAAAGATAAATATACTTTTGAGCCCATGTGATCGAATTTTACAATCATAATCTTCTTACTCTTCCAATGAAACAGGGAATCTAAGTGGAAAGTATCTTATTATTTTCTTAAATTATTCTTCAAATGTTTACATCACAGAGGAGTAAAACGGGAATCATTAGCAATGGTGTCAAGAGATGGATTCAGAATATGATGGTAACATGAAGCCACTAAGCTCCACTGTTTCTGAAAGCATGGAGACTGCTAGCTGACTCTTTGGAAGGAATAATCACCTTGTGATGGTATAGCCACATTTGTCAACTCAAAAGTAATCATAGCCTGAAGGATTTTTCTGTTCATGGAGCTGTGCCAGATGATCAAACAGAGTAAGCCTCACCTATATTGAAAAAATAAAGTGTTGATCCCTGAGGAAAGAAAAGATTAAAACCCATAGTTGGAAAATATTTTTATTAGGTCCAAACATATTGGCACAGAAGAGTGTGCAAAATTTGAGGTTTCCAGAATCATTATCAGGCAAGGTAACATGTCTGCTGTCTTTCACTCAGTACGTTCAGGAGCAAATTGGTTGCATCTGTTTATTTACCAATCTCCCTGGTTCATACTTGCTTTATTTTATTTATGGGTTAGATTTAGATCCCACTTTTTCTCCAGGAGCTAAAGGCAACATGCATAACACTCCCTCCTCCAATTCTTCCTTGCAACAGCTAGGTGAGATAGGTTGGGCTGAGAGACAGTGACTGGTCCCAAGCCCCTCAGTGAGATTCATTGCTGAGGATAGACATGAACCTTGGTTTCCCCAGTCCTGGTCCATCATAACACTGAGATGTGGGAGGAGGAAAATATTAACACTAAAAGAATGGCAAGAGAACAGAACACTCCTCTTCCCTAACTTATCATCACTCCAGCCATTTTACTGCAAGCCTGGTTCCATGTCTCTCAGAAAAGTAATCAGGAAGGGAAGGTGTGTGTTTGGGGGTGTTTACTTCCTCTAATCAGCATATCCCAGTTGAGGTTATAGGCAAAGTATGTATACATTTCAAAGAGAAACCAGAGTATACATCTTTGAAGTTATGCCTTTCTTATGATGATAATTATTTAAATTTTCCTGATTTTAAACAAGACTATGGGTTTATTTGCTATTCTCAAGCAGGTATTGAGAATGGACACTGTATTGATTACAGTGGTACCTCGGGATACGAACTACTAACAAACTTTTCGGGTTACGACCAGCTCCGGCCTCAAAAATTTACCTCGATGTGCGAACTGCGCCTCGGGGTACGGTCATTTTTCCGCCCTGACACGTGGTCCGCGGCCGTTTTTCCGCCCCCCGCGGCCGTTTTCCCACCGCGCCATGCGGCGCCCGGCCATTCTCCCGCCGCGCCACACCGCGCCGCGCCCGGCCGTTCTCCTGCCCCGCTGCGCCGTGCCGCGCCCGGCTGTTCTCCCGCCGCGCCGCGCTGCGCCGCGCCGCGCCCAGCCATTCTCCCGCCCCACCATGCCGCGCCACGCCCGGCCGTCCTCCCACCGCGCCGTGCTGCGCCCAGCAGCTCTCCCGCCGCGCCGCGCCGTGCAGCGCCCGGCCGTTCTCCCACCCCTGATGCGTGGTCCGAAGACGCCAGAACGGATTAACAGTAATTACATTGAACCTTATGGGAAAATTTGCTTCGGGGTGCGACCAAATTCGGAGGGCGGAACGGATTAACCGGATTTACATTGAACCCTATGGGGAAATTTGCGTCGGGTTATGACCAACTCGGGATACGCCCAGAGTCACGGAACGCATTAAGTTCGTATCCCCGAGGTACCACTGTATTTACCATTGTGGGCTCAACAGGAGAAATATGATTAAGTATCCCTCCAATTCTGGCAAATTCGTGGTTCTAATTATAGCAGGAATTTCTTTAGTTTTCCAGCATCAGAGGCAGTCAAACATGTTTGGATCTTATTGAGCAGAAAATGAAAATGTTATTTTTCTCTTGTAAGAACTTGACACTTTGGAGCAATTCTTATTTTAAAATGGCTATTAACACATTTGTTATTGTCATTTTGTTTTCAGAAAATATGGACTGAAAATGGGATTATTATCCTTAAGCAGCTATTAAGCAATGATATCTTTAAAACTTTTGAGATTTTACAGATGAGTATAATTTACCTAAAAAGGCTATATGGAAATGTTAGACACAGTTAAGACATTTGTTCTTTGTTCTTTGGTCCCAATGCCTTCATGACCTCCAAATCTCTGAAGGCATTGAGCATATCTGAGAAGGCCTTTATTGATAATAAACCCACAATTTATTATTACTCTATTGCCCAATCAATGACTTAAGCTTTTCTATGCTGGAGATGTAATACAATTGAGGGAACTTTGGTACACGTTACAGATGTGTCCTTTATAATTTCATATGGGTTAGATGTTCTTTCTATAGTTGAAAGACAGTTAAAAGTTGAAGATGTCAATGTTTTAAAATTATATCCCAAAATCTGGTATCTCTCAATCTGATTTTAGATACATCAACCTTGGACTTTTGCAAAAATGGTGATTATGTACTCCTAGAAGAATGCTTGTGCCACTAATTCATAATGAAGAAGAGTCATGAATTAATTGCCTTTTATTTTCTTTATAGGAACTTTGAATACACGTTTAGTGATTAAGGATTGATCAATGTACCCTCAGTCTTCATGCAATTTATGAATCATATTTTTCTCAATCTTTTGGATGACCTTTTTAATCACTTATTTAGGCAATTTGTTTATTTAATCCAACAAACCTCTTCTCTATGTGGAAAAAGTTCAGGTAGTTCTTTAATGCCTTAGTTTTTATGCTAAAGAAATGTGCCTTTGATTTGCATGCATTGGTCTGTTGCATTTCTTTGGAAGGCATTTAAATGGATCCAACTCAAATAAAATCTATTATACCTTGGAAATTCCATTGCACTATCAGAGAAGTTCAACTGTTCTGAGCTTTGTCACTGTTTACCATAAGCTTGCTCCTCATTCTGTACATTCACACCACTGTCTCATCCTACTAAGAAAAAGTGTTCATTTAAGTAGGATTGTGATGCTCAACAAACCTTTCCTGTATTCAGATAGACCTTTCCTTCTCAGCCCATCTTCTATCATCCAAGTCTAACTTATATCTTTGTTCTATAGGCTGATGTCTTCAATTTCACACTGGAAGTGATGCTTTTACAATTTGCTGCAAAATTAAGGGCAGTTTGCTCTGTTGTATATTTCGTTCCAGGCAACTCCTGCCACCTGAATAGAACTATATTTTTAGAAAGGAGCTTTTGGCCATCAAAAAAGCTTTGTAGCGTTGGTGTTATCTTCTCAAAGAACCAAAGCATCCTACTGAGGCCCATAATTTGGAAAACATACAAACTTTTCATAGACTCATTCAGCACCAGGTCAAGTGGACATAATTCTTATTTTAATTCTGCATCTCAAACATTTACAGCAAGCAGGCTGATGCTTTATCATGCAAACTAGAATATTTTTTACTTTATGATCCTCCTCCCATTTTTCACTTAGAAAACTTTGTAGTACCAGCACCATCCTGTGAACTTCCTCATCTAATTGATTGATTCTGTACTCAACAAAAAGAGAACCCATATGCACAGGCTCAGAAATATGAGCTTCAGAGATCCCCCTTGTTTCTTATTCCTCTTTTTCTTGGGAACAGGGGGAAATGTGCCATAATGACTAGCTATATGTTCTCTTCCTTTGAGGGAAGCAGTCTTCCAACTCTGTGATTACAGCTGGACATTCTGGAGTGTTTCAAATTACCAGTGTCCTTCTCTGTGATTTTGTGACAAGGCCTATGTTTCTTCTTGCCATACTTGTTGTCCTGCTGAGCCTTTCAGCAGCAAGCTATTTGGACTTTGGCATCCTCAGGCCTTCCTACAGGGAATTGTATCAGGTACAGTGATTAGATTCTCTCCCTCTCTGCATTCCCAAACAGACTCAAGAAAGTTAGATAAGTAGAGATTTTTTTAAAAAACAAAAATTTCAATAGATTTTTAGATTTCATCCTTTTCAACAAAAAATAATATTTTAGAAATGACCTTATTGCATTTATGTTGTTGGAGATACAGTACAATTAATGCTTGATTTAAATATATTGTTCCATTGTAGTAAGAAGCAATTACATGTATTAACTTTGAGATTTAATATTTTCAGATGTTTCTATTCTATCTCTATCACATGGGAGTTGACCTCTGGACAAAGAAAATAGATTTACAAACAAAAGACTTACTGTTCAGGATCAGAAAGACAAACATATAGTTCCAACTATTGTTTTGCAGAATTGATTAATACCGATCAACTATGGATGACTGTAATGAATCATGGCTTTAATTTACTGATATATGTATATGTGTAAATATGCATCTTGCATGTTTTTGTTTCTTTTTTCAGCTTTCTTCCCCTTTTTTATAATTATGTGTATTTTCTTTGTTTTTTGTATTCAGTTAATTAAAAAATAACAATAATAAAAAATTCTGCTAAAAATCAATTGATTCAAAAAAGGTGGGGAAAGCCTAGGATTTAAATCCTGGGTCTGACATGTACAGGGCTTGATTCCTATGTTCTACAATAGCCTTATCTTCTGTGTATATTTGACTTCTTTCACCTTCACCAACATACAATATATTTATTTTTATTACCTTCATTTCATTCATTAATTCATACTCTTATCACTTACTCCTCTTATATTCCAAGTTGCAATTTTCGATATGTCATGGCCAACAACAAATGGGCCCATAGATATTGAGCTCCACCATTTATTATTGGTTTTGGCCAATCAAAGCTTTCACTTAATGCTTTTAGTAAGATAGAAAAGTGTAGACTAAGTTACCAGCCTTAGCTGCACCAATGCTATATGTAGTATTCCCTGCTAATAATAAGCACAACACTGATCAGTTTGGGTATATTTTAGCCAGTATACAGCAAGCACAGCTAAAGCCCACTTTTATTTCAAGCACACTTATGCTCTTCTGTGCATGCTAGGACATTTAGACTAGACTCCTTGGAAACCAATTAACTGTTGCCCACATCCCCATCCACTAGGATGTATAAGCAAGATACTGACACACACTCAGGATGGATATGATTGCTGGGCAATACAACTTTAAATGTAACTTGCAAGAGATGGAGAAAATTTCACAACTGCATCAGGTTGTAAAATTGTAATAAATGCCAGCCTTCCAAACTTGCCAATTTTCATATGTGTTTATTCCTATCCTGACGAGGAATGATAAAAACTGAACTTCAACGCACCAGAAAAAGCACTAGATTTGGAAAGGCTGGTCTTTTGGTTAAATATGTTTAGATAGGCTATATCACTGACTGTATTTGCATAGCAGACTGATCCACAAATGGACAAATCACATTTTAGCCTACTGTGTTGGTATGAACCCAGAAAAGTGGATAATAATAATCTTACAGCTAAGTGTACACTGCGTGCACAATTATTAGACAAGTTGTATTTTTGAGGATGAATTTCATTATTGGACAACTACAGTGCTCTCGGTCAATCCAAAATATTAATAAACCTCAAACCTGAATATTTAAGAAAGTAAAAGTGAGGTTTTGGCTTTCTTAGGAGCATATCTATGTACGCACAATTATTGGGCAACTATTAGTGTGCAGAATTATTATGCAACTAAATGAAAAACGAAAATTCCCCCATCTCACTCATTTATTTTCATCTGTTAAAGTGAGAATAATAATCAACTCAAAATTTACAAATAAACATTTCTGACATTTCAAACAAAAAATCAGTGACCAATATAGCCACCCTTCTTTGCAATAACAGCCATAAGCCTTCCATTCATGGAGTCTGTCAGTTTCTTGATCTGTTGACAATCAACTTTTTGTGCGGCAGCAACCACAGCCTCCCAGACACTGTTCAGAGAGGTGTACTGTTTTCCTTCACCGTAAATCTCCCATTTGAGAAGGGCCCACACATTCTCAATAGGGTTTAGGTCAGGTGAGGAAGGGGACCATGTCATTATTCTTTCATCTTTGAGGCCTTTACTGGCTAGCCACGCAGTGGAGTACTTCGATGCATGCGATGGAGCATTGTCCTGCATAGACATCATGGTCTTCTTGAAAGATGCAGACTTATTCCTGTACCACTGCTTGAAGAAAGTGTCTTCTGAAAACTGGCAGTAGGTTTGGGAGTTGATTTTGAGTCCATCTTCAACCCAAAAAGGTCCAACTAGCTCATCTGTAATAATACCAGCCCATACCAGTACCCCATCTCCACCTTGCTGGCATCTGAGTCGAAGTGGAACTCTGTGCCCATTACTGATCCAGCCACAGGCTCATCCATCTGGTCTGTCAAGAGCCACTCTCATCGCATCAATCTATAAAACCTTTGAAAAATCTGTCTTCAGATATTTCTTGGCCCAGTCTTGCCGTTTCAGCTTATGTGTCTTGTTCAGTGGTGGTCGAGTTTCAGCCTTCCTTACCTTGGCCATGTCTCTGAGCACTGAACACCTTGTATTTTGGGCACTCCAGGTAGGTTGCAGTTCTGGAATATGACAGCACTGGAGGATAATGGGTTCCTGGTAGCTTAAGGTTTATTCTTCTTAAATCTTTGGCAGTTAATTTGCGTATTTTTTTCTCAACAAGTTTCTTGCGACCCTGTTGACTATTTGCAACAAAACGTTTAATGGTTCTGTGGTCATGCCCCAATATCTTAGCAATTTCAAGAGTGCTGCATCCCTCTGAAAGACTTTTTACAATTTTTGACTTTTCAGAGTCAGTTAAATCTCTTTTTTTTTTGGCCCATTTTACCTGAGGAAAAGAAGCTGCCTAATAATTATGCACACCTTGATATAGGGTGTTGATCTCCTTAGGCCACACCCTCCCTCATTACACAAATACACATCACCTGATATGCTTATATCCAATAAGCATTCAGGTTGATACAGCTTGGAGGTGGAAAATATGCATAAAAATGATTGTGAGAAAAATGAATCTTTGGGTGAAAAAGACAAGTTTTTAGAGGCCTCAGATGAATGGGATTGCCTTAATAAGATTGAAACATAAAGGAATGTGGAAGCATCCTTGAAGCTGATGTGAACCAGGCCGGTTATAAACTCCTTATCACAAACATTCCCATAGCAACCTAGGCATCTGCCCTGAGGGAAGATGCCTTCCTCCTGGCATTTGGCACCTTGAACTAATTTGTGTCTTCTTCTCTGTGACACTATTGTTTTACTAGCAGTTAACAGATAACAGAGGGGCAGAGAGTAACTTGAGAACTATTGCTTATTTAGGTATGCCTGGATCATCATATGAATATGTATGCATATACGTTCTTTTTCCCTTCCCCTTCTTTTTTTTTTAAGTTTTTTTTATTTTTTACAACAAACACAAACATACATAAACAAACAAGAGCATAAAAAACATAAGAACCATCTTCCATTTTAAACCGTGTGTCAGCCAGTTACCAATCATTTGTGCCATCCTTTCATAGTCTTCACTCACCATTTATATAGAGTCTCATATTATCTATCCAACATATATTTATATATTTATCAGTTATCAATTATTAATCATTTGTGACTAGTCTATCTATAACACCAGCTTTCATTATAAGATTTGTATCATTTTTGTCCATTGATTATATATATATATATATATATATATATATATATATATAGTAATTTATATCAGTTTATCGAGTTTCTATTATATAATTTCCTAATCTATTACATTACTATATCTTTTCATCCAACCATTGATAAAACAAATCCTATATCATATAAAATTGTTTGTCTTCTTGCTCTCTAATTTCAAATGTCAATTTACTCATCTCAGCACATTCCATAATTTTCTTAATAACTTCCTCCTGCATAGGTACTTTTTCATTCTTCCAATTCTTAGCAAATACAATTCTAGCCACTGTCAAAACATTTACAATCAGATATTTCAATTCTTTACTATATGTTTCCGGTATAATTCCCAGTAAAAATGTCTCTGGCTTAAAATCTATATGTTGTTTTGTCATTTTTTCCAACCATGTGTGGATTTTAATCCAATATCTTTTGGCTTCTGAGCATGTCCACCACATATGGTAATATGAGTCGGGTATCTGATGACACTTCCAACATTTATCAGACTTGTTCTTATACATTCTCGCAATCCTCGCTGGGGGTAAATGCCACCTGTAAAACATCTTATACAAGTTTTCTTTATATGCAGTTGACATTGTCATTTTATAGTTTTGAGACCATAGTTTTTGCCACTTCTCTAAATCAATTCCATGTTCCCCTTCCCCTTCATGTAGAACTGTATAAATATCAGAGCATCCATTTTGCTTGTAGGGGAGTGCCTCCCACTAACTTCTGGTGGGGTCCCCCTCCAGTACGTACTGCTCAATAAACACTGCAGTGAAGCCTTGATTATTCTGCATTTGTGTCCTGTGTTTTGATCCCACAGAAACTGGTGTCAAAAGTGGGATTCACAGTTTTTGAGCTGCGACTGGAGACGACAGCAGGGCGCCCTTCAGGGTGAGTGTTGTTGTGAGCCTGATCCCATGTCCCTTTCCCCCTGCCAGATAAGGGCACCTTTTAGGTGGGTAAGGCAACTGTCTGTGTCTAAAAGTCTATTTTGGCTAGGGAGGTTTGTCACGAAATTTGGGCCATGCCAAATCCTTAGCCGCCCCTGACTTCCTGCGAGCTTAATTGCGATGACCAGGAGTGTCCAGAAAGCAAGGGAGAATTTGGTCTTGGCAGAGTAAGTGTGTTCCTTTTGTGTCGAGCAGAAGCTGACCCCGAGACTCTGCTCAAACTCCCTTTCCCTATTGTTTCTCTTTGAATGAAGTTGCTTTAAGCTGCTGATAGGTAAGGAGGAAAGTGTTAACGGTGTCCAGGCAGGCTGTGAGAGGTTTTTGAGTGCAAGTGTTAAGGATCACATAAAAGCTGATCCTCCCCGGTTGTAACAGCCCGTACATGTGAATAAAAGGACCAGAATAATCAACGCAGGAAGGGAAAAGCCGGCAAAAGAGGAACCTCCACATCCCGGACGCGGGCAGAGATTGAAAATTAAAGATAAGTAAATTTAAAGTTTAAAAAGGGTCTCTGGGAGGAAAGGGAAGGAAAAAAAAAAAGGGTAATTTGCATACAAAGCATGCTTTGAAGGAAGCTCCACAAGGAGCTCCCGTTAGATTTATGCAGCAAAAGTTTGGTTTAGAAATAATTAAATATATGTAACAATGGCATAATGGTACTAAGAGTTACAGCTGTGCTCAGTGGCCACTTTGGGAAGTTGGGAGAAAAACAGACTTTTTGAGTCTCCCACCCAAAGACAAAAACAGTTAAAGCTATTTGCTATTTGGAATACAGAAATTGATAGGTAAAAAGCAGAAAGCAGAGCCAGCAGCTGGAAAAATAACTTTCAAAAGCTGCAGTCAGACACACAAGCAGACAGAGAGGAAAAAGTTAACCGGGAAAACAAAGAAGCTGCTAGCAGAGATGGAAAGGTTTCAGTCTTTAGCACAACTTTATCCCCAGTTGTCAAAATTAATTGAGGAGAGAGAGTTAACTTTACTACAATGGGAAGACCCTCTCCTGGAAAACATGCTAACAGCCCCTCCTCTTAATCAACAAAGGGAAACTTTGCAAGACAGGCAATTTGCTCAACCAGCGGTTGAAGCAAGTGTAGGGGAAAGAACTGCTACAGCCCCCTTTCCCCACCTGGACCAGCAGACTCCACCATTAGCAGCCCCGTGGCAAGTCACACTAGATCTCACACTCAGTTATATCCTATGAGGCAAGTACCAAGTGGCACAGGGGAAGTCACAGAAGTACACGTTCCTTGGAATCCCCTAGAATCCAAATGGCCAACAGAAGCTCCAAAACTTGCTAATGGAGCAGAGAATCTTCAGCAATCATTTGCAAATGCACATTCCTTTGCTGTTGCTATTGCAGTTATTTATCCAACAGTAATGGATTGGACTAAAATCACTGATGTAAAACAAAAAACGGATGAAAACCCTGGTAATTTTTATGAGAGACTGATAGCTGCCTTTAAGAAATATGGGGGAACTCAGGACCCTGAAACAGAAATGCTGAATGCTGTTCGTCAGCACTTTGTTAATCAGCTAGACCCATGGCTAGGAAACAGATTCTAAGAATCCATCTCTGAGGATGGGAAAGTGGATCTCTCAATGAGATCAGGGATGAAGCCACCCATCACTGGCGTCAGCAAATACTTCTGGAGAGAAAGGAAAAGCATAAAGTCAAAATAGCTGCCTTGCAATTACATATGGGTCAAGGGCCCACCAGAAATCCTCAAGATAAATATGTCTATGACAGGAGAAGAGGATCTGGATGGAGAGGAAGCATGAGGCAAGGAAGAGGAAGTTTTCAGAATAATGGAAGGAATTCAGGATGTTTCCTTCCACACAAGGCTACTGGCAAAAGGAGTGTCCCCAGAATCAAGCTCCTGTGGGACTCACTGCTCCTGCTCCTGTGGAGGATTTATTCGATTAGGGGATTGCCCTGGGAGGGCAATTTTGGCTCCTCTTCAAGTCACAACCACTGGTCAGGGGGAAGTGAATATTAAATTGGGATCTCAGAATATTAAGGCATTGGTGGATACTGGAGCGGACTTGTCAGTGATAAGAGCCCAGGATGCTAAGGGAATACTCCAGCCCACAAAAAGAGGAGTTGTAGCCACAGGAATTTCTGGCATTCCTGTTAAACATGTTTGGTCAGAGCCAGCTTTATTTTCACTCGGCCCATTGACTGTTGAACATGCTTTTCTTATTGGCACTGATGGATCCCCAAACCTGTTGGGAAGGGACCTCTTGTGTAAATGGAAGTGCCAGGTTGTTTGTCATCCTAATGGTAAACTGGAATTGTTAATTCCAGAGGAGGATGACGTTAATGTACAAGAGGTTCGTGAAGCAGTGTTTCAGCTTTTATCTGCTAAAGTTGTCACACCGCCCCTGCCTTCGTATCTGCTAGCAGTGCCAAGGGGGGTGTGGGCAACTGAAGAAGGGAATTGTGGTTTAATAAAAAGGGCCAGTCCGTTTAAATTGGAGCTCCTTCCAGGGAAATCTGGGCCATGTCTGCCCCAATATCCACTAAAGCCAGAAGCAGAGCAGGGCATAGCGCCTGTGATTGATTCGTTGCTCAGGCAACAGGTACTTAAAGCGACTTCCAGCTCATGTAATGTGCCAATATTTCCTGTAAAGAAACCAGGAAGTGATCCCCCAAAGTTTTAACTCAGCAACATGGGGACTCAAAAAGACCAGTAGCTTATTTGTCTTACAAGTTGGATCCAGTCGCCCAAGCATGTCCACCTTGTCTACGATTCAGGAGGTACAGGCTCTTTTAAACCATGGGCATCTGCTACCTATTTCAGCATCCCGCCTCACATCATATGACATGCAACTTTTGCAGAATCCAAGTCTAACACTTTCTAAAGCTCCTCTCCAGAATCCAGCAGACTTTGAAATTTACTGTGATGGTACTAGTTTCATCACAGAGTGGGGAGAGCGCAAGGCAGGCTACGCAGTCACCACAGAACATTCTGTTATAGAAGCTGACAGCATTGACCCCCCCATTTCAGCCCAAGTAGCAGAACTAGTAGCCTTACATCAAGCCTTGTCTTATGTAAGGACACAATCAGCTAACATCTATACTGATTCAAGATATGCACGGGGAATAGCTCAAGATTACGGTCAACTGTGGAAAAACAGGGGATTCCTGACAAGCAGTGGAACAGAGATTAAATATGGCCCATTAATTCATGCTATTTTAGATCTTATCCAGAACCTGAAAGCTTTAGCAATAGTCAAGGTTAAAGCACATTCAGGAGTTAAAGGCAATGAGTTGGCTGATGGGGCAGCAAAGCAAGCTGCTTTCAAACCACAGCCAGAGCAGAAATTTTTGCAATTGTTACCCTGCACTGTACCTGCAGGTGCAGCTTGGGTGCAGGAATATGCCACTAAGAGAAAAAGAAATGGAAACAGAACCAAGCAGCAAAGGAGGAAGAAGGAGTCTGGAAATTAAAAGGGAAAGTAATAATTCCCAGGATGGCAGTTAAGCACATTTTAAAGTTGCTACATGATCAAGGTCATGAAGGAGCAGAAGCATTAGCTCAGAGATTTAAGCAACATTGGGCAGGCGAAGGGATTAATGCAGAAGCACAGAAGATAGTTGGCAACTGTGCAGTTTGCCTGGCCCATTCTAAGGGGAGAGGACTGAGGCCACGTCCTTCCCAACTGCCTAGAGGGCAGTATCCTTTCCAAATGATACAGATTGACTTTGCTGACATGCCTCCGTGTAAACAGAAGAAGCACCTATTGATTGTAATATGCACTTTCAGTAACTATGTAGAAGCAATTGGTTGGGGATGGGTAGATGTACTCCCCATGGCACTGTTGGCCATCAAAAGCTCACCCCTAAAGGAACTAAAACTGTCTCCCTATGAAATTGTATATGGGCGACCAATTCCTCTGGGCCTTGGCTCGATCCCCATTCCAGAAGGTATTCACCCTAACCTATGGTCAAATTACTTACATGCTATACAATCTTTTCAACAGGAGCAGCGTCAAACCCAAGAGCGAGTCAGACAACATCGTAATCAGAGCGGGCTACCTGAAACTGAACCATTTGACCAATTGCAAGCAGGAAACTGGGTGTATCGCAAAGTGCATCAAAGGAAAGACTGTCTCTCTCCAAGGTGGAAAGGCCCGTACCAAGTGCTGTTAGTAGCTCACAGCAGTGCAAAGTCTGACCTCGTGGGTTCACTTAAGTCATCTCAGGCACGTTCCAGCTCCAGCCCCAGAAGCAAGCAATACCAAGGACTGTGTTCAAAGCTCCCGGGAAACAAACAGATTAAAGAAGAAAGACGAAGGGTGAAGTTTTGACTACGAAACCCCGAAGAGCTCTAAAGATAAGTTTTAAAATGGACTCTTGTTGCTAGTTTAATATTAATACTTGGGCTCCTGCAGTCATTTAAATTGTTTACTGTTTACTGTGTTTCTCTTTCTTTACTTTCTGCCTCACAGCAAAACTATGGCTCTGTTTACTTTTACGTTTATTATAGCCTATCTGCAAATGCCAGGATATAAGATGCAATACCCACTAGATTGGTTGCCTGCTATCAATTCCTATCTGACTTTGGTTCATTCAATAATCCCACCTGGTGAACCCTTCTGTGCTCTCGAGGGAACCAACTGGGATTCTGTGTTTAAAACATGTTTTGTAGGAGTACCTGACCTGTTTCTAAATGTGCTCCATATCATTGCTGCATCACTCCCTACATATAACCCACTTACCCTTGATTACATAGGGAAAACCCTCCTGTACTATCAGTCCACAACCACCAAACATCAGTGGACCAACCAAGCATTATACAGGGTAAAAACCAAGGGCAATTTGCCAGGGACCAACTCTGTGTGAGTAGTTGGCTGTGAAGACAAAAAAGACATGCCTTTCCCTACCAGCTCTTGAAAAATGCTCAGGGGTAATACACCTCACCTCTGTAAGAGTTTCTCGCTACTTATCAAAGGGCTGGTATCTATTGTGTGGAAACTATGCCTTTTCATACTTCCCAGCACAATCCTCGGGAGGCACCTGCGCAGTTGGGCATTTAACTTCATTTTATGCAGTACCACTTGTTCAAAATTACACTCATCATAAGCCCAGGCGATCGCACAGATATCAAATAGAGGGCCCCCTACTTGACAGTACCTGTGATGACCACACAGGGCTATTGAATACCAAATATGTTTATGGGTTTGCTGTATCCATAACACCAGGTCTAGCAACCCGTGCCTAACTGGATCTCAGAAAATTGGCCTGTTTAGTTATAAAAAGCATCAACAAGTCCTCAAATGCTATAGCTCTCCTAAATGAAGAGCAGGAACAATTAAGAACAGCAATCTTTCAAAATAGATTGGCCATCGACTTTGTGCTATTCAAAATGGCCTATGGGTGTGAGGAATTTCCAGGTATGTGCTGCTTTAACCTGACAGACAATTCCTTGTGTGTGAAAGCCACTGTGCAAAATTTAAAGGATCTGGCAAAACATATCACTGAACAAGCCCCCAGTAATCTGTAGAATTGGCTCACCTCTTGGTTGCCTGGAACTGGGTGGCTGAGAAATTTACCATTAGGATGCCTAGCTCTTCTGGCCCTAGTAATCCTATTACTGTGTACTGGACAATGTTTAATGGGTCTTTTTAACAATTGCCTCCAGGAGAGTGTAAGGCTCAATCCAGTTCTCTACTCTGACCTGGAATTTGACCTTTCTGAAGATCAGGGGGGAGAGGACTGTGAGAAAAATGAATCTTTGGGTGAAAAAGACAAGTTTTTAGAGGCCTCAGACGAATGGGATCGCCTTAATAAGATTGAAACATAAAGGAATGTGGAAGCATCCTTGAAGCTGATGTGAACCAGGCTGGTTGTAAACTCCTTATCACAAACATTCCCATAGCAACCTAGGCATCTGCCCTGAGGGAAGATGCCTTCTTCCTGGCATTTGGCACCTTGAACTAATTTGTGTCTTCTTCTCTGTGACACTATTGTTTTACTAGCAGTTAACAGATAACAGAGGGGCAGAGAGTAACTTGAGAACTATTGCTTATTTAGGTATGCCTGGATCATCATATGAATATGTATGCGTATACGTTCTTTTTCCCTTCCCCTTCTTGTAGAACTGAATAAATATCAGAGCATCCATTTCGCCTGTAGGGGAGTGCCTCCCACTAACTTCTGGTGGGGTCCCCCTCTAGTACGTACTGCTCAATAAACACTGCAGTGAAGCCTTGATTATTCTGCATCTGTGTCCTGTGTTTTGATCCCACAGGATGATATGGTCAAAATACTCACTTGCCTAATAATTGTGCATGCAGTGTATTATATGAACCCAGAAAACTGAATTGAGTGAACCACAGGTAAACTGATCACTAATAAGTATTACCTGAACATAGCCACTCTCACATATTTCCTAGAGTTGATTTGAACTTTTTGTAGATTTCTGAATGGTTTCCTATAGATTGGCAAGAGTTTCAAATAACAACAAAATGTTTATTCTTCCTAATTTGGCTCCAGAAATCCTAGAGTCTTCCAAAAGGCTGGCTGGGGCCAAAAATGTGGATTTTTTTTTTTTTTTAAGTTTGGTAGGTTTTAAGGGGGGTTAAGGGGCAAAATGGTGCCTTAAATCTTGCAAACTTTAAAAACACCAATCTCATCCCTTAAATCTTCTGAAACCTCACCCAGAATTGGTCCTGTCCCCACTCACTTTCAAGGTGCAGCCTTCAACATACCAAAGCAAAGTCTGGTGTGGACCTTGAGTTGCAGGAAATTAAACATCATACATATACTCACTCTTGGTCTAGTATTCTCCCATCAGTCCTGGCTTTAGCAAAGACTGAAGTAACTTTCCAGTGGAAAAGAAGGGGGGAAAAAACCCTTTCCTCCAATAAACAAGAAGTATCTCCATAGTACAGTAAATGCAAATCAACAGAGATCACTGATCAAGATGCTGGTGATTGATTATGGACAAATGAAAATACAGAAATTTGCCTCATACATGGGTGATCCAGAGTGCCACCAAGGTGTCTTTAGTTTGAATACTGTAAATACAAAGTGTTCCATCTGGTTTGCTAATAGTTTGTTTTATGAGGCAATACTCTATTACTTAGATGTAAATACAATGTGTCCCAACTGGTTTGTTGACATGCTGGGTTTTCTGAGGAAATTTGTTACGATTTCATACAAAATCCTGGTTCTCAATAGCATTTTGCCTACAAGTTGGTTCCTGTAGTTTGTGGTCAGTTGAGGTCATTATTTGAGGAGAATGCCCAAGGGTTGAGCTATACAATACCTGGAGTACTCCTATTCATTAGACAGATCCTTTGTTTTCTTGAACACCACATAATTGCTGGCCCTGCAGTTTGAACTGAAATATCAACATGGTCTCTCTGTGTGTGCTTTCCCTTACATATTTTTTTCAGTTAAAATTACCCATGTAGCTACTTTTCAGCTTGCTACTGAAGAAAAGATAGAAGTTTTCTTCTGCAGAGGTGAAAGCAGATTGACGGAAAGGGAGTTATACCAGAAGATTAGGATATCTTCTAGCTTTAAAGTTTCTGTTGGGCTTTCTTCCTCAAGGAAAAGGAGAATAACAGGTGCCCCGAAGGGTGGGTAAGCTATATGTCATAGCTGAGGACAAGTTTTCCCCAATACCAAATTTCAAAAGTATCAATACTCTTTCTGTCCTGCTTCTTCAGTGTCCAGCTCGCTTCTGTAAAGTGTCATGGGGAATATCATTGCCTGCACTCTTCTGATCTTTGTAAGTGTGGACACATCACGGCATCTGAATATCTTTTCCAAGACCTTCGTGGCTCCTGTACCAAGTACTAGTCTGTGGCAAACTTTTTGACTGCTTGTTCCTTTACTGTTGATAATTGATCCTAAAAGGCAGAAGCTGTCTACCACTTGAATATCTTCATTGCCAATTCTAAGGCTGGTTGTTCTACCCACTGCAAATATAAATGGTATAATTCAAAAATTGTTAAAATATAGGTGTAGATTGTTTCCAGAATGACGAGACTTATTTAATGTGTGTGTAAAGACTGTATCCGTGCCTGACAATTGCAAGAAACATCTGGCACCTTCTTTATGATTATCTGGCATTAATAGGGCTCTAATCTGTGTTGGATTATTTTAAGCATTATTTTGCTGGCATATGACTTCAACTAGTAAAGGCTCTAGCAAATCAAAGTCAGTTCCTGGGGACTCCACAGATACATCCATGTAGGATTTGGGGAGGTAGCAGTACAGAAGTGGTTCATCACTGTCTTATTCTAGGACATTTTTTCAGTTTCTCAGTTTAGTTTACACAACACTGAGTTCTCCTCAGAGAAAAACCAAGAATAGCCTTTGCTGTTTCACTTGACAGGAGCTGTTTCCTCTTGTCTATTCTTGAACAGATGGATTTCCAATGTGAAGTTTTGAATTCCAATTAATCATGAAGTGCAATTCTATTATCTATGGTCTAAATCAAAATAATGAGTTTTATGCCCACTACATGTGCTAATTAGTTTATCAGTATCAGAAATTCATATTATTAACAGCTCTTGTGAATAGGCATTGAAAATTATATATCAAATTAAGATTGCCAAGGTTTTTATTCTGTATATTTCCTTTCCTTCTAATCTCATTTCAGTGGCCACAATATTGTCCCTCTACACCTATGTATATATACAATACTTGCCAACTGCCATCTTAATGCATTTGATGAACTGGACTGTAGTCCACAACAGCTTATGCTATACTGTAATAAAGAGAACGCAAGTGAGGGGTAGTGGTTAAGATGTTGGACTAAAACTGGGGAGACCCAGGGGCTAGTCCATCCTCAGACACAGAAGCTCAGTGGGTGACTTTGGGCCACTTATTCTCTCACAGCCCAACTTACCTCACAGGGTTGTTTTAACAAAAAGTAGTAGGAAGGAGGGCTTTGTAAACTACCTTGAATGCCTGAAGGAAAGGTAGGATATAAATCTAATAACTCACCACAATTGTCTTCAAAAGATTAATACAACTTATTTTCTGGAAATGAAAGCATGGAGCAGAGGTCGTGACTAGAGACTCTTCTGTAAATTTAAATGTATAGTGGTCCTCACACGCTTGCTTTACAGGTCTGTTTCCTAAGGCGGGATACAAATGCAAACACTCAGAGTCCTATTCCTGTGTCGGAGGCTGCATTCAAGATGTGTTTGTGTGCAGAGGAGGTAAGCCACAAGAACAGGCTGGGGTCTTGCGATTGTCACGGATCTCCTTCGCGTCAATTCGTCCTACGCTACCTTCTCCAATAATTTACCGAAATATGAAGGAACAACCTGCCACATAAGAGAAGGAACGCTTGTACCACCACGGAGATGAGTTTGCGGCGGAGGCGCTAAAATTGGGGGCGGGAGGGGGAAGGAGTGGTCGAGAGGAAACGCCGCGACCAATGAGCGGGCGAAAGCCCCCTCCAAAGGGTTAATGGACAGCCAATCGGAGCCGCGCAGAGCGGATCCCACAGGCTCCATTCAAGAATCTCAAGTATTCAAGATGGACGGAGGGGAATGCAGAGAGAGAAGCGGGAGCTGCTTAGTGCCCGCCACTTTCTTGCCGGCAAAAGCGGGGGGAAACTCCAAAGTTTTAACCGCCACAGGGGCAAGCGAGAGACGAGGAGAAGCCAGAGAGCTGCTGAAAGGGTAAAGATGGCCTCGCTTCTGGGCACAAAGGGGTGCCCCTCCAGCACAGGCAAAGGCGCCTCGCCCGATCCTGTTTCCCTTTCACAAACGGGTTTGATTCAGGAGAGCTTAAGCTTTTTTGTTCAGTCTGAGAGAAAAAGTGGGAGAGTGCTGCTAGAGACATGGGGAGGGGGCGACCGGCTGGGCGCTTCGGACACTGGTCAGTCCCATCGACGACGCCCTGGAGTAGAAGAGGTGTGAGGAATGGCCGAAAATAAAGTCCGGGGAAAGGCTTTCTTACCCCTCTCCAGTACTCCCTGCCTTTGGCTGTATAACTGGGAGTAGGCAAGAGTCCTCTTGATAAGTCTCTTTAAGGTCTCCTGCCCCAGTGTGGCCTAAGTCCGGGTAGTGGTCCTGGCCCTGGAGCCAAAGCCATGGCAAGAGCAATCTTCCTTCTCTGAGCCTCTTCATAGTATTCCCAGACCTTCTTTGGTAGTATTCAAAGCACTTTTCATCTCAGTGCTTAGCCCCATACAGTATAATATTGCATGGTTTGCTTAAGCATGGTTTGCTGAGTAAATTGCATTTCACTGGATTCACTTGTAACACTAAGCCAAACAATGGTTTACAAACCATAGTGGCCAGGTTCCCACAATAGAGTAAGCCCAAACCATACTGTGGTTTAGTACATGTGTGACTCTGGATAATAGTTATGCTCATGGATGAATGTTAATGCAAGATAGAAAAAGGGTTTCCAAGCTTATTGTACATTGTAGATGGGGAGTATTTGTCATGTAGTGACAAGGAATTGAGCTGTATTCAACAGAACCCAACATTCTAACCTGTATGACTTCCATTTGTGTGTATTTGCATTCTTGGCATAGGAAATGCAAAAGGTCCTTGAATATATCTACAAGTTGTAGAAGGTGGGGAGAATCTTGCATGCCCTCATGCATCATAATTTCCATACTCTCAATAAGTATACTGCTTCTCTGTTAAGATAACTGGAATTTTGAATTACATATGGGATGAAAGGACTAATGGCAGTAGACAGACTTAAAAGTTGTCATAGTTCCTTTCCTTTGATAATTATGTGCTATCAAATTGTTTTTGACTCCTAGTGACCACATAGATAGATCTTCTCCATGATGATCTATCCCTAAACTGTTCTTTCAAGTCTCCCAGTGGTGCACTCATCACCACTATAACTGAGTCCAGCCACCTTGTTGTTGATCATCCTCTTCTCTTTCCTTCCACCTTTCCCAGCATTAGAGCCTTTTCCAGAGAGCTGGGTCTTTGCATAATGTGTGTGAAGTAGGATAATTTGAGCCTGGTCATTTGTGCCTTGAGTGGGAACTCTGGGTTGATTTGTTCAGTGATCCATTGGTTTGTTTTCTTGGCTGTCCACTGTGTTATCAAGAGTCTTCTCCAACACCAAAGTTCAAAGGCATCAATACTCTTCCTACCCTGCTTCTTTAAAATCCAACTTTCACTTCCATAGAGTGTCACAGGGAATACTATGGCTTGCACAGTACTGATCTTTTCCTTTGATAATACTTTATAAGTTACTACGAACACACTGAACCAGAATCATTGGAAGCTCCCATGTGGGCGTACTCCTGCCTAGAGTGCAATATTGTATAGAGAAATAGTATTTACATCAAAGTGTAAAGACTTTGCAGGATTTCTGAAAGTTTTCAGTATTCTGAAAAGGACATTTCTCTGCAGTATCTTTCAAAGAGTACCTGCAAAATCCTGTAGCTCCCAAGGACTATAAAGTCCTTTTCCAGCCAAGCAGTTCTTTTTAGTTTACATAATTTAACCTGTTGAAAATTCCAATCTATATAAAAAAAGTTGTTCCTTACAGTGGCGTCATTGCATCGGAGACAAAAGATTCCCATTTAAGGAATAACATGTACATTTGTTTGTAATTTATTTTTCAGTCTGAATAGATTAGTACCCATATCCACCTGATGAGATGCTGGGTTTTCTGCAATTTATCTATCATATGGCTATAGCATCTACCCCCAGAAAATTTCAGGATGTGTAGACCAAAAAAAAAAAAAAGGTGGGGGGGGTACTACATTGATTTTTAAAAAATCAAGAATATTAACCCTACCCTAAGTGACATATCCTTGCCTTGCATGGAACCAGACAAAGTACAATAGTTGTGAAATGTTACTGTTTTCAAAAAATGATTTACAAAATTTATAGTACTAGTGGTTACAATCACATTGAACTAGACAGGACCTAATCATTTCTAATGGAAATTCAGTTTAAATATAATAAGAGTTTTCACTAAAGAGTTTTCAGTTTAAACAAAGGGAAATGACTATAATTTGCAGAAATTAAAATCCAAAAAGAATGGTTCAATTTACTAAATATTTCTTAAAGGAGTCTGAACTAAGATTATGCAACTTTTGAAATGGGCTTAGTTAATATTCAAATTATAATACAGTGGATGCTCATAAATTAGGTATTGTGATAAGACAGACTTCTAAATAAGCAAAACTAGACTATATAAAAAGAGGGTTGCCAATCAACTAGGAAAAAAAACACTGCTGTATTTCTGTCCATCCATCCTCCATCCATCCATCCAGAGTAGTAGCTAAGAAAAAAAGAGTTATGACAGTTTTTCCTTCTCAGCTTTATTTTCCTTCTCAGCTTATGTGGGTTATTAGGTTAATCAATATGTATTCACATAGTGTAATGTGTGAATTAATGGAATCATAGAGGTGGCAGGGTCCATTTAGGTCATTAAGACCACCCCCTGTTCATTGTAGAAATACAAATTAAAATATCCCAGACTGATGGCTGTCCAGCCTTTGCTTGAACACTTCCTGTGAAAGGGAACTAAGCACCTCTCTGGGTAATTTATTCCACTGCTGAACTGCTCTTACTATTAGAAAGTTTTTCAGCCTAATTATTATTGCAAGATCAAGGATTTATATATAGACTAACACAGTAATTTACTTCATTTTGTGGGAAGATGTAACTCTGTTATCTCTGTTTTAGGGAAATCAAATGGAAACTGTGGGGTATCCAAAAGTATTACAGTAAGATTAGAAATGTTAGTGACACTTTAAATATCTCATAACAAATTGCTGTCCCTTTGCTAAATAAGCCAAGCTTATTTAGGTAGAAATGTAACACTATATCAGAGTTTGACCTGAAAGCTTAAAATACCATAAGGAGCTATAGATGTTGAAAGCCATTATTAACCAGTATTGATCCCTTACTTCCCATCATGATACAGCTATAAGTAGAGAACAGCTGTTGATCCACATGCTTAAACCCAAGTGGGACCGCTTAGGTGTGAGAAGAGAATTAGAGCATTCTGTACATGCTGGAGCAGAGAATCTACAACTTGCCTCTGAATGCTGAGGCATCAAATGAAGACTAATAAGGCATACTTCTATTTAGTTTGTATATTTAGTTTCTAAATTATATACAGACATTTGTTTCCAAGGGGTGAATGACTACTTGCTTCTGAACACCAATTTCAAAGGTGGTCTTTTTCCAGTCTTTACACTTACTCCTCACATTCATTTTTTTAGCATGGAAAAGTCACTGAATTAGAATTTTTGTACCTAGTTTTAGCATCTGGTCTATGCTTTATACATGTTTTAATGTATTTGTACATTTTTCCTCACCTGTGCATTTGTTGTATCTGACAAATCTGAATCAAAATTGTTTTTGTGTGAAACATTAGTTATATAATTCCACAAAGTAACTACAGCTATGTGATGTCCTCATGCCACAATTTATGTATGTAATTTCATGGAATGATACTAGAAAACTTAGTTTGATCTGCTTTAATCAATCAAATATGTGTTAATTTTAAGCAAAAGTTGATGGGATATGTTCATCATTCCAGTGGTCTTGAATGATTTGTCACATGCATTACATGTTATAAGTGAGTATAGTATTCACTTCTCCACAGAGTGGGGATATCGTCATTTTTCAGCTACATGGTGAACACTTTTGCCTTTTTCTTAATTGTTCATAAATAATATCCTTGCTATTGACAGCGTTAGTTTTGCACAGCAGTCCAGTTGTTCAGAAACTTTCCATAAATGCTCTTGAAAAAGGGATACACTTTCTGAAACCCTTTGGGCTAAATAAAATATTTTTTACTTGCAGTTGGGAGTTCTCACTCTCTTTTGTTTGCCTGCCCTCCTCTTTCATTATTGAACTGAGAACCAAGAAATGCTATGCTTAATATTTTTTGCTGTCTTTTCTTTTTCCACATGTCCAATTATAAAAAGCACATATTTGAAATTGGTAGAAACATGCTCAAGTTGAATTGCTGTTATCAAAGTCATGTCTATTTCTGTCTCCTCTACTTAGATCAGAGTTTCATACTTAAATCTACATATTTGCTATTGTAATTTTTTTAGCCTTTATATGAATTCTGCTGTTCTTTCATAATCTTTTATAATTTTCCTTTCCAGGAATTTATGGCTTGTTTCTGCCTCATGTTATTCTTATCCATTTGTGATTTTTAACCTTTAACAATCTGATTATACTGACAGGAGATTGAGTGAATACTCCATTAACATAACATTTTTTTTCAAAAGGTATTTTTATCGGAAATATATTAATGGCATGGAACTGTTTAGGAATAACAGCAGTCTAATGAGCTGCTGTTTGTCTGTGTCTTAGCTCTGCAGTAACTTCTAATCAGTGCATTTGCAGTTGAAAGCTGGTCCAGCAATGAAACAAAAGATCTTTCATGTGTATAATACAGGAACTGAAATGCAGAGTTTCCCACCCTCCAAAAAAGAAGGGAGAAGATTTTAAGTGGTTTTGCAATCTCACTTCTTGTCTAAATCTGATAGCTGGTTCTGTTCTCTCCCTTTGCTCTAGAAATGTGTTATTTCCCGTATTCCATTTCCTTCATATCTGGTGATAAGTTTCAACACCATTGATAGGTGAATGACCTGTCCATGAAAAACAAGGGCATCCTGTTGCATCAGTGCCCAAAACTCTGGGTAATAAACAATCTGTTTTCCCTTCTGTCATGTCGTTGCTTCCAGCTAAACCACCATGCGGCTGGAAGCAACTTTCAGGTAGCACTTTCTTTTGTTAAATAATGCGGTTGTTATTATTCTCTCAGCTATTTATTAGAGCCATTTTGGCAAATGAATTGGATAAGCTTTGGTCCTGGAGAACGGAATTCTGAGTTACAGTTTTTCTACTGGGTGTTTACATGAATCAAAGCCCAAGGCCTTGTTACATGACAGAGTCTGTGACTTTTAGCGAAAGCAGCGCTATGACAGACTCCTAGCTTCAGCTGACTCTGACCATTGCTTTGGAATATCAACCCTCCCATGCTTAAAGCTCTATTTGCTATCATGTCCTTGCTTATCTATTTACTTGATTTTTTTCCAGATACTCAGATACCCCTGCAACAAAAACTCGATGTTAGAATTATTCCAACTAAATAGTAGTAACGTGGTCCCTGCTCCCATGGTGATTCAGATGTGTATTATAGACCTGGCATGCGTACAAGGGCTGTTGTACAGGGATTCATGTCTTTGCTTGGTGAAAGTAATAAGAAATGCAGCATGTGGCCTTAGGTTAAAATAATTGATTGACCTAAGCTGTGTATGTACATGAAAGAGGGTTCTTGTGTATTGAACAATATAGTGAATTTCAGACATCCAGGAGAAGCCACAATATATCAAAACAATATTACATGCATCATTATGTCATCACATAGATGACAGAAATGATATACAGTGGTACCTCGGGTCACGAACGCTTCTGTTCACGACCAATTCGGGTCATGAACAGCACCGTTTGCAAAATTTTGCTTCGGTTCGCGAACGCCGGATCGGGTGACGAACAGGATCCACGGCCATTTTCCCTGCCGTGACACGTGGTCGTGGCTTCCTGTAGGGAGGGGGACTCTCCCTCCAAGCAATAACCGCCTCCCCACCCGCCTTCCTGTCCTCCACGCCAGAAGTCGCGTCGAGCAAGGTTAGTGTTCTCTCTCTTTGTACTGTACTTTGTGTCATATTTTTGTGGTTTAAAAAAAAAAAATACATATGGTTCAGAACGGATTAACTGTCATTACATTGAACCTTATGGGAAAATTTGATTCGGGTCGCAACCAAAATCGGTTGGCGACCAAATTCGGAGGAGTCAGAATGGATTAACCGTATTTACATTGAACCTTATGGGAAAATTTGATTCGGGTCGCGACCAATTCGGGTCACGACCAGAGTCGCGGAACGAATTAAGTTCATGAACCGAGGTACCACTGTACTTGTGAATTATGTCATTTACATAATGAAGTCATGATTCATGCAATATCCTTTGTGGCCACCCCCTCCTGTGAATGTCCCATAGCTAGAATAGCTTAGAATTGAGAAATAGGCTTGGCTGTTGGCTTTTTCTTTGCTCTTTTCCTGATTTTCAACAATATGATGAAAATGGGTTGTTTTTGGTCCTCCAAATTTGAATATAAGAGATGTGAAGTAGAGGCAGAATTTGTATGTGAAGAAAAGAATTTACATTCATAAAAATATAAATTTATTATGTTCATTATTCTCAAGCTGGTGGTTTGGGACTTGGAAGTAGTCTAGGTGGGATAAGGGGTAAGTCATTTAAGTCAAATGTAATTGTCTTAAAACTTACTATAAATAATGTCTGTAAATATATGAATGCTTATCTTTAGAAGAAGCAGGGTTTCCGTTTTATCATGTTTGGATTCAGATTGTTCAATAAAGTGACTGCTGGGATTTCAGTAAGAAAAATTGAGAACCCCAGCAACTTTTATCTTGATACAGATCCCTCTGTGGAGGGATTGGATTTAAAGAGCACACAGACAAAGGAAACTGTAACGACAAGTAGAACCACCTTTCTGGATCTAGTAGTTTGATTAGCACAAGACTGCACAATCTTTAGTAGAGCCACACATTGCCTTTGAGGGGTTGGAGGTCTCACATTATTAAATGTTCAGTCATAAAAAGTGGCCTGCAGCTGCTCAAAAACTAAGTTTGTTTGAATTAAAATGAAACATTTTAGTGTATTTAGTATATCCCTCTATTGTCACATTGCAAATTACAGTTTAGTGGCAATCGTTGAAGAATTCTGGAGGGTGCAGTCAAAGTTTTGGGGATGCCATATGCAACCTTGGGGATTCAGGCTTTGTACCTCTAATTTGGTTGGCTAAACAACTGAGAAACTACTTATTTTAGAATTAAGGCTGTTTCCTTTGAATAGGCTCATACTATGAATTTTAAACAGTTTTTAAAATCTTGTAAAGAGAACAGGTTATCCTGTGTAATGTTGTTCCAAGACAGCCTTAATTAAAATAACTCCTACACTGCTTTAGGGTTGGAACTGTGGTACAGTAAGCGAACAGTGTTGATGGTGGATGCAAGTTATTTCCTTTTATTTTCCCCTCCCCCTTCTAGGTGGAATTCCCGAACAGTCTTCTTGAAACATAAAACTGGATACTCCTGCTGGATGAAGACTAAAGAGAATGGTTTGATTGATATGGACAGTACAGCAGTCCAATATTCCATAGAGGGCCTTCTAAAAAAAAGCACATTGATAAAATAAATCCCAGTTCTCACCCTTCAGTGAGATTATGAGAAGGTAATTCTCTTGTTCCTGCGGAGAAAGCAAAGGGCCTTCGGATGCACTGGGCACGGCCCCTGCCCGAGGCTCTTTTCACATTGTGCTACTGAGCCCAACCCAAGCAGTGCAATGTAAAAAGGGCATTGGGTTGGTGGCCACAGCAGCAAGAATTCTTTAATACTTCCATTGGTGGTAAAGTTGAAAGGCCAGGTGTGGAAAGGCATGAGGCATGATGGAGAAAAATATTATTTCCCCACTTCATCCTGCTAGAACGTGGTTTCTATGACAGGAGCTATCTGTTCACACCTTTCAGAGGAGTTTTCAATCTCAATTGCTGGGTTTGGATAAATTTGATACCAACATGATTTGGTATCAGCAATAGCTGAAAGATTGGTCAGTTCTCTTTTTGAGGCAGTACAGCAACCTACTATCAAATAATTGTTACTTGCTCACATATATTGGGTGTCTTTTGCATTCTAGAATATGGCTAAAGACTATGGAAAAGGAAGCTCACTCTTTTTATACATAAAACAAGGAAGATCCAGGCATAATCTGAGCCAGTTTACAGATTACAATAATTTTGAATATACAGTTTTATCCATGGGGAGAAACATGCTGGTTCATATTTTGCATGACTTGGTGTAAAGATTTCAAATTTATGTAGCCAGATAATACTTCTGGATTCCATGCCTACTGGAAACTTTGACCAGCAGAAAGCTAATTTCCTGTCAACAGAACTTCTGGCTTGGTACTGAATCTGAAAAGGAAGCGGGATGACAGAAGCTATTGGTAGTATGGGTTGTTTGTTTTAAAATATAAAACAATTTTATTATACAAAAAAATTCCTGCGCTGGTGACAGTGCTGAAGTGTTGCCCCCCCCCCCGCCCTACCCTTCATGTATGGTAGGGGAGTTGAGGGAGGGGGCATAGTGCTCAGGGATTGCAAGCACACAGTAATTCAAACCTAAAGTAATGAACTCAATAAAATAAACCTGGGGAAAATACCAACGCAGTGTCTGGGAAAGGGAACGGTAACTATCATTCGGAGAGAGACTGTTCCTCTGTCCCTACCTTCAGAATATCTTTTATCTCCCAGAAGGATCTATTTCATCCAACCTTCAGTGCCCAATATCAGCAGGCTGATGTACAACTTTTAATTTCTCCTCAGAAAGGAGAAGAACAAGAAGCTGCCTTATAATTAACTGAATCATTAGTCCATCCAGCTCAACACTGTCAACATCATCTGGCAGTAGTTCTCCAGGGCCATGGCTGAAGTTCTGTCACAGCCCTTCTTTATTTAAACTGGAGATACTGGAGACTGTCTCTTCAGCTTTTACATGTGAAACTGATCTGTTGACTCTCCCCCAAAGCATACCTTATGTCAGAGCCCTTGCTGTCACATTGCATTAAGTATTTTGTTTTTCTTACACAGTGGACTGCAAGGTTCAAACCTGATTCCAGGTTCTCAGTTCTGTTATCCTAACAGTGGATGTAATATAACCTACATGGGTCAAGGAGAAACCAATCCAGAATCTCCCATGTTAGTCTCCCACCACCACCACCACCACCTGCATATTTCCCCTTCTGCTGTAGGGGATAGGTAGGGTCCTCCAAACAGTCAATCCAGCATTTCAAAAAGACACTGGGGAGAAAGATCCTGGAAGCTCCACTCCCCTGGATGATGCTGTGCAGGAGATTGATGGAAGGGTAGCTGGGTTGGATGTGCTGGGATGCCACTTGTGGCAATGGGGTTACAAAAGGGCAAGGCATGCTACGCAGGAGGGTGTGAACCCAGACTTCCCTCTCAGTCCCAGCCATTGTCCTTCACCATATGTGACATCTCAATGATGTACTTCCCTTCTTTGTACTTCTGGCTGGTCTCGAAGGCTTGTTCCTGGCAAAGAAGGAAATAGGAGATATAAACCCAGCACTGAGCACTGATGATGTTACCTAGTCAGGTAATGAAATGTCTGCACACACACAACCAAGCTCAGAGAGCACCAAGGACTCCACAGTTCAATCCTGAACTACATATATTCTCTTCTGTTTGATATAAACCCAATAGAATAGACTGTGCTTCCCCCTCTCTAAAACCCTACAACACAAAATATAACTTTGCTATTGTGAGGTGAAATAGTAGGTGAAGATAACAAAGCCCTAGGAATCACGCTTCTGTTGCGACAGTGTGACAAGCAGCAACTGGCATCTATAAATAAATGCACAGCCCCATGGTTTTGTGAGAGGCCATACAAAAGCTAGCATATTTGTACCAGTCTTCCCAATTGGATAGCATCACAGTGCTTTCCTGAATCTCCCTGGCTTGGGTGCCTTGACGTGATGGATAGCATGAGTGGGGAAGATTCTAGAATGGAGCTTCAAGGTTGTCAGGAGGGGGGAGAGACATTCCAGGGCAAGCACCGCCTCAGCCCGCAACAAGACTGTGGGAAAACGAAGAGGTTGAGGCTGACCCCTCCCTAGAGTCTCACGGGGGATATTCTATAGTAGCTGTAGATAAGTTTAGTCTGGTGAGATTCTGTCTATTAGGTACAAGCTAATAAAGTATCTGAACTGTATGGGATGACCTCGTAGTTCTTGGGCTGAACCTGACACTTCTACAAGACTGACTGCTGGAATTACATTTGCAAAGGAAATTTACTCACATATTTCCAGCCCAGTGTAGTCTTGCAGCTTTCACAAAATATATCAGCAACTGAATGGAGACCAGTGAGCAGAAGGCGTTGCTCTGCTGGACCACAGCCCACATTAACCCTGTAATCAAAGAAATCAAAAGTCAACATCTCATTTTACCTTTACCATGGTTATGGCCCCAATTTTGTTCTGCCTGCAGCTCTCAAAAACTAGGATGGGGAATGTCCCTGTCCTAAGACATTTGAAATAACCATATAGGAGAAAGTTTTTTAAAACACAACGCTGCTTTTTTCAAGTGACTAGTTTATGAAGATACATTAACTGGATCGTGATTTACTTACTTGGCTATGATAATTTAATAGTTTCATTTTCCAGATCACAACTCAGTGAATGGATTTTTACAATGCAGGTACTTTGTAATAATTATATTGTGTATTTACATTTTATAAAGAAAAAAAAACTACTTTGCTAGAAAATCTTGAAACCAGACTCACTGAATAGAAGATGGATTCTAAATTTAATCTCACAGTGGCCTCCAGTGGCAGGCAGAAGGGTCTACAGACAGTAGATTGTATTCAGAATGTAAAAAATGGGGTACATCAGTGGTACTGTATTGATTACAAGTGTCTAGGCGGAAACAAAGTCTGCTAATTTTGTGCATTTCCATTTCCCATTTTCCTGACTTTGTTTTGTGAATTTGGCTAAAAACAAAAACTAGATGAAAATGTCCTCATTTTCATGCATGTCTGTTTATACATTTCAAACAAATGGTTTGATTATTTCAAATTAATACACATCCAGAAGGTAGTTACATTCTCCTGTAAAATGGAATTAGGACATTGTGGCAGAAAGAAAAATTAGATATTGTTATCTACAGTTGAATTTGATCTTACCTCAGTAATTTGGGTTCTACTGCTCTACTGATCTCACCTTCCTGAGGTGAAAGGTACCTAATTCTATTTCTAAATACTTTTATGCTGAGCTATGTAATAAGGATAGAGGCTCTACCACACAACTGTTTGAAAATCAGCCAGGAAGAAATAATAGATACTCTATTTAGATTCATTTCACATTTCCACATTTAAGGGCAAAACCAGATGATATCATTCTAAGGTACGCTATCATCACAGGAGCAATGTAACTATCACTTGCTTACTAGTCAGCTTTTAAACAAAAACTAATGCAGGAAATCCATCAGGGCTGTCTAAACATGAATATATAGATTGATTGTAATTTCCAATTGGTCAAACAGATCTTTTGCTATAGCCAACCCATATATTTCTATCATCTAAAGAAGAGTGGTTATTCCTAAGGCCAATGGAATCTGCTCCAGAACAATTTGCTTGGCTGAGATCAATATCCATGATGGGTATGCTACATCTCTGACTCAAGTCTCACTGACTTGGAGCTGAGCTTTCTCCTGCTGAAGGCCAATTAGAAATAAAGAGAATTAAAGTGATATGTTTATCAAAGCCTTCTGCACTGTAAGTTCTATTGGCATAAATTACAAAAATCAGAATTATAAGTCAGGAGGATGATCAGCAATTTTCTAGTCCATCTCTGTATATTGGAGCATTAATCATGTATCAACCTTTGTGTATGAATTTGGAATTGAATGACTTCTAAAGAACAGAGGAATGAACAATTGGGAGTTATACTGGAGGAAAAATAAATTGTAAGAAAGATTATTTTCTAGGAAATGATTAATGCATAGATCAGAGGGAAAGATCTCATCCCCCATAATTAGAATCAAGAGTAGACCATCTTTGAAGGTCAAGAATGTATCCTCCTCTGGGTGGTGGAGCTAAGAGAAGACTCTTGGTGGAAGAGAATTTCAGTGGCACAATATGTTGGGTTCCATTATAAAGCCTGATAAATGCTATGACGATATGGGAGGACCACTGCTGAGTTAAAGAATGGCAATGATAACATATCAAAAACAAAAGTAGGATAAAAATCTCCCAGTGTATGTGTGCTGGGAAACTGATTTGTTTTATTCCCTACTTCTATTTCAGAACTCGGTCAAATTAGCCTTGGAGGTATATGAGCTGCAACTGTAAGAATGTTGTGATACATGGGATACTGAGTGAGATATGATGGATATATGTCATATACATGTTATTATTTGGAGGAATACTGAATTATAACTCTCACTCCAACAGCCTTACTTCTTTTTAATAGATCTCCAATATTTAAGACTCTCCTCTTTTGCAGGAAAGATGCAAGAAAGCTATTTTCTTCCATTCTAAGGCAAAACCATGTTTGCCTGCTTCCACTGTTGCATGCTCCTCACCTGTATCCCATTCCCACCAAATAAAACCAATTGCAGGAGGACACTCACACAGAATTGAAAAGATAGGCGCGACCATGACTTCCCTGGAAGGACTGTGGAAATAAAGTATAAGAGTTATGTCCTCTCCCTTAAAAGATTATTGAATCCCCTTCCCGAACCCAACCACTCAGTAGAGATCCCAAGTTGTCAGAAAAATCAAACCATGTCTAGACAGACTGCTCTTGCTGGGGTATCCCAGGGGCTGGGGTTACGTAGCCCTGAACAGGCAATGCTGTGAGGAAGTACAATGCCCAAGTCTGGTTGGGCCATAGATAGATGATAACTACAACTAAGCTTGTCATTGTGATCCTGAGAGCACACATACCTTGGAGATGAGCTCATCATGTTTGGCCAAGTGTGCCCTGCAGTGGACACAGCTGTAAGTCCGGTGGCACCGGGGCAGGTAACTGCGGAAAGTTTTGGTGGGGAGACAGGCAGCTGGTGGCACTGGCTCACAGCTGGGCATGACAGGCTGGAGAGCAATGCCTTGTCGAGGTGGGGGAGCTGGTGCCGTGCAGCCCCCACACAAGCGATCACAAGTGAAGCAGCGAAGCAGGTTGGCTAGAGCCGTTTTTCAAAAAAATAAAGTTTGGGGGGGCTGCACTGCCAGGGCCCCCCCAGATGAGAACCAGACCGAAAGGGGAGACACCTATTGAAAGAAAAGGGGAAGAAATAAGCAAAGGAGCAATGCACAGAAATTTGCCTTCCTGTGCTATCATTCGTGTTCAAAATGGGCATTAAAGTTGAGGGTGCACCCAACAAAACTACGTCAAGTGATTTGGGTTGGCCTAATGGAAATCCCCAAGTTACATTATTGTTCTACAAGATCAGTTTCATGAATTTTTTCAAGGTGAAGAAAACTACAAAAATTTATTTAGATTTCTTTTCTCCCCAGTCCAAGAACCTTACAACAGATGCTCAACTGCCATAAAATGATGAACTATTTTCCTGTCAAGGACTGTAAAAACAATACAGTATACTTTTTTTTTACATACAGTGCAAACTTCTACATGTCACTAAATTATTCTTAGGTGTGCTTAATACTGTATATTTGGGTTGTACCAGATCCCTTACCTGAATTAAAAGCATTATTCTTTTCATTTTAATTGCCCAGTTGATCTAGAGACAGCTTTTTGGTTTGTTTTGTCTTTTACCACACTAACACTCGTGTGCTGTTAGACATTGTGTCACATAACCCCGTATCATCATCAGAGTCATGATGTTGAGATGGGCAGCCATATAAATTGAAGTAAGTTCTTGTCATACATAAAAATAAGACCTGCCAAAAGCCATCAAGCACTCACTGAGTAACATTTCATCACATTATTTCTCGCATGACAACCCAACATTCAGCTTAACAGCCCGCACTCTTAAAGGTCTTCTGAGTAGCTGCTAGCAATAGCTATTGGTAATGCATCTTTTCCCCACACATTCCTACTTACTAAATGTTCCCTCCCTCCATAATCCGTGTTTGTGAAAGTCCTCTTCCAGGGACTCAGTATTATGGTTCATCGTGCACGTTCATTCAAAGTCACCTACTCCCCAGTTCTGACGGCTCCCAACCCCGTGAGCTCGCTGCCTGTCGGTAGGAAACAGGCATGACACCTCAGAAGCTGACTTTTCAGGAGCCCCACGTATGCGCGTTTGTCCCCGTGTTATTCGCGATCCCGATTCCGTCCCGGAGCGAATCACACGTGGGAGTCAAGTCTGTCAGCAGCTTCCTAACCGCTCGGATTTTGACTAATGCAGTAAAAATCATTTTGCTGCACCCTGTACAACTTGTATTGCGTCGATTTTCATTCTCCCCCATTCCCGTCCGCTTCCTTCTCCCCAGAAGGAGCATTGAACGGAGGGGAGAGAAGAAATGGGGAGGGGGCGAGAAAATAAGTGAAGTGGGAGGAGCCCGACGACAAACCGCGTTAATCACCGCAGAGTCTGACTCACGTGGCTGCCTGCACGGAAAGAAAATAAAGGCGGCGTGGGGAAGTTCCCCGCGGGACTTGGTCCTGGAAGGGATGTTGGCGAAAGGATGGACGGACGGGTCGGGTTTCGGCTTTTTCGCTGCCCAGTGGAAGATGGCTCTTAGGCCAGGCGAGAGGACTGCCAGGCGCCGCGGGAGGGGAGGGAAAGTTTCGGCGGTGGCGGCGACGCCTGCTCTGCCCTCTTCGCTGCTCACCTTGAGACCTGCTCCCTGGGGGATTCTCTCCGCCCCTGCCTGTTCCGGCTGTCGCTCTGCGCGGGGTCGTACCAAGGGGACAGCCGCTTCAGGGCAGCCCAAGGGCTGTTTTTGTGCACCGTCTGTAGCCGAATGTGGCGGTGTGTTGTGGAACCGCATCATAACATTGTGAGTCATCCATCCATCCCTCCTCCTCCTCCTCTTCCCCCCCCTTCAACCTCCCGCTACGTCAGAGCGGGGTCGGAGACACGGATCACGGAGGGAGGGGACAAGCTGGAGTCACCCCGACAGGGACGCTGGGTGTAGGGGGCGCCCCGGCAGGGCACGCGGCACTCTGGGGCAGAAAGGCAGTGGGGGAAGGGGCAGCTGAGAGAGGGCGGGGGGGGGGAGCCCTGGCAGGGAGAGTGGCGCGCAGGGATCACTCTCCCCTCCATTGCTGCCTGGGGCAAACTCTGACGCAGGGAGAGAGACGCAGCGTAAGGGTCACCGCCGGCTGGAAATCTGCAATCTCGCTTTTCGAGGCGCTTCATCCAGATCAACCCCCGACCCCAACATGTCCCGTCCTTCAGGAAATGCTTCCAGGACCCCCATTGCCTCCTTCTCTGGCACATATGATACTTCAGCATATGGAAGCCCGAAGCCCCAGAATTTGGCACTCCTCGGCTTCGAATTCCTACTAGCCTCGCCATTGCTCAACCCTCCTCTCTTGTCCTCCAAACTGACATCCCATAATGGCTAGCTTCGCAGCTTTATGATATCCCAAAGGAAAACATATTTTCCAAACCAATATGGACTTGGAGTTCAAAAATAAATAATTGCTTGGGTATATGATTTTGGCCCCATAAAACCACACAGGAGTTTAGATGTTGATATCTATAGGGACTGAATTGCAATCCTTTAGTATGCAACTAAGCAGCAGAAAGAAACATCTAATCCCTTTACAGAGATTAACAAGCCTTCCTAAACTTATCAATAAAACTGTATATACAAAAAAAAAACCACTGAAGCCTGCTTTCATGCAAGCTTGAACTACATTACTGAGACACAAAATAATAAACAGAGTCATACTTTCCCCAGGAAATGATATAACTGTGGAGAGCCAGTTTGATCTAGTGGTTAAGGCACCAGGCTAGAAAGCGGGAGTCTGGGTTCCAGTCCCACCTTAGGCATGAAAGCCGGCTGGGTGACTTTGGGCCAGTCCCTCTGTCTCAGCCCAACTCACCTCAGGGGGTTGGGGAAAATAGGAGGAGGAAGGAGTGTTAGGTATGTTCTCTGCCTTGAGTTATGTATAAAAAATAACACAGGCAGGATAAAAAAAAATCTTAAAACAACCAACCAACTCATGTTGGCTTACATTTATGCAGGTTCTAGAATAGTACAGAATTCATTATATGGGTCTTCACCACAGGCTTTGCATTCATGATTGCTGTAAGGGCTTCTACAATCAGTAAGTCCATCCCCCATATGCATTGCTCATTAGTTCTGACCAGTTGCTTGCATATCCTTGTCTTGAGAGGCTACCATTATGTCTGGCATTAAAAATCATGACAGCCCATCTTGGAACCAATAAGAGTTTATTAGAAACCTTGATGGCCACAGGCGGAAACTCATGTAAGTAGGCCTAATCCTAAATTGCTATGCTAGATGATAATATTCTAGGATTACCCTGTTATTCACTAAATTGCAGACAGCTCAGTCTTTCCTTCTGATTTTGAGACTGAAAGGAAATGTGCACATTCTGAACCTTTGCCATACTGCTATTGAACTGTTATTACATTTATAACTTGACTAGCATACACCATGCTATTTTCATTAGTATTAACTTCTACTTAGTAGAAGACAATGGATTAGAAGAAAACATTCCTTTGGGAATAGATTGATATTACAGTTAAATCACTAGCCCAATATTTAGACTGCCATTCCAAGTTGTTTTGGTTTTTTTCTTTCTTTCAATGGCCTTCATCAATCATGCTGGACATAGAAACAACTGGAAGCTGTTTATCATTCCATCCACCCTTCATGTCAACAGGAACAACTATCTCTGACATTGGCAAGTGTTTCAAAGATGACTTCATTTTTGCTGGATATAATGGGGTTGTAACAGAGGAATCTCTTGTATTGTCTTATACTTTGTTTCTCTGCTTCCCTCCTAAACATTTGCTTTTTTAACTCCAGCAACCTCTCTGGTCTATTTCAACTTAGCTGACAGTCAAAGCAGCCTCTCCCATGCTTGTCACAAGGGCTTTTTTACCCTGTTGTCTGAGTGGAACATGTTCCCCTACTACAATCATGTCAGGGATCATTAAGAAAAGAACTAAAATGATAATAGAAATGTCTTTACACATATGAGTGACTGCAATCACTCACTGACTATAGTTTACATTTCTGGTCACCACACTTTAAAAGAGTAATGCAGAATTGGAAAAGGTGCAGAATAAGACAGCTAAATGATCTAAGAACAGTTTTCCTGAGGGAAGAAATAACATTCGGGGTTTTCAATCTAAAAGAAAGATGAATAAGGGAAAATATAAGACATTATTTTATATAGTTTTTAGATAGATAGATAGATAGATAGATAGACAGACAGACAGACAGACAGACAGACAGACAGACAGACAGACAGATAGATAGATAGATAGATAGATAGTTTATACACAGAAAGCCAAACATCAAAAGGAGTCTAATAGATTAACAGGTTTTATTAAAAAGGATAAGCTTTGGTGAGCTGCTGTTTACTTCATCAGAATGGATACATAGAATGGAGAAGATGGATAAGGAGGAGGACTAAATTGGTGACTAAAGCTGAATGATGGAAGATGGGAATTAGTTAAAAAGAAGATTTTGAGCAAGATGAAAACTGCAACTTAAAGAGGTAATGATGCTAAATTTCATGGCATTAAAATGTAACTAGACAGATTCATGAAGGATAAGACTATGAGTGGCTACCAATCATGACTAGTACTACAGAAATACTGAATGCTGATCGCTAGCCAACATGAATCAAAGGGCACTACTATGCAGATGTCAAGTGTGGGCTTCCCAGAAACATTTGGGTGGCTACTGGAGGGAGAGAATGAACAAAATAGAGAGGTTTTCGTTTAATCCAACAGGGCAGTTGCAGCTAAATCTGGAAATGAAGCAAAATAACCTTCAAAAGTGATATTGGTCAATTTTGAAAAAAAATATTCTATAATCATATTCCCATTTCCACACTAACAGCCTCCCCTTACCCTCACTCAACAGGAACCTTGCTGTCCCTATTGCCAATTTCCATTCTGTTTGTATTACAGGTAGTCCTCATTTAGCGACTGCCTCATGCAGCAACCATTCACAGTTACGATGGTGATAAAAAAGTAACTTTGTGACCAGTCCTTGCATTTATGATGTTCACAGCACACCTATAACAATGCAGGTAAAGACATTATCTCATTCATGCGTTGGGCCAAGATGAAAGTAACAGCCAAGCTATATATCACCAGCATGTTGATGTCATGGTTAGATGAAAATGAGGACATGGCATAAGACTGCAATCTTATGCTCACTAACTTGTAATCCCCATTACATTCAATATAGCTCACTTATGAGTGAACATCAGATTCTGCTTTAAGTGGTATCCTTGTGGCATCTTATGGCCTCTGTTCTACTATTGATGCCAAACACAACTCTAAAAGGTTCTGCTGTGGAGTACAACTGCAACAGAATAAAAATTTGGAAACTCCTTACTGGACAGTTACTTGCGTTTTGCACATTTTTTCTACTGATTCACTGTAGAATAGAAAGCAGCAGGTAGAGTCTCTTTTAGTACTGAGAACTTGAAAGTTCAGCAGCTCTTCCCTTCAGATACACAGCTAGTCATAATGTAGCAATACAGAGAAATAAGTATGCTTTTTGCAAGGGTCAAACCACCAAGTAATATTAAGCAGAGGAGACTACTGTCTATAGAAGCATGGAGTTAGAAACATCTCTTTTGAAGAAATATCACATTAAAATGCCCCACATATAAAGGAGTCAATAATGCATTTATTTATGGGTAATAATATGAAAATAGTGGTCGGTGGCACATTTAAATTCAGAAAGCCTTTTGCATAGTATTAACATTTTGCAGTTCATGAAATCTTATGCCACAATAAATCTATGACATTTCAGAAGACTCTGCATTTTCTGTTTGTTGTAATAACTTAATTTCATCACTGGATAATCAAAGAACATATTATTTGCTATCAAAAGTAACATCAATTTTTCACGCTCTGAAGGATTTAAATGCTTAGAATTAGCGTTGTTATACAATGAGGCCATGAGATCTGAACCCTGAGTGGCAGTGATTAAAGCAGAGGTACCCCAGTTTGGCTCTGGAGATAAATACTAATACGAGCTTCTGATATGGCGAAAAAAGCATATCTTAGTTCATCAGTGTATTAAAATATCTAAGCAAGTGATATCCTGAAGTGTTCTTTGTGGCGTTGACAAAAGAGAGAGAGAGAAATAGGCTGGCTGTCTCTGTTATCCTAATCGTTTGGCGTCAAGAAACTACATTTCCCAGGAGAAGGCGAACAGGATTTCCTCACTCGCCTTTTCATTCGTATGCACGGATAAACTACATTTCCCTTGTGCCACTGGGCGAGGAGACGGTCTTGAAACAAGAGGATGCACGTGACTGCCTAATTGCCATGCTTCCATCACTTCCGGAGCAACAGACATTTCCGTTGCCTAGTCCGATTCAGGACTAGCGCGGTTGGATCCCTGTGGATTTAATAGGTGGGTGGCTTTTTACCCGGCTTCTTCATGACTCTGACTCCGTTGCTATGGGGTGCTCAGCATTTAAGCCGTGTCGTCTACCGGGTGGCTTCTTTCTTTCTGGGGAACGTTTCATTCTTGGTCCTGCCTTAGTCTCGCTTTTTCTCGTATGTTGTTTTGGTCGTCGCCGAAATGATGGGATGGAGATCGGCATCCTTTTGGGAGAGGCGTCTCTTAGCTTTTGTCAGCTCACACTATAAATCCTTAACTTGTTTCAGTGATTGTTTTTATGATTGATTGACTGATTACGTGCCATCAAGTCGTTGTCGACTCGTAGCGACTACATAGATAGATTTTCTCCGTGAGTTTTTATGATGCTGAGGCAATAATCATGTGACTGACTAGAACTAACGTACGGCTCAACAGTGTTCATCCCCTGGACCAAATCTGACCTTTAGCTGCGTGGCAAACCCCTAACCAATGTCGAAAAGCTAAGCATGATTGCTCTTGATGAGGACTTGGATGGGAGACCACTACAAAATCCCAGTGTTGTAATAGAGACTGCATCCTGGAAGACTGCAGTAGGAAACTATTTCTGAATTTTTGTCAGCAAGAGACTTTAACTGCAGCCTCAGAAACTAGAGCTGTACTTTGAAAAGAGCAGCTGTCCGATTGTAACATACACCCACAGTGTCTTTAGAGAGTTTCTTTTAATAAAAATAGTAATAATAATATATTAAACTTGTATGCAAGTTTTCAATACACAGTCTCCCTTTTACCATGTGCTACAGAAAGAAAGAGGAATTAATATTTTGTTTTTGTTCATGTGGTAATAACATTAGAAGAAATAGCGTAATGAAACAAAGTAGTTTAGGCCAACATAATGGCCACCAGAGAAAATAGTTGGTCTCTCTGGGAAAATTTCCTATGTATTTCCAACTATATTCAGTTATCCCAAATCTCTCCCAACTGGATTCTCTTAGATGTTTGGGACTAAAGTTCCCATGAGTTTCAACCAGCATCACCAGTATCTGGTACTGATGAGAGTTGTAATCCAACATACAAAGAGAGATCCAAGTTAGGAACAGTAAGTTAAATCTTAAATATGAAATCAAAATTGTTCATCTCTTGGAGGATATATTTAAGGGAGGAAATCCCTTTCACGGTTTTATATAAAAGAGATTTTGAAAGAATCTTTAATATGTCTGAATGAGATCCAACAACAAATGTTTTAAAAATGATTTGTTAAATTATGTTTTGTCCTCAGAATTTGTGAATAAAACAAGATGGCAGAGGAAACTGGAGATGAAAAGAAACTGGTTGCCAAGTTTGAGCTGGAGAGAGAGACTGAGCTCCGCTTTGAAGTTGAGGCCTCACAAACTGTCCAGCTGGAACTTATGACAGGCATGGCTGAAATCTTTGGAACTGAGCTGACACGAAACAAGAAATTCACCTTTGATGCTGGTGCTAAAGTTGCTGTCTTTACCTGGCATGGCTGTTCTGTGCAACTGACTGGTCGGACTGAAGTAGCCTATATCTCCAAAGATACGCCCATGCTTCTCTACCTCAACACCCACACAGCTCTGGAGCAGATGCGGTGGCAGGCTGAGCGTGAAGATGAGCGGGGACCTCGGGTGATGGTGGTGGGCCCCACAGATGTAGGCAAGTCAACAGTCTGCCGCCTGCTATTGAATTATGCTGTGCGTCTTGGACGCCGGCCCACTTTTGTGGAGCTGGATGTAGGCCAGGGCTCAATCTCAATCCCAGGCACTATGGGAGCACTCTATATTGAGCGACCTGCAGATGTTGAAGAAGGATTCTCAGTTCAAGCCCCCCTGGTTTATCATTTTGGGTCCACCACCCCTGGCACAAACATCAAACTCTATAACAAAGTAAGTACCATATGTCTGAAGTAAGGTATGATATGGTGAATCTCTGCATAAACTTTGGCTCCATAAATGATCTCAGAATAGAATTTTGGGGTAGAAATTTTAGGCATCATTTTTAATCGCACCATTGTTTGGTTTCTTTGGACCTTTATGGAATAGCTTTCTGTGTTTTCATTAAATGGAGAAAAGGTATGATAATTATAAATAAAACCTCTTCATTCCCTTGATTACCAAAGAGTATGTATAAACAAGGGATGACTATAATCATTTGCTCCGATTATGAATTGCATTTGGACTGTGATTGGCCACTATCAGAGAAGTAGTCTGTGCTAACATACCATGTCCTTATGAGAGGGAAATTACCATGATGAGTTGTTTACCATATAAAACTCACTCATAGAGGAGGAAGGAGTAGAACTTCTCTTTCTTGAATTTTGGAGCTGATGAGTAGAAAGTATTTAGATAATTATTAAGGTTTTGAAAAGGTATGAAAACTCATTGCAGGATCTTTGACACTTTGACTACTGTATTTTGTACAATTATATTAAAAAAACAATAGATTATTCAGGCATGCTATAAGAAACATAGCTGTTGCAGTTTGTTAACTGTGACTTATGGTTTAGTGTGTTGTATAAACACAGCATGCATCTGTTGAGAATAGAGCCAGGTAAAAGCAGTCCTGTTAATCCATAATCAATGTTTATTTAACATTAATCATGTTAATATGGTTCATCAAACTGTGATTAACTGGAAATCTGATTTTGGATAGACTAGCATCATTGATTTGATTTGGATAGTTATAACAAGACTGAGCTGACCGTGGACACATAATTTCATCATTATGTAAAAGATAATGATTTGGAGAATCAGACAGATAAGCAAAATATTGCTAAATTGGATACAGAAATTTACTTAGAAGTAATATATGTAAGACAATTAGTTAATGTTTTTGTCTTGGATAAGGTACTTATCTCTGATGAAGGGAAATCTTGTAATTTCCCTAATTCCTAGAACTATCCTACGTGGGATTTATTTTATTTATTTATTTAAGCAATTTATATGGCCATCCAACTCACTTGCGGTGACTCCGGGCAGCTTACAGGAATAAAAATCCCAAGTACAAAACCCACTACACCCCCCACCCCCCTGGCGACAGCAACTCATGCACAAAAATAGCAGCAAAACACAGAAAACTCTAACTTTGCTGCTGTCTAGCGGTCACCCAAATTTCTGCTGCTGAAATCTGGCAGACCTATTTTCTTTTAAGCATAGTGATTATAACTTTCAAAATACCAAGCAAAAGAAAGGGTTTTTTTAGAGTCGTCTCTTTGACCCATTACCAGACTATTTATTCATAAATGTATATTCATTCAAAGAGACTCTAAGCAGTATATAGAAGCAAAACGTATGGAGTCTTCACAGTTTTTGCAGAATTCTGTCTCTGATGCATAATCAGTGTTTTACAGAAGCTTCCTAATACATAATTGGTAAAACCAGATCATGTTGTATAGTACACTAGGTGTAATAAATAAGAATAAAATAACTTTTTTAAATAAAAGGATAAATAATAACTAACTAAAAATAAAAGAGAGGATGGTAGTTGAATTCTTGAGCATGTATTTTGCATCTCTGGAATGGAGAGTTCAGATTTAATCCCATGGTTATCACATAAACTCTTCTGAATATCTGTTTAAAGAGGTGGCTTTGGAATTAATGGGAAAAATCTGACATCAAGAGCAACAGGAAACAAACCTGCCAGATCTGCATTGCAAAAGTCCAGTCAACCACTAGATGGCAACAAAAGACTGAATTTTCTGTACAGTATCTCTTTGCTTTCATCTAATATTTGTTCATCTTAAATGGAGCAGCGCCACCAGCTATTAGGAAAAAAACTAGAGAATTAAAGTACCTTATTCAAAACAAAAATGTTACTACTTGTCTTCCTAAATTACTTCAAAATACATCTCAGTATCTAATTAAGCTTTTCTGTCTTTGATCTTGTATGGCACCTTTTATTTCCCAAGTCTCAATAAAGCCAAATGAAGAGACTTGAGACGAGGCTTCTTTAAGATAACAGATGTATTTTGATCAAGACACAGCTGGGTGACCCCAATCAACACATTAACAAAAGATGTTGATGAAATCACACCTCACAAAACAAACATCAGAGGCTTTATAGACATTTAAATCTGTAATCAGATAGTACATCCCCTCATACCCATACAAGGGATTTTTGGGACAGTCTGAGCAAGTGAAAGGTGGTTCTTAGGAAGGTAAACTTAAATGTAACTTTTTCTTCTGGTTACCAAGGGAATGGCATACCAGATTTTTCTTATCTCTAGAATGTAGGGCCCCACAACTGTTGCAAACTTGGTACAACAAACAGCTTGTACTCAGCTAATTGCTTATTCGAAGACAATCGGGCATTCAGCAAAGAGATAAGGGGGGGGGGAGAAGAAACCAGTGCTCTTTACAAAGCAAAAGCAAGTTAACCCTTTAGAAATAAAATAGAGTGCACTGTTACAGGTATGGTTATACATTATGTGAAGCATATATATACTGTATATATATAAAATATAAAATTGTGTATATATAGAATATAAAATTGTGTATCAAAATAATGCCCTTCAATCTCTTCAGCCTAAATGTCTTCCCATTTTATAAGTGATGCTATGCTTGCCTACCCTCATGTATATTTTGAAGTTTATAAAGTGAGTCAACCTTTTGCTTGCTGTGAAGGTTTTTATCAACACATCAAGACTATTTGCATTTATGTCTTCCCTTCTTTTATCCAAAATCCTCAGAACAACATTACTCTATATTACAATCCTTTACAATTGTAGGTTAAGTCTTGCTATATTCAGGATAAAGAGGTTTAGGAATGCAATCTTGGTGGGCCTGAATAGTATATCAGGATGAGCAGTAGTGATTTATCCAAGATTACAAAATGAGTAGAGATTTGAAATATGAGTAGTGTTTTCAGGATCTTTGCAGTAGCAACTATTTTGAACTGTTAAGAAGAAAGAAAGGGTTATAACATAATGGGAAAGTATTAATTTTGGCTCATGAGTTTTAGTCTTTGGCTAAAGTATTGGCTTAAGAAACCAAATTAGGCTCTAATGGGCTATGGTGACAAATTAACAGTCTTTGCCTAAGGCAGTCTCATATCTTTATAAAACTCCCCCTTTAAAAATGAATCACTGACATACAGGTATGAACTTTCTATGGGCTGAGGCTTCCAAAAAGGGCCAGCTTCATTTCTTTTCTTTTCTTTTCTTTTCTTTTCTTTTTCTTATTTTTTTATAGATCACATCTCGCTTGGCTGATGTGTTTAATCAGCGCTGTGAGGTGAACCGCAGAGCTTCAATCAGTGGCTGTATCATCAATACTTGTGGCTGGGTGAAGGGATCTGGATATCAGGCACTTGTACATGCTGCTTCTGCTTTTGAAGTTGATGTTGTTGTAGTGTTGGATCAGGAACGCCTCTACAACGAACTGAAGCGAGACCTGCCTCACTTTGTTCGAACTGTGCTGCTTCCCAAATCAGGTGGAGTAGTGGAGCGCTCTAAAGATTTCCGGCGGGAGTTTCGTGATGATCGCATACGTGAATACTTCTATGGCTTCCGAGGATGCTTCTATCCACATGCTTTTGATGTCAAGTTCTCTGATGTTAAGATATATAAAGTGGGAGCTCCCACCATCCCTGACTCGTGTCTGCCTCTGGGCATGTCGCAGGAAGACAATCAACTCAAGTTAGTACCAGTTACACCTGGCCGTGACATGGTTCACCACCTATTAAGTGTTAGTACTGCTGATGGCACTGATGAGAATATCTCTGAGACCAGTGTGGCTGGTTTCATTGTGGTAACTGGAGTAGATCTGGAACGCCAGGTGTTCACAGTGCTTTCACCAGCACCTCGCCCATTGCCAAAGAATTTCCTGCTCATCATGGACATTCGTTTCATGGATCTCAAGTAATGTCCAGACTGGAAGAACTCCACCAGGTCCCTGGTAGCTCCTTTACAAATAAAATTACAATCCTAAATGGAATAATTGCCATACAAAATAGAGCTGACAGAAAAGAGGAATAAGAAGTTAGTACTGTACAAGTTGAAAGAAAAAAAAATCCTATTTTTTATCAGCCATTAGAAAGAACTCTTGAGCATGAAGCTGAGAAGATTCATGGATTTTGGCTCATGAACATCTATAATAGATAAAAGAATTGTGGGCTAGCCAGCTACTTTGTTTGTGTTTCCCTTTGGATCTCTTTTCCTCTTATGTTTTCATTCTTCAAAACTGGGATTCTGCCCAACATGGGCATCCATGGGCATCCATCCAAAATGTGAAAGCATGGAAGTAGTTAGAGATGTACACTCTGAGTGATCCCTCTATCCCTGAACTCCCCATATTTATGGAGAATATCTGAAGAATACATATATTTGTATTTTGCTGGCATAGTTACAGAATTCTACAGGATTAGGAACTTTAATTGCACTGAGGTTCCAATTCTTAAGAACTATAATTGTGCTTTAAATTAAGTTATTCTCCATCATTTTGAGGAGGTTGGAGCAGAGTTTGTGATCCCAGTTCCTTTTACATTACAGATCTTTTTTAAGCCTGAAGCTATTGTCTTTCAGTAAATTCCCAAAATGTGAGTAGTTTCATATTTGTGTCCCTATCTATGTAACACTGTGATTTCTAGGGCCTACAAGAACTGAATTTAGAAAAGAAATCTTACAATCTTGCAAATTATTTTGCATTTGCACTAGGGTTTTATAATAGAGAACATAACCTTTACATGCAAGAAACATGAGAATACAGATTTCACATTGTCCAAGTAGCCAAGATACTCCCATTTGTCCCTTTCTTGATAGTAACAAAAATCCTGTCATCAGATGACCCAGAAGATTCCCTGCTGATCCACTGGTAATTCTTATTTACTGAACTTCAGCAGCATCTTTAAAACAAGTTTTAACAAAATGCTGGTTCTTCCGAAATCTATAGAGTAACACTCCTCTCAATAGACAAAACTTGCTATTCTTCTCTGTTGGCCAAGATAACTTTATTTAGCCACTCAGGTAGGAGTGAAATCTAACAAATAAACAACAACCTTGGGGAGGGTTACAGTCTCCTCTACTAAAATATCATTATCTCAACAGCACACTTCTATTTAAGGATACTTTTACTCAGTAGTTTCTCACTAGATTTAATGACATCAAGAGTGATTGCAGTGGAGTAATGACTGTTGTAACACTTTGCTATGTTATAGAAACATTTGAAACATAATCATTAAACTGGTTTGACTTTAATCCAACTTGACTTTTAAGGTACATCAGTATTTTCCTTTAATCCAAATGGCACTATGGAGCTGTATGGAACCACACCCTGTAAACAAGATTGCTTTTCATTCCCCACATCTTGATCACAATCACTTACAAAGTATGAAGATGGAGTGAATTCTCCTGCTGAAGGGTTTAGTCCAGAACTCCACATGGATTCTGATACTGGTTCTTTTTCTGTACAATGTTTTTTAGTCCTACTGCTAATAGGATTGTGTTGAACACTCATTCAGATGATAAAATAAATTTAGAGTTTCAACATAACTCTGTTGAATTTAGGTGAAGCCTTTCTTGTCTTCCTGTTGTACTCTGTACTGGTAGATGTTCAGAGATATTCATCCAGTTGATTCAAAATAATATGCACCACTGGTTCCCATCAGCCAACAAGCTTTTGTGTTTTGGAGACTAAAGTTACATATTAGAATTCTATCCCTGAATTCAATTGTGAATCTAAGTATTTTAGCATCCTATTGTCTTCCATTAGTTTGCTGATGTTTTTCACATGTTAAATGGCTAACTTGTAGGCATACTGTAATGCAATCGGTACTTTTTAAGTCTTCACACATTGTTGATGAATTACCTCATTTAGTCCTGGAGGTTTTGTCCCAAAGTATAAATCAACTGGTAAAAATGACTGGCTTCCAAGCATTAAAAAACAAGGGGATACTTCTGTACTGTCATTCCTAGTACAATTATATTCATACACAAATGATTACATATATATGTTATATATGTAATCTTGTCTGCTTATCCAGTGCCTAGAGTCTGATTCAATCTTTCGCTTTTGCTTTGAGAGTGGTAAATTGTGGTGTGAGATTGCTGATCTGACAATGCAGTTTGAATTTAGATAGGTGCTTTGCAGATGTCACTGCCACCTGTTTCATTCTGTAGAGTTCTGTCAGATTTTGGAGAATATCTGGGCAGTCTTCTCTGCCTGTATTACTGCTTCTTCTTCCTCTCAGAGTAGTATCTTCAAATACATTTGCTCTGCCTGATCAATACACAATTTCAAGTTTGTACAGCAATAATTCTGCAGTCCACTGATACCAACTGTAATTAGTTTTGCAAATGATAGTATGTATGCAAGTAGGTTATCAGTCATCATTTTATGGGTAGTAAATAGGAAATTATAAATCTTGTCATGGATTACCTACTTAAGGGCCTGAAATTACACTTAAGGGGTTAGTAACTGTATTTCCTATGACTTGGTCTTCTACTAACAGAAGCTGCAACACAAAGTATTCTGTTTGCTCTTGAAACAAGGCTGCTCCTGGCTAGTAGTCCTGGCATTTATGTGTAAAATATACAGTATGGCAACTTCCAGTCTGCAAGTTCCAAGATTGGTGCAATGGTCAATTTGTTTTAAAACTTCAAAAACCTCATAACATGCTGAATTCCTCCTTCCTTTAGGACACTGTCTTCCATTCCACCAAATCTATTCTCAATTATCAGATAGGCTGTTTAAAGGTTTTGCAATAACCAAGTAATTTTAAATGGAACATAAGTAAACCACTACAATGGGTCATACTAGAAACCCTGCCAAGATCAAAATCATGTACTACAAAAACCTGTATACTTCCTTATTATTCTTCCATATTCTCCAAAGACCATTAGGGATATGAAATACATAGAATAACATTTCTTCTTTCCTCTTATTCTTTGCAAGTTATTAATTGCACCATACATTTCTGCATCTCTCCATTTGTCGGTAGTTGCATCTCTAAAAATCAACATTATTGAGCAAAATAGTGTTCTGAAAACATCTATTACAACAGTAGTTCACTTCATACCCGCATGTTGTGTACCAATTTTGTAATTCTATGGGTTCTAAAGCATACAAGAACTGAATTTGCAAAATAAATCTTACAGTCATTAACTTTACAATTACATTTTAACATCTGCTCCTATTAAAACAATATTCTCCCTAAGCCAAGATCATGTAGCCATACCTTTGGCCTAAACTAACTATAACTTGATGGAAGTTATATCTATAGATAATTACTACCTACAAATATATACAAATCTACATCTACAAATATATAGATGTAGATACATACTAGACAAAATGTAATGAACAGCATGTTCAATATAGCAGGGTACAGCTTTTGTTAGGCTAAAAGGCAATTTCTGAACCTTGAATCTGAAGACCTACTGTATCCCCTTCATCTTCAGACAACTCTATTGTGTTCTATATGTCTCTGATGTGAAAAGACTTGGAACCTATTTTCTAACCAATGAAAAGGGAGACCTGAATCCCCACCCCCTGAAAATAGGAACGCTCCTCTCTGACACAGGAGAAACACAATGCAATAGTAATGGTGAATGGTATAAAGAGACAATCTGAGCCTCTTTATTCTGGAATTAGATACTGTCTTAACAGGAAAATACTTGCTCATGAGCCCATTCAAAAAACTACCTATCTTTCCTTGAAAAAAATACATTAGGAAGTACACATTTCTGTTTGTACTGAGTGGAGGAAGAAAAACCTTGTAGGTGCCCTTATAAACCATATATAAGAGAATAGGCCCAAGCTGGTAACAGTTTAGCAAAATTCTCTATAGATGCAGAATCCTTTGAAGAACCTCAAGAAGAAGAATTTTACAATGGTTAGGGAGAACCAGGTGACCATTCTGTAGATTTCCTTTCTTGGCTTTCTGTAAGTTTTTTTGGTGCACAGAGAGAAGCAGAGTGCAAGTATTTTAATTTCATAGCTGATTGGAAAGAACTTGCCAAATGATCATGCTTATTAGGATTTTTGGACTAATACTAATTATAATACAGGTTTTCAAAAATTATACATACAAAATTAAAAACTCTTTGAGTTACAACTATGGGAATACTACCAGAGGCCACATGTATTTCTTTTCATTCGTACCGGTAGCAGGACTATACAAAATTATCTTGGACATTTTAGAGTCTAGAAACATGAATTCCATACATATAATGTCCTCTATCAGAAATAAAACTAAAGATTCTGGTCAAGATATTTTAAACAGTTTAATCTGCAGGAGAATATTTTTTGCAAATTCTTTAATAAATTTGTATCAAAATACTGTACATCCACAACACAAACATTAAAAACCTTCATAAATATAGAAACAAAATTATATATAATAATGACAAGTATGCTATCTAAGCTTAAAATCGCAGCACTTCTAAGCAGTTTCCCATGGCGATATACTGTAGCACTAGCAACAAAATTATATTATTTAATAATAATAAAACATAAAATTAAATTAGCAACAAAAATACGAGACTTCACACAGCGACCCATAGTCGTCCGAGTGTAAAATAAAAACGCAAACTCTCTACGATTCCCGCATGGCCATTCTGCACTTCTGTCCCTGCCCTCCTAATCTATCAAACTATTGGTTAAGATGCTTCCAGACGCCTAACGTCACTCACACGCATGCGTATAGATCTAATTTTCTAGCTCTAGCTTTTCAGCTCTTTTTCCGAGTCGTGATTTATAGTGGCGCGGTTCCGCCCCTTTACGCAAACGAATCCGTTCTCGCTTTTCGCCTATACGTAGCTTCTTGCGCATGTCCGCAGGAGTGCGCAAGGAAAGGAAGGAGGGGTGTAGAGAGAGGGTGACTGCGCGCGCGCCTGCGGGCAGCAACCTGACCAACCGGCGAGCCCGAGCGGGTTTGAGAACGCGCATGCGCGCCCTACTTCCCGTGCTGGTGTTTCTTGTGACTGCTTGGGCCGACCGACCGAGTACTTCGTTTCCCGGAGCGGCAGCCAGGCGCGGCTACCGAAGGGACGGCGCTCGCGGGTAGGTGCCAAGGTTGACGGCAGCAAAGGGAGAGCTTCGTCTCCACTTCAGGGAGTGGCGGGCGTGGAGAGGGGTCCTTCCCCGCCCGTGGGGTGACGGCTCCGTGGGCCTAACGGCTCTCGGCTCTTTCTCAGGATCAAGAAGAGCGAGAGGCGAGGGAGGTTGTTGCCTCCTTTAAGTTCTACTATTTCCTTCTCGTGCTCGGGGCGCGAGTGTAACTTCTGCCTCAGCTAAGCACCCCTGAGGGCCTCTCCCACGAATAAGACACCCGCCTCACACCTCTTTCCCGGTGGTTTCGCTGCTCTTTGTCACGCCCCGAATGGGTTCCGACGCCTCCTGCTGCTGCTTCTGAGTTACGAAGGTTCCCCACCCCACTCCGAGTTTTATTGGTAGTCGTAGTTTGCCCTACCGACATAACTCGTGGATGGATAAGTTACTTATCCAAACTTTGCCGATAATCCTCCTCTCCTTTCGAGTTCTTTTTCATAAACCTTGGTCCTTACCCAGTAATCTGTTTAAGGCTACACCCCAAGGATAACTTATAGGTACTGTTAAGCGTGGAGTTCATAGTTGTAGGCTACATCTGGAGGTATGTAGTTATTTAGTTGAAAGATAGGAAATTGGCTTTCTGTTTCAAACTCTGCGTTTTGAATTGGGAGTGTATGGCCACTATTTATTTTTTTAAAAAGATTATATTATCTTACAATAATTCTTCCCTAAGCAGTTTAATGTAGGTGCTTGAGAAGTAGAGGTGTCTACTATTTGTTAGAATATTTTCATTGCTGATACTTTTATACTCAATTTTGCACACATTCTTCCGTATTTGAACTCAGTCTCAGTTTACTTCTACATAAAAGAAAAATGAATATTTGTTACTTCCGGAGTGTTGTTTGGGAGAACCTTTCTTTATCTTGCATGCTAACAAAATAGCAATATAGACCCCATGTTTTCATTAAGGAGGTCTGCATTCAGTGAAATTTGTTGTGGGAATTTCTTTAGTCACATCGGTAATTGATGAAGACCTTCCTGTAGTAGAGTTTGCTTGAAAAAGTAGTTCAGTAGTTGAAACTAGAGCAGAGTAGATATGCAAAAAAATATTTTTGAGAGTTACATTTTGATCTTGAAAAATGAACACATTTTTAACTTAAAGTCTGTTTTTTAGTTCATATTCTGTTGATCACTTTTTTTCTGTTTCCAAGTTGCCTGCATGTTGTTCTTGTGCACTGCAAGCCTCTTTAGTCTCTCTCTATTCATTCTTGTTTCTTTTCACTCATGATACTTCATTGTTTTCTTGTCATGGTTTTTGCTTTAGCCCCATAGTCCATGAACTCTTTTTTTGAGTACAGTATTTACATTACTCAATGCAAATTCTGATTTAGAATTCATATTTATCTGGAGTTTTCCATATTAACATGTCTCTTCATTGGAGTAATCTTTAGAGATTTTTCTGTAATTGCTTTTATCATCTGAGGTAAGATGGGTGCTCTGACAACCTTCTAAGTCTTGATTTTTATTTATACAGTTCTGTTCCCTAAAGTGTTTTTGCTGCTGACATTTTTATCTTTTTGTGCTAAGATGTTTTAAATTATTTAGCTTTTATTATTAAATTATATTTTTAATGAATTACCCCTGTATGTAAGAATTTCATCTTGCTTTTGCACACTAGAAGAACAAGATATATTTAAATAGTTTATATGTGTGGTACTTAGACTGGGACCAACAGCATTTGTTTATAAAGTGAGCTTTTTGGTCAGGAGAAGTATAGAGTAAAGAAATAGGTTATATTTGTATATCCTTCCCAGCTATCATCCAGTTGTTAGGTGGTCTTGACTCATATAGCACAGAAGGCAGACACAGATAAGGGCATTTGCCAGTAAGCTGATTTTTGTAATAAAAAGCCTATGTATGAGGAGAAACTTGTTTTTGCTGTAGATAAGAAAGTGAATAGGTAATAGCAGGTATTCAAGCAATGACATGCTATAGTGGAAGATCTTGATAGCTATTTCTAATGTAGTAATGGAGAAAAATTAGAAAACAAACAAATGGAGAAAAATTAGAAGAAAACAAACAAATAAAAGCTATTTTAAAGCTGTGTTTTGATGAAATGCTTAACTAAATCAGGGGGTAGTTCACATGTAATGCAAGCCCCATAACCTAATCAGTTTATGGTTCAAGAAGGTTGTTTTGGATTAACTAACCTTCCTAGGTTGCATGAAATAGGAAGGATAGTTAACAGAGTGTTGATACTCCCCACCTGCTGCTAGTAAAAAGAGGTGTGCCTAGAGTGGTTCCAAAAAATGGAACACCTCTAAGTACTCCTTATCTCAGAGCTTTCTCTTTTTCATCTCCCACCCCTCTGGCTATCAGAGACAGTTAAAACAGGAGCAGAAAAGGTGTAGGGATGCATAATCTCCCTTCCATTCTACACCAGCCCTAATCAGGCCACCACAGGTTTTTTTTTCTTTTTCCTTAGGGAATATAAAGCAGGAAGTGACAGCTTCCCATCCATTTTCCTGATGGCTGGACTTCCTGCAAAGATGGCTGCTCTGCTTCTCATTTGTCTGCCATCATGTTGCTGGAGTAAATGTTTATCCCAGGGTAGCAGCAAACCAGGTTAGCGTTGATGTGTGAATACAGCCTAACTAACTTTTTGGGAGGAGGACTACACCTGCAACCATCAGTTTATTTTGAATGCTGTTTACTTCTTCCAGAATTTGTGTTTTTAGATCCTTATAGTAAGTAAACTACCCGGATGAATCTGTTACCACTGCCATTCTCAGCTAACACAAATTGTGGATAAGCCTTTAATAGGGTTTGTTCTTAGGTAATTTTCTGGTTAGCTCTTGGGCCAACTGGTAATGATGGATGGCTTTCCACCTAGAACAGGAGAAGGCATTCTGATACCCTTTCAATATTTTAGACTACAACTTCTACAAGTTCCAGTTAATTTAACTTGATGGTCAAGCACTAAACAGCTAGTCCTAGACTTATGACCACAATTAGGACTGGAACTTTCATCACTAAGCTATGTGGTCGTTAAATGAGTCATGCCCAATTTTATTACCTTTTTTGCCATAGTCATTTAAGCAAATCACAGTGGTTGTTAAGAGAATCACACAGTCGTTAAGTGAATCTCACTTCCCCCATTGACTTTGCTTGTTGGAAGCCTCCTGGAAAGGTTGCAAAGGGCGATCACATGACCCTGGGATGCTGCAACCATTGTAAATATATGCTGGTTGCCAAGCGCCCAAATTTTGATCATGTGACCATCGGGATGCAGCGGTCGTAAGGGTGAAGACCAGTCGTAAGTAACTTTTTTTAGCACCATCTTAACTTTGAACAGTCGTTAAATGAATGATCATAAGTCGAGGACTACCTGTAGTGGTTTTGCCCCTCCAAATTTAAGTGGCATCTGGTTGCCTTTTTCCCATTCTGGAATAGCAACTTACATGTCAGAGTTTGCATGATGTATTGAAGGGTAAGATGTACGATAAAAGTATTAATTTTTTTTCTCTCATCTACTGCAATACATAGGGTAGAATGACAAGGGACATTTAAACATCTGGTTTAATTGGACTTAGAGTTTAAAATCTAATATACTTTCAAAACAGAATATGGCATATATGTAGTCTTACTGCTGCTGTTTAGTAGAGCTGTGAAGACCTGGCTTTTCACCCAGGCCTTTGGCAGGGAGAGTGAGACCCCTTGCTTCATTGTACTTGCCATCTTTTATGTTTATCTTTTGTTGATTTTATTGTAATTTTTTTGATTGTTGTGAGCCACCTGGAAGCTTTGAGAGTTGGGCAGTATATAAGTTTAAATAACAGTAACAATAACAACCCTGTGTAGAATTGTGCAAATCATAGATTACATGTGCCCCCCCCCCAAGCCATTTTCAGTTTTTGGGCTATTGAAAACAATTTTTACCATACTTTTAAAGACAGCTGGCATAATTTCCCACCAATTTTAGATGGGAAGTAGATAAAAAACGTTTAAAACCTGGAATAGAATTATAGTGTTTACTAAAGTTAACGCCTATCAAATAAGTAGCTGGTTACACAATAGTCAGACCACTGCTGAAAGTTGATTTAGATGAAGTTCTGTCTAGAAACCTCATCAAAAAGTTATCTTTTTGGCTCTCTACACTACCAGAATAAGACTGAAAAATCCCTATCCTGCTTACAGGTCTATATATTTTGCAATGTATGCACTCAGGTGGTATTGGAACAAAGCATGCATTAGGGTGGAACCCCCCCCCCCATTTAAAGAGTATTTATATGTAAATGAAATCCAACATAATAAGTCAAAATACCATTTTAAAGAGGGGAAGTAACTTAATATGGAAATATTCAGAGGGATGGTTTTCTACAGTCACTCAATTTATTTGCTGTCTATTGGAGAAAGATGGACTCACGTAGAAGATAAAAATTGGGATTACATAAATAAATACTCTGGAAGTAGCTTGTTTAGTTCAGATACAGTTGCCTGTGACACCTGACTCAAGAATGAAATCTTGGTGGGATGGTACATTATATCAATATAGTTATTCCATGAGGTTTTCAGTTATTTTATACTATCAAGTTCTGCTTTTTTTAAACAAAATAACTTGCCTTCTGGATTCTTAGCAGCTTTTTTTTCAAGCAGCATATAAGATGAAAATATAACCATGCACGTGCTTGTGAAATTCATTCAGTTGTTAAAGTGCTAACAATAAAAGCTTTAAAGGAGAACATGAAGCTTGGTGAATAATATTTCTATATAGTTCCCCACCCCCACCCCCCAGTACTCTATCTTAGTATCATTGAAGAGATATCTATTACATTATCCAAAAACTCAATTGTGCCAATTCTCTGGTTGTCACACTGCTTGGAAAGAAAAAACTAATCTTTTTTTACTAAATTTAATTTGTGTATGAGAGTAAAAGTGCCCATGTTGCAGGGGGTGGGGTAAAGATTAAAGATCTTTAAAAGGCAGTCCTAATATATGACTGTCAAATCTCATCAGGAAGCTATACTGTATGCCCTTTCAGCCTTTTAAATCCATTACAGAAACTCATATGTACGTCCCTTGTGGGAAAAGTTTCAGATAAGACAAAAAGATTTCTGCATGGTAAAAAATACAATAGCTGAAAGTTTAATGTGCAGAAGGAGTTTTAAAAATGGAAATTTTACAGAAAGGAAGAAAATCAAAAACTACATCTTTTTTATCGAATTATTTTAGACTTGAATGAGGCCATTTAGAGCAATGAATTCAATGCAGTAATCCAAATTTAGTAAGTGGGGATCTAACCTTTGCTTTAACACATCATATACATGATACACATCACACAGGTAAAAGTGATAGCTTATACCTCATCCCAAAATCAGTTCCATTGTCAAAGTCTTCTAAGATTTATTCAGAAACTCTTTTCCTGCAACTTAAGACCATTTTTCTGTGTTCTGTACTCTGGGAAGATAAGAACAGGTCTTGTCCTTGCTTTAAATATGTTAGACCTGCGTGAACTGTAACAGTACTGAAAAAAGATAAGCACTTGAAATAACTCTTTGCTCTGGCTTGGGCACTAAAATAAGAGAACATGCAGAATGCATGCTTCCCACCTCATCTCGCATTGTTCTAAGAGACTTCCTGTCTTATATTGCTGTACAGGAGAAGACATTTTACCTTAAAGTTAACTTTAGTTTGGGATCAAGGCATTCTTTTGCAATCAATATTAATATAATATATGAATCTGAACAGTTTTATTCAGAAAAAATGGTGAACTATAATATGAGAAATAATAAAACTTTTATACTGAATCCATCTAAAAAGTATACTGATACTTCTGTAGTTTTAGATCTGCTATATGATTTAGTCACTTAGAAGTTATTCATGTATTGAATTACCAGGTTGTCTGAAGCTGATGGCTAATATAACAATTTTTAAGATACAATCACATGACCAACTTCTAACCACCACTAACTGGTAGAAAATGTTATTAAGTTTTTGAAGAGCAATGGATAAGAAGTTGTGATATGGCAAACGTTAGTTGGGATGTGTAATTCCTCTCAGAACTCCAATCGTGATCTTTCTGCTGGAGGTAGATTCTTCTGGTTGTTACTTTATATGCAGCTCTCTGTAAATCCTATCTGGTGAGTTGTAGAACACTACATTGGGAGACCAATATAGGTGCAGGTAGAACAACAAACCTAGCCTTTTCTTCTGCAGAATCTATTGCAGTATTACAACCTCCTATTTGAATGGATGGAACCCTTCATTTACAGAGTAATTCTCTATCCAAGACATGTTATTTGTCTTGATAGTATCCACAAGGCTTAAATTATAGCTCTTTTTTATTTCAATTAATCTATTAAATATGACCTGTTTATAACTTACAATATGTCGATTTTCAAAAAACTTTTGAAAGCATTTTTTCAGCAAATACAAATCATAGGATTAGAGGACAAATGTTTAATAGATTGGAAGCTGGTTAAACAAGGAACATAATGTAGGAATAGATGGTATAAAAAAACCCAAGTATGCACTGTTCAAAGGGTGTTTTTCTGGAGTGAACACTGAGATAGTCCAGTTCACAAATGACACATTCATAATACAATCTATTAAATCTAATGCAGATTCTGAAGAACATAAAGAACAGAAAAATGGTAACAGAAAAAAAATCCAATTGGATAAAAGGTATAAAGGAAACCGGTGCAAATAGATGCAAAGTATGACATATAGGAACAAAGAAATTATCTCTCAAATAACACTGATTAGGTAAACTAATAGTAACTTTCCAGAAACTTTAGAATTTTGGTAGAAATTTCACCAAAAATATTAACCCTATCTGCTCAATTTTAGCAGTTGAAAAAATTTGACAAGCGTTAATGGCATGGATTGTAAAATAAGTAAATAAAAGTTCACAGAACGTTTTCTGTCCCCTTCTCACCTCTGTAATTGTGAAAGGCATCAGGACTGACTTCTTCTTTTAAACAATGGGGCTGTTAAGAATCACTTTCTAGTAGTAGTCTCCAATGCCCTACCTTACATCATTCAGGATGATTTTTTTGTTGTTGTTCAGGACAGTTTTTAGGAACTATTTAATATAAGATTTAATAATTGCATGGAAGTTAAAGTAGTGATTACAGCTAGTTTAGAAATTTTAAAAAATGATAGAGATTTCTATTAGAGGAGTTGTGCCTTCTCAGTGGCAGCATCTACCCTATGGAATAGCATCCCCCTGAAGATTTGGATGGCCCCAACCCTGTTAGCCTTTTGCAAGGCATTAAAGACCTGCTGTCCCCCCAGGCATTTGTGTCAATGGGTAGATGAGCTCTGCTGCTATTGCTGGTGAGTCAAGTCAGTGGTTTTCTTGGGCACCAGGGGTTGTCTTGTGTAGTTGTTTCTTTTAATCTTGTAAACTGCCCAGAATCACCTATATGAGATGGGCAGCTATATACATTTTATATATAAATAAGTAAATGAATCTATCAGTAGTAGTAGCTACTTGCAGTCAGAAGTACAATTCCCATGTACAGCTGCAGAATACTCTCTGAATAGTAGATGCTAAAATCAGATAGGGAGATTGCAGTATAAGCAGAATACCAGTTACTGGGCTTATAAAGAAAGCTTTCATATTTTACTCTCGAGGTTGCAAAAGAGTTTTGGTTCTTTTTTGTTGAAAATAGAATACAGGTTAACAGTAGTTTCACCCAGTAAGATACTACTTGCTGGTTCTCTCATTCACTAAAATGTCCTTTGATTTTCCCCAGATTTTTTGTTTATCCATTAAGCATTATCATAAGTTTCTTATAGAACATTTATTAACATAAGTAATAAAATAAAAATGAGTCTTTTCTCTAGCTGTATATTAGGTATGGGCCACATATTCTGGCCAAGGACCTCACTGAATAATTTTGGGAACCTAATGGGTACTAATTAAGCAGAACTACATGGATGGAATTGGGTTTTTAAGAAAATTTTAAGGGGGTTACTTTAACTTTAATATGCCTAATTAAATGTTAATGTTCCAGTTTTCACATATATTTGTGCTTCAAAATAGTGGGAAACTACTGATATTATTCAGCAGAGGTCAGAGAGGATTCTGAGGGTAGCAAAAGGGAAAACCAAACATTATGAAACAGTTTTACAACAGAGATGGCTTGCTCACTGTCCTTTTTTTGTAGCATCAGAACCCCCCAAGTTTGTTTTCATTGAGGTTTGGCCCTAAACTTCCAAATAGCAGCAGTGATTTTCTGCACTTTTTTAAAAGTAAAAAATATGTTACATTTTTAGTAGCTGAATTTTAAAAAGTGTGTTCCCTGGCTGCAAAAGGGGCTTTCTACTACTGTTTACGGTATTTTATATTAAATTCTATAAACTGCCTTCTTGGCTTGCAGATGGCTACAACAACTTTTGCATCTGATTTGTGGCATGTTTTTCCTATTCATGCATTCCTCCATTCCTTTCCTGGTTTTTCATTTTCTTGTGGACAAGAGTGTGTTCTAATTTCCACTTAGTAAATTGATCTCACTGGATTTTTCATTTGAAATTTCTTTCCCTGTTAGGCATATAGTACAGTAATCTGTCAGTCTCTGTGGATGTAGGATATTCCATAATCATTTTTATTTTATCTAACACTTCTCAGATCTTTAAGCTGTAGCCCTTAGAGTTTGGGGCTATGTGCAAGCATTAATGTCGATTAACATAATTTTTAAATTACTTTTATCACCTGGTAAAGGAAGTATTTCAACTCCTGTTTATCAACATTTAGCCTTTATAACTCAGTTGTTTATATATGTATGCACATGTACACACAACCCACAAGGGGGATGCACAGTGCCTTGGATCTGATTCCTAAAAAGGGCCTTAGAACATGGGAGAGTGAACCTGTCTCCAACTCTTTCAAGCAGACATGCCTTTTCCTGGAAAGATACAGCTGCTTTAAAGAGTAGTGGTCAGGTGCCATGTTTCTGCTTCAAAGCACTTCTTTGGAATCCAGTCTGAAGCCCTTCACACTACTAATGTATATATAATATAATATTATATATGTTTCATAATATTAAACATATGTTTCAAGTCCTATGCTTAGTGGTAAACAAAGAACCATTTCTCTTCTGGTTCTTTGTTTACCGCTAAGCATAGGACTTGAAAACTAATATATCAGATTTTATCTTATTCTCTTGAACAAATAATTAGTTTTTTGAGTATTTGAAACAATTTTATATCCCATCATGTATTATATAATTATTTAGGGTTGATTATTTAGGGTTATGATTATGTGCCAACAAGTTGGTGTTCATTGTTAAGAGACCACGTAGATAGATCCTCTCCAGGATGATCTGTACCCAACCTATCCCTTCAAATCTTTTAACAGTATATCTTTTGCTTCTGTAATTGAATCCATCCACCTTGCAGATAGTCATCCTCTTTCTTTCCACCTTTCCCAGCATTAGGGACTTTTCAAGAGAGTTGCATAATTATATGAATATTCACATAATGTGTGTAAAATGTGATAATTTGAACCTAGTCATTTCTGCCTTGAGTTAGAACCCTGGATTAATTTGTTTTATGACCTATTTGCTTGTCTTCTTGGCTATCCAGGGTATTTTCAGGAGCATTCTCCAATACCAAAGTTCAAAAGAATCTATGTTCTTCTTCAAAGTCCAACTTTTGCTTATGTAATGTCTCAGGGAAAATCATTGCCTGCACAATTCTAATCTTTGTAATTAGAATTTCTAATTCTAATCTGAATAACTTTTCCAGCACCTTCATTGCTACCCTGCAGGGTCCTAGGCTGATTGATTGATTTAGCAAATTTAGATAGCTACCCATCTCACCAAAAGTGACTTTAGGCAGTGTACAACAATATTTCTTGATTGCTGGTTCTTTTACTGTTGATAGTTGATTCTAAGAGGTAGAAGCTATCTACAATATCTTCATTGTCAATTCTAAGGCTGGTTGCTATACCTACATCATTAGTTTGGTCAATCTTAAATTTAATCTTGATCCCATTTTTTCACAGTGCTCCTTGACTTTCGTTATTAGAGCTTGTGGATATTTGCATTTTCAGCTATCAGAGTAGTGTCATCAGCATATTAACAGTTACAGTATTGATGTTTATTCCTCCAATTCTAAAACCATACTCTTATTCCAATCTAACCTCCCTCAGTATATATTCATCATAGTCATAGGTGCCTCGTAATTACTACTTTATTTTCTTGAACTTTGAAAATGTTTTATGCCTTGTCTGCTTGGTGCAAATGGTATTACCAGGTCTTGTCATGAAATGTCTGGAAGAATAAACCAAGCTTAGAAAACACAGTAAATTCAACAATTCAACCCTGAGTTACATATATTCTCCACTATTGCTGCAACTTCAGTCTGATACTACACTCTCTTTCAAGAAGAAATTCTTTGGAAATTTGAAGGTGGGAAAGGGAAATGGTCAAAATTATGTGGACCTTCTAGTACAGATCTGAATAATCCCATCAATATTCTTAATCTAGGGAACAGATGGAAAGTGTTTTAGGATTTATACTTTAATGTTAATATCTCCTTTTTCAAAGCTTTCTGCATTTACATTGTTTCGAGATAGGAACTCTGCCATTGTATTTGTATATAAAAGTAAAGTAGATCTTAAGATTGTTAATGTGGTTTCTCAAATAACATAACCCCATAGTTTTCTGAATTGAATTAATCAAGTCTCATGATAATATAATACAAATTCTGTGTTGTTTAGAGAATAGTATGCAGGGTTCCCAAAATAGAATCACCATTTTTCCTCCATGGATATTTTACACTTGAGGAGTGATTCCAGTTTAGGGATTAGTATATCTGTTGCTGCTTTTCCCCAATGACTGGATATAGCTCTCTCTTTTCTAAGATGTTATGAATGACAGGTGACTAAGGAGCTACTATATGTAGCTGTACTGTTTATTCAAAACAAAGATTTAGGCCTAAGATTACAGATATACTGTACATTAGTAGTAATATATTACCAAGTTAGTAAGACTGATGAAAAAAGTGATCCTCATTTTTTTCCATTTCAGCAAAATGCTAGCAAATTCTTAAGAGAATTTTAATATCATTTGTAAAATAGAGAGCTCTCCTTATTTAGTAGTACTGTACCAACAAAAGAGAAAATATTTAGTAGTAGATTGAAACAAAGCCAAAATTGTTCTTGTTATGTTACAGAAGAATTCAGTCAGAAATGAATTTTTGAAATTTCAGAATTATTAATCTGAATAAACTGAGTCATAGACTACTTATAAAATTATATGAATAAAAATACAAATATTTTCTTGTGGAATAAAGTATCTGAAATGAAAATGTAACTTTCATTTTCCCAAATAAGATTGTTTTCTAATCAACATGTTGCGCCACGGACACATTCAAACATATTTAACGGTACTATATAGGAACTAGGAATACTGTAAGAAGATTTTCTCACCAGAAAATCCATGCCAATATAATACAGTGGTACCTCGGGTTACGAACGCCTCTGCTTACGAACTTTTCGGGTTACGACCAGCTCTGGCCGCAAAAATTTACCTCGGTTTGCGAACTCCGCCTCGGGGTACGAACCAGATCCGTGGCCATTTTTCCGCCCGTGCCACGTGGTCCGTGGCCATTTTTCCGCCCGTGCCACGTGGTCCGCGGCCATTTTCCGCCCGTGCCATGTGGTCCGTGGCCGTTTTTCCGCCCTGCCCCACGGTCCGCGGCCATTTTTCCGCCCTGCCGCGTGGTCCGCGGCTGTTTTTCCGCCCTTGACGCGTGGTCCGTGGACGCCGGAACGGATTAACGGTAATTACATTGAACCTTATGGGAAAATTTGCTTCGGGTTGCGAACAAATCGGGTTGCGACCAGAGTCATGGAACGGATTAAATTCATAACCCGAGGTACCACTGTAAATGACACATGGCCGAGGTTATTTCAAATTATTTTTTAAATACAACTTAAATATACGATGGGAAAGGAGTGGGATTTTTAAGCACTTTTATGTTTAAATACCATACAAGAGGCAATTAAAAACAGGATTAGATACAACAATATAAAACAACTGAACACAGAACTTTAGAAATATTCTCTTTAACTTTATCTCTTTTTTTCACTACCTCTTGGTAATTTCAATTAAAAATGGAATTAACAATTGGGAACAACTATAAGCTGTCAGTAAGCGTTCATAGTAGTGTCAGGTTAGTTAGCAAAATATTGTTTAAAATATTTGGGAGAATATTCAGGTAACTACCAGTTGATGAGGCTCTAGGAGCGTACACATATTGCCATAAAGGCCTAGAAAACTGTTTGAGAGCATTACTAACTCAGCAAAGTATTGATATGGCTTTCATGCTTTACGCTGATACTTTTTTCTCCTATTTTGTATTTTAAGTTCTGTATTTGTATTTTATTTCAAGAATATTCCTGAATGCATAGGACAGATTATTACTGATACTGACACTGACTTTGTGCTTGATGCAGTGGAAAACTTCTGATAAACTAGGGAATATGAACTGATTAGAACTGCAGTAATAACAAGGCTCAGCGATGAAATTGCATTCATTCTGCTGTGATCCTTTATAGTTCAGTGCGTTTTGGCTTCTACTCATGTAAATTGCTAGGTTTTCAGAAAATGTTCTATTATTTTATATGTAATAGTTAGTCACCTTTGCCAGCAGAAGTAGCTGTTGTTCCTTATGAATAATTTACAAGATTGATAATCATGTTGCTCAGTAATACATTGTCAGACATATAGAATGACAACATGCAATGTTCTCTAGATCTAACATCTACTGTGATTGACCTGTCCTCCAGTATAAGTTATAGGTGATGCTTTTAGCTGGCTTTTATCATTTATATTGTATATATAAGTTATGTTTATACTGATATTTGGTTCAGGTTGATGGTCACCATTGAGTGACAAATATGGCTTAGAAATATTTTATTTTTGACTACATCCCCCCCAACAAGACCTTGATTTCCAAGTCTTAAGGACTGTAGAGAAAAATTGAGCCACAAAATATTTTAATGTGATTTAAAGAGAGAGAGAGAAAGAAAAGGTGCTTAAGTTCCTAACAATCCACAGTATCTTAAAGAGGAAATTAGAGTCCACAAAACAACTTACATCTTTCTATATTATACAGAGATCTTCTGGAAATGCGGCAAAGTAAATAAAATATTTCCTTTACTGCTTTTTTTTTTAAGTCCTATTTGAGGAATTAAACAGGATTTTCTTCTTAGAATGTAGGGATACATAGCAACCTTATGGATGGTAGGCACTGTAAGGCCCCACATGTAAAGATTATGTGGTCAAACCTGCAAGAGCAAGCCAAGAAGGCAGATTGCAGTAGTGAAAGTTTGTGAACCCTTTAGAATTATCCATAATATTGCGGTATTGTGACCTACAATGTGATTTGAACTTCATCTAAGGCCTGTTCTGTTTAAAATTCTGGTTAAACAACACAGTGTACTGTGTCATATCTTTCTTAAACACATTGAGCCAAGTTGCATTTGTTAAAAAAAACTATGTGAAGTTTAAGATTTAATGATTGGTAGTCCTCTTCATTTAGCATTACTGACTTCAACTCAAGGTTTTCTTTACCCATTGATCAATCCCCCACTTCAGCATTGCTTTTGGCCCATTCCTCTTTGTAAAACTGCTTCAAATCGCATATCTTTATCTGTCTTGCATGAACTGTTTGCTTTAGGTCATGCTACAACATTTCACCTGTTAAGGTTAGGGCTTTGATTCAGTCTTTCCAAAACACAATATTTCTTCTCTTTCAGCTATTTTATGTTTAAGGTTATTGTTGTGTTATATCACCCATATTCTTTTGAGCTTCAGTTTACAGACATATGCTCTGACCTTCTCCTGTAGAACTGGTAAATCCAGAATCCATTGTTTCCACAATGATTGCAAGCCATCTAGATCCTGAACTTGCAAAGCATCTCCAAATTATATAATTATAAGATTTGTCTTTGTTCTGGAGTGGGCTCCACAAACTCACACCTGATCTCATTGATTGGAACATCTGATTCAACTCGCACTCTTGATTATTCTAGGTCTTCACATATTTTTTCTAACAAAGGCAGTTTACTGGCTCCATGAGTTCAATAAAGACATTACACTCTTTGGGTTATTGTTTGTTTCACTAAAATCTCTTTATTAATAAGACTTAAAGGAATCTCTGATGATATTGTAAGGCATGGTACTGCAGGAGTATGGATAATTCTAAAAGGTTCACAGGCTTTCTCACCATCATATCACCTCTTGGTTCCATACTTCTGGATAATCTGATTAGAGGAAAAAAGAAGACAATTGAAAATACAGTATGGCAAAGGTGGAGAGTTAGTTACAGAGAGCACAGAGTGTGTTGATAAAGGAAGCAGATAAGAGAAGTAAATTGTGCAAATTTAACAATGCGTGATTCAAGGGGTTTTATGGAATTCTTGACCAACAAGGTTTTGGTCTTTCTTTGAATAGGTAGTTTGGAAATATAATGTTTATCTAATCCTTTCTGCCTGCTAATGAAAGAAATGTTAGCAGAACACTTTCCTTTTCCCCTCCCCACTGCACATTCCTTACCTCTGCTTTGGTGGGACCCTCAATTTTTAAAAATAATTTTATTAAAGATTACAATTGAAAAAAAAATACAAACTACCCAAAAAAATGTACGATTAGGAAAAAAAGAAAAAGTGTAAAAAAGAAAAAAGTATAAAAAGAAAAAGGGGAAAAGAAAGAAAATATATAAAGAGGTAACTTCATCACTGTCCCCTAGGACCCTCAGGCCTGAAGGCATAATCAGATTTTGAGGGACCTGCAGAATGTTAAGAGGGATGGAGCTAACCTCACTTCCAGAGGGAGAAGATGCCATAAGGCGGGCGCCATAGCAGAGAAGGCCCACCACCTGGGACCCACCAAGTGTAGTTCCCTGACAGACAGCACCCACAGCACACCTTCTCTGCCAGATCTGGTAGGACAGGCAGATATAACTGGGGAGAGGTGGTCCCTTAGATCAGGGTTCCCCAGGCCTCAGTCCAGTACCGGTCTGTGGCCTGTTAGGAACTGGGCCACACAGCAGGAGGTGAGCAGCGAGCGAGTGAAGCTTCATCTGTATTTGCAGTTGCTCCCCATCGCTCGCATTACCGCCTGAGCTCCGCCTCCTGTCAGATCAGTGGCGGCATTAGATTCTCATAGGCGCGCAAACCCTACTGTGAACTGCGCATGCGAGGGATCTAGGTTGTGCGGTCCTTATGAGAATCTAATGCCTGATGATCTGAGGTGGAGCTGAGGCAGTGATACTAGCGCTGGAGAGCGGCTGCAAATACTGATTATCATTAGCAGAGAGGTTTGACTGCCCAGAGAGCAATCCCCTCACTCAAGGAAGAATTAACCCTTGCTAGAACTCACTCACTCACACAACACCCCCTGGGCCACTTTAACTAACCAGGAGGAGCATGGATCTAAAGAGCAGATGGCTGAGCTCACAGCCCTAAGGATCCTGTCCACTTCCTCAAGTCTAACAGGCTCAAATCGTTCCCAAATAACAGGGCAAGACTCCTCCCTAGGCATCTCCACTGGACCTGTAACAAGGCCAGCATCCAACTGAGAACAAATCTGAGTGTCTTTGTCCGACAGATGTTCAGCAAATTCCTCCACAAGCCCCTATAAGAGGTTCTCCAAGCCCCCCTTACCCAGGAGGACTCCTGTCACCTGGAATAGGATTGCGACAGCTATCTGCAGATGCAATAAGAGCAGAGAAGTACTTTGCTGCCCTTACTGCCAAAAGCCTCATCATTCATTCCATATCAGCAAAAGTCCATTAAAGGTTGCCAGAAATAACTACATATCTATTTTAACCTTGATCAAGTAAGCCAACTCTATATTCCTTTCAAGTACTTTTAACAATCTTGATTTTTAATTCCTTCAAATAATGCCTTAGAGCTTGATTTCTTTTCATTTTTTTCTTGTCCCTTCACAAAAAATTCTTCAAGACTTTAACAGATCTCATTTGTACATCCAGTAAGAAAGATTGTCCAAATCATCTTTCTGGTTTGATACATGTATGTCCCCTTTTATTATTAGGTCATCAACTGGTTTCATTTGTATATCCGGTATCTCATCTCTATCCATCTCTTTCTTATAGCGTGTCATATTTAAATTCACATTCAAATCAAATTCAGTCTTATCCAGTATAGCTTGTTCTTACTCTGTGACATCATTAGCACATCTGATCCATGGTATCAGATATTCTTAAAATTAATTTCTGAGTCCTTTGTTCAAAAATATCCTGCAAAATATCCAATGTTAAGGTAATTTGCTCCATTTTTGTTAGCAAGTCAGATTTAAGTATTCTTTTCCTTTAATTGTAATCTTTATTTTCGTCTTGCTCCCTCTAGTATCCAACCTTCAAAGTCCCATCCTATCATGTTTTTTTCTTTCAAAAAACACAAACAACCATAATTTCCCACAGGAAAGATTTTTATAATTAATTTCAACTATTCCAAATCTCTCTGGACCCTTAGTCCATTTTTAACTTTCCAGAATCAACATATGAAACACCGTTTTCCTGTTGGTTCCAAAAATAATATTTTTCCAAATCCTTAAAATCATATTTAAAACTTCTTTTGTTAAGGAGAAGGAGACTCACCCAGTGAATATAATAAAGACTTGCCGCTCAGAAGGGTCTTAATATTTCCAAAGCAATAAAAAGTAATTCAAAAACTGATTAAGAAATGAGGCTCGGTCAAGCGTTTTGTCAGTAAAATGCTGCATTACAACTGTGAGTTTAGATGGTATCCCTCGACTCCCAGCCACTCAACTCATAAGCTGACCTCAAACCCTCGGTTCCTGCTGTCTGCTCACAAGGAGCAGCTGTCCAGAGTGCATGTGGGCTATCTCATGATCTCTCCTTTCTCCGGAGAGATTTCGCCAGCCAGGATCCAGCATCCAGCCACTGATCATAAACACCGTCCTGCTGCAGCAGAGACAACTAGCTCACCATGGCGCTCACTGGAAGTCCAGACCCTCAGCTTTTTAAAACAGATTTTTCAGCATAGAGGGAAAGAATGAGGGAAAATCCAGATGTGTAAAATTGTATGATTGCTTAATATATTTCAGTTGTCAACATTTTAAAAGCAAATGATTTGAAGAGTAATAATTTCTTCCATTTATGTTAAGCACAATCTTTCAGCATTAATTTCATTAACATTAATGTTACGCTTATCCAAATTAAAGAGAATTATTAGTATGTTTGAGGCTACTTGAATACAAAATGCACCATATCTCACAAAGTCAGAATTGTTCCAAATTTGTAGATGTAAAAACCAAATCACGAAAGATTCATTTTAGGCTTTCAGTGAGAGTAACTCTTATCTCTTGGTTCAGCTAGAAATCCTGTTTTAAATCATGCTTTCATTTGAAAATGTTACATATGAAAATATTTTTCTTTTTTTCCTAGGTAAAGAGAAGAGTTCCAGATGCCAAGTTTTTAAAACAGTGTGAAGATTATTAAAGCAAATATGAATAAATAAAGACTGATATTGTGTGTGATGGAAGTGTGACAATGGATCAGCAGACGAAATTTTGTAGGACATAGGTGTGGAAGAAGATTGCATTTTTATTTTCTGTCAGTTCCTTTTTTCGAAAACATTATTTGAAAATTGTGAGGTTCCCAATCTGGATTTACTTTATGTACAATCGATGCATCTTTAAAGAAGAAATCCTTACTTTCTGTTTTAAAAAATAAAAACTATATTTATTAAGGGTTTAAGAAGACTAAAACAGGATCAATCCTCCAGTTTGCTCCCCACAATTCCTCTTGAACGAAAAGGATTTACAGCTCAGCCTTCTACCAGCTGTTACCAGGATTTAGCATTCAAGAGAAAAATAAATGCAAGCAACTGCCAGTTAGCCCTAGTTCCTGATGAAATCGGGACAGTGTTCTTGCCTTGGGAAAAAATAACATTTTGGAGGCAGAAAAATATGTATTCTAGACTAGCATATTTGCTAGTAATGTAAATATCCCCAAACATCACTCAGAATGCATTGTTTTATCTTGAAAACAGACTAGAAAGGAAAAACTCTGCCTTGAAAATTATTGTGCAGTTTCTGAAAATAATATGAAGTAGTAATACATCAAGAACTATTGGGGAGCTTGTATCTAGTAGTACATCTTTCTTGGAATTTTTGTCCAACCCATCTTGCACTAAAAAGTCCAATCCAGCTGCTATTTTCTGCCTTTCTGAACTGTTTTTTTCATCTTCAGAAGAGGACACTCTCCAGAAGCTACATGACGACTACATTTTTCCAGAATTTAATTTTAAATTTTTATTTTTCAAGAGGAATCTTGGGATTAGGTGTATTATTCCCCTAATTGGATCCTGTGCTATACATTTCATAATTCTACCCAGATTTATTTTTTGTCAATTCCATCTTGATTTATAATTGTAAATTTGATCTGGCTCTTAACAGACAACTTCAAGAACTTGGATAACCATTTAAGTTTTTTCCCCGATTTCCTTGTTTTGTTTTGTTTCTAGAAAGCTTATTTCCCTAATTTTCTTACCCTTTTTGACTCCTGTTGGGCCTGGGCTATGCTGCAGGGCAGATCATCCACCAGAGCTCCAACATGCCAGCAGCATCTGGAAAGAGATTCAAACCTAGCAAGTATGTCCCAGTATCAGCTGCCGCAGTCTTCTTAGTAGGAGCCACCACTCTCTTCTTCGCTTTTACGTGAGTCAGAAACATCTATTATTGGGAGGTGTGGTGGAATGGAATGGGAAATAACAATGATGCAAAGTTGGTGCCTTTGTTTTTGAGAATCCATTACTGTAATATATAAAAATCAGAGGTGCATTCTGTTCTGTTCTGTTGACTTTGCAGAAGTAGTGTTATGATTGATTTCTAAAATTTAATTGAAGTCTGTGTAATAGTGAAAAGAAGCCCACTATTCTGAAATGTGCTAAGTGTGATAAACATGTTGTGATAAACATGTTAATAGTATTGTATATAGCTATCTAAGGAATTCAGTGAATATTTTCATTGTATTTGGAACAGAATTATAGCCGGATTTAATAGTATGCAGAGAAATACTGCAATACCTTTAAGCTTTTGTTTTTTATCATTTATTAATATCGTGGCTTTTCCCTTTATATTAAATAATGGTAGTAGCCTAAATAGTTGAAACAGTTAAAAGAATAACTTTGTACTATTTCTGTGTATTTAATTAAATAACGTGACATTTTTAATTGTCCTTAACTTTATTTCTTTAGTCATAGAAGTTGGGGGCAATTTCAGTTTTATAGATAGCCTTAATTATCCATTCTCATGTGTAACGCAGTGTAACATCCTCTGATACATCCTAGAATGGGGCTGTGCATTCTTTTGGATTCAAAGGAAAAAAGATGATTTGGAGTACACTTGATATGCACATAGGACCTGTTGGCCCTCCTTAAATCATGCACATCTTTTAGGGGGTTACTGTGGCAGTAGTAATGTGAATCTAGGGAGAAACAATGTTTTTAAAGGGGTTGTCAAACACGTTATATGAGTGCAGATGCACACTTTCTCCCTTTGAATCTAAATCACTGCACAGCCATAGCCCAGACCAGTAGTGGACTTTCTACTAGCATTTGAAATTAGAATAAGGAGCCACTTTCTGAACAAGGAAATGTATGATGTGCTGCTTTATCCCCAGTGATCTTTGTGAATATACTCTAATATAGTCCAAATGTTTAAGCTGCATTAGTGAGTACCAGTCTACCATTTAAGAATTATCGGTGTGCATGAATGCATGACTATGATATGATATTAAGAATGATACTCTCTTGTACATAAGTTAAAGTTACTGAAGACTGGGTATGCTGAGAAATATACTATAGAGGCCATTTTTACATAACTTATTTGTTAACTGCATAACTAATGAAGATAATGGATTAGATGCTGTTTCTGTAACAAATTATATTACATGGTATCTGGATAAATACAGTGGTACCTCGGTTCATGAACTTAATTTGTTCCGCGACTCTGGTCGACCCAAATCAAATTTCCCCATAAGGTTCAATGTAAATACGGTTAATCCGTTCTGACCCCTCCGAATTTGGTCGCCAACCGATTTTTGATCGCGTCCCGAATCAAATTTCCCCATAAGGTTCAATGTAATTACGGTTAATCCGTTCTGAACCATATGTTTTTTTTTTAAACTGCAAAAATATGACACAAAGTACAGCACGAAGAGAGAGAAAGCTAACCTTGCTCGATGCGACTTCTGGCGTGGAGGACAGGAAGGCGGGTGGGGAGGCGGATATTGCTTGGAGGGAGAGTCCCCCTCCCTACAGGAAGCCGCGACCACGTGTCACGGGAGGGAAAATGGCCGCAGATCCTGTTCGTAACCCGATCCGGCGTTCGCGAACGGAGGCAAAATTTTGCGACTGGAGCTGTTCGTGAATCGAAAAGTTCGTGAACAGAAGCGTTCGTGACCCGAGGCACCACTGTAGTAAATAGGGATATGAATATACTGCTTGTTGGCATAGTAATATGTTGAAATGAAGCTTAACTAATAGCAAGTGGTTTCACTAGTTTTACAGGCTGTGGCTGCCTCACCCATGCTGCCCTATGATGATGTGTTGTACATCATCATCCACATTATGAGTATGTGTGCAGGCTCCGTCTTCATGTGTGATATGTTTTGGGATAGACTGTCTCCAAACTGAACAAACTTCATCTATTTTTTAAAAATGTTTATATTTTTCTAAACATGAAAAGAGAAAAAAGTTACAAAAGAGAAAAACAAATACGATAGTAAAGGCTTAACTTATAGAGAAAAAGTGCTTGGTCCCCCCAAAAATTAAAAATGTACATGACTTCTCATAAATACTTATTTTCAAAATGCTTTTCAAAACTGAAAATACATTTAAACATTGAAGGCATTAAACAAACTTTGAGTTAAAAATAATATATTTTTTAAAAAAAATTAAACAAAACATAAAGCAATTCATGTATAATTTAGCATATCAAATTATACTATTTGATCTATTACATTTTTAGTGGTATTTATTAAAATACTGTTCAATTTCTGCTTTGATGTAAATATCCTTCCAAGTAGCTCCCCTTCTGTGTATACACTTGCATATTTTATATACATACATTTTATTTAAGTATCAAAGTATATATTTATATAGTAATAGTGAAACATAGTGAACTTTCTCCTAAAAAAGCTCATATCAGATTGTACAATGTTTAATTTTGAAGATGCAAAAATATGAATAAACCCAATACTGCAAAGGAGCTATAGTATTAGTGCATAATGGTTTAATCACAACCAGTCGCTGCTGAGTGTGTGTAGGGCTAAATGTTTTTAGATCAGTCTTTCCTTGGTATTTTACTCATCTGAACTAGGAATAACAGATTCTTTTGGAATAAACCAGATGAGAAAAAGCCAACAACAAACTATGCTTCTACACAAGCTAAAGAAAGATGTGATTGTTTACTTTTTTCTGTGGTTTGTTCTCAGAGGAACAAGTCAGAGTTTCTAGTTCTTACAGCATAACATACTATGGAAAAAGCTTTCTGTGATTTGTAGGGAAAACAGCAGCATATTCAGAGCAAAATGCACTAGCATGCAATATGTTTACCAGATTTCTGAAGAAGTTTTGATTATTGTATGAATACAATTACAATTTCATACAGCTATCATATTAAGGTCAGGAAGCACATTTGGACAATGAATTATCCTTTGTAACTATAATAGTTGTACACTATTCTGTAAAATGTATTCCACCTACTCCCATCACTGTCTGCTTCCCCCTCTAGATCTCTTCTAGCAAATAAATTTGGGAATGCTAGAGAATGGATTGCATGAATAAAAATCTGCTTAGGAAACATTGCATGTAGCTCATTTGAAACATTGAATAGTTTGGTGATCATTCTTTAATGCTGTAGATCAGAGATACCCAACTTTTGGGAGTCAAGGGCAAATTTGGCATTTTATTAACATATTGTGGATGGTCAAAGAAGATATCAGCCATAGTGAGTGTAGCCAGTCATAAAACAATTTGCTAGAAAGTGAACTGCTGAGGTTATTCACTGCATCTCTCCCCACAGCTCTTGGGTTTTCACCATCAACTCGTACCTTATCTTTGCTTTTTTCTGGGCAAGTAAGCAGATTTATAAACAAGGAACTGGATTATAATTACTCACCATTTTAATTTTCTAAGAAAACCTTATATAGGGGCTCATGTAGAATCTAAGAACATTTTTGGAATGAAGTTAGCATGCAGCAAAGCACTTTCCTTTTCCATTTTAAAATTAAAATCTTTAATTTTAGGTATAGTGATAAGAATGGGCTCATTAGAAGGAAAAAGTATTCTGTATACATTATATTCTGTATTTTTCAATGTTCCAAATTTTGGTGTTGGGATATTGAGAAAAAAAATTCTTAGGGGCGTAGGAAAACATTCTAGTTCTGTTCTGTCATTTTGTTATGTGGGGAATTGCCTTTTCTGCAGATAAGAGCAGCCTGATTAGAGTACTGTAATTCTAGGATTCATGGAGCCTTGCATTCATCATAAGAGCCAGCAAGTTCAAAATATGGAATGAGGATGCTCTCCTTCAGTTTTCATTAGGAGTGCTGCTTTTAAGGATGGATGGATGGATGGATGGATGGATGGATGGATGGATGGATGGATGGATGGATGGAAACCAAATCAGTTTATAGACTTCTTGTTCTTCCAGGAATTATGCCATCCTTTTAAAAAGGTGTATAAATTAACAATTACAGTAGATTGCCAGTTAATTTTATTGGATGGCCTAATCTTATATAAAGGAATAATCTTTTTCTCCACTCTATTGTCAGTGTTCAGTGTTTTCTTATTTAAAATTTAATTGGATGAATAGGTTTCATTCAACTTTAGCTGAATAAATAAATTGTAACAAAGATTTACAAAATATCATTATAAGCTGATTAAGGATTAAGTCAATTTGGGTAGCATTAAAGTAATATCTATGGTACTGGTATCTGATTCAGTAAATCTGAGGTAATTGTAGATTTAAGATATTATGTGCTATTGTTCACAAAACTGTTAAACATGTATCCTTTATGGTGTGTTATGAAGTTCCACTTCTGTTTGCAGGGCAGACCCTCTGCAGTCATTCTGTGTACTGCACTGCCTCAGGATACCATCTGATCTCCAACATTATTTAATTTCTGTATGAAACTTTTGTTGTGATCACTGGGTAATTTGGGGCAGAATCTACCAGGATGCTAATGATACTTAGCTCAATTTCTTCATGACATCAGAATAACTTAAACTGGTACTAAAATACAGCAATAGCCTGGATGAGAGTTAATAACCTAAAACTTAGGGTGGAAGTATTATGGTGAATGGTTCTTGGACCTGGGAATTAAGGGCTAGCTCTAAATGGCATGTGCAATTATTTGAATTAAAAACAGGAAAGGTTTTTCACGTGTGACTTTAGTGTGCTTGCTGTACTTTAAAGAAGTTATATGTTTTCCTGGCCTCGCATAATAGGCAAGAATGATATGCTGCTATGTGTACCCAAGAAAAGCAGGGGTTGTTTAAGGACAGTCAGACGATTACAGCAAGCATGCCTGTGCCAGATCCAAAGCACCTTTCTTACCTTCAATCCAAATAGTTGTACATCCTTGATAGTACCTACCCTGAAGGAAGAGGTTTCCAATCTAGAGTGTTCCTGGCTCCATGTTTAATGCTGGAGGCATAGGTCACCTTTGTGGCTAGGAACACTTATTACCAGCTGGGGTGCCGATATTTCAACTCTAGCTATTTCTTGATAGAGGTAGCGTAATTCATGCTGGGGTAACATCAAGACTGGATTACAGTGTGGTAGTCCTTGCTTAATGATGGTAATTGGGACTGGCAACTCTGTCACTAAGCAGCACAATCATAGTGCGACGTCACGTGACTGCGCCAACTTATGATGGCAGTTGCAGCACTTCCAGTTGCTGCTGTTAAGCAAACCTCACATATTTGTTAGGTGTGATGTCACATGATCTCCATTTGTAACCTCCTGCTGGCTTCCCTATTGACTTTATTCGTTGGAAGCCAGCAGCGAAGATCGCAAATGATGATCAAAATGACCATGGGATGCTGGAACCATCATAACTGCAAGCCAATTGCCAGGCGCCTGAATCATGATCACATGACAGGGATGCTACAATTATGAGGACCAGTCATAAGTCCTCTCTTTCAGCGCCATCATAACTTCAAACAGTCTTTGAATGAGTGGCCATTAAACGAGGACTACCCATAATGTGCTATATGTAGCTTTAGGCTTATTAATAATACTGTAGAAAAGTAAAATAGAATTAAAAGAAAAAAGTAACCAAACTCCCAAATCCAGTAATAACCCATTATGTAACCATTGACACACTAAGGAAAACAGTCAAAGCAGCTACATTTGCCTTCCAGGAACCTCCTATCCTTGGGAGGTCTTGCTGTCTGTACTTTGATTTGCAAATTACTAGTTGGTAACACTGTGAAGATGGAGCTACCTTGCAATGGCATCTGCCCAGTAAAATGAGCTCCTCCTATGATTTGTCAGGACTAACACTGATACTTTTAAGCACAGATATCTTTTTAAAACTCCCCCTTGTGCATGTGTGTACACACACACACACACACACACACACAGAGTTTTCGTCTGTTTTCCTCAACTTTTGTAAACTGCTGGCTTTTAAAATAAAATAAAAATAAAAAGCAGTTGCATACCTAGTTACCTCACACTGGCTAAATGATCTAGTATTCTGTTTCTAGCTAGGTAGTATAACAAGGTATAGTAGATATGAAAAGCAGCTGGGAACATTGGTGTTATGTCACAAAGGCAAACACATATAACATACCACCCATCAGTACTTAATGATCAGTAGAGACTCCTTGACTCAGTTTCAGCTTCTGATGACTTCACAGACACAGCCATTAATTTTCTTGGCAACGGTATTGGAAGTAAATTGTTACTGCATTCTAGGATTTTTTCCACCTTGGCATCTAGTTTAAAGTCCTGCACTTCCAAGGAGATCCTGAATAAATACTAACCAAGGCCAACTCTGCTTAGTTTCTAAAGGAAACTTGCCTCCTAAATAAATCAGTGATTTAAATCAAATGCATTGCTGATATCTTAATTGTATATATGAAATCCCGAAACATGGAAAAAGACATTCAGCTTCAGGATCATTCAGAGCACTTGTATGTACATCTTTCTATGTTATACACTATTTTGCACAGTAGCCTTTATAAATCTGTAATATGTGTTATTATTTGGAGTGTCTTGTATTGTGAAAGATTTAATATTTTGTAATCAAGAGAACATTGTCTACTCTGCAGTGTAGCATAGAAGCTGATAAGGCACAGCCTTGATTTGCTTGTTGAGAATTAATGGAACATTGTAGAATAATTTAATTTTAGGTCATTTAAACTTGGTTGATTTACATTACAGCATCAAATTAAAATTGAAATCGTGTGTATGATCAAATCTGTTAGATTCAAACTTGGTTCAGGGCCATTTGGGGTGGAGAGCCATGGATCTGATGGCATTTTCTCCTTGTAAGATATTATTTATGCATATAACTGTCTTCTTTAATTTCTAATGGCTGCTTTGATCTCTCATCTCTTTTAAAAACATATTGGTGCATTTTAAGTTTATTCTCTCATAAATTAAAAAAATTGGAAAAATATAATATTTGAAATTTAATAGGTGAACCCTGTATTGCAGGACAGCAGTGTTGAATACAGCAGGAGCTATGATACATTCACAGGATGTTAGGGATACTCCAAGTGATACTTCCTGTTTGTAACACTCCGCTATTATTATGTTTGCTTTGTCCCGTCAAATCTTTTCCTTCTCTACTTTTTAATTCACAATTTTTTTTTTAACAAAATAGAAGAACTGAAGCTTTTTTTAAAAGGTTTGCCGTGTCTTGAACATCAGAGAGGGACATTCCTTGTCTCTGTTAAAACAGGAACCTGAGACAAGACCATTCCCCTTGAAAGTTAAAAGCAAAAGTTATTGTGGCTAGGCTTTGTATTTCATAAGGGAAGGAGAATTGTCAAGTGAAGGAAAGTGTGATCTTCTCCAACTCATGCACAGCAGTCTTGATTCACATCAGAATCCTGCAGACTTTCTGAAAATAAAAATAATGTCACATTGAGAGCCAAAAAGTATCTGCAGTTTATGTTCTTTTTTTATCTAGAGACACATACAAGCAAATGCAAGCTTACAGTTTTCATTGTTGTATGAATTTATAGCTCCACTTATCCACACACTCATGCACACTAACCCAGCTTTTAAAACTAGCTGGTCAGATTAAGTTTGAGTTCCAGAAGAATTGAGGTGGGTCACTCACTGTGCACACTACCACACTATCTTATTCTGTATAATGACTCCAAAGTATTCATTTCCCATGCATTTTTATACCTGCCAGCAAGGCTTCACTAGTTCATCAAAGTTTAGCCAGTCCCATTTGGTACTTAACTTACATCTCCTGGTACTTTTCTGCTGAAACACCATTTCCTTGCGGCTCCCAGGAGAAATATATTTGGTTTAGAAACCATGTTTTGTTCTGATAACTCTTTTTTTCATATATTATGTCATCTTCAGAATTTCCATTCTTCATACTATATGTAAACTGAAATCTTTCTGACCAAATGTTGCTGCCTTTTTCATCTATTCTGAGTGAAAAATCTTTCATACAATTCCATCTTTAATACATACAACTACATGGCATAAAGTTGCACAATATCACTGTAACATGGCATTATACAATTGTTTGCCATCTATGCTAGTGACAATATACTGGCATTAATAGATTCATGGTTATTAAGTAAGCAAACTGGTGAGTTTATTGGTTTTGTGAAATGGTCTAGAAGGGGTTATGAAATTGATTAGATTAGGTTCTTTTATAAGGTTAGTTTATGAAATTGGTTACAAAAAGGGCATTTTCAGGGGAAACCAGTGAATGGTCACATAATGTTTTGTTGCTCATACATACATTCATACATACATACATACATACATACATATACACACATACACACAGTACTATGCAAAAGTTTTAGGCAGGTGTGAAAAAATGCTGTAAAGTAAGAATGCTTTCAAAAATATATATTGTAATTGTTTGTTTATCAGTTTACAAAATGCAAAGCGAGTGAACAGAAGAGAAATCTAAATCAAATCAATATTTGGTGTGACCACCCTTTGGCTTCAAACAATCATCAATTCTTACACTTGCACACTTTGTACACTTGCACGGTCAGGGATCTTGTAGGATTAGAGTCAGGTGTATGATTAACCAATTATACCAAGCAGGTGCTAATGATCATCAATTTCATATGTAGGTTGAAACACAGTCATTAACTGAAACAAACAGCTGTGTAGGAGGCTTAAAGCTGGGTGAGGAACAGCCAAACTGCTACTAAGGTAAGGTTGTGGAAGACAGTTTACTGTCACAGGTCATATACCATGGCAAGACTGAGCACAGCAACAAGACACAAGATAGTTATACTGCATCAGCAAGGCCTCTCCCAGGCAAAAATTTCAAAGCAGACTGGGGTTTCAAGATGTGCTATTCAAGCTCTTTTGAAGAAGCACAAAGAAACAGGCAGTGTTGAGGACTGTAGACGCAGTGGTTGGCCAAGGAAACTCAATGCAGCAGATGAAAGACACATCATGCTTACTTCCCTTCGACATCGGAAGATGTCCAGCAGTGCCATCAGCACAGAATTGGTGGAAACCAGTGGGATCCAGGTGCACCCATCTACTGCCTGGAGAAGTCTGGCCAGAAGTCTTCATGGAAGAATTGTGGCCAAAAGCCATACCTCCAACGTGGAAACAAGGCTAAGCGATTCAACTATGCACAAAAACATAGGAACTGGGGTGCAGAAAAATGGCAGCAAGAACTCTGGACTGATGAGTCAAAATTGGAAATATCTGGCTTTAGCAGGAGGCAGTTTGTTCACCGAAGGGCTGGAGAGTGGTACAATAATGAGTGTCTGCAGGCAACAGTGAAGCATGGTGGAGGTTCCTTGCAAGTTTGGGGCTGCATTTCTGCAAATGGAGTTGGAGATTTGGTCAGGATCAGTGGTGTCCTCAGTGCTGAGAAATACAGGCAGATATTTATCCATCATGCCATACCATCAGGGAGGTGTGTGATTGGCCCCAAATTTATTCTGCAGCAGGACAATACCCCAAAGATACAGCCAATGTCATTAAGAACTATCTTCAGCATAAAGAAGAACAAGGAGTCCTGGAAGTGATGGTTAGGCCCCCACAGAGCCCTGATCTCAACATCATCGAGTCTGTGTGGGATTACATGAAGAGACAGAAGGATTTGAGGCAGTCTACATTCACAGGAGATCTGTGGTTGGTTCTCCAAGATATTTGGAACAACCTACCTGCCGAGTTCCTTCAAAAACTGTGTGCAAGTGTAGCTAGAAGAATTGATGCTGTTTTGAAGGCAAAGGATGGTCAAATCATATTGATTTGATTTGTATTTCTCTTCTGTTTGCTCACTTTGCATTTTGTAAATCGATAAACATAAACAATTACAATATATATTTTTGAAAGCATTCTTACTTTACAGCATTTTTTCATACCTGCCTAAAACTTTTTGCACAGTACTGTATATCACTACAGCACAATATGTTGTTTACATATAAAGAACAATTTTATTGCTATTTTATTTTAGCAATTATATTTATGGAAAGTAAAAGCAACACTTACATTTAAGTTTTAGTTTATTATTTTTCTTATATTTAGAAGGTTATAGTGTTTCACAGTTTTCCCTTTTCTGTCTTCCAGATATAATTATCTAAGGTATAGGAGGTAATGCCCTTTGCTAGTACTGTAATAATGATTATGGAGGGTGAACAAGTTAATCAGGATTTGAGTCATTTTGTGCAGAGATGCAGTTTAGACCTTTCTACTTTTCAGTTGTCCAAATAGCTTCTTATTTTTCCTCCTAGTTACCATTTGTTTTGGGGAGAATGTTGGATTCTGGAGAGTGTGCCAAAGGAAAGGTGAAAAATCCTTACCTTGGACTTGATCCTGAGTCCTTAGAAAATATTTAGAAGATTAAACTCTTGATAAGTCTTCTTCCACCTAGTACAATCTGGAGATAGACTGTAATTCCAGAATTGACAGCCTAAATAGCTGTGTACGTTCAGAGTATTATCTCATTTAAGTTCTAGCTTGCTAGTATGCTTGGATATGAACTGAAGTATTAAATATTAAGACCTCTTCCCAGATCCTTTTATGCATTCAGTATAGGTAGTCCCCAGTTTAAGAACAAGTTTTGTTTCCAAGGTCTGTCCTTAAGTCGAATTTGTATGTAAGCTGGAACAGTATTATTGTATAATACTGTATAAGTAGTATTGTGTAATTAACTCAAACCATCAGGTATTTAACTTGAATTATTGTGTATTTAACTCGAATCTTGCTACAATAGGCTCCATTCTCAACTATGGGTTGTCTGCAAATGGGGCATTCTTAACCCAGGGACTAATTGGCCATAGAGCTGTCACAAAGGTATTTTTCAGTTCTGTGTTGTGGATGGGATTTAAAATAATCACAGGACTGAATCACCTAGGTCCTTTGAGCCATTGTCTGGAATATGGATCTTTGTTAACTGATGAAGAAAAAGCAGAATTCAGTTAAGTTAAGGGGAAAATTGCTGCACCTATGACCACTCTTTATATAGACTGAGAGAAGGAATGTAGGAGCTTATTATTGGCAGAATTATTAATGTATTAAAAATTGAGAATAGCTAGAAATATCTCTTGATCTGAGGGAAAGCAAGTGACTGCAGCTACTGAAAGAGCATTTGGGGGGGGATGTTCTTTGGTGCTATCTAGTGGCTTTTTTTTTTTTGCAGTAGAGATGTGGTATCTGTATGCTTTCCAGGTGTGCTCTGCAGAGGAAGGAGGTGGGCAAACTGGCCAATGAGTAAATCAGCAATTGATCAATATACATGCTGTTCCTTCCAGGTGGCAGCCTTCTCTACGGAGGTACACAATGTGTGCTATGAAGTCATCAGTTAAGCATCATAGGATGTGGACACAGGGAATATAGTCTACTGCCCAGTTAGTTTTCAGGTTGATCATAGCTAAAAAAATCTTTTTTATCTTCAGGTAGAAGCAAAAAAACTTAGAATGATTTGATGCCCAACCAACATCTTCAGAATGTCTGGAGAAGAGCTAAGTGAAGAAAGAGGAGAACATTTGCTGCTTCAGAATGGAATTGTGGGGAGAGGGATTGCTTTGAATGGGACGTAGTATGGTTAATAACCTAAAAAGAAGTATATGCACTGAGAGGACAACAGTCATTTGGAATGTTGTTTGTTGCTTAGTGGAAAAACAGTGGTTTTAACCATTTAAGAGATTTCTACCTCTGGAAGCATCACAAGATGGGTGCATAATTTTTACAGATCTTTAGATATAGGTGTAGAAGTGCAAGCACATTGGTTTCCTACAGATGTGGTACAGAATGCTATTGAGAAAAGGTAAATGTAACTTGGACTAGTTCATTCATGCAGTTACATCATAATTTACAGCAAAAAGTAAACTGAAATGTTTTAACTGAAAATATATGAAACTCTTATCTGATTGTGTCTGTGGTGGCACATGTTCAAATGAGGGGGTACATACAACCCATTCTGTGGCACAAAGAACACCTCCCTCCTCCGCCTTGAACATTTTTAGATGCATTTTTAGACTTTGAGGGGTAAAGAATGAAATGGATGTCTTAAGCCCTGCATATGCTTAATGCGCTAATGTCATTCCTTAAAACTTTTGAAACCCTTCTCAAAATGGACTAGGGTCCCACTCAGTTTTGGAATGGAGCCATCAACATGTCATACAAAGCCTTGTGTGGCCCTCAGGTTGAGGGAAGTTATTCATCCCTTGTTTTCAGTGTGATTGTAATTCAACAATAAATTATTCTGACTTATAAATTTTTGCGAGCCAGAGTTTATCTCCATTCTAAGATGCGATTCTGACAAACAAATACGTTTCTTTGTTTAACTGCCTTTTTTTCATAACAAGGCTACTCTTCTGTTTACTGGAGCTACTGTAGTGAAACAGCAATAAAGTGAAGCTTTTCTTTAAATACAGTATTTCATTTTGCTGTTTTAACTTTTAGAGAACAACTACAATTACTCCTGATTTCATATATTCTCCAGCAGGATTATTCAGAGAAAGGCATTTTATTGCAAATTCCTTATTAGTCTGTGGTACTTATTCTGTTGCAGAGCATTTGTCCCTAGAAAACTCGAGGGGGGTGTACCTTCAACTTGGTACTGACTCCTGGTGACTGCTTGGACTGGACCCTGCAGTTTCCTTGGCAAGATTTTCTGAAGTGGCTTGCCATTACCTTCTTCCTAGGGCTGAGAGAAAGAGACTTGCCCAAGGCTGCCCAGCCTAAGGCAGGACTAGAACTCAAAATGCCTGCAAAAAAAAGAGTTTCAGTTGAATAACTGTGTATTTTTATGGATGTTAGTTAATTGCATGATCTCATTTTTATCTTATATAAGATCCTTACAAATCACTAACTGTATATATTCAATTGGCTCACCAAAATTCTGATCTAGGAATTACATGAAATTAATTCAAGAAATTAATTTTAATTTATGTTGTAGTTTTTTCCTTGATTGCTGTAGTGGAGAGACCCCATGCAAATTAAGATAAGGAATATTTCCAATGTTCCAGAGATAATTTAATCATGGTTAGAAAGTTCTTTAGTGATTTTGTACTATTGCATGTCTTACAGTTTGCCATAAGATGCACAATAATTTCTAGTTCCGTAACCTAGTTGTTCATAGCTGATAGATTATAGCAAAGTGTCACATTTCTTCCAAAACTAGTTTAAACTTCCTTATAATTGTAGAAAGAAAACATTTTTTACCACAAACTCTTAAGAGCTAAGTAATAGCTTGTCTTGAGTTAAATTTAAATCTCTGTTAAATCCTGACTGAAGTGGGCAAAAGTGCCTTTACTGCTTTGTGTATTTTGCTGTGGCTGGTTTTTGATTAATTCAGACACATGCAGATCATTTCAACATGTGTCCCAGCTTAAACAAGTCTTACAAGTCCAACAGACTGTATCAGGTCAATCAGAAACTGATCTTAACTAGCGTGAACTGATTTTCTACTGTCTTTTGTTATGGTGATTCATATATAAGAATTCTAGACAACTTTATGCTGCTTTTACTTTCCTGATTTATTTTAGAACTTTGGGCTATTTTCCAGATGAATTTTCCTATAGATACTCAAGAGTTTCTCTTTTCCAGCAAGATAAACAGCAGGCTGGAGAGTGGGAAAGCTGTGAATCAGGATAGTCATGAAAAAAAGAGGATGTAAAACTCCTGTCCTAGAATCATAGATCAGACTTTAGAGTTCTTTTCTTCATCTGCTATCACAAAAATAGTTTCTAATGAAATCTCTTAAAAGGGTTGAATGATTGGAAATGGATGACTTGCTGACTCATATATCGTTTTGGTACTATTGGCCTTGTTTGGCCTGGGAAAGTACGCAGGACTGGGCCAGTTTAGAGGTTAGATGGGAGACTTCCAAGAAATTTCAGGGCTGTACAAATCAATCTGTTTCTAAACTGAAAAAATATTCTTAAAGAAAGCAATGGCAGTTCTCTTCTGTGTTGATGTAAAAACAAAACAAAAACATGGAATTGCCACAAGTTGAGCCCAATGCAAAGGAGACTTTACTTGTATTCTGTCTAAATTATTGAAGTTTTCAGTAAGCTTTGCTCTCAACTCTATTGATATAAAATATGTCTTCAGTTGGATTAAGGGCAGTGATAAAGTAGGAATAACTAAATCCCAATCTAATCCAATTTATATGTAACCTTGTAACTAGTAGCCTAGTTTGCTACATATGCCTTTTTGTCAAGGTACTATACATTTACCTTCTTGCCTGTTGGCTCATGCTGTATAAATCCATTTGTTTATCATAGAATGCTCTGACTTGGGAAGGAGGGACAGATGCTGCCCTAAATCTGTGGGATTAAATTCTCAGCAACAAAGCAGATTAGGGTATTACACCATCAGCTTCAAGGAGAAAAACTGCTGGTCTTTGAGCCCAGGCTTTTCTATAGAAAGGTCTCTTTAGTATAACTTTATCATAGATATTTAGAGTTGAAAGGTACCTTGGAGATCTTCTAGGCAAATCCATTTAACCCTTTGCTCTGCATCTCCTCTTGTAACAGCTGCATCCCTGTCAGATAGTTGTCCAGCCTCTGTTTTTGTTTTGTTTTGTTTTGAGTTAAATCTCATTATTTCACAAGACAGTCTTTTCTGTTGTTAATCAACTCCTACCATCATGGAAGTAAGTTCTTTGTAGCCTGGAGTCTACCTATGTTTCCTTGTGGCTTTGGTACATCCTAAATGAGTGGTCTAAAAATAATAATGACAGTCTCCTATCTAGTTTAGCTCCTGGTGTCTACATCCATGCAGTTTTCTTGGTAGTCTTACAGAAGTGGTTTGCCACTGTCATCTTCTGGAATGTTTTTCCATCTCCCAGACTAGCATTAGCTTTGGAATTCCCAGGTGAGCCCCCATCCAAATGCTAGCCATGGCTGAGCCTGTAAATAGATTCCAAAATCAGCCAAAGTTGGCTATCTGCTGCCCTCTTTGAGGGCAAAAGAATGACAGAGCAAGATTAATTTTCTCTGATTTAAATCTAGATTTGGCCCATAACAGTTATATGTTGTTAAAAAACAAACTAAAGGGTTAGTGTCACATTATTTTGTAGCATTTTTACTATGTTGCTCTTGCATAGAATTTAGCATAGTGATAAATACCTACTCTGAGCAAAGGGAGCAATTGGAATTGATGGCTTCATACTGATAAATATGATTTCTATTTGATTCCCAATCCATCATCCAGTGCTTACAATCCAATTTTACTCTTATTTTCTCTATAGCCCCTTGCAGTCTTACAGTTGGATATATTTTTATTTAATTCCCCCCAGCCTGTTAGAAGAATCTGGAAGAATTTATCCTACCAGAGGAAACAGAGTTCATGTAAACTGGAGGATATTACAGTAGTGATTTCTATTTGGTAAGATTTATGTTTGATGAATAGAACTAGCAAGTAGCAATATGACGGCAAGGTATTGTTTGGTATGATTTATTTAGAAAAAAATATGGTACAGCTGAAGTTAGAGCAGCATAAAAGGGAAGTTAGGGAAGTTAGAGCAGCATAAAAGATCTACCAAATAAATATTGTCATATTTTTTTAAGATGGCAGTAGAAGCTACAAAATCTACTAAACAATGAAAGAAGCCTTTTAAAAGGCTTGTAAAAGGCTTACAATTTCATTGCCAAAAAAAGTTATTAACCAGGTTATGGAAAATCAATAACGGGTAAGCCAGTTAATGTTTGTAGGAAAGGAAATGCTATTATTGGGCGTAGACATAGGGATAGTTCAGTCATTCATTCATTCATTATAAACAAATGTTCTAACTATCTTAATGATTCAGATTCACTTGGAGCTGGATGCCAGCTAAACTAGTCCTGTGGAGATGCCTCACTGCAGTAGTATCTGGGATTAGTCTGAATATGTTGATCCTGAAGAGTGGACTGGGTCCATGTGGTATCAGCCCGGCCACCTGTAGTTTGGATCTTGGTCCTTCCTAGTTGGTAACAGGGGATTGGGTCAGATCAAAGTTTAATGCATCCTTGGGTGGGGGGTGCTGCCACCAGCCCTGAAAGAGGCAGTGGTGTGCTTCTTCCTTAAAAAGCCATTGCTCAGCCCAGCAATGTTACATAGCTATTATTCAGTCTTAAGTATTTCCTTTTTAGGAAAGGTTGTTGAGAAGGTGGTGCAGTCTGGACCAGCTGTAGCTTCCGAGTAGTCTTCAGAGTCAACCCCATGTAAAGCACATTCAACTGTGAGATGATTAATTGTTAAAAGTAGTGGTATATATTAAGTGAAATCATCATTATTCATGGGGCGGGGAGGGTTGTATGTATTCATTTTTCATTATAGGTAGTTGTGGTATAAAAGTTGAGAACCCCTGGTTTGGAGTCTGAAATAACAGATCTGGCAAAAAGAGTTTACACCAGTTCAAAGAGAACAGGCAAGACTCTGGAGATGGCAGTTTCACAATAAACTAAAGGCCTTTAGCAAGATCAAGAATGAGAGGTAGTGAGGACTGAGAAGGTGATGCATCAGTTAAGACCTTATCTGAACATGGAAGCCTTATTTATGATCACTCCCACCTTATGTCACATCTTATTTGGAATACTATAATGCATTCTACATGAGGCTGCATTTGAAGACCACTCAGAAACTTCAAGAGGTCCAGAATGCAGTGGCCCAACAGCAACAGCTATCACTATCCCCATGTAATATCTCTGTTTCAGATATACTGGTTACCAGTTAGTTTCAGATGGAATTCGAGATGGTGCTTACCATATATACTGTAAAGCCCTACATAGGTTGGGGCCTGAATATCTTTGGAACCTGCGACTCCCACTGGTTTCTGCTCATCCAGTAAGATGTGGAAAAGTGAGCTCTCATCAGGACTCTTTAAGAGAAGGTGATCTGCAGGAATCTTGGGGATGAGCCTTCTCAGACATTCCTCCTCCCCCTTTGGAAGAGCTTCCTACCTGAAATTAGAGTAGCTTTGTTCCTGTTAATATTCTGGAAAGTGATCAAGACAGTGTTCATCTGCTGTAAAAAGGGCCAACAGCATGTTAGGTTTTAATAAGAAACATATTGTAAAAAGAGACGCCAATATCTTAATGCCCTTATATAAATCAATGATGCAGTCACATCTGGAATGTCATATGTGATTCTGGTCACCATACTTCAAAAAAGATATAGTAAAGCTGAGTCCCCCATCAGGGGGAGATGGGTGGAGATAAATCAAATAAATAAATCAAGCAACCAAGTTCAGAGGAGGGCAACTAAGATAATCAAAGGGGTGGAGCAGCTTCCTTATAAGGAAAGGTTGTGATACTTGGAACTTTTTAGTCTAGAAAGGAGGCAAACGAGAAGGGATATGATTGAGGTGTATAAAATTATGCATGGTGTGAATAAAATAGACAAGGAGAAACTTTTCCTCTCCCAAAGTACTAGAACCAGAGGTCACACAATGAAATTGAATATTGGAAAAATCAGGACAGAAAAAAGGAGTGTTTTTTTTACATAATCTATAATTAAACTTTGAAATTTGCTTCCACAAGATGTGCTGGCTACCAGCTTGTCTGGCTTCAAAAACGGATTAGAACAGTTCATGTAAGTCATGGCCTCTGAAGGCCATCTTCTGGGAGAGTAGTAGGCTTCTTTGTGCAATTGGTTTACTACTGTGAGAACAGACTGATGGACTAAAGAGGCCAGGGGTCTGATCCAGCAGGGCCCTGCTTATGTCCTTATGTTCTTAAGACCTGGCTGTTTCAAAGGGGTTGTGGTGGGGAATTGTGAGGAATGTCTACTGCAAGCTAACTCTGCTAGCAAAGGAATTCAAAGAACCTTAGTATTGAAAGTATATTTTCTTGCTTATATAAGTAGTGTTTATAAGTGAATCCTATCACATTCCTTCCAGTCTGTTCCACAATTTTAAAATTCAACTATTCAACGTGATTTTCCATGTTTATATATGTAGCATGCAGACATTTGCTTCACCCAACCTCTGGGCTCAAGCAAGCAAACTGATACTCCTTTCTCTTTGCCCCACTCCCAGAGCCACATAAAGGCTTTACACTGCAGCCTACAACTATGTTTACAATTATTGTGGAAAGCTGCAAAAATGGTGCCATGTATTCTTCCAGCAGCACAGCTAGCAGACTTTTATTAAAAGTGGAAGAAATGGCACCTTCACCACAGAATGGTTTCCCCATTACAATTGCTGCTCTTTCTTTTTTTTCTTTTACAAATGGTCAGATATATAACAACATGGGTTGAAAAATCTGAAGCAGAGCACCTAAGCAATTTAGATTCTTTGTGTATGCTAGAGAATAGAAGCAAGGAAACGCCTGTTACTCTAGGAGCTATAGCTGCCAACTCAGAGAGAGATGCTATTTGAATCTCATTTTTTAATTCTCTTATTGGTCAGCTAGAAAGAAAACTGATTGGCTCACTAGCTGTTCTCTGTTTTACAATTTCAAGAGCAGCAGAATTGAAACAGTTGAAGGTCAGCTTCAGACTGGTTTGTGGGGGATTGTGGTGTGGAAATAAAGGGAAAATTTCTATGTGGAAATGCTGATATGGAAAAAGAGAACATTTAAGATGATAAAAAGAATCTGGAAATAAAGTGGAGGGCAATGCAGCTACATCAGAATTGTTTTGTGTGCTTCCAGGGATGCACACTTACCAAGACTCTTGCTGCCATATTTGGGTATTTCTAAAATTTCTAGAGACTTTTTTGAGACAGCCCCAAAGACACATTGAAATAGTACAACTTGTAACTAAGACATGTGTTGCATGATCAGGCCTAATCTTCCTAGAAGTGCATCCAGCTAGTATATCAGTATAGGCTGCACAGTTTTCCTGATCATAGCTACCTGGAAATCCAGGATTTCACACAGTTTTGTTTCAAGGAGAATGCTGCTTCATCTAAAATGAGATAAATCCCTATCCCCAGATGGGGCCTCTCCTAATCAGGGACTTTTCTGTCTTGATTTGATTAAATTTCAGTTTGCTTTCATCCATCTAGCCCTTTACATGATGAAACATTGATTCAGAATGGTAACTCTTTCACAGGAATCACGCACTCAAAATACCTAAGAGACTTCTCCAAATAATTGATTTAGATATTAAAAAGAATAAGCAAAAGGCTGAGGGTTGGATTTATAGTAAATCTTATTTCATAAGCATGATTGATTGAAGCTCCTGGGAAATCTACAGAATCATTGAGAAGTGTGGAAGACACTCTGTCTTATTCCTTAATAGGTTAGGAAAATTCTCTGATTCCTGTATAGGCAGGCAACTGAAAATTATCTCCATCCCAAAACAAAACCAAAAATTGGATTGAAATAATCAGTTTCATTCAAGACCTCTTATCCATGAATAACATAGGAGATTCTGGTCCAGGGAAATATTTATTTCCATTCTGGTGTAACGTTTCATGTCATATTCACTGTTACTCTCATCTGAGCTGCATTGGTTATTCTAAGGCGGGGATCCCCAAACTCTTCAGCTCAACGATCCCTTCATGAAGTTTCAGATTGTTCATGGACCCCCAAACATTTATTATGTTAAGCTATACTCATAAGGAAATTTTGCTGTGTGAATAACACGAGGCAAACCAGGTAGCCGGGGCTAATGAGCTAATTGCCTACACCTGACAAGTACTGACTCAGCACAATGTGGGGGATATAAGCAGTCTGCATACTGCTGGGTGTTACTGAGAGCTGTTGAGTACTGTAATTAATAGTACTATGATAATAATGACAACTCAAAGCTGCTATTGCTGGTGGCTGGCCATCCAGTCCTGGGTAATGCTGTCTTCCACTAGCTACCTTAACCTCAGGACCAGGGACTGGGTGGAGTTCTACAGAGACCCCAACAGATTAACCCCAATCAACCTTCCATCATTTATTGACCACCTATTGATCCCCAGACATTTACTGACCCCCTTTTGACCCCCATCCATTTATCAACCCCTTGAATAGTCCTATTGACCCTTGGGGGTTGATATTGATCGCTTTGGGAAACCCTGCTGTAAAGTCATACACCAATCCTGTAATTGCTATAGATAGTTGGTACCTCTAAAAACATATTTACCACCTCTTTATAATTACCCAACATGTGTCTACTACATCTTGATAATGATCAAACTTGTGAGAACATCCTACACAATAAACAGTGATATTTCTCCAATGATCCAGCATAGCTTGATCCTTCCTCTCCAGTTGTTCCACCTTAAAGTCTTTGTTTATTATTACTTTGTATCGACACAATCCTGAAGGACTCTCAGTGGTTCACAGATATTATACAATTACAGCTGAAACATCCACTCTGAGTTTAAAATAAAAACACATAAATGAATAAAACATAAACAACCCTAGCAATCAACAGTTTGTAAATCTCAACCAAGATAATATCACAACCCAGACACCCTCCAGCAGAGGTCCATTTTAAGCTATTTCCAGATAGCAGTTAAAAAAAGAGCTAACATGATTTCCATTGCAAGGTCATTGCAAAGGACCAGCACTACCATTGAGCACACCCAAGCCCCAGCACTGAAGCCAAACTAGGAGTACACTAGTTTATATGAAGGGTAATAAAATAAAGTTATTAAGATCTTAAGGTTGGCCTCAAACCTCTTTCACCTTTTGCTAGGCTTGGTCAGGTTATATTTTATACTACTGTAAAGGTAGTGTCCTGTTTCAGGTCTCAGCTCACACATACAGTTGCTAGGTGAGGAAAGCAATTTATTCAAGGCTGAGCAGATAATAGCAGATAAGGGAAGAAATGTAAATCAACAAAGTCTCTTGGAAAGAAAGCTTGCTTGGGTGGTTTCAATTTCAACAGCAGCATGCAGAAGAGTAGACAAGTAGTCAGAATCCAGTCCAAAGTTCAGAGAGCCAAATCAGGTTTGTCACCCAGTCCAAGGTCAGAGTTTCATGAGCAGGATTCAGAGGAATAACATGTCAGAGCAGGAAATCAGACAGTTATTTCCAATGAGGAGACATGGGTCAGAGCTGCCTCTTAAATCAGGCTGTAGCCAGCTGTCTTTAATCAAGAGATTTACTTCCTTGCTTAGCAAGGACTCTCAATGAACATCTTTGCTTGGCTCTCCGCTCTACTCACTGGGTGCGAGGGCTTGGAGACCTTATGTCATCACCATCTGACTGCTCCAGCTGTCCAGGTGGTGCCTGTGTTCAGTCAGCCTCAAGTGATTCTTGGCTTTGTCCTGAGGCTGACATACCACAGGTTCAGCTGGAGCAGCTTCTTCAGAGTCAGATTCAGAGTCTGAGTCCTGGGCCATGACTTATGACCGTTTGTTCAGTGACTATTTGAAGTTACAGTGGCACCGAAGCAAGGGTCTCACAACCAGTCCCCGAAGTTACAGCTGTTGCGGCGCCCCCATAGTCATGTGATCAAAATTTGGGCACTTGGCAGCCCGCCTGCACTTATAACGGTGGGGCGCTTCAGCTCCCCCCACCTATCTCCCCTCACCTATACCCTTTTGTCTCCCTACACCCTGCAGCCCCTGCTGCCTAGCTCACCTTCTGTGTCGTCTAGCTCCTGCTGCTGACCAAGCATGCCCAGCCTGGCCTTTTGCAAAGCAGCTGCTGGCTGCACAAGGCTTTCTTCCCAAGGTCGCTCACAGCAGTTACCTCGCAAGACCTGGGGAAGATGGCCTCATGTGGTCAGCAGCTGCCTTGCAGAGAGCCAGGGCGGGCACACCTCAGCAGCAAGAAGGTGGCGAAGGTCAGCTGGGCGGCAGAGCACAGGGCATCAGGGGCCTTGGAGTGGAGGGTAGCTAGGGGGACTGGTCTGGGGCAGCTGCAGCTTCCTGGGGTGCAGTGGCTTTGTGCCGTGCTGCTGGAGCACACTGCCAAGAAGCACCTGAGCCGCAGTCTGGTTCTGGAGCTCCTTGCTGCCACACAAGGCAGGGTGCAGGGTGGCCAAAAGGGCAGAGATGCGGGAGGAGATAGGTGGATGGGAGGAGTTGAAGAGGAGGCAGCCCCTTACTTTACTGAGGCTTGGGCTGGGAGGGACCAAGCCCAGAATGACTTGGATTGGGGTGGGTCCTCAGCTGACGACCAGTGGAATTTGGTTAATGATGGCAATAGGGAGTGCTGGGATTGCTGTCGCTAAGCGATGCACTCATGTGATGTTGATGTGATGGACTGGACTGGACTGGACTGGACTGGAATGGAATGGAATGGAATGGAGGAAGGGGGATGAAAACGGTGCTCTCGTCTCCAGAGCAACGCTCTGGAGATAAGCGGAGAAAGCTGGCGCATCCCTAAACATTCCAGAAAATAGTAGAGAGTTGTGCCTGGGAACTACTGGTCCGTCTGAAAAGATTCTGTAAATAAGCGCTAGCTAATAAACCTTGCTGATTGAACCTACACGGTCTCCAGGAGTTCCTTGGGCTAGGCCTGACAGTTGCGCTTTACGACCGTATCGCTTAGCGATGGAAGTTCCAGTCCCAGTTACCATTGTAAGTCGGGGACTACCTGTATTCTGTCTTTCAACAAGGCAAGGTTAAAAAAAAATGGTACAGTGCTTGGCCCATTATCTCCTCAGCTTTTCTTTATCTGATTGCAAAGATTTAAAAGAATTATGATTTTATTATATAGACTTGGGAACAAGACTGATGTGTAGAACTAGGTGCAGAACTATTTTGCTGTATAATTCCTATAATTTTCCAGGTTGATCATTTAAAGTTTATTCTAAATCTCACCCATGTTCTGTGGTAAAACTCTTTGAACCCCAAAAGTATGTCATCACTATTATGATGCCACTAATTAACTTTATTAAATGCATTTGAGTCCTTGTGGTTATTTGTTCATCCTTGCTGTGATATTTTTCTCACTATCATACTCTTATTTTGGACCAGTTAAATCAGAATAATAACCTTCAGGTCCTTAAGTTGTATTTTTTTTATTGTAAACTTGAATCCCAATTTATTTATTTACTGTGCACTGGAAGGCTGAAAAATTATATTCTTTTCATACTTCATTATATCTACATTCAGGTAGCTGCCTTGGATTCTAGACTATTCCCATATTTCATTAAATCATAGAGAGTTTTCTGTTCTATTAAAATTAAAATGAGTTAGCTCTAATATAGTTTCATCTCTGTTCCATTAATATCTTCAGTACATTAGTAAACATTTAAGGATTACCTAGCTTGGTCTAAGGAGGATTTTGCTGTGCTTCTCTTCCAATCATTAGCATTATTTTTAGTGCAACATTCTTGTTCTTTATATCCATCTAGTCAGACTAGCTTGTCTTGTTTTTCTTTCTTGCTTGATCCTCTTCCTTGACAAAGCAGGTTACAGTTGATTTTAGAAAGTTCAAGATATCCAACCTTATAGACAAAGTATTCTGTCTGGGAACTCAACTGTTACTCTTTATATTAAAAAAACAGTAGTGATAAAGTCGTAGTACTGCATAAGTTGAAGAAAAAGATATAGGTAGTTCTCACTTAACAATCATTTGTTCAGCAACCATTCAAATTACAATGGTGCTGAAAGAATGGTAGTTATGACCGGTCCTCAAAGTTACAACCATTGCAGAGCCCCCTTGGTCACGTGATTAAAATTTGGGTGCTTGGCACCCTGCCCACATTTACGACTGCAGTGTGTGCTTCAACTCCCCCCACCTGCCTATTTCCCCCCATCTCTGCCCTTTTGGCCACCCTGCACTCTGCCGCCATCTACCCCTACTGCCCTCCACTGACCTTGGTCATCTTCATCCTCCCACTGCTGAGGCATGCCCTCATGAAGGGCCAGCAGCTGCCTCGGCCAGGCACACCTCATCAGCAGTGGGAGGAAGAAGATGGCGAAGGTCAGTGGAGAGCAGCAGGGGTAGGTGGCAGCAGAGTGCAGGGTGCCCAAAAGGGCAGAGATGGGGGGGGATAAGCAGGTGGGGGCAGTTGAAGCAGAGGTGAATATGGCAGGGCAGGAGAAGCATGAGGTCCTCCCCTAACTACGGCACAGTCCTGGCCTAACCGCAACTGGGACTATCAGAACTGCCATCGCTAAGCAGTGCAGTCATGTGATGTTTTGCCTAACAACCTTTTGGCTTAGCAACGGAAATTCCGGTCCCAATTAGGGTCATTAAGTGAGGAGTATCTGTATAGACTTCTTCAGTAGTTAACTATAAAGTTATGGAGGAATAGTTGGTGAAGTTGACAGATTTTGCTGAAATGGATAAGTTGACTTCTTTGATAAGAGAAAAGACATTATCTACATTTATTGATGACTAGAAACCTCTTACGGACTTTTTGCACAAAAAATTAAAAAAAACAAACTTGTGATTTATGGTTTTGATGATTAGATAGGATAGATTATAGAAAGAGTAATATGTAATTGTAGAGAGATTAAAATATATTTGTACTCATAACTGCTGTGAAGAGCCACTTCTTTATATCTTTTTTTTCTTTCTTTTATATTTTTCTTCAACTTTTTCTTTCTCTTTCCTACTTTATATTAATTTGTGTTAGTTTTTACCTTCTTGCTTAAAAGTTTCAATAAAAACTATATATAAAAAGTAGTTAACTATAAGGTAACAATATCAGTGATAAAACTCTTGTATTGCTGTAATGGGTTGCACACACACACATAGTGTGACAGATTGGGCCCTACTGGCCCTTGAGAGGGAGTCTCTCAGTCTTCCACCCACGACCCTGCTGCACTCTCCTCACAACTCCTGAGAAGACCTACCTTGGTGATGCTATCATCAGCCACTTTTTTCCTTCTCTACCTTGTTTTATTTGGGAGGAAACAAGTGGCAATCCTCCTTCCACCAGCTTGACTGGAGAAGGAAAAATGTGTACTAGAGGTAATATTACCAATCCATTAAGAATTCAAGAATGTATTATGATATATCCAGATTAAAGAAGGAAATTGAAAACACACAAATAGAGGAAAGAAAGAAGGAACGAAGAATGACTTGTTTAGAGATTGATATCAGCTTCTATTCCTTCACACATGGGAACACACTCTTGCAGTGAAAATCACTATCAAATAATAAAATAAAATAATCTGATCTGCTTCTAGCTTTCACTAGTCTCCAGCATGCTGTATAATTCCCTGATCTAACTCAAATCTCTGTGGATTGGTATTTCTTTTCTTACCTAATTTTTAATCAGTCACACAGAAAAGATGCTTCCACTCCTCCTGAGAGATAGAGGAAAAAGAGACAGAAACAAAAGGGAAATTGCCTTCAGCTCAAGTTAAAGCTGGTTTGTTTGGGTTTTCAGTCTTTGATTTTCCCAAGGCTTCAATTGTCTCTGGCCACTACCTGGATTGACAGGTCAGCTAATTTTTGCTCAATTCTGTCAGTGCCTGAACCTCTTGGAATGGGATTTCTCTCATTCACTACAATTGCTAATGCTATATAATTGGAATACAGTCTCCTTTGTAATGATTTGCAGTCTTCATCAGATCCTTGTTGATATTTCACCACTGAGAAGTTAGCATAGTGGTATGTATATAAGATGGGGCCTTTTCTCTAGAAGCACTCCTTAGATAGAACTCTCTCTGCGCAAAGATCAGATTGGTTGGCTCAATGTTTATTGTGTCCTAGACTTGCAGAGAAAAGTACACTGTTTCATTAGACTTTTTATCTGTTGCAGTGTTGCTTTTTTAATTTAAATATTACATAATTGGTCTTATTTTGCTTTGTTTTATTTAAATTGTATTTCGCTTGAAGTAATTCTTAAATTCTTTTAGTCTCTGTGTTTTCTGTGTGCAACGTATGTGTTCACCTTACATGTTATCTAAGTGGTACTGCAGTAGTAGTAAAGTAGCTCAACAGTATCCAGATTATAGAGCTGAGATGAAAGAAAAGCCTAGCATAGACAGTGAATTCACATAAATATTGATTAAGCATATTGTCATCTTGTGACAATGAGACAAAATGTGACAAGGAGTTCAGACCCTAAAGTAATTAAAGAAAAATGAGCTGACCTATCAATCCAAATAGGGGGCCTGAGAAAATCAAATATGGAGGACCCCATCAGATTTTTTTTTTCCTGAAGGGAGGAGAGTCTCTCCCCCAGGGCTAGCTGAAAGCTGGATAAGAAAAGAAAACGCAGTCCACAGAAATTCATGCTGGAGAACAAGGAATTATAGAACAGGTAAGGGATGAGTGAAAGCTAGATGCAGATTTATTAGTTTGTTCTTTACAGCCTGTGATTTGAGCTGTGAGGCTGTTGTTGTATATGTGTGTACAAGGGAAGATTCTGGCTAAAAGGGCAGTGGGTAAAATCAACCTCTCCAGAAGTCTTTTTTTTTTTTCCTTTCTTTTTTCCCTTTCTCCTTTTGCACCTTTTCACTATGCATCTTGTTACAGTTTTATACCTAATAAACACATTCTGTGGGAAGCCTTTAGCATGTCCCCCTTCCTAATGGAAATGGATTGCTATTTTCATCCTCTTCAGTAAACTAAGACAGAAAAGGATTTCTCTAGAAAAAAGTGGCAGTATTATCAAAGTGGCTTTTCCCAGGAAAGGATGCAGTGGGGTATAGTAATATCTTTGTTGTTGTGTGGAGCCCAATATATCACATCCAAGGTGCGTATGTATTCCATTGCACCTCTGTAGGAATTTATTCTCAGTGATGGCATATAATTCCATTTAATAAAAAAATAAAAATAGATATTCCCTCTTTTTAGATGAACATAGTCTCAACATTATTGGGGAGCTTTTATCAGTTGGAACAGAGAATTATTTCATTCTGTTATGTTCATCACTGAACAGATACTAAGTTTAACGCACTGTATATAAAGAAATATTTCAGTAGGTAATGTATTTCTGTCTTGATCTTCTCATGATTAAAGAAGCTGAGTGGGAAATTGTTACTTATAGTATTATGAAAAGCATAGAAGGCTTTTAATACTGCTATATAGGTTGAGTGATATTGTTCTGCATAGTGGACATGGTATGCACACCAGCAATGCATGTGGAAGGAGTATACACCTTGGAGTTGTCTATTCTGTGTAGTATGCACTTGTGAAGGTACACTTGTGAAATAATTTATCTACAAATTATCCAATGAGGTTGAATTTAAGTAATTCATCCTCTGTTTTAGATTAGATGTTACATGTTTAAGTAATTTTGTTAATTTATTAGACTACATTGATTTAGCAGAGAAATACTTTCTCACTGCTAATTGGTTCCATGAGCTTCTGAACAAATTTGCTACACAATGACAAAGTGCAAGTATATAGTTATGAAGGAAAATGCTTGAAAATAAAATACAATTAATATAAGTGAAAGGACTTTTTTTTTTGGATTGTTTTTTCTTGTACAGGTGTCCAGGACTCAGCTTTTACGTCTCCCCAATCATACCCATTTACAATGCTGTGGTCTTCCTTTTTGTGCTGGCCAACTTCAGTATGGCCACTTTCATGGATCCTGGCATATTCCCTAGAGGTAAGCATCGTACTAGTTTCTTGCAAAACATAGATCTAAAAATGGTGGTTATGACTGTGATTATTTCAGTTTTCCATATTCAGTGCTTTTTCTTTTTTACATTTATATAAGAATGTTTTACCTCAGTAGGACCAAGAATGAATATTGAGAATTTTAAATCATTGGTCAGTGTCACTGTACACCATGACTATATTTGCCTGTAATAATAAATTGGAATTTCTCAGTTTTACCAGTAAATGCATAGTGTTGCTTCTATTCCTTTTGCCTAATTCCTTTCACCAAGGAGTCTGGCCTGCAGGATTCTGATTATTGGTGTATTACTTGTATCATATAATCCATGTTTTTTGAGTGGTTCAGTCAACAGCTAATAATAAATTTTGGATTCAGCATTCTGAAGAAGTCTGCCTTACTACCAATACAGCTTATTTATCATAACAAATCTGGAAAGTGGGAATGTGTTTCCTTCCTTCCTTCCTTCCTTCCTTCCTTCCTTCCTTCCTTCCTTCCTTCCTTCCTTCCTTCCTTCCTTCCTTCCTTCCTTCCTACCTACCTACCTACCTACCTACCTACCTACTTGGATTTGATGCCTTTCTTCTGCTTTAGCTGAAGAAGATGAGGATAAAGAGGATGACTTCCGAGCTCCCTTGTACAAAACTGTGGAGATAAAGGGTATTCAGGTGCGCATGAAATGGTGTGCTACATGCAGATTCTACCGGCCTCCACGCTGCTCCCATTGCAGTGTCTGTGACAACTGTGTGGAGGTAAGAAGATAAAAAGAGAACAGAGCTATACTTAAAAGATTGGAAATGCTTATTCTAATGGGATGATGTTTGGCATAGTCTGGGTGGCTTTTAATCAAGTCCAGTACTTGAGTATTGAATGTCAGGTTTTATAACCTAATCTTGAGAAAGAAAAGGGGAAGGAGAAGGGAATAAGGGAACTCACAGGAATTTCAGGAGGGGGAGTGTTAATGTACTGTCCTTGTTTTTATGTCACCTTTTTTCTGAAATAGGAGTTCAAGATGATACACATAAGCTTTTCAGATTCTTCCCATTCAGGCTTTGAACAGACCCAAACTTGCTTAACTTCAGTAGGATTGCTGTTTCACATGTTTTCAGATTATACCCTAGTCATAGGATACACATTACACAGTCATTGCATGCAGGCTTATTTCTCCTGTCTTCAGGCAATACCAGTTCATACAGGCCACCACACATTAATTATCCAGACTGTTACAAGCTCATGCAGCATGTTACAAGCTCAACACCAATGTTGTCAGATGCCACAATATACTCCTTCTAAGATCCTGTGGTCTGCTCTAAAATAGCTGAGAATTTGTGGACATTCAGAGTAGGGTTTAGCCTGGCAGGGCCAAAAAGGATTGTTTTAAAGGTGTATAGCAGGGTAGTTTTGAAAGATTAAAAGCATCTTGGAAAGAAAGCCTTTCCGCTGCAAAACCCCTTTTGCCAGAATCTGGGTGGGGAGGGGGCTTTCCAAGGCATATTGGTAATACAGAGGTAGAAAGTGTGTTGCCTGAGATGTAAACCTAGGGAGACAGATTTTCGCTGGCTAATATACAGTGGGGCAAAAAAGTATTTAGTCAGCCACCAATTGTGCAAGTTCTCCCACTTAAAAAGATGAGAGAGGCCTGTAATTTTCATCATAGGTATACCTCAACTATGAGAGACAAAATGAGAAAAAAAATCCAGAAAATCACATTGTCTGATTTTTAAAGAATTTATTTGCAAATCATGGTGGAAAATAAGTATTTGGTCACCTACAAACAAGCAAGATGTCTGGCTCTCACAGACCTGTAACTACTTATTTAAGAGGCTCCTCTGTCCTCCACTCGTTACCTGTAGTAATGGCACCTGTTTGACCTTGTTATCAGTATAAAAGACACCTGTCCACAACCTCAAACAGTCACACTCCAAACTCCACTATGGCCAAGACCAAAGAGCTGTTGAAGGACCCCAGAAACAAAATTGTAGACCTGCACCAGGCTGGGAAGACTGAATCTGCAATAGGCAAGCAGCTTGGCGTGAAGAAATCAACTGTGGGAGCAATAATTAGAAAATGGAAGACATATAAGACCACTGATAATCTCCCTCGATCTGGGGCTCCACTCAAGATCTCACCCCGTGGGGTCAAAATGATCACAAGAACGGTGAGCAAAAATCCCAGAACCACACGGGGGACCTAGTGAATGACCTGCAGAGAGCTGGGACCAAAGTAACAAAGGCTACCATCACTACGCCTCCAGGGACTCAAATCCTGCAGTGCCAGATGTGTCCCCCTGCTTAAGCCAGTACATGTCCGGGCCCGTCTGAAGTTTGCTAGAGAGCATTTGGATGATCCAGAAGAGGATTGGGAGAATGTCATATGGTCAGATGAAACCAAAGTAGAATGTTTTGGTCTAAACTCGTCATGTTTGGAGGAGAGAGAATGCTGAGTTGCATCCAAAGAACACCATACCTACTGTGAAGCATGGGGGTGGAAACATCATGCTTTGGGGCTGTTTTTCTGCAAAGGGACCAGGACGACTGATCCGTGTAAAGGAAAGAATGAATGGGGCCATGTATCGTGAGATTTTGAGTGAACACCTCCTTCCATCAGCAAGGCCATTGAAGATGAAATGTGGCTGGGTCTTTCAGCATGACAATGATCCCAAGCACACCGCCCAGGCAACGAAGGAGTGGCTTCGTAAGAAGCATTTCAAGGTCCTGGAGTGGCCTAGCCAGTCTCCAGATCTCAACCCCATGGAAAATCTTTGGAGGGAGTTGAAAGTCCGTGTTGCCCAGCAACAGCCCCAAAACATCACTGCTCTAGAGGAGATCTGCATGGAGGAATGGGCCAAAATACCAGTAACAGTGTGTGAAAACCTTGTGAAGACTTACAGAAAACGTTTGACCTCTGTCATTGCCAACAAAAGATATATAACAAAGTATTGAGATGAACTTTTGATATTGACCAAATACTTATTTTCCACCATGATTTGCAAATAAATTCTTTAAAAATCAGACAATGTGATTTTCTGGATTTTTTCCCCCATTTTGTCTCTCATAGTTGAGGTATACCTATGATGAAAATTACAGGCCTCTCTCATCTTTTTAAGTGGGAGAACTTGCACAATTGGTGGCTGACTAAATACTTTTTTGCCCCACTGTAGGTGTGATGGAATGCAGTTCTTAAAACAGTCTGTCTGAAGGAAGTTATTCATCTGCCAAGGAGGCAAGCGTTCCAAGAGTCTTTGACAAAAAGTGGGGTTGCCCTTCCAGTTGTTTCACCATAGTCAGTGTAGACAGAACATTGTTGCACTTCAGAATTCCACTCTGGACTTGAAGCAAAGAAAGTTTATCTGAAATGAAACAAGCCATTTGAACCTAATTTTCTCTGCTGAGCAATCCAACAGTAATGTTTGGGAACATGTTCGGTAACTTTGTAACTTCTGTTTGTGAGACCTGGGAAATTGGATAGATGTTACAAGCTATATTCAGAGAACTATATGAGGAAGAATGCATATTCTGCCATTCTTCATGTCAAAACTCATCTGTCTCTATCTACATACACACAGAATGCATGAAAAAAGCTCATCACAACTATACCATTCTTACAGGAGTTATGTTTTACATTCTGGCATGTATGAAAGTAAATATTTAAATTGTAGTCAGATGTGCTATGGTTTAGAATGGTTTTATTAATATTGTAAAACTATGGCATGGCTTTCTAGGGGGATTGTTTTTCTAACCTTTTTTTTTTAATTGGCAGGAGTTTGACCATCACTGTCCATGGGTGAACAACTGCATAGGAAGACGCAATTACCGCTATTTCTTCCTGTTCCTGCTCTCACTTACAGCACATATCATGGGTGTATTTGGTTTTGGTTTACTGTATGTCCTGTATCAAGTGGAAGAGCTCTCTGGAATCCGCATGGCTGTTACGTATCCTTTAATCTTTCAGGAACAAGGAGCTCCCTGATAAAAATGAACCCTGGCTAGGAATTGTTAAGTCTCCTTGAGACTGCCACCTGGCAGGTGGGAAACAAATCTCCAGATAAGAAATGAATTGTGATCCTTGAGTATTGTTCCTTGACTTTGCTGGTAGTATGGCTGTGATGTGTGTGGCTGGTTTGTTCTTTATTCCTGTAGCTGGCCTTACAGGATTCCACGTGGTACTAGTAGCCAGGGGTCGCACTACCAATGAACAAGTATGTATTTTACGTTTTGTTTTGTTGTTCATTTCACTGAATTTTGTCTGACCAGTTTTTGGTCTTTGCAGGTTACAGGCAAATTCCGAGGTGGGGTAAACCCATTTACCAATGGCTGCTGTAAGAATGTCAGTCGTGTCCTCTGCAGCTCTCCAGCTCCCAGGTAAATTCTGTTCCACCCAAGTAAGATGGAGAAGAAAAGAAATAAGAATTATTGTCTTTATTGTTAGTGTGAAAAGTAAAGGGGAATTTCTTATGGTTAACTGTATGAATAGTTCAACAAGGAGATGCTGGGTTGCAGAAAGCAATTGCTAACAATCATTTTAGTTCTTAATCATAGAATCTTAGAGTGGGAATGGACTATAGAAATCATCTAAGTCATTCCCCTGCTTAGTGCAGGATCCATTAGGGCACCTCTGACAGATGACCACTAGTATTTGTCTGAAGACCTCTGAAGGAGAACTCACCATTTCGTGTGGCAGCGTGTTCCACTGGCTGATAACTTGTATGGTCTGGAAGTTCCTCCTATTGTCTAGCTTAAACCTCCTTCCTTGTAATTTTAACCTACAGATAGTCCTCAAGTTATGATGGCAGGTGGGACTGGAATTTCTGTCGCTAAGCAATGCAGTCATAAAGCATGATGTCACATGAGCACATCACTTAGCGACAGCAATTCCTGCAGTCTCTGTTATCATTGTTAAGCAAGGATCATGGGTCATTAAGCGAGCACCTCCTCGCAACTTCCTGCCGGCTTCCAACAAAGTCAGTGGAGAAGCCAGCAGGAAGTCGCAAATCCCAGAAGGCTCACAAGCAGGCTGGCAGGCAAGTCCGTGGCTGCTGCTGGGTGAGAGATGGAGCGAGGGAGTGTACGGGTGGCTGAGGAGGCATGGCACAAATGTGGGGCTTGGGGTGGCTGCTGTTGGGTAGGGGATGGGGCACAAAGATATGTGAGTGGTGGGAGAAGTGTGGTACAAGTGCGGCAGGGCTTGCGGTGGCTTCTGCCAGGTGGGAGAGGGTGAATGAGTGGCCGGAAAGGTACAGTTTGAGCACAGTGAGGCTCAAGGAGGGTGCATGGGTGGTGAAGAGTTGCAGTGCAATCTCAGTGAAGCTTGGGGAGGGTGTGTGAGAGGGGGAGGTGCAGTGTGAGCACAGCAAGGCTTGGGCTGGCTGCTGCTGGGTGGGAAAGAGTGCACAAGGGTGTGCGAGTGGCCAGGGAGGCTCAGTGCAATCTCAGTGAGGCTCGGGGAGGGTGCATGAGGGTGTACAAGTGGCTGGGGAGGATGCACAAGTGGCCAGGGAGGCAGGGAGCAAGCACAGCAAGGCTCAAAGAGGGTGCATGAAGGTGCGTGGGTGGCCAGCAAGGCATGGTGTGAGTGCAGAGGAGCTGGGGAAGGATGTGCAGGTGGGGGAACCTTACCCGAGCAACTTCTGACCTTCCCTGCCAGCTTCCCCATTGACTTTACTTGTGGGAAGACAGCAGGGAAGGTTGCAATTTGCAATCATGTGACCGTGGGATGCTGCAGCTGTCTTAAGTGTGAGCTGGTTGTTAAGCACCTAGATCATGATCACATGACCGCGGGAGTGCTGGGATGGCCAAACTTCAAGGACTGGTCATAACCACCACTTCAGACAGTTGCTGAATGAGTGGTAGTTAACTGTGGACTACCTGTACTAGTTCTGGTCCTCCCCTTTGTGGCAATAGAAGAAATCTGGTCCTTCTTCTTTGTGACAACCTTTCAGGTATTTGGGGACTAGTATCATATGTCCCACAGTAGTTTCTTCTGTAGGCTAAAATAATTCTGACTCCTTTAATATTCTTCATATGGCTTTGTTTTCCACATCCGTCACAATTTGGATGGGAGAGAACAAACTAAACTTGAATTTTAGTAAGACAGAGTTACTGTTTGTCCAGTGGGGTGTTCTGGCAGCTCTAGTGGTATCTCTTGATGGGGAAGCACTACTCCTGAAGGAGCAGATCTTTGATTTCTGCCTGAAGAGCAGGTGGAGGCCAGGAGAACATTCGGCTAACTCTGACTGGTGCAACAGTTGCAGCATTGCTGGAGCAAAAGGATATTACTACATGACATACTCATGACATTGTCACTGCTCACCCAAATTACTACATGGGGTTGCTTTTAAAGGTGCCTTTTGAAAGCTTCAGTTGATGCAGCCTGTGTATTATCTGGCATTCCCTGGTAGAAGCACATTGCATCTGTGCTTTGGGCACTACATCAGTTTCCTGTTGGCTTCCAGGTGAAATTTAAGATATTGGTGTTAACCTACATAACCTTTTAGAGCTTGGTACCAAGCTACATTCAAGACTGTAGCCACTAGAATCAGCCTGATGTATTTCATCTTGCATAGTGGAATGCATAGATAACCTTGAAGAAGGTGTGCAAGAATACTTAAGGCAAAATATGAAAGAACTCAGCCCTAGGAAAGAAGGCATGAGAAAGACTCAAGGTAGGGTTATTGTGAATTTCTGTTTGATATCAGAGGGGGCAGAAATAAACTTTGGCAGGCTTTCAAGATTCAGTTGTTGTACCCTACAACAATATAGTATTCTGCAATTCTTGTGCTGTTGGTTTCCTGAGCTGGCCTACCTTGAAAAACTGATAATGGGAATAGCGGCTAGTGGTTCCCCACTTTTGGAAGATGCAGGGGGGAGGGGGCAAGACATGGAGGCACTGCACATAGTAGCATCGGTCTGAATGGCCTTCTGTTGGACTTAGATTAGCCCCAGCTTAGGCTGTCTTCTAGAAGCTGTGGATGATGAAACTCCTCTGGAGGGCATTTGGGGGAGGGAGAGAGACAGAGATGTCTTTTTAGTAACTGCATTACACTGCTGGCTCGTGTTTAACTTGTGATGGACAAGGATACCTCTTTCATCTATACTACTTCTAAGCCAGGTATCCTATACTTGTGCCTTACATTTTTCTTACCTAGTTGTTATTAGGGAGAATATTATGAGGCACTCTGCCAAAGGCTTTGTTGAGATCCAGATATGCTATGTCGATAGCATTCCCCTGATCTACTGAGGTGATAACTCTATTAAAAAAGGAGATAAGATTAGCCTGAAATTATTTTTTTGTGAAACTCATGCTGTCTTTGGTTAATTATTCAGCTGCTCCCATACACGCTATTTGATAATCTGCTTGAGGAACTTGCCAGGTTTGTCAAGTTGACATGTTTGTCATTTTGTGGGTCCTCTTCCTTCCTCTTTTTGAAGCTGGGGATAGCATTTTCTCTTTTCTGGAACCTCACCAGTCATCCAGGAGTTGAGAATGGTTCTGCAGTCATTGCCACTAGTTCCTTTAGTACCCTGGAATGTAATCCATCTGGCCTTGAAGACTTAAATTCATTTAAATTTGTTACATTCTTTCTTACTCTCTCCATGTCTATTCTAAGCTGCAATTCTGTCATGTCCACAGTGGCATAACAGTGCCCAGATATGACTCCATTTCACTTCAGGGAAGACAGATGCTAAGGAGTTCCGTCCTGTCACCATCACTCATTACCAATTCACCACCTTCTCACTGTATAGATCTACATCTATTTGACTTTCATTTTATTTCTGACACACACAAAGGGTCCTTTTTTGTTGTTTTTGGAATTTCTCTCGAGCCTCAGATCATTCTGAGCTTTAGCCTTTCTGACAGAATTTCTAGTTTCTAGAGATATAGAGGAATACAGAAATAACCTTGAAGAAGGAACGCAAGAGTGGTTAAGTAAACATCAGCGTTGAAAGAGAGGAGGGAGTGAGAAAGAAACTCAAGATTGCCCCACCTTGATTCTCTTTGGTATAATAGGGAGAAGAGAGAAATTCTGGCAGGCTTTCAAGATTCTGTTGTTATTATATACAACAATATAATTCCAGTAGTCCTTGTGGAGTCTCTTTCCTGATCTGAGCTACCCTGAAGGACTGACATGAAACTACCTTATATTCTTCTTTGTTAAAGTTCCCCTCCTTTCATTTCCTGAATGTGTTCTTTTTTCTTGTCAGCACTGCAGAGCTTTGCTTGTGTGTATCCACCCTGGTCTATTAAGAATTCTCACTTTTTTCCCCTTCTTATAGACTTTGTTTGCAATTGTGCCTTCAGTATCTTATTTTGTAGAATTTTCCATCCTTCCTGGAGCCATTGGATCCCATCTACCTTCCCTTAGAGTATATCAGAATCTGTTCTTCTCAAGTCTAGTATGCAGGTCTGACTCTTCTCAGTTCCTTCTTTTCTGGATATCGCAAATGAAAGATAACATGTTCTTCCCTGTTGGTGATGATTAAGTCCATAATAGCAGACCCCCTTGTTCTTTGTTCCACTTTCTGACAAAGTTATCAGCAGGAGATGACAAGAATTTATTAGATCTAATGAAAATCCCCCATTATCCCTATCATCTGATGCAGAAAGGCCTCATTCACATCTTCTCCCTGCCCAGCTGGTCTGTGGAAAAACTCCCACAGTGGTACCACTTTCCTTTCTCTTTCATTTTATTGTTACCCAATTATTTTCCACAGGATTTCCATCCTCTGATTGCTGAATTTCTGTACAAGTATATTTTTTCTTCGTGTACAGTGCAACACCCCCACCCTTTCTATTCAGTCTGTTCCTTTTGAATAAATTATAGCCTTCTAATGTTGTGCATGAATCATGAGTGTTATCCCACCAAGTTTCTGTGATGCCTGTGACATCATATTTGTTTTCCTGAGTTAGGATCTCTAGTTCTCCCTGGGGAACTGTTGTTTGCAGAGCAGCTGTATGTTTTTCCTCCCCCTTGTAAATTGTAAGGGGTGCATGCTGATCAGTATCTAGAGATGTGGGAGTATTAATTTGGTATAAAGGCTGACTTTTAGAGACTCATCTCTTTCAAAGTGCCTCTGACTTGTTTCCCAAATTAATGAATACAATTAAACTTCATTGGTCTGACTTTGGTCATCTGAACTAAGGCTTTCCTGGAACAGAAGATGAATGGCTGCTGCCAGTGTTCTACTTCTTAGGAAAAACTGCTTCTCTGAGTTATACCTAGTATTCCCACTTTAGATAATAAGGAACGCTATTTAGCTCCAATTTAAAAAATTGTGGTATTCTTACTGAGACTTCCAGCTGCAACGTGCTTTCGTACTACTTGCATTTTTGTGCATAATTAAAGAGGAAGAACACTGTATGAGTTACCATAAAATCATCTTTCCCCTTTCAGATTCTGCCACTATCTGAAATGTTGACAAATTGTATTAGGACAGTGCAGTTTTCTGTAGGCATATATTTCTGCTCTTAACTGTGCAGCTGTGTACAGATTCTTTTTCTGTACACAACATACCTATTTTGAATGAATCAGAATCTACTAGCACTATATTTCCCTACCCATCATTACCAGAGTTCTGCATATGAATTTGTTCACATTTATAAGATTATATTGAAAAAGCTATTGTGTGCAAAAGCAATTTCTTTTCATAAGATCAGTAAAAGAGAGAGAGAGAGAAAAAAAACTAAAAGTATAGAATGTATTTCCTATTGTGTAATCATGTTTTTGTATGTTATTCTTTTATTTTGGAATTGCAAGGTAACTTTATAAAACAACTATTTTATCTGTGATTTTCTCCATTACTTCTAGTTACTTCTAGAAACTGCCGGGTTTGTTTTCTTTGCCATTGTTGTTCTTTTGTCTTCTGCTGTTTTTGTGTTGTTTTATTGTTCTTTCTTTTTAAATGTTTTTAACAATTGTAAACCACCCAGAGTCACTAGAAATCAGGTATATGTGTGTGTGCATATAAAATATATAAATATATATATTTATAAATATATAAATGTATATATTTAATAAATTATTATTATTTGTCTATATCTTTAGAACAGTGTTACAGGTAGCCTTTGAGTTACCACAGCAATTGGGACTGGAATTTCTGTCACTAAGTGATGCAGTCATAAAACACAATGTCACGTGACCACATCGCTTAGCAACCACAATCCAGTCCTCATTGCCATCGTTAAGCAAGGATTGTGGGTCGTTAAGCGAGCACCTCCTCACAGCTTCCTGCCAGCTTCCAACAACCAAAGTCAGTGGGGAAGCCAGCAAGAAGTTGCAAGTCCCAGGTAGCTTGCAAGCAGGCTGGCAGGCAGGAAAGTGGCTGCTGCCAGGTGGGAGAGGGTACAGGGAGATCCGCGGGTGGCTGGACAGGCACGGTGCAAGCGCAGTGATGCTTGGGGTGGCTGCTGCTGGGTAGGAGAGGGGGTGCGAGTGGCCGGGGAGGGTGCACAAGTGATTGGGGAGGCGCAGTGAAAGTTCAGAGAGGCTGGGGGAGGATGTGTAGGTGGGGGAGATTTACCCAAGCAACTTGTAACCTTCCCTGCTGGCTTTTCTATTGACTTTGCTTGTGGGAAGCTGGCAGAGAAAGTTGCAAATCACAGTCATGCGATGTGGGACGCTGTAACCATCGTAAGGCGAGCTGGTTGCCAATCACCCAGGTTGCGATCACGTGACCATAAGGATGCTGAGACAACCGGAAGCTCAAGGACCAGTTGTAACCACCACTCATTCAGTGCCATTGTAAATTCTAATGGTCGCTGAATGAATGGTTGTTAACCAAGGACTACCTGTATTTCAGTTTTCAAACTTAACTGTGTAGACAGGCAAAAGAAAGGGAATAAACAAGACACTTTAGTTTATTTTTGTACTTAGTTATTAATCAGTTATGTATTGTTTTTTTATATCTCATTTTTATTTATAAATGTTATTCCATTGAGATAATACATGAAGGTTATTATCTTCAGGAAAATGCAAATTATCTTGAGATGTTGACAGACCATTAATACGTCTTCCATTCCACCCATCATAAACCCATGAGAATATAACATATATAGCCTTTTATGTACCACGGTAACAAAACAAAAAAAAGATATATTCTGTACTGCAGAAATGGGATTGAGGTTTTACAGTTTACATGATTCCATTATACAAATTTCTTCAAATTGCAAAAATTATGTATCTCAAACCTTATTTTGACTTTAGACTGTCTTGCTGAGCCAGGTAAATAAATTATAACATGCTTCTTGGGGTGCACTATCTTATCAAGTTTTATTTAATCCTTTTATCACTGTTCACTAGGTATCTTGGGCGGCCAAAGGGGGAACAGACTGTATTAGTGAGGCCTCCATTCTTACGGCCAGAAATATCAGATGGGCAGGTTGCTGTGAAGATAATGGATAATGGTATCCAGGCTGAGCTGAAGAGAACAAAGGTGAGGGGACATTGAAAATGCTGCATAAGCAGTGGTTTCAAAATATTCCTGGTGTTTCTGCAATGTGAGTAGGTATCAAATGATTATCTCAGGCATTGTTCCTTAGTAATGTCACTCCTTGTTTCAGGATTCCACAGGAACTGAAGTTCAGTTTCTCCCCCTGTGTAACCAGCACAACATAAAAGTTGCATCTTAGGTTATTCTGTTTTTCCCTTTCACTTCTCATCCAGCAACTGAGGCATGCACAGTCTATAAGAATTTTTGTTGAAATGCTGGAGGGGTTATTGGTCATTTTAAGAGCATTGCATCTTTATCCAGCCAAAGACAATGTTCATAACTTTGATTCCTGCCATTCTTCTGATTGTACCTCTGTACTTTGTCTCTGCAGTCCAAAGGAAGCCTTGAAGTAACAGAGAGCCAGTCTGCTGACGCTGAGCCACCCCCACCCCCCAAGCCAGACCTCAGCCGCTATACAGGTCTGAGGACACATTTAACCCTGGCCACCAATGAGGGTAAGAGGGATTTGCTAGAGAGACAAGGGATGCAGTCAGTTATGCGCCTGTGTGGTGATCTGCATCAGGGAAATAGTGTCTGAATCTGCATCACTGCAAAACCAGGCAGCAGTGCTTGTGGTTAATGAACTAAAATGTAATGGTTAGTTCTGAAGTAGTTAGTAGGTCAGTTTGATAATGCTGTTGATATGGTTCTGGGACAGTTATTTTGTTCAAGATGCAATTGGCTGTCTTTTCTGGAGTCCATATGAGTTTCTGGAACAGGTATACATTTGCCAGCTAGGATATGATCTTAGTTGTTATTAGGGTTATATTATTATAATAACACGTGTGTGTGTGTGATAAGATAAGATAAGATAAGATAGGAAAATATGTTGTGTGGATATACTCAGCATTTTGTTTTGCAGGTTTTCATTTGAGTTCTCAGATCAGTACTACTGCCTCCCATCCAGCAGTGCTGAAAACTGAGACCCTGACAAGTAAGAGCTGGTGAGACTCGCATGCATAGGATGCAAGTGGATGTGATCTCATAGATGGGAAAATGTTCCTGTTGCTCTGTTTCATCTCCACCCTTTATGCATCTTTTAGTTCCTGGCTGATTCCTAACCTTCAGGACAGATTACTGTTACTTGGTTCTCACAGTTCATTCATTTGCTATCTATGAAACTTGAGACAGGGATTCAAAGAAACTCCCAGGGCAACACTGAAACATATTATATGTGACATGCACACTGTTTTCCCTTTCTCTTTACAGATAGCAGTTTGCTAAGTAAGGACAGCCCTCCGACTCCAACCATGTACAAATATCGACCTGGCTATAGTAGCAGCAGTGCTTCAGCTGCAATGCCTCACTCCACTAGTGCCAAGGTAAATAAGCTTGCTTAGCATGAAGAATAGAATATAGTAGGTAATCATACAGGAGGAGGAACTGGAAGGGGAATTTGGTTTGAGACTATAATGCCTTAATTGGATTGATGTGCGTTTTTATAAGAGGGGTTGGCAGACTTCAGGCTTGTTGGATCTGCTTTATTTTTTACTAGAATCATGAGACCTACTAATTGGAACAGATGAAAAAATGATGGGTCAAGGAATGGAACCAGTCATGTGTTGAATAATGTACAGTGGGAATACTTTGCATATGCAAATATAAATCTTACTTCAGAACAGGGACTGTTAATTTAGAACTTAAAGTAGAATTGTTTAAGCACTGGATTTTGGAGAACATTAATGAAAGAGATCCTTTTGCTCATTGCTGTTCTGTAAAATATTTACTCTTATGCCAGAAATACAGAACTGTAAAATAATATATATTGGTAATTATAACATGCTATTTAAATACAGCCTCCAATCCTTTTTTATAATGGAGGTCTTATAATTTTTGAATAGGTGTTTAAAAAGTGTCCATTTGCAAGCTTTGATTTATAAAGTATCTTGGAGAGAATCTCCGAGAATTTCCAAGTAATCATTTCGTCTTTCTCATCTCCTTGTCTTTTCTGACACACTGCAGTCTTAAATTCATTGTTTGTTTTTGCTTCCAAGGTTGTATTATATTCACCATCACCTCCTTCCTATTCTTAGTTGGCAGTATCTTGCAGTGAGACCTAAGCTGCTCAAAGTGTTACATATAAGTAACCTGCATAGGGATAGTTGTATTAACATGTGCAGGAAAAACAGCAGAAGTATTGTGGTATTGTTAAAAGCGTATCATTTTACAGTGAACTGTGTAGTCAAAAGGAAACCCTACTAAATTCTAGAGGTTTACTCCCAAGGAAGAGGAAACAATATACATCATAGGTTCTCCTTTTAAAAATGAATATATGTTAGTCAATAGCCGTAGTATTATTCTTCCTCAAATTCTCCCCTTCTGATTGCATAATTTTAGTATATAATGTTATTACTTTTTATTATTTCTTATTTCCTGATGCTATGCAAACACACTGAGAGGTTTTTTTGTACTGAAGTCAAATTCCTTGTATGTCTCATACTTGGCCAATAAAGTTTATCTATCTATCTATCTATCTATCTATCTATCTATCTATCTATCTATCTATCTATCTATCTATCTATCTATCTACCTACCTACCTACCCACCCACCCACCCACCCACCCACCCACCCACCCACCATCTTGAGCTCCTGAACAAAAGTGGGATAGAAATCCAACAAACAAATCTAACAAAATGTCAGTTGCTGTCAACCATTGTCTGCCTAAGTTTGAATTTATTTAGAGCAGGGTAACCATGATTGCATCAGATGCCAAGTTAGGTAGTCAGGGGCTGTAGCAGCCAGCATGTACTATACCTTTCCATAGTTTTGCTCCCCTATTATCCGCCCATTCATTTTCTTCTACCTTCTCCCCTACCCAAATGTAGGTATAGGTATAAATATAGATATGTTATCTTTAGACTAGCTATGTAAGAATCATACAATATTCCCTGTATGTGTGTGTGCACGCGTGCGTGCACGTGTGCGTGCGTGCACCTGAGAGAGAAAAAATGGCATTTTAAATGTTTTAAGGTTTTGTATTATTATTTATTATGTATTTAACAGTTCTTTTAATTTATTGTACACTGCTTTAAAATATGATTTTTGATATTTTGATGCACTATGAATTGATTAAATAATTATAACAGACTAAGCTTAGAAATATAACCAAACTCATATCATCCAGGGCATTTATAGCTGAGGTAGAATTTAAATATGTGTGTCCTAGATCCAAATTCAGGATTTTGTTGCATTATACTGACTTTCAGTAAGTAAATGACTATAATGTGTAACTTGAATAACTTGCAAATTTTTCAGTTTCTACATTAAGAAATCTTATTTTTTTTCCTTCTAATGTGCCTATAGGACACCTTGAAGACGCAAATGACATACTTTATTTTTCATCTCTTATGCACAGCCCAGGAAGCTATCAAATGACTTCTATATCTTTTACTCCCTATTGCAGCTAAGTCGAGGAGACAGTCTGAAAGAGCCAACATCTATTGCTGAAAGCAGTCGAAACCCCAGCTACCGCTCAGAACCAAGTCTGGAACCAGAAAGTTTTCGATCACCCACTTTTGGCAAGAGTTTCCATTTTGATCCTCTATCCAGTGGTTCCCGCTCCTCCAGCCTCAAGTCAGCTCAAGGCACAGGCTTTGAAATGGGCCATCTTCAGTCAATCCGCTCCGAAGGCACTACTTCCACATCTTATAAGAGCTTGGTGAACCAAACACGCAATGGGAGTTTGTCATATGACAGTCTTCTCACACCATCTGATAGCCCTGACTTTGAGTCGGTGCAGGCAGGTCCAGAGCCAGACCCACTCATGGGATACACTTCTCCTTTTCTTTCAGCCCGTATTGCTCAACAGCGGGAGGCTGACTTGCACAGTCGTTTCCCAAGCTCTGGTTCACCCAAGCACCAGCAACCTCGTGATTCTTCACCCGTCCGCTATGACAATCTTTCACGCCACATTGTGGCTTCCATGCAGGAACGGGAGAAGTTGCTGCAGCAGTCATCTATGCCACCACCCCTGGCCAAAGAGGAAGATACAGGCCTAGCGGACTCTGGCATCCAGTCCACACCTGGGTCCAGCAATGCCCCACGAACGAGTTCCTCTTCAGACGATTCAAAACGTTCACCTTTGGGCAAAAACCCACTCACCCGCCCAGTGGCACCTCGCTTTGGCAAACCAGAACCACCACATGCACTTAGAGTGCGTGCGCTGGGCTCACCAGACCAGCTTTCAGCCTCCCACATGGGCAAATCTATGTCTTACAGCAGCCAAAAACAGTCGCCTCAGGCTGTCGTCCCAGAGTCTGAGGAGGTGGCCTTGCAGCCTTTACTGGCACCAAAGTAAGTACAAGTGACACCTGTCTCATTCTTTAAGTGTTCCTTGACTTAGTGGAGGATGAACCACATTTAGATCTGCCCCATCACTGCTCTGACAAAGGATTCCAAGATAATTGTGATTCCTTCCAGCAACATCTGAAGGAAACAGCTGGGAGTGATCTACAAATAGTGTCTGCTCTCGTCTGTCCCTTTCTTCCCTCCCTTTTCCTTCCCGTTCTCCAGTGTGTGAACCAATCCATTTCCTCACCCTTAGCTGTATAACGCAGGGTACATTGCATAGTATCACATTCCTTTTTGTGAGCTGTGTGGGTTTGTGAGATGGTCATTGGCTTTCATATGAGATCCTTGAATCTTTATATTGCCTGCCTGATTACTACCTCATATATAAAAAAACTATATATTCTTACTATTCATCTTACTTTTTTGTGTTCCTCTTCCCTATTTCTTTTGTATTCTTAAGATACATTTGAGGCCATGGTCAGCAAGCAGATGGAACAGGTTATAAGAAATAGTCAATCCTTTTGATATGTATCCCCTTTCCTGCAAACTTTTCTTGGTCTATAGTACACCTTCTTTTATTCTTTCCACAAAGGGCTGTATTTCAGCTAAATGTGGAATCTCTTCAAGTTCCACGTGTGTAGAGTCCTATCCTCTTCTATGTTTAGCTCCATCTTCCTAGAATGCTAAAATGTTTGTTGTTGCCCTGTCAGTTCTTTGTGGGCTGACAATCCACTGTTGTATTCCCCTTTACATCCCAGGCAATGCCGATATGTATCCCAAATTTTCCTTCACTTAAGCTATTTGCGTGTGAGGCATCCTTCATTTCCATTGCCATTGAATGAGTGCTCTCTTCCTGATGCCCTTGTATCCTTCCTTTTCCCAGAGACGAGGTGCAGATGCGACCCTCTTACAGCAAGTCTAATGGACAGCCCAGGACTCTGGGCTCAACCTCACCCATCCCTGGCCAGCCACCTCTCAACAGTCCCACTCGTGGAGGAGTCAAGAAAGTCTCTGGAGTGGGTGGGACCACATATGAGATTTCTGTATGAGGAGCTGATCTCCCCACTGTCTACTCCTCTTTGGCTGATTTCCAAATGTCCTGTCCCTGATGAGCAGGAGACGTGAATTTTGCTCCGCAAATGGTTGCTCCGTCACATGCATGGACTTTTTAAAAAAGTAATAAATCCAGGTTTTGGTGGGTGGGGAGAACAGAGGGGACAATTATCTTTTAAAATTAATCTGAGAGAGTTTCTAAACACTACAATGGGATCTCAGCCTTGCTCACCTCCACAGCCTGCACTCTTACTCTCAGTCACCAAGAGACTGCAATTTGTAGCACACTGCTGAGAGTGAAGGAAAGGACTTGGTGTCAGCATCCTGGCATGGAAGAGAGTGCAGGCTGTAGCCTGTCTTGCTACCAACAGAACAGTTAATTGTGGACCTTGTGCAATCACTCGCCTAGTGCGGTAGGGGTTGATCATTTTTAATTTTTTTTATTATTGCTACGGATTCTATATTTTTCCTCTTCTGAGTTACTGGGTGTGTGTATATATAAATATCTATAAATATATAAATATAAAAAGAAAAAGAAATATCTACCCGTATTAAGGGAGGCAGGCCCAGTCGCACTTTATCAGCTGGGCCTGAGGAAACCATGTATAAACCATGTTCAGGAGTATCTGATGGGATATAGCAGAATAGCCACTTGGTTTACTTTTGGTGGAAACCACTGCCCTGATAGGGCTGAAGAAACGCCAACATGACATTTGATCTGGCCTAGTCATCTCTGCCTCTGGCTGAGCATGAGCAGGATTATTTGTTCCAGGAGGGAGCATACAAAGGCACCACTTTAATTATCTCTGGGTTTTGGTGTGTAAGATTTCCCCATGAAGAGATTTTTTTTTCCTAAAGGACTTGGAGGGTTTAGGAGAACTAGGGGAGTATTTGGGTTCACACTTTTTCAGTGTCCAGACAGATCTTTTTCTTAAGGATGACTCCCAGAGAGAAAATGCTGTTCTCTATAAACCAGGAAGCATGTGAAATACTTGTTATGTATCATTAAACACAATCCAAGGCTGTAATGAGGTGCTAAGAGGAAAGGGTAGCAGTGGGCCTGAGTCCCTTGTGTGGAGATATTATTTGCATTTGGTAAATCTATCCTCCAAGTGGTTTCCCATGTTTTTTACCTTGCTTTTATGAATTGCTCCATATGAATTTCTTGTGGTGTCACAGTTCTTTATTCCCAAACTGGGCAAGAGAAAGAAGAGAGAAAAAACTAACCAAAAAGCAATATTTTTCCATATGCCAAAAATCTCTCATCATGTGTAAAAGCCCATGGCAGTAGAAATCAGCAACCCAAGAATCCAACAGTCTAAGTCTCTACTGAATCTTTCTCTATGGCAATATCCTAAACCGTGGCCTCCGCTAAGCCACACTTTTATTTTTATTATGACTAGCCATTTTAAAATGAGGAATAAAAGAATACAATGAGCCACTTTCTCCATTCTTCTGTAGTTTTTATTTTGTTAACTGGAAGAAGTGTGGGTGGTAGTGCTTCAGTGTTGTTTGCAGTGGGCCCAGAATTATTCAGTAGACCATCGGTAGCTTCTGGAGTTTGGTCACTGTAACTGCAGCCATTCTGCTAATTCAGATGGTTTTCTTAAACAGGTAAGTGAGGACTATGCATTCTAACATCTACAATCCAAGAATTACACAAGTTATGAAGTAACCTGGGATTTAGAACCTGGATTATAGATCTTGGTTCAGATAGTTTCTGATTGCCTCAGCGATTATGCCCATAATGGGTATTTTCAGGTGATAAGACGTTTTGCCAGTTTAGTGCTTCTACTGTAGATGTGTTAGACTCATCACTAGACAGCATGGCAGTTAATTACAATGACTAAGGGATTGGGGTTTGGGGAGACCCCTCTGGTATGAGACCATCCACCCACTATGCCTAAGAATGCCTTTCCAATTCCCAGTGAGGAAACTGTCAGGCACTGATCAAGATGCTTCTCTGATTTATTAAATCTGGCTTCATCTCACTTCAGGCTCTAATCTATTGAGAGTTTATGCCTGTTAGGACAATACTATGCTAAATTATATGTAGAAGAGGAACCTTACTCAGCCAAGTGAATTCTGAGACTTTAGAATGCAAATTAGATAATACCAAAGAGTTATATGGCACATTAAAATAACAAATCGCTTGTGACATAAGGTTTTGGAAGGCCTTTTTCAAATCCAAATCAAATTAAGCCTAAAACTAAGTAAGTAGGAAAGGGGAGAAGCAAGACAAAGACTGTGGAGGACTCTATAAACTCTCCTCTACTCCACTTTTTGGTGCCAGTGACAATTTTCTTGCTTAAGATTCACCTTTTTTTCAGAAAGTCAAGGTGATATACAGTGCATTCGGAAAGTATTCAGACCTCCTTCACTTTTTTCAATTTTGTTATGTTGCAGACTGATAGTATAATCATTCAAATTCATTTTTTTTCTCATTAATCTACACAGTACCCCATAATGACAAAGTGAAAACAGAATTTTAGAAATGTCTGTAAATTTTCCTGTAAATCAGGAAAAACTGAAATATCACATTGGCATAAGTATTCAGACCCATTACTCGGTACTTTGTTGAAGCACCTTCAGCAGCAATTACAGCCTCAAGTCTTTTTCAGTATGATGCGACAAACTTTGCACACCTGGACTGGGGAATTTTCTGCCATTCTTTGCAAATCCTCTCAAGCTCAGTCAGGTTGGATGGGGACCGTTGGTGGACAGCCATTTTCAGGTCTCTCCAGAGATGTTCAATAGGGTTCAAGTCAGGAGTCTGGCTGGGCCACTCTAGAACATTCACAGAGTTGTCCCTAAGCCATTCCTGTGTTGTCTTGGCTGTGTGTTTAGGATTGTTGTCATGTTGGAAGGTGAACCTTCGGCCCAGTCTGAGGTCCTGAGCGCTGTGGATATCTCTGTATTTTGCTGCATTCAGCTTTCCCTCAACCCTGACCAGTCTCCCAGTCCCTGCTGCTGAAAAATACCCCCACAGCATGATGCTGCCACCACCATGCTTCACTGTTGGGATGGTATTGGGCAGGTGATGAGCGGTGCCTGGTTTCCTCCAGACGTAACGTTTAAAATTGAGGCCAAACAGTTCAATCTTGTATTGTCGAAGGCTTTCATGGCCGGCATACGATGGCTGGTGTGGGTCTTCCGGACTGTGTGGCCGTGTTCTTGAAGTTTTGTTTCCTAACGTTTCGCCAGCACCTGTGACCGGCATCTTCAGAGTGCAGGAGCACAGCCTGCAAAAGGTCAAGGAACTCAGCTCAGCCACCAGGACATATGAACAGTTCACACAATGAACTTGCTAATCACCCCCAGCAGCCCCTCATTAACAATTCAATAGAAGAAAAAACCCTGCCTAATCCCCAGGAAGATACACACAGATGCTGACACCAAAACAAGCAGCCACTCAGTAACTCAACCCCCCCACACACACCCCCAATCCCCCCTTCCCCCCCCCCTCAGATCTCTATAAATACCCACAAAAGGGTCACATCACCCTGGGCACAGAGAGAACTGCTCCTGTCTGTGCTCCTGCACTCTGAAGATGCCGGTCACAGGTGCTGGCGAAACGTTAGGAAACAAAACTTCCAGAACACGGCCACACAGCCCGGAAGACCCACACCAGCCAGTTCAATCTTGGTTTCATCAGACCAGAGAATCTTGTTCCTCACAGTCTGAGAGTCCTTCAGGTGTTTTTTTCGCAAACTCCAAGTGGACTTTCATGTGTTTTGCACTGAGGAGAGGCTTCCGTCTAGCCACTCTGCCAGAAAGCCCAGATCAGTGGAGGGCTGCAGTAATGGTGGTCCTTCTGGAACTCTGTCCCATCTCCACACAGGATCTCTGGAGCTCAGAGTGACCATCGGGTTCTTGGTCACCTCTCTTACTGAGGCTCTTCTCCCCCGATTGCTCAGTTTGGCCAGGCAACCAGCTCTTGGAAGAGTTCTGGTTGTGCCAAACTTCTTCCATTTGAGAATTATGGAGGCTACTGTGCTCTTGGGAACCTTCAGTGCAGCAGAAATGTTTTTGTAGCCTTCCCCAGATCTGTGCTTTGCAATAATCCTGTCTCTGAGCTCTGCAGGCAGTTCCTTTGACCTCATGGCCTTTGCTCTGATACAGTATGCATTATCAGCTGTGAGCCTTCTATAGAGAGATGTGTGCCTTTCCAAATCATGTCCAATCAATTTAATTTACCACAGGTAGACTCTAAGCAAGGTGTAGAAACAGCTCAGCAACGATCAAGAGAAATGGGAGGCACCTGAGCTAAATTTCAAGAGTTGTTGCAAGGGGTCTGAATACTTATACCAATGTGATATTTCAGTTTTTTCTTTTTAATCAATTAACAGACATTTCTAAAATTCTGTTTTCACTTTGTCATTACGGGGTACTGAGTGGAGATTAATGAGAAAAAAAATGAATTTGAATTATTGTACTATCAGGCTGCAACATAACAAAATTGAAAAAAGTGAAGGGAGTCTGAATACTTTCCGAATGCACTGTACATTACATTCCTCTGACTTTTTCCCACAGCAACAAACTTGTGAATGGTTGTCCCAAATTAACCCACTGAGCTGCAGTGGGTGATGATGGACTTGAATGCAAGTTCTCTGATCCTATTGCAGCACTTTAACCACTTCAAGTAGTCCTCAGCCTGTGACCATTTGATCAGCTACTGTTCCAAGGTTCAACAGCACTAAATGGTGGTTACAACTGGTCCTCGAAGTTTCAGCCGTCCCAGCACCCTTGTGGTCACATGATTGCGATCTGTGTGCTTGGCAACCTGTTCGGACTTATGACCAGTTGCCAAGCGCCCCACAATCAAGTGACCACCATTTGCAACCTTCTCTGCCAGCTTCCCCAGAAACTCAATGGGGAAGCCGGAAGGGAAAGTTACAAGTTGCTCGGGTAAGTCTCCCCCAACCACGCACTCTCCCCCAGCCCCTCTGCACTTGCATTACACCAGTCACTAGCTCACCCCCTCCCAGATCTGCATGCGCCTCTTGCACACCCTCCCCGACCCGCACCTTTCATGCATCCTCCCCAACTTGTGCACTCTCCCCATAGAAGCTATGTGGGTCTGGATGAGGAAGAACAGGCTTCAGTTCAACCGTAGCAAGATGGAATGGCTTTGGGTTTTAGGGCCTCTTGTGTAGCCAACCCATGCCTTGAATCTCGCGCACCCTCCCTGACCTATGCACCTTCCCAACCCATGTGGCACCTTGCACACCCTCCCCAACCAGCGCTGCACCTCTTGTGCACCCCCTCCACCCTCATGCACCCTCCCTGACCCATACTGTGCCTCTCGTGCATCCCCATGCACCCCAAACTGCACTGCGCCCCTTGCACATCCTCCCTAATCCTTGCCTCTCGCACATCCAACCCATACCACAACTCTCATGCACTCATCACCTCCAAAGTGGATTACTACAATACGCTTTACGTGAGGCTGCCCATGAAGAACATCTGGAAAATTGGTCCAAAATGTGGTGGCATGGGCAATTACAAGTGCCTTGATATGCCATGTGTCAGATCATTACACCATGTTACACCTTTGCTCTGCAAGCTGCAGTGGTTCCCAATATTCTGGGTGCAATTCAAGGTGCTGGTTACTGCCTATAAAACCCTACGTGGCATGGGGCCAAGGAAATTGAAAGACTGTCTTACTTCCAATGTTTCTACTCTGTTAGGTCAGGTAGGATGGGCACGCTCTGGGTCCTGATGATCAGGGATTATCATACAGGTAGTCCTTGATTTACCACGATAATTGGGACCAGAATTTCCATCGCTAACTGATGCAGTTGTAGAGCACGACCACATCCCTCAGCAACAGCAATCCCTGCAGTCCCGGTTGCCATCATTAACTAAATCCCACAGTTATTAGGCGAGGCAACTTCCTGCCGGCTTCCCACAACCAGTTGGGAAGCCGGCAGGAAGTTGCAAGTCCCAGGCCAACAAGCAGGTAAGTGGCTGCTGCTGGGTAAGGGAGGGAGGGAGAGAGTGTGGGAGAGGATGTGTGGCAGGGTGCAAGAGGTGCCATGTGGGATGGGGAGGGTGTGGCAATGCACAAGGGGTGCCACATGGGACAGAGGGTGTGTGGCAATGCACAAGAGGTGTCACATGGGTTGGGGGTGCACGACACTGCGAGAGGTGCTGCACAGAGCACCGGGGCGTAAGGCACTGCAGATCAGGGAGAGTGCATGGCAATGCGTGAGGTGCCACGCAGGCCAGGGATGCACAGTGGCGTGCAAGAGGCACCATGCAGGTTGAGGAGGGTACGTGGGGTTGTGAGAAAGGCACCGTGCAGGTCAGGGAGGGTGCGTGGGGGTGCGCAAGTGGCCAGCACAACATGAGCGCAGAGGGGTTGGGGGAGAGTATGCTGATGGGGGAGACTTACCCCAGAGACTTGCAATCTTCCCTCCTGGCTTCCCCTTTGACTTTCTGGGGAAGCTGTCATGGAAGGTTACAAATGGCAATAGGTGATCATGGGGCATTTGGCAACCGGTCCTAAGTGCGAATGGGTTGCCAAACACCCAGATTGCAATCGTGACTGTGGGGATGCTGAGATGGCCGCAACTTCAAGGACCGGTTATAAGTCTCCTTTTTCAACACTGTCATAAGTTTAAACAGTTGATGAACAAATGGTCATAAGTTGAGGACTACCCATATAGCAGGACTCTGGAAGTATGCCTTTTCCATAGCCGCTTCTGCTTACTGCCCAAGTTTAGGTTGGCCCCGACTCTGACCATCTTTTGGAAAGCCTTGAAGACCTTGTGGTTTCCCAGGCATGGGGTCAGATAGTAATTGAGCCTACGGGGTTGGTGTATAATATCTTTGGCAGTTGCTTTGTATTTTTAAACTTTTAGTAGCCATCAAGAATTGCATTAGTGAGATGGATGACCATATAAATCAATTGAAATAAAAATAAATAAAAACCTTGATGGCATCCCTTGGTCAGCACAGAGCTGAACTAAATTACTGGCAATCATCAGCATAGTGATGATACCTAACCCAATCTTGCCAGGTACCTTGTCCAGCAGCTTCATGTATATGTTAAATAGGAGCAGAGAGAATTTCATGCCTGGAGGCACTCCATATATAAGGGGCCTGGGGTCAATCTTTTTGCCCTCCCCCCTCTTTCAGACTGGGACTAGTCTTGAAGAAAAGAAGAGGCATAACTCTGTGCTCCCCATTTCCAACCCCTTGAGTTGGTCCAGAAGGATCAGTGGTATCAAAAACCACCAGATCAAGAAGGGCCAGGATGGGTGCACTACCTCCATCCTAAGCCCCACTAGAGGTCACCCACAAATGAATCAATGCTATGTCAATACTATACCCAAGGCCTGAAACCTGATTGAAAGGGATCCAGACAATTCCTTTCCTCCAGGGCCTTCTAAAGCTGTAGCCTGAGTACCTTCTCTGTAACCTTTCCTAAGATTGGGGACTGGTCAGTAATTATCCAACACAGTAGGGTTCAACTATGGTTTCTTAAGGAGAAGGTGGATCACTGCCTTATTAAGTGCCAGTGGAACCAACCCTCACTCAATGTGTAGTAACTTTGTTATTTCAGCATCCTTATATAGACTTAAGTTTTGCCCTAGAATATCATAGTAATGTGGGAACTTGAATTAGATTACAAATTAATTTCACAGTATAGTAGGCTTCAAGCTAGAGTGAAATTCTCCAATGATTTAAGGAATTCAGTCCTAATTAAAAATGTCTAATCCTCAAAACTGAATGTACTCCTTTGTTATGGTTTCAGCCTATTACGGGTCAAAGTCTTAATTGTGTTGCTGTTAATTTACAATCTCTTCATAGTACACTAAAGTTCCACTCTTTCATCTGAAATTGTACTCTTAAACTTTTACCCAGTTCAGTGTGATTTATAGAGCAGAAAAATGCAATAGAATCAAATATTTAAATGCCATTAAGTCCAAAAATTTATAAATACTCCTTAGTTCCATTTGCTACTTTTTAATGTGTTTTCTACTTGATCAAACATTATGGCCATAAAGTCAGTGGTATGTTTTCCACCTAAATAGAATGTAACTACAAATTATTTAAAATGGATTTTTGCATAGCTGATGGCTTATCTATCCACATTACCACACTAGCATGCTCTCATTTTATTTTCTGCATAGTTTAATGAAAATATATTATTACATTACATATTATATAGCATAATTTGCAAGCAGTATGTAAGGATAACCTATAATTAAAGTCAACCTGATTTTTAGAAAAAATAATGTAGATTTCCAGATAATTTTGGATACTTAACAGGGAAAACTGTGTGTCTCCAGTGATCCTAAATTTTTCATTATGGATGCACCTTAATTTTTTAAAAAATAAACCTGTCAAAAATCGGTATCATTTATGACTTTTGTGCAGGCACACCTATGGGATTTATATGTGTACTGAGAAAAAATAATTTTAAAAAATGTTGAATGATCAAATGAAAGATGATCAGAATAAGCTAATACTGTAACGGAAGATTATACTAAGAAAAAATTTAGTGCTACAGGAAAAAAAATGCATATCTACAGAAAGTTTCATATTATCAGTAGCCACTTGTAAGAGAAAGCATTCACTTTGTTTTCAGAACTTGCAACACAATACAGAGTTTCTCTGCACAAAAGAAATGGCTAGAAACCTTTTCAGGGCTAATCCTTAACTCAATTACTTTGGGCAGGTACAGGTCCCATAGAATGGCTCCACAAGCCATTTGTGAACATTGGTTACAACAGTAGAGAAACCTGCTACTAATACATTTATTTATTTATTTTCCCCTAATTCTTGGTCCATTTTCCAACATTTTTCATAAGGCTTTGATGTCCTCTAAAGTTTTGCACATTGCCATCAATTACTGCTATATTATGTGTATCCCAGAAGGCTCTGTTCCCTCAGCTTTGACATAATAACATTTCTCAGGTGATTCAAGACTTCAGTATAGCAGCCCAGCAGGAGAACATCCTCCATACTTTATGGGTCTTTTAAAAACCATTGCTTTTAAAGAGCATTTGGCTCAGCTAAACCCAGGAATTGTTACCTGGATTAACATAATAGAATTTCTCAGAGGTAAGTCGAAAGGGTTATGAGAAAGTAATCTAGCAATCTTTGTGGTAATATATAGCTATAGTATATGTTGGACACAATCCAGCCAAACTTAAGCACTTTACAATTGCCTTAAATTCAGAGGGAGAGTATTAAGACATACCTATTTTTAATTTTAATTCTAACATAATTGATTGGGCTATGTCCAATATTAATAAAGTACTACCAGTATACAAGGAACTTAACAATCTCTGAATTCTGAAATGGAATGAGAATAATGCGCACATATGCAATGTGTGTATTTTCACGTAATGTTTAATACCATATCTGAAAGATCTGCATTGATATGTTAATAGCTGGGCATTCATGAACAAAATATAAAACTTCAGTGCTTGATCAATGTATACTAAAGCTTTGAAATGATGGTGGCATGTTGGGAGGAGTTGCTGTAAGCAAAGTGATTGAAAGGAAGAACAAGAACATAGTGTGGGAAGGAAGCTATTGTAGTCACTCTATTTTGTAATGCTTTCATAAAAGCTGACATAAACCCCATGGCAGCAATCTGTAAAGAGGAGGAGGAGGAAGGAGAAGGAGAAGGAGACTTTATCCAGACTAACAGAAAGTGGAACCACTTAAGACCATGCATGAAATCTTTAGGCTGTTTTATAATTTCTAAATTGTTTTTCATTATTAGCTTCCACTCTTTGGCCAGTTTGGTAGAGGATCATGGTGACTATATTTTTCTTGCTGTGGGAAGCTTCCATATGAAGTGTGGCTAATTTACCTACAGTTCAAGTTGGAAAAAGCAGCCTATATCTAAATGAATCAATCCTTGGCCTAAATTGCAAAGATGTGTGGAATGGTGCACCAGTTTGATCTCAGTGGAATGCATATACTGTAGATACAAAGTTTGTGTCAGGAAAACAAAAAGCAAATGCTATTTCTTCCCAGATCAGCTAGGATGGGAGATGGTGGTGAGTCATTCCTGCAGAATGTGCCTTCCTTTAATTGTTTGGAATTGTCATCTCTACTGGCTGTCTCATTTGGTGTATCTGATGTGGCTCTTCTTTCTAAGTACATATGCTCAAAATTACTGCATATTCTTTCAAATTTATCTCCATTCTGTTTTCCATGTGTGTGCATTTGTGCAGACTGTAAGCCCCATTGGGACAGAGGGCTGTCAAATCAATCCTTTGTTAAATGTGTGTACTTAACTGGTGCTATATAAATAAATTTGCAATATTGTAACTCTGTTGAAGGTCCTACATTATTTGGACCTCCTGGCCTTTGGGCCTACCCTTCCATCTGTATATTTCCTTGGCTATATTTAAGAAGATTCTCCAACTTTCTTGAACAACTGGTTAAATTGCTCAACAGTTCTTCCCGTGAGGGAATTTCCCTTTACTTTTAAGTTTATTTCTTTGATAATGCCTGCTGTACAGGTGACATCATTGAACATTACCAACAGCATCTCTTAAACCAGAAGTAGGCATCACAGTGCCTATGGGCACCAGTCTATTTCCAGACACCACCTTTGGCGCCTGTGACACTCCCTGCTTTAGCTAACAGTAGATTCTTTTAATTAAAATTAACATAAATGAATAGTTGGCATTCTGTAAAGCAAAGTGTAACTCTAGCATTTTCATTTACAAGAAGGGCTCTGGGCCTACATAGACCCCGTAGGAGTGCTTAAACCAGTGTTTCTTAAAGTGTAGTCTGAGGATCCCTTGAGGTCCCCCCAATACCCACTCAGGAGTCTGCAAAATCAAAATTATTTGTCAGATATTGAAGATATTTGCAAGAATTTAAAACAATGTCACTCTTCTCATTTTTTATTTGTTAAAAAATGTAGTTTTTTCATGAAAAATATTTATATTAATAACAAATGGGTTTAATATTATTTTTACATGATTCAATAAGTATTCTACAAATTCATCAATTTCAATTTTTAATACGGTAAATATTAATAGATATAGCCCATAGAAACAAAAGCCCTTTCGGGGTCCTCCATAATTTTTAAAAGTGGGAAGGGGTCCTCAGAGCAAAAATTTTAAGAAATGTTGGCTTAAACAATACAAATGATGGATGATTGCAGCCCAAATGTCCTGTCTGGAAATGTGTCCACCTGTCCAAAAGAGAGGCAGGGAATTTGGGGTCAGCCCTCACATTTGACCATGGCACCCACTTGCAACTAGCTATGCCTTTTATGGCAATTATTTTGTGAGATCACCCATGTCATACCTTCACTGTAAAATGCCTCCATTAGTCCAAAGAGATCTCTGCATATCCCTGCCTTATAGTTACTCTGTGGGCTAAAGGTACCCACAATTCTTCAGCTGCTATTTATATGACTTGTATTCTGTCTTCTATGTCTCTTCTTAGTTCTTCAGTTCATCAAATAATTTCCTGCTTTGACTATTGCTTACCTCTTTTGCTCCTACTGTAGTACTTGCATAAAATATAGCTGAATGGCCTACAAGATCATAGTACTGAACCTTTTTTTGGCACAGTAACACACTTTGCCTAGTAGTAAAAACATTAAGGTTGTAGATGTTTTGCTATACCTAACCCACTAATATTTTTCTTTGGAACAGTTTGAGTATTAAAAAAAAGTAATCCATAAGGTTAAAGAAAAGAAAGCTATGCACTGTAATTTGTACAGCTTTGATATATTGTTGCAGCCAAATGAAGAAATTAATAGTGTTCCCCAGAACCAGGACATGCTCCCAAGCTTTTAGTTTTGCTTTTCCAACAGGGCAAGTCATTACTGAGTAAGCAAGAAGGTTAGGAGCTCCACAGGAATGCTGACGCCAACTCCTCCCACTGTGCCATGACCTCATTTGAGAAATAATTCTTGACCTCAGTTCTCCTTTTTTAAAAGTGAGTAGTATATTGTGACCTATCTCAAAAGACAGTGGGCTTTTAAACTGTTGATAGTTACTGCTGGTAGTCTCTGCTACCTACCTGGTAACACAGGTGCATTTTGACAAGTCAATAAAGTTGTACTATCAGCATCTGTTAAGTATTTGGCAATGTTCATAAATCCTACTGCTACTCTTTTTTTCAATTTTTTAAAATGATCCTGGTTGGTTCAAATAATTTTAATGTTCCAATCTGTAAATTTGAGAAATGTTATAATGCAGAAGATTACACAGTTTCAAAGATCAGAAAACTAAATGTGCCAAATATAACAAAATATATCAAGAGCCAAAAGTAGAAGTCAAAATAGTATATATTTTAAATATGTATAAGAACTTAAAACAACTTTTCACATCAGTCAGAATGATGTCTTGCTTACTCAAAATTATCATAACAAGCGTAGAGCAGGTCATTAAAATATAGCTGGCTTAGCAGAATGGGAGGGTCTCCTCCTTTCTATTAAATGTCTGTAACGTCTCTTCTTCCTCATGTCACCTTCCTTAGGTTTGTTCCTCAAAAACAAACAAGCAAAAACATTTACACCCCACTCCATAATGTTCTCTGATCTGTAAATACAGTACTAACAGTTGAATGCATTTTTTTAAAATATGTTTCTTCTTAGAAGTTTCACTGACTACTGAATAAACATTTCCTTTCAAAAATATTCTACTTTTCATGTCCAATTTACCTAAAAAGTAAGTTGCAGCTAGAAGTCTTACCAAGAGCATGATATGAAAAGAATTTCCCACAACATAAGGCCCACAGCATTCTTCAGTGGCTCTTTGTAGCTCACTTGATAGACATTGCTTTGGTGGCTCTTTCCCACAAGAAAGTCTAAAGTCACCAGAAGAGGAAGAGGTAGAAGCACGTATGTATTACTGTAAACTCCATTGTTTTTCTGTGGTAGAGATGAAACCAGCTTTTTCAACAAAGTGCAGAGAAGCTGGCTGTGCAGCATGACAGCTTCTATCTAATACAGTGTTGTCCAAACTTGGGCACTTTAAGATGAGTGGACTTCAACTCCCAGAATTCCTCAGCCAGCCATGTTGGGAGTTGAAGTCCACTCATCTTAAAGTGGCCAAGTTTGGACAATACTGATCTAATATATCCTGAAATTGCTGAGAGAACAAAGTCTTCCACGAGTGGTGGTGCTACCGAATTCAGGAAAAAGGGCAAAGTGCAGGCTGTCTAAATTGTTCAATGATCAAATGTAAATTTAAAGTGCTACATCATGACATATATTCATTGTTGATGTATGAACCAGTAGATCCCTAAGCAACAAGCAAATCTTAAAGTTTTGATGTAAACCTGAATAAAATGATTAACCCTGGAAAGTTATGAAAATGGCAAAATCCATGACAGAAATAATTAGGAATGGGTTGGGAGAAAAAATGACCAATATCTTAATGCTTCTGTATAAATGGAAAGTGGTTATATTTAGAACATTATGATTACATTACTTTTACCTAAAATATTGTAGAACAGAGTTACCAAAGATAGCATCCAAGTTTACAAGAGGAAAGGGCTACTTTCATAAAAGAAAAGCTACTCTATTAGAAATTTTTTTAAAAGATATGAAAACGGAGAAAGAAATGCTTTATTTATTTATTTTTGATATTTATTTCTGAGAGTATTTGAAGGTAGGTTATCCAAGCTACAATAACGAAAGGAATTCATTGTCCAAGCAGTTACTATTTTAGATAGTAGTGGGTAGATTTATTAATACTGCTATGCAACCTCTTTCCTCGGAGGCCTTGTGCTTCTAAATGCCTGTTGCTGAGGAGCAACAAGAAGATTGGGTTGTCATTCCTTTCTGAAGGTTTGAGACAGATGATTGGTCATTAGTAAAGAAGATGCTAAACTAGAATGGTTCCTTGGCCTAATCAGCATGGCTCTGGCTTTTCTATGAGATTAGGATGCCTATCAACCCATGAGATGCCAAGAGAAGTTGGCTGTTAAGGAAGCAGTCAAGTAACTCAATGGATTAAAGAGAGAAACAAACACTTTTCTTCAATTAGCACAGCATTGTAACTCATGAAAAAATGCTGATCTGCATGCAAAATACAACATACCTGCACCTTTGTAAAATAGTTGTATGGGAATGTACATTATAGTATTCTTTAAGAGACACTACTTAAGGGCACATGTACTGTAGCATACGTTTTCATGGGCTAGAACTAAGTTTGTTAGATAATTCAGCCCAAATAGCCTAGGAGACAGCAATGGGAGTGAAAAGTATATCACATCATAGAAAATGAAGTCCAGCCAAGTGAGAAAATTGTTTAAACACACTAGGTGTAACCAAGTTCTGCTTGGTAATGAAGTACAGCAACTTTTATAGCTATCGAAGGATACCTGGTGAATGAGTCTGGCCATTTTGCAAGAGACATTAAAATCGCCATTACTTTAGCAAAACCATTTCAAAGGATGGTTCTGGTATGATATTGCTGAGTTGGAAATGATTTGTAAATTTTACACTAATCTGATATTAGGCTTAATAAGTTTGGGTGTGGATCTCATTATTAAAAAATAACTGCAACATTGCAGGTGTTTGGGTACACAGTTCCAGTATGTTACAGTTTGGTAACTGTCAAATGTCTCCATGCTTTTATAATAGCCTTCAGAATTGTTTTTTGTATTACCAGTGTATTGCTATGCATAGAGCAATATTGCATACTTAAATTACAGCTTTCCCAACTATGTGAAGTAACAGGATAGTGAGCACATTTTTGCCTGTTTCTCAACAATAGCTCTGGTGTAATCTTTTGAATAATAAAGCCTAGTCTCGCCTCTATTCCAGGGATGCCTCCCTGAATTTAGTTTACTTTGTGTTTAAAAAATTGAACTAAAGAAGATGGCTCTTTTTACATCCTATTTCCCACAACTGCTCAGCTTAGCCTGGGCCTGAGTGTTGCAATGTAGTATTCTGAGTTGATACTTGTGCCAGGTTTAAGGAAATCCACCATCCGCATACTGTGGGTTTTCCTGCTGAAGCTGGGTTTTAAATTTTCTTTTAGCAGTTGAAACTCTGCAATGATATTCCACGGATTGACCCTTCATAATGATGGCCCATGTTTCATCGGCTGTAAAAAAATTCCTCAGCTTCATTCTCATGTGACAATTGCTGGTAAATTAAAGCTTTCATCTCTGCCTCCAGCCTGCAAGGAATCCATCTTGCACATACCTTTTGATACTGAAAAACATCAATAATGTGACCCACACATTCTTGTGAAATGCCAAGCTTGACAGCAATTTCCCTTTGAGTAACCCAATCAGTTCATCCATCTTTCTCACGTGAAACTCCTAGGTTGCTAACAGGTCATCTGCTTCATTTTTGATCACACAAATCAGCCCTTCCCAGCATCAACTTTACCTTTTTTGGCTCAGTGATGCACAGTACTCACACCAACATGCTGACTGACATAAACAACCTGCATTTGGTGGTGAATTTCAGTTGGAGAGACTCTTTCAGCAACTGAAAATTCAACTATGGTGTGTTGCTTAAATGCACTTATGATTACTCACTTCAGATTTCCATTTCATAAACAATAGCAACACAACCTTTTCTCACAGCAACTTCCTGCCACCTAAAGTGAAGTAACAGATGCTAAAGAACACGTTAGTGTTTCTAGCATATCAATACTATCATCCGTACACTCCTTATTAACTTTGGAGGTGTTACTTTTCATTCAGCTCTTATCGTTCACATAGCACAACCTGAGGCTCCAGGACTAAAGGCAGTCCACCCCCACCCCAGCAGACTTCCAACAACCTCCAAGAGTTGTTATAACAAGTATAAATCAATTGCTGTTCACACTCTACTATCACTGGCTTTGTGATTATAAATTTGAATTAACCTTCCAGTTGCTTAGATGGCTTACTATCCATTCAAGAGGGAAGAGAGAAGGAACTCAACCCCTACCTTCTCCTCTGATATCCCGCAGTAAACCCCTGTATTTCTATTATTGTTTTACTTCCTCCCTTCTCATCTGAATAATTGAAGGATATAAACATTTGTGTAAATAACCACGTTTAAAGCTGTTCCAAAAGATATATCAGTTGCCAAATCTACCCCTTCGCTGCCTCCTAAACCAATTAGCCAAGGAATAAGAGTTTGCACACAAAGTTGGTGTAACCATTTCTCTACTTCATGGAACACATTTATTTTGGGATTAAACAATCTGCCTCTGTATAAGCTAGTAGCATAAAAGTCACTAAGAATATAGATCCAACCATTAAAAAGCTTTTAAATAATATTGTAAACCAAAGAATCTCCATCTGCTTTTCAAGTGCCATAAAAGAAAAATGTTCAACAGCCAATTAAATGTGATAGGGGAGGTCCCTGAAAGTATTTTCCAACCTTTTTCTTTGGTTAAAAATGATTTTTTTTTTAATCAAGGCCACAATATTGGGTGACAGTTCACCCCCCATACTATTTTTGTTATAGAAACAGTTCCTCTAAAAAAACAATTTCAGCTATAGATGTGGAGGGAGTTGAAGGCACCCATATTACATCTGTCTTTTTGCTTCAAGCAAAGAATTCCTATGCAGAAACTGCTGCATAGCTGCCCATGTACTGCCCCTATGTTAAATGCCCATTCACATTTTTTATTTGAAGGAAATGGCATGGGCATTTTAATAGGGGTCTCCCATATCACAGCTAAATTGACTGTAACAGGCACTGCTGAAAGCCTTATTATTCTTTTGCAAGCAAGAAGAGGCAGCAAAGACATCAAATCTTTTTCCAACCATGTTTCTTTTGTTGCTTCATATTTTTCCCCCAGCTACTGTCTTAAAATGAAGCCAGATTTTTTATTCTCTCTGATGTTTAGAACCAGGAAAGAAGCAAATAAGTAATCATTTTTGCCAGCATATTCCTAATGAGGTAGTGATATCAAAGAGAGCAGAGAATGTGAACAGGAGGAGGAAAGAAAAAAGAGGTTCCTGGAAAAGGCTTCACATGTTCAATTTAAATCTCCAATTTCTCCTTCCTCCTGAAAAAATTAAATCTTGTTCCTTAATTGAGCAAGAGAATGTGGAGGAAAAAACCCTTTACCTGATAAGTGAGCCCTTGAAGAAAAGAGTTTTGCAACAGTCTTGTCCTCTAATTCACAGATGATCTTTTTCCTACTGGCATCTTTTACTGTTACATGGATTTCGGTCAATACTTTGTCATTAGCTGTCCATGTTGTTCTAAAACAGGTCTACTACCCACAAAACTAATAGCATGGAAGTGAAATCCAACCTTATATTGTCTCTACTGCCACTTTAAAATTCTGCCTTTTCTTCTCCTCTATCCCAAAAAAAGCTTAGTCATATCAGGTATTTCTGTCAGACTACTTATCCATCCTACATCTCAAACCACTTCTGGAATTTCTGCCCACAATTTATTAACTGCAAAACAATTCAGAACTGTTTGCAGTACAATACAGGAAGAGTCCAGTAGTCAGGATTCCTTCAAATCATTAGCATCTCCTCCAACAGAGATTTAATTAAAATATGAGACAAACACATCCCAACTTAGTCAGGATCATTTTTTTTTTACAAAACACAAAACAATACGCATAATTTCCATATAAAGGCATCAGCCTGCATTGTGTCCCAAGCAAAGTCTGTGTTCTTTGTAGAGAAAGCTATGAAGTCCTGAAGCTCCATCCAATTTTATATGTTGCTCCAAAAGGGAAGAGGAGGCATACAAGGGAGCTGTGTCTTTCCCGTCCTTGCTACTGCTGCTGCTCCTCCTCCTCTCAACAAGTCTGTAGCATTTTCATGGAGAACTCTCTTTACTATGATCTTGAACAGACTCTACCGGAGGCTGCTACTGCTGCTGGCTTGTGAGCTGCCCACACCTGGATGTTCAGGGCTATGGCGGTTCTATTAAAAAAAAACAACACAAATGAGAAATTATAGAGGCAATAAAAAATAGCCATGAAGATATTTTTGGCCCAAAAAGAGATCTTAGATCTCACATCAAACTCTAAGCAAAGTACTCAGATTTGTTGTTTTACACTGAAGTTACAAATATCAAGATCAGCACCTGGAAACCATTTCCAATTTACCTTCTTTTTCTTTTTCTCTTTTTTCTTTCTTTTCCGTTCGGGATCATCTTCTTTCTTTTTCTTCTTTTTCTTATGATCAGAATCTGAGGGAGTTTCTAGTAAAATAAGAGAGCAATTGAAGAAAATATTTGCTACTAGAAGGGCAGGAGTGACTTAATTTAGGCTACTAGTCTGAAACATTCTATGTTAGCAAAATGTGTTGGGGGGCAATGTTACATGTCCTAAGCAACAGATTCTCACCTGGAGGGACAGGGTCTTGGGTTCGGCTCTGCTTATGTTTATGCTTATTCTTTTTCTTAGGTGGCTGGATGTGCATTAAGCGACATTGTTCTGGCAGCTAAGGTCATGTAACAGAAACAGAAAGGCATGTTAATACGTGAGCTTCCCTAGTACTGTTGCAGAAAACATGTACAATTCCTCAAGTAAGGACTTGCAGGTCTGCACCTTTTTGCAAGCTGGTCCAGTAATATCCTCCATCAAAATTTGCATTAGAAAAATTCCTACCACAGGTAGTCCTCACTTAACGACAGTAATGGGGACCAGAATTTCCATTGCTAAGCAATGCATTCATAAAGCGCCATGTCACGTGACTGTGCCGCTTAGTGACAGCAGTTCCAGCACTTCAGGTTGCTATCATTAAGTGAATCTCACTCTGTCATTAAGTGTGACATCAAGTGGTCACCATTTGCAACCTTCTGCCAGCTTCCCCATTGACTTTGCTTGTTGGGAGCTGGCAGTGAAGGTTGGAAATGGTGATCACATGACTGTGGGACACTGCAATGTCATAATTGTGAGCTGGGTGCCATGACTAGGTGGACGCTGTGACCAATGTAAGTACGAGGACTGGTCTTAAGTGCCACTCATTCAGCAGCATCATAAGTTTGAACAGTTGCTGAACAAGTGGTCTTTAAGCAAGGACCACCTGTTATATTTACTTAGTTTAGTGTTTGTGCCTATTGCAAATTAAGAATTTAATTTGTAGAGAACAGTAGAGAAAATCAGGATATAAATCTAAGGAATAAATATATGAAATGCAGACACAGGCTCTTCTTATGATCACATCTCTCATAACTCTCAGGAATACTTACAACAGGGAATTACCACTGGCTGTTTTTGACCAATCCAATAGCTATGACAAATATATCAACAAAGATAGATTTGCTAGTTGTTTGAGATGACAACTTTAATGAGGATTTGTAATTTTCTATTGCTTCTCATCTTTGCACAACTGGACCACAACTAGGCATTTTGTGCTAACACAGCCATTGTGGTTTATGTTTCACTATACTGTGCAAACTTGGTGGTTTAGTATATCGTGTACAGATCCTATAAATATAGATTTACTCTGGAGTTCAATTAGGAATTTTCACTTGAAACCTACTTTGCAACAGGTGCAAGAAAGCTTCAAGGACTCCATTCTGTAAGGATAGCCTCTTTCCTCCTTTGGCTGGGACCTCTTCCTATCTCTAACCCTACTTAAGCCTATTCTAATAGAAAAGATATAACCTCAGATTTTTGGGGAGGGGAGGTTGCCTTCAAGTCAGTCTTGATTCCTGGGAAGTACATGGACAAGTCCACGCATTTTTTCTGGCAATGTTTTCAGAAGTTGATTGCTATTGCCTTTTTCCTAGGACTGAGAGTGTGTGACTAGCCCCAAATCATCCAGCTTGCTTCCATGCCTAAACTAGAAGTAGAATTCAGACTTCCTCATTCCTTGTCCAGTATCTTAATTATTAGCACACAGCATATACCAAATTCTAAAACCAATTCCAGTCCACATTATTCTGGAGGCTGGAATGTATCTATACTATAGCATTCACACTGCCCCAAAACACCTTGAATTCCTTTTTTAAAATCTACAACATGGTCAGAATCTCACAAAGTAGCCAAATTATTCAAGATTTCTGCAGTCTTGCCACTTTCTGTCATTTAAATTACTGATTTATTTGCATCTATGTTACAATGTAATCCCATGAAGGTGCCCACTGTCACAGGGCTGATAATCAATATACTTAGAGGTGAATTTATATTCAGGGTCTAAATTGATACTACTCCAATAATTGTCAGACCTTAACTTACAGATCTGTAACATTCTTATTTCCCAGTTTGGCAAGTTACTTTTTCATTCAAGGCGTCACTGTGTATTTTGCTTATAACAGTTAAAAACCTTCATTTGTACAACATGTGTTTCACCCAAAGCACTAACTCACCGGGCCAGCATGGAGACGAAACCCTGTTAGCATGGTACCAGTGATGGGGTTGAATGAGCTACCACAGATGGGAGGTTTTTCAATTAAAGAACGCAGGCTGCTGTTATCATGTGAGCCTGGCAAATCGATCATTCCTGGCAGGTCCGGCAGAAAGTTGCTGAGCTTCTCTTTCACCTTTTTGCCACAGAATTTATTGTAAGCATGCTCTAGGTTGTAGTGGGTGATCAAATTTGTGCTTCCTGTTAGTTCAGTGGTACCTGGCAAGGAATGAAGAACATTGTAAAGTAACAATGATTGTCTTGCCTAAATTAGCAGTCCAGAAGAAAAAATCTTATGCAAACCCCTCAAGTTTGGCAGAAACTGACTTTGCACCCAGATCCTTTCTCTAGATGACAGTGATTCTTGTCCTATTCTATATGGCCTGAAATACTGACAATGAGAATGAATTTAAAATATTTACAGTCTGGTCACTATCTGTAAGATCATTTGATGGGTTACAATCCATAAAAAGAAAATTTTAAAACCACGAAAACAAGTAAAAACTACACCCTCTCCTCATTTAGTGGCCACAATCAGTTCCTTAAATTGGAAGGAAAATGGTCACTAAGTGAACATGTGATTGAAAGAGAGAGATGCTGTGAAGATCACTGGTTGCTGCCATCTCATTTAGATAAAGTTCTCTTGTGCAGCAACACCAGCGTTACTCTCACTCTGGCATGTGTTGTTGTCAGGTGCACAAAATTTGGTCATAAGTTGCACACACTGATTGGAAAATTATTTTTTAAAAATTACCATTGTATTAGCAAACAGTCGCTAAATGAGGTAGCCATTTAAACAAGTGGCTGTACAAAAAAGTGATAATGACAGAAAAACACTCAAGAAACAAATGGTCTAGTCCAGCGAGGAATTAAGTCCAAAATACAGGAGTTAAAAATGTCAGGCGGATGACACCCTGGGAAGGGAACTTCTAAAGCCAAGCCCACTATAAAGAAATCTCCTCACAACGATGGGACAACGAAGATGTTTCTCACTGCACTGCTTTCCAAAGATAAAATAACAGTCCTCTTTATATAGGTTGATGTATCCTGAGAAAAAGTCTAACCCTGTAACCCTATGCATATTTACTCCTTTTAGTGTAGAAATTTCATCAACATATGTAGACACTCAGCATATTATCTAAAGTGAGGTTGTACAACTTTTCAGGCAAGGGTAGAAAGGGCTGCATTTGGCCTTCGAACAGTATATTGGAGAGGGACGCTCCAAAAGGTAGACATGGTTAGGACAAATAAGCAGCATTACCAGAACATTTTTGTTTTGGTTTGGTTGCTAGCATAGTTCCTAGTTAATTTGTCCCTATTCCTCTAAAGGGCAGACTAGCCTTGGAACAGAGGTTATTTCGATGATACCCGGAAAATCCTGCCTGCTGCAAGTTCCAACGTAAATACGAGGCTGAGGGGAAACGGTAAAGCCCATCCTCTCCAAGCTGAATAGGCTTCTTATAGGTCCCCCCCCCCCCCGGGGAATCGAAGCCCTCAACGGTTAAGGAGGACTGTCTAACGAGCCACAAGGCGGCAGCGGCAGCAGCTGCGGGAGGGGGCTCCCCAGCTTTTCAGCAGCGTTTATTCCCGATCCAAAAGACACAAAACTGTCCCGCGGTTTCCACGAGGAACTTCGTCGGCTTTCAACTGGAGGCGCCAAGTACACGCGAACGACGGGCCTCCCCCAGCTGATTCAGTGGCCCGAGCAGCTGCCCATCGCGCGAGTTACAACCCACGACGCTTCCGCCCAGCCGCCAGCTTCGACAGCCGCTGGGCCTGCGTTCCCGCAGAGGCGGGGCAAGTGACCATCAGCTGCAGAGAGCCATTCTATTGGCATATTCCCCTGTGACGCGCCGAGGCCCTCAAACAACACTGGCCAGAAACGCAACGCCCGCCTCTAGGCGGCGGTTGGTTAAGGAGCTCCTGAAGCCCGCCTCCACAAGCCACTACCTGGTAACTCGCGCATTAGGTAAAAAGGACCGCTGGCGGCTGCCGCTTTTCGTGCTGTCTCCTCTCCGACTGGAGTCACCGTTGGTACAGGAGGCTGCCCAGTCCCGGGTCCTCCTGGTTTTCCTGGGCCAAAGCCTAGCGCGGCAGCTGTTGTAGACGGAGGAGGCTCTGTCCCTCCGAAGAGAGCAGAAAAATTCTCCATCATCCCGGCGTGCTCTGCGCAGTCTCCTCCTATTGGCTTCGCATCCGGCGCTTTCCTACGTTCGCGTTGGTGTCATTGGAAGGCGATGACCCCTCCTCTGTATACGATTGGCTAGCTCACCTGGAAACTCGACTATGCTGTGATTGGCTAGCTAGTTGAATGACATATTTTTAAATGGCGGAGTTACGTCAATACGATGAGTCAGGGACCGAAAGCAGTCCCTTGGTTGCGATTCTGAAGAGCTAGCGGTGATACTCTACCAGCCAATAAGAGCACACTATTGACCGCGGAGTCCCGCCTTTTCTTTGATCGACGTTGGTATCGACCGCTTAATCAAAAGCAAAGAACGGGACTCAGGTGGGCGGGAGGAAGTCTTGCTCCGAGTCTCGGTCAGTGTGAGGTGAAGATGGCGGTGCTTGCTCCCTTGTTAGCCTTGTTCTATTCGGTGCCTGGACTTTGCCGCTGGCTGGCGCAGCCTTATTATCCGCTTTCCCTCCTACTCTCGGCAGCCTTCTTGCTGGTGCGGAAGGTGCCACCGTTATGCCACGGTCTGCCTAGCCAGCGAGAGGACGGGAACTCCTGCGACTTCGACTGGGTAAGATCGGCCTCCAGCCTCTTTCCCCACAACCGTTCTCATTTGGGCTTGCTGCGCGTTTGATCTCCCATCGCTTCTGCAGGCCTTTCATGCTTCAGATTCCTCGCTCCAGCGCCTCGAGGCTCTCCTGGTCTCGCTCATTTCACCCAGGAGACGGAAACGAGAGCGAAAAGCCCCAACCTGTTCATATCCTTCTTAACATCACAAGCGGATTCCGAGCAACTCGTGTTCGTGGCTTTGCGCTGTTTTCATACCTTGACTATTTCCAGAAAGTCTGTGATCGTGATGCTTTGCATTTATTTGTTCGAAGCTGCATTATGACAATGTTCTAAATTTTTTTTAAAAGGTTATACATTCATTAAACATGAACAGAAATAATGCATTTCTCTGTCTCTGAGAAGTGTTGTGTAGTGTTAGGCAGTTTTCACTTCTCACCTCTAGTAATGTGATCCTTAAGCATAGTGATTAAAGTGGCAGAGGCTTTTTCCTGTCTCTGTTTTAAGTTACTGTGTTCAGATTTTGGGATGTGTGTGTTTCTCTCATTTCACAGCATAATAAGCAGACATCTAGCTTGCAACCCACTCAGGTCAGCTTTCCTCAAGTGGACATTCTCCAAATGTGCTGAAAAATAGTTTCCATCATCCGTGGTGAGATTGTAGATGTTTGGTTGAGGAGGCTTATCATTGCATATCTACCAAAGTAGTTTTAAAAGATTTCTTCAGGAGTTCTTTAGAAGCTGAATATATCCTAATCTTAGGTTTGGAATAGAGGGATCATCTCTCAATAATGCTACATATACATGCCCATGCGAAGACATATTCATACATGAGTTACATCGACACATAAATCAGTGTGATTGATATATTATGAGTGGGCTCTAGCTTGTTCAGGAACCAGCCAATGGTTTCTGCCTATAAAAGCAAAACAATATATCTGCAATATCTTCAAAAACTAATTGAAGTCTAAGCTTTGTCACCTTAAGAACATTTTGAAGGTTTGTGATGAATAGTTCAATATATACACAGTTTGCTTCTGCTGTAAAAAAACAACAATCTAACAGCTTGCTATGGGTTTTCAAGAAACAGTCTTGAAATTAATGAAACCAATATCATAATACACTTATATAAATTAATGCTGTAACCACATCTGGAATATTGTGTACAGTTCTGGACATCACACCTCATGATATAATGGAGCTAGAGAAGATTCAGAGGAGAGCAACTAAGATTATCAAGGGACTGGAACAGCTTTCCTCTGAGGAAAAGTTGCAACACATGGGGCTTTTTAGTTTAGAAAGGAGGTAAAGAAGAGGGGACATGTTTAAAGTGTACAAATCATTCATAGTGTGGATAAAGTGGAGAAGGAGAAGCTACTTTCCCTCCCCCAAAATGCTAAAACCAGAGGTCACCCAGCGAAGTTGAATCTTAGAAGAATCAGGACAAACAAAAATATTTTATTTACACAATGCATAATTAAACTTTGGATTTCATTACCACAAGATGTGGCTGCTGGCTACTAGATTGGCTGACTTTAAAAAAGGGTTGGACCAATTCATGGAAGTCATGGGGATCAATGGCTCTTAATCTTGATAGTAGTGTGACTGCCTCTGAAGGCCATCTGCTGGGAGACTAGTAGGCTTCCTTGTGCAGTTGGTTGGCCACAGTGAAATCAGACTGCTGGGTTAGTTGGGTCAGGGGTCTGATCCAGCAGGTCACTGCTTATGTTCATGGCATGTTTAAGAGGCTGCAGTATTATCTGTTCTTGTTGTAACAAACATGATTTCTCTTCTTATGAAATATTTTATGAGCTGGATGTTTTGTGAGAGCATATTGTTTCACTCTGCAGATGCTGCATAAATGGCGTAATGTGTAGGAACATTACTGCAGATAAATCATTTGTTTTGGTTTAATAAACCTTGCAGTTACTGTATCAATAGTGTAATGTCACAGAATGTTATTGCATCTAAATTATGTAAATGATTTAATAAATATCCCAAAGATATTCAGATTCCAATGTATGGTATTGCTGCTGTATTCACACACTGAAAGACTACACATCCATCTGCTTGCTTTGTGGCCTTGTTTTTGGTCAAAATGGACAGTATGGGTAGCTGTGTAATGATACCAGGGATTAATTGGCAGTAGCTATAATGCGATATTGAAATGAAATTTGTATTTAACCCAGTTCTTGTGCCTAGTTAGATCTTTTACTCCCTTACTTGATAGTCATTAAGTGCCCAGTTTTGCTTTCTTTTTAGCGGGAAGTGGAGATCTTGATGTTTCTGAGTGCCATTGTGATGATGAAGAATCGCCGATCCAGTGAGTAATACTGTTCTTGGGGTAGGGAGGATTTCTATAGTTTACCTGTATGTCAAGCTTTTAGTCTTTCCACCTCCACAAAAAGCAAGGCTCTTCCAGAATTTCAAGAATTATTCAAAGACGATAGAATGATGGTATTTCTATCTATAAGATAGATTTCTTAGCTGAATTGTTTTCCCCCTTTCAAATGAAATTTATCTCCGAGGTTAATAAGATGAAGACTTTCTCAGTCCCTTACTCATGGCTCTTCTGTGGACCAGGGAGGAATGTATACTTGGTTAGAAAATATGGGGAGGAATGTACACTTGGTTAGAATATGAATCTCTTTCCAGTTCTAAACATATCATTGTATTATGCAGCAGAGGAATTTTCAATTGTCATTTTTTTGAAATATTTAGAAGAAAAACTTTATAGGTAGCCTTTATTTGTACTAGAAATTTTTCTAATGGATAGTCAGGCCACTTCAACTTAAGTGCCTGCAGTAAATAGCTGCTGCAGAATGGAATGCATGTGTGAACTTAGCAGTGGTCTTATCTTTGTACAGTAAATAAAACAAAAGGCTGCAAGGCACCTGCTCCTGGAGTACAATGGCTTAATTATCTCTATGCATTCCTATTGGAGGAAGGGCTTTAAAAGGAATTTGCTGTTTCTCTCATGTATGGGTAGGAACAATCTAAAGATATGGAGATTAACAAAGCTTTTATGTACTTAATATGGATATGTTATGGGTTGAAACAAGCAAAGGGCATCAGAGAGATAAGGGTAAAACAGAGCCATAGTGCCTGGGATATGAGTTAGGTATGGCAGCAGGACTGCAGAATAAATAACCTGTATTTCCCAAAATAGCACGTTAATTAGTTTCATTCCAATGGATGTATTATGTTCCTTAAATGTAGGAAGGGGTCAGATACAAAACATGGAAATGAGAACTGAATAAAAGGAAGTTATCAGTTTAAAAAAGCTATACAAATACTCAAATGGAAATACATAAAATTATTTTGCAGATTTTATGATCAGGAGTTGTGTGGTGGGAGGGGAATCACCATTTTTTAAATGAACATCAGCTTGCAAAGCTGGGCCACTATCAGAACTTGCTCCTGCTTTGCCTGAACAAGCCAGCAGTCTAATTGTCCAAGCAAAGAGTGGGACAAATTCTGACAGTGCTGGCTTTGTGTGCACAAGTTTAATGCCTACCCCCATCTCCCTGCATTGTGCAGGGTAAAGATGCTGTAGTTTGGATCAAAAGGCTTACCCCATTCTGGGCACTTGCTATTCTGGGAATTGCCAAGCAGGAAACCTTATAAACAGGTCTCTTCTTGGCTTTCCTTTGCCTGTAGTGTTGGGGTGTGGGGCAATTTGCGCAATAACCCAGAGGTGCAGTTAAAAGCTGTGATTCCAAGGAGTGAATTAGAGTTCAAGGAGGCTGCCCTAAATAGGCAGTCGGCTGTAGGCATGTTGGAGGAGGGAGAGGAAGCAGGCACCAAGGGTCACAGAATGTAACTTATTTCTCATTTTGGGCAATTGATTTCCTCAGCTTAGATGCTGAAACAGAAACCTTCCTTCTTTCCTGGGAATATCAAACATCTACTCTCTGAGGGAAGAGTAAGTGTCTGACCTATATGTGCCAATAGAGTTGGCATGCTCTGGGACCCTTTGATTAAACAATGTTATCTATCAGGACCCAGGAAGTACACCTTCTGTGAGGCGGCCCCTGCCCTTTGGAATGAGATTGCCCCTGAAATCTGTGTGGCTCCCACTCTGTTGGCATTCTGTAAGGCCTTGAAGACTTGTTTGTTCTCCCAGGCCTTGGGGTGAGACGGATAGGACCTCTTGTTGGGTATGTCTGTTATTTTTGTTTTTGTTTCTATATTGTGCCCGGATGCCATCTTATTTTTGTTTTGTTTTATATGTTGTTATTTCTGAACAGCCCAGAACCAGTTGGAGTTGGGTGGTGTTTAAATTGAAAGAAATTAATGTCTATAATAATTCTTGGTGTCCTGGGCTATATCTTACAGTCTCAGATCAAAGCTCTCCAGAATGGTGCTCCTTCTCCCCATCCTACACACATGCATTTTTCCAATATCAAAAGAGACATGCACTCCCCAAGTAATGTTACTTACCAGTTAGTGGTGGTGGTGGGGATCTAAGTAATGTAGGTTTGCATTTGCTTGGTAACCATCTGGTGATTTCACCTCCCAAAACTAGAATGACATTTGTTACCTTATTTTTTTTTTTTCTACACACACCCAAACATACCAAAATCCAGCTAATAATCAAACACAAGTCTATTCTAACTAGGGTGACCAAATCTAAACTTCAAAAATCTGGATTACAACCAGTAGATGCTAGCAAAGAGTAAATTTGCTATATCTTATTGCTGCCATCCAGTTCTTTTCCAGATTTTTGCAGAAGTGGCCTATTAGCCAGTGCTTACTATTGTCAGAGGAAACCCTTCTTCATTATAGGCCCCCGGTAATGTTTTACTGCCAACTTGTGCCATAAGTGGAATAATAACTGAGAGTGGCTTTTTAAAATAACCCAGATTTTGGTTTGTCTTTAATAGCACGCTCTGGGACCCTTTGATTAAACAGTGTTATCTATCAGGATCAGGAAGTACACCTTCTCTGAGGCGGCCCCTGCCCTTTGGAATGAGATTGCCCCTGAAATCTGTGTGGCTCCCACCCTGTTGGCATTCTGTAAGGCCTTGAAGACTTGTTTGTTCACCCCAGATTTTGGTTTGGTTTTAATAGCTCATCCTTGCTATTAAAAAACAAAGGATTTTAAATGTGACTGTTGTTTATTACCAATGAAAAGGTTTTACTTATAAGATTGCAAGGTTCTGTCATTGTTTTACTTGATATATAGATTAAAACCCCATTTTTAATAGTACATGGTAAATTTTTGCCCAGTCCTCAGCCCAGTGAAGTCCCTAATTTTATTCTTGGAATAGAGATTGCACAAATTCATATATCATTACGATGGGTCATAGCACTGCAAAATTTGAGGATCTCCGATGTCAAGAATTATAAAAATAAGATGCTGTAAATTGGCTTTTCAGGTTGTCCTAGCTTGCCATAGTCATTACTTGATCCAGGAGTGTTTCATATAATCCTGCTGATAACCCTGTTTTATATCTCTTGTCTCTCAAGTTACTGTGGACCAGCATGTGGGGAATATCTTTATGTTCAGCAAAGTGGCCAATGTCATCCTTTTCTTTCGTCTTGATATCCGGATGGGACTACTGTATCTCACACTCTGCTTAGGTGAGGTCTCTGGGATAAGGCTGAATTTACATTCTTCATGTAGGGCTTAGATCCCAGAAATAATTGGGCTTGAGCTATAAAATACCCTTTACCACTTAGGACCCTGCATCATTATGCATGGGATTTTGATTTTTGAAAACATTACTCTGCTTTTCCACCGTGTGCCTGCCCGTGTGCCTGCCTGCCTGCCTGCCTGCCTGCCTGCCTGCCTGCCTGCCAGTCAGTCAGTCAGTCAGTCAGTCAGTCAGTCAGTCAGTCAGTCAGTCAGTCAGTCATTCATTCATTCATTCATTCATTCATTCATTCATTCATTCATTCATTCATTCATTCATTCCTGGGTACCATAGGACAAACTTTCCCTGATCTCTGTGTCTGATATCCTGGTATTGTCGACTTGTATCATGTAGAAGGAAACACAACTCCTGTCTCACCAACCCTCCCTTTCTATTGGTTACTTCCCTGTTGACTCCACATGTTTTGCCTTCTTTGCTCCCTGCCTTCCTGCCCATTCTCCTTCAGCCTGTCTATATTTGTTTCCCCAACCCCACTTACTCATTCACCTGCAGCTTTCCCTGTCCTTTCCAAAAAACCTCAAACATGTGCAAGATTTTTATCAGTAATAGATATCATGAGATTGAAAAAAAGAATGGCAGTGTCATAGTGCTCTTTAATGAAGGAAAAAACCCTGTATGCAGATACAGTGTGCAAAATAAAAAATTAAAATGATTTTTAAAAAATTTAAATAAAGTGACTATGTATACTTGTGGAGTGTGGCTCTCAACAAGCTGTGCAGCTTCCTCATCTGATCCTTGATAGTGCTAAGATCTTCTTGTGCATTTTCAGTGTTCCTCATGACTTGCAAGCCACCTTTGTACCTGGGTCCTGAACACATCAAATATTTCAGTGATAAAACCATAGATGTGAGTATTTTATTTTTTGCAGACCATTTGTTTCGGGATGAATTGGATAAAATTCTGGCTTCTTTCAGCTACCGGAATATTATATATCATGTTCACTTCTGAATGATGAGCAGGCTATCAACAAGATCCCTCTTTTACAGGAGGAACTAGCACGAGACAAGCGAGTGACCTGGATTGTGGAATTCTTTGCTAACTGGTCCAATGAGTGTCAGTCATTTGCTCCTATCTATGCTGATTTGTCTCTCAAGTGAGTGATTTGCACTTGACTAAATATTCTGAGGTAGGGAGTCTTTGGAGATGAAGCAGAGACTCATGTACTGCAGTCAATCGTAAAGCACTGGCCACGGAACTGTATGAGTTGTAGTTGATGCTTCATACTGCAAAACATATAGTGGTTATCTTCTCCTAAAGATAGCAATAAATAATTTAAGATTTGTGTCCTCCCTAAAGTATTCTTTAAGGTACACCCATTCCCCTCCCCCCAAAATGTTTAGCTTTAATGTATCTTGCAGCCCCTGACAATCAGCTTCTACAGTTTTATTTAATTAATGCATTGATGCTGGATTCAAAACTTTTTCCTTTGCTATAATAATTAGAAAACTGGCACTGAGTCTTTTTCAGTAGTTACAGCTATAATTTGAAAATAAAAGTTTGAAGCGTTCACAGTAGCTATGACTTAGGGATACTAATGTGTACTCAATATGCCTGAACTACAATTAGGAAGAAAGTGGAGTAAAACGTATAGGTGAGAAGAAACATAATATTCTTAGGGGCAGGCTTCTCCTCCAAATCACCTCATTCTAAGTAATGTTAGGGAAATCATACTGTGCAAAAAGGAAGGGAAGAGCATGCAGAGAGCCAGCAGGCCACCAGTTATCCTCAAATTAGTTGGCTATTACTTATCTGGTCCCATCTATTTTAGCCCATGTATAGCATTTAGATAGGACAAGTGGGACTTGAAACAAGTACTATTTTTCATCACTCTGTTCCAGCTTCCCCTTCCCAGTCTGCAGTCTTGTCTCTTCTATTAATCATTATTCCGCATCCCCAAATCATGCTCAAGGAGTCCCCAAGAATTCATCATGGCAGCACTTACCTTAAATCTGCCTGGATACCCTCCAAATGTGTTGACCTCAACTCTCAGCAGTATCCAGCCAGCATGACCATACCTGAGCATTCTGAGAGTTGAAACCAATGCATCTAGTAGGCATTCTGGTCAAGGAAGACTGCTTCAGAAGTCTGCATTCCTGTGTATCATTTCAAAGACAAAATACTATATTACTTGATGAATGAAGATAAAGCCATTGGGTTACTGGGACAGTAACACTGATGTATTGATGTTTTTTAGGATTGAGGTTGTCAGAAACACTGAACACAAATGCTCAAAAAGGGCTCACAGACTAGGCTTTGGAGTTGTATAAAAACAATATTGTTCTTGAGAAAAGTAAATGAAAATGAAAAATACTTTTCTTTGTGGAGATTTTATTGTGACATGGGGGAAAGGAACAGAGGTCTAGAAGCAGAACTGATAAAGAATGACAATAGTTGATTAGCTACTGGCTGTTTTGGATTAAAATCCCTGAATCAACCTGGATATAGCCTTCCCACTCAGCATGTTTTTTACTATTATGCTGAGGGGTACCTTTTGGGGGCTCTCAGATAAGTGTTGGTAGCGTATGTTGCTTCCAGCAGTAGCCAGCAGACGGCCACAGTGTAGAACATTTTCCTTTTTTTTCAATCAGGGATAAAATCCCTGCTTCCTGGTAACAGTGACTATAGCTTAAAAGAAAATTCAGTTCTGTGGTGTAATGGTTAGACTAGGGAAACTCTGTCTAACTTAGGTCAAATTCATACTTGATCATAAAGCTTATTGTGTAACTTTGGGGCAAGCCTTTTTTTCCCAGTCCAAACTACCTCACATGGTTGTTGGAAAGATAAAATGAAGTATGACCCCATGTGAGGAAGTTAAAGGAAAGGCAGGCTGTAATTGCAATAAGTAAATAAATGTAATACAATCTGATATCTCTAAGTGGCTGTTCCTTATTCAAAGTTTTGGTAAAAAAAACTGGAGAGATCCATTGTATCCTCCTTGAGGATTAATATTTCCTAGGTTTGGCCTGAAGGCACTTTATGCCACAACTTTACTGAAAATAACTTGGCTTTAATTTGGACAGTGCCTCAATGGAAAATTGCCTAGAAGTCACATTCTGGGAAACCTGAAGAAAAAGAGAAGAGGAGGATAATTGTTGCTGTCATCAAATATTATTTTACTTGCTGGCATTTCTATGTACATGCTAATCACAGTTATATTTTACCAGATATAATTGCACTGGATTGAACTTTGGAAAGGTTGATGTGGGACGCTATCCTGACGTCAGCACCAAGTAAGCCCTCAGCCTTTGTTGACCTCTAGGATAGTTAGACAGACTAGCGTGCCAGATATGTGAGAAAGAACATTGGGAAGATTTATTTTCTAATAGTAGGGCACTGGGGAAAAGGAGAACATTGTAGACCAAAATCTGGTTGGTAATCCCATGATATAATTGGTTAGGCTCAGAGCTGCTGAAGAGATGCTGGCTGTGGTGGGGAGCAGATTTCCAGCTTTGAGTTACACACAATTATGGGTACTACAGTGCCTACAAATATCATGTTTCTGTTGGACCCCAAGAGAGACTCTTGGCCTGTTTGTTTGTGAAGCCAGAAAAGATTAGCAACCTTGATTAGACACTACTTTTCAGAAATTATTTTTGGACTTCATTCATCTCTTCACAGGTACAAAATCAGCACCTCTCCTCTCACTAAGCAGCTGCCTACCCTGATCCTTTTCCAAGGTGGTAAAGAGGTGATGCGCCGGCCACAGATTGATAAGAAGGGACGAGCAGTTTCATGGAACTTTTCTGAGGTATTCCCTTTGGCCATAGTTGATAGTAGCAAAGATTCCTAGTAATATGTGTGATAATTACTAAATTATTGAAATTGAGTTGTTGTCACATGGAGGGCTGGAGGCTGGCACAAGGCAACCATCATATGTCTTTCTCTTACAGGAGAATGTGATCCGGGAATTCAATTTGAATGAGCTGTACCAGAAAGCCAAGAAAATATCCAAGCATACAGATGAGAACTTTGAGGAATTTTCAGAACAGTCTGCTGTCACAGAGCTTCCTAATGGAGAGAGCAAGAAAGACAAATAGCGCCTGTAAGACTGGACCATTATGCCCTTTCTGTTAAGCTCTCCATTTCTCTCTGTTTCCATCCTGACATTTCTCCTGGGACATCATCCAAAGACTGCTTCCACCCAACAATGATGGTGCTGGGAGATGAGTATAATTACTAAAGCATTTATCATCCTGGGCTCTGCTGTTGGCCACTGGACCTGTACATTTTCTTTTGTGTTTCTGTTCCAGATTCTCCTTCCAGGAGTCACTACTGACATTTAATACATTAGAACCAGCCAGAGAAAATCTTGGTGACCTCCTTAAGGAGAGTATCACCCATAAAACTCTGAGATATTAGGTGCAGGTTACTTTTCTGGGAATGAATAGGAAAAGCACTGCAATGGAGAGGTTAATCTATTTCTTGTTTTATCAATATGATTTCAGTGGCAAAATTGGACAAACCCACATCTTGCATGAAATCAGCTCCCTTCACTCCTGAAAGTTCACTCTGAGACGATATTAATATTACTGACCAGTTTCTGCTACTGCTACCACTACCCATTGCCCTATTATTATTGTGGTCATTGTTATTGTTATTAAGAAAGGTCTTGTGGTTTCTTGTGGTCTCTTTTTTAGAAGCTAATGGGCAATAGTAGAATATTTGCTGAACCTGAAACTGTGCCAGAGAACCAGTGGCTACTATGCAGCCCTAAAAGATCTCCAGTCTTTGATAGTAACAGCTGGTAGCTTAGTGTAACTGTCTGACTTGGAGGAAATGCTGTTTCTATCATCCATCTAATACTGCACAAAATAGGATTTAACTAATGTGGCAGATGTTCTGGGACTACATTGGCAGAAATTCCTAGCCAGTATGGCTATCTGGATAGAGCAAGGGTTGGGCAAGTCTGTCCTAGAGTTTTTAGTTGCTGTACTCCTAATATGGAGGGCTTGCCTGTAGGTGGAAATGCTGCAAATTACCACGGTTCAACTGTGTTCATGCTTCTGTTAATTGTCTTGTACAGGTGCCTTTAATAAATCTGGGAGTGTTGTATTCTTGTGACTTACTGATTTTTTTATATGATTGGTAGAGTTCCCACCTTCATTGTTTGACTTTGGCTTTTAAAAAATTACAGGTTTTTAAAGTTTAGGTTAATTTACTCAAGGCTCAGCTCATTCTTTATCCAGCAGCATTTTCAGGCCTTCGCTTTTTCTGCCAGGGTACATTTATAGAAGATATGCAGAAAACAAATGAGTTTCATGGTGGATAGGTTCACACAATTCACTAGACTAAAATGGGGGTGGTTAGTTTATGGGCGAGTATATTTTATGTATCCTGCCCATGGGTGTCACTTTTGTGCCAGCCCAGTTAGGTTAATGCAGTAAAGTATGGATTAGCATATTGTGGAAACACAAGCCAGTGAAGAAACTAGAGGAATCTGGTAGCTGGGGGCAAATGTAATTAGCCTTGTGCTATTTACTCTTTATTTAAAATTGAAATTGAGTTAGAATTTCATCGTATTGAGTGATCAAGCGTTGTCTGCATAAAAGAAAATCCTATCATTTGTATCCTAGAGTCAAGCAGGCAGTAAAAAAAGGATGGCATTTTATTATTTATTTATTTATTTAACAATATTTGTAGCCCACCTTGTTCCTAGCAGACTGTCATGTTTTATGTTAAAAGGATTAACTAAGCACTGCTGCTAATCTTCCACCTATCTAAATGAGAATTCCTGTTCAAGGATTAGCTTGTATGGATTCTGCTGCCTTGACAGATGTAAGAGACTTGCTTCTTTCTTCAGAAGTCTGACTGCTAATGCCCTTCTTGCTCTCAGAATATGTAACGGTACTATTACAAAACTGTTCAGTGGCAAATGAAGGAGGTGTCTTACCTGGGATCTGATGCTATTTTAGCAGTGGCAAGGGGCAAGTCATGTTCAGCTGCCCATCACTTTTCTGGAGGAGGTTACCTTTGGCCCCAGAGGCAGGACTAGACCCAACTGATGGAAATAGCAGAGCAGATTTTAGCTCAAGGTTAGGAGAAACACCCCAGCTGTGTTTTCACAACACAATGATCCATAAACTAACCATACTCTCTGGAACAGCATTCCTCTGAAGTCTGTATGGCCTCAATCCTATTATAATTTCAAAAAACCTTGAAGACTTGGTTTTTTCAACAGGGCAGCTTGTGACCCTGCTTATTGATCTATAGTTTAAAGGGTATAACTGGTCTTTTTGTTTTCTTAATATGGGTCTTAGCAATCTTATTTTTTCTTGCCTTTAAAAAAAAAATCCTGATGATTTATACTACATAAGCTTATTGAGGCTTATATGTCAATTAATTGTCTGATTTTGCACAACATTAAGCCACGATGCATCAATTCTGGCTTAGCATACTGTGTGAACTCAGCCAATGAGCGCGGTCTGGCAGCGGGAGAGATTCTCTCAGGAGGCAAATAATGTACAGTACGCCCCTTTGTTAGAGCGCTGGGCAGCATCTCTTACTGTATTGCAAGATTCTCCACTGAGCTACAAGTTGGATTCAACTATTTCTGCTCTATGAAGCAGTGGGCGACACGGAAGAGCAGAAGATACTTCCGTGAATGAAGCAGGACAATTGCACAAGCAAAAGCTACCCCAGGAAGCTCACAGTGACGGAAGAGCGGCGGACCGCAGTTCCCGTTTCTCTGGAAGCGCCGGCCTTTCGCTGAAGCGCGCCGCTGCCTGTCCCGCCCACCGCGTTAGACTAGGCGGGATTCTGACTGCGGTCCACCCAGCGGAGAGTCGCAGCCTTTGCTACACCGATTTGCAGCAGCCCTTGAAAACGTGCCCAGCTGACGCAGCGCCCTTCGAAAGCGAGTCGTGATTGGTTGCTACGGAACCTCACTCAAAACGCCCCCGTTTCACGAGGGCGGCGGTAGCGGCCATCTTACGAAAGTCTTTAGCGCGCGGGGGATTGAAAGCCGCGGGATTGTTGTGGTTTCGTCGCAGGCGCTTTGGAAGGTGAGCCAGGAACGCGCCTCCCTGTATTTGGCCTGTGGGGTTACTCATCTGTCTTTTGCAGATTTATCGTCCATGTGCCTAGTTCCCTTCCACTCAGCGCCACTGGTTGAAGCTGCGGGAGATTTCCCGTTCTTGAGTATAACCTGCCCAGCACGTGGGTTGTACTGTCGATAGTACAAAAGCGGCAAGTTTGCTTTGCTTCTTGAAAAGCCGGAGTTGCTCTATTCTTAGTCATAGTTAGATTTTGGGTCATCGGTTTAATTACCCCTCTAAATCTGAGAGCAGGATCTCTTTTCGTCAACTGTAGAGCCGTGATGTTTTAATGTTTAATCTCAGTGCTTTTCTTCTTTGCAAACATCCCGCGGTTCGTTTTTCTGTCTTCTCAAACGAGGGTTTTTGAACTGATTCTGTTCTGCTTTTATTTAAGTTGTGGTTATTGCCATTTCTCGTTCCTTTCTTCAAGTTTTTAAATCTCTTATCATAACGTTGTCCAAGATTATTGATTTTGTCGTTATTCATTGCATTTATATCCATCCATACTTTTCTCCGAGAGCTCAGCATCTCATCCAGTGAGCCCCATAGCTGAATGGGAACTTGAACCCTGGTCTTCCCAGCAAATCCCAACATTATTAAACTACCCTACACTGGATCTTTCTTGGTTATACATGGGTTAAATAAACCATGATCATTTATATTCTTTTTTTGTCTTGCTTTCTCTTTTGATGAGAAGCCTGGAGGTAATAGCACACACAAACCCATATTCTACACTCTTTGCCAAAAGTTTGGTGGAGATGTTTCTGAATACTGAAGCACCAAAGGTGTATTTTGCATGGAAAAAAAACCCAATTTCATTGCTTGCCATTGAAGAACACTTTGATAAGACTGTTGAAAATCCTGGACTACTGCAGCCAGTAGTATGTAGATCACCTCCTCTCCCATTTTCTCCTAATGTGTTAAACTACAGTTCCCATAATTCTAAGCTAGCATGGAAAGTTACAGTTCAATGTATCTGGAGGGCTTAGGTTGGGAACTGCAGTTGACAGTATTAACTAAATGAGGGGTGAGTAACTTCCATTAGTTGAAGAGCAACACCAGGCTTTCCATAGCATGTTAAGGGCCAGATTTTCTGGAGTTTTAAAGGATGGAATGGATCCTTTTAAGCTCATTAATCCCTACCCAGTGCCACTAAATAAAATACCTGAGATGAGGGCAGAAGAGATGCTGATGAGCCCTTGGCCCCACTTTTTGCACTTCTGAACTCAGTGAATCAAGGCTGCTTGGCTTTTGCTATATCTTTGGATGGTTCCAGATAGAGTATGCAGTTATTCTACCTTTTTCTCTTTCCATCTTCCTGTGAAAGGAAAAAAGGCAGAAGATACAGTGGATGGATTTCAAATGAGAGTTATCATCAGTAAAGCAGATTAATAACACAATAAATAAGCATTCTCTAAGCACTCTTTCTTTGGTCTGTTCTTCCCAGAAAGATCTGCCACATACTGAGATCTATACAGGTAATCCTCAACTTACAACCACAATTGGGACTGGAATTTTCGTTGCTAAGCGATGCAGTCGTAAAACGTCACGTGACCACATCCCTTAGTGACAGCAATCCCAGCACTCCCTGTTGCCATTGTTAATTGAATCCCACTGATTGTTAGCTGAGGACCCACCCCAATATAAGCCATTCTGGGCTTAGTCCTTCCCAGCCCTGAGCCTTAGTAAGGTAAGGGACTGCCTCCTCTTCAACTCCCCCCACCTATCTCCCCCCAACAACTCTGCTGTTTTTGCTGCTCTGCACCCTGCCATGCGAGGCAGCAAGTAGCCCCAGAACTGCATGGTCTGGGGCTGCTTGCCATGTTGCAGCTCAGGACTTCGTGCACCGCAGCTCTGGGGCTGCAAGAAGCCCCTGAGCTGCAGCAAAGCCACAGCCGCCCCTGGAAGCCTCAGCCGGCCCGGCAGCACAGAGCAAAACCCCAGCAGCACAGCACAGAGCCCCGGCCACCCCAGCAGTGTGGCACAAAGTCTCAGCCCTCCGGGAAGCCACAACCATCCCAGCACCATGGCGCAAAGCCACAGCCCAGCACCATGGCGCAAAGCCTTAGCCACCCTAGGAAGCCCCAGCCCAGCCGCCCTCACTGCCTTGCACTCCAAGATCCCTACTGCCCTGCACTCTGCTGCCCCAGCTGACCTCCCACTGCTGACAAGTCATGCTTGGCCTGGCCCTTTGTGAGGCAGCTGCTGGCCATATGAGGGCGTCTTCCCCAGGTCTCATGAGGAAACTGCTATGCATGACCTTGGAAAGAAAGCCTTGTGCAACCAGCAGCTGCCTCGCAAAGGGCCAAGTTGGGCATGCTTGGTCAGCAGAGGGAGCAAGAAGATGGCAAAGGTCAGCTAGAGTGACGGGCTACAGAGTGCAGGGGGCCAAAAGGGCATAGATGGGGAGATAGGTGGGTGGGGGGAGTTGAAGCACCCCTCCAGTCGTAAGTACAGGCGGGCTGCCAAGCACCCAAATCACGTGATTGTTGGGGGCGCTACAGCGGCCATAACTTTGGAACTGGCGGTAAGTCCTTTCATTCAGTGCTGCTGTAACTTCAAACAGTCGCTGAACGAATGGTCATAAATCAATTACCTGTAGTCCAAGAGGACAAATACAATATTGTTCTTCCTTCTTGCCTTCTCTTGTAGAATGCCTCCCAAAGGGCGGAAAAGGAAGCCAGATATTCCTCAAGCAGAAGCTGCCGCATCTAATGGAGAGGGAGCCAATGATGTGGAGAAATTGCCCAAGTTACGGAAGAAGCATGAAGGATTGGGAGATCTCCGTGTGATCATTGAGCACTGGTAAGAGATTCTTGACACATTGCCTACATATTGAAAGAGGAGATCAGTTAGACACCTTGTTTTAAAGTAAGTTTTTTTTCCCCCATTCTGAAAATGATTCCTGGACCTGGGATAGGCATCCAGTAAAAAAAAAAAGTTAACATTTAAGTAGTGTGACTTTTAATTAAGTTTGTTGAGAAAAACAAGTTTTGTGGGTGTGGGTGGATATTTCATTTTTTTTTAAATGATGCACTTATGTTGTAACAGGAGCTTAGAGCTGCCTTCCCTTAGCTGACATACACTAAACTAGGTGTTCCAGGAATTCTAGAAATTAAAGCCTCAGTAGATCTGGAGATTCCTGGCGGGGATTTTGTTTCAGATACCTGTTCCTCCAAATTAGGAGAGAATGCTATCTGCTGTTCTTACAGGTAAACATATTAAAACAGCTTTAAAATAAATTCTGCTGACCACTCAAACAGAAATACATTGTTAGTACTTAATATTCTTAATTCCTTGATCTTTTAATTTAAGGGTTTTCAAACTTTTTGAGGTCACAGAACCTGTAAGTTAAAAAATTCTGAATCTCTGTTCAAGAGGCAAAGCTCTAAAAATAGAAAATTAGCTGGGTTCAAGTGAACTTTTTCTTTTCTTTTTTCTTTTACTTTTAGTCTCTCACAGAACCCCATCAAGTTCTCATGGAACGTAAGGGTTCAAAACACAGTTTGAAAAACTGCTTTAATTGATTAAACGCTGTAGCCTACTGTACATGGAATCTGTTTTGAATCAAGTATTTCATTCTAAAATTGGGCTTCAGTACAATAAACTTTGCATGCAATGGACCAAATTGCTGCAGCCGTTCATGTCATTTGTACATCGATGTTAATGACACAAACTGTCACTTAGGAGATACACATGCATGAATTTATGCCAGTATGTCTTTTATGTAATGACATGATGCAAATGTCAATTTGTGCAATGTATCGCACAAATGCCATAAATCGCCGCCACAGTGACATATTTTTGAGTTTAATGGACATTTGTGAATAACAGACAACCCCCCCCCCCAAATAAAATGTTAAAATTAGGTTTTTGTTAAGAAACAAAAAGAGAAAGCTTAGACGGTGGAAACACTTCTTTTGAAGTTCTACAGGGACTTTCAAATAACAGTTCACGTTCCTCTATATAAAAATGTTTTTTCCTCCTTTTTCTTCAATATTGGCAGCAAAAGCTGACGAGTCTTTGGGCGTAGAGCTGAGGCTGTCAGCCAAGAGCTGTGCCTGGCTTTTCCTGACATCCTTGTGGAGATCAACCTTGAAAAACCCCGGAGGAATAGCTTTGAAGTGGTTCTCTTGAAAAAGGATGGCACCAGTGAGTTATTCTGTTGCTTATGAGAATGGGAATGAGATAGTGTTAGATTTGCAATCTCATTGCTAACTATTGCTTAGCTATGATCTATTGAATATACAGTTGGCTGAACTGTGGCCTACTACATTAACCCAGTTTCCTAGGTTCACACAACAGCTGAATCATAAATTAACCATGCTAGTTAAGATTGCAGAGTTTGCTGTACAATACACTTGACCACAAGTAGTACAGTGCATGAGTTAAGCTTGTGAGCAAGTTCTCAAGAATTGCTGTATCTATCTGGAAGACATTACAGAATGAGCTTGATTATGTGCCATCAAGTTGGTGTCAACTCTTGGTGACCACACTGATAGATTTTCTCCAGGATACTCCATCCCCAATCTGGTCCTTCAGATCTTTCAAAGGTGCAACTGAGTCCATCTACCTTATTGTGGATTGTCCTCTTTCTTTCCTTCCACTTTCCTTATCATTATAGACTTCTACAGAAAGTTAGGCCTTTTTATAACGTGTCCAAAATCCAATAATTTGAGCCTGGTTATTTGTGCCTCAAGTGAGAACTCTGGATTGATTTGTTTTATGATCCATTTGTTTGAGATAGCATTTGATATCCATGGTATTCTCAAGTCTTCTCCAACACTAAAGTTCAAAAGCATTAATACTCTTCCTATCCTACTTCTTCAAAGTCCAGGTTTCATTTTTATAGTGTGTCACAGGGAAAAACATTGTCTGCTGTACCTATTGTTATTGCTTTGGTTTTCTTTATATTTAATCTTAGTCCCATTTTTTTCCCTGTGCTTCTTGACTTTTTCTTACTAGAATAGTTTCAGATTCCCCCCCAGTATTCTAAGTCAGGTGTCTCCAATGTGACTATGAATCAGAGGAGAATTAGCCCTCTCACAAACTCTGTGTACATTTCACAGTATTGGTGTGGGGGTGGGTATTGATACAAAGCTCTTTCAGTTGTTTATCCAACATCAGACCATCCACTGCAGAAGTCAGCAACATAAAACCCATGGATGCCAGACTGTTCTCCCCTACAAAACAGTTCTTCATTCCCCTAAAATGAATTCAGTTTTATAAATGGCCAAGATTTCCTATGAGAGCAGCAAAACCTTGCACAATATTTTATGGTATATCCCTGAAATCTCATGAGAGTTGGAATGAGTTGCTCAGATCTTATGTAAACGTATACAGTGCAGCCTAGAAAGATTGTTAACTTTGTTCTGCTGCATCATATCTTATGTCTGGGCATCACTTTAGGTGTTATGCAGTTTTGAAATGAGAAATAGTAGGCTCTTCCAATTAATACCATATTTTCCCTCAAATAATTACACGTATTCACTGAAAATATAGTACTGACTAACTACAGAATGAGCATGAAATGCAAAGTGGCTAAAAACTTGTATCTTCAAAGGGGGAGGTTGATGAGTGAACTAAACATGGCCCCGTCTTGTCACTCTTTACATATATTGAGTATCTGCCTTTTTTTCTCCATGGAGACCCTCCGTACCAATCAAGACTTTGGCAAATTGAGATCCTCAAATGGTGGAGAATTTCCACGGCTAAGGAGATGGTTTGTTGCAGATATTCACCCTCTTTACATGGAAGGGAACAAGATGCAGATGAAAGGGAAGTATCTCATGAGCATACTTCTCTGGGAATAAGACCCACTGAATTTAATGAGACTTACTACAGAATAAACAAACCTAGGTTTACTTGTGTTTGCAAGTAAGGACAACACAAGGCTGTATATTGGCTTACTTCCTTCTTGCAAACAGGAAAAAATGTGATTTAACAACCCTGGTTGACAAGGTAGGGAAATTGGTGAGGAAAGGTTGATCTACATTCAAGATCATCTTCCTTCCAGGTGAAAGTGATAAATGTTGTATTTTAGATATGAAAAACTAAGATGATCAATATATTCATTATAATGAATGGCTGTGCCACATTTTCATACAGTCTGGTTTATTTTAATACAAGCTGCAGCTACATTCAGTTTTGTTTATGAGCTCTGTCGAGGAAGTGTCACTGTTTTCTTCATAACACAAATGTGGCAGGGAATTTTAAATAATGGCTAGTACATTGCAGAAATCAATCTATTTTATTTTATTATTTTATTTTGCTAAGCTTAGAAAGGAGGATATTTATTATTTGTATAAGATGCTTTTTGTTAGCTTCCAAGATGATGGAAAAATATAAGCTATGGTACTCTCCTTGCCACTATAGACTGTAGACCCTCTGTTTGCTTGTAGATCCAACAGAGGCTAAAGAAAAAACATGCTGCTGAAAGTTTTTGAACTAAGATATTAAAATTTTCAACTTGGCTGCTGTTCAGGATGGATGAATATAAGGGAGGAAGTCCACCGCATCTGGAAGCACTGGATGGGGAAAGCCCTTATAAGATAAACATTCCTGCAGTATTTCTCTCCCAAACATTTATTCCAGAGTCTCTATCATTTAAGAAAACTTCATTGATGTTACCTTCCACTCTTGTTTGTTTAGCTTAATGTGACCTCATAGGGTTTTGGTTTTCTTCCTCCCTCAATAACTATCGCCTCCCCCAACCTACTTCTATTCCAAATGTATGAAAATGATCAGAAGAAAGCATGCCAGCTATGGATAGTTGCTGATGATTGGGTATCAGCCATATTTGGTACTTTAAGGATGGAATGAATGGGATGGATAAGTTTGCAGTGAAATATGACCGTCTGTTCACCAAATAAGGTCAAAATGGAATCTGCAAATTCAGGAGCCATATTCCTCAGTTCCCAGCTTCTGATGGCTAACCTGAATAGCTATTCCTATCATTCCCTGAGTGTGCCTTACGCTGGGTACCTAACTTGGCGTTACTGATCTGATCAGCCTACAAACACAGTGCCAACTGAAAAACTGGCTCAGCTTGACAGAAAAAAACAAGAGGTAGTTCAGACATGAACAGTGTGGCTGCTAGTAGCCCCATTTCTTTGTAAAGGCAATTAGTTGATCAATGAATTCAGCCCTGGTTACAAATCACATAGCCTCTTGGCAGTATGCATGGGATGTATTGACATCGTATAACCCAAATACTGGTCGTGATTGCCTTTTGTCTTAATTACTTTTAGAGGCAGAGCTGTGGAGTGGCCTTAAGAAAGGGCCACCCCGTAAACTGAAGTTCCCAGAACCCAGCAACATTGTTGAAATGGTGAAGCGCAACTTAAAGTAAAGTCAGCAATGATGGGGTAGGAGCACCAGTGGTAAGTTCATATCCAGAGTGGCGGGGAGGGGGGCAGACTTTGCCACCTGAGGTGAAGGTGTAGAGCTTGAGCTTCTTGATTCATACCGATATTTATTGTAGCTTATAAAGTCCCATTTCTGATGGCATTTGTTCCACATCCTGCCAACACAGTAAGCTACAAACCTTAGAGAGCTATGCACAATCTTGAGGGATGGCATGGAGAAAATAGCAGGCACATGGTCACAAACAGATCTTTACAGCTTAGCACATCTGATGAATCCAGTCACAATTGGCTTGCTTCTACACACATTATGATAAGCCAAAAACTATGGAATAATCATTCAAACATTTCAATTCATTGAACTAAATTACAAACAAATCTGTTTATGGCTTAATGTGAAGTCTAAGCCAAACTATTGTGTGACTATCAGTGAATAATTGATGTTAACTCCTAAAAGGAAGTTCTAAAACATGGGAGCAGTAATTGAAAATGACTGTTTCCTGGGTCCTATCAGGTGGATAGGAGAGTTGCCTCTTTCTGACCTGATCAGAGAGGCTGATGAATATGGGGAAGGCAGTCCTGCAGATAACTAGTTCTGGAGCCATATAAGACCTTAAATGTGACACTAACATTTTAAATTGCACCCGAAAGCCAACTGGATTAAGTCCCCCAAGTGTAACATGAAACATTAATCGCTGCTCAAACCACTGCATTTTATACCAGCTATTGCTTCTGAATGCTTTTCAAGGGCAGACCCATATAAAGTGTGTGACTTTAATCCAAATGGAAGGTGGCTAAGTGACTGTGAGCAGGGCTTCCCAATCCAGGAATGGCTGCAATTAGTGTACAAGATGGACCTGCAAAAGTTGTGGCCATATTTGCCACTTGCTCCTTGAGCAGGGGCTGTGAGTCCCGAAGTCCAAGTTGGGGACCACTTCTAAGCAGGGGAATATAATGTCATTCAGAGTAACAGTTGATGCTATCCTGGAATCAGTTGGCCTACAGATCCAAAGCCATTCTGACTTGGAGGGATTCAGTGAGAGTCTGCTCCTCCCCACCCAGTCCTTGACAGCCTCCAGGCACTGGTTCAGCACCTATACTGCATCACTTGATTGATGTGGGGCTGAGATATATAACTAAGTATCATCATATTGATACTGTCTGGCCCCCATGCCGATAGATGACCACTTCCAGTGGTTTCATGTAGATGCTCAAACAGTACGGAACCCTGTGGCACTCCACAAAGTAGAGGTCTCTGAGCAGAGATCTCATACCCTTCTCCCCCAACTGGAACCAATCCCATAGGAAAGTGGAGCACCATCAAAGAATGGTGCCCCTCAGTCCGGTCAACAACAGTTCAGAATACCATGGTTGAAAATATTAAAAGCCCCTGAGAGGTCAAGGAATGTACAAGAATATGGAGATGGCCTTGAAGAAAATATGCTGTGATGTTGGGAAAACATGAACTTAGCCCAGGAAGGCATTACAAATAAATTCAAGATTGCCCCACCCTGAGTCTCCTTGTATAACAGAGAGGGCAAAAGAAACTCTGTCAGGCTTTCAAGATTCTGTTCTTATAGCCCACATCAATAAAGCAAGTCCTAGTATTGTGGCATTTAATTCCTGGCCTGGTCTACCTCAAAAGGCTGATAAGAAAAACCAGGAAAGTTGCACTCCCCTGGTCTTTCCAGAGGTCATACAGAAATGCAACTAATGCAGTTTCCATGCTGAAACCTAACTTCCATGGTTCTGAGTTCTCTAAAATTACAGTATCACCGCTTTCTCTACCACCTTCTCCAAAAGGAGGGGGGGGTTAAAAGTTGTCCAAAATAGTTGAATCAAGTAATTATTTGTTGAGCAGGGGGTACACCACTGCATCTTTCACCGAAGATAGAAACAGTCCCTCACTCAAAGAAGCACTGACTACTGCTTGAATCCAACCTTCTGAATCGCACCAGAGGCCTTAACTAGCCATATGGGGCGTGAATACAGCTGAGAAGTGGTGGAGTTGACACCACAAAGAGCCCTATCTTCTTCCCAGCACTCAGAAGACAAACTGATCCCAGTTGACTTCACAAGGCAAAGCCCTAGTCATTGCCATTGGCACTGAGCAGCTACTGTAGAGTCCAACTTGGCTTGAATCTGGTATCTCTCAAATGCTGCAAGCTTCTTTCAGAGTGGCCCTTTAGGTGTTTGTGGTGATTCCATAGAAGGGAGCGGATCACCATAAAAGTGGCTGCTGGATTCTATTCAACAGACATGATGAGCAGCAAAATATTTTTTTCAAACTTGAGCTTTTACCAGTGATTGGACAGATTCAAGAGGTCTACCTCCAGTGATGCTCTAGGTGTCTCTGCTGCTTCATCTCTCTAAGCTCCTCAAAGAATCAAAAAGCCACAGTAGATCTAAACACTCTAATGCTGGGAGGATGACAAAATGAAACACAAATAGCTAGATGTTTCAGGATTACATAGTTCAGGTACACCCAAACAAGGTTTTATTGATGCTTGCCTGAGTTTTGTTGACAAATTTGCACATTTTTTTGGATAATCATCAAGTTTTAAGATTGAATTTCAGAATTGTAAAGAACAGCTAGGATATCAGAACAGTGTGGATACTACATAGGTAGGGTTTTTCAGACCAGGCATCCTGCTGAACCAAAATCCAGAACAGCTGAATTGAACTGGTTCTGCATGAATAGGCCTTCAAAGATCCATCTGGTTTTATGGTCAAGAGTCAAGTCTCAGGATCTATGGAAATCATGTGAACTGCTATAAATTAATGCAGGACCCAAAACAAAACAACACGTTCATTTCAGCCCAAGTTTCCAAGACACTATCTGGCCAACAGCCTCTTCCCAGTACAGTTGCCAAAAATTACCAGCAGTTTGTGTTGCATGCTGCTTAAGTATTTAATTGGTGGGAAATGGAACTAAGTCTCTTTCATTGCTGTTCCTCTATTGGTACCTTTTCCTTTAGGAAAAGTAGTCATATCATAAAGACAGAAGCAGGGTGGTGGTGATGAAGTAATTGTTTTAACTATCCTGTGAAAATGCAGTAGTACATCCACTTCTCAGAAATAAAGCTGCCTACCAGGTTACATATCTTTAAAATTTAGTGCCAATGTCCCAGTTGGGCATTGGTATTAGAGCTGAAGGTTCCAGATTAAATGACTGGGTTGTGATACAGAAAGTACATGGTTAGAGCAGTATCTAATTTGTCCAAAGAAAATAAGGTTTTGAATCTCCTGTGCCAGCCAACTGGCCCCTGTACAGTATTTGAACAATTGCACTTGAAGAGGGGAAATCTGTAGTATCCAGCACCCACCACTGATCATAGTATCTAAATGTTTTGAATTGTAGTTTACATCTGTAGAACCTTAAATTCTGTATCTTTACACTGTGGGAATCTCTCTTAGGGTATAGAGTTGTACTATGGATAATCATGTGCATCTGTAATACATGGTTTCAGAAACAGAAACAAAACAGTTGTTCACCTGGAAATTGTAAGCGATGCTCTTGAACTGGGGAGCAAGATCTGTGGCTAATGGCTGTCTTTCGTTTTCTGCAGCCTCTGTGATGGCCGTTTGTCCTGTGAGTTGGAGCATTCATGATGGGATATGATGAAGTGGGGTAAAGAAACTCTGGTCATATCTCTGAAACTGCTGCCCCTCCCTCACAAGGAAGAATGGACCAGATATTCTTTCCTATCCCTCCATCCTTTAAAATGTTTCTTATTCCTGGGAACGTTTTTCGGAAGAATTTTATTTTCAGTAAAGCTTGACTGCCTCCTCTATCTCGTTTAATTCTGTTCCGTAAAATAAAGGTGTCACAATATTCTGTCCTAGCAGTTTAGTGTTGTCCATGGTTTTGCAAATTAAAGTTACACATCTGTATTAACATGTCGAACTTTTATCTACTGAAGTGTTAAAATTGCCCTCTCAAGCATATACAGGAACACATGACTTCTGAAAACATCATTTCACACTTTTTTTCTATTGCATTTTTATTCCTCCCATGGCTTCAGGCTACCTTGCTAAATTTTTATCCTGTAATGTTTTTTCCCCAATAAATCTAAAACATTTTGTGTGCTTGTTCGCTAGTGACATTTTAGAAGTTGTACTTAAAATTTCTACAGTATTTGGTCCCTTGGTATCTAGAATTGAAGGAAAATAATCCAAATTGGAAGCTTGTGTTGGCAGAGAAAAGAGAGGGGAGAATTCTTCACAACTACTTGTTTTACTTTGACATTTCATTTTTCTTAAAGTCAATGAGAGATTTGTGTTATTTAGGATTGGCATAGATTTTCCTCAGTTCCAGGGTCATGACAGAATGATGAGTCCTGAAAACCCAACTCCCCCCCCGTTTTTTTTGGGGAGGAGGTTCAACATTTGACTAAGAAATCAGCTTAACACATGCTAAAACTGAAGTGACGGCCCCCAATTTTGTTTTAAAAAGGATGGGACAAATTTGCAGAGATCAGCTATCCTAATAGCTGCTTATTACCTCCTGAACCACAGCTGCAACAAACCTCAAATACCAACTCTTAAATAGCAACAGCACAAGGCAGCTACTGCTGCTCTATCCCTATTTGAGCATTTTTGGCTTGATACAGCAATTCTTAAGCATATTTCAGTTTCCCTGGTGGCTAAATGGCTTGCTAAGTTGGAGTATCTAACTCAAAATTCTGCCAGGGACCAGTTTGGTGGTGTGGTTAAGGCACCAGGCTAGAAACTGGGAGACCATGAATTCTAGTCCCACCTTAGGCATGAAGCCAGCTGGGTGACCTTGGGCCAGTCACTCACTCTCAGCCCTAGGAAGTGGCAATGGCAAACCACTTCTGAAACCTTGCCCCCCAAAACTGCAGGGACTTGTCCAGGTAATTGCCAGGAGTCAACTCTGACTCCAAGGCACAAAAAAAGGGGGGGAGGCGACTTGGCAAGTTGGAGTATTTAAGCCATTCTGCCAGGGGCCATAAATTGCTAATTAGAATCTTTAACCTATTTTTCTCTCCTGACAAAAAGAGCAGTGGCTACTAGTTTTCAATTTTCACATTTCCTGTAATTTATCCTATTGCATTACTGGAAGCGGTCCTCAGCCTTTGAGATTTTGTTTCATCTAATCTATGCACAAAATACCTGCTCAGGATAGTTCACTTTACTGTATTATAAGCCTTCTGCTACTACAGTTTACTATGCTGAGTTTATAAACCTCCCCAGTGCTTGCCCTACAATTTGTATGATTCGTCTGTACGCATCTTTCATTTCCTTTAGCCACAGCTAACTCCACAAGATGACTTCAGTGTAAATAAGCTACAAAAGTACCAGGAAAACTTAGCAATTTTATTTGAACAAGTTACAACTCAACATTTATTCCAGTCTTTGTGCCATCTACTCTTCAGAATGTTCTCCATACATGAAGAGCTTTGGGCTGTGAGAGAAGGAAGTGTTTGGCACAGCTTCATGAAGGTATGGGTCACTGCACTTGAATACACTTCTCTGTGAAGAAGCTGCAAACACAAGGGAGATGGTTTCAATGAAAAACAAGGAACTTGGCATTTATTCTCAAGCCTCTAGGGAGCCTTCTCTTATTTAAAATACAGAAAGTCAGCAGGGCACTTAGTTCCCTATATCAGTGTTTAAATGCTGCAGGCCACTTAACAGGAGAAGATTCAGTTCAATTCAAGCAGACAATCTGGCCAAAAGTAGGAGAAAAGGAAGTTGCTTCCAGCCACATATTGGCTTAAGGAGAGAGAATTATCATTTGCAGCCAGGTACCTATTGCTGTAAATGCTGTTGAATTGGTACTGTGCAACCCTCAGTAACTGGGAAATATAGCAGTGAGATCAGCAGACCCGACACTGCTCTTTCTAGTCCCAATCTGACCTTTAGACAAAAAAATGAAGTATTGAACTGACGGGAGCCAGTACAAAGAGGGCAGTTGTTCTTACCCCGTTGCCTAGTCCTGTAATAGCTCCCCAGCTTGGGACCAAACAATTATCCTAGCGGCAATGAATTTTATTTCCAAGTTTGTTTAACTCACTGGCCATTAAATAAAATATTTTTTAAAAATACTAAGAGGGAAGTGCAGGAGCTTAAACAGTTGAGGATAACAGAGCTCCTCCCAGAAAATATAATTTTGTCCCCTGAATTATAGGGCACGCTTTAAACTGTGGCTGGAGTTTTAAAGTCTTGTTTACTATAAGACAGTTACGCTCTGATCTATAAAGGAAATTAAACAGAACACGTTTGTGTGAAATCATTACCAACCCCAAGATGTCTCTCACAACATAAAACGTTATTTCTTTTCACAGAAGTAATGCTGTAGATTTCCTGTAGGTTACCTATCCCACAAGAGGCCAGAAGAACCCCGGCATCCTGGAAGAGTGGCCTGTACGCAAAGAATAGATTATATCAATGTCATGGTCATGATTAGATGCAGCTGAGAGTTGGTGATAATGAAGCAGCCTCTCCCCAGCTTGATTTTAAAGGGGGCTTTTCCATCATCTGATCAAAATATTCAAAATGCTATGGAATCTATTAATTGCTCTTTGTGGCAGATTCTTTACTGCTCGCCATGGAATTTAAGCGCAGTACTGACTACTACCCCACCTCACCAAGTAGTCAAAGCAACTCCTTGCCACCGCTTGCACTCACTAGCTCAGAACATCCACCTCAGTTTCAGATACAGGAGAGGGATCTGGCCGGACACATTCAATATTAAGAAAGAGCTCCTCTACCCCACCAACATCTACGTTTTCTTCTTCTAGGCTGGCTAAGAAGGACGGCAGCTTGCAGCCCAGATTGTGCTGCCCAGGGTTGCTCAGCACTGCTTCAGTAAGTGACTGCATTTCTGCATCTGAGATTCCCACATCATAGGTTAGAAGCCCTTGGTCCTCATCACCCGTCCAAGTGACAGGCAAAGGCGCAGCAAACTTGGCAGTCCCATTTGTGGATTCAGACAGCTGACACTGAGCTGCTGCCCAACCCCCCAGCGGGGGAGAGGCTGACATGCACAAGGAAAGACAGTCACCATTAGGCTCAGGAAGATAGCTAAGGACAGGGTCCAACAAAGGGCCCCCATTTGTTGAGTCACCGGCTCTTTTGGTGATTTTCAGCTCAGGGGCCTCTTGCTGGAGACTAAGTTTTATCTTGTCTAACTGTGGACCAACTGCACAACGCTTCTCTTTTTCTTCAATTCCAAAACTTCCCAGGGCATTCTCATTTGCATGGGGTGACACACACAGGCCTTGTGTAATAGTGGTGCTCTGGATTCCCCCAGTGGCATCCTCATCAGCCAGAAGCAAGTCTAGCATCTGTTCCAATTCTCCAGCTGAAGCAAGGCTATCATACTGCTCTCCCTTGGCCAGATGGTCCAGCATAAATACATTCATGTCATAATGATTCCCAGCAGCACCATCTCCTTCATCTAAGGCCACCTTGGTCTCATGTAGTTCTACCACACTCCTTTCAGGAGCTGGTGCAGCCTCAAAAGTTGTAGGGAGCAGTTTAGCAGACCAGGCCAACTGCTGCACATCTGCCATTTCTGGTTTAGGATGTTTGGGCTGAGACTGGGAGCCCTCGTCTTTCAAAGTGCACACAGCATTTGCCACCATGGTGGGCTGCACAGCAGGTGATTCTTGCACCACTTCCCAGCAGCTGCCATTGATAATTTTCCTGAGCTTTACCCGGCCAATCTGACCTACTTCTTGGGGACGGTTTGAGCTGGACACCGGCTCGCTGGAGCTGCGCTTTCTGCCTTTAGTAGATTTTGGAAGGAGAGGGGGGCTCCAGAAGCCACAAAAATGGTTACTATCTTCTCTTCTTGCCTCATCCTTGCCAGGACATTTTTGTCTCCAGAGACGTCTAACAGACCTTGAGGATTTGCTGGATGTCACAGTGCAGTGGTCTTTGGTGGCACAAGGCACAGACAAAGGTGGTGCAGAAAGCTTTGGACGGCTGAGCTTTATCTTTTTTGAATCCTGCAAACTGGCTCTAGCGTGCGTCTCTCCAGCCTCAGTCTCCTTTCTGTGCAGACCACCATTCTCATTACTGCCCACTATAGTCCTTACTGTGCCTGAAGGGCGTTTTTTAACTTTCATTTTCAGGGGATCAGCAGTAATTGTTTGGCCTTTTGGAACCTGCTTGTCCCTACCCAGCAATGCTGCAGTAAGCTTTTGCTTCTTTACATCCTTTTGATCAGTACTGTTGTGGCTACTTATTTCTTTGGAGCATGGTATAAAATCACTGCTGGATATTGCTTGCTTGCCTGCGGCTACCCAGGATGTCAAGCTACCTCCAGAGGGAGAATGAATTAAACTTGCCTCTGACATGGACACTGGACTGGCTAGCTGCAAACAGTTCCTGTTTAATCGCCGGCCCAATGTTTTTTTTACTAACTTTCCTCCCTCTAACTGTAAGGAATCTAGCTCTGACACCTGAAGCTGTCGTGCAGCTGCAAGAATATCCTGGGCTTCTTCCCGGGACACCTCCATTTCAGATGTGTAGAGGAAATCTATCAATTTACGCAACGTCCCAATTTTCAGCCCCCGAATTTCCAGCACCACCTTGTGTCCCTTGGGGGGCATTTCTCGCTCCAACTGCTCTGTGAAGAAGGGGCTGCAGGCCGACAGGATGCAACAATGAGCTGGAACAGCTTCGCCTACAAAGAACACCATTATTAGCAGGTACTTTACCAACGGACCATCAATTGTGACTGAGGATGTTCCTCATGGGGTAGCCTTGAAATTCTTTTACAGTCAATAATCTCAGGAAAATAAGAATTGTACTGGGTCAGGGCAAAGACATACCTCGTCCTAAATTCTGTTCCCAGAGTGGCTAGCCAGAAGCCAACTAGAATCAAGTGCCAGCTCTCTGGGAAAGCTATTTCACTTGTCCTGACAAGAAATGGAAGGGAGATGCTAAATCGAACACCTACATGTGCCTTGAAGCAACATCTTCCCAAGCAACATCCTTTGTTTCCTTTTTCTAACAGAACAGAAATGCAAAGGAGTGAAAGGGGCAGAGTATCAGAGAAGACTCTGGACTTCACTGGAAGATGGCAGGCTGGATGAAAAGGCCTGGTCCATTAGCCAGATACTGCCATTCCCAATAAAGAGATCACCTGAGCTGGTTTATATTTTAAGCATACTAACTTAAATAATGTATTTAAGTATGTTTAGGTATTCTAAACTACATCTTTCAGCTGTTAATTTAAAATAGTTATACTTCTAAAATAAAGTTGCAAGAACAGGGTTCCTGTATAAAAAGGGATATTTTAGCTTGCTCTATCCTTCCTGTTTACATCAACTTACTGGATAGTGTTAGAATATACATTTTAATAAACAAAAGCATACGTGCACCAATGTAAATCTGCTTAGATTTTTTGGGTTAGTGGTGCTTCTTCAAGTTAAATGCTTAGCAATTTGTTCTAGTTATTTGGGGACAACTGAGTAACAAAAAAAACAACTGCAGATTGTACAAACTACCATTATGCATTTTATTCACAACAAATAAGATATATTAAACAAATTCATAGGCATGCTCCAGCTAAAATTAAGCACCTCAAATGGCCCCATAGATTTCAATGGAAGAATTAAGCACAAATAAAAATAACAAGTACAAATAACAGCACTCCAAACTTGCTGGCTTAACTTTCCTGGATCTAGCACATATTTCTTTGCAAAATTTCACTATGGCTAAATGTTTCAAGTACAAGGGCTTAATGCTCCATTCTTACTCAGAACCCAACTTCCACATTGCAAGCCACTTTCCTTAAAATGGGTGGGACGAGAGGACTTTCCACCTCTACTGGCAATTTGATGGAAGGACAAAGTATTCTAAATACTGTTTTTCCTCAACCTGATAGCCTCTGAATGGTTGAGGAATTCTAGAAGTCACTGTCCAGGGGTGTACCTGACTGGGGGAGACAGCAGAATGTATTCACAGGCACTTTGTATTATTTCAAATTTCAAGGCAAGTCATGGCACTGAGAACAGGGCAATAGAAACAAGTTTCCTCCATCTTCTACATTAAACCACTACACTAACAAAATGAATAATAGATCTTTGGGATAATTATTAGAGCTATGCAAATCCTATAAAAGGGGTACACTGCAAAGAGCCAAAGCTATTGTTCTTTTTCATCCAGCAAAGCAGCTGTGCTTATATAAATACATGAAAAGACGTAAGGCAACTTATAAAAGCAGTTGTGTGCGCCTGAAAAAAAAAAAAAGGGGGCTCTGCTCAAAAAGACCTGTTGCATATAGGCTTCTACAACTTGAAAAACACCTCTTTGAGAGAACTTGCACAGCCCTAAAGATTATTCAGCCAAAATACAACTCGAGCCATTCTATTTATTTTACGTATCCATCTCTCATATTTTAGAAGAATGAGTACCTTCTGCTTGTAGGACAACATCACAAAATAAGTCAGCCCTTTGTTGGCGATGGAGTTGTAGGAACACCATACGGAGTAGGCGAGAATTCCTGTACAGAATCTTGGGATTTGCAGCTGAAGAACTCATGGTAGCAGAACCTTCCTTCATCATATACCAGATTTCTGTGAAATAAATGTTGCCCAGGTTAGCACCGCAGCTAAAGTCTGTGCTCAATTCTCACTGAACTGAGTTCAGTGGGATTTTTCCAAGTAAATTCACAGTATGTTCAGAATTTACCATGTAATGGCATGCTACCTGGCACAGGAAAGATATATACACATGTTATTCTGGCAAAGTTTGCCTTTAATTCTACCTGCAGTATTCTGCTAATGTATTATCAGATATCTTAATTTCACTTCAATTAATATATTCTGAAAGAGCGTTTTTGAACTGCCTAAATAGCCTGGAAGAAAATAGACATGTGGATTTTTCAATCCTGCCATATTGATCATGATGTTAAGCAAAAGTCCTAAAACACAGGGTCAGAACAATTCAAACTACTGGCATCATTAAATCTGGTATGCAACTGCTATATTATCAATTTTGCTGAATGCCACAACTCTCTTCAAAGCTTTATGAAACAAGAAGGCACTGCTTAATTCAGAACCATTGCATTCCAGGTATAATACATTGCTCTAAAGCGTATTCCTTCACATAAATAAAACTTCATTTGAAGTTTACACGGAAGAGTTTGTTTCTCTCATCACACTTGCAGCTATAGTTCAAACTGAGTCTATTCTGGAAAAAAAAACCTTGCCACTTTTGCAAGGCACACAATCTACTGCCAGGGGCATGTGATTTGTCTGGGGTGGGAGGCAACGGCCTCAGCTTCTTAGTGACACAGGGTGAAGTTTTTAATCCAGTGTTGCCCAAACTTGGCCACTTTAAGATGAGTGGACTTCAACTCCCAGAATTCCCCAGCCAGCCATGCTGGCTGGGGAATTCTGGGAGTTGAAGTCTACTCATCTTAAAGTGGCCAAGTTTGGACAACACTGTTTTAATCAGTGAAGCTGCAACAAACATTAAATCAAGTTAAACTACATTTGCTAAATAAAGTTATGATCCTTTCCCACGCATCTGATAATTTTCCTTTCCTAATCACATTAAAGATTAGAATTTTGGAGGGGCTTGGGAAAGTACATGTGGCCCTGGGACTTTGGCCTGTGCATCCTTGTTTAAAGCAGGGCCACGCAACTTTCATATGCTCAAGGCCCATCCCAGGCTTTGTGTGGTATATAACAAGCCACATTCCCAAATGGATGTGGCCAGGGCCTACTTGGGAAGAAAATTTCAAGGGTTTTAAGGGCTGAGATGGGTACCTGAAGAATCTGCAAGGCTTAAACATTTTACCTCAAACCCACTAACAATGCAAAAAGGGAGCAAAAATTTCACTTCATCCACTGAGGACCAAAACAGGAAGTAGACAGATTGCAAGTTCTGTACTCATTTAAAGCTTACAGAAGTCACAACTGAACAAGAAAATATGCATATAATTTAAGAAATCAGAAAAATGTCAAACATTCCTTACTAAAATCTGTTGTTAAAGTAGTCCTGTAACAATCAAATTGGGCAAGACACTAATTTATATAACAGACTAGTTGTGTAGAATACACAACTATTTATTCTGTATTTTTAACCTGATACTTCAGTAATAAAAAAAATACTCCTTTCTATCAGAAGTTATACTCTTGTAAATTGAATGCCTTCAGCAAACCCACTAAACCATGTGATTTGTTTGGTTTTGGCTTAGCATTTGAACTGTTTTTTTCCTGGTTAACCAAACCATGGCTTAACATATGAATCCATTCACTGGGCACATTCACATACAGGTCTTCTGAAGTCTGGCACTACTTGCAAATAAATGACCTACCCAGTAATCCAGCACCAGAAAATCAAAGTAATTCAGTCTTGCTCTGATTATATTGGAAACAGTCATTCTTACTAGTGTTCCAGCCATCTTTACTTCCCAAATTTTAAGGGGCTGCTTTGAACAATCTGCCTTCCCTCACCACCTTCTTGTTCCTCTCCTCCTGGATACTAGGAGTGGGAAGAGAAAGGGAAGCAGAGATGGCACAGGAAGAGATGCCCCAATTAGCAGCTTTGTGTCTAGTAGCCAGGATTATCTTCAAAGTAGCTTTCTTTTCCAGATACAGGTTACACAGACAGTCCCCGGTAAATTACCCAATAACAAATCCTAAATATAAAGCATGGCTAAGACATCCTACTTTAACCACATTTTGACCCAAGTTCAAGGTTCACAACATACCTTTCAATGACATGGCTTAGTGGTCGTGCAAACAAACATTTAAAAGGGTTTGTACCATATCCAAAGGTCGGGTTGCTCTTACCATAAGATTGGAACATTTAGGTTTTTCTTTTTTCTTGTGGTCTGATTTACCTTTTTTTTTCCAGACCAGATACAGCTTATAATTTTTTTATCTTATAATTTATAAATTCAATCATAGTGGTTGTCAATTACCATATAATCAACTGATTTTAATATTGATTTAACTTTGATTTCAACTTTCAAATTAATGTTAAGACATTTCAATATGTAAATTTATATCAATGTCATTTAGACGTTTGTGTTCAATTTTACAGTGCTTGTAAACTTCCACTTTATTTCTTTACAACTTTCTTTTTCTAAAACAAAATACAGCCACCATGCCCCTCCTTCCAGATCCTATTACCTGGCATTTAATGTGCACTTGAATCTAGAGGGTATATTATTTGGATTTCCTTGTTGGCAGCCATCTAAGTGAGTAGCCATCATCTCATCTTATAGCAACAAAGTCTACAAGTTGCATGCTATGTGAAGTAAAATTTCCTTTCACCTGTGCTCAATAACCAGCCAGTTTCATGATATAAACTCTTAGTTTATCATTATTTAAAACTAAAACTGCTTCTTTTTCACAGTCCTCTTGAAGTTGTTTTAAAACAAATTCTTACCTGTTATTTTAAATGCATAGATGCTGATATGGCATTTTAGAGGCTCCTTATTTTATATTATAACTGATTCTAATGCGTATCAATTGTTTTATTCCATGTCTCTCCTGCACTTATTTAAAAGTGCATAATAAAACTAGCAGAGTATTGAATGAAAGCTTGTAACTAATTTCTCCACTATCACAATCTCTTACTGTCATCTCATCATTCTTCCCTCTAAAATCCTTAGTCCCATAAACTTTTAAAGAAAAGGGAAATTGTTCCAGCCCTCTTGATAATTTTCACTGCCTTTTTCTGTAACAATTACAGATGAGGACAATCATCCATTTCCCATCCTGTCTTTCTGCATACTTAGATTGTTTCTGACATTCTAGTCATAAGGCAGATCTAGCAACATCTGAAGCATTTCCAGATGGGTTAACAGGTGTAAAGTAGATTCAACAAACCCAGCCGCTATAATTTTGTATTTTTCCCTCCGTTATTGTAGTACCTATCCTAGTTGGAGCCACTAATTGGAAGCAGAATCTTCCAGACATATGCATTAATGGCCCAAATCTATCTTTGCTCATATTTTCATTTTTTAAAACAAGGGAGCTGCTGATGGGCATTAAGCAGCACTTATCTACACTAATTCTGCAATCCTGTATGTTTACCTGAGAAAAAGTCTTACTAAATTTATTTCCAATCAGGTATGTATATGATTGCACCACAAGTGACATCTGGATAGAAAAAAAGTCCACCAGTAATTTGTGTTACATCTTTGAACCAAAGTTAAGGCAGTCGCTAGGTATGGATATTTTGTTCTTCACCACTACACCTACATAAGTGGTTAACACCAGGGAGGAACCATAATAGCTTATTTTCTACCTAAGGAGTTTTATCCATGTTGGTAATAACCAATCTTTCTAATTTGAATTCTGTCTTAAATAAAATCTGATGAGAGTAATATATATTTAAAAATGTCTCTCCAAAGCAGCAAACAATTCAGCTAAGAGAGAGATCCAGCTAACAAACTAAAAATAGCCCCAAAATGGTAGAAGGAAAAGGAGCAGCGAAAATTTAAAATAAGTGAGTAAAATAAATGGCTAAATGAGAATCTACAGCACTTTTCTCTTCAGGGATGCTGGACCCCAAATCCATCAAGTTACGCTGAGGATAATAGGAGTTGCAGTTGGGCATACCTAGGAGGCACTAGCTTGGGGAAACACTGGTTCACAGTTACCGGGGAAGGTTCCATTTTCTCCAATACTCCACTGCCTTGATCCAACTCCTTCCCCACGTAAAACTAAGAAGGCAGTGGTCCCTTCCCTATTCCTCTCTCCATTCATTCATTCATTCGTGAAGTCCCACGGAAGCTTTCTCCCACCTTCGCTACGGGACCTTCCCTTTCCCGTGCTCCCCAATTCCCACGCTCGCGTGGGTTTGCCTTCCAGCCGCGGCCGACAGAGACAGCGCGGCGCCTGCGACACCCGAGAGCGCAGACACCCGCACGAGCCCCTCCCCAGCACCAACCCGCGCCACGCCGCCCGTACAACGCTCCCAGCAGACGAGCAAGAGGGGGGAAACCGTACCCGCACGCGCGGCCACACCCCCTCCCGGCGCCTCGTCTCGGAAACAGCTCCCCCATTGGCTATAGCTCCAGCCAATAACGAGAGAGACTGGCTTTTGGCGGGAGGAATCATGGCTTTAAAAAAGAGCGAGGGGGAGAGAGTGGATAATGGGCGGGAAGTCAAATAGAGGCTGCTTTTTTTTTTTTTTTAAGCGCTCTCATTAGTCAAAGTTCCGCTTAGCAGCTCTACGTAGTGACGTGAGAAGGGAGGAATCAGTAGCAAAAGTGGGGGGGGGGTTAGCTTGTTAAAGGGACGTTCTATCATTCCGTTCCTTCCCGGTTGTTAACCACGATTCAGGTGTGGGCTCCCATTCTGTTCGGTTCATGACTATTTCTAGCAAATAAATTAAGCTGATAATAATTATTTAATAATGTATTAAACTTGTGTGCCGCCCGACTCTCAACGACTCTGGGCGGTATCGGAGAGTTACAAGGGGCTAGATGAGAGTTACCAGAATAATTCTTTCTTAAATCGCTGTAGATCGAGAGGAAAATGCGCAATGCTCTCCAACAGAAAAGTGCAACCACGTGCTTAAAAGTAAGCTGTTGCAGTTCTTCCTGCTCTGCCAAGGAGTACCAACTCACCTAGAAACAACAACATCCATTTAGACTCGAGGTTATTCTCTCTGGTTGCTGACATGCCAGAATAGGGATAGGGCCTTTATCTTAAATACAATTATTTGTAAATAAACTCCACTGAATACCGTGGACCCTGATATTAAGTAAAATATGCTTAGGATTACACAGAAAGGATATAGTGTAAAGTTCACTATGTAATAGGAATTCAGGCATTGCAAACACCAGATGGGTTCACACCATACAACCATGATTTGCTTAATCATGATTTACTGAATACATGCATGGGAGCATGCAAAATGCTTAATCACAGACAGCAACCCATGTTATGGCATAGTATGCATATGAACTCAGCCACCTTTTTAGTTTTACAGCCACTGAACTTGAATTTTCTTCTATTTAATTCTCAGTTTGAACAGCAAGTGTTAAGATGACCTTTCTTTCTTATCTGTTTCTCCCCATAAGTCTCTGCTTCCTGCATAAAATCTCCACATTTTAATTATGTTGTTGATTACCTTAAAAGTATTTAGAATGGAAGATGTGGGCTAAAAATTACACACACACACACTGTATATATGTATATTTCAAAAATGCAAGAAAAATAACAAATCAGAATCCTTTGGCAATGCAAGATTTACTTTTCTCATTACAAGGAAGTTAATAGAGACTGTCTCAGTCCCCTCTTCTTGTAAGGAACTTGGGGCATGGGCCAGGCCTTCTCAGTGGCAGCTCCATTTTATGGAATACTCTCTTCCCAGAGATTTGAATGGCCCTGACCCTACTGGCATTTCATAAAGAAGCCAAAGCAGTGATGAACTGAAGACGGCTCTGCTGGACAAGGAGAGGTCTCAGGATCATCCACAAGTGCTCCAGACAGTAGCTCCCAGTGAGGAGACCATAAGACAACAGTCTCCGGTGGGTTTAGAGTTCCAGGAGCTGAGGGATCGCCATCTTTGCCTAAGGTGTGGTCGGCGCCTTTATGGACACAGGGTTCACATAATTCCTTAATCACTTCTGGAAATTGCTGTTAACTTTTTTAGATATTAGGAACCTTCAGAATGGCAAGTTTCATTACACCCAGTAAGTCTCCTTCAATCCTTAGCAAAATAAGTGTTATGCAAGTTTAAGGTCTTTAAAAATTCTTATTTTGGAATAAACAGCAAAAGGGTGATTAGAACCTTGATTTTAGAAAGTTAGAAACAGACTAAAGGACCAGATGGATGTGAAGTAAGATTTTGAAACTAAGTATAAGAAACCTTCCTGTGGGAAAATTTCCCATTGACTAGAAAAAAAAATGATAAGATGGGACTTTGAAGGTTAGACACTAGAAGGAACCAGAAAGAATTAAAGATTATAATTAAAGGAGAAGAGATCCACTAATACAGAATGGAGCAAAATACTCTAACTTTGGACAAATTCAAGGATATTTGGGAACAATGTACTCAGAAGTTATTCTTAATATAGTCTGCTATCATAAAACTGGATTTAAAAGAGGTCATAGAAGAGGAACAAGTTTTAATGGACAAGACTTAGACTGAGGCTGATTGGAATGTGGATTTAAAAATGACAGGTTACAAGAATGATATGGAAAAAGATGTTACACTGGATATATAAATGAAACCGGTTGATGTCTTAATAATTAAAAGGGATATACAAATAAATCAGAAGAGTGACTTGGATAACTTTCTTATTTTGGATTTACAAAAGAGATATGTTAAAGTTTTTAAAGATTTTCTGAGAAGAGACAAAGAGAAAATGAAAAGAAATCAAGTTCTGGGACACTATTTAAAGGGATTAAAAATTAAAATTGTTAAAAGCAAAGGGAAGGAATATAAAGTTGGTTTATCTGATCATGATTAAAATACATATGTTGTTGTTTCCGGTAACTCTTAATGGATTTTTGCTGATCAGGACCGAATGACAAGGCTTTAAAGATTTGTTTATAAATAAGAGATGGGATATGGGAAAAAGAGATTGTTGTATTTTCAAAGAAAATGATAAGTTACTGTGTTAAAAGTAATGTAAAGGAATATAAAGTTATTTTATCTGATTAAGGTTAAAATATATATATTGTTATTTCTGGTAACACTTAATGGACTTTTGCTGATTAGGACTGAATGACAAGATTTTAAGAATTTGTTTATAGATAAGAGATGAGATATGGGAAGAACAGATATTTTGTTGTAGTATCAGAGAAGGTGATAAGTTACTGCTATTGTTTGTACTTGTGATGAAGGGGGAAGTAATTTCTTTATACATTTTTTTCTTTTTTCCTTACTATACTTTTTTCTTTTCACTCTTTTATATTTTTCTTCGCTTATATTAGTTTTTTATCTCTGCAATTGTAAACTGTAATAAAATTATTATTAAAAAAACAAACCAAAGCAATTTAGTCTCCATGTGCATTTGGCTCTTAAATTAGTTATGGCACCTATTATGTTTATTGATGTGTTTTTATAATATAATTTTAGCTGTCTATTTTTGTTTTTTGCTTTTTACTTTGTTGCACCCTGCCCAGAGTTCATCAGGATTTGGGCTGGTTTTAAATATTGTAAAATAAATAAATGAAATGTGCAAGTGATATGCACAGCTTCTTTCCATCCTCCTGAATATCATGCAAGTGTGTGTATGATCAATATCATGTTCCTGTTTTTTCAGAAGACTTTGAAAAATATGGGTTGTAATTTAGATATCTGTGAAAACTGAGCCTTATGCACATAAAGCATAAACATGTGAATTGATTCCTAAAGAAGATAGCGGGGGAAAAAAAGTTCCCTGTGTGGGTAATAGTACATCCCTCTTTTTCAAACATTTCAGGAAGAGGTAGGCAGAAAAGCAGGGGATGAGACTTCCCTGCTCTCCTGACTGACAGATGGGGGCAAATATACTGCCCTTCACTTTTACTTTCCCAGGGCAACAAAAAGATCGACATTTTTGTTTAACATAAAAAAGGCTGATTCCATAAATATTTTAGTTGTGCCACTGAGTCAGTATACCACATATATCTCCTAGTTGGTGGAATGCAGGCCACAGCATGTTTGTATGTATGTATGCAAAAAATTATTACATTTCAGTGATCATTTAAACAACCGAGGGTTGAATTAATTACAGTGGATATGATGCAATAAATAAATGCATCATATATATCAGTGCTCAATGGGAATTAGCAACCAGATTTCCAGGGGCCATTCATTCACTAATTCTTCAACAGAGGACTTTTCTAATGTCAGGAATACTAAAGTTCAGCCTATGTGGACATTCAGTGTCTGCTGGACATTTGAGAAGGTGATTGTTGCTGAAGAAGAAGAAGTAACTCTCCTGAAATAGGGCCAACAACACACATGTGTCCAAAATACCATATGGCTTTGGGTAGAGGAGGAGATGTTGCCCACAAAATACAAGCAATTCAACATCCATTAACTACATTTTGAAAAATCAGATAAATATTGAGTACTTTCCTTTAAAATAGAGCCAGATTGGCTAAGGAAATACAAGCAAAGCACATTTCAGTGAATAAGTTCACTTAGCTACATGGTTATGTAGCTGTTTGTTATGTTTGGTTTTACCTTCAAGAGTTGTGAAAATCCAGCCACTGTGGTTTATAAACTCTGGTATAGGGCTCAGCATGTTGTATGAATTCAACCAATTGTGGTTTATTCAATTAAGTCTTTATTTAAAAATCCATGGATTTCCATGAGTTAACCCATCTGGGATTAATTTATATTTGTACTGTGGATAGCATTTAGTTTTGAATGGGGATCTTGGAGCAGGCAGGGCTTTCAGCCAGGACTTTTGGGATATGATAAATTTGCAAACATTTAGTTTCTTCTGGTTCTAGTTCTAAGTGAATTTTGCCTCTCTTTGGTTTCTTCATCGTTGGCTGTTCATTACAAAATTAATTTGGGATAGTTCTTGGGATTCTATGCAAGTTACTGAGGCATTTTGCACCGAAAGTTTGGGGTTAAAGCTTTCACTAGAGACATTAGAAAACATTACCACTTGCACAACAAAGATTACATGATTTCCCACTCTGGCATGATAATCAGGACTCAGGGGCATATCCTTCAGCATGCACATGCACATGTGCACATAAACTCTGCATGCATCCAATAATGAATTTGTAAATACAAGTAGTCCTTGTTTAGCAACTGCCTTGGACAGTGACCATTCACAGTTATGACAGTGATGAAAAAATAACATTGCGACCAATCCTTGCATTTACAACCTTCACAGGTCTTTAAAGCAAAGGAAAACTGAAGTAAGATCATAAGCATAGTCACAGTTTCACTTAGTGACCGCTTCGCTTAATGACCCAGGACTACCTATACACAAAGATATGTGTCAAGTTACATGACCCAAGGACTTCAGTGCCTGTGTACAAATGCACAGAGTGTGGGAAACAAATAGGAAGAACTACAGGTAGTCCTTGCTTACTAGCCACAATTGGGACCGGCAATTCCATCGCTAAGTGCCGCAGTTGCTAAGTGAAAAATCACATGATGCCAGACTAACGATGTCACTTCTGCTTCCATCGTTAAGTGAATCATTGTGGTCATTAAGTGACACATCACGTGACCATGACTTGAAATTTCACTTCCACATTCTCCATTAATTCTGCTTGTTGGAAGCCAGTTGTGAAGCTTGCAAATGGTGCTCACGTGACTGCAGGATGCTGCAATGGTTGTAAATGCACGCTGGCTGCAAAGCATCCAGATGGTGATCACATGACCATGGGATGCTGCAATGGCTGTAAATGTGAGAATTGGTCGCAAAGCTGTTTTCTTTCAACCATCGTAACTTCAAACAGTCACTAAACAAGGCAAGCAGTAAACGAGGACTACATGTAGAAGTTTTAATGCAGGATGGTGAATATGATTTTGTACATATTACTGGAATCTGATGCGATGTAACTCATGAGTGAAATGCAAGAATTCAAGGACATAGCTTATTCAAAAGGAACAAGCCAGACAAAATGGGAGGAAGAATGGTATTATATGTGAAGGAAGGGCATGAATGTTTTGAGATCCAGGAATTTGATTATGAAAAGACCCACCTCCTTGATGGATCATAGGAAGCTTGTTAGAGAGAATATTTAAAAAGTCTCTGCCCTAATGTATACAGGGATATATTGCTTCTAAATGGGAAACAGTTCTGTTGCTTTTAGTTTTTGTAAGTCCCTTTCTTCTCAACAAATTTTACTAAAGCAAATTCTGGGAGAATTATGCTTGGAAAGAATCACTTTCATTTTTAGGCAGCTCCTGAAAAGCCTGATGCTGATTCTCATTTCAAACTGTTAGGTCAAGAATGGGAAATTTCTTTTCTATCCAAGACCACATTTTTTCACAGGTCCTCTGTTTGGAGCTCCTAAGAAGCAGAACTGGTGCATGGAAATGATGGGGCTGGAGCTAAAATCAGATGAAGACATCCTTTTTGTCATAGATACCCTTCTTTTTTCTTTCCTTCATTTGATTTCATTTTTTGACACCCTCTTCTCTCTTTTTGGAAAAAAAATAGTTTTCATCAAAGAGCTGAACTGGTGTCTTACAGAAGTTTTCAAAATTAAGCCAAGGGCTACATGAAATGCCAGAGATTACATATGACATTCAGCAACCACCTGTTGCATACTCCTGTAAAAATCTGGTTGACAAAAAGCATATTAAAACAAATAGAATCTGAGATTCAATTACATAATTACTACCATCATCATCATGAAGTAACACTTTAAACGTAGTAGGCAGTTGAAAAAAAATGAATTGGACTCTGAGGATCTAATTTTTCAATCTAATAGCAACACTTTAGTTCTCAAAACACTGCCCCTTCTTTTTGGTGGAATCTTCTGCCATTGCATTAAGAAGCCAGACTCTGCAACAGGTCAACAATTGGGCAAAACAGCGATTCTTTTGGACATGCCAATCAATAAACACTGTAAAACTCCCTTTGTAGTTTTCTTTAGGAAATATTTTGTTTCATGATATTTATGTATCATCAATCTTAATATCTTTCTCAGGATTAATTATAATGCACATTCTCAATGTACTTTTAAGTTTTGGAAGAGGGATTCAGTAATTACCAGTTCCAAAACTTAAGTTTCAATACTGTTGTAGTATCCACCCCAATAGAAAATCCTTCCTGAGCCGAATCAATAGAGACTCTCCAACAGGTGGCCCGTATGCTTCCTTCAGGCCCACACCTTTCTTCCAGCAGAGAAAGTACACATGATGGTCTTTCCTGTGAGGCCTCATCCTTTATGCAGTAGTCATTTGCTGTTTGATTGTTTCTGTAAAGGCAGCTATGTATATATTGTGCCACCATGAGTGATTTCTGACTCATAACAGCTAAGTGGGTCAAAAGCAGGTACAGGCATGAAAATAGAAACACAACAGTAGCATGTGAAAAGCAGAGAACCTGAGCACCCAAAAATTAACTACTTACCCAAGGGCAAGTAGTACAGTATTCAGTCTTACGGGGAGCCAACCTTGTGCATATGGTGGGAATTTCAACAAACTTGCTGGATTGTAGAACTATAGAAACAGTGGCAGACAGAAGGTAGCAATGCTGGTATGTTAAAGCACCTCGAGTTTAAATGTAGCTAGATTGTTATTGCTGTTCATAGTAACAATGGAAAGTATTTATGAAATGCAGGTAGAAGCTGCAGCTATTGAATTATTAAGTCAATGCAAAACTAAAGCAAACTGAGCCTATTTTAGTACTACAACCCCCCCCCCCACCGCCCCAAATAGTTAGCATCACAATCTAACAAGGTAAAATATTATGTCTTTATTTACTGTGTATCTTACTTCCCTATTCTGCTGAGTATTCAAGATGGTGTGTAGCAGGCCAGTTATACTATTTCTTGGGAATAAGCAAGCATTAATAGTAGATACAACAGCAAAATATTTTTAAAGTACCAGTAGAAAGATAATTCCTATTTTTCTGCTTTATTGCAATGATAGCTTAACTGATGCAGAAGAACTTAGAAATAAACATTTCTACCTTTTTGCCCTTATGCAAAACAATCTTGTGAGACTACATAATAATGACATTGTAAGCTGAGACATTTATTCCTACAATACATGACAAATATCTATTGCATGATTACTAAGAAATAATAATAATAGTAATAATAATAGATTCTCAGCATAAACTAACTACATTTTTATATCCAACTGCAGATGATGGAGTTTTCCAAACAAGATGTGAACACATGTTATAGTTATATGAGGCTGTTTTTAACCAAGGTAAATCCTGCACTCAAAGAATGTGTATAAACTCTAGTTAAAGCCAAAACATAATTTCCAACATAGCTAAATCCAAAAGGTGAAGTAAGAGAGCAAAGCAAAGTAAGTGCAAAAGAAAGTGTATCCATCATCTCTATTATTATTGTTATTGTTATAAGGAGAAGACTGGGGGATTAATTAGGAGGTATGAAGGGGATGGATGTCCCCTTTATTCACAACCAGAGTGCCTAATTAACCCCGAGAGATGTCAGCAGCAAAATATTTAAGACCATCAGTCAGCTTTTATATTTTTTGGACGGTAAAGATAAAAGTTGTGGTGTTTTTTTGACAGAAGCAAAGCTCGAGAGAAGAGTGATAAAAAAACCTACCCAAATTACAGAGCTCAATTCTGTCAGAGGACACAATAATCCTGCCCACTTTCAGTTTTGTGGTCAAAAGGAATGTTTACGCATTTTACTCGCACTGTAAAAGGACACATGGAGAACTTTTAATTGGCTCAGAAGGCAAGCTCTGTTTCTGATCTGACACTCCAGTTTCTTCCATTCCAATGTCTTTAAAGAGTTGAATTTATTGATCTAGATTGTTGTTAAAATCATATAGTGATTAACAAAACATTGAAAAAAAATAACATAAAAACAAACATTGGAAAACAGCAAGCAGAAACAACACAAAGGAAAAATACACATGCCACTCTACATAGATTGGAAATACACACACACACACACACACACACACATGTACATTTGTGTTCAACATTTTAATATCCATAATCTATATTCTATCCAAATCTATTAGAAAATTCTTATTTGATATAAGTAAAAAAATGAAGGCCATTTATGAATAAACCAATATTTAATTAAAGGATTCTTCAAGTCTGTTTCCTGCCATGTTAATTTTTCAGCCTATTCTATTTCCCACATGTTTAATACAATGATCCAAAGAAAGATATACTTTAGTTTTCCAATGTATAGCGATAGTAACCCTAACCTAGGAACCAAAATAGAATTTATTTCTTTACAATAATTGCACACTTTTATATCTCTAGGTAAAATGGACAATAAGCTACACTAGCATTAATTATTAAAGACAGGAGTGCATGTTTCCAGTTTCTTCAAAACTTTCAGGCAAAATAAGAAACTCAGTGGGCACTATTACAACAGAAAGTGATATGTACCTATTTGGTTAAAAACTCTCCAACACTATCTAGAAACACCTTGATTAATATAATGCAATTTTAAGGGAATGTAGTACAGTATCATTTATGCATTACCTTTATGGTCAGTTCCTGATAACTTGTTGAACCATACTGTATTGAAAATCAATTTTATATCATATAGGAGTTCCAAGCTGACTCATTCACATCCAAAACCTTCTTCCCATCCTTTAAAAATATTTTAAAGAGAAATTGAATCCATTCTTCAAACATTGTAAATGTTCTTGACTTGAACAATAATTGCATTTATTTAACGTGGAACCAAGCTGGAACTTGTGACCAATTCTTTTACAAAGTATATTCAGCAGAAATAGGTTGTCCATCAATTATCAGTTATTTAATCCTCTCAAATCCTTTTTCTTTCTATTCTTTGACCTGATTGTATTATCCATTTAATCAAGAATGATCAATTGATCAAGGAATGGGAGAAGAGTCAAAAGGTTTTTTTAAACTTTTTTCAGTGTTTCTAAATTTCTAAGGAAAGTTTAAATTTGTGATAGTAAATATTTATTTCTTAATATTAGGGCGGAATAGTATTTCCCTAACGGTTTGAGAATCTAGCTCTAACTTGTACCCACTGAACAACTTTTAAGTTCCAAATAATGCAAGTTAATTGTTATAATTGAACAAGCATCAAATGGTATTTTAGTTTTGGTATACCTAAGCCTCTATCATACTTTATTTATACAATGGTCTGTTTAATACTAGCGTTTAAGTGTGCTTGTATACACACAAACACACTCACATACACGCCTCAGCAGGTGGCAGCATCTGGTTGACATCATTTGTGCTTAGGAAAGAGTTGGGTCTGATTAATACCTGGATGGAAGACGACTACCAGGGAATCCCAGGGCTAGAGCCTAGTAGAAAGGAAGTCAGAAAAAATACCCAGAAGAAAACAAGGACAAACTGTTTTCATGTTGCCAAGAAATCTGCATAGATGTATTTAGGACACATCAGGAGTTGAGTTCAACTCAATGGAGGTTTTATTGTGTATTGACTCTTCCATAGTAATACATTAGAAATGTCACGGTCAGATAGATCTTACCCAGGAATATGTCTTGTGTGATCTTCTGTTACAGCTGGAGGGTAAGGTGGGATCTATTACCATATGTCAGCTTTTCCCAACCTAACATCCCCTAGTTCTGGACTTGACTGTCCCAAGAATTATCTGTTTGCTGCTGCTGCTGCTCACAAGTTTGCAAAGTAGCACATTGGGGAAGGCTGACATACAGCACTTTTTGCCAGACTGTGACCTTCATAAATGGGTTATTTATAAGTGGAGCTCTCTCCCACAGTAAAAGAGCCATTTTTTTTTTACCCACAGTAAAAGAGTTCTCTTAGGAAGTTGGCTGGAGAATGAACCACAGCAGTAAAAAGAAATTGTAATTTTTTTGCACATTTGGCAAATGCCTGTAGATAGCAGTTAAAATCCAACACTGCAGTAATGTTAAAATATATTAATGGTAAAATATATTAATATGTTGCAGGTATCAACACCCATTTTATTGCAATAGCTATGATTTATAGGCTCATTTGTTATGTGTGAATACTTATGCTTAAGAATGAATCCAGGCTGTAACACAATGTGATATTTTCTATTTGTACACTGCAGCTTTGTGATTTCTGTCTCATGCCTTATACACAAATGTGACCAGTTGAAAAAAATGTGAACAATGTTTTGAATAAGTTTGTCATTTTCTCATCCTGATATATTAGGTTACTGGGTAATTGGCACCAAACTTCATTGGCCTTCTTTTGCCTCTGTGTATTAATATAAACATTTAGTACTGTAGATATTTATCTTTTCAAGTGGCTTACGAGGCTGCAATGACTATGATGCAAGAATATATATAAAACTGATACTAGAAACACGCATGCCTATTCTGCAAAAGCAGTTATGAAAGGAATCTTGGGGAAATCCCTCAGCTAAAGCTTGAAAAGAAGGAATGTATAAAAAGGGGGGAAAGCAGAAAATTGACAAGTACCAGATAAATGGCTAATCATAATCATAATAATCCTACTGTGCATTTTTCTGTTAGCACTACTATTCTGGGCTTATTATTGTATTATGGTTGTCCATGAGAAGATGTTTGAAAGATGACTGCTTGGAATCTGACAGTGATCACGACTTCTCCACATGCAGTATTCTTGTGTTAGGGTTTGTTCAATTTTTGTTTAGCATACAGTACTGAATAAACCAAATTATTGTGGCTTAGTTAATCCATCCTAGTTAAGCAAACTATAGCACTGTGATGTGTGCACCAAATTATTCTTGAGGTTCAAGCACTCCCCGTAGAGAATGGTTCTTGTGCATCATGGCTACTGTCCAGTGCAATTACCATACGTAAGATTTTCAGTCATAATAAAATCTGTAATGTGTACAGTAAATTATAAAACCAAATGAACATGCCTTGCAATTAAATTAGAGAAACTTTATGGGGTAAATTGTGCTTTTGGATTTGCTTTGACAAGCAAGCCAAGTATTACAAGTATGTAACCTGACAGCCTTTTAATATGAAAGATGTTTACTTTGCATAAAGAGGAATAATTGCCACATAATTACTTATATTTCCTATGCTGATAGTGTAGTGTCTACATGCAAATTGTCACTGGCTGGGGAATCTGGTCAAGCGATTATCCCTGAAGAAATAGCACAGTTGCTCTGGGCAGCCACTTAATTAAAATATTGCATTATGGCTTTTAAATCTGCAGTTTCTTAATTTGCACTTATTTCATACTATTGATCAAATGGAATCAATTTAACCCTTAGTGGCTGATATTACTACTGCTCTTCAAAAAAATAAATAAATAAGTGGCTTCTTAGGGCTAATTTGTTAAAATAAATGAATATCATGCTTCTGGGTAGACAGGGATGGGATGAAACAACTAGTGCCTGTATTCGCACAACAGATTAAGCCTCTATAATATTGTTCACCATCATTCCTTACCTCCACACCTCCAAAATATGTGGCACTAATGCAATTCCAGTGAAAGGACTCTGTAACACCAGGAGTCAAGCTCATCTTGAAGGGCTTTGGTCATACAACAGAAAGCCAAAAGGGAATAAAATAAATTCATGCTTAATGTACTACGTGAACCCAGGTATAGAAGGTGACTTTACACTAAGAAACCAATGGTCTAGTCCAGGAAGGAGGTTTTCTAGCCATTTTTTGAACCACCAGTGGTTAATTCTGCAAAGACCAGTTTTTCCTGCCTTCCTGGAGGGGCTAGGAAAATTCTGCAGGTGCTTTGCCACTGTTCTCTGGTCCCTCCCTGTAATTACATCACATCGAGGGAACGTAAGCTTTTTAATTAAATTAATAATTAAGGAAAGTGGTGTAAATGGAGGGGATCTGTCATCAGGATTTTTGCAGTCCAGCTAGGCTAGTCCAGCTCCAGGAAGGCTCACCTTTTGGTAAATGGTAGGTCTCCATAGGTCCTGATCACATAGACAAATTAAGAAATCCCAGCATGTGTATTCCTATTGCATTGCAAGAATTGCTATCTGCATATGACATCTTGATATTCTACTTGGGAAATTGTGGCCTGGCAAACATGTTGATAATAATTGGAACAAAAGCTGTATTAAATAATAATAATGAATTTGGACTAAAAGGTGTGCTGTTATATACCTGATAGCAAGAAAGATGAAAAATTAAGTTGGAAGAACTTCTTTGATTTTGTAAAATAACTTTATTTATAAGATTGTGCATGAGTGATCCCCTACTAATCTTAATTTCAAATATTATTCTGAAAGCGTGGAACAGCTGCAATGTTTATTCTGAGGGGAGGGAATATTGTAGAGTACTTTACCTCTTCATATCTATTTATTAGCTAATCATTTATAAAGCACCAATTCTTTTACAAGTATGTGGGATACTCCCACATACGCATGTGTATTTTTGTTCATCAAACATGAGAACAAAATCAGCTTGGACCCTTGCCACTGTTATACTTCAGAAGGCTCATGGTGCTTATATTCAATATGCAAAAAATTATGAGACAAAACGCACATTTACTCAGAAGAAAGTTCCATTGAGTTTAGGATTGCAGCCTCATTTTCTACCTTGAGTGAAGCTATTTTTGTTTCCAATCTATTTTTCCTATTGTCTTACAAATTTTCCAATCTGTTCCTAGTGAAAATCCCACTGATACTCACATTTCTCTCTCTCTCTCTTTTTGTCAGTTTGAGCTCTTTGTTGTAGTGCTCAGACTGGCCAAAAAAAAAAAGAACTTAAATATAGAGAGATCTTCAAACATGGAATCAAGCTCCATGCACCTGAGATAGGACTGCCCTGCAACCCTGACCCACTATCACAAATACAAATTAAATATTGAGTAAGAGCACAGCCTAATCAAAGAGACGAAGAAAACAAATTGTCTCTACTCTGAAAAAGGGTGTGAGGTAGGAAAGAAAAAATCCTTAGTCACTAGCCAATTAAGTCACTACAGATTTAATTACATGCAAAATGAAGTCTTTCACTTGGTGATCACAATGCTCCCAATTCCCCTCTTCCAAATTTGACTACAAAGTAACCTGTTCTTCTTTCACTTAGGGGCACCCTAATATACTAGAGTTCTGAAACCGCATGTTTTTGTTACACGCTTCTCTTCTCCGGGTGAGACGGGGCGTTTGTACGCAGAGGAAGAGGAACAATAGAGCCAGTGGCACCCGTACAATGGACTGGTTTCTGACTAACTCTTTAGGATTGCGCAAGTCAGCTGTAATTCTCCGGATGCTTCTTATGGGAGAAGTCTCGCTGAATTTTCGCGGGGTTCATCGCAGAGTGATCATTAACGGGGTTGAACGGTAAAAGTGATAATACAAGTATCTAAAATCTGGCTAAGAGAAGACAGGAAATAGAAATAAGTGAAACACGTTGGCCCCTGACTCTTCCCGATGGAATTTTTCCTTTTTGAGAAGAATCTTCAGCTTGCTGGAATACAAGATCATGCTTCTATCTTTTCAGTGGAAGCTTTCTTCTCTTTATGGTTTTAGAAGTTCTTTGCACATTTCTCCTGTCATGTTTTTTTCCTATTTTCTTTTTGTCTGTCCTTTTTTTTTTAACTCAAAAAAAAATCTACAATGAAGTTTCCTATTGGATAGCCTAGGTTCCCTGATTGATGCCTGCCTCCCATTGGAGCTGTGCAGGAGCTGACATCACTTAGGGAAAGCGGGGCTGGGCAGGACGCGCAGTGTGTCACCGCCCGCCCGCTCTGCCTTTGGCTGGGTGCAACTTCCATTTTAGGTGTTGGAGCTGAGCAAGGGGGGTGGGTGGGGGGAGCAGCGAAAGATCCCGCAGGAAAAAGAGAGAGGGGAGGAGGAGGGAGGAGGAGAGGAGGAGGAGGAGAGAAGCATCACGACGTCGTTATTCTGCTTTCCTCCGTCTTTTGTCCGTGAGATTTTAAAGCTCTCGTTGACAGAGATTTTATCCTTACATTCTTTAGCGCTTTGTTAGGAAACCGCACGCTTATCTTTTTTCTTCTTCTTCTCCTCCTCCTCCTTTGCATTTGCAGAAGGACAAAAAGGCGCCTAGTCCAGTAGACTATGCGAAGTTGTCAACCCGAATGATTAGGAAAGACGTAGCGGAACAGTTGGGACCGTGGCACTCTCCAAAAGAAAAAGTGCTTTTTTTCCTCTCCGTCGCCCTCTTTCCCCCTCGTCCCGATTCTTTTTTAAACCTTCAAGGGAGTGAAGCAAACTTGCTTCCTGAAGCAGCCGCGAAAGGGACCGTCCGATTCCCGGAGAGAAGCGCGAGGGGGACAAAAGCCCAAGGTAAGGCGATTTTGTAATAATTGCGTCCGACTGCCTGCCTGCCCCTCTCTCGCCTGACTTTTGATTGGGCACGGAAGATCCCCTACTCAGGGGTCTGCTCTCTTAGCTGCCCTCCCGGGTGACCCCTCCCCCTCCCTTTCCGGGGGCGACCGAGGGAGGGGACGCGAAGGAGTTCCTGGGAAGCGGATCGACTTGGGTCCTCGGAGAACTGCTCGACAGAGAAGGGAGCGGAGGGAAGAGGCGCGAGGGAAGAGCGCGCATCGGAGGCGCCGTCCTGCTGCGAAGGGCGCAGTGCGGGGTGGCTCTCGTTTCGCTTCTCCCAGGTGCCTTGGGGTGGGGGCCTCCTCCTCTGCTTTCGGGGATGCTTTCCTATTTCAAAGTAGACTCGACATCGAACCAGCAAAACTTTCCTCTTGGGTGGGAGAATGATAAATTCCTCTTTAAAGGGCGGGGGTGGGAGGGGAGTGGGCCTACCATCAGGCGCTGGGAGGTAACAGTGGGCTGTAAAGATCTCCGTCGGGTTGTCGTCTTAAAGCAACACTACTGGGAGGTTTTAAAGTGTTGCGCTTCCGTTAAAAACTCTGGAGAAGTTTTCCTACTTAATTGGTGAATCTTGCAAATGTGTAAACTCCTGAGGGGAGTTCTTAAACGCCCATTTTACTTCAATGAACTTAGACAAAGATTTTCTTTGAAAGCACGGATGCTTTGGAAAATAACCAATGCTGCGTTGTAGTGCAGTGGTCTTTTTCGGCTAGTGGTCTTGAATTCTGTGCAGGTGGGTCTCCTACAGTTGGAAGCACCAAGACATGAAGAATCTGAGCTCCCTGAATTGTTGAAGTTATGTCATTTAACTGCATTTCCTCCTACTCATCCCACCTTGCCCTTCTCTGCCTATGCCCTCTCAACTTACTTTTGTCTTGTCCCTCTCCCTGAGTCTCATTTTTGAAATGTGAATTCCTCAGGGCAAAGACCAGGTTTTGGTGACTGCTAATTGTCATGTAGCTTCACAGGGTGTGGCTATCATTTTCACTGGATATGCTTGTGATTTCTGCTGTGGGACTTTCTATTCAAAGCTGCTAAAGAAAGCTGGATTGGGGCCTGGTGGAAATCTGGTTACTAAACAAAGAAGTTGACAATAGTGTGAAATATTTTGATAGCGTGCTGTACCTTACATGGATAGCATACTGAAAAGAGGACAGAATTAAATTTGGGCCATTGAAGAAGAGGTGGCTTTCCTGTATTGGCTGTTCTTGCTATTGCTTTCTTGCCATTTTGCTGTTCCTCTCCAGGTCCTGATAATTGGGTGGAATTACACTAGAAACCTTGCTTAGCCACCAAATCCCTAAGAAAGAGCTTTTTCTCTGAGAAGGCAGAACACAAAGGCACTTCAAAAAACGGGAGGAGCTTTCTTCCTTTGGGTTTAAACCAACACAGTGGCTTGTGGGTTTAGTAGTTGCAAAACAGGATAATAATTTATCTGAAATGCTGAAAATCCTGGTTTTCTCCCAGTGTAAATACATGGATGTAAAAGAAAATAATGTTCTTCTCCCCAAACACAAAGGAAGCATCAGATTGGCTAGTACGTAGGCACTTTCCCTCTGCTTCCCTTGAGATCTATAGCTAAACATTATAATGATATGGGGGCAAGTGGTTTAGGGTTCAAGCCAACAGTGCCAAGTACCTATTTGTTCTCTCCTTTTATTATATAGTTATGCCACTTAGACTACATTTGCTGGAGAGGTGAGCAGTGGTGAGAAACCTCTGATACTTTGGTCCAAAATTTCAAACTCTGGAAAACGAAGCGCTTGAGCTAAGTACAGGTTTTCCTATGGTAAAGAAGACTGATTCTAAACAAACTCCTATATTTCTGGTGATGGTATTTTTGTGCCAGAAGGAAACCATTTCTGAGAGAGGAATTAAAGCTTTATTTTATCTAAACAGGGAATGTGCAAGAAATCATTAGTAAGGTGCCTCTTTTTTCATGCCTAACTGGGCTCATATTTCTGGTAAACCTTGTGATGTGATGGGAGCTCAAAACTGCAGTATTAAGGAAAGTAGCAATTAAGTACATGTGAATATTTAAAACGTATGAGAGCTTTTCAGGAAGCAAAGTTCAGCTGATTATTTGAATGTTGAATTGCTGGCTTACGCTTTGGGGTGGGGCAGTTTACCTCCATTTTAAATAGAGTCACAGCTTCTTGAAGGGCAGCAGTAAGTTAATGGTAGAGAAGCTGCTGTTCTGTATATTTTAAAAATATTGAGCCAAGTTTGACAAAGATGATGACAAACTGGAGAATTGTAGTTTGCTTATTCTTTTTATCTGCACCAAATTGCACATGGAGAAAAAAAAACTCAGCCACACAGAAGCTGTGTGGTGTGCTTAGTGGTCAGTAAGTTTGGGCTGGAAGGTCAGTGAGATAAAAAGTCTTCTGTGTATTTATCACCCATGTATGTGAAGCTGGGGAGTAAACCCACCTCTTGTTAGTGCATATGGATCCTCTGGGAGTCAGGGTTAGAAGCACATCCTGTAAAATTTGGCTAGTTTTATTTTCAGTTAGAAAGCATTGTGTTTTTTAACTCTCTAGGTTAGTGTTTCCCAACCTCAGCAACTTTAGGTTGAGTGGACTTCAACTCCCAGAATTCCCCAGCCAGCCATGGTGGCTAGGGAATTCTGGGAGTTGAAGTCCACTCATCTTAAAGTTGCTGAGGTTGGGAAACACTACTCTAGGTTAAACCACTTCTTTTCTCACATGAATTAAAATAGTGTCATCAGGACAGGTGCTGATATCAATTACTGGAAGGTCAGATATGTTTAATAAATTACAACATTATTGGTAGCAGGAGCAACCCACTGGCTTGGACTGACAAATAGTGAATAGCTTATGGTTCTATAATGTGAACTCAGTAAACTAGACTGCTTCTAGTTATATTATAAAATTTTATAAGTTGATGTAGTGGCTTCCACATAGCTCAAAACAGTGGGTTCAATCCAGGCTTAGTCATATGTAAAATAGACTGAGTGAAATCAGTAAGGCTTAATGTACTCATAGCTAACTTAATTACACAAGCTGCAGTAACTGAAATTGTTGGCTATACTTCTGAGAACAATGAGAGTTGATGTGTCTGGAGGGTGCCAGGCTGGAGAAGGTGAATTTAACACAAGTTGGCTGAAAGAGTTGGGAGACCATGTTCTGCTAGAAGCTACCTTAGGTAAAAGAGATGGAAACAGCGGAGGCCAGGTTTTTGCAGGTGTTTTATCTGATAAACATAGTTAACAGTTATGGTATTGTAAGAAATGGAACTCTGGGTAGCTTTTTCAAAATGGCAGCTTAAATTATTTCTGTTTAGAAATGAATCTGCTAAAACTGAAGATCTGGAGCAGAATGTCCCTTAATGTCACTGGGGTTATTGGGGTTATCACTGTTAGGCGTGACAACATTACCACTGATGACTTATTTAACACATTCATTCTTGAAATGTAATACAGGACCTGCTGAGATATTGGTCAATCAAGGGACTTCTGATCTATTCTGAGTACAGTGTACAGACAGGGAGGGGATAGACTTACTAATCACTGTCATCTGAGTCATTGAAGCATGGACTAGGGTTGACTTTGTAAGGAAATATAAACTATGGCGGCTTTTCTCTGTAGTATGGGTTCCTATTTTGTGGTCTTTATGCAACCACAAGAACTGAAGAAAGAGAAAGTAGACAGGAGAAGTCAGAACTGATACAGAAAATTAAGATTCTTCTGAGTGGTGGAAAATAGAACATGCATGCATTCACCCAATTCTGAATTCACAGTTCCTGAACTGTGCTTTGGAGAAAGAAGACAATCTTCAAATTAATCAATAGCTAATCAGTAGTTAACTTGGATTTTGGAAAGTTTAGAAATGGGGATGGAAGTGCTTCTGTTTAATGTAGCATTTCCAGCATGTACTAATCAATGTACCTTTGCTTTCATTTCTCTAGTTGTTGGACATTCAGGAAGGGATATCTGGGAAGCAAAGATGAATAGAATAATTCTAGGGAGAATTCTCCTTCGTGTCACCTCTCAAACAGATAAGCAAGCTGGTACTTTCCAGACGTTTTGAGCTACAACTGCCATGTTCACCCACCTGTATAGGCACTAGGTGAGGATTATGGGGGTTTTAGTGCAGACCATCTGCTGGGCATTTCCATGCTTTACGGATGGTTTCTGGACAAATATAAGAAAAGTATAGTTAGAGTTGTGAAAGCTGGCTTGCCCAAACTGACTTTGTCATAATTGAATGAAGAACTGCCAGTGGTATTCTTTGCCATTGGAAAAAGGCTTTTCTCAGCAGCCACCCCTGCTTTTGTGGCTATATAAGAGCAAGTCCTGTGAACACACCCTTTTGCGGCTCTTCAACTGAGAGTTACTGCCAGCACCCACAGTCTTCAAAGCCAAATGTGAAATGAGGCTTGCCAAATAGTTCTGTTTGATACAGTTCTTGCAATCTCTTCAAGCAAAAAATTAATCCACATAACATATTTCTGCTCTTTTATTAAATATCCTGTGTGAATGGCTGAAGGTTAGATCTGTGTGATTAACTGGCTGAAAGTTATTTCACCCTTATAGATTGAAAGTTGATCTGCATGTAAAACTGTAATGCCTGAGTTAAACCAATCTCTAAAACCTATTAGCATCTTACAGAAATGCTAATAGGGCTTGGGATTGACAGCAGAAACTGCTTTTCAGGTAGGGAAAAGATGTGGGACAGCCTAGGGGCAAGAGTGTCAGAAAAAACAATGGTATGCATTTCTGAGAAAATCAACTGTTTTCTGCCAAGAAAAAGACACAAACTAATAGGGCAGGGCTGGGGCGAATGTCTCTTTTACATGCACATTTTTTTGGTCAATGTCAATGAGATAAACTGAACCTGATCTCTTTCTCTTTCCCTCTGCCCTTCCAATTGTCTGAAAAAAATGGAGTGGATGAATAAGATTGGAGACTAGACCTGTCATTACTTCAGTGAATGCTGAACATGGATTTCTTTTTGCTCCCCAAACTTCTGCTCCCTGCCCTGGTTAAAATAACTCAAATCAAACTTGTCTCATTGTCCAGCACAGTCCTCTCTGTGATAGCACACATGCCTTTCCCTTCTTTTTGGAATAGCACACGCATACTTCTGAACGTGTTATTGCATGTACTGTTGCTGCCACAGCCTTGTTTATGAATCAAGCAGGCTGGTTTTGTCTTGGTAAGGGAAAAGCCTGCAATACTTGCTTCTTTTTGGCTTAAATGTCTCGCTAAAGCCACTCCCTCAGTGGAGACTGAAAAGGAGTTATTTGGATATACTTTCTGTTCATTTGATTGTCCCCTTTTTCACTTCTACAAGTTATTGCCTAATTACGTCCTCCTTGAGGGGTCATTTCCGTCACTGACACATGTCATCCCAGTTCTGTCAGAATTGAGCAATAAGTCTGTGAGAAAATGTTTTCTGACTAATTTACAGCTCTTTTAACTCTGAATATAGGATGGCTGATTTGTCATAATGACGTATTATAAGGCAGCAATTTTAGGTTTCACATTTTATTTTACAACCAGAGCTGGTGGAGGAAGGAGGAGGTCAGTATTCCACAAATGTTTAATAGTTGAGAATGTATGGTAGGCAAGGGTTACCCTTCTTCAACTTGGTTTCCCTTCAGATGTATTGGGACTATACTTTCCAAATCCAGGTTGTAGCTGAAGAGTGTCAGGTTGGAGAAGGTCCTACATGGGGGGAGGGAGGGTGTCTTGACTGCTTAACTGTGATTTGCTTTTTAGGGCTTAAATTGCAGTTTTATTCTGTCCCCCTCCTCAAAATAGTGGGAATCTGGGTGCTCTGTTTTCCATAAATGTAGTCAGAGAGCTACAGAAGGAGAATTCTGGGACTGCTTGCACCCCAAAGCTAAGATTGTCCACTTCTGTGTTAGATTACATGATTGTATATATAGTGCCCTAATAAAATGTGGCTGTGTCTTGCATTTTTGGGGGGTGGGGGCGGTGGGGACTGAGGTATGCCTATGTTCTGGGGATGACCACATTCTTATGTTTCAGTGAAAGGAGGTGTGCAGGAGGGAACGTTGGAAAATAGAAGCCCAAGCCTGTGAGTGAGGTTTGTGGGAGTTGGACAGAGGGTGGAATTGTTGAAAGATACAATCTGAAAAAAAGAAGAATGGATTATATTCCTTGACTTCATCCTACATCCTTTTTCTGTCCAGGCAAACCAAAATCTAGCATCCAGTAGGAAATTTGTCTTCTCTTTCCTGCAAGTTTCTAAACACAATATCATTTCCTGTCTGACCAGGAAATGCTTGCTTCCTTCCTTTCTGCATGAACAACAAAGAATTTAAAAAGCTGTTTGGATTATAATATTTCTTTCTCCCAGCTGAATGAGAGAGATTCTATGAAACCATTTACTTTAAGCTGCTGAGTTGTAAAGTTGCAGCTGCATCTCATCTTGCATTGTGTAGCGCTTTGTAAAACTCTTTTTTAAAAGCTGGGTTGTTACTTGGGTGTGGCTTTTAAGCAGGTAGGGATGTTTGGATTCTGAAATGTGCTTCCTGGATAAGAAAAATGGAGAAGAGAACTTGCGTGGTCTGTCATTGCATCAGCACAGTGAACTTCATAGTAGCTAATAAATGTTATTGCCACTGGTTGACATTTTCTTGACCATTGGATATTGTCCCTATCCAGTTTTCTTTTGCTTTGTTAAACTAGTTTGAGAGGAATCTTATAGCATACGCCGCATGAAACAGCTTGAAACAAAGCATGGCATATGGAGGTAGCACATAGATATTTCTAAGTATTTAATGCATTACTTTCATATTTCCTGCAAACAGGGAGGTTGTCTTACTGTTGTAGAAAGCATTGTGTCTGTGGAAGGAATACCTCAGTTCCACCTTTACTGTATTGAGTACCTTCCTAAAACATCCTAACATTTAATTTCATAATGTTTATTAGGTTATTTTTGCTTGGTGAATTGCAATTTAAATTATTTCATCTGCTAGGCAGTAAGGAACCTGTAAAGTGTGCCTAGATCTTGACTTTGATTTAACTCACAGTAGCTGGATTTTTTAAAATTGGACTTCTCAAGAGTAAAATTGGGAGGCATTTCCTGGGCAGTTTATTATAAACACTTGGGAATAAATTCTCTTTTGATTTAAACTTTGTTGAGGAGTTAAAGAACTCTAGTTAGTGAGGCGTGGACTAGAACAACTTTTACCTTAAATATTAGAAATAATTATCTTTTACCTACTCCAGAAAAAAAGCTGTTGTGAGAAATGAATACCTCCATTTGTAATACCATATGTGGCCAGTCAGGTGCTTTGAACATATCATTGTGTGTTTTTTTCATGCTGCTGCTTCCCTTTGCAAACACACACAAGAAGAATCAGATGGGGCTGAATGCTATGTGAAGTCTTGCTGATGAACTGAATTCTAGCTACTTTAAAGTTCTGAGTGCCTGAGGAGGAAGTAGCCTGGAACCTCGCCCACAGCAGCTCAGCGTCAGGCAATGCTTGATCTTGTTCTAGTGCAAGTCTTTTAGTAAACCCCACACAATAGACTTGTAGCACTTGTTGTTCCAGACTGTGTCATACTATTCCTGTTTGCCGGAAGAACATGCCAAGTTGTTTGTAGAGTTTGTGCTCTTCTTTGATCTTGTATACACGGAGGAGGAGGAGGAGGAAATGGTCTGGACCATACAGTAATGACATGGAGACTTTGGATTCCATAGGAGTATGAAGAGTGGAGGATAGAATTCCATCCTATTCTGATTTACTGGAGAAGCACAACTCTTTCATGACAGATGTTTGTCCTGTCTCTGACCAAGTGGGGTAAAAGGGCTGTAGCTCAGTGGTAGAGCTGTTCGTTTGACTGCAGAAGGTATCAGATTCAATCTTGAGCCTTTCCAGCTCAGTTAAAAGGATTGCATAGCTCCAGCAGATAAAACACTGTCTCCTGACAGGTAAAGTAAAAATATTGGGCAAGATGGCCAAATAATTGGAGAAGACATAAAGGTGTGTCTCTGGTTCACGCAGTACCCCTTGGGATAAGAATAAGACAATTCTAGGCAGCAACTTTGCTTTATGAAATTTCAAATCATAACTAATATGCTTTTTAGCTTGTGTTTAAATATATAAAGAATTATTGTTATCTATGTTTTTAAAGAAAGTTCTTATTAACACAAAATGTATTTTGTACACTGTTATGGATATAATATTGAGATTGTGTTTAGAAGGCAATATTCTGCTTTTGGGGAGGGCTCTGTCTAAAGTTTTAACACTGTAATTTTGCAAGATTGAGGTTCTCAGAGAAGAGACAAGTAGCTGTGAAGTTATTTTGGAAGGATTTTTGAAGAGCAGTAAAACAGTAGCCTGGTTACATTGGAAGATTCCCCTTCCTATCTCTCCTTTTCTGGTAGCTGAGCTTTTACAAGCAATATTGTCAGTTTGCAACCTGATAGTAAGATCTAGAAAACTTCTAGCTTTTTGAGATTCTGAGAATCTCAGAATATAAAAGGAATAAGATTCTGCAATTGTGGGGGGCCATGGCAGGTACATAATAGGTTACTCAAATTATCTGATTATTAAGAGCTAGGAGATATGAAATACCCCCCCCCCCCCAATAAGCAGCAGACATTGCCTGGTTTTATATTTGAATGCTAACCTGAAAATATGTCCAGGAATTAAAAATACTGATAATGCCAGTTTTTTGTGTTTAACACAGGTTGTAATGCAGAAAGATATATCTTTGTTATTGCTAAGAGTCAACAGTGACTTGATGGCACATAATACAAAAGTACAAAAGAATGACTGTTGGTTAAAAAGTGGGGAATGTTGGTGGCTACAACAGTGAATTGATACTATGTATATGAAGTTGGAAGTACAGTGGTACCTTGGTTCACGAACGCTTCTGTTCACGAACAATTCGGTTCATGAACAGCTCCGTTCGCAAAATTTTGCCTCCGTTCGCGAACGCCGGATCGGGTTACGAACAGGATCCACGGCCATTTTCCCTCCCGTGGCACGTGGTCGCGGCTTCCTGTAGGGAGGGGGACTCTCCCTCCAAGCAGTAACCGCCTCCCCGCCCGCCTTTCTGTCCTCCACACCAGAAGTCGCGTCGAGCAAGGTTAGCTTTCTCTCTCTTCGTACTGTATTTTGTTTCATATTTTTGCGGTTTAAAAAAAAACATATGATTCAGAACAGATTAACCATAATTACATTGAACCTTATGGGGAAATTTGATTCGGGACGTGATCAAAAATCGGTTGGCGACCAAATTCGGAGGGGTCAGAACGGATTAACCGTATTTACATTGAACCTTATGGGAAAATTTGATTCGGTTCACGACCGATTCAGTTCGCAACCAGAGTTGCGGAACAAATTAAGTTCGTGAACCAAGGTACCACTGTACTTTAATTTCCTAGAGGACAGCCATACATATTTTGCCATTTCAGCAAAATATTTTGCTCCAGTTACATTCGGCTCATATGTTTTAAGCATCGATTAACAATCTTTTTAAAGACTATAAGTCAAGTGAGAGGAAACCTAGTCTTGTGACTGTAAGTAAAAGTGTACTTTCAGAACAAAGTTTGAACATAGTAACTATCCTGGATAACAATATTTGTTTTAAAGTCCAATGTATACATATTTTAAATAGTTTATCTGCTGTTATCCAGATGTGTCAGCTGCCCAGAGTTGCTGGTTGGGTGGGCAACCATATACACTCAGTAAATAAATATTTTATTTTCAGAGGTTCATGGTTCAGGTAATTGGGAAACCAAGAGAAATTATGGATTGCTAGACTTCAGAGGTTCTGAGTTGATTCTGGCTTCGTGGGTGATTTCTTTGTATAATCAGATGTTTTATGCCTTGAGTCTGAGTTACACTAGATATGACTAAGGTGAAGCGAAGCTCAGAGTCGAAGGGGAGAAATTTGTTTTTTTACCTGGCAGACTTCAGGTTCTCAAAATCTGTTTGGCTGTACTTGAACTAGAGAATCACCAAATACCTGGTGCAGGACAGTTAAGAGTTCAGTATTTTTCTAAACTCTTGTGTGGAGGGTCTGAACTGTGACTCGTCCTAGTACTTGTAACAAATGCAAATCACAGAATTTGCTCCTTTTCTCTTAGTGTTTTGTCACTTAGGTGTATTTAGAAAATGGTAAATCATTGTCTTACTGATATTTTAAGTAATTAGGAATCAGAAATCTTTATTGTAGATCTAATTCCTATCGCCTCATACCTTTAAACTAGACAAAACAGAGTGATGTGCTGGTAGTCTTTTCTTCTACATGTATCCCCAACAAGAGCAGAATAGGGCTCTGCAGAGTTTTGGATTCAGTTCCCAAAAGGTGCTTCAGAATATGAACAAAGCACTTGAAAGCAACTCTTTAAAGTAGCCCCATTTTTCCTGGGTTCGTGTGGCAGCTGCAGAGAGCTGTTGCACACCCCTGAGAAAAGATGCAGCTGCTTTAAGGAGCTTCTGGCAGGTGTTACATTGGCTCTCTGAAGCACCTTTTCTTAATTTTTTCTGAAGTGTTGCACAGCCTTGCAAAACAATATACTGAATAAAAGTCAGCTGGGTGTTGGCCATAGAATGGATCTCTAGTGGCTGCTTCTGGTGAATGGTATCCAGGGCAGGCTGTGACTCTCCTGATGAGAGCTGCAAAGGACTTGGGATCTGTGTTGCTGATTGGCAGAGCCTATTATAAAGAATGCCACATTTGTATTTGCAGTAAGGCTATGATGGAAAGATACTAACCCCTTTTGAGGAAGGAGAATGGAGAGAAGCAGGCTGAAATGAGTGCAGTATCTTTGTATGATAAGGGAATGTATTGATGCCTGTCAGAAGCTTCCATGCAAACTTCAAAAAGTGTTAGATGGTTTATCAGGTGAGAATGTATACTGCCGATGGGTTTTTATCATTCTTTGTTCATCTAGCACAGAATTCCTGTTGCAATGTTTGTGTAGCAAAATGGCTACAAAACAACTTCTCCTTTCCCTTTTCTGCTCCAGTTCCCTCCCCATCCCACATCCTTGACACAAACCTCCCCTTCAAGCCCTGGTTGTCGGTGGGGTTATAAGGGTTGTTTTTCCTCTAATAAGATAAGAAGTTGTGCAGGATAAAGTGGGAGCTCTTGCTGCTGATTGGTGGCCAGGCTGCCCTGGAATGCTCTGGCCCATTTCCCAGAATCCAGTACTCTGTGTGTTTGTTTGTTTCTGAGCTTGAGATCTGGTGCTACTGTGACAGGAAATGGGAAGGCAAGAGGGGGAGAGAGAAGGGAGACGTCTATATATGTGCCTGTGCAATCTCTTTGTCCCCTGACTTCAGCTGCAGATTGCCAGGGAAGAGAGTGACCTTTGTGTTCTGAAAGGATTTCCAAATTGTGCAGGTCCCTGAATCCAGGTGCCTTCCCCCCATGTTCCATGTAGAGATCCTGATCTCTCCTGAGGGCACTAAAGCTGAGAACTTGTGTAATGTGCAGTGTATTTTTTCCTGGAGTTGCATATATACAAACTGAACTTGGAGAGCTCCTGGTGCTCTGCAGAATATGTAGGATATTTAATTGCTAGTGGTATATGTATGCATGTTTCGTAGAGCATCCTTCTATTGAACCTACAGATACTAACAAGAGTACAACCTAAATGGTGGTCAAAGACTCCCGATTATATATGGGTCTTTCTCACGGACATGTTGTATGGATGGTTCCACAAATGACAGTTATGGTAGGTATGGCAATAGCACGATAGTCCATTGATCAGAAAACAAATTAGTGAGGATGCTCTTTACTACTCTTCTCCCCCCCCCCCCGGTTACCTTTGTATTTTTCTTGGCAGGTGGGCATATTTCCAAGGAAGACCTTTCCAAGGAATGTGCTATTTTTATTCTCCAAGACTGCTAACACGGTGCTTAGAGACGTTTACATTAATAAAGATCATGCTAGAGCTGGCATCTTGCTTTGCAGCATAGCTTTCCGTTAAATATTTTCTTAATTAAATCTTTTTTTAAAAAAATCAGGTGGGTGTGCATCCTGCAGTGCCCAGGGGAAGTGTCTTCCAGTGCATTGGTGCCCCTTGAGCTCCCAACTGTTTATCCCTGAGTTATAGGAATTCTGTCCCCAGTCAAACATAATTGTCTTGATGACAAGTATAGTGCCTGATTGTGTACTCTTAGTGGGCATTTTTCAAAGCTGGTGTTTCAACATACTACTAAGATACTGCTGTCTTCAGATGGAAGATTAAGAGAGGGAGATGTTTGATGTCAGATGTTCTCTTGTCATTACATTTTTCTTGCAATATCCATGCTCCTCAAAGGCAACCTTTTGTTTTTTCATTTTTTTTTGTTTAATGGCTTAAGCAAATTAACTACCTTTCAAGATGGATGTCTTTCTGTCCCTCTTTACTAAGTTCAAGTTTACTCAGACCATATTACCCCGTTTTGAAAGTAGTATTCCGCAGTTATCTGTTGGGTATACAAGCTTCCTTTGTTTATCCTTCTCAAAAATCTCGCGTAAAGCAAATTTGTATAAAGTGAGACACTAAAACAGTGGGAAAAAAGGGAATTGCAAGGTACAGTGTCAAATGTTGTGACCCAAGTCCATTGAGAAATGTGCTTATAAATTTTTAGAGCCTTATTCATAAGCACTACTTACTCAAACATGTTTTCTTCTTTGTCTCATGTTATATGTACAGTGAAAACACTTCATCTTTTCTATACCTGGATTTCTAATGTGCATGGTTATCATGGCAGAGAGAGGGGTAGAATGCATCAGGGCGTTACAAATTTTATTAGCGTTCTTTGCTATGTTGTGCACAGTAGATTTGCCCAGGTTAAAAACTTGTCCTGGGGCTGAGGATCCTTCATCAGCTTTGGCGCAATATAACATGGCTAACTGTGTTTCTAGGGTTAAAGCAGTCCTTTTCATTTTGGGTAAGAGGGTTGGGTAAGACATTGATGGTAGTTTTGATCCCTTAATAACAGCGGTAGTATTGCAGGTATGGAGTAAGTGGAAGACAGGATGCGCAACTAGTACAACCACACAACACAATGGTAAATGCATGAGTGAGGGCGAAAAGGAGTTTTGGTAGGAAAATATTAAAGCAGTTTTGATGGAAAGAAGTCTTGGTGTGTTTGTAGACCTTGGGTGCAAATTGACTATGCTGGCATCTGTTGCATGATAGTAATTTTTTTGTTTTCCCCATAAAGCAGATTCTTGGACAGAGATGATCAATTGCATAATAGCAAACTCACCCAAAGTGAGGGAAACCAGTATATAGAATATGGGGTGGGGGGTGGTCTCTTGGGCATCTGAGTCTGTAGTATTATCGTGACTTTGCTCACTTACCCGTCACTTTTTCTGCATTTGGGCCCCAAGAATGAGAGAGGATGGCCGTCTTCAGGCTTACGTAACTGAACTAAAGTCTCCTAGCAGGGCAGCTCTCCAACACGCACACACAAACTCTCCTTTGACTGCCCAGAAGGACAGCTGCCCTGCAGCCAGATTACTGGCATACCAGTGGAACAATCCTTTCCCTCTGCTCGGTTTCCTTTCCTGTTGTGTGTGTGTGTGTGTGTACGTGCATGCGCCACAGCCCCCTCCCCCTCCCAACTGCTGCTTCTCCCTTCCTGAAAGGCTGGGGCTGAGCGGCCGGGCGGGGCTCCTCTTTCGCTGGGTTTCTCATCTGTGGACCTTGCCTCGCCTTGGGAGAGTGCTGCTGTTCTGACCATCCCCAAAGCTGTTTTGCCACTGACCCTGCACATTTTTCTGAGTTAAATGATAACTGAATTTCCAGCAGGACGTGGGCTACCGCTAGCTAGCCACCACTCACAGTTCGGGAGGTGTGTCTGTTAAAGCTGCCTTTAGATTTTAACTTTGAATCCATACTGACCTCAGAAATAGTAGCTTTCCTTAGTGCTTTTTGCTAGTAGTTGTACAAAAAAAGAGGTAATTATGGGATTGTGTTGAACTGTCCTTGAAACTTACTGAGATCTTGATTGCGTTGATCTTTGCGCTTCCCTGTTCTTTGATCTCATGTCTCCAGTTCATTCTCTCAAACTATCTCTGTCCACTTTAGCCTTTTCTTTCCCCATCCTCACAGATCCTGGTTCTGTATCAGCTTCTTCTAAGTGCTTGAATTTCCCCTTATATGGGAAGGTGAGCTTTTCATTGGTATAAACCAGGACACTAGCAACCTGCAAGAGTTCTTCCTGGTCAGCATGCAATTTTCATCCCTTAAGGGTGCAGGGTAGCTGTGTGTAGGATAGAGAGACAAGTGAGTCTCTTGAAGAGATCAGATCAACTAGTTAAACCAGTCTTGTGTGTGTGACACAGGTTAGGGCGAAGCTTTACTTTTCTGCCTTGGGCCAGTTCTAGTCAGTGGGGAACACGCCCTGCATGCAGTCCAAGTTTGTTGCTGAAGTCTGGCTGTCTACCAAGTTTTTTTTTTTTTTTAAAAAGTCGTTGGAAGGGACTATGGCTGCCTGCAAGGATCTGTGGTCTCCTTATCATTATTGCATGAACAGGAGCTTGCTTGTATAGGGAGTGGCAGTGTTCAAAGTCTGAACAGAGTACCAAACAAAGCTGTCGCATGGATTCCTTTTCCCTCCTTCTCATCTTCCCATCTAGTAAAGGCAGGAATCAGTGTGGGTCCCTGGAAATAAACCTCAGGATGAGAAACAGGTGAATGGAACCCAAGCACATACCCTCCTCTCTGCGGTGGTTTGAAAAAGTTCAGCTGAGCACTTGGAAAATTCAAATCTTCAGTCTTTTCACCCTCTCTTGTTGAATATTGTGTTACAAACAAGAGTGTAAATGCATTCTGGCCTGTAGACTGCTTATGAAACTGAACCGAATTTGCTATTACTTGTAACCAGTATCTCAAGTTATGCAGCTCTAAAATACACAATAGACACAGACACACTTACACAGATTCTACACCAAAAAAGGTGTATTCTGCATCCTGAAATATGAAGCACATTAACTAAGTGGATGGGAACTCTGCATGGCATGCTACGTTGACTTCTGTTAATTAAGAGGATATTATGATTACTGCATGCGTGCCAACTATGGCTGGATTCACACCTGTTGAATCATAGTTTATTAAACCACAAATAATTGCTTTGCTGAATCATAGTTTATTAAACCACAAATAGTTGTTTGCACAATGTACTAAATTAAAATTAACCATATTATGTATGGCTCAAAGTGATGTATAACTTATATGTTATCTTCTCCGTCTGGACTTTCTAAACTGCTGATTTGAGATGCCATCCATCCCTCTAGGAATCCTTAACTGCCTGGTCAAAGAATACAACACAGACCCACCACATCCAAGTTATGATTCACCCAGAGGTGGCACTCCACAGTGTAATATTGAATCTTGGCTCTTCTAGATGGTCCTCAAATCATGCTTGTAATTCTTCAGTAGAAACATGGTAGAAAATAACTAGCAGTCGATTAAATGGGACTAATGATCTGACAAGGACTTCTGCCCCATTGATTCTCTGAAGTGACAAGAAGATGCGGGCTATAAGGCCAAGGAAGGGTTGAATACTAGCAGGGGAAGATGAAAGTTGTTAGCCTGAGATAAGTCTGTAAAGTATGAAGGGCTAACAGGAGTGGCTCTTCCGGGACGATGTGTCTCATCAGAAAAAAAGGAAAACTCTCAGACCTATAAAGTCAATTTCAGTATGTGGCAATGAGCCCAGTGAATGACTTCCCAGTTTAAATATCTATAAAAAGCAGGTGACCATATAAAGGCTACTCTTTTATGGAAAGAAAAAAAAAATACAGATAAGCCTTATGGGGTGGATAATTGAAAACATGAAGAGAAAATTATGGCTAAGGTGACCAGCAAAGCTTGTGAAATGAGTTTACACAGTCATATTTCCCCTGGCAGGTGAAGTTTTCAGAAAAAAGCCCCACCATAGTTAAATGGCTGACCATCTACTTTGCGTGCAGAAAGTCTCAGGTCCAGTCCCTTCTATCTCCTGACAAACTTTCCCCTGTAAACAGAGGTACATTCATACGATTTAGGGGGAGGGGGGAGTTGCTGCTATTATTAATCAGAAATTCCTGGCAATTAAATCACCTGAAGCTCTATCTTCTCTCCAGTTGTTGAACACTGAGCATTGAGAGGAAAGCTGAAATGTCTCTGGTTTAAACAAATGGTTTTATATCTTCAGTTCCTTCAGTTTCTAAACAAGATAATCTGTTAGTTGTAGATTAATTCTGGGGTGTTATTTTTATAGTTGTATGAATTATTAGAATATGAATAAAGAGTTTATTTATTGAATTAGATCCCACTTTTTACTTTGTACAACTCAAGACGGTAGACATAATGCTCCCTTCTCTTATTTTCTTCACAACAACCCCATGACATGGGTTGGGCTGAGAGAAAATGACTGGCTGAAAATCACCTAGAACTCCCAGTCTCCTAGTTCCTAGTCCAGCCCCTTAACCACTACACAAAATAGGCACTCAGTTTTGAGTATAAAAGTGATTTTCAGCTTCTGTGAAGAAAAGTTGGAGAAAAGCACCTTCTGAGATCCGAAAACAGGAGGAAAAGTTCTCTTTTTTGGTCTAGGCTGTGCTTGGAAACTGGTACTGATAATATAATAGCCTCATTCTTAGGGCTGGAGTAAGTAAATATTGGTTAATGTTTTGCTTCCTGGTTTGGCAGAGTCCAGGGATCTGAGTGATTGTTCATCACTGTATTGGAAACAGGGAAGGTATTTTAATTTTCATTTCTAGCATAACTTCTCTAATGTAGTTGTAATTCCTATATGTTGTAGAAATTATCTCTTCCAATTCTCCTGCAAGCACATACAATTCCAAAGCACTCCTTGAAGGCTTAAGGTAGTTGCCATATAAAGCTCACAGGTGGTTGCACTTGCTTGCCAGATATTGACATCAGTCTCCATAACGAGGCTGCATTAACAGCCGTTTATGCTTTATCACTAGAAGAAATTGCAGGGAGAAACATCAGCAAGCTCAGATTTTGATGGTTGGAAGTGAGGAAGCTTTTAGGAATCTCTTAATGGATAACAGAAGAAAGTGCAAAAGCTGGTTTGCTGCTCAATATTAAAAAAAAATTAAGCTGTTGTCAACAGGCGGTACGAATTGAATGCAGGTGATTTTCCTAGACTAAAAAAATCATAAGAGTGGTGACAGTAGCCATGAAATAGAGACATCTGCTACCTGGGAAAAATACTGTGACATGTCTGGACAAAAAGGTTAAAGTGCAGAGACATCGTGCTGACCACACAGATATGTCCTGTCAAGTTCATGGTTTTCTCATTATATATATGGTTATGAAAGATGGACATCAGAAAGGCTGTATGAAGAAAAAATTATTCATTTCAGTTGTGCATGAGAAAAATGTTGAAAGTACTGTAAGAATAAATCATTCAGTACTAGGTGAAGTAAAACCAGGCTGTTTGAAGGAAGTCTAGTAATGAAGCTAAAGCGTAAATATTTTGAGCAGGTACAGTAAAGAAAGTGTCTTGGAGAAGAATCTGATATTTGGAAAAATTGAAGGCAATTGGAAAAGATGAGTCAAGGTAGCTAGATACTGATGACACAAGCATGAGCTCAAAGAAACAGTGACTGATAGACGGTCCTGATGAAATCATGTATTTGGTAATTAAGAGTCAGAAGTGGCTGAACAGTAGCCACCGTCTTTTATCACATGAGGTGTAATAAGAGACTAAGCTTCATGATAGCTAATTCAGAAAATATTGAGACACAAGTCCACTTAAGAAAGAGGTCTAGGGAATACTAAAGCTGTTGCTCTGTCCTCACCTTGGTTTACATATACTTTGTTCATTTGCCTTTGTGGAGGGAGTGTTTTGAAGATGGCATCTTACATCTCCTGGTAGACTTAATCCACGGGCATAAGCATTTGTGAACTATAGCTCACTTCATCAGATGTATGGAGTGGCATCTGTTAGTCTGAAAAGATGCTTAGAAAGTGATAGTTTAGCATAATACTTGCAATGACCCTTGGTAGCAGCTGAAATCTCATATGATCTTCAGATGTTACAGAACCAGGCTCTTTTAAAAAAATATTTGAGTAGAATGTAGAATTCAAAACACAAACTGGAAAACTGAATTTATGATCAGTGCAGATGCATGAAAGAATCATGAACTTTGAAAAAATTAGCCTTTGAATCTTTCAAGTTGCAATAAAAAGATGTTATAACGTATGGTTGTTCTAAATTATTAATGTTGTATCTGATGTGAAACTTCTTCCTACAGGGAATGCTTGCTTTTTCTGGCATCATATATATAGACAGATGGATGCCTAGCTTAGATGTTTATGACAAGTGGTAGATCGTTGTGGGAGAAGACCTACCTCTTGAAAGCATACTTGTTTTGTCCTTTTGAAACTACAACCAGAGTTATTAGCTTCCAGTTGCTGTTAGATCAGCCAATTTCAACTTTTATATTTTTAAGATTTCTCAAGGTACATCTGCTTATTCTCAGCCTTTTCCCCCAAAAGTGAAAATGTGTTGCCTTCTGACTTCAGTAGTCTAGAAATTAGGTCCAGGTACATTAGGGTTTATAGCATTACAAACAGTGCTATTATTAGGTAGATAAAAGTCATGAATATACAAGAAGGAATCAAAAAATATGGTGTGGGATTTGCACATTTATGTGGATAGTTGAGTGTAAACACTATTGCTCTTAATGGCCACTAATAGTATAGTGGGGTTCACATAACTTTTTACACCAAAACTAAACAAACCATGGTTTATAGCTATAGTTATTTTTATAGTTATAGTTGTTACCTAACTGCTGTAATACTGAAATATGTAGAATCTGGGCTGATGCAGCAAGATAACTCTAACATAAAGATTGTGTTACTTTTTGGTAATGTAAGCTGGATATGAGTCTTTTTAATTAAGCAAATCTCTATGGAAGTAGCAAGTAAGGAAGAACTTTATTTCCTTTTTAAACTGAGTAATAAAGATTGTTTTCCTTTGGAGTACTTTTGTACAGAAGTATGGCTAAAAAACTATGGGGATTATTTTAAATGTTAGCCATCCCAGCCTATCTTGAGCCTGATCTGCCATTTTCAAATAGCTTGATCTGTATCGACCGGTAGTGGAGCTTTTAAAGGACATGGTTTGTAAGCATTGGTGCTAAATGATAATATTAAGAATTATTTCTTTGTAGTGTGGAGAATAGGTAGCAGGGAACAATATATGGGATACCCTCCCTTTCAGTTCTGAGCAATGAATTCCTTGGATGATGTTAGTACAGTAAGGAGACTATTGTCCTGAGGCTGTTGAAGAAGGCATGCAAAAATATCTCCAAAACCTCATTTTTCTGAAGGCTAACTTTAAGATTTAGTGAAATGGTGACATATGATGCCCTCTGTGCTCTTAGGAGGTATGCAATATAACAATGCTTGGCATTGTGTATGTATGTAAGTAAAACTTTGGGGATAATTCATATAAAAATTATCAGGAGTTGGATAGAGGGAGGCATAAAGCTGATAGGTTCGTTCTTCAAGGAACCCAAGCTTCTATATTCCTTGGAACAATATCAGTCAATGTCATAACCCAAAATAAGCACCCACAATTAGTCAGATGGGACTGAAAGTCTTCTTGAAGTGATACTGTCAATAGATACTGTCTCCCCTCCCTCCCATTTTTCTTTCTTTCCTTCTTTCTTTTCTCCCTCTCTGTTTTTTTAACATATGTTGTTACATAAGGGAGGCTTGACTAAAACTTTATTTTGGAATAGTAGGTAATAGGTGAGTTGCAACAGATCAGTCTTCTGCACACTGTGTTTCATTTCCAAACCTCTACAGAATTGTGGTGCCAGTTATTCTCTTGGCATCCTGCTCACATGACAGAGTGTATAGGGGAGTCTGAAGTTTCATCCAATCTAACTACATTGAGAAAACTGATCAGGCTCTTGCATTTTCCAGCTGCTTTATCAGCTGAGAATTTTGTACGCAGAGTGTATCTACTGCTTGGTTTTAGAACAAGAATACATAACCTGTGTCCCTGAAGTGCTTTCTTTCTTGAGTAGAATCCCTAGAGCTTCTTCTGACTAAATTATTAAATACATTAAATAATACAGACTATTGCAATGCATTCTACATTCAAGATAACTTGGATGCTTCAACAGGTCCAGAATGCAGCGGTGTGGTCAGTAATGGGCATATCACACTATACCCATGTGACAACACTGCTCCACGAGTTGCACCAGTTGCCAGTTGGCTCCAAGGTGCTAGTTACCACCTATAAAGCTCTTTGTGTTGTAGGGCTTGGTTATTTGAGGAATTATCTTTAATAGTTTCTCCCCATTGGATAAGATTGGGTAGGATGTGTGCATTCCAGATCCCCTTATTTAAATAATGCCTTCTGTTGGGGCCTAGGAAGTGTGCCTTCTCTGTCACAGTGCCTGCCCTCTCAAATAGCACCCCCCCCCGCCCCAGGATCTGCATAGTTCCCATCCTGATGATGGTCCGGAAGTCTTTGAAAATCTGGCTATTCTCCCAGGCCTTGGAATAGAGTGGTGGTTGAGCCCTTTAGGATTTTTTGTTTGTATGGTTTTTCTTCTGGACACACATGTATCTGTATATTTATTTTATTGTTTCTTACTTTTAAAGTGTAGGCCACCCATAGTTGTTGGGAGCAAGTGGTCTTTAAATTGGTTCCATTTACTGCTTGAAGTTAGCCCTTAGCATACTACTTGGAAACCAAGTGCAGCATATGGCCTGAGCATTCTTGCGCACCCTTCACACTACTCGTAGCTTCTCATGCTGCAAGGGGAAACTGCTGTTTAGCCTATTCCTTGGACAATGAATCCAGATACTCCAGTCCTACATGTACACGTTTCATAGCTTTGTCTTGTACTCTTTGGCTTGTAAACTAATACGTGCCTGGGCTGGTGGAAGAATTATGACTCTGTGATTGCAACACAGCATTGTTTGCTTATGATGTCATCTGTGTGCCTTACACACTTTAATCCTGATGGTGGACCTGAAGCTGATGATGAAGGCCAGGAGGCGTCATGCTGTATAACTCTTGAAAGGGTGTGTATTGGGGTATAGAGACAACATTCCTTGGACTATTCCAGTCTAGGTGCATCCTTATTGAAATTCTGCATTGGCTTTTGGCAGAGAGAAGATTACAGGGTGGAGGTCATCAGATGGCAAAGAGCAAGATTGTCTAAAGCAAACTAACAATCTCTTCGAGGTCAAAGTCCTTCTGGTGCCAATGTGTCTGAACTGAAGTGAAAAAAGTTAAATGAAGTTCTTTTAACATGTGACTAAAAATATGACTCTGATGTGTGTTAACTGTTATAGTCCAGAATTGCAACATGCATTCTAATCTTTCAAAATTACTTGCATCAAACTTGCCTGCGAAGTGTAACATCTGCATATGTAACAGATGGACGCAAAATTACATAAAAAGTAAGGGTGGATCATACTCTTGAAGATTCTGTGTTCAAGCAAACCACATTGGCTAGTTGCTACCACTAAGTAATTGATAGTAGTGTATGTGTTGTTGTATGCTTCCTCAATTCAGTTAATAGAACAAAAATGCCTCTAATACTAGTATTTCCTAACACTGAGACATAAATCTAACACTCTGCTATAATCCCAAGCAAGCCTGCAAAAGAAGAAATAACCCAACAGATGGAGACATGAGTTTCAATAATGTATAACAGACTTTGCTGTTATAGACTGTTTTGCCCCTGAAGCTGTCTCTTTAATTTTATATTGGTTTTCTGTATCAATAAACTCAGCTGTGATTGCTGACTGAAAGCCCTCTGAGGAATTAATCCTGTTCCAAGGAAAAGTCACAAGGTTCTGCTACATTCAAATCATCTTTTGAGTGTGTTCCTCAAAGAAACCTCATTTTTTCGAACTGTTGTGCCCATGGCCATACGTATTAAGTCAGTTGTAGGGGCTGGTGTGTCACCAGCACCGTGGGAAAATGGATTGAGGCTAGACTAGCCCAAACATGTTGTTCCTGCTTTGATTTTGGGGGGGAGGGAGAATTTGAATTAAAAGGAAAAAAAAAAATACTTAGCATGCTTGGACAAGGCAGGCTTGAAGGGGGATATAAGTGCTAGAGGGAGACAATTTCTGGCAAATACTGCCTTCCATTATCCATAGAATAATCACGTAAGTTTAGTCCACTGAGTTGGTAACGTCACATACATGCAACAGTTCTATATTTTCCGTTTATTCTAGTAGTCTTTTGGAGAAAATGTTGTAAGCAAAGGCTTTTATTAAGAATAATAGTGATATTAAGTTTATTAAAATTTGTTTTTTAAAAGCTGGGATATTGTACTTAAGATACAGTTCTGCCTGTCTTGGAATGGCATCTTAGGGGGCTGGGTTTTTAGATCTGCCATCTAAAAACCTGTAGCTTCTTCAATGTTGGATAGATCAAAAAGGAGGCAACCTTGAAAGGCTGTATATCCACAAGACCCAACACGCCCCTCTTCCTTCCTTGGAGATTGTTATTTTTTTCCTACCACTGGAAAGAAAAGGGTTTTTTTTAAAAAAGCACTAAAGGTTAAGAATTAAAAAAGAATTAAAAAGGGGAAGTGATGTATTCCCTTTAAATTGGCATAACAATAAGTGGTTCCTTTTTCTCTATATCTGAAGGAACCTCTTTGATTCTGACTAATGGCTGGCATGCTCAGCATTATTGAGGACAAGCACATTAGTTTTATCAGGAAGGAGTCTATATTTAATTCATAGGCCATCTAAAATATGGGGTTTATTTTGTTAATTTAATATTAGTTTTGTTGTTGTTGTTGTATCTGATCTTTACTTTATAAAAAAGTAGACCTTCAATCTTAGGAGGAGACTGCATATAAATCACTGAACAAATCACACGTTTTGAAGATCCCTGCCCTATCTGATTGCTTGCTCTGTAACTGTAAACTTATTGATGTGTGATAATGGAAAGGTTCAGAACTGAAGCGCAGTTAAAGTATTTTTTCCTGCCAACCTCAGGTGTGCACATTTTCTCTTTAGTGGAGCTTTTCTCTCACCACAGTTGTTGTCATAATAGGAAAGGATTCGTTGTGCCTCAAGTTCCATGATCCAGTCTGCCACATTTCTACTACCCCACTATTGCTTAATGGATCCATATTTTTTTAATTAATTCATTGAAAGTTGTTTTAAATCCCTTTCAGGGAAAACAGTTGAATTTGGGTTTGTTTTTTTAAATGTATAAATACTGGTTTGATCTTAAATCCTTCTTTCCTTGACCCCTTTGCTTCCTTCCCTTTTTAAATTTACACTTCTTTTTTTTTTATCCCCTTCCTGCTGTGTCTCTGCAGCCTTTTTTCTCCTGCTTCCTTGCTGTTGGTGGCTGGGTTGCTTCTCCCATGATTTTCTGCACTTAGACCAAGCTGTGCCTTAGCCAATCAATTCAGACCGGCCTTCCTTCACAGGTGTGTATGGTACAGAAAATCAGTCTTAATGTTATAATATTTTGTGTCAGGATGAGTGGCGGGTTTTCTTTTTTTCAGGCTGCTTTCTTTAAAGGCTGGGAAGCCTCTTGGGGTAAGGAGAACAACAGTTCCAGAATGGAAGAAATATAGAGTCTGTCTTCTTTCCATATTTACATATCTACCAGCCTTTTGTATTTGGGGTCAATTAAAAATTATCTTTATTAATTCATAAATAGGCTGTGGCTGAAGATATTTCTGATGGACATATGCTAATGTTTTGTCTTGAAGCACTTTGGCAACAGCTCTAGGTTTGGGTATATGATATGCAAAATGGCTTGTTCTCCTTGCTTGTCTTGTTAGCCCTGTTATGATTGCTGACAACCATATTAAGGTTTGTAGCTTAGCACCTGTGGCTTTGAATTGATAAAAAGTGTATTGAAGAATACTGGCTTGAGAAAAGAATCTTATACTGTAAATAAGTCTGAGCATTTCCCAATCCTTAACCCTAAAATTACTTTACGTATTACATCTTTTAATCTTTCCATAACCAGAGTTTTCAGTTAAGGAATAAAAACATATATAAAAGCAAATTGATATAATTCCATACACAAGTGTACACATAGCCAGTGAATGATTTGGGAAGTTTAAATTGGAGAAGCACTAGGATTGTTTTCTGTGTTGTGACTACTACATGGATAGTGTTGAAAAGCATTTAAACAATTTCACGTGGTGAACATTTTGTGGGAACATGTAACAGAACTTGCAGCTTCTCACCGTATATATGTATGCTTGAAAGAAAACACTGGAGCTTCTTAAGAAGTATTCTTTCTCACTACCTGTTGCCTCTCCCCTTCTGGCACAAGCTTATGTTGCTCAATATAACTGCCATAGCCTATTATAATTAGTTGGTAGGTCAGCTAACTTCTGATTCCTAAGGATTGTGTTTTTAAAATGGTAGAAGTTACTCTAGTCTTGACAGGAATGCATAAACCTAAACTGACATGCAATTTCCTGTTCAACGGACAATGGCCTGGACCTAGGCAGGCTGGCAGATATGAAAATACTGCTACAGTAGAATTTGTATGCTTAGTTCAAACTGCAATTCCCAAAGATCAGATTTTAAAGCTGAGATGACTTTCTCTGAAGGCCTCTTCAGTATAAATAGTGTAATGAGATGAAATAATCAAGAATCATTCTTTCCCTTGGAACCAAGATTATGTTGACTAGTCTCTTTCACAGAAGGAATTCTTGGGCTAAAACATCTTTTTAACAGCCTCCCCATGCATTAAACTGTCCTAAGAGCCAAGAGCCTCTTAACTTGAGCAAATTCTTAGTAAATTTATCAAGTGTGCTAAGCTGCAGAACAATAGAAAGGTCCATAGTCTTCCTAAAATTACATTGTTGTTTGACATTCTGATAGAAAGAAGTCCTAAAATGTAAAATAAGGCACCAAACTTACCCAAGAATTAATGTTACTTCATGCCATTAGCCTACCTGTATCCTATCCAGTGTCTGGTTTGCAATGGAGAAAACTCTGGAGGGATGGACTTTCATCCATCCAGAATGCCCATTTCGTTGTTAAAGGAGCACCCTTGTGAATATGATTTCCTTTCACACACAGATTTGTATTCTTGAGCCAATTAAAGTGTGCAGTTGTTGCCTTGGGAGGTTGTTAGTGTTCAATTTTTCTCACTCTGTTGATTTGGGGGAGGATGAATTAGGTGGAACTTGGCCTCTTTCAAGTATTTTTAATCTCTCTTCCCAGCTCTAAGATCAATCTTTCTCTCTTTCTCCTTACTTGTCTCCCAAACGTGCTCTTTGAAGTGAGGGGATCCTTCTCCCCTCCAGCCTCTTTTCTGTGTGACGTCAATTCTCACATCCCCCCGTGGCATCTCCCTGCCTTGCACCCACTCTCCCCCTGTGTGGGGCCTTCAAAACCATGGATGACTCGGAAGTGGAGTCGACTGCCAGTATACTTGCCTCCGTCAAAGAGCAGGAGGCACAGTTTGAGAAGCTGACACGGGCGCTGGAGGAAGAGCGGCGCCATGTCTCTGCACAGCTGGAGCGCGTCCGTGTCTCCCCGCAGGATGCCAGCCAAACAATGGCCAACGGCACCCTCACCCGCCGGCACCAGGTAACATCTAGTGAAGTGCTCAAGCGGGATGCTTGTCTTCTTCTGATTGAGTGGTTCCTGCTGGAGGGCTACCTTGGTAGTTTGGTTTCTATTGGAAATGCTTTGTGGAGCAGCTTGGTCCAAGAGCTTCAGGTTTCTGCTCTCTGAATAGCTAAGTGTTTGATGAGTGAATTTGCCAGTATTCATTTATGAGTAGGTCCCATAGAGCTGTGGGTTGTTAAAGGCTATCTAGCGTAGAGGTTAATTAATAGTGGTCTCATCCAATTTCACAGTGTCTGGCTAATGTTTACATTCATTGTATTGATCACATGTGCACTTGCAGCGACAGCTGAAAATGCAGGTTCACTACTTGTTTGGTAGACGCACAGTACAACAATGGAGATGCTAGTAGTCAGCCACTGGATTGGAGTCCTTTGCTCTTTTGGGAACATCCTGTATATTATACATATATACACTCTCCTAAAGTTTCTTAATAGCTCCTTGCCATATCTGATGCAAGCTCCTGTGTATTCTCAAACAGTAGCTTGATGGGGTTTTTTTTTGAAAAGAGAGCCCTAAATAGATGAAATAGACAAAAGGGTAATAAGCAGATTTACTGACTAAGGAATGTCAGATAGTAAACTCCTTGCTCTTAGTGACAATATTTGTACAAGATGTTGATAATAAAATGTCCTCAAATGCAACTATCCGATCTTGAAAATGCTGTCATAGAAGCATGAAATAGGGCTAAGGAAATGTGTCTGCCAGCCAACCAGCCATGAGAGAAGCATCAAACGAATTTGATTAAGCTTTTGCACCAAGCTTGTATTGCTTTTCCCCTTGGGTTTTGGCTTCTACTGGCTATTCAAGTTCTGTCCTTTAATCTTAAAAGTGTACAGATGAGCAAATAGCCAATATCAGATTATATGAATATCTATGCTAAACTTGTGCTTAGAATAAATATACCACTTAATTTTTCATACTCAGAAGGGCAGAGTTCCTGTCCAAATAGTGGGCAGAAACTATTTTGGATGCATGCAGGAAGAATGTAATTGTAAAGATGATAAACAGAAGTACTGTACTGTAAAAACCTTAAATGCATTTTCTTTTTCATTCTGGGTGGTGTAGGACAGTGTCTGTAAGTCTAGAACTAGATGATGGAGACCGGTTGAGTTCCTTAAGAGGTCTTATCAATGGGTTGCTTTTCTGAACTATTTCTCAAGGTGCTTCCATATGCTTTTTTGAGCTTTTGAGGCCTATAGGATTGGGACAGTGTGGGCTCGGTGTTTGTTTATTTTGGAATGTGCAATTTTCAACCTGCATATCTTTTAGATTTTAATAGATGATAGGATAATGTATACCTGTTTCTTTACTCTTACGGAGAAATGTGAACTTATAAGATACTATCTACATTGTATTGCTGGTATTATCTTGTGACTTTCAAATCACAGCAGCCTCATTTCTAAATATTTGGCATTGTAGCCTTATGTGGGATTCAGCGTAACAGTCAGACTGAAGTGCTCAGTTGTCATACATGCCTTTCTGTCTCTCTCTTGCACCCCCCCCCCCAAAATTCCTTCTTGTTTTCTGATGCTGGTCACAAATTCATCACTATTATCTCTTGCAGAACGGCCGTTTCTTGGGCAATGCTGACTTGGAGAGGCAGAAATTCTCAGAATTAAAGCTCAACGGACCACAGGTAGGGAAAGGAACTAAAAACCTCCTTCTGAGAAGCTTACAGAAGGCCATGAAGCTTTTGGAGAAGATCTAACACAATTGGTTGGAATCTTAGCGAGAGATAGTTTTTTATGGAACTTGAGGAACTCTTATATAGATACAAGATGCAAAGGAACAACTTGGATACTAAATATATGAAAAGGAAATTCATGTTCTTTCATTCTCATTCAGTGGTTTGCTACTTGACTGATATCTTTTTTAGTAATTAACAAGTGTAAATTATAAGCAGGGTTCTAAAGTCTTAAGAGAGTTTTAGATGTATCACTCAGTTTATGTGAGTTTTCTGCATGAGTTTTTTACATTAGAGTGGCTGCAAACAAACATTAGGTAACAATTTGCTGCTGTCAGATAGCGGCTTGAGCATAAAGGACATTTTACAAATGGTGCCTGACTTGTAAGAAATTAGTTCTTATAGTATTGTATGGGCAGAAATAGGTTGATAGGCTGTCCCCTCATTTTCTTAGGACCACAGTCACCTCATATACAGCACCATTCCCAGGATGCAGGATCCAGGACAAATTGTGGAAGAGACATACACCATGGAGGAGGACCCAGAAGGTGCCATGTCAGTTGTTTCAGTAGAGACCTCAGATGATGGGACAACCCGTCGTACAGAGACCACGGTGAGAATCTAGGGAGAAATGCAAGTGTGTTATGGAATCTTTCTGGGAGGAGTTCTGTAGGGAAGAGGTGATGCGTATGATTGGCAGATGCATGGCACTGAGTAATCTCTAAGAGCAAATTAAAAGCAGATAACACAAGTGGTGATCTTCTATTTTTGTCAGTGGCAGCTTTCTTATATATAGTGATCTAAAGTAGCTTTCACCTGATGATTTATTCCATTTATTATCCCAAAAGGTCAGTGCAGACATAACGTAGAATATTCATTCAGTAATAGAGAAAGCTGCAAGGTGGTCGCTTTCTGGTGCATCAATTATGCTTTCTCAGTCTGGTTGGAGTTAACTATTATATTGGCATGACGTTATATCAGTATGAGGTAACCATTAGCAGCAGATCTGAAACTCTGGAGTTGTTTTTGACTTGTCATGAGGAAGAGAACACGTGATCCTGCCAGCTGCTCTTGACTGCTTAGGCACTTGGCAGCTTGCATTGTGCTGATGTACAGTGGGATTCTGTCGACCACAGCTACAGTTCTGCAGGTGCTCTTGATAACAACTGAACAAGTGTGGGATTTAACTTTCTTATAGCCCATGAGTTTCAGAGATCAGAAAGGAAATCTGTCTAGGAAACGCTCCAGAACAAGGTAGCATTTGAAGCTGAATATACAGGACTTGATTTGAGATCATGGAGAGCAGCGTCCTGTGGAATTAATGAGGAAATGCCCTGCCACACAAGAGCAGTGATACAAGCTCTGCCCTCAGAACTACTGTGAGGTGACAAGGAGATGCCTGATAGCTCATTCTTACTATTCTGTAGGTGAAAAAAGTCGTGAAGACCATGACCACACGTACAGTGCAGCAAGTTCCGGTTGGCCCAGATGGGTTACCTATGGATGGTTCTCCAGTTACCAACAACTACATCCAGACCATAGATAGGAACATCCGGAAGAACACGAATGGTGGCCCTGGTGCCTACATGAGCCAGCCAGGCACAGCTACCCTTCCACGAAACTATCACTACTCAGATAGTTATGGCCGGCCATATGAAGATGGCTACCATGGCAGCGAACACAGCTATGGTAGCCTGTCCCGAGTGACCCGGATTGATGAGCGCTACCGGCCCTCCGTGGATGGCTACAGGGCTCCCAGTAGGCAGGATGTCTATGGGCCTCAACCGCAAGTGCGTGTAGGGGGAAGCAATATGGACTTGAACCGCTTCCACACAGAGCCTTATGGGCTGGAGGATGACCAACGCAGCATGGCATATGATGACCTGGATTATGGTGCAGTGCCAGACTACGGTACAGCGAGACGGACTGGGACACCTTCCGATCCCCGCCAGAGACTCAGGTAGGAGGATAAGTTGAGCATGTTGCAGCCAGCCTTCGCCATGTTTTGATGTTTCTCCCATGCTGTAGAGAAGAATCTTTAACTACCCTTGAAAAGTGATTGTAGTACTGAGGAACAGTGACACCTCTTACGCAATCAGGAGAGCTCTGGGATAAATTTGCTTTTGAAATTTAGGGATGAGCAGGCTCTTTCTAGAGAGCTCTGCTCATCTAATTACTGTAGTTCCTTTACTTTTTTTAACTTCTTGTGAAAAAACAAACACCGAAGCCAACAAAGGAAATAATAATTATTTTTTTCATTTTCTCTTCCTTTTCCCTCTGGGTTTCTACTATCAAGTTTCTGTTCAGCTTCCATTTCTTTCTTTCACTTCTTCCATTTCCAGCAGCTTACACACCTGCTCATTCTCTAAGAACAAACCTGGTTACTGTAATCCTCTCAGGGTTGAAAACAAGTAACCTCATTTGACTTGTCCCCCTTATTGGTCCTTGTCTGAGCGGAGTAAGAGTTGGGGATGCCTGAATCTCATCCCACAATCCTGATGAATGTGTGACTAAGAGGAAGAGGAGGGGTAGTGAAGAGGTAAAGGGTTTCGCCCTTTCAGCTTTTGACCTTTGCCCTGTTCACTCAATTTGTAGCCTTCAACCATTTTTAAACTAAAAGGATAAAAGCAATCTTTACCTTAAAGGCTTCTCCATTCTTGGCCTGTCTTCCTGAACAGAATAATTTGTATAACTGATCATTTGTTTTTGTTTTTCAGTTTAAGATTTTGAATCAAATACACCTTTGTGTTTCAAACAGTTCTCTTCCTCACTACTCTTCCTTTTCTCCTAGTTCCTCCTTCTGGAAAAATAGGTGGATGGACAGCTCTTAACCGGAGCCTATTTGTGTATGAAAAATTCTTTAGCGGGATATGCTTGCTCCTTCTCTGATAAGTTTGCAAGCAGGGAAAGACTACATCAGAAATATGCTGAGTTGGCTAATTGCTCCAGTGGCACAGATCTGTGTAACTGAGTCTCATTCCCACTGATGTGATAAATCGTAGTCTAGGCAAGCTACGTGAAATTGCAGGTGGGGAAGAGAGGACTCTAATAATAGAAAAGGTTCAAGTAGCAAAAAGAATGCAAACCTCCTGCTCCAATTTTGTATTTTAAGGAGCTGTCTAGTCTGCTTCCTAATATGCCTCTGTATCAAATGCTGCCCCTTCAAAGAGATCCCTCTCTTCAGTACTCCTATTTGCAGTCTTAAACTGTACAGCTCAAACTTTGTTTTACTATCTTAGTGAGTACCTTTTTAAGCACATGGGGAATTCTTTTTCTGTTTTTTCTCAGCCTTTTTTTCATGAAAAAAATTATAGCTTTGGAAACAGTTAATACCCCCCAACCCAATGAATTGCTTTTTTTTAGAATAAGGAATACAATAAGAGCAGATGCTGGTATGTTTGTCTTTTATTCCTGCCCTCAATTTTTTTTTCTTTTGGCTTGTAATAGGAAGACTTTATTCTAGAGCAGCAGCTCTCCAACATTTTGGTCTTGGGACCCCTTTACATTCTTAAAAATGATGGAGGACCCCAAACAGCTTTGGTTTAAAACTGAGAAATTTTAAAATATTTATTTATTTATTTGACTTTGCGGACCCCCTGAAAGGGTCTCAGGGACCCCCAGGGGTCCCCTGTCCACACTTTGAGAACTGCTCCTCTAAAGGATCTGAGCGCTGGAGTTTCTGCATCTGAGAAACTTGCTTGTAACGGGATTCTCTGTTGCTGACTTTTTTATCTAGGGGTCAATGGATCTACTCTTGACTAGGCCTCAAGGAGCACTTCTAAAAGAACACTAAGCCCCTCCTCAGAAGAAGCCCCCTGATCTGCTATTTGACAGGCTTGTCCCAAGTGCAGTGAGAGGGGGAGCTAGCTGTCCCATTTTACCACTCATTCATGGTATTTGTATTCCTTTTTCGTATAACTTGTATTCAAAACATGCTTGCCAAGCAGCTGATCGTAGCCTTGTTTCAGTGTAGATTTAGCAACTGAACTACAGCCTCCAGGAAGTGGTGGCTGCAGTGGGAAAGCCCAGCTCTTTCAGACCCATCAGTCAGCTGATTGAGGAGACTGTGGGTGAAGCAGGAGAGCCTTGTTTGAAGTGCTGAACTCTGGCTCCCCAAAACAAAATGGCCCTGGAGGAGAGTGCCCAGAAACCCAACTTGGGGATGGGCATTCCCAGACCAGCCTGAAGCGTAGCCAAGAGGTGCCGCGTGGGTAGCAAAATGCACGAGATAGCACAGGTTGAAACTGTTGCAGTTTGCTGTTAGCTGTAAAAATTGTATTTTTCTCTTTAACCTAAGGATGACTTTAGGTGCCTCACATAAGTATTGGAGTCAAGATGAATCATGAGGTTATGGCAAAAAACATTGGTTGTCAGGACTTCTTTGTCCTGTGCTTAGATGCAAGTGGGGGACATAGTCTAGGGTCAGACTATATAGCCCTGTCTTATTATCATGTTGACAGTTTCTTTTGACTTCAACTTTGTTTTCCTAACTTGTCAAACTGTCAACATTAAGAATTTCTTAGAATTCTGCGGTTTATAGTTCTATCTTTAAGAAAAACTAAAACATCTTATTCTAAATTCAACTAGTAAGTGTAATTATTTTCTGACTAAACTATACTTTTATATTTAATAAATTTGGCAAACATGAATTGTATGAATGAACCAACATAAACATATTGCACTGTTTGTTATTAAAATAACAAAATGAACATAGATCAGGAAAGGGTGGTAAAAAGATGAATATGGGATGTAGTTACATTTTCCCCCAGATTTCTGTTATTTTCCAACAAAAATAAAAAATTTTCTGTGACTTCAAAATTTTCATCTTTACCAGTGAGGATGAGGCCTTAACATTATTCAAGAGAAAATACATTTTGTCCAGTGAATTGCCAGTTAAATAATAATGTAACCCACAATCCTTTGTGTGTTCACACATTCTACCAGATATATCCAGATATGTAAAGCTGGAAATATTGGGCCATGCTGAATGAGGTGGTTGAGGTCGTCCTTTTCCTATGCTTGAAATGCTTTTTTGGTGGATTGTGGCTAAACCTTGGATAGAAAGTCTCTATTTTAGACCTCAGCTCTGCACTTACCCAAGACACTCCCTCCTTTCCTCATCTGAGGATAATACTAGTTTGCTTTGTGGAGTTGTTGTAAGAATTACAAGTGTATGCAGGAAGTATTCTAAATGGCTACATAAATAATATGGCAGTACATCTGGTAGTAATAACATGACTACTATTCTTATTGATAAAGTCTTCTATGTTACAGGGTGGGTTGTAGCAAGAGAAGGGCATTCTTGTGATGGTTTGGCAATGGGTTACTGCTATACCAGTGTGGGCCTGCTACATGAAGATGGATGTGATTAGTTCACAGCTTATTATGTCTCTTTTTCTTTTCTAAGGTATGGAATGATCCTGATATCTGTGTTCGGTATGAGAAATCTGTTTACCCTCTGGGCTAACATTGCTTAACTTAGATTCTGAACTAGCTGCTGTGGGATCCTGGGAATATGAACTTCCATTTTTGAAATGAACTAAACACCATCCTGACTTGCTAGCTTGATCCATTGCAGAGGCATAAATTGTTCCACCTAAACATTCCAAAAAAGAGGATGTGGTTGTGGTTTCTACTGAAATGGGGCAAGGCAATGGTAATTATGTAGTGCAGCTTCCATTTCTCCTGTGTATTAAAACTGCCATTCCCTTCTCTGTGCGAGTTTATGTCCCTTGCTTGCCTGCCTGTCTTTCACAAGTATGGTCCTGAATTTTCATAATCTACTCTTAATCCATGATTAGTCTGCCCACTCCTTCCACTTTGTGGTCTTCAACTACAATAAATTGCATAAATGGAAGGCATGCAAATTGACTGTCTTCTATAATATTTCTCACTGTTTGACTTGCTGCCATTTGAGAGGAAGCATTTCACCTCCTAAGGTATGCATGCATCTTGCACAGTAGAACAAAGCTTGATTGCCTGAATTGAAGCCTGGAGTAGATGAAATTGTATTGTTGTCTGTTTGCCATTTATCCATTAGCCTCCATAGCTACACTTGCCTAACATAGTATTCAAAACCAGTAAAGTGTCGGAGTACTGCAGTTTTCCCTAATCTTTGCATGCTGGCTTAGAATTATGGTGGCCCAAGACATCTGGAGAGCATCAAACTGGGGAAGATTCTTCAACCAATAACAAAACCAGACTTAAAAAAAAACAACAGGAAAACCTGCAAAACCTTCCGAATTATTAGTTAACTCATTGTTAGAATCTTCTTTCAGCAAAACCAGATACAAGAGGGGAGATTTGTGGTCAGGATCACTGGAGATTTTCCAATGTATGTAATGGTGTCTACAGCCTGTAATGGTAGCACCAATGCAGGACATTGGAGTAGTAGTTCAGAGACCCATAAGCAGAAGGGCTCCCTCAAGGCAGCAAGGAGGACTTAATCATTTGGGGAGGGGTATGGAAGAGGGGAAGATGAGGCAGCAAACACTTTGAGTCTAGAGTTTAACATTTCCTAACTCTGTTACTGACAGTTCTCCTTTCCCATATCCAACTGGGCCATTGTGCTTGAGGTAAGGAGAGGATGAAGCCTTGTTGCCCAATAGTCTTCTGGATTAAAATGACATTGAACAGCTGTAAAAAGTCAGGGTATGAATTGGGAGGACAGCAAAGGGTGAAAAAGGCTATATTCTTCCTTCCTCCCATTACTATAACCCTGGTCTGAACTTAAAGTCCTCCTGCAGCTGACTTTCTTTTTTCGCTTATGTGGTTGATCCTAATCACAGATATCCCAAATCACATCCATTTTGGCCCTGATTTTCTGTAGAAAAACTTCACACTCTTCTTTTCTTTAACTGATGGTTGGCATCAGCCATTGAAGCTGTTGCCAAAGAACATATGCAGCTGTGAAGACATTACAGTAGCAAAGATTGTCCTGAATTTCCAAATCGCTATCTTTGCAAGGGAGAGCAGCATCAGCCACACTCTTCAAAGACCTCTGCAAGGAATCTGGAACCTCTGGCTTTGATTGAGTGGATACGATCCAAGAATACCCAGCTACCAGAGACCTTGCAGCAGCTGGTTTCTGATGGAGTCCAGGGGAAGGGTTATTACTGCTATCTACTTCCTTGATACTGACAGAATAAAGATAACCAATTTCCATTAGTTGGCCATTGAAATTACCTCTGGGGGCCTGTCATTCCCATGTGTTTCAAAGCCTGAAAGTCATGTTGTGAAGGCAACATTTTAAATAACAAGAGTCCAACCTCAGTTGCATGCTGAAAACATTCGTCCATTATTATTTCTTTTGTGATTAATGGTGGTCTTGATACCCTGAGAATACTTACAATGTGGTGCTCTTTGGTTCCTCGCAACACTTGAATTGGCATAATTAGCATAAGAGCCATGCCTAGCAAAGGTTTGTGCTCCATTTTTGAAATGTTAGAGACAAACTCCTCTAAGTTTCATAAGATGAAGACAAAATAATCCTAACACTGTGCTTCACTTCATTTTTTCTTTTTGTCTTAAATTGGCCTCTCCTTTTCCTTGTGCCATGGCATGAGCTATGATCTGTGGGAATGTGATATGGACACATTCCTAGTATCCAATTATTGAATCATGAGTAGCTCTGTTGGACTTCTCTGCAGCTTTTAATACTGCATGCTTGCTGGAATGAGGAGGGGTGGGGAGATTCTAAGAGATGGTGCTGTGGAGGTAGATAGTGTTGAACATCTTGGCTACTGGCTTTATTGTGATCACAGAGTGTCAACAGGCAATTACTGTGAGAGATGGCTTGGGGTTCACTGGACTATTCTGATTGACTATCACTTGCCTCCCCCTTTCCATCTAAATTTACAAAAGTTGTAGGTAGAAATAACCTGGGTGACTATATTGTTGTTTTGAGGAAAATAGGCAGGAGGTATGTCTGCTGCCTTGAGTTGACCAAATTAAAAAAAAGCGGGATAAAATAATAGCAACAACAACAACAATTGGCAAATCAATTCTTTATCTGATATACTGCTTATATTCAGTAGAAAAGGGAGCGGGGGCTCAGTCTGTCTTGGGTGGTATTGCATTCCACTTACATTACAGGAAGCATATGACTCTGTCACAATAATTTCAACAGCTGGCTATGACCTATAAAGTCCTATGCGACTTGGGAGCCAACGATCTTAAAGATTCTGCTCCCCCATGCATATTAGCCTAGATTTTGTTGAAAGAGGTCCCTATCCTATGACATTTTTGGTGATGCTTCCAATGTATAAAACTCCTTAATAGAAGGTGCTCCTTTGACTTCTTTTCTGATGACCTTTTATAAACAAGCAGAAACATGTTTGCTCAGATTAGAGTACAGTATTATCTCATTTCATTATGGGCACTTGAACTTGCTCTTCTTCAAACTTACTCTTTGGGGGGTTTCTTTTGCCATCTGTCTTTTGTTCTTAAAACTGCATGTTGCATTTTATGAATATCTGCCTTTGGCACCATTTGTTGAAAAGGTGAGATATAACTTAACAGATTAAAAATGCCTCAAAACTCTGGGTAGGAATGAACTCTCTACTTCTGTGTGTAACTGTTACCAATGATGCAGTCTCTTTAGTTTGACCAGAGTCAATGATTAAACAACTTGCAAGTCTTCATTATAATACAAAAGTATTATTTGTTACCTGTGACACTGGCATAAAAATTGCTGCAATAGAATCTACATGTGTGGATTTTGACCTCTAGCCACCCCGTTGTGAAACCACTGTGCTGTGTACAGACTGATAAAGATCACAGAGATCTTTGGAATCTGAGTATTTCTTACAGCTGGCTCTTTGTCTCTGGCTTCTCCGTTATTATCCAGACTGGAGCTTTGTATGTGTGTGCGTCTGTGCGCGTGCTTGCATGCATTTTTTTCTTCTTCTGAATTTATGGAACGTAGCTAGTCTGATAGTATCTTAGCTCATTTGTTCTGAGCAAGAAACCTTTAAAGCTATTGTGATTTGGTAGTTTCCCTTACAGAAGAGAGGTCTTAACAATCTCTCTTATGTACAATGTCTTCTAGTTTTAATGTGCTTTGAATGTTGGAGACCTTACTTTTGAGAATTCTGCCAGGATTCTTAAGGATACACAAAACATTGGGAGATGATGTGCTCTGACAATAAGTCACTGGAGAGGATTAATTCCCTCTTGCTCCCACTTTCGTATCTTGAAGAGGACAAGATTGCTTTGAAACAATTTCACAGAACTGCTGCCAGGCCCAAGTGTTTTGCTTTACGCTAGGCTTAAAAACAATTCCCTCTCCCCAGCTTGCATTTGTTGTAGGGAGCAGAGTACTGTATGCTTACGCTCTGTGATCAAGAGATTAGGACAAGCAAGGAACTCTGTGTGTGCGTGTGCGCGCGCGCGCGCAGGGCTTTAAAAATAACCCAGAACTATGTGGGTGTCTTGTATGGACAAGTTTGCAAGATGGAAAATAATTGTTAACCGTCATGGTCTGTCTCTGCAAGGCACCTGGGAAACTTGCAGTCTGGATTGGAGGTCTTTAAGCTCCCTTCCTTCAGGGACCCCTTTTCATACTGACTTGTCTGAGGAGGATATCAGAGAACATTTTCTCTTCAGTCTGGTTGTCAGTCAGAGCTCTTCGATTCTGTTATCGCCCCAAATAATCCAAGTATACCTTGGATGGACACAAAGCTTTTCTACAGTTATGAAGTGCAAAGAAAGTGATACTTTCTAGAAAATCCTCTGTCGTCACAGATGTTGGTAGAGAACATTTCAGGAACATAATTGGAAACTACTATTCTGAAGCAATACTTTAGAACCCCCCACAGAGCATCTACAGGTCAGGGTTGGCTATATGGAACTAGATAGGCCAGTGGTGTGACTTCGTATGAGGCAACTTCCTGTGCTGTCAAGAAAAATTAGGCATTGTAGAACAAAGTTATCTACAGGCAGTCTCTGAGTTAAGAACGTCCGACTTATGGACAACTCAAACTTACGAATGGGCTGCCTATTACTAAAAATGGCAGACAGTGTTCTGCTTCATTGAGCCAATGAACCACTGAAGCCATGCAATGTTTTCATGAACCTCTGAAGTTGCATGTTTTTAATATACGGTCTGTTTTCAGCAGTTTCCAGCAGTTCATGAAAACATTGCACAGCTTCAGCGGTCTGTCGGCTCAAGGAAGGAGAACACTGTCCGCCATTTTTAGTAATAGGCACCCCGTTCATAAGTGCGAGTTCCATCTTACATACAAATTTGAGTTAAAGACAAATGTAGGAATGAAACTTGTTCTTAAACTGGGGACTGCCTGTATTCTCTTTAGCTTATGTTATGACAAGGTACTCTGTCTAGGAGATTTTTCAACCAAAGTTCAAGAGGAAAATTGATTCCAGACAATTTATTGTTGGATTGCCTTGACTTACTCACATTTTACCAAAAAAAAAAAATTCACATGACATCACCCATTTGGAATCCTCTCATATTTTCCCTAAACATCAGGGAACGTCTTACCAAAGAATGTGCAACTTTTCTGAAAAATGCTGAAGAATAATATACAGTGTAATAAGCCATTTGTGTAGATGGCCGTGGAGTTACTTCTGTGTTTTTAAGAGGTACAACTTTGGTGTAGGCAGTTATCTATTGTGACTTATCACACATTTATGGGAAGTTATCATTTCATAATTTTAGAATGTCATTCATTTCAGTTTTATGACTTCTTAGGTAGCATTAAAAAGTTACTTGGTTATTTTTAAAAAAATCAAAATAGTGAAATGCCACTTACATAAAAGTTCATCATAGTACTAATGAAAGTTTATTAAAAGTGTATGATAATACTAATAAACTAATATGTTTCCTCTTTTAAAACAGGGAGAAAGGGGAAAAAACCTTTCTAGTTACTGTCATTTTAGTAAAGTAGTTAATGGTGAAAGAAAAGCAAGAGTGTTTTATGGCAGGGGTCCCCAACCCCCAGGCCGCAGCCTGTTAGGAACCGGGCCGCACAGCAAGAGGTGAGCGGCGGGCGAGCGAGCGAAGCTTCATCTGTATGTACAGCCGCTCCCCATCGCTCACGTTACCGCCTGAGTTCCGCCTCCTGTCAGATGGGTGGCAGCATTAGATTCTCATAGGAGCGTGAACCCTACTGTGAACTGCGCATGCGAGGGATCTAGGTTGCACGGTCCTTATGAGAATCTAATGCCTGATGATCTGAGGTGGAGCAGAGGCGGTGATGTTAGCGCTGGGGAGCGGCTGCAAATACTGTACAGATTATCATTAGCAGAGAGGTTTGACTGCCCAGAGACCATAATAAATCAATTGCTTGCAGACTCATATCAAAACCCTATCATGTAATGTGCTTGAATCATCCCGAAACCATCCCTCCCCCCCCCCCCCCGGTCCATGGAAAAATTGTCTTCCACAAAACCAGTCCCTGGTGCCAAAAAGGTTGGGGACTGCTGTTTTATGGGACATAATGACAAAACTAACTTGCAGGTATGAATCACTTGCAACGCTAGGTGGGAGGCAGGGATTTCACTGTTTCAAGGCGGTAGGGTTCATTATCCAGAACTTGATGATGAAAATGTTGGCAGATTTTTTATCCAATTTTGTGTTACTGCTGTTACTGGCTTTCCCTTCCCTTCCCTTCCCTTCCCTTCCCTTCCCTTCCCTTCCCTTCCCTTCCCTTCCCTTCCCTTCCCTTCCCTTCCCTTCCCTTCCCTTCCCTTCCCTTCCCTTCCCTTCCCCTCCCCTTCCCCTCCCACAAGCCAAGGCTTTTGAGACTTTTCTTTATCTGTGTGAAATATCAAAGTTCAGCCAACAAAATAGTTTGCTTTGTTTGATCAGGGACTTACTTCCCAGTCCTCTTTTAGACCACTGGCATAACACACAGCTCTCCTGAGCTCAAACCATCTCAAAAAGTAACCTGTAAAAAAAAAGGGACTCCGCCTATCAGCCCAACATTTATGAGTTCTGAACTTGTGGCAAATGGTGAGTGGGGGAGGCCTTATCTACATTTCCTTGGTGCTGCCCAAGTGGCAGGAATGATTCTGAACCATCATGTGAAATAACATAGACCTGATATGGCCTTTTGTCACTTGGGCAGAAGTTAAATGACTCTTCTGTTCAGTACAAGGCAGGTAAATGTCCATTCTGTTAAAAGTCAGAATCAAGTTGGCAGTCCTTTCTTCCAACATATCAGCATGGCTTTCTCCATACATGCTTGCATAGTAACAGCTTCCTGGCTAACCTTAAAAGAATGCATAGTAATCAGATAAAGATAAGACACCAGGGACTAAATGCTGCTATGTACACTGATCAACTTCTGTGTTTGAGCAAGAGGGAGTGGGACTGATTTTCATGCTTACTAATCGGAAAGGAGAGAACATAGCTGACTTGAAACACATAATTCTGTTTCAGAAGGCCAACATCTTAATAGCTCTGCCGTGTGTAGCTGTTTCCAACAATGCAGTACTTGAAGAAATAAAAAAACTAAGAGCATTTAAAAGTCTGGGTCTAGTCTCTTGAAAGCTCCGTCCAATCCCATTTCTTTTTCTAATGAGTCTTGTTGGTCAACATCAATAACTTCTATTTAAACTTTTTTCATAACCTGCTGAATTGTGCTCAGTACCAAATCTTGGCTCCTTGGTTTAAATGGTAGCCTATATGAGGAGACTGACTGGATACATGCACAGAAAATTGCTTAGGAGAGTTCCCTGTAAAGGAGCTGAAATATCTACTGATATTCCATCGCTGCAATGGGAGGAACTTTCTCTTTCCCTGAAGCCTTTTAAAAGTGACATCCTTTTGCCACTTCTTCCCTCACCCTCACTTCTGCATTATTTCAGTGGCAATTTCTGGGGCTCACTCTTTCTTCCAATTATTCTCTAAAGCAGAGTAAACAAAGCCTTAAATACTACAGCCTGCAGAGTCCCTCTATAAATTACACTATAGAGGCAAGTCTGACACAATAAAGAAGAAAATTATTAAATATACACTGAGTCATTCTAATTATCCTGAAGGCACAGCTGTTCGGGTAGTGTTGTCATTGCCCTGCCTTATTCCCCAATATTAAATATGAGACATGTAGTCTACTAGGGCTAACATCTTAAGTGAGAGGCATTTAATCACTTTCTAATGCTCTTAAGTAAAGTCTGCTGGTGTGCTTTTGAAATACACGGATACATTATTATTTGTGCTCCGATTATGTCATGTAAGAATCTGGTGTCCTTGAAATGTCATCTAATTTCACCTACCTGACTTAATTGCAAAACAAAGAAAGTATTGCAGCATAGACGGCCTGGCTGAAGGCATTGTGAAGAGCGTTGGTGTAATTGGGGCAGTGGCCGGATAGGCTGGATGGTGTAGCGAGTACTGTGATTAGGCATACTGTGGATGACACTAACGTGCCCTCTCGTGGTCAAACTGGAATGACATTTGCTCAGAAGAAAACCTCTGTGGCCAAATTTAATTTGGTTAATTTTTAATTTTCTTCCTAGGCCCAGCTTGCCTACCTAGGCAGTCAAGCTGACTTCTAGGCCAGCTCCCTCTGCCTCTTATTGGGCAATAATAAGGCAGGTTGAAGGGCACTTGCCTGCTCTCCTGTATTCTGCCAGGATTGGGAGGGAAGGTCATGATGGCTTTCCTTGCTGCCATACAGTCCAACCACGAGAGATGCTGCTGGAGAATTAGCTATCAGAGCATAATCTTTCAGGAGTGCTCTTGATTTTAGAATGGCTGAGGTAGCAGTGTTAGTAATGAGTAGAGATGTGCGCTATTCGGATCCAAAGCAGGCAAAGGTGCTTTGGGTGCAGTGTGGACATCATCCTCACTCACTGTACCTGGCAGCAGCCCCCTAAAGGAATTGTACCTTTTTCTGGGCTCATACAGTAGACTTGTAGGCTTAGGAAAATAGGAATTTGAGTTCACAGTGCCTGGTCATCACCTCTTAAATGCTGATTAGTATTTTTCTGAGGTGTGGAGTCCTTGGGGTTCTCTGAGCTTGGTTCTTTTCTTGCAAACGTTTCATTACCCAGCTAGGTAACATCTTCAGTGCTCACATATTCATCTCTGTTGATTTTCCTGAGGCCCTGTGTGGCCGTTCTGGAAGAGGCGCAGGTCCTTTAAGGAGCTACCAGCAGTTACAACAAAGGTGCCCACATCAAATCCAAAGCATCTTGACCTGCTTTGGATCCAAATACTGCTGATCTCTAGTGATGAGATGATGGTGCCTGAGGCTTACCAGGAGTGAACCTTTTCTAATCCTGATCGCAAAGGTCTCCCCATTAGAGAGTTAGTACAGCTCCTCTCTGTGGCATTGTAGCTTGGTCTGATAAGAGATTGGTTACCTGGCCCCTTACTTTCTCCTCTGTTTGCAGGAGTTATGAAGACATGCTTGTGGATGACGTGGCTAGAGACCAGTATTACTGGTCTCCAATGGCACAACATGACAGAGGCAGCCTAGCCAGTCTGGACAGCCTGCGAAAAGGAGGCCCACCTCCAGCCAATTGGCGCCAGCCTGAGCTCCCCGAGGTGATAGCCATGCTGGGGTTCCGTTTGGATGCAGTCAAGTCCAACGCTGCAGCCTACCTGCAACACTTGTGCTTCCGAAATGACAAGGTGAAAACGGAGGTGCGCAAGCTGAAGGGCATTCCTGTACTCGTGGGGCTGCTGGATCACCCCAAGAAAGAGGTGCACTATGGGGCGTGTGGGGCCCTCAAGAACATCTCCTATGGCAGGGACCAGGACAACAAGATCGCTATCAAGAATTGTGATGGTGTCCCTGCTCTGGTGCGGCTGCTGCGAAAGGCACGTGATATAGACCTCACTGAAGTCATTACAGGTAATCATTGCTAGCAGTCCCCAAAGAGAATGACTGGAGATGGAAGGGCCATTCTGGTGCACCTTTATATTTTTGAGTAACATTATATTCTCCACCACAGGGACACTCTGGAACCTATCCTCTCATGATTCAATAAAGATGGCCATTGTCGATAATGCCTTACATGCCCTCACAGATGAGGTTATCATCCCACACTCTGGATGGGAAAGAGAGCCCAGCGAAGACTCCAAGCCCCACCACATAGAGTGGGAATCAGTGCTCACCAACACCATTGGCTGCCTTAGGTGAGCTGGATCTGTGCTGCTACTACGAGGACTTGATAGTTCTCATCCTGGCTTTGAAGAACAGCATCCAAACTTCAAAAAAAATCAACCAAGGATGTAGGAATTTAGGCACTTGCCTGCTTCTTGATGAAAGGCCATTTGGTGCCAGGTGTTGTTTCCTAGAATAGTCTGCTTAGGAAAGAGATACAGTACTGGCCAAGAAAGAGGATCTTCAGTGATGTGGTGCCTCCTGACATGCCTGATATGAGTAACCTTGGGTTGGCTTTATAGCTCTGGGCAGTAAATCATGGTGGCTGTCCACATAATCCAAACTGGGAATAAGATATGGGCTATGAAAATGAGCAGAATGGAGCTGCTAATAGCTTCAGTGGAGTTTTTCTTTAAGAATTGGCAAAAGTAACATTCAAACAGATGGCATGGGACTGAACTTTGTTCAGTCATGACTAGGAAGGCAGCATTGGGTGAAATCTCAGGGTCTAATAGAGGGTATGTTAAAGATTGCAGAAGAGTGAAGAATCCTGTCACTGAGTTTAGAAGTTCACACTAGGGCCTTGAAATTCTCCTCCCAAACTTCCACATGGATTAGATTCACAGATTGTGGAAAGCTTCAGTGTGATGTGTTTGGCTTACTGCATAGTGTGAACCTAGGCATTGTGACTTGTAAACCAGAGTTTAATGCTTGGCATGCTGTGTGAAATCAAGCACAGCAGGATTGGACAAATGATGCTGTAATATGTTATGTGAACCTAACCACAGTGTGAGAGTAGGTGGGGTTAAATTGCCTTAAAGCTGACATGTTTTAAAAGACATAACCTGCTGATACCGCCATCCTTCTAAATGTTTTTCTTGTTTTATAGGAATGTCAGCTCGGAGAGGAGTGAAGCCCGTCGAAAGCTGCGGGAGTGTGATGGGCTAGTAGATGCACTTTTATACATTCTCCAAGCAGAAATTGGCCAGAAAAATTTAGACAGCAAGGTAAATAGGAGGGGGGAGAGCACACAAGCTTCCCTCTGCAGCTTGTTCTTAGAGTTGAATGGAGCATATGCATTTGGGCTTTTCTTCCACCTCACGTTCTGTTAGCTCTACTTGGATTACCTTTTCTGAGCAAACAAAAAGTCATATATAGCTAGAGATCTGAAGTTTCATCTTATGGGGATTGAAGAAGAATATTTAAACTTCATCTTTGATTGGGTGATTTAGAAACAGGAGTTAGAGCATCGTTTCCCCTCAACATGCATGTATTTTCTTTCTTCCCATTTTCTGTCCCAGATCCATTATGTGCAAAGTGGGGTATAATACCTCTTCCTCCTGCCACTTCCTAGGACTCCTCAGGGATGTGCAGCTTAATAAGACTGTCCTCCATTGGTGGCAGTGAGTTATTATACAGCAGGCAACCAAGTTAGTTATAGTTTGGGTATTAGTATTCTAATGTCAAAGTACAATATCTGTATGGCTTGTGATCAGGAACTATGGAGGTTGTTGTAATCCCCCTGAGAAAACCGTTTTGAAGGGTGGCATTAAAAACATTAAAATAACAATAACACAATCTAAAATTTTTGAAAGAATTCCTGTTCTAGGGAATCTGACTATGCCATCCTTAATCTTCAGATTAATCAAGAGTGAAAATGGCAGAGAAGGACTAAATGAGACTGGTTCTTCTTGTTAGGACATTCTTCCCGATGATAGAAGTTGCTACCTCTCTCCTTCTGTGTATGTGTTTCCTCTTACTCAGTGCTCAGATGTCTACCTTTGACAGTATTCTTTTAAGCAGGGAATGTATAAACACTCCCACAACATTCAGTAACCCAGTTTTGTATCTCTTCATAAGAGTTTTATCTCAGCTTCCTGCCCAGAGGACACTCAACCTAATTAACAGTTTAAAAAAAATTAAAATCCAATAAAAAACAATTAAAATCACTATTAAATAATTAAGACTGAAGACGCCTGGCTAAAGAGGAATGTTTCGGTTTCTATCCTAAGCAAAAAGTGGGAGATGGAGCATAACTTCCAAGGGAGAACATTCCACAGCTTGGGAGCAACATAGGAGAAGATTGTCTGCTATGTGGCCGATAGACAGACCTTGGAAACGGAGGACTTCTTTAAGAGGGTCTCTCCTGGTCATCTTCATGCCCAGAGAGGCTGACACTGTGATAAGCAGTCCACCAAATAGCCAGGCCCTAAGCCATTTACGGCTTAAGGGCCAGTACAGGCCTGTATGTCCATTTTCCTGGTCTGCGTGGATATCTTTTCCCTTCAGTTGTAATACCTACTGCAGCTTATCATTCTTGTCCCTGTTAAGGAGAAAATGTCTGTAGGAGTCCCTGAGCTGAGGTTCAGAACCCTTCTGGTGGTCTGCTTCTTCCTGCTCTTTTTTGTATCCATGCTATGAAGCATTTGAGCTTCTGTGGCTTCCTTGTCTTACCTGAGGAATTGTCTTCCCCAGGTTGTGGAAAACTGTGTCTGCCTACTGAGGAACCTGTCCTATCAGGTGCATCGTGAAATCCCACATGCTGAGCGTTATCAGGAAGCCCCCGTCAGTGCTGCCAACAACACTGGCCCTCATGCAGCCAGTTGCTTTGGTGCCAAAAAAGGCAAAGGTATGTAACTTTTGAGTAGCTGCTCCTGTCCTATGTAGCTGGAGAGAAGAATGGGTAGAACTAAGGAGGGAGAGGATGTTGGCTTTTAAATGCTTCTAATCCTCTTTGGCTTCATAAGACAAGCTGTTGCTTTCCATAGAAGTATCTTGGGGTCACTTTCTGGCTGTCCTGCTCTTTATCTCACAAGGCCTAAAGACTGTGACAGTAGCTTTTTTGTTTGGTGCTTCAATTCAGGTGATGGATGGTTCTTCAATTAATTTGTGGCCTATTTCCCCTTCTCTTTGCTTTATTTTTTTCCCAAATGGCTGTGATCCCGCTGGCATCTCTTCTCTCTTGCCTCCCTTCTTCCCTGTCCTTCTCTGCGCCAAAAGATGAGTGGTTCGCTAGAGGTGAGTTGGGCTTTTTGATATTTTGGCATGCCTGTTTTTGTGACACCTGTGATATCAGAAACCGCTTCCAGTTTTTCCTCCTGCTCTCATCAGTGTGACTGAACCCAATCAGAAGCATAAGCAAGGGCGTTGAATGTTGTGAGGCCCTCTTTCTATTCTTCTGCTTGCACTGCATTTGGGGAGAGCTATCAGATCACCAAAAAGAAATGGGATAATGATGAATCTAGCGAAGACTAGCATGAGAGCTACTTCCCCACTAAGACATTTACATTAGGATTGCAGAAAACATGCTTGGAAATAAACATTCATATACAATAGCAGAGTGTACCTGGCTGCTGTGTTCTGAACGTATCCTCAGGTTGTCTACAGATAATCTGTGAAATGTCCTTTGTAGGAGAGAACAGTGCCCATGAAAACTACTAAATAACCATTTTGTAATCTTGCCTGATTTCTGTGGATTAAGTTTTATTACTTAACTTTTTCTCCATGCTATCTTCATACAAGTGTTTCTGCCATTCCAGTCTTTGTAACATTCCCCTTCCTTAAAAATAAACCTAAAGTTAGTTTAGACAAATGCAGATTTTGAACAAATTTTAGGCTAATTGGAAGAGTGCCATCTTTGCATCATTCTGGTCAACTTTATTTTACAGGTAGTCCTCGACTTATGACCATTCATTTAGCAATCGTTCAAAGTTACGACAGCGCTGTAAAGAGTGGCTTACTACTGGTCCTCACACTTATGACCATTGCAGCATCTCTGTGATCACGTGATCGCTTTTCAGGTGCTTGGCAACCAGCATGTATTTGACAGTTGCAGCATCCTGGGGTCACATGATCACCATTTACAACCTTTCTAGCCAGCTTCCGACAAGCAAAGTCAATGGATAAGCCGGCAGGATAGGTCGCAAATGGCAATCAGATGTTGTCTCATTTATCAACTGCGGCAAAAAGGTTGTAAAAATTGGGTGCAGTCACATGATGCCTCACTTAAGAACTGTGCTGCTTAACAATGAATGTTCCAGTCCCTATTGTGGTCATAAGTTGAGGACTACCTATAGATGCTTTTGGATAAATGCAGTAACTTGGCATACTACCGTGTTTTGAACCCAAATAAATAGCAGGAGAAAGCAGAGAACTCATCCTCTGAATTTGAGTGTGGTAGCATCCAATCCTTAAAGCAGGGGTACATTGATTCTAATTTTGACTATAAGTTAATATGAAAGAAGCAAATAATGATTGAATTTGCACATCATGCTACGCTATAATTTGCTCAATAAGCCACAGATGGCCATTGTAAATCAAGCTATAGACCATGGTTTACAAATCATTGGCTGGCTTCATGCATCATACTAAGAAACGGGGGGCTTTAATACTAAGTACCTCCAGATACGTGGATTTCAGCTTCCAGAGTTTCCCAGCCAGTGTGGTCATTGGTGAGACCTCTGAAAGTTGGAAGTCCACATACCTAGAAGCTCTGATTTTACCCAACAAGTTAAGTCTGTACCTGCTAGTTTTAAGGGCACACTTGATCTTGAAAGTTTAAATGGAAAGGATCACATTCAGATCAAATGCTTGGTATGTATGGAGTTCCAAATGCACTCTTGGCATCTCCAGTTAAATGCTGTGTGATCAAAATGCTAGGAGAGACTTTTTGGTCTGTAATATTTGGGAGAGTTACTGACAGTTGTAACAGATGGTACAGAGATAGATGATTCATTAGCCTGGCTCCTGTGAAAGCAGATCTTTTTTGTGTAACCTAATTACAGTTCAGTGGGTGTGAGTCTCTCCCTTATTTGTGCATCTTTCCTTAAGCAAAAGAAACCAAAGTCTGGAACCATATTTCCTGGGTCTGGCTGTAGGCAATGTTAGTGGGGACTGTATTCTAGGATTTCTTTTTGCTATGTTTGTTCTTTTTCTTTTCAAGGTAAAAAACAGACAGAGGATCCTTCTACTGATACAGTTGACTTCCCCAAAAGAGTAACCCCTGCAAAAGGTATGGCTTCTCTGGCTGTTGGAAGAACAGTAGCTCAGTGGAAGCAAACATGCTTTGTTTGCACAAGGCCTCGAATTTGATCCTTCCTAAGATAAAGCAGTACATGATGATAAAAGCTCTTTGTCCAGGATCTGGTGAGCCATTGCCAGTCAGAAAAGATCAGCCTTGTCCAACCTAGTACCTTCAAAATGCATGCCACAGCATTTAAAGCAGTGTTATCTGATAATTCTTTTAATTCAAGTCTCACATTTGGAAGGCTTCAGGTGGTAGAGGATTGAATTTGATGGGCAGCTATGTTGCGATGTAAGACAGCTTCCTGTATTTCTAGAATATATTTTTTTCTTCAACTTCCTCCTTTCTTTGGAGGAGATAACTCATTCTTCTTTAACTACATCTATATGGTTTTTGTTGCGTGCATTTGTTCTTACATGTTCGGCTTCAGAAAGGTGATGAGTCATATACTGTTGAGAAATGTTTTATTGGAGGTTTGGGTGAAAATACATTTCCCCCCCAACCTTAATAAACAATCCCAAATCTAACAAAGGTGTGGCTGATAGGTGTGGCAAGAAATCACCCAGTAACAGGCTAACTAAAACAATTGAAAAGTCAATGGCCATACTTCTGTGACCATTGCTACATCTGGGCATAAAACAGAGCACATATATTCTTGGTAACTGGAGATGGAACTAATAGGAAAGGGTTAACTCCACTTCTTCAGGTTAGAAGACAAGGCTTAAAGCATCTTCCTGTCTCATGAGGAAACTGCTTCCCTTTAGTTTTAATGCTCTGACTTTTAGAGGAACAGTGGCTTTCCATCGGCTCCATCTTGGGAGCTAAGAATATTAAAGAAGAAAGAATAGATGAAAACCAGTTGTCCAGTGCTCCCTCTACTGTCCAAAAGCACTTCCTGCAGTCACCTGCCAGCAAGAGGTTGCAGCCGAGAGAACTGCATGACTTCCAACGGTGTTGGAATGCAGAAGAGGCAAGTTGCAGTGCCAGCTTGAGCTGCCCCAAATGCAGCAGAGCTGAATGAAGGTTGTACACAAACCTCCTTGTCCACCTTGATGGACTAGGCATCAGCTGGCACTAGCCGTGCAGCAGCCTGAAAACACACATGCATGGGTGCGTATCATTGTGAAGGAGCACTAGGAGAGAGTCTGATTGGAGGCTGATCGTTAAGCTATTGCCAGCAGAAAGTGCAGGAAAGATGGCTAAGATAGAATAACAAAGTTGATGATCCCAGGGCTAGGACCTCACTTTCAGAGTTTCCATCTCAGACACCCAAAGCTACAGAGAAGATCAAGGAATAAGGCATAAGCTATGCTTAAGGTTTGTTCCTCAATGGGTTCAATTATGGAAGGAGTAAAATTTCCAGCAGTTTGTACCTCCCCGCCAGAGACTGTCAATACTGACCGTTTTTTCAGTGATGCTTAATGCATCAGCAAAGGCCCATGACTTGGAGGTGGGCCAACAATGTTAGTGTCTCTGCAGGAGGCATAGAAATCGGGGACTTCTTCTCTACTATCCACAGATCTTCAGGCCCCATTCCCAGTCTCCAGAATAGCCAAGAGGAGTGGTTGGTACTCAAGGCATCTCCAGTAGTAGCAGACAAGTTGTATATCCTACCTAAGGGAACTATAAAATAGCCAGTATCTCTATCTATCAAAATCAATGGTTCTGAAAGAAGAGGCAGTTTCAAAGAGGAAAGAGCAACTCATTCTGGGAATAAGGGCTGCAGCCATCATCACCAGATCTTTGGGGTATAGGCTAATACTAGTTATCTCCTTCCAGAAGTGTTGGTAGAAGCCTGTCTCCTAGTAGGCCAGAACACAGAATTTATGCAGACATCTCTAAGGACTGTCTGTGGTCTGGAACCCGATGTATGTCATAAGAAGTGATGGCACAGCAAGCATTGGGAGACCAACTGCCAATTAAAAGACAGCCTCAGAGCAAAGCCCTTGGGCAGGCAGATCAGATAAGAAACCTTTGTGTACAGCCCCAAGGAAGAAGGAAAGCAGATGCAAGAGAAGTCCTGCATCATATTTTTATACCAAAGACTAAACCCCCATCTTTCATGCTGGAAACAGGCAAGGAAGCATGTGGGGATGCCCCTCTCTGGGGGGCAATAGTCAAAGTACCCTTGAAATAGCTATGCAGTTCAGGTAAAAACCAAGGAAAACACCCCTCTTTCTGACTTTTTTACCTCTTATTTGGGCATATAACTGCAGAAATTCTGGCATACTTAGAAGCACCTGCCAGAATAAATGAATACTGGAAAGTTGGCCTGGTAAGGATATGCACTAGAATTTACTAGAATGAGCTAGAAGTCACAAGAAAGGTAAAATATCGGTTTCTGACATCTGTTCCCTCCAATAATGAAGAGAAATATCTCAGGATGAAGGAGCCAATAACAGGACATGGGCATGATGATTGTGTACCTCAGAAGAGGTCTTCTGTACCATTTTTGATTCAGTCTTTTCTCTGGTACCAAAGAAAATTGGAGATTGGAAAGCTATCTCAAACCTTGGCCTCAGGATTAATTCAGGCAAAAATTGAGGATTGAGATAACAACAGACACCATCTTAGTGGACAACTTTCTAGGTTTGGTGGATTTGTCAGAGGCTTGGTTAAACATCCCAGGCAGACCTCCTGTTTGGAAGTTCATCAAGTTTTCACCCAGAAGCAATCTGCTTCTATTCAGAGTATTTTCTTTTGGTCTACCATCAGCACACATATATTCTTCAATGTGAGGGCAGCTGTTCTGGACCATTTAAGAACACAGAGGGTCCATGTTAATGTCTACCTAGATAATCTCTGTGTTAAAGAGCCCTCCACGGGAAGAATTTTGAACTATCTCATTCTAACACTTAGATGTCTTCAGAACAGGCCTTTGTGGTAAATCTAGCCAGTAGCATGCTGGCATTAGTGAAGTGGGGTTTTTTCCCCCCCCTGAAATCACCATCAAAACAAGAAAGGAAGCTGTCCCTGTCTTAGGATCATTCTCAGCTTAACAGGGTGAGGAGATCACTTCCAAGACAAGTTAGAGTATGGAACAAGGTCCCATCATGAGTCAGTATTGCCAATCAACAAATAAAAGCTCAGGAAGATGGTGATACCCTTCTGTCAGTCTGTGACAATGAACAAGCAACAAGTAAAATGCTTGTTCTCCCAGTTGCAAGACGACATAGTAGCTGGGATTGATGCCTTACCAGCTTCTTGGCCAAAAGGACAGCTCTCTGTGCTTCCACATTTGCAATACTATCTGAAGTGGCACATAAGGATGCTGCTGAAGAAAGGGGTGATTCTAATCATCCCATTACAGATCAGAAGGCTGCCCTAGTGGAGATGAGAGAAGAAAAAGAAGAAAGAAGGCAGCACCTCCTGAAACATCCAGGTTTCCTGTCTCAAGGTCCAGTAATACATCGAGACCCAGAGTAGCTGTTACTGTGCACATGGAAATTGGATGCATTAATCCATGAATATGGTTCTTCAAGGTTCAGCAGTAACCATCATGGCCCCAGGTTTGTAGCTGACTTGGCACATCATTGGCAATGGTGGAAAAGACAGAAACATTTGGCACCAGCAGCAGGGATCCCTGAACTATTGGGATTCATATAGTTTGGATTAGAAAGGGGTCTTGCAGTGATCAGGTTGTACAGACAGACTCTTCATTGGGATCCGTTCTCTGAAACAAGCAAAGAACACAGTTTTCAAGCCACCCTCGTGTGTGCTGAAGGGGTGCACTCCTCTCACCCCAGCAATCCACTGTTTCCCAACATGGGACTTGTCATTGGTATTCAAGGTCTTAATGATCTCCCTCCTTTAAGTCAATAGGCAGATTCTTGCCAGTATTCTTAACTGAAACCGCTAACTGGTTTGGATGATTGGGGAGATGAGAGAACTCAGGGTGGGAACTGTAAATGCTCTACCAGTACAAGATAGTTCTAGGCTAGATTCTATTTCACACTCTAAGTCAGTTTCTAAATGCTGTCAAGTACAAGAAATTCTGTTTCCAAATGTCTGTCCAGATCCAGCCAACCCCAGAAAATGTATCTGGCTCAGGGATCTAGTTAGAGGGGCAAAGGGCCATTATTTTGTCTCCTACAAACAGAATATCAGGGAGAAGAGTTTCCTCACTTTACAGTTAAAAGATGAGGGACTGCATTGCCCTGGCATTCACAGCCAGCTAGAGGGTGTTGCTTCCTGCTTCACAGCGTTCTTTGTAATGAGGTGACTTATGTTGGCAACCTTAATGATAGGAGTACCACGAATAGACATTTGTAGTGTGACTTTGGAGCAGAGCCACCTACCTTTATAAAACATTATAAAATAGATAGGTTTGTCTTTCCAGACATGGACTTTCACCCACTATGTCACATAAAATACTCTGAATTGTTATACTGGCCCACCCCAGGAATACTGCTGTACAGTAGTATATTCCTTTATCAGATCCATCTCAAGGGACTGAGAATAATAGTGGACTTACTGTACAGTACTTGCCTGGTCATTAGAAGACAGACCCAACAGTCCCACCTTATTTAGGAGGGGAAGTAGACTGAAAGCATTCAGATGGTCTAGAGTTTCAAATGTGAATTACTTTACTGCACTGTGATAAGAATCATCGATTGTTCTTTCATGGCCACATAACGTAACAGGTTTGTTATTATAGTGGTATGTATAATATGTATAATAAAGAAGGAGTTGAACCACACTCACCTGAAGTCAGTCCACCCCGTATAACTAAAGGGAGGGAGTTTTTTTTCCATGAGACAGAAAGAGACCTTAAGTTCTGACTTAGAGCTCAAAGAGATGGAGCTCACTTTTTGGTAACAGAAAGTTATCTCATGATAAATCCAGCTACTGATTTGTATGTATTGCAACGTGAATTGCAGAGCAAAATGGAAAATTGGATGGGGATAACTTGTGGCCTGCTACAGTTGGAAATAGAAAGTGTTCTGTGTGCAGCACAAATTGGAGAGCCTGAGGAGTGGTTCAATCTTGGCTTTTCCAGAGCAACGTATAAACATGGTGGGGAAATGGTTGTAGTAGTTTTAGATTCTCTTCCAGAGAGTGGAAGTGGTTAAAGTACTAAAAAGCATCCTCCTGAATTGGGTCCCTCTGGTCAAAGAGTCCTCCTTTCTCTGTGTGCTTATTTATTTAAAAGAATTCCCACTGCCTCTCACCAGAGCTCCCCAAATGATTTACAAGAGCCAAGTCAAGTATGAGTAAGGAACCCATGAAAAGTTGCAGAAACAAATTAAATGGTCAGGAAGAAGAAAACCCTTTTTCCCAACTTTGAAAGAGCAAGTATTGATACCAGGCAGTACTCCTAGGAAGGCTGGTTGGGAAATGCCATGATTGAGAAGGTTCTCTTTATGGATGTCTCCATGGAGGACATAGGAGGGCATAAAGGTTGACCAGCTTTATGGGTAATTGGTTCTTTTTTCTCTGCTAGGCTATGAACTCCTATTCCAGCCAGAAATTGTCCGCATTTATATTTCACTGTTAAAGGAGAGCAGCGCCCCAGCTATCTTAGAAGCCTCAGCAGGAGCCATCCAGAATCTGTGTGCTGGCCGCTGGACGGTGAGTAGCTACAAAAAGAGAAGCAGTGCTGTAAGTTAAATCCTTTCCCCTTAAAATTAGTAACTCCAACAAAATAATTGCCATTAAGATAGCAGAAGGAGGGCCTTGTTGGCTGGGTTCACAAATCTTTAAGTCAAGAAGTTCTTAACTATAGTTATTGAACAAGCCACTGTGGCCTTCCTTGCATAAAGACCTAAGCCCTAAATCACATCAAGCCAGAAACAGACAAGCAACTGTAGAGATTAATGAGGACCAGGCCTCAAGCTTGCAGACTTCCAAAATAACCAAGGCTTGTTTGCCAGCTTCCTATGGTGAAGCTGCTTTTGCAACACAACTGTATGGATTGGTTAGAGATTTGGATAGGGCACAAAATTAAACCAAAACAACTGCAAGCAGGCCATGCTTTCCCAAAGTCATATTAAACTAAGTCACAGATGCTGTTAGACAACAAACTAAATAAAATCAATCAAGGTGTCTGACTTATCAAAGTCAGAAACAGACACGTCTTAATCATTGTGTGCAACAATGATAGTTGATGTCATGCAGTCCAGCTTTATATTTACTCTTGTCCAGTCAGTTTCACTCTCTCCATTCACTCTGAACAATTGGCTGGCAGAAAGAGACTAGACCTAGTCCAGCATTTGTGCCTGCAGTTTCTCTAAAGTTCCTGAATTTTGTGGGAAGCTATGGTCAAAGTTTAAATCCCAACTTCTAAACCTTCTGAAAATAGGAACCTTTGGGGAAGCAATGGAAGGAGGATTCCCTCTCTGTAAGGCCTTTATGAAAGAAAAGAAACTATGGGCAGATTAAGAGGGAGCAGAGAAATGAACCAGTTGTCCCCCCCTTCTCCACCCACCCAATGTACATTTTGTTTTTATTATTCTTTCATGTACTGTATCTCTAAGTCTAAAATACTATCTGATGTGGCATTCTGAGTATATATCACTGCACTGCTTGTACCTCCAAGTTGGTTGGATGCAGGCAATAATATGTTGATTTGCAAGATAGTCTCTAGATTAGAGATTCTGGCTTCCAGAAAATCCAGTGAGCATGCTTGTGGTAACCCCCCTTCCCAAATTAGGACAGCACATATGCAGGTTTGTTCTCTTGGTTAGCTGGTCTGCTTTTGAGAGTAGCAGCCTGGAAGAAGTCAGAAATTAACCGTGCTATTTTCACAGCTGCAGAAACTTATTATCCAACACGCTTTGAATGAGAATTCAGTTGGAAACTAAAGATGTTGCATGTGTGGGTTCTAGCCTCTGATGATGATGAGTTTCTAGTACAGAATAGTGAAGTCAGCACTGTGGCAAAAAGCTCTCTGTTTATAAAGACAGATAAGCTGGTCATAAGGAATATATTCACTTGCAGTATTTGGGCTGACAGTGGGATTTGGTGATAGGAGCCCCTGAAGGAATTAACCTCATTTTGTAGGAAAACTGTCATTGATTAATGTAGATGCACCACTGGGAAATACGATGCTTGAGAACAGCCTTCACCAACCTATTACCCTCCATATACTTTGGACAACAGCTGCCCTAATTTCTAGATAGTGTGATCAAGGGCTGTGCTGGCTTGGGTTGATAGAAACTAGTCTCCATGACTGAATTCTAGTGCCAGACAATAGATCCAGGGCTGGCAAGCAGTTTGAATAACATCAGCAGATAGTTGTATATATTGTAGCTCATATTCTGAGCTGAATGTTGCTGTTCTTCCTTACAGTATGGGAGATACATTCGCTCTGCCCTGCGCCAGGAAAAAGGTCTCTCTGCCATTGCTGACCATCTGACCCATGACAGTGAGCGTGTGGTGAAAGCTGCATCCGGAGCCCTGCGCAACCTGGCAGTGGATTCCCGTAACAAAGAGCTGATTGGTAAGGGGAAAGAGAAGCTCTGTACTGTAGGGGAATGCATCACTTAAGGAAAGTTGAAAATCCTACAACAGCCATAATACATTCTTACTCAGTCATACCAGACTACCAGTTGCCAAATCAAAGGCTTTGTGCTACTTCCCAGTCAGTGGACAGAAATGGGTAACGTCTCTTCCTTAACAAGGCAAGGCCAATACGAAGCTTACATCTCCTCCCCCCGCCCCCAAGGAGGAACCCCCTCAGTCTTTGATTCTGCCTTCAAAAGAGGTACAGAGTTTTCTGCCTTCATTTAGGAGGATGGATGTTTTGTCCTTTAAAGAGAAGGAACTTATCACAAACCACTAGAATTTTGTGAAGTTGAAAGCAAAGGAGGGGAATTGGTGGCCCTCCCAGATTCTGCTGAATTTTAATGGGGCTGCTGGAATTTGTAGTTGAGAAATATCTGGAAGATTACTGGATTCCAATCCCTGACCCTCTAAATTAAATAGTGGCTTTGCTTGATATGCTTCATAGCTCTTCGATTTCTCTTCCTACTGCACCCCCAAAATAGCTTTTGAAAATGTTGGTTTGATTCTTTTACTTGCTCTATGCCATTCTAGATTAAAAACACTGTAGATTTTTGGGAAACTCCAAACCATGGGATGGTGTATAAGAGTTTGAAACAGAAAAATGTAGTTCAGATTCTGGAGGAGCAGCATTAATCTTCTTATGGTCCATTCCTTCTGGAATGCAATGAGAAAGCCTTCTGTTTTCTGTAGCTTTTCAATAACTTTAGAATGGCAATTCCTTCTCTATGCTGCATTTAGCAGTTTCTTTAATTATAATGGATTCACATGCAATTATGTTTTGTTGCTTTTCTCCTTTCCTGTTGTGTAATATAAGTCTTGGCTGCCATCTGTTTCTCCTATTGTTGTACCCCGTTATCCTGATCATGTATTACCATCTGCAGCCCTTCCAATATCTCACTTGTGAGCTTCCAAGAGCCCTTGAAGTCTTCAAGCCCAATCTGCAGGATGGAGCCACTTATGGTGTTTTTGTCTGCCCCTGTTGCTCATCATGTTTCTTTCTCCTCATTGTGGCTCTGGTGTACTCCCACTCGTAGGTAAACATGCCATCCCCAGTTTAGTGAAAAATCTTCCAGGAGGACAGCAGACACTGGCAAAGAACCTCTCTGAAGACACAGTGATCTCTGTGCTGAATACTATCAATGAAGTCATTGCTGAGAATCTGGAAGCAGCCAAGAAACTGCGGGAGACACAAGGCATTGAGAAACTGGTGCTGATCAATAAATCAGGGTGAGTAGAGTCCTGGGGGAGGGGGAGAGGTAGAGGTAGAAGAGGCTTGCACTTCTCTTTGTAAAAGGGTCTATCTCTGGGTGAGCATTTTAGACTTTTATAATACATTTTGCTTTTTTCTTACTAGGAACCGATCAGAAAGAGAAGTCAGAGCCGCTGCTCTTGTGCTGCAGACCATCTGGGGGTACAAAGAGTTACGGAAACCCCTGGAGAAAGAAGGGTGGAAGAAATCTGACTTTCAGGTATACGGGGTCTGAAATGGGGCTGTGGAAAGACTGGGAGATGGGGACCATGATGAGTCTAAAAGCTATTTCTGTGGGCCAAGTTGTATCATCTTTTGTTATGTTGTAACATAAATTTGTATATAGCTTTAGTATGCTACGTAAGATGCCTGGTGGCTTACCCAGTTCAAAACATTTATTACTGTTTTGTCCTACCTAAGGCAGTATTTACAGTATGTTCCTATCTCTTATCCTCAAGATAACTTCTGTGAGGTGGTTAGATTGAGATCTGTTAAGGGTCATTGCTGAATGGGGACTGGAACCTAGATCTTCCCGGCCCAGTCTCATACTCTGATCATCGTACTGTTCAAAAGAAGGACGGTGAAAAATGTTGTATTCATGCCATCAGTTGAAAATGTAATTTGTACAACATAGCTGCATTCATCATTGACAAAAGCTTGGTTTTGTGTCCTGCTTTCTCTTTAGAGTGTACTCTGTCTTTGTGTGTGTGTGTGTATGTACACACACACACAGAGAGATGGTCATGGGATTTCCAAGAACTGGTTGGCAGCCTACATGCCAAGTACAGAGAAAAGCAATATTTTTTGTGACATTATAAATGTATTGAACAATTCCACTTTTTTTCCCTCAGGTAAATTTGAATAACACTTCTAGAACCCAGGGTGGCAACTCTTTTGATGATAGCACCTTGCCCCTCATTGATAAAAATCAAAAAGGAGGTAAATACTGAAATGTGGTATTCTGTTTGTGTGTATGCATTTATGCTCACTAAGAAAAAGTCCAGGTTTGGATATTTTTGGGAGTGGTGGTCAAGCAGTGGAATAAGAAAAATGTGTGATGCTCCATCTTTAGCTCAGCAGAGTGTGCATTAATTGGTAGCCCTGGACTGATCAGATGAGAGTCGCTCCCAGGCTAAGAGAATCCAGGCCCTGAACCAAAGATTTCTTGTGCCCCAGTGTGTGTAGTGCTATCAACACACAATGGGGCATAACAGCTCTTACTAAAGCATTATTCCTGTAGTCATTTTTATGGGCCTCACAGAACTGTTCCAATGGTGTTAATGAGGCTTCCACAGCATTATATACTTGTGGGGCAATTCTGGTTCATTTTCTTTTAAAATGCAGTGTGAAGTATGGGCGTTCGATTCCTTTTTCACATGAAGTTCTAAATATCAGTGTGCAAAAATGGCTGAATTAAGTGGACATAAGCCCACACTTAACTGAAAGGAAAAATACTCCTCTTGGATACATTTACTGTTTTACCTGAGGAGCAGCACCACAGATAACATTATCTTGCTGTGCTGATAGAAATAAGAATCATGACCAGCCTGTTGGAACAATTAGGCTTTTTGCATAAGCTCTGTCTGCATTCATCCTCCCTCCTTTGGTGGAATTTATTCTAAGAAGTAATGCTCTTCCTCTTTGCTCCCCAGCCAGGGTCATGATGATCACTGCAGTTTGAAGCCCATTAAGTTGTATTCTAGCAATAGATTGTTCTGGAGCCCTTTGGGGGCAGTGGGTTTTAAGAGAATAGGATTAGATAGCATGAAGGAAGAAGCAGTTGCAAATGCTCTGTAATTCAATCACCTGAGCCTTCTGTAATCTATCAACAGATGGATCTAGGATAGATAAGAATAGGAACTGTTTTTGTGTGGGTGTGGTATGGGATTCTTACAATATGCATTTATATTTAATCTTTAAAAATGTGGGCATTATTCCTTTAGATCTCCTCTCTCAGATATACTTAATTTTCTACCCTCCTTCAGGGGTGTTACAGTTTCCTGATCAATGCTTTTAAGTTGTATATTGTGTTGTTTTTTAAAAGTTACTATATTACCAGGAGTTGAGATGAAGGGTTCACTGGCCAACAAGCAATTTATGTATCTATGGAACAAATGAATTTGTTTTTTTTAAGAATCAAGGCAGTTTATATTGCAAACAAGACAGGAACATCATATTTTAAAGCTGAGAATCATAATCAAAGAAAAGCCTTGCCTTCTAATTGCAGTTCAGCATTTTTAGTATGGTGAAAAGGAGACTATATAAAATTATATGCAGCCTGCTGGAGATAATATACAGTGGGGCAAAAAAGTATTTAGTTAGCCACCAATTGTGCAAGTTCTCCCACTTAAAAAGATGAGAGAGGCCTGTAATTTTCATCATAGGTATACCTCAACTATGAGAGACAAAATGGGGAAAAAAATCCAGAAAATCACATTGTCTGATTTTTAAAGAATTTATTTGCAAATCATGGTGGAAAATAAGTATTTGGTCAATATCAAAAGTTCATCTCAATACTTTGTTATATATCCTTTGTTGCCAATGACAGAGGTCAAACGTTTTCTGTAAGTCTTCACAAGGTTTTCACACACTGTTGCTGGTATTTTGGCCCATTCCTCCATGCAGATCTCCTCTAGAGCAGTGATGTTTTGGGGCTGTCGCTGGGCAACACGGACTTTCGACTCCCTCCAAAGGTTTTCCATGGGGTTGAGATCTGGAGACTGGCTAGGCCACTCCAGGACCTTGAAATGCTTCTTACGAAGCCACTCCTTTGTTGCCCGGGCGGTGTGTTTGGGATCATTGTCATGCTGAAAGACCCAGCCATGTTTCATCTTCAATGCCCTTGCTGATAGAAGGAGGTGTTCACTCAAAATCTCACGATACATGGCCCCATTCATTCTTTCCTTTCCACGGATCAGTCGTCCTGGTCCCTTTGCAGAAAAACAGCCCCAAAGCATGATGTTTCCACCCCCATGCTTCACAGTAGGTATGGTGTTCTTTGGATGCAACTCAGCATTCTCTCTCCTCCAAACACGACGAGTTGAGTTTAGACCAAAACGTTCTACTTTGGTTTCATCTGACCATATGACATTCTCCCAATCCTCTTCTGGATCATCCAAATGCTCTCTAGCAAACTTCAGACAGGCCTGGACATGTACTGGCTTAAACAGGGGGACACGTCCTGCACTGCAGGATTTGAGTCCCTGGAGGTGTAGTGTGTTACTGATGGTAGCCTTTCTTACTTTGGTCCCAGCTCTCCACAGGTCATTCACTAGGTCCCCCCATGTGGTTCTGGGATTTTTGCTCACCATTCTTGTGATCATTTTGACCCCACAGGGTGAGATCTTGCGTGGAACCCAAGATCGAGGGAGATTATCAGTGGTCTTGTATGTCTTCCATTTTCTAATTATTGCTCCCACAGTTGATTTCTTCACACCAAGCTGCTTGCCTATTGCAGATCCAGTGTTCCCAGCCTGGTGCAGGTCTACAATTTTGTTTCTGGTGTCCTTCAACAGCTCTTTGGTCTTGGCCATAGTGAAGTTTGGAGTGTGACTGTTTGAGGTTGTGGACAGGTGTCTTTTATACTGATAACAAGGTCAAACAGGTGCCATTACTACAGGTAATGAGTGGAGGACAGAGGAGCCTCTTAAAGAAGTAGTTACAGGTCTGTGAGAGCCAGACATCTTGCTTGTTTGTAGGTGACCAAATACTTATTTTCCACCATGATTTGCAAATAAATTCTTTAAAAATCAGACAATGTGATTTTCTGGATTTTTTTTCTCATTTTGTCTCTCATAGTTGAGGTATACCTATGATGAAAATTACAGGCCTCTGTCATCTTTTTAAGTGGGAGAACTTGCACAATTTGTGGCTGACTAAATACTTTTTTGCCCCACTGTATTTACCTTAGGGGTTCATCTAAAAGTTTTAACACAGGTAAAGATAAGAACCTCTTAAGTCTTACTCAAGTATTACTAAAAGTACTAAACCAACAAAAGAGTGGGAACAATAGCCAAGTAGTTCCAGGTCTAATATTTTGGGTATTATATATGTCCCTCCCCAGATCTACAGTGCAGAAGTTTACAAGGAGGCTTCTAAATGAGCCAGCATCTTGCACTACTTCTACTTAATACTTTTAATAAACTACTTAAACATAATCCTACATCTGCAGTTCAAGAGAATTTCTGTAATCTAACTATTCTGATTTTATTTTCTGTTTAGACAAGAAATCCTCTCGGGAAGAGATCCAAATGGGAAACTTGGGACCAGGTATGGAAGTTTCAGTCTTATGGAAGAAAAGCTTTTTGACCAATCCAGAGCAGCTGTTATTAGATGAAGCTATCAGTTTAGTTTGTTGTAGTTCTTAAACTTTAAATATCGACAGACAGACAGGTCCATCACCCTTTGTAGTTTCAAAAGTGTGCCAAAGCACATGTACTCCCATGTCTCCTTGTGCATGTCTACATACCAGGATGTCATGAGTCCATTTCATTGTAGAGATGTAAATGCTTCAGTTAGGTACTTGCTTTGAATAGACCCCTTCAGTCACTGAGATTATTAAACTTCTGGAATGTTACCTTTATCACATAGTAGCTGTGATGCCTTCATTGCTTGTTACAGCAAATAGTGACATTAAGGAGTTTTGCTGGACAATCTAAAAGTCTCTAGCTTTATCAGAACGGGACCAGACTACCTGGATTCTTATTATAGCTCATTGCTCTTTTTTGTGGGCTACAGTTACTCCACACTGCACACACAGTCCTAATCCTCAGATTGATCAAACTCTTCCAGGAATTACGGCTGGTATACTTTATCTTTGACATCAAAAGAAATGTGTTAATGGCTTTATTATGCTGCAGAGCAGGGAAGCATTTCTCCTGAGCCAAAGATCATATTTGAACTTTGAGCAGCGTGCCAGGGGCTACCCTAAAAAAGTGATGAGAAGGGTCAGGACGAAAACTAAGTTTGATTTCATTTATCTTGAATTGCAGTTAAAATTAAATATAGTTCATATGAACTGTTTGTATTCAGTGCTGAGCGGCCTCATGATGGCTTCTGCTTGCCAGTTCCATAGGGCTTAGCTTCCAGGTAGAATTATTGGTGATAAGGGGAAAGAGTGAAAAGGGTTAGGAATAGTGTGGTGCAGGGAAATAAAAGCTGATGCCTGTTTGCTGGTTGATTGGTAAGCAATAACGTGATGGTGGAGGAGGAAGGGAGGAATTATCTCTGCCAGCTTCACCAGCCTTAGACCTCTGAGAAGTTCCCTCCCATCAATATTTCTTTTGATTTCAGACAACTACTCTACACTGAATGAACGGGACCATAATAGGACATTGGACCGGTCTGGAGAAGAAATGGAAACTATGAAGGGCGCACCACTCGTGGTAAATATTTGGGATTTCAATTGATGGAGATCTTTAGAGAAGCCTTCTTGGTTATTTAGTGGTAGGAGATGCTAGGCCAGCCTTTCCCAGCCTGATGGCCTCCTCATGTTTTGATCTACACTCCCGTATTTCCCTGGCACTCTGGCTATAAGAATTATAAGATAACACAACTGGAGGGCAGTCATTTGGAGAAAATTGTTCACACACAGAGGAAGTGAGGAAGGAGCAGAAAATACTCTATTTCTGGGATGGTAAAAAGAATTTTATGAAATTACTTCTGAACAAACTTTGAACAGCCAAATAGGAAGATAACGTATTGAGAAAAATGCAAGTATTAAACTTTTGTTCTCCCTCCTTCTTTTGAAGGGATGCTAACATTTTGTTGTTGTTGTTGGTCGCACAGTCAGCCAGATGTTTAGACTGGATTTGGCACTTTTATCCTATTATTATTATTATTATTATTATTATTATTATTATTATTATTATTATTATTCTGAATGACTAACCCTGTCCTGTTGGCTTTTCTCTCCCCATTTGGCCTCTCCTTTACTCTTCTGAGTGGATTTTTAGTTAGACTTTTTGTCCCTCTCTCTCTCTCCCTCTCTTACCCAGTATGCTGTTCTTACTAACCATACATATGTCTACAGCAGGAGGAAGGGCAGGAATCCCTTGAGGAAATTGACCAGTTGCTTTATCCTCCTATGGTATGTCTTTGCTTTCTGATAATAACCCTCTGCTTCTGTGTTTTAAGAAGGGTGGAGTGCTGAATCCTTATTTTCCCCAATCATACTTTCCTAGGGTCAAATCTTGGGTATTTCTTTCCTATTTTGCTTTCGGAGATGAGCAACACCAAAATTACCAAGCTTTGATTGATGATTCTGTGTGATTAGATTGCCATGTATAAAGCTACCCCTTGCTGTTTTTCACTGTAGCTAACATTAACTTCTTTGCATTTCTCCACAGCAGAAGATCTAGAGCTGCCGCCATCTGCCTTCTGAGTTTTGGGTTCATAGCATATTTTATATAACTCTTTGTGGTGAAATGGACAGAGCTTTTTTTTAATCTTGTGGCACCTAGCCAAATGACTGGCTCCCTGAGCCCACCGGGTCTCACATCTCCCTGTAGATGGTTGTACATCCAACTTCCGGACATCGTATTTTTGTTTTTTATTCTTCAAAAAAAAAAAAAGTAATTCATAAAGACCAAATACTCTTGATGGATCTCATTACACAACGAAGGCAAACACTTAAAAATACACATTTATGATGCAATCCGCAGAAGCTGATGGAAGCAATCGGTGCAAATGGATCTCAGCTGAACTCAGTCATACTGGAACTCATTTTTATTAAGGAGATGTTGACTCTCTTCTTCAAAAAGCAGGGAGAGAACCCATTTCCCTCTTCTCTTAGCCTATAGAATATATTTTTGTGTGTCACTCATGTTTGCAACAAAGGATGCTGGGAATACTGGAACATTCCTAGTTGGGGGAGTTGGGGGGGGCAAGATGACAACGGGGAATCAGCTTGTGAGTGACTGTGTTTGGGTCATCTGCCCTTCAGGAAGCGCCTCTTTGAGACAGTACCTTCTGTATCCTCATAGGCTGAGGACAAGTAGTAGATTTGTCTCTTTTTTCTTTCTTTCTCCCGTTTCTTAGTTGCTTTTTGATGGCCTATCTGAGGTGGATCAGCTCAGAGTTTAGGAAGCTATTTATTTGTGGGAGAAGAGATGCTTGGGGCATAGCTGTTTAAGGGGGGGAAAGAGGATGGAGCATGTCAAATGAAAGTTGGAGGAAGGGGCCAGAGTCTTCATACCTAGAAGTGTCCATTTTGGCTCTCAGTAGAGAGGGCAGGGTGATGCATCTGGTTTTGGGTTGTTGACTTAAGTGGTGAGTGCCCAGATTGGGCAACAAATTGCAGAGGGAGCTACCGAGGTAGAAAGGTTGGTGATGCAGAAAGTATGAGGGAGGGAAGGCCATGTGTAAATATTGCCCAAATCCTCCCATGCAGGCAAGGGAATGAAACTATGATCGGTCACTATTTACATGTGCCTTTTCTTTGCCACTGTGAAATAGCTTAGTGCTTTGGCTAGTTTCAGGTGCAGAGGGTCAACCCCTAGACCACAGAGATTTTGGCACACAGTTCCTTCCTGCTCTCTCTCTCTCTTGCTTGTTCTCTATTCCCTGCATTGAAATCAGAATCCTGCTGTTGCCCTGGGTGTAGTCGCAAGACTGGGAAGGGGTGATTCAGGCAATTGTATGGGGGAGATCAGGAACTAATCTGTCAGCTGCTAAAGGCTCGCAGGTGGGAGGTAGGAGAGAAAGGACTACTGGGTGAGGATCACAGTGTGCACCTTAATGGGTTGCTTCTTCAGGGAATAAGAGGAATTTAGGGTTTGCTTACAGATCTTTGCCTTTAATCTGCAGAGTAGCGGTAAAATGGGCAATAATGAATTACTCTGGGCACCATATTGGTGACCTTGCCTTTTTTTTTGCTGAAGAGAACGGCAGCCTCTCTCTCCCTTACAGCTCTGCCTCCACGCAACAACTGGAAGGAACTCGGTTGCTCTTGGCCTCTCTCCGCCTCCCCATTGCACAAGAGGGAAGGTCTACAGCAGAAGAGTCTTATTGCCTCCGCTTTGCCTCAGTCCAGTTTTTCTTACCTTTTGGGAGAGTGGGAGGGATTCAAGATGTAAATCAAAGCGCATCAAGGTAGTTGCGCAACTTTTTCTAATGTAAAACACTATTTTCTTTTGTAATCCAGATGAACCAAAAGTACCTTTCCCCGCTGACCAATTCAATGCTGTAGAAGAAACTAATAACTCACTGACTCTTGTTTTTGCTTTTCCTCTGCACCCCTGGGGAAGGGGACATCCTGCTGTTCTTTGAGTCCTGTGCTCATTCTGCAATGCTTTTAAAATGAAATGATTTTTATATAAATAAAGTTTTAAAGTGTGTATTTGTTAAAATGGAATCAACTAATCCAAATCTTGCTGAGTTTGTCTTTTGTGATGAACCCTTGCACTCTAAACGGAAGTTTTGCTTGCTTCAGGTGGATTAATTTTCCTGGGCCACACTTGGGAAGAGTCATGCTGCTCAGTTTTGAGTAGCGAAGCAGGAGTGCATAACCTGAGGCAGGATGGGGCTCCACGGTCATCTCCAAAATAGGTTACTGCTTTATAGTTTTGGTGTGACAGGAGGTTAAATATATGAAGAGTAATACTAAGCATATATGAGTAATTTAATTTTGGCAACACTGAGATTACTTTTTTTTTTCCAGTTTGGCATCTCCAAAGCAAGTGCAGACCTTGCCTTCTTGTGTGTGTGTGTGTGTCCCTATTCTAAAATAAGAAGCTCTGCCAAATGAGGATTTGACACAGTTCTTAATGGCTTCATTAGCTTGGATTTTCCTCATGCCAATAGAGTGGGATTGTAAACAGGAATGGGTGGTGCTAACACAAAATCACTATTCGCAGAACACATTTCTATTCCTATCGTGACAAACTTCATTTGGAAGCTTGGGTAATTTTGGCTCAGAGCAGAAAAAGGAAACACATTCTCAAAAGGCAGGGCATCCTAATGTTGAGCATGTAGAAAGATCCCAAGGTGGACAAAAGATTTAACCCTCCCTTGGCCAACATCCTACACCTTTCCATTTCAGACATCACAGACAAGGAGAAGTGCTGCTTGCGTCTGCTCTTTCTCCAATTCGAGTTATCTCCTGGGACCACTGATGTTCAAGTCTTTTTATGATGGGAATTGACCTTAATTCTTTCGAAGTGAGAAAATGGAATGCAAATACTGATTTCGGGATCTGAGAAAAAACATGGCATCTATTGCCCATCGTTTGCAGATAGCCTGTACAAACTCAGAGCAAGCTGCCTTGTTACTAATTGGCTGTATGTATCTGTAAGTATGTGAGTAGTCCAAGACGTGTCTGGGTACTGTACACCTGGTAACCTTGGTGCTCTAGATGACTACAGTTCTAATCCTCCCTGGCCAACCATTGGTCATGTTGTTTCATATTTTAGAGCAGAAATTAGTAACACTGGGAGCATGCTCTCCTCAATTCTGATTAGGCCATATGCTAGCAATCCACCCAAAGTTTTGCTTGGGACTCCCAAAAACAAAGTTCTTCCACCCCCCCCCTTTTTTAAAGGAGTCCCTTGTACCTAATGTCAAAGAGCTTTATTAAATATGGGCTAGTCACAGGAAGAATGGTGATGGCAGGGCTTCCACCACATTTCTGGTCGTGTTTCTATCCTGGGACACCAATGAAATAGAAAATGCAGTGAACAAGTGGAATATTTTTCTGAGTTGGTCGTTTTTATACAGAAGAATAAAGGTATTTACCTTCAAGATATGAATAGTGCAACAAGCAAGTGCTAGTAGCCCAGTTTTAGCATGAGGCACCAATTTGTAATATAGTCTCCTAGGGAGATACCTGGAAAACCTCCTAACTTATAGATAAGAATATAAACCAGGGGTTGCTTGAGGTCAGAGCCTACATGCAACCCCTTGCAAAGTTGTCACTGAATTGTAGTTTTAATTGTGATACAGCATCATAATATGCACGAGGATTAAGATGTACTGCGTTTGTTGCATGTAATTAACTTTAATTAAACGCTGATTAAGTCAGTGTGCTGCAGCTGCCAAAAGAGGCAATTGGTCTGCATCAGCACAGATACAGTGTTGAGATCAGGAGAAGTGACAGTTTTGCTCTGCGCTGCACCAGTCACTGCATCAGGAATACTGCGTCCAGTTCTGGTCACCACAAGGATGCTGAGGAATTGGAAAGAGGGCAGAGAAGAGCAATACAGATGGTGATGGGGCTTGGAGGCTAAATCCTATGAACAGTTAAAAGACTGGAGAATGTTCAGTCTAAAGAAGAAAAGCTAAGGGAAGGCGTGATAGCAGTCTTGCAATACTTGTGTTGGCAGAGGGAAGAGGGTGGGGATTTATTCTCCATAATGCCCAAGGATAGGGCAAGAACCTACAGGTGGAAGCTTTACAGAGAGAGATCCAAATTCAGAATAAGGAATTTCTTGAGAATGAGAACTATTAAGCAATGGAACAGCCTGCCTCCTGGAGTCATGGATGCTGCTCCACTGGAAATTTTCAAGCAAAGGTTGGCGCTTTTTTGTTTTTTTTGGAATGGTCTGAGGATTCTTGCCCTGCGTGTGTGGTTGGATTAGAAGACCTCCAAGCTCTCTCTGATTCCTTGAAGTCAGTGATAATTGTCTTGGTCAGGTCACATGTTTGTCTTGGTCTCACCTTTTTGGAGTATGGGCATAGCAATCCAGTTCAAGTGCAGTCCTTAAGTATATATATACACACCCACACAAGTTCCACAACCTAGGCAAAATCTTGAGAAACCAGAACTAGCTTTCCATTTGTTATCCCTTATGTTTCCCTTATGTGTTCTCAGATTAATTTCTCAGTTCCCCAACATGAACCTGAATTTTAATTTAGAAAGGATCATGTATTATATTGCTCCCAGTTTGCTTCGGTGTGCAAATCTTTTTTCCTTGGATCCCTTCTCTTCCATGCTCCTTGAGTAGGGACAAGTAGGGGATGGCAATGGAATAGAATACCGAAACTATCCATTTCCCTGAATTGCTAGCATTTACTTTAATGTCCATAAAGACAGCTGCACCATTGAAGAAAGTGATGGCCTTCAAATTGGAAGCACAAGAAGCATCTGAGTAAGTAAGAGCGATCAAAATAGAAGTACATGAGATCACACCAGCAGAAAGGGTGACTGTGGCCAAAGCGAATATATAGAAACCTTTTCTAACCTGACTGTTGGCACAGGCACACTACAGCACTAGAGGCATGTCACAGAAGTGATGATTGATGACATTGGAACCACAGTGGCGTAGCCAGATTATTTTGTGCAGTGTTATGATAACTTTCAAGACACACGAGGTGGCTACCAATTTCACACCCATATTCTTGGATGCAAGTTTGTGGCAAAAGAGGGGATGAATATACTGATCCTGAGCTATGGTAACAGCAGCAACATGTGTTCCATGAAGATCAGAATAGCCATCTGGGCAAAATATCTCAGGTAGGAGATGGGCTTTTCTATTGAGGTACTCAACAAGCAGCCCAAAAGTAACAACTGAGGAGTAGCAGGCACTGGTGAAAGAGAGGATGCCAAGGGAGAAATACAAAGGAGCATGAAGGTGAAAGCCTCAGTCAAGGTAATGATGACCAGGTAACCTCTCAAGGTGGCGATACACATCAAGAAGATCCCAAACAGCAGATTGGTCTGTGAGTCACCACAAGTTGAAATGGGTCAATGTGATGGTATTCTGCATGGGATAGGGTGAGCATGGACTTTTCAGTTTAGAAAAATGCTGGTGGCTTGGCTGGCAGAATAATAACATTCTCTGATTGTCTTACTCCTAATTTGCTCTCCGATGACATACGTATCTGTTCTGAACTGTTCACTCCCTGCAGCAGCCTTTCCACATCTGGTGCTGCACAAATGGGTGGCTGTCAGTTCTCAGAGATGTAGCCTCAGACCATCTGTAGGACTCTAGAATAGGAGGAGGCTGCCCTACACCCCGCCTGTTGGATTCAGGTGCTCTTGCGCAACAGAACAACCCAGTCAACAAACCAGCCAAATTATTCATGGTGAGTAAAAGGTGTAGAATTTCTTAGTCAATAGCACAACTGATAAGGGGAGGAAGAAATTCCTTTCTGGCTGCATATAGAAATATATCCTGTCCCCAGCACAAAGCCTGTTGTCCTTTTACATGGGAAGTTATCTTGGCCAAGTTATGCAGCTATTCAGGATAAGAAGGGAGTTTATGCGGATGGCCATTGTGGCTCTGAAATGTTTTCTCCAAGGTTCTTTTATTGAATTGTTGATAAGGAAAGGAGCTGTGCTAGGCTGCCCCCAAAAGTGGAAATTCTAGAAATGGGGCTCTTATCCCCTATTGGAAAGCTGCCAAACGGCTCATTTAAGCTGACCTCTTTTCCCTGGGCTGTGAAAGCAAACATCCACTGTTCCATTTGGATTGGGTAGACAACTGCAAAGAGGTTTCCAGGTTTTTAATATGTTTTGTTAGTCCCGAGGCTTTCAGTTTTTCAGATTGTTTATTTATTCTAATTATTTTAGAAGGCCACCCAACTTGTACTTATGACTCCATGTGGCTAACATAGGATTAGAGAACCACAAATAAACAGCAGAAGTTTGTACAAACCTAAATTGTGCTTGAGGCCTAGAACCCAGCTCCAACAAATGCAGAAACACCTAAGAACAACTTCTTTGGCATCCTGGCCCAGTGCCTGGTGCTTTAATGCTTTGCAAAAAGCAAGCAGGGTCAGAGCTATATGGCAGTGTTTCTCAACCTTGGCCACTTTAAGATATGTGGACTTCAACTCCCAGAATTCCCTGGCCAGCATGCTGGTAGGGAATTTTGGGAGTTGAAGTCCACATATCTTAAAGTGGCCAAGGTTGAGAAACACTGCTATATGGGTTTTGGAGGTATGCTGAAAAGAAAGCCAGAATCTTGGCCAGGAACACAACAAGGTCATGAATATAGCAAGAGGCAGGAATGAGATGCATGGAACAACAAGCCAAGAACCAGATGCCGGCACCTGAAAGGCGGCCACAGCATGGTTTAAATTCCCTCTTGCCAAGAATGTACAGCTGCAGCTATTGTTGCACAGCTGCTGCACAGATTCATTGCTCACCAGGCAACCACTTTGGTGAAGTGCAGAGTCTTCATGTCATGGCTTGGGAAGTCTCCCGTGCCTCTTGACAACTGGGTTGGTTAGGGAAATTTCTTTGTCGGCTGAGGAGGGGCCTGGCATGGTTGTGTGTGAGGAGGTGGAGGGTTCTGGAGTGACCAGCTGGCCTTGATCATCCATGCCTCAGAGCCTGTTCCTTGAGCCGTGACACCCAAGACCATAAGCCTGGAGTATTCCACTGCCAACGTGTCCACATAGTCAACACAGGGAAGTTGCTACACAGCAGGAAGGCCAATACTGTAACAACTTTACAAACAGGGACTCACATCCAGTTATCTTTGGAGCAGGACCTCTGAAAACCCCAGAGTATCCTGGATGACTATAGTCACTTCAACACCCCTGCCCTGGGGTTTTGCTGATGCTGCAGCAAGTCCAAACAGGCACATTTCCAAGAAGGGAGGCTCCTCCCTGTGCCCATGCAGATCTTGATAATATACACCAGGTCAGCCCTCTCATCTGTTATTAAATCCTGGATGAGAGAGGCTTTAGCCACCAAAAACCTGAGCCTCTGAAGATTTGATGACTGGATATGTCTGGAATGCAGAATCAGTAGGAGACAATGAGACTGCATTGCCCAAGAATGGGCCCTCCTCTGTCTCCCCTCATATTTCCTTCTGCCCTGATGCTACAATGTCCCCCAACCCCTGTCAATCTTCCTCCAGATCAAAGAGCCCCATTATACATGCTAGTTGCACAGCCAACTCACCAAAGAATTAGTCCAGTTCTCTGGGACAATTCTAAACCAGCAACCCGAATCCAGAACAGCCTCTTTCCACCATGCCAGCAATTCAGACACATATCCCACCCCTCCAAATCCTACTTGCTCTCACAGGCAGCAGGAGGTACAAATCTCCTCAAGCCTCCATAATCTGAGAAAAACTAAGGGTAGCCATTGCTCCCCTCTGACTCTCACCCAAAGGCAAAGAGTATCACCTCAACTGCTTTTCTCAGTTCAATCCAACGTGATCTGCTCTCTCCACGTGCCAGGCCTTTGGGTTGTAAAGATTAAAATACTCAAAGAGCATCTTTCCAATGAGGAATGTCTGTGACACCTGTTCTGTCCCCTCCAAGTTCAGTCATCATGTGGCAAGGACAAGGTTGCCTCCACGTGACAAGTCCTGCAGCATCTGCAGGATTCAGGTCATCCCAGTAACATACCTACTGGCCTGCTCCAGCTCCCAACACTGCTGGGCAATGACCTTTGGGTGCCCACAACCTCTGGAACACCAAGGTTGGGCATCCCTGGCTCACCATCCCCACCATCACTCAGCGGGGAAGTCTGCAGCCACTAAAGATCCCACAACTGCTTCCTGATCTGAAATACCGCCTGGTCCCAGAACACTAGAAACTCCTTCCCTGCCCCCATGCCACACCACCAAGCCCAAAACAGCACATTGCTGAGCCACAGCAGGCAGTGAAACAACTCTGCCACTTCTCCAGGTAGCTGGGCAGACTCCAGCTCAGTCCAGGACAAGATGGAACACCAACCATCACCAGTGTATTCTTCCATGATTACTTAAAAGCTGCTCAGAAGACTCTGATAGTGCTGAAGTATGCACCATAAATCTCCTCAACACTGACTTCCAGTCCTGGGGAAACCCCCCACCCAGCCAATTTTCCCCACTTCTTCCCCACTTGCACCAACCACAATCAATATACTGCAGTCACCAATTCCCATAGACTATCACTTGCATACCTCTGACCTTAGCATCTTTTAAATCAATCAATCAAGTCAATACATAAGTAAATATATATTGGTCCTTATATGTTGCCTATATCCAGAGATGGTATCAGTTCCTCCTTATGGTAAAGTTAAGCAACTCAGTGCCTGTCCAGATGTTTAGACATCAACCCTATCAATCCCTCGGTTGGAGTTTAAGAAGTCAAAACATCTGAAGATCAACACATTGACTGCTTGTGCCCGGGGCAGAGGTTCATATGGGTGGCAATGTTATGTGTGACTGCAAGCCCTGATATTTGGGGGTCTGGGGACTCTTGCTCATACCTTCTTTAAACTTACCAGGCTAAAATAGCTTTACTACTGCCCATGACACTGGGAATAGAATGCGTTTGCTTTATGTCCATGGAATTTCCCCTGTAGCTTTGTTGCATTTATGAAGCAATATCTGGGATTCATCTTGCCTTTGCTTCTTCAGGCATGTCTTGATCTGCAGTTCTTCTCACCTGTTAGGTAGCCATTGTGACTGCATTGTGATCATTCCAAGCACAGAAGCTTGGATTCCAGCAGGTTTAATGTGCTTGTGTAGGGCGGCCAATCCCTTAGTACATGTATATTAGCATATTTTAAGGATGAACTGGAAAGGGGTGTTTTTATTTGCGATGAAGATTAACTTACTGAAGCAGATTTTCAGTACACAGCATACAGAATCTGAATACTTATCTAGCCAAATAAGCACTGCTCTAATTGACAATAATTCTGCCAGATCCCAGGCAGAGATGTTTCCAGGCCTTGCTGACGACCACAATCTGTTTAATTGGAAATGCTAAGAACTGAAGGTGAGCTTCTCTTCCAAGAAGCATTGGCTCAATGACTGAGCGTTGTCCTTCTCTGCATTTTATGCACAGTTCTTATAGCCAAAGAACGGTGCTTCCATTCTAATTCAGAAAATGCGAGCTGCATAAGCTGGAGCAGAAAACTGAGGAAAGTTTATTATACCTGCAATTTCCTTGATAGCCTGTAACTCACATACTTTTTTCTGTAAGGTTTCTAGATCTCACGCACACAAAAACTTTTGACTGAAGTCTTTGGCATAAAGACTTTAGTCAAAAGGCACGATGATGATGATGCCGATGATGCCGATATATAGAGAATAATATAGAGAATCAGAATTAAGATTGTGTAAAAGATAAAAAGCAAGGAAAGCTGTTCTTCCACTCTGTGATTACCTTCCTGCACAGTAACCCTACAACTGATGCAATATTTGGCTTTTTCACTGTTGATATATGCAGGAACTTACCAATTGCTTGTCCTGTATTGACTGTTACCTTGTAGAGGTTCATAGTGTAGAGATTACCTTGTATACGCACATATACACACATATATTTAATTGCTGGCCCAACTCAGAAGACTCTGCATTTATAAGTTAAAACAATAAGCAGCAATAAAGTAGATCAAAATTATAAAAACAACAGTTCCAATAAATCAATAGTAATAAGAAATTAACCTTTCCCCTAAGATGGATGCCAATAAAACTTAGTTAGGTTGAAAGTCTGGAGAAAAAACCTGTCTTTCCAGATCTTCTAAAAACTGTCAGGGGGTAAGGAGTTCCAAAATGTGTAGGCCGCAACAGAGAAGGTCTGTCATTTTGCCCATATCTTCCTCACATCAGAAAGACGGGGACTCTTAACAGACCTTCAGGAGATGTTCTGACTGGCTGAGAAGATTCAATTCTGGCAAGTCTGTGCCATATTTAAACTTCCCACCGGATCAAGAATTCTGTATCCTTTGCAGCCTATGTCATAGCCAGTGAAAATTTCCTTTTCATGTCTGCAATTTAGTTTGCTTCTTTTCTCTTTGGGTACATAGGCGTATGTCTTTGAACCAAACACTTTATTATGCTTTATATTCTGTTTCAAATCCTTTTAGCCTTTTATGAATAGTCTGTTCTGAATGTAAGTTGCAGTTATGACTGCTTCTTCCCAGTATTGGGAGTATTGCTCCCAATTCCCCAGTATTGCTCTGGCAATCTAGCTTATTGAAGGATGCTTCTAATAATTTGCAATAGCTTTTTTATTCTTGCTTTCTACTCACAATTTTGTCCTGGATAAAAGGAATCATTTTATTATATCTGATTCCCTGTTCTCAGATACTGCTCTCTTTCCCGTATATTTGCTCCATTATTAGTGCACAGAGCCTTAGGTTTTCTTCCAGGTGGATTTCATACTTGGGAAATATACTCTTTCAGCTTTTTCAATACTTCACTCTTCCGTTTTAGAAGTTGGGTGAAAAATACTTTGAAGAGTCATCAATAATTTTTAGAGGAAGTAGACCTATTTTTTGGAGGGTTTAATTTTAAAAAGCCCACACAAATCTGAATGGACTAATTCCAGTGGAGCTTTTCATTGTTTTACCTTAGACAGACATTAGGTGGCTCAAGCTGTATTTAATTCAGGCACATGTGAATTAATTAATAATTTCTCAAAGTTTCTTTCATTAATTCTGAACTACTTCTATGGCCAAACTGCCTATGCCACAATTTTATGCAGTCTTTATGAAATAATTCTTTCACGTTGTTTAATCCCCGGGTTAAGGGTGAAACTTGATAAAGACAATCTTCTTCCAAAAATCTCTTCCCGATCAGTTTTTCATCTTTATAAATCAAGCGGTAGTTTTCTTTGGAAATGATCTTATACCTCCACCTTACGCCTGTTCTTACATTTTGGAGATTGTTCTCTAAATATGGTACATAATAGGCTCCATAAATTATGACATCTTGATTCTGCTGGATTTTATTGGAATTTACTCTGCATTATCCTGCAATGCATAGCTTGGTCTCTCCCCTCCCTATCCCTGACCTTCCCCAAAAGGTAGACCTGTTTGCAGATGACTCATTCCTTTGTCATTTGTCTTTTTCATGCATCCTTCGAATGGTTTTGCTACATCTCTCTTAAGGCAGTCCTTGAAAAACAGATGGCTTCTACAAGAAAAGCACTTCTTATCTGCTACTTTGTATATTACTTCTAAGATTCGGTCTCTGCTTTCTGAAACTGAACATTTGCAGATGTTCTTGAATAAAAATCAAGCTTAGATTTTCTTTTGTTTGAAGAAAATTAATAGGGAGACAGATTGTGAAGAAGTAAGTCTAAATTAACTACTTTTGGCAGAATTGCATTTTGACTTTCCAACTGAATTTACCGTTGGCAAGAAAAAATGTATGCAGACAAATCTTTTTTATTCTTGTTATAGCTACAACATCAACGAAACACATGAAATCATACTGTTCTGCTGAGATGATTCTTTTGATCCATTTTTACCCATTTGGCTGCTATGACACAAGTGCAACCAACATTTACTTTTATCCCAAGCATACTTATGTTCTTCTATTGCAAGCTAAGACTTCTAATTTAGAGGTTACCTTGCAAGCCAATGTGCTATTGTCTCCATTCTCAGAGATTCATGCAGTATATTGACACAAATTGACACTTCAGAATGTAGCTGGAATACTTTCTGGATTGATTTCTTTTAATAAGCATTTATGTGTTTTGTAGAGCACCTTTGATCCTCTTAGGGGTTCCTCAGAAATTAAGGCTCCAAAGATCTTAAGAGGTACCACATGCAGTTCTCATTCAGAATAATTTCCATGGAATCATTAGGCTCAGCAGGAATTTATGGCTTGGCATCAGATAAAGAAGGTGATGATCCTTTGAGGTGATAGTTCAAACTGGTTTGTAAGTTCATACACCAAAGGTGATTCTGACTAACTGCCCCTCCCACATGAATACAGTCCGTGAGTGACAACATAAACTGGTTTAGTCCACATTCCCTCCCCATGTGTTATTGATACAGCTGTTCCTGAGTTTCAGCTGTATGATATATGGATTTTTTTTTCCTTTTCCTGTCTTTGTATGGCTTTCAATCAAATCAATTCCTAAGCCCCATAGGACACAGATGTGTCCTTTGGGAAAAAGCCATGCATATCTACAATTTTAAATAAGATTCATCTTTTTCCCCCAGGACTGTTTCTCATCTATGGTGCCTGTGGATTTGTGTATCAAGAAGGCAGTTTTGTGCTGAAACTAGATTTTAAAAGGGAGCAAAGAGCTGACCATGTTCCATGTACAAAATCCTATTGCACAGTCCCGAGTTGTCCTTGGCTGATCTCAGAAATTAAGAGGGTCAGACCTGGTTAGTACTTAGATGGAAACCACCAAAATTCCAGGGTGATAGGCTAGGCTGAGAAGTCAAAAAACATTCTGGGAAAAGGCAATGGCAAACTGCTTCTGCATCATAGCCAAGCCACCTTCATGGATGTGTTGAAAACTTCATTAGCAACCAAATTCAACTTTAGGGAGAGTTTATTTTTAAGAATCTAATAGAGATCAAGAATTTATGTCTCTCCAGTGACTTCCTGCCAAAGGAACCTATCTCTAATAAATATTGGCATCCCTGAGATAGCTTACTACTCTGAACTGCAGCTGTAACAATATGATGCCTGTGTTTTTGTAGATATTTGAGGAGGATCCTGCAAAATGCAGACCACTGTGTGTGTGTGTGGGGGGGGGAGTACACACACATTCACACTCTTCACAGCACTTTTGTGAAATTAATTTGTACTACCCAGAGGAGAGTTATTATAAAGAAATAATGATTTATGTTTCTTCTCAGTCCATAGAGCTTTTCTGTTTTACTTGTAAGTCTATAGAAAAATAGAACACTTTGATTAATAGCTTTTCTTTAATCTTTGTTGTGATGATTTGTGGGGGTAGGGTGGGGAGAAAGGCATAACTTTGCATTTCTCCAGAGTCTACCTTCAGTTTTCTTGGGAATCAGCCTTAAAATGCCAAGGGAGGTTTTGTTTTGTTTTTAATAAACATTCCCCTGTTTATTATCATTCTTATAATGATGGGAAGTAGGAGGGAGAATATAGAAAGGGAAGTATGGAATATTTCTTTTTCCCCAGAGCAAGAAAGATGATGTTTGCTCGCTCTGGCAATCAAAGGAAATGCTAACAAGGCTTTCACATTTCACCATTATTTGTGAAAGGTAAACAAGCAAGAAGTAGGAGAACATTTTAAAAATCCAGAAGAGCCATTTATCTTTCCTTAAATGTTAGTAAAATGCTCCTAGAGTTTTGGTGTACTTGTTAAAAGGAGGAGGGGTTTGGAATGAATCAAGTAGAGCATGAGTTTGGAGCTGGAAAACTAGCTGGCATGGAGTAAAAAAGGACAAGTGAGGAAGAATACAAAAGGTAAAACAGCCTAAAGAAAAATTGAAGGAAAGTAGCAAAGGGAAGCGAAAGAGCAAAAAAGGACAAGAAACAGACTATGAATTCTTAAAATTGTGCAAGAAACTAATCATTAGGGTTTTTTCCACACTGTAGCCTGCAAGTCCAGCTGTCTGTATCTTATACATAAATTGGCCAGAAATGAATCCAGTTGGAGAGAGCCTTTTCCAGATTTCTAGCTGTTCTTCCACTCTACCCTCTGTGAGGGCTGGGTGTTCCATTCGGACTGTGAATTGGGGGGTTCCCCTGCTTCTTGCCTCCTTCCACCCCTGCCAGAAAGGCAGCTACCAATTGTTTTTCCTTCTGTGGGTGGGACTCTTGAGGACTATCAGAAAAACAAAATGGAGACAACAATCTGACAGTTCTTTTTTTTTTTTTTTACATTTGGGTGAGAGGAGAAAACGTGACAGAACTCTTACCTATTTCATCCCCTTAAAAGAAAAAAGAAAAAAAGGATCAACATTTCATCCTTTCACTACCGGTCCTGAAAAAAAAGTTCCCATGTAGCACTCACTACAGAATGACTTGAAGGCAAAGAGCAGGGATGAGGATGAGGAGTCGAGAGGTTCACACGCACTAACTGGAATGGAGGCATTCATGTAAGACTGAATGACTAGCAGCAAGTGGGCTGGGGTGCCTTGCTGGCATTGATGGAGAAGGAAAAGACTACTTTTGATGCAGGGACAGAAATCTCAGGTGGAGCCACCTCCCCAGCGGCCTAGGGGCAGGCTGGAGATCATATCATAAGCTCCTGCCCTCCCAACATGTAGGTGGCACATCCTTGTACTGGAGCAAGCAGGAAGTATGGATGAGCCCTCAGGGGCAAAGAACAGAACCTCTCAGGCTCTTGAAATCCGATCTATCTCTCATCTCTGTCTCCCAATCATCTATCTGTCTCTCTGTCTATCATCTACCATCCATCCATCCATCCATCCATCCATCCATCCATCCATCCATCCATCCATCCATCCATCCATCCCCGTCATTAGAATTGTTTTATATTATATATAATTGTAAGTGTCTTACTGTTCAGGTAAAAAGCATAGCAGTATTGATAGAACCTTGAAGTTACAACAATTCTTGGGGGAAAAAAGAAGTATTTCCATTGCTAATTAAAAGCTAAGTGCAAGTCCATAACTGGAGAGGAAAGAAGAGAGGGTCGAAAGGCCCCACGTTTTTGTAATCCATCCCCATTTCCAGGTGCTGTCATGTTTGATTGTTTATCTGTTTTGTCCGGTTGTCCCATTGTTCCTTCATTCCTGCACATATCTGATAGAGAATTTTTTAAAGGAATCATCCTATCCTGCCCAGCCTTTACTTGGGTAAGCAGAGTTTGGGAGTGCTCCCTCCTATTGTTTCCAGGGCACTTTGGCCATTCTATAGTCAATTTCACCATCTAATGAGAGAACCCAGTCTAGATAATTTAATCATTTCTTAGTTTCACAATGCTGACAGCAAACCTCTAGCTAGATTTCCCGTGGTTGTATGAATAGTGTTGCATGCCCTTCCCCTAGCAGCATCCCATCATTAAGACTTATAGTACTATAGTTTTTGAACAGATTTTCCTTAGTAATGCAGGAAAGTCTTTTTTATGATGGGTCTTTGAGGCAGCCAGCAAGAAAGAGAGGATATTTGTGGGGAAATAGCACTAGAGAATGGGCTGGAGCATGGGCCATGTGTCCTGTGAGTCGGGCAGTTATCGCAGGGATGGGATAGAACACCTGGGTAGAATCACTTTTCCCCACTTCCATCGTTCTTAAGAAAACATTTCTTGGCCATTCAGTTCTTTCAGTTCGCCTTTCATCAGCACATTTCATCAGCTTCTGTCTCCCTTCTCCAATGCACTGAGTTTAGTTGGCTTTTGAGTTCTCTCTTTACATTCTTCCTCTGAACTTTTTTGCCTGATGATGACTCTGGCAATGAAGCCTGTGAACTTTTTTTAAAAATGACAAATTCAACTGTACAGAATTTCATCTCTTTCATCTGTGACAGAGATAAGGATGAGATGCATAACGTGTCACTTGCGACATCTTGCAAAGGCATATTCTCCAAAGGATGATTCTGTTATCCTGCTGCTGTTGGCCAAGAGAGGAATTGTCCTGTTAACTAATATCTGTGGCTGAAATCAGTCAGAGGAAGGAAGGGATAAACCATGAGTCTGTCAGACCTTATTTGGTGTGCCGATAATAAGAAGAATGGCTGCTGATGCTTCCACTGCCTTACTCAGGACTGAGACACCACACCTACCTTTCTTCTTGACACCAGTAGCACAGGAAATGCTTGCCAGGGAGCATCCCGCTACAATTAGTCATTTCATTTTGCAGAACCTTGAAAGATTTGCAAAATTCCATTCAGTTCTTTCAGTTCATCTTTCACCAGCACATTGCATCAGCTTCTATCTCCTTTCTCCAATGCACTGAGTTTAGTTGGCTTTCTATCTTTTTGTTCCTATCAATTTGTTTCAGGGTGGCGTTTGATTTGTCTAATCCACTATAAAGATAACTGGCAATTGGCTGGAAAGGGTGTCAAGCTTCATCCAATAGGCAGGAATGAACCCCATTGACCAACTCACAAGAAATCCCATGAATAAAGATAGTAATATTTATTGAAAAAAGTAGGAAACCATAACAACAACAAATCAGCAGCTACAGTGATTTAAGAACAAGCTCTGTATATAGAAACAAAGTTCAAATCTCTTACATTTTGTTTTCCTTCCTGCCCAACCTAACTTCTTCTTTTTTGGAGGTGGCTGGCTCGTTTCTAGCTGTTTTTGTGACTGTCCAATCTGGTAGCCTGTGTTGTTCCCTGCCTCTGTGAGAACTGACTCTTGCAGTGGGCTGCTGGAATTTTGTGTTTGTATGCTGCCATTTTAAATAAGCATAAGTTTTTAGGGACTATACTTTCTGCTTCTTAATCATAATAAACCAAAAATAGAATCTGGCCATACTTCAAGTGGTGATTCTAGAAGAGGTCATAACTTCTGTGTAGGTTGTCAAATATTTTCAGTTCATGGAGGTCATCTGCCATATTCTGTTCTGGGCCAAACTACACTCAAGTCCTTTCTCCAATTCATCTCTGATAATGTGTAGCTTCTTTGCCTCCTTTGGTTTAGCTACCATTGCCACTCTTCCCTCATCTCCTACCTCTACCTCTAGATATTTTGGATTACATCTCCCAACGTCCCTTTCCATTGTTCATGCTGGGTGTAACTGATAGACAACCTGTCCATCTGTCTCCATCCAGGGTGCAGCTACTAAGCCCACATCTCTCTTCCTGAAAGAGCAGCTCACCTGAAGAATTCTTTAGTCACAGCAACCTCTACTATGAAATTTCCAGGACATGCCCACAATGTTTTCTTTCAGCCTTTCTCAGTGCACCCTGCTAGCTGGCTTCATGTTGTTAAAAGCTGTGAGAGGTATTGCATTCTAAAACTTGAGACTTATTCTCAGCCATCAAAGAAGAAGAATATTCATTTGTTTATGGAACAGTCATTGCAGAACACTGCAGAAAACCTAATAATGGATCCTTTTGTTGCAATCAGGATGACCAAACTTACAATGGCTATGCAGAAGCCTCTCTTCTACAGCAAGTAAGCCAAACATAATACAGATACTGTAGTCCCTGGGTTAAGAACACCTGGTTTAAGGATGACCCTTAAGAACAGAGACTATTGTAGCAAAATTTGAGTTAAATACACAATGATCTGACTTCAATACACAATGGTTTGAGTTAATTTCACAATACTACTTACATGATATTATACAATAATACTGTTCTGGCTTACATACAAATTCGACTTAAGGACAGACCTTGGGAATGGAACTCATTCTTAAACTGGGGACTGTCTGTACAGTGTTTCCACCAGGGGGGGGAAAAGTGCATGTACCAGACCAGTTAGTCATGACTTCCAAGGTTGTTTTCATTTGTTTTTACAAAGCCTAGTCTGGATTACTCTGAAAAAAATACCCACAGTTCTAAATGTAAGAAAAGAACCAAAAGGAATGATGTCTTGTAACTATAACTTTTTAAAATGAGATGCTGCAAGAATTCAGGTGATAGGCTGTCAGCCCTGCAACATAGACCAGGCTAAGAAATAGACACCACGTAGACCTAAAGCTACTTTTATTAGAATAGCTATAGTAACAGAATCTTACAAGTCTGAATGCGCTTCCCTTCCTCCTTTTATCTTTTATCCTCTTTTATCCTTATGTGAACTGGAGGTGGGGGCGCTGCTGTCTGAGGCATTTTTGTAAACTACTTTCTTGGTCTGGGCTCAAGCCTCATTTATCTGATTGTTGCCTTGGTCCTTCAAAGCCACCTTCTATATCAACTACATAACCTTTACAGACATTTGAGCAAAAATAGTTTCAGGCACCTGTAATATTTTAAAGCTGGTATCAGTAATACAGTATATATGACAATCCCATAAATAAAAATCATACAACTGTCTTAAACTTTGGAGTCCTTGGGGTTCTCTGAGCTTGGTTCTTTTCTTGCAAATGTTTTGTTACCCGGCTAGGTAACATCTTCAGTGCTAAAATGGGGTGGGGTTTGCTCTCTGTTTATAGACTGTGGCCTGCCTTGCCAGTGTTGGTGGATTTTTTTTTTTTCCTGGTCATTCCTTGATTGTCTTAAACTTTCACCAAAATCTGGTGGTCTCATGTGAGATTTAAAGTTTGGCCTTTTCTTTTTCCCTCACTTCTTCTACTGTGGCCATTTGTATGATGTTGCCTATATCAGAAAAGGTGGTTGTTTTAAAATTATTTCAAACCTTTTACATATTTGTTAGCTAATTCTAAAATAATGGGTTATTACAAAGGTATGCATATGAATAGGGGAGATATAAGCAGACACAAGATGAACTCATAGAGTTAAGATCAAGTAAATACATAGTAATGTACAAGTAGATATTTGGTTTGCATCCCCAAAAAGTCATATTCCTAATGTCTCTCCCTCTATCTCTACACGCACACACAACCTTCCACTAACAGGAGAAGATAGGTGATAAAGTTAAGTAACATCACAGCTGCAAGCAGCCATAGTTTCAAGTCCCGTTAGAAACAGAAGCTTCTGGCTGTGTTGCATTTTGCTTTGGAGCTACATGTCAGGCATGGAACAAAATGAGAGGTAACTTGTCAACGTCACTGTAGGACATCAAAGCCCTTCCAGGCAAAGGCAAGCTGATGACTCAGCAGGCAAACTATTAGAGCAATTGGAGTAGCACTGCAGCTTCTGGCCAAGAGCACTTGATTGGGGAAAGAAGTTGTATACAGCCTTTTTGTCTCCCCACCCCTGCAGTTTTACATAAGATGGACCTACTTTCCAATTAAGGTAACTGGGAAATTGGTCTGTGTGAGTTTATTATCTTCAGGCAACATCCTGCAACCCTCTGAGGTCCCCAGCTGGTTATATCAGCAGCTCTGAGGCTTTTCTGTCACTGCCACCACTAACCTGTTCAGTTTGCCTTTTGAGACAGATGGAAGCATGACTTGATGCATGCAGAATCTGGCTGTGGTGATCCCTTGTGTGATTGCTGCTTTGAGTGGGTTGGAAAGATAGGCATCAGTGACAGGGGCCGCATGCAGCACGAGTGACGTGTTAATTCTGAAGGTAGCAAAGTGAGAAAGAATGGTTAAAGGAGGATGTAAGTAGAACCTTTCCCTACAACGCAAAGATAATAGCTGATAATGATGATAATTGTCTGAATCTTTTATTGACTAGACTGAGGCTAGTGTAATAGATCAGAAATGCTGTGCTGCTCTAGTTACATCTCACTAAGTGGAAAACTGACTCTGTTTAAGGTATGTGACAGGAGTATCCTTTAAACTCTCTTTTCTTGACTTGTTATGAGATGATTGCATAAGATGATGATGATGATGATGATGATGATGATGATGATGATGATGATGATTTGGTATTTTTATGGCTGCTTAGGAAAGCATTAAAGGATTTGAGTAATCTGTAAAGTCTTGGAGGACCAAATCAGTCTCAGTGTACATGCTAAGAACTAGATGGATGGGAAGGTCTTCATTCCACAAAGTTGACATTCTTCTTTTATTTGCCCTCAAATCTATATCCTCCTGCACAAAGAGTTTGCTTTCCAATTATGTGGACCACTTTCGGCCCCTGATAAAACTAACCTCAATTTCTGGAAATAATGATTGTTACAGAATTAAGTGCATTACATTAGAAAAACAGAGATAATTCATCTGCAGATTATTGCATTTGTTGCTGCTGAATATTTTGGGTGGTTCTTTGTTTCAGACCCCCGGCATCTTGGTTATTATATGCCATTAGTCAGGAAAACAGAACAAAGTTTGGTGAAATTATGTGTGCATTCAGCTGTTACCATAGTCACTTTCACACACAAGGGAAACAGAAAATCTGCTTGTACTGTACTTGTTCTGAAAAAGTTATTTTTGAAACAGATATGGTCAAGAAAGAATGTAAGAGGCATGCTAGATCGGACCAAAAATCTACCTATTCCAGCTTTCTCTTCCCAAAATGACCATCAGATATCTACAGAAAGCTCACCAATAAATTGTGAGCATACTATCCCCTAGTGCTTGTGTTGCCAGCAACCGCTACTGAATAGAAATATATGCAATATTCCAAATACATAAATATGTGGCAGGGAAGATGACCTGGGACTATTCCTAATTATAATCTGAACAATATGTTATCTTTTGTAAGTTTCCCCTTCCAAATAACTCTGGAAAACTCAGTTAAGCACATATTAAAATACAGCTGTTGATGAGCTTAAGTGTCCTGAATTCTGGATTTTGACAAGATCTTTTGTTGAGCTAACTGAAAGTCCCTTTTAGGTCTGTGCACAGCTTGAGATTTGGTTCCAAAAAGTAGCTTCTGACAGCACAGGACACAAACGGGGCTGCTTTAAAATCCCATAAAATAGCTCCTGTATTGTAGTTTAAACAAAAATGCAGGCATGCCATCTGGAGCTGATGTGAGTAGCCACTCTCAATTTCCATTATTACTACAAAGTCTGAAGGTACACATTCTTCCAGACTTTCCTACTTCTATTCTATTCGTGTTTGTTCTTTCAGTTCATATCACTTTATTAACTGATGATCATATCATAGTTTTTTTAGCCTCAGAATAATACACTTTAAAAAGCAGCAGCAGCAGCAGCAGCAGCAGCAGCAGTTCTATCTCCATGTCCAGTCTACTTGTAAGTCTACTTATCAGTATTTTCCAATATGGAACTTACCAGTTGCATTGAATTTTAATTCCACAATCAACAAGGTACTCAGCAAGGCTGAGCAGCTTTGAGATGTGTGGAATTCAACTCTCAGAATTCCTCACCAGTGCGAAGTCTACACATCTCACAACTGCTCAGGTTGGGAGACGCCATCTGTAGGAATTGAATTCTAACACATCTCAAAAGTATCAGCTTAGGGATAACGAGTCTACGTGCCTGAGTACTTAAGGAAACTTGCTACTTAAAAACAAATGTCAAGACTGGGGAAGGAATTGTTTGGGCTATATGGTGACCAATAGGATTGGCTTTGTCCGAAATCTCTAAATAAGGTTTTATGTTACATCACAGACAGATGTAGATATTTCCATTTATTTTGATTTAGAGCTGATTCACATAAATTCATACAATTTATATGGTTTAACCTATAAAGCCTTTTGTACCTTGGCTCTGGATTACCCACAGGACCATATCTCCCATTAGAGTTGATCCAACCATTTTGATTGTGCGGGGACCTTCGCTTGTCTCCAATATTATCTGCTTTCTGGAAAAAGATGAAGACAGAGCTATTCAGGGGAGAGCTGGGCTTGGGGTCTGATGCCAAGCATTGTTTTTTAATTTGTACATGTATTTATAAGGTATCTTGTTTAGTATTTGTGTTCTGTTCACTGCTGTAAGTCTTCATGATTGCAGCAGGATATCAGTCTGATTACTAAATAAATGAATAAAACCAACTGGTCTTGAAATCCTGTTGAACAGCTCTTGTTACTACTCCAACTCAAACCTATCTTTGGAACACAGTGCAGAATATAATGAGCTATGATTTCATCATGTAAGCAAGAGCTATCCAGCATACCAGAGTAATGGAAAATCCCAAACTGACTTTAATATGTACATAATATTGTGAATGAAATGTGTACTTGTACCATGAGACTGATATAAGTCCAAGTTAATTCAGGTGGCTTTGTTCAAATCAAATAAAGTTGAAAACTGCATTGATGTTTTGAATGTGCTTATGGGAAGACCGAATGCTTTTTTCCCTAGTATCTCTATTCTCAAGCACATTTTGTTTCCCTCCTACTTCTTCCATTTCTTTTTGATACTGGCTGTAAAGACTGGACCAAGAATATGATGAATGACACCTCAGCCCCCAGATTCATGCTGCTTGGTTTTCCTGAGCTTCAGGAGTTCCAGTTATTCTCCTTTGTCATTTTCCTGTCCATCTATCTCTTCATACTCCTGGGTAATGCCTTGATCATTGTCCTCTCCCATATAGATGTGAGCCTGCGACTCCCCATGTACTTCTTCCTGAGCCATTTCTCATTTCTTGAGATGTGTTATACCTCAGTTACTCTTCCCCAGCTGCTGGGAAACCTCCTCAGGGCCTCCTGTGCCCTCTCCTTCTGGACTTGCCTCACTCAGATGTATTTCTTCTTTTTCTTTGGCTCCACAGAGTTCCTCCTCTTGGCTGCCATGGCCTATGATAGGTACTTAGCCATCTGCCACCCACTGCAATATCCAGTGCTCATGGACAGCCATGCCTGTGTCTGCCTCACCTTGGGTTCCTGGTTGACTGGCTTTTTGACTCCCTTCCTGCCCATAGCCTTCATTTCACAGCTGACCTTTAATAGCAGCAACCAGATCAACCACTTCTTCTGTGACACGGGGCCCCTGATTAAGCTCTCAACTGGAAATACTTTCATGGCTGACACAATGGTGTTCCTTGTCTCTGCAGTGATTGTTCTCATATCTTTCCTTCTGACATTGACTTCATATGCGCTGATTGTTTCAACCATCTGCCACATCCCTTCTGTGTCGGGAAGGCGCAAGGCCTTTTCTACCTGTTCCAGTCACCTCATGGTGGTTACCATCTTCTATGGTACGGTAATCTTCACATATCTTTGCCCACATTCTGATCAGACTTTTGAAATGGACAAAATTGTCTCCCTGCTCTATGCTGTTGTCACTCCAGTGTTGAATCCAATTATCTACACCCTGAGAAACAAAGATGTGAAAAGAGCTGTGGAAAAGGTCCTCAACCATGTAAAGCAGAGAGAGAAAGTAATCACTGCTAGATTGTCATAAGCCTCACCAGACAGAATTGACAGGCTGAGGGAAGGTTGTTGGGGGAAAAAATCTCTTTGTACAAAGGACTGTTGCTTTTAACTGACAATAAAGTGATATTCTTGAGTCTTTGTAAACAGCAGTCATTTTAAAATATTTTAAGCTGTGTATTAATGACATACACTGAGGAATTGTCTTCAGACCTGTATTATTGTTGGAGTTTATTTTTGTTGTAACAACTAGGGAAAAGTTCAAAGCCAAACAAGGAAGAGAGTCTGTCTTTTCTTGGAACAGAAAATATATTTTCTAATACGTTTGTACAGCAGTGACCCTTAGCCCAAATTAGCTTGATACCTCACTTGGGCATAATAAATGTACAACAAAGAACAGTCCAGTCTCTGGAATACCAAGAAGGGTGGAGTGAATTCCTAAGTTCAGACCGTATAAATACTGAGGTAATCTAAACAGTGGTGAACCTTGGGCAGAATTTAGAGGTGGATATCTGTGCCCCGCTCAGCAGAATATTTGTGGCTGTTCTAGATGTACCTTTTATCATAAGCTGGTGACAGTTATAGTAAGAGCTTTTAAGGAACGCTGCTGTTATTCAGGCTGCAAAGAATTGCAAAGGTTGGCTCTCCACCAATGAAAGGTTGTGCAGACATCCCCTAGAACAGGGTTCTTCAAACTGTGCTTCACAGAACCTGAGAGTTTCACAAGAAGTTGGTGGGATTCTTTGAGTGACTAGGGGGGAGTGGGGGAACACAGCCAATTTTCTATCAGTAAAGCTTTGTCTCCTATCAGGGGGTCTGGGAAATTTGTTTTTAACTAACAGGTTCTGTAGCTGAAAAGATTTGAAAACCGTGCTCTAGAAGATAATGTCCAACCCATTACGGTCCATTGAATAATTCCTGCTGCTATTTTAGTAATGTAAATAAAAGTGTCTTTCATTGTTATAGATTGAAGGAATGCTAATATTCTGATAGAAGGATTCAGCAAGTCAGCTGAAATTTTGAAATGTTGGAATGTTGCTTATTTATTCATTTTTAAAAGGCAGGCACGCAGGCACTACTGTGTTTGGAAAGGGGTGTTATGGAAGAAGGGTTAAGAAGCAAGAGAAAGTGAGGTGGGCAAAGCAAAGCTATATAACCTTGTTTGTGCCTTTTCTCACAACCTGTATTCTGGGGAAGGAATAACATAGGAGTCCTTTAGCTGTATTACCTAACAAGAGTGAATTGAGAGATGCATTGCAAGAAACAGTGCAGAATAGTGATTCGAGTGTTGGTTTGAAGACTGGGGAGAGGTGGGTTAAAATTTCCCTCTGCCATGAAGCTCACGGGGCAAGCTTTGGGACTAGTTATTCTTTCCTAACCTGACCTATTACACAGCACTGTTGTGGAAATAAAATTGAAAGGCAAAATCCTGGAAGGAAAAAGGGATAGAAACGCATGAAATAAATAAAATGAGTTCTTGTTTTAGCAAACACAATTGGGACTGGCAACTTGGTTGTTAAGCTAGGTGGTTACTAAGTGAAACTGCAACTGTGCTTATTATTTTACTTCAGCTTTCCTTTGCTTTACAGAACTGCAAAGGTCGTACATGTGAGGATTGGTCGCAAAGTTACTTTTTCCTTGCCATCATAACAGTGAACGATTGCTGTTCAAGGCAGTTGCTAAATGAAGACTACCTGTAAATGGTATAGCCATCAATCACTATCTACAGTTTGAGACAAATACAGGAAGCTATTCCCAATTATAATATAAGGAAGATATAGTAAAATTCTGCTCAGGGATTGCTTGGCTGCCATGGTTTGTATGTCCAGGACAAAGGCTGTAATTGCGTTTGGAATCTTGATTTCTAAACCCAGTACAGCCCTGCACAGATCACAGGGGACGCTGCATGTCCTTTCTTTTTTAAACTCCTGCAAGGAAGGAGAGAGGTATGCTCGTCTATCGTGTAGCAAAGAGGATTTCGCTAATGACTGCTACCCCAGTAACTGGTGCCAGGGACTGAGGTTCGGGTCTGCCAGGAAGGTGCACTCTTTCACTGAGCAACAATTCCTCCATAGTAAAGTTAGGGCAAAACAGATTCCATTTTGTGGTTAGTGCCAAAGTGGCTCAGAAGGAAGCCTACACACACACAGACGTGTATGTATGTGTATACACCCACACATACACCCACAATATTTGTGCTGCCTTTTTGCATTTTTGGGGTGGTTGATGAGCTTCGGGGGTCAAATGGGAGCTGTAAGCCTTGTAAATCCTTACAGTGCTCATTTGCTCCCTGAACCCTCTTTACAAAAAGGGCCCGATCCTTGACATGGTGCGCAAGGTCTGGCATGGCCCTTGAGCTGATGGCTGGCACACATCTCCGGTCTAGAATAATAGTAAAGGAATGAAGGAAGACTTGGCATGGGTGAAAGGTTTAGCCATGCAAATTTCTATCAAGTAGTGTCTGAAGATGCCATCACATTCCCTTGCAGTCTTCTCTATTCTTTTCCCCTGTGAATTACTACTTGGCAGCAAGATCGGGGAACTTGTTAACTCAAATAAAACTTGTTTATTCCTTTTTCTATCTCTTTAGAGACTTGTCTCTCTGTTCTGGCTCTAAATCACAACTCTATAATTCTCTTGTTGATTAATATTTTTAATGCAGTTATTCATCACTGAGGTTATCAAAGTCAGTGAAGCTTATTAAAAAAAAAAAAGAATCCCATATGAGTAAGAATTCAGTCTTGTTCAACTTGGTATAGTATCAGGTATCCAGGGCTGCAGTTCCGCTGATCTTTGACCAGTATGACTCTTGGCTTTAGATGACAAGCGTCATAAAGCATTTCCACACAGCTATATACCTCCCTCCTCACACAGTCTTCTGCAATTTCACACCAAATGTGGGGTGGCCTATACAGAGAAGTTATATGCTGCCTGTCATTTGTCACGTAGTCTCCCAGACAGACAAGCTGGTGCCTGACAAGTAACTGGGGTGAAACAGATAAGAGTTTTCACACATAGAGAATTTCTCATGGTGGGAGGAGATAAAGTTGAAATGGATAAGAGCTGTCAGGAAGGGAGAGCTTTCACTGAAGTCTGGGGGAGATGTAAAAGAAGACTGCTAGCAAACCAAGTTGAATTTAGATAGTATTGGCTACTGAAGATTTGCTGGTTCCAGAGTAGAAGGGAGAACACTGAAATCTGTCTTGATCTGGATGAAGAAGAATGTCACAAAAATGGAGGAGAATCAGATTTTAAGAGATCATGTCTACTTAGCACAGATGTCCAGAAGGAGAAGAATATTGGAAGAAAGAAGATCAACATGCTACTAAACATAATTAATGCCCTTGATTAACTCTAAGGAGGGAATTTAACACAGATATGCACTCGGCTACATTTTAAAATAGACACTCTAAAATAGACATATTGCACTAATTTTGCAGGCAAAAAACAAGTTAACCACTAAATTATGAGCGCAATTAATGTCATAAAGTGATTTATTGCTTTTACTGCATACCAAGCTTGGTTTAGAAGTCAGATGCATGTAGGAGAGGAGAAATCTATTTGTATATCTGCTTGAGTTAAAATGCTGATTCCATGAAAGAGAATCCAATGCTTTCTACCTTGAAATATCACAAATAAAAGGAAAAGAGTTCAGAAGAAATGTGGATCCTGAGAAATGAACACCTGCACCCACACCTCAGCCATGACATACCCTACTGGTGGCTATTGTTGCCAGTTAGTACTCCCTGTATCTGGCTAACGGCAGGGGTCATAAACAGCAGCCAGCTGCTGTCCCATCTGTATTTTTTCCTTGCCATGTTTGCTTATTTCAGCAAGGTGAAAATGTTTTTAAAAGGCAACCAGCCACTATTTGATAGGGATGGGTGAGCAGGTAGAGAAGGCAGGGGAATCGTGGCAAGGCATTACAGACTTTTGTGTTAGGATGGAGGGGGGATCCCCGCAACCAAAAAGCAGGAAAAGGCAGGAATTTCCACCAATAGACAATTCTCATTCTGTAACTCCAGAGGAAATGCTACCAAATGGTTTTCATAGCATAACTTCTGGAACAGAAACTCAGGCAATAGTTAATCAACTCAGCTACTCAAGCTGCATCTATAATCTTTGTGAGTTCATAGAGCCACAAGAGAATTTGCAAAGCAACAACGGGAAGAAATAGACTTTGGAGCAGATGATGAGTGAGCTGGATATGGAGAACATAAACTAAGTCATTTATGATCAGATACCTTCTTAGTCTGGATGAGACTTGTCCCTGCCCATTCCCTTTGCAGGGTGGGTGGACCTATTAGGATGGTCTAACCTAGGTGCCTAATTGACCCAAATGAATTCCAAAAGAACTCAATTCATTTGTAATCTTGAGTCCTCATGGGCAGAATCTGATGTGCAACAAATTGCAATGTTATTTCGGACTCCTCTTGTTTGTGAACTCTGACAAATGGGAAAGGGTGCTCTCTAGCATGTCCTCTGCCAGCTGGAGGCTTGATCCATATACTTGCTGGCATGGCTTCTGGTAAAAATTTATGGTGGACTAGATGTCCCTGAAGGAGTGGGGATGGGCATGGAGATTGGTGCCCAGACAGTGAATTCTGGCCAGTGCAGTTTTTCCAGATAAAGGACATCATGAGATTGCCCACTTGCACTCTGGACAGCTGCTCCTTGTGAGCAGGAACTGAGGATTTTGCAATCAGCTTCTGAGTTGAGTGGCTGTGAGTTGAGGGATTTCAATCAAGCTCACAGCCGTAATGCAGTCTATATGGATATAAGGTTCACATGAGCTTCATTTCTTAATCACTTTTGGATGTACTGTAACTAATTTATAGTTAAAGAGAAATTTTCTGAGTGGCAGGATAAAAATTCCACTTGGTGGAATTAGTTATCATTCTTTCTGGGGGGAAAAAGTTTTAAAGATTTAAAAACTTTTGGCAAAAAGCTTAACAAGGAGTGGGTGTAAGAAAGCTTAAAACAGATAAAGGGGACAGTTATTCTGAAAGATGATGATGATGATGATGATGATGATGATGAAGAAGAAGAAGAAGAAGAAGAAGAAGAAGAAGAAGAAGAAGAAGAAGAAGAAGAAGAAGAAGAAGAAGAAGAGCATTTGAATAAATTGGAATTAAAATAGACAAATGAACCAGACCTCCATGGGAATGTTTTTTGTTTACTATTAAAGAGTGCAGACAATTGGTGAATTCTACAAAACAAAAGATAAAGGTAATATGAGCCAGACTATGATCCTGATTGTAACTATGGAGTTCCATTTAGACGAAAGCATTAAGGGCACAGGAAGACAAAATAAAAAAAGGGGGGGAAGGGGGAAGCCTGCCTTTTACTCTTTCCCTTGCAAATGAGACACTTTCACTTCTGGATTACAATATTACAATGGTAACCACCAGAGAAGCAACAATAACAACAGAGGGGATGAGAGGATTGCTAGAGCAATCTGCAAAGAGAGGAATTACACCAGATTTACTTCAGAAAAAGTTTGAGAAATTAGGCAATAAGTTAGCTGAATCACTTGATACTATATTGACAGCTTTTGAAAAAAGAATGGATCAAAGACTTGTAAAGATGAAAGAGGAGATGAAAGAAGAAGTTAAGGAGATGGAAAGCATTATAAAACAAGTGTCTGGAGATGTAAAAGAAATTAATGACAAATGGAAATTTTGGGGGGGTAAGACATAAGTTATAGACAGAGAGTTGGAAAGAGAACTAAATAATCTGGCCGTATTGGAACTGAGAGAGAAGGAATTTTGATTGAGATTTAGAGAAATCCCAGAGGGTTTTGGTGAAGATATTAGAGAAAAGGTTATTAAAGCTTTAGCAGTTCTTTTAGACTGGGATAAGGAGGATACAGAGGCAGAATTTGATGAAGTATATAGAATGAATACAAGATTTGTGAGAATAAGAAAAGTTCCAAGGGATGTCTTGGTGCACTTTGTCAGGAAGAAGACAAGGGATCAAGTTCTGCAGCAGCATTTTAATACAAGACTGAAGATTGATAATACAGACGTAATTGTTCTTAAAGGAAGTCCTATTAGAATCTTGCATAAGAGAAAAGAGTATTCTTTTTTGACTGATAGATTAAAACAGAAAAAGATTCTCTTTCCAGATACCTTTCCTAGTTTAATCTTTTTTATAGCTTCAGAAACTTCCCTTATAGGTCTGTTTATAATCTGTTTCTGTTTTTCGGTAAATTTTGTTTCTTTAGATATTCACCTACTTTCTCTAGAGAGATATCATTTCCTTTATACAAATTGGAATAATATTGATGAAATGCTTTTTGTATGGCCGCATTGTCTGTATCTCCCTCTTGTAATTTCAATACCATTTTCTTTCCTTTTTCTTTTCATAATTTACATGCTAGCCACTTCCCTGATTTATTTGTAAACTCATTTTTTTGCTTTACATAATTCATTTTTATTTCCATTTCTCTTATTGTTAACATAGATAACTGTCATTGTAAAAGATTAATTTGTTGAAAAATATTTATCTTCTCTGGAAATTTCTTTAATTTCTTTCATTCTTCTTATTTTCTCTTTATTTCATCCAAAATAGCTTGTGTTTTCTCTTGGCTCTTGGCTCTTCTTTTTAAGTTCACTATTATGTTGTATAAAACAATATCTCAATACCAATCACATATAGATTTTTCCTATGCAGTTGTGACTCTAAATAAGTAATTTGTTTACCCAAAATATTATAACTGGCTTGAGTTATGGTCTCACGGGCTTTTAAATGCCTCATAGTGAGCCATTTTTTCTTGCATCGATTTTAAATCATATTTAAGCTCTGCCAGATTTTGTGAGATTGGCTTCAACAAGTCCCATATAAAATAATCTCTAATAAAAGCTTTACTTGCATCCCAAACCATTCTTAAATCAGTGCCTTTACCTACATTTTTTAAAAAATCTTTTAATTTCTTTTTATAATCCTCCAGGATCTATATCTTTCAGAAAAGTAGGCATACTCTCTTGAAATGCCAAATCCCCCATCAGACACCAATTTTCATAAGAAAAACCAATTAATCTCTCCATAAGTCCTTTATAAAGCAATGCTTTGTCCTTATTTGGGGCATAAATTCCCAGTATCAATATGCGGTTGAAGGGACTGAAATTTACACTATGTTATGATCTTAAAAACATTTTTTATAAAATGATATACCGTTGGTATATGTTACCAGAGAAATGATCTAGAATGTATAAAGGCACTGCAAATTTATGTTGAAAATGTGAACAACATGAAGGGACATTTTATCATGTTTGATGGATGTGTAAAAAAGCTAGAAAAATCTGGATTCAAATACACAGAAGATTTTAAAGATTAATATACAATTGAAACTAGAGGTTTTTCTTTTGGGATTGATGGACAAACAGTTGGGAAAATGTCACGGAACGTTGTTTTTGTACATGATAACTGCAGGAAGATTATTCCATGCACAAAGATGGAATGATTCAGCATTATCCACAATGGAGGAATGGTTGGTGAAGATGATGGAACTTGTTGAGATGGCTAAATTGTCTTCTTTGATCAGAGAAAAGACAATATCTAGTTTATTGCTGACTGGAGACTCCTTATGGACTTTTTGCATAAAACAGGAAAAAATGAACTTAAAATTTATGGTTTTAATAATTAGACATGATAGATTATAGAAAGAAGGGAGTCATGCTGTAACCTCAGAGTAAGAGGTAAATTTATAATCGTACTTACAACTGCTATAAAGAAAATTGGAAGCCACTTCTTTGTATCTTTTTTCTTTCTTTTCCATTTTTCTTTTTCTTTTTTTTCTTTTTGCACTTTTAGCTTTCTTTCTGATTTTTTCTCTTTTCTTCTTACTTTATATCAGCTTGTATTAGTTTTTATCTTCCTTTTTAAAACTATATATTATATTATATAATCTATTATATATATTATATATATAATCATATACCTGCTGGCACCTTCAGGTTGCCAGTGGGAACGTGATGGCCTGGGTCTGAGAAATTATAAACTCACATTGGAAGAGAAGGCATCTCCACTTCCTTAAAGGGGAGGAGTTGGTGGTATACCCCTTCCTTAAGAAGTATCTCTAAACCTGGCAAGTCTGGAGAATTATCACCCAGTCTCAAAACTTCCCTTTTCAGAGAAGACTGTTAAATGCGGGGGTGGGGGGAGGAATCAACCATAGATTACAATTGAAGAAGTAGATTATCTGGTTCCTTCTACATTTGGAGGACACCAGATTGAGACATTTAGGTTCAGATGTTCTGCAGTAGATGAGAGTAGCAAGTTTTTAATGCATACAGACTTTTCCCTCTGAAAGTTTGCTATGTTGCTCTACAAGTATAGTTGTAAAAAGGTAATGTTTTCATAGACTTTTTTTTTTCTATATCCTGGACCATATCTAATTAAAAACGACAGTTCTACAAAAAACATATTTCCTATAGTAGGGGGTAGCATCTAACAGTCTTGGCTGACCTTAACTAAACTAAGTAGGACCAGATCTGGATAGTACTTCAATGGGAGGCCACTCGGATCACTCAGAGTTTTAGGTTAGACTAGGAAGTCCGAGAAGAAGGCAACGGCAAACCACTTTTATTTTGTTGACAAGAAAATTACAGGATTTATTTATGTAATTACCAAAGTTATGCTCAGCTAAACTTTACCATGTAGAAAAGGTCCCAGGTTTGGTTCCTTGTCTTATAGCAAGGATCACCCCGAAATGGGGCTAATAGTAATCTGGACTGAGATCCTGGAAAGTTGTTGCCAGCCTAGGGACTATTGGCTAAGATGAGGGGTGTGGCTCTCAACCTAAAAAAAAAATTGTGCACCCTCCTTTAGATGTACCAATGGTCTGACCAAGTAAACTATAGATTTCTATGCTCATATCAACATTTCAGTCAGTCATTTGAGGTTAAAGATTGACTAAATTGAGTTTCGTTTTCTATATACAACAGTGAAGAATTCTGCATAGTGTTAATGACTGACACTAATAATTATGCCCTCTATGTATTTGCTGATTTATATTTTGAGTTCTATTTGAAAATGAAATCTATAAGCTACCTAGTGAGGACCTGCACGCTCGCCTCCTCTGAATTCACCTGTGTGCCCTGATGTTCCCTAGCTACTCATTAGATAATTCCTGGTGTCTCTTAGAGACCCCATTCCCTGATCAGGATCATAGGGAGGCTTTGCATCAGTCATGTATTTTTGTCACTTTTTTCTTAAACACACACACACAGAGAAGTTCTGTGTCTCTTCTTGATCCACAATCATCTATTAGTTGTGCCCAAAGGCGAAGATGTGACTGAAGGAGGAGGAGAAATCATGCCAAGCTGTGTCCCTGAAAGTTAAGAGAATAGCAAGAGCAGCAGAGTTCAGCAACCATCTCTTGGAAGTGTGAGTAGCGAATATTGCTATCCTAGAATATGTTTCTCCAACCAATAAGGGGAACTTCTGGAGCCCACTAAGCTAGAGAAGACTGGTACAAAAGGATGACTAACTTTAAGGAATTATAGTAGGTTGGATAAAGTCAGTGTCTATTATGTTTTAGCTTTCTGTTTCTAAGTCCTTGTGCCAGTACTGCAGCTACCAGGAAAAAGCTGATTTATAACAGTTCACCTGGACGTTTTTACCATATATTGAAGTGATAGCGATATAGATTTTGTGATATGTTGCTGCATACAAATGACTTATGATTACAGTCTTCTATGGTGTGTGACGGTTATAAGTCTGTTGCTTGCAGCAAAGACCAACGTTTTGTGACATCTTTAAGAAACACCCAACACTGTGCAAGTTCATGTTTGCCCAGGCAATTTAATGTTCCTTCATGTTCCTCCTCCTGCAGCCTTCTGGTTCACTTAAACCTGATTCACTTAAAGCACCCAAATCACTTTGAAGATACAACATAATGTTATCAGCGTGCTAATAATAACACAATATACAGTGAGCTCCCAGCAAAGGATTGACACTTTGCTGAGCAGCCCTGAGCAAAGCAGAACCAGAGTTTATATATTCTTGGCCTACTACACTGCAAAGGCAAGACACAGAAAAAAGGCAGACAACAGGGTTAATTACAGCATGGTGTTGGTATGTTTTAGATAAACCCATCTGTGTGACCCTATTATTATTTATCCTTTCCTACTAGGCTGGCATGCTAGCCATGCTATCTCTGAGATACGGTCAATGACCAGAAACAAGTTGGTTTACTGGGCCCACAGCTTCCTGGCTGATTCTTCCCCCTGTCACCATTCAGGGACAGTTCAGCTTGCTGTAAGCGGTTCTTACAAGGGCATTTTAAGCAGTTCACATATATTGGGGGGGGGGGGGGGGAGGGTTGACATGTTTATGGGTTACTATCACATGGGTAAACAAATCACTTCTAGCAAGTTGTCAGCTATCCAGAGCAGATTTTGGGTGGGGATGGAACGACTGTGCAATGGGAGAATAATTCAGCCTTCCCTATTTTTGCTGATGGAAACTTTTTACTGACTAACGTTTTACTTGCTAACATAGCAAAATAAATGTGGGAGTATCATATGAGAAATACCTTGTTCCAGCTTCTCAAAGGACTGTTTAGCCCAGCTACTCAACAGCATTTGTGCAGATGCACACAGGCACATGGGCGTGTGTTAGGTGGGGAAAGAGGAATGAATGAATCCTTAGTACTGTGTGAATCCTGTTCCTCTTTTGCTATATATAGTTAATGGCCAAAAGAGCAAACCTAGGCAACAAAATATTAAGCTGAAGAGTCATAACTTTCTCTGTCTCAAAATAATTTATTTGAATTAAAAAAAAATAGTTTCAAAAAACTTACTTCTGGCATATAAGAACCAGAAGAAAGTGAATGGTTCACTTTGATGGATAAACTCAGGTATTGGTAATATATTCTTAGTAAGCAACTAAAATGGATCTGGCCATGTCTAAATAGTACAGAAAGAATGCTTACATAGGAACAACATATATACACTGTATTTATTCAAGCCATATATAATGACCCAAAATGCACTATGGAAAGTGACTCCCTTGCATCTACATGACTTTGAGTGCTGGAGCTTCACTTAAAAACAAACAAAATAGCCCCAGTTTTTGCAAGGAATTTTCAGGAATTGCTTTCATTTTTTCCCTACTACCTGTAAGGGAGACAGTACTTGGTACAAGATTTAGTCAATGTGTTTTGTGGTTGAGATGACAGTTAAATGCACTTAAAAATAAGTCAGTATGAACAGAATGTTTGGTTTAGTTAAATGGTAACATGGTAGCTTCTTTTTGAGGGCATTTCTTTGATCCCTTAGAATGAAAAGACAACTTGCAAAACTCAAGATTCATTACATTTATTCTGAACCCTGAATATATAGAATGAATCTCCTACTATTCTCTCTTTGCCCCATTATTCTAACAATTCTGTGTTGACCCTCCTAGATGCAGTCTCCACGTGAAAATTGGACCTTTGTGACAGAGTTTGTCTTGGTAGGCTTCACAGGCACCCAGGAGGGACAGTTGCCTCTCTTTGGCTTCTTCCTAATCATGTACTTGTTAACCCTGATGGAAAATGGCATCCTGGTCTTAGTTGTGGCAACCGAAAGGCGTTTACACACCCCCATGTACTTTTTTCTCATCCATCTCTCATTCTTGGACATTTGGTATACCTCTCTCACTGTGCCCAAAATGCTGTCTGGGTTTGGACACCCAGCAGGTCAGATGATCTCTTACTCTGCCTGCTTGACTCAGCTTTACCTCTTTACTTTCTTGGGCAGTACAGAATGTTTCTTGCTGGCAGCCATGGCCTACGACCGCTATGTGGCTATTTGTGTCCCTCTGCGATACCAAGAGATTGTAGATCGAGACACCTGTCTGCTTCTGGCGATTGGTTCATGGTTAGCTGGATTTCTTACCCCAGTACTGCCTGTTTATTTCATGTCACAGTTGACATTTTGTGGCCCCAATGTGATAGACCACTTCTTCTGTGATGCTTCACCACTCCTTGTTCTCTCATGCACTGACATTTCACTGAAGGAATCAGTCGATTTCTTGGTCTCTCTTTTGGTGCTCTTGATCTCCTCCTCAGTTATTATAATGTCCTATGTCCACATTATCACTACAGTACTCAAAATTAACTCCTTGGTTGGACAGCAACGGGCCTTTTCAACCTGTACTGCCCACCTAATGGTGGTGGCTGTTTTTTATGGGACACTTTTCTTTATGTATGTCCGTATCAAAGTTGCCTCCTCAATCAACCTCAACAAGGTGGTGTCAGTCTTTTATGCAATAGTCACCCCTGTACTCAACCCCCTAATCTACAGTTTAAGGAATACAGAAGTGAAGGCTGCTTTATATAGAATTATTTCAAGAAAAAGCCAGCTGTAATGGGACATTAGCCATAAAACAAGCACTCATATTATTATTCTGGGGATGGGAAGGGCTAAGAGAAAGCAAGATTATCTCAGAATCACTTATAATACCCCCCTTGTTTTTTCTATTTCTTGGGATTATAAATAGAGAATGGGATTGACTGCTTAAGTTTAGGTGGAGATTCTTTTAATCTTGAGTGCCATTTTTTATAGATGTAGAAACATTTCACAGGATTGTCATGTTATCAGGAAAATAGCTGGGCCAAATGAGAAACTATTAGGATAGTGGCAGGAAGACATTTTATGTTATTTTTATAACCCATTTTTCTTTTCCGAAAGGAATCCTAAGTGTTTTACAAGGAAAAAAATATTACTCCAAAGTTGAGAGTCAAAACAAGTGTGAGTAATACACCAAACACTGCAAGCAATAGCTACTCCAAATTAATATCATTGCATGCTTTATGATCAGCAGTGTCATCAGTGCAGAATTTTAGGGTAGAGGCCCCGGCCCCCATTCAGCTGAATAAACAGGGGAACCCCACATACAGCAAGACAGGCTTACAGTATTTTGAAGTAAATGCAGTAATGCATTTATCACTTCATGAACTCCCTTCCCTAAATTAAACCATGATGCTCAGAGCTGTAATCACCAAACTGCACCACTGCTAGCTATAATAGGAGTGGCCATGTGATGTTGCAGCTACAGCACCAGGTCTGGTTTGGCAATGAGGACATTATGTCTGACTCGAGCTGCTCAGATATGAAAGCAAAGGTGGTGGCTTTCAAACAGACCCCTTGATGCTTGTTCTGAGGAGCAATCTGTTAGACTTCTGGCAAGTCAACTTTCATATCCCAGCATCTTCTTTACTGTGGAAAGCTGGTCTTGAACTTGGACACCTATAAATATTTCCACAAAGGAAGACTCATTCCACCATTTATATCTTTTTGATTACTGGGTGATAGTCTTCTTTAATATCATGTAAGTAACACTTATTCAACTAATATGTGTCATTTAGGGGTTAGGTGAAATAGTGATGTCGCTATATGCTCAACTTTCCAGAGTGGTCTGATTTGGGGAAGGGAATTTAAAAGTAAAGTGAGTGTTATAAGCCTTTAGTTAGCCCTTTTGCTTTGTGTCTTTAGAAATTTTTATCAGTCACTTTACATTTTCATTATAGTGTTGTTTAATTCCACAGACTGCAGTAAAAACAAGTGTACTCCTGTACCATAAAAAGGTCTATGCTCCATCAAAATTACTATATTTTAATAACAACAATAATAATAATAATATATTATTATTATTATCCCATAATAAATTTGCTAATCTTTAAGTATAAGTCTCCACTTTGCTAGTTAACATGTACTAGGAGAGGCACACTTTGGGGTGCACTACCATCAATATTCTGGTGGTACCAAGCTTTATATTGCCACCCTGGCCCCAGATGGTAATACTGTCAAAGTCTTGTCCTGGTGTCTGGAGATATTGGGGTCTGGATGGGATGACACAGGCTGAAATTGAATCCTAGCAAAGTGGAGTTACTGTTTCTACATCGCAGTTCTCTGTTGGTTCAAGTGTTCTCTCTCAAGGGGATGGCCCTGCCCTTGAGAGAGCAGGTCTGCAATTTGGACTCATGGCTACAAGTGGATGGGCAGGTGGAGGCCATGGTGAGAAGGCCCTTGCATAGCTTCAGTTGTAGCCCTTCCTAGATCAGGATGCTGTAGCTATAGTGACTCATGCCTTTATCATTTAGAGATTCAACTTCTGCAGTTGTAATGGAATGTGAGAATGACCTTGGAAGTGGGGGGGTGGGGTGGGCAGAGATGCTATCTAGGGAATGATCAGATAAAAAGGGGAGGAGCCTGCAACTGAGGAATGGGCAGAGAAAGAAACTTAGAAAGGACCCTCCCTAACTAATCAGGTGGTAAACAGAGACAATGGGAGATCTGTACTTTCAGACTTGAAAGATTCTGTTAATGTAACCTAACAATTAAGTATAAGTAGCTCATTTAGTCATGTTTCCTGTCTGGTTTACATTACCTGCTGACACCAATGCCCTGTACCTACAGTAGACCTGACTTTGAAGACCACGGTAAACTACAGTTCACCCAAAACTCAGTAGTCTACATATTGACTTGTACCAGTTGCTACAATTGTATTATACTACTTTGCAGGGCCTCATTACCAACAGGTTTCTGGGCGCAATTCAAAATGCCAATTTTGACTTATAAAGTCCTATGTTCTATCTAGGTACTGTCAGAACTGCTTCCTCCAGCTACAATTAACTGAAGAGATCCTCCTGGAAGAAGCTACTCGTGGTACCCCGTTTTTGTGAAGTGAGGGCTCTATGATTTTTCAGTCTACTCTGAAACAGCCTCCCTCTAGAGCAGTATTGTCCAAACTTGGCCACTTTAAGATGAGTGGACTTCAACTCCCAGAATTCCCCAGCCAGCCATGGCCATCTTAAAGTGGCCAAGTTTGGACAACACTGCTCTAGAAGTTAGGTTGGTCATCTTGGTGGTCACCTTCTAGCAGCTAGGGTCTCTTTTTCTGGAAGGCTTTTGGGAATGGTTGTGTACCATTTGGAACTGTATTTTTTTTAGTCTGTTGTTTATTTGCTATGGTGTATTGCATCTGTTGCTTTTAAAAAAATTATTTATGAAATTGTATTGCACAATGTGAATTGCTGTAGATGTTTTGGGTTGTTATAAGCCTCCATGAATCTAAAAGTTTTAACAGTATGGACATTTAATAAATAATAATATTTTACCTCTTTGCATGCCTGTTCTTGTAACTGTAAAAGAATAACTTTTCTGCCTCATCTTATTTTGAGTCCAACCCCTTTGTGATTTTCGGACTGACCGTTCTTTCCCACTGAACTCTGTATTTTCCAGATTATACATTACTTTGATGAATAGGGAATGTTTCCTTTTGAATATAATACATATGTGGTAGTGAGTCAGATGGGATATCAGCAGCACCGGCAGCAGCTGCCAAATTCATTCACTGCAGGATGAAGGCCTCTTCAGCTCCTTTCCAGCACCTCAGCTGGGTATCAATCCACCTTAAAAGACCTAGAACAGTGTTGTCCAAACTTGGCCACTTTAAGATGAGTGGACTTCAACTCCCAGAATTCCCCAGCCAGCATGGCTAGCTGAGGAATTCGGGGAGTTGAAGTCCACTCATCTTAAAGTGGCCAAGTTTGGACAACACTGACCTAGAAAATGCTTAAAGTGCCGGACAGCTGATGTAACTCCATTCAAACCAACTTAATTGAAAATTACCTGTGGCATGTCAGAGATGGGAGATAATCATCCCTAAATAATATTTGCATGCAAAAGACTTAGATTTTCAAATCCTTCTGGCTTGCCCCTAAAACAGAAATGGTTAAGTACAGATAGAATGGCACCCCCGGATTTTTCCTTCAAAAATTTATTTATATATTTTGATGTCCACCTACTTTGACACTGAGGAAATTTAGTCTTCAACAGGAGGACCCAACAATTAACTAAGCTACTTCAGGTAAAGTAGTCTTTGTGGAATCCATTCCCAAGAATAGCCTAAGACTAAGCTATATATTAGAGCTGTGCAAAGCCTTTGCAATGTGTGAAAACTAAATATTAGAACTGGGCAAAGTAATGCATGGCAGTTTGAACCAAGCACCTTTTTTTGAATATTTAAAGCAGCTGCATCTTTTTTTCAGGCTCACATGGTTGCTTCCAAAGCTGTTCCTGGCTATCTGCAAATGGCTAGTGGCATGCATAGCGATTTGGCTTTGTTGGGAGATTGTCGCAAAAGACACGGCTGCTTTAACAATTCAACACGAAGTGCTTTGTTCATACATGTACTCTTTTGCAGAGCTATATCTAGATATTTCAACTGGCTGCTACTCCACTATGGCCCTTCATTCTCCCTTTCCTGCAACCTGAAACAGAAAGAAAATTGTATTAGGTAGGGTACGTAAATCACCCCCTCCTCAGAACCTGAATTTCCAGGGAAAATAAGACCATGGAAACATTTAGAGAGTAGAATGTAGATTAGGACACTAAGAGACAGGACCATCACTAGGAAGCAATACCACTGAGAGAGAACACCTACAGGAAGTAACATCACCAATAACTCCTATTCAGGGGAGACAGCCTTTGTCTAACTCAAGAAGCATTGTCCTTAGGGTGCCACTCTCTGTCCTTACCTCATCAACATGCATATGCTGTTATACCCCATCAATATTTTGCTGCTCTATACTATCGCATGTATATTCTAGTCTGCATAATTCCATATAGAGGAGGTGCATGCCCAGCCCACTTTAGGTTGGCCTCTGCTGCCAGCGGTAAGGCTCTGGGCTAGAAAGCAGGAGATGGTGAGTTCTAGTCCTGTCTTAGTCACGAAAGCCACCTGGGTGACTTTGGGCCAGTCCCTCTCTCTTGCCCAACTCACTTTACAGGACTGTTGGTGTAGGGAAAATAGGAGGAGGAAGGAGTACTGGGCTTGTTCACTGCCATGAGTTATTTATAAAAAATAATAAAGGCAGGATAAAAATTCTAAAAAAAAAAATTGTGCTTCAATGAAAGAGTCTGATCTCAGTTATTAAAGAACTCTATGCAGACATTTCTCCTACAGACATTTAATGCAAATAACGTAAGTCATGATATCATCAATCTTGGTATCTTTCCACCTCCAAGAATCCAATACGGGTGATGAGTTGCAGAGGATGATATTAATCACATCATGCATTATTTATATGAGCAGTCATTGAAGATGAGGTTGGAAAGAGGTGGTGGCAACTAGGTGTCTCTAATTTCCAGTTTGCTGTTCATAGTGAGTTTTCTTACAGCATCTTTGAGCTCCTTGTTTCTCAGACTATATATAACAGGGTTCAGAAGAGGGGTGCCAAAGGTATACACCAGTGAAAGCAAGTGATCTGTCTTATCAAATTGCCTAGATTTGGGGTGAAGGTACACCAAAGAACCACAGCCATATTGTAACAATACCACTATGAGGTGGGAGGAGCAAGTGTTGAAAGTTTGGAGCCGTCCCTTTGTTGAGGGAATCTGTAAGATTGCCCTGATGATACAGATGTATGAAATAACAATTAGCAGGAAAGGGACCGAGAGGATCAGAATGCTACCTACAAACTGAGCAATCTCCTCAAAGTAAGTGTTGGTATTTGCCAGCTTCAACAGTTGATTCACATCACAGAAATAATGTTCAATCTGGTTGGAGCCATTAAAAGGAAGGTGAAAAACCACAGCAGCAATTTCCATGGACAACAGCCCCCCAAGAACCAGTGAAATCGCCACTAGGCAAGCACATCTGTGCTGGGTCATAATATGAGCATAATGCAGAGGGTGGCAGATGGCAACATAGCGATCATAAGCCATGGCCACCAAAAGGAAGCTGTCCGTGCTGCCCAGGGCTATGAAGAGAAACATCTGGAAACCACACCCAGCAACGCTGATACTCTTCTTCCTTTGTAAAACATTCACTAGCATCTGGGGTACCACAGATGTTGTAAAACATAGCTCAACAGTGGAAAGTGAGCACAGGAAGTAGTACATGGGGATGTGCAAGTGAGGCTCTTTCCAGATGGCGACCATGATGAGCAGATTTCCTAAAACGTTGGCCAGGTACATCAGAAGCATGATCATGAAGACTAAACCTTGCAGCAGCCTACTGTTGGGGAAAGCCAGGAACACAAATTCAGTCACTGCGCTGTAGTTTTGTAAGATCATCTCGCTCTCTCCTTTCTGATAAAAGAAAAGCAGTACGTCCCAGAATGCCCTGAGCAAATAATTCCAGTACAGATGTTTCAACATTGGGTATCAGTTAGATTCTGGGAATGGAAGCCAAGCTGTAATCTGAAGCAGACAGTCCAGAGTAAACCCAATTAAATACAGTGGGGATTACTCTCAGATAAGCATACATCGAATTACTGTCCTACAATGCTGTTGGAGGAATATTTAATCAGGTGGCAAAATGGCTGGGCTCCTGACTGATCTTGAAAAGCTAAGCAGGACCAGATCTAGTTAATGTTTGGATTGCAGGTCATTAGAAATATCAAAGTTGCAGGCTAGGCAAGGAAATTTTTAAAAAATCCTGAAGGAAGGCAATGATAAATCACTTCTGTATCATTGGAAGGAAACCTCATGGCTACGGGCATGAATACATCAGGGGTGGAGGTTGGTTGAGGGAAGCTTTACTATTTTAGAAATAATTACTCTTAATATACCTTCCCCGGGTTAGGGTTATAATTAGGATCGTCCTATGTTAGGATGATAGTTTAATTTCATTTGAATGATGTTGCCTATCCCCACATTTGAATTTAGAAATAATAGTTTTCCAGAGTAGATTGGCAACTGCATCTTGGCAGTTCTTTCCTGACCATTTGTTAGTATCTCCCTTTGTCTATTATGCTTTTAATTTTATCTTTTAATAATTAACAAATATGCATCAGATCTCCCCTTTCTCAGAACACCAGCTGTATTTGTTGTGGCATTTCCATAAAGTCACTATATAGCACCAGGCGAACATTTGAAGTAACCTATAATTTCAGTCCAGTATTAATTGTATCTCCTCAGAATTTCATAACTTGGCAACCATTCCACTATATGTGCAGTTCACCTACAGAGGCTTTTATAGCTTTGCTATTTCCAACATTTATTTCTATAAGTATAGTTCCCATGTGAAATGTTCCAAGCATTATTAACAATTTTTTTTTTCAAATAACAAGAACTTGGCTCACCTATTTCACTAAGCCATGTTTTCTTTAATCATAGTTTACTGAATAAGAATTGGCTAGGTTCACCTGTCACATCAAGCAATAAACCATGGTTTAATAAACTATAACGGCTGGAATCACCCAACATGCTATGCCAAAAACCAAACAAACTACACAATGGCTCACTGCAATATATGAATCCAGTCAATGAGTACACCAATTCATAAACAAAGATATATATTCTCATTTTTCTTCAGATATGTAACAATGACACTTGTACCAATAGAAGAGTCAACTTTTAAAGTCAGCTTTTAAAGTCAACTTTTTCTAAATATGTATCCTTGAAAGGCTAATTTTTAAATCAAAAGAAAAAAAAGTTTGATACAATTTGTGTCATGTTAAATTTCATAAAGTAGTTCAGATTTCTGGTAATGCTATATCTCATTTATAACTAATAATCCTGGTTCACATATACACTAAGTTATGGTTTGTTTAACCATAGTTTGCATAATAAGACACAACTGGATGTATTCACATATGATATCAAGCTATAAACCATGTTTTACAAGCCACAATAGTTTAATTCATGCAAAATGCCAATGTAAAACCAAATAAACCATATTGTATCTCCATGTAATGTGTGAATCCAGCCTGTTTCCAAATGTCCTCTCTGGATGCAACTATCACTATTTAGTTCTTCACTGATACATCTCTTAGATTTTATGAAGTAAATGATTTATGTGATTCATTCTTATTAGGACTGCTTATTCTTTCTCAACATTTGAAAGGCAATTTTTCATTTAACTTATTTAGATGGAGCCAAGGTATTGCTCCTTTACACTAGGCCAAACATGATCTTGCTTTAAAAAAAATATTGAGACATTTTATGCTCCATATTCATGTACAATGTATTTAGCACTGTACTCTCTAAAAGAGTTAATTGCTTTAAAGTTTTCTGAAAAACATAACTGGGAAAAGTAAGAAGCAAAAAAGAGTTTGGAGTTTTCTCCTGTACTTGCTATTCTGCCTTTCCAGTTCAATATCAAAAATCCAACTCTATATTTTTCATTATCAGCTTTCTTCTACTCAGACATTGAAATAAGTAATTTTATCTTTCATCTGGTCTATTTAAAATGTGATCTCTTTGATCTTTTCTTAAAAAATAATGTTATTTATTAACGTCATTTTATACCACTCTATTCAATGTGACTCCAAAAACTTGTTTTTATTATAAAACTTGCATGAATAACAAATGTTTCATAAAATTACTTGTATCTACAAATTTTGGAGATCCTTTATTTTACTGCTTCTAATATCCATCTCTGTACTCCCCTAAAATTATTAGCTTCTTTTTGAAGAGATGAGTGGATTATATTCTGACTTTTTGTTTAATTTATGAAACTCCTAGTGTATGTTTCCATCAGAGGCTTAAATCAGCTTTTTTCAAATGAGTCGCTGAACTGCAACATACAGTTATATTCTGTCCTGAATTAATATCTACATGTAATGCACCTAGCACAAAGCAGCAAGTTCAGAATTGCTATCCAGATTCATATATGAAAACTGAAATGACTGATTCACTATCAAATACAAAAATTCCCACCAGGCATAATAGAACACATGGTATGAAAATTATTATGAGTGTTTTATATACTTGACAGAGCATGGCAAGTGCCATGAAATACTAGTAATTTATTTACTATCATACACAGGGAAAAGAAATTTTTGACACAGTCTCTGAATTAACAGCTTGACCAAGCCATGATTTCATTTGATCATACTTTGTTGAATATGCCTGAGGTGGTTGAGTCACACACTCTGCTAATCCATACAAGCCCAAATCAAATAAATTACATTATGACTTTCCCCAATGTGGAACCAATCTCTAGATCTCAGAAATGAGACTTGCACAACTATATTGCAGCATAAGACCAGCTCTCAAAGCAAAGGCTTCTATCGGGAAGATGTAATCGCTTCTGATCAACAGTCTTGTGATTTCAGATCAAGGGATAAGGGAGCTTTACCATCTGGGAAGGTACAAAAACAGTTTTGCCTCCTCTTGTCCCTTTTATGGTAAGGATTAGGAAGTTGCCAGCTTTAATCAAAGGATTTTATAGCAGTATAACAGCTGGAAAAGAGATGCTATTTGGGAGACAGGAAAAGCCTCTCTTCTTTGCTTCACATTCTTAACACAAATGGAGGTGTTTTTTTTTAAACCTCACAGCATGCAGCCCTCTTTTATTCCAGAAACCTCCCTTCTGAAATATTTACTATAATCACTATCTGAACAGGCCATTCCTCCCTAGCCAATTCTCTATTTTCCTTATTCATTTGGTTCTCAGCTACCATCCTGTGCCTCAGTACTACCTTCTATGTCTTCAATGGCCTCAGACTTATGGGACAGCTCAGATGGTCTGCCTGCGACCCTTCCCTTTTTTCTATATAGGCTCCATTTCCATCAGCCTGGTATAAGCCAGTTGGTTCTTTAAAAATCTCCAAAACCTCAGAAGCATCTTCACAAGGCAATAGGTTTTCCACATCGGTTGACCAGGGCTGCCTCCAACTGGCCAGCGTGACCATCTGCATCTAGCAAGAGCCCCATACACATCCCCACCTCACATCAGGAAAAAAGCTTCTCTCTGCTCCCTTTAAGAAGCCTGATGCAGGGCTATCAGCCAGCATGCAATAGTAACCTCCCAGTTGTGGGGTGAGCAGGGAGAACTACAAGTGAGGCAAGGCAGGAATTCCCACCAGGGGGAACCTGACTACCTCTAAGCCCAGAGATTCATCTTGAGAATTGTGTTTCTACCATTTCTCCTCCCCTGGAGTTGAGCCCGAAAGCTATCAGTTTCATTGATGAAGGATGATGGAGTCCCGGGGATACAGGAATGAGCTGCTGACCCCAGACTAGTGCAAATCAGATGTGTGGAAGGGGGATAAGCAGCTGGATTTGTACAACATACCGGGCTGTAGAAGACTAGTTTGTAGTTCAGTATATTGCATAAATCTAGAGAATGTGCTTAGTTTATGGTTCATTGAACCAGCCAATTGGAATAATTCAGGAAACTATGGTTAATTAAACCAGGGGTTAGTTAGTTGTGTGAACCAGCCATAGATATTTAATTCCCCAAATTTAGTATTAGATGAAATGATTCCAACTTTACCCAGAAAGAGGATCCAGGGAATCTTCCAGTCAGCTTACAATTACCTTTTTAATCTGCCTTCTATTTGTCTGACAAACCTAGGATCTTCTGTATTCCCACATTCTGCGTGTTGAGAGATGAAGAAAACAAGTTGTTCTGTTCCAAAAGAAATCACATCAAGCCTTCCCTTTTACGCAAGAAAGGAAGGTATAGAAATCTTGAAATAAATTCACAGGACAATTATGAGAAGAAATCCCAGTGTGAACAAATTAAAGGAGCTGAATATTTTATCTTGTATCCCTTGAGATATGTATGTTTTCCTTTCATAAATTAAATATAAAGAAGAAATATATGTTACGAACATGTACATGGTTGGGTTAAATGGAATTTTTCTGGACAGCTGAAGCTCTTTTGTGGTACCACAAACTTATTTACGGTATCTGTAGTCAGACATATTTTTTTGAACAACTTGAAGATCCTGTCCACCAGAGGTAACGGTGGGAAGATCATTCAGATCATTAGCAGAGATGATGATTATGCAACCTCTATCTTTCTGAAAAGCTACTACTACTTCATTTGCACTGAAACTATCAAAGCCCATGAAATGTTACATGACAAACATTTTTCTGATTAGCAACCTGCCTTGGCTGAGATCATGTGAAATAATTTCTTTTGGTTCCACCAATTACAGAAATAAATAATTTATGACATTTTGTTGAAAACTTGAAAACCTTTAGACATGCTTATGTGATACATCTTGACCAGTTGACAGGTTTCCTTCTGATTTGTATCAGGAAACAAACAAAGGTATGTTATATGATCAGATAGGCTTAGTGAATCTAAAACAGAAAAAAAATCTCCATAATTGGAAAAATGTACCTGTTTACTTGCATGGTCTTATTAGGTCCTAACCCCTGGCTTTTTATGGATCTTGGCCACTGATAAAACAACAACACCACATTTTCTGGTGGCCATCTTATTTTATTTATTTATTTATTTCAGAGACTTACATGGCTGCCCATTTTATGTACCATAACTCTGGGCGGCTGCTCCACGACTGATCTGCATTTTTCAATTAACACCTGGAAGAGAGATGTAGACAAGCTAGCTTTTCCTATTTATTCTTGCAAGCTGTGAGATAACAAACTTCTAGCTCTAACCCCAATCAGATAATTATTTCCCCTTTTGGTCATAGCAAGGCACCCAGAGCCTGCTAGACACTTAATCCTCATTAATATCTAACCTTTTTTTGCTGATGCCTAAACTGAGCAATTCTGGAGGTGGAGGGGGAAAAACAGGTTGCAGTTCTATAAAACTTGCCCAATGAAAGCAATCTCTTTGTGAATCGAATTCTGGAGACCACTCTCACCATTCGGGCTTACCATGGCAGATGGAGGAGGGGCCCCTGGTGCTGTAAGTAATTAATGGGGGCAATTTAAATAAACATGATGCTGTTTGTTTCAGTCCTGGCATCTCCTTTAATGTCTTCCTGCTTCAGTATCTGTCCTGCAAATTCTAGATTAGCTGGCAATACAAGAATTTCAGAAAACAGTGGCTTCTAACAACGGTAATAAAAACATAAGAGAAACAACAAAAACCAACATTCAGGAAACAACTCCGGAAACCTTAAGGCAACCCTTCCCAATACATAAACACAATCACGGGCTCTAGCCTCACCCTTGCACCTCTTGCCCATTTGCAATTCCCCAGGCTTTGGTCTTGCTGATGTCTTTCTTCTGCCCCATAATAGTCAAAAACTCTTATGTGACAATCTTGCTGGTTAATGCTGGATGAAAAATGCATTGCCCTTGTTGGAAAGAAATCTTACCAAGTTCACTTCTGAGCCAGGAATAAAAAAGTGCAAGCAGTTTTTTGAAACAGAGATAAAGTTTTATTTCTGAGAGCACAACATGCAAAGTCAGCAGATTTCCCTGGAAGCCCTTTGTATAGAGAAGCCCTGCTTTTGTTCTTTTGGAAGCATGCAAAAGTGCCCTTGGCCTCTAGGAATTCTATTCAAGTCTATATACTGCATTAATTCTAATAATTCTATAAATTGCACTTAGCTGGGGTTCCGAGAGGGAGCACTCTGAAGTCAGGCACCCTGCTGAGTTGTGGTTTCTTGCAATCAGGCATCCTGTTGAGCTGTGGTATTTGCCTGTCTAGTGCTGCTTGATTGGAATGCTAATCTCTTCTGGGAAGAGATCTTTTGTTATTCGATCAAGGAGATCTTTTGGCTAAGTTCAAGGAATGTTAACTCTTCCTGCCACATTTTAATATGATGTGCGAGCCCATTCTAATTGTAAATTTTAACCGTTTGCCTGGATTTATGGAGGAAAACTATATGGTGGAAACAGCAAAGAGGAAGACAGTATGGCAGGGGAGAGGGCTTGATTTCCTTCTCACACCCTCACTAGTACCAAAAGCTGTTTGATGTACCTAGATAGATTTCTTGCATGCCATCTACAGGCCTCCAATAAGCCCATAATTAATGGCAAACTGGCAGGCAACATGTTACAAGGTAGGTAAGTTAGAAGACAGTCTGGCTGGTACCCTGATTGAAACACTACATACTGTAACCTTTCATTGTAGGTCTTTAAATTAATTTAATTTAATTTAATTAATTAACAACAAAACTCAAATCTTTGACTGCAGCTCTTTAACATATATTTAATTCCACAGTGAGATCTCAAGAGTTCAAATTAATGTTCATATTTATTGCCATCATATTTTACAAAGTTATACCCAAATAGCTTTCTTACAGTTTATGTTGCAAAGACAAAGGAAAATATATTAGGGAAAATACAGCGAGCACGGAATCCTTCTGGAGTCCTTTCTAGCCCCTTTACCAGCAGTGGCCATAAGAGGTGTCTACCTTTTCTTCTGGGTAAGAAAGTAACATATTGCATTTGGTGCAAGTGGATGCATAGACACACGCAGATATATACACACCCTTTCACCCTAGAGACTCATCAGACTAGTGTATTTGTGTGCATTGAAAAGCATAAGATGGGCTGTGCATACTCTGCTTTGGCTCATGCGACTGGGTAAGAAGAGAGAGGGCAGCTTAGAACGCAACAGTCGTCAACTTTCCAAGCCACTACTCAGCTGCCTCCCTCATCAGGATGCGCTGGGGGGAATTTTCTGGACTTTTTCTCTGCAGCATCAAGCCCGATCTGGCCCAGTTCCATCTTTCTTCTGCTGACTTCTCCTCCATCCTACATTTGATCCCATTCTGTTCAGTTTTCAGAGAGTTACCACGTTGATGGATAGATTCCCAACCTCTTTTACATAGTTTTTCCTATATTACCTTGGAAGAGAAAAAGAGATTGGTTGAACTCTCTTAGGTACTAGATATAATGGTGGCCTCTTAGCAGACAGACAAAAGCTCCTGAGAGAATAGAGCGGTTCTATGAAAATTCTCTTGTGCATTATATAAAGGAAAGGTGCTCAATTTAACAATTAAGGATGCTGCTTATGTCCTAATATGGGGTCCAGTCTAATCTCAGTGAAGTGTATCACAGGAAATATGTGAAGTAAAGTTTAAAGACAATCTTTGTTATGTAAGTGAAAATGGAGAATTGAAGAATTCCTTGAAGGAACTGGATTATTTGATCTTGATTGTACAGGGGACAATGGCAGCATGACAGAACTGTAGTCTTAAAAACTGTTTAAATTTATAATGCAGGAGGATGGGGCACAGGATTCCAGATGCTATTATAGTAAACTGGGGGATTTAGCCAAAGGACTAACATTACAGTCATGTGTAAATCAGCCCAAATGCACATGTTATTTGAAAGCAAAAGATACTAAACTAATGTAGTACCAAGAGAGAAAAAAGAAAGAAACCAAGAAACAGAACAAAATAATAAAGATATCACAACTAAAATAATTTTTCATAAAATAATATGTCTAATTCACATCTAGCTTCCATTCATTCCTAGATTGCTGGTGAAACTCAAAAAATTAGAATATCGTGCAAATGTTCATTTATGTCAGTACGGCAACTCAAAAGGTGAAACCAATATATGAGATAGACGCATTACATGCAAAGCAAGATATGTCAAGCCTTACTTTGGTATAATTGTGATGATTATGGCGTTCAGCTTATGAAAACCCCAAATTCACAATCTCAGAAAATTAGAATAGTGTGAAAAGGTTCAATATTCTAGGCTCAAAGTGTCCCACTCTAATCAGCTAATGAATCCATAACACCTGCAAAGGGTTCCTGAGCCTTTAAATGGTCGCTCAGGCTGGTTCAGTAGGAATCACAAGCATGGGAAAGACTGCTGACCTGACAGTTGTGCAGAAAACCATCATTGACACCCTCATTAAGGAGGGAAAGCCCCAAAAGGTAATTGCAAAAGAAGTTGGATGTTCCCAAAGTGCTGTATCAAAGCACATCAATAGAAGGTTATGTGGAAGGGAAACGTGTGGTAGAAAAAGGTGCACAAGTAGCAGGGATGACCGCAGCCTGGAGAGGATTGTCAGAAAAAGGCCATTCAAAAGTGTTGGGGACTTTCACAAGGAGTGGACTGAGGCTGGAGTTAGTGCATCAAGAGCCACCAGACACAGACGGATCCTGGACATGGGCTTCAAATGTCGTATTCCTCTTGTCAAGCCGCTCCTGGACAACAAACAACATCAGAAGCGTCTTACCTGGGCTACAGAAAAAAAGAACTGGTCTGTTGCCCAGTGGTCCAAAGTCCTCTTTTCTGATGAGAGCAACTTTTGCATCTCATTTGGGAACCAAGGCCCCAGAGTCTGGAGGAAGAATGGAGAGGCACACAATGCACGATGCTTGAAGTCCAGTGTGAAGTTTCCACAGTCTGTGTTGATTTGGGGAGCCATGTCATCTGCTGGTGTTGGTCCACTGTGCTTCATTAAGTCCAGGGTCAACGCAGCCGTCTACCAGGAGATTTTGGAGCACTTCATGCTTCCTTCTGCAGACGAGCTTTATGGAGATGCTGACTTCATTTTCCAGCAGGACTTGGCACCTGCCCACACTGCCAAAAGTACCAAAACTTGGTTCAATGACCATGGGATTACTGTGCTTGATTGGCCAGCAAACTCACCTGACCTGAACCCCATAGAGAATCTATGGGGCATTGCCAAGAGAAAGTTGAGGGACATGAGACTGAACAATGCAGCGGAGCTGAAGGCCGCTATTGAAGCATCCTGGTCTTCCATATCACCTCAGCAGCGCCACAGGCTGATAGCATCCATGCCACGCCGCATTGCGGCAGTCATTGCTGCAAAAGGGGCCCAAACCAAGTACTGAGTACATATGCATGGTTATACTTTGCAGAGGTCCGATATTGTTCTATTTCCAATCCTTGTGTTATTGATGTCATGTAATATTCTAATTTTCTGAGATTGTGAATTTGGGGTTTTCATAAGCTGTACGCCATAATCATCACAATTATACCAAAGTAAGGCTTGACATATCTTGCTTTGCATGTAATGCATCTATCTCATATATTGGTTTCACCTTCTGAGTTGCCGTACTGACATAAATGAACATTTGCACGATATTCTAATTTTTCGAGTTTCACCTGTATATTCCCTGATCACCAACTCAGATTCTTGGGAATTGGGGATTTGTTCACCCAGCTTTGGGGTAGCCAGGAAAGAGATGTTTCTCTCCTCCTCTGAGAGAAAAGGCACAAAACAAAGACAAGATGGAATTGTCCCTTCCACTTATTAAAAGTTTACCTGAGAGAAGAATCTTATTTATCATGACCAGCTCTTTAGCATTTGATTTCCTCTGGTTTTGATTGTCTCTACCCACTACCAGACTGATAAGTTGGATTTGACTGACAGGTGATTTTTAGAACTTCCTTTAACTTTTCCATATCTGAATCTTTTGGGATGAAATGTCTCCCCATGGACTACAACCCACAACCTATTGACTGCCAGGGTAGTGGAATGTAGGTAGAGAATTAGGGATTTACTCAGAGTTCCCTGTTTTTCTTTCAGTCAGTCTGCTCTTGGCCTTCAGAGCCACTTCCTTCTGCCTTTGCTCCCAGGCTAACCCATGCGGAGATTTTTGTTCTCTGATTCTATTCCTGATAGGATGTAGTAAGCTAGATGTTAGGTTTTGTCTGGCCTCTCACCCCAAACACATACATTTTTTCTTAAATAAAAGCTTCTCTTACAATTATAAATCTATTTCACTAATCTTTCTCAGGTTAGATTCCTGTTTTTCCAGAATATTAATACAAATGCTTTGCCTCCAACAATTTATTCTTGTTCTGCATGCTCCTTGATGCTCTGTATTTTTATTTCCTTGATGACAAACCTAGATCAGCTAAAACCTTTACATGAAATTTTGTAAAACTGACAAAATTTTACAATAGCACCTTCACATTAGCAATTTATAGTATCATCCAGCCATTGCTGTGATGGTATAAAGTCTATCTTCATTAACAATATAGTGACTGGATGATGCTATAACCGCTTGTGCGGAAATATATTTCATTAGATTATTCTGGTATACAGATCCAGTTAGACAGACATTCTAGTACAGGATTTATTTTTTAAAATTGTCCATGTTATTTTCAGAATTGTCTGCTTATCTTCACTATCTTATTTTCATCTTTCACTTAAGAAACCTTAACTTATATTTGGCCTGTTAGCTAGAATCGTATCTTCTAAGTGATTAGATTGCCAAAGGTTCTACTGCCATCCAGAGTTACTGCTGTGAGATGAGTGGCCATATAAACTGTTTAAACAAACAAGCAAGCAAGCAGACAAATGAAAACAGTGAATGTTGTCCTTTGCATTCCAGAGGAGAAAAAGCAGTTGGCGTTGTGCTAATGTGCTAATGAGTTGCTCTATGAGGATAATGCTGGAAGAGTCACATCTAACTGTGATAACACTTTTTTATGAAGATGAGAAGGTGAGAATTTATAATATTAAAAAAAAATCACTATGGTCAAACTCCATAGTAGTTTATGTTTATACATGGTTAACTTGATTTCTGTCCAATTTCCGGATTCATATGACAAACTGAGCCACAAACTAGCCACATGAGCTAGATTCACGCAATATGTTAGGCTAAAACTGATTGGCTACTCTGAAGTTCAGTTCATATCAGCAAGCCTTTCAAGTGAAATTTGCTAGCAAGGAACCAGGTGTATGTCTTGACATTCTTTGTTAATTAAATCCTCCTCAGGTTACAAGAAGTTAGGATTAAATGTCTATAAATTACTATTTTAAAAGACTTGTGCAAAATTAAAAAAATATTTCTGATAGGGTTTATCATCTGCACTAGAATAACATAGGCCAAATACATGTCTTCCAAACCTACCATCTTTCATTTTTGCATATGTCTTTTGAGAGTCTTGTGAAAGCCTTATTTTGTTCTGATTATCTGACCAAACACTCACTCTGCAGAGGAAATTATGAAGGAGAGATAGAAAAGAAGATGGGCTGTAATTGTTATCTCAGTGAACTTGTGTTGAAAGAGTACCCAAAACAATTTATAGCCTGCCAGTATTTTGCAAGCTGCAACATTTTAAGAGCAGTTTAAGGGAAGCAAGGAACCCCCCCCCCTTTCTTTCGTTGCTGCCCTCAAAATGGAACCCAGATTTCAGAAATGATGCAATGCTAACATGCTTATTTCCAGTGAAACAGACTTATTTTATAAAGTTGTAATGTTCTATCATTTATTCATCTGATATATAGTTTAACATTCAAAATGGTATATGTATTTCTTACCTAACTAACTTCAATGAAATCATTAGTTTTAATCACACAGGGGGTAGACAAATTGATTTGTTCATTTCAGGAGGTTACAATATGGCCAGGTTTAGGAACCCCTGCTCTTAACTAAAATGGGGTTTGCTTGCTTTGAGTTTAATATGATGCATGAACCCACCCAGTTCTGGATTATTCAACGAACTATACTTATGCAAACTATGGTTTAGCACAATGCCTGACTTCAGTGACAGGTTCAGTGTAGGTGGGATGATTGCCTATTTACTACTACTATTCCATCTCCCCCCACCCTTTTTAAAAGCAGTATCAAAAGGAAGCTGTTTCTGTAGCTTGATCCCAGCAATTTATCACTGCTTAGAGAGAAGGGGTAAGCAGTGATACATTCTTGCCAATTGAAAAAAAATCTGTGATAAGAGCACTGTTTTTTGTTGAGTGTCAAATAAGCATACTACTTACAAGCTACTGATAAAATTATCATTTAGTGAGAAGTGGGTAAAATGGAGTCTCCCAGTGGTGGCAGCGCAGGTGCTGCTGTCCCCAGACACCATGTTTTGAAGAGTCTTTCATCCAAACAAGGCATTGAGAGTCAGGTGGCTGCAGAAACTACCTCTGGGACACAAGGGGTCTCCTGGGCCACTTTCCCCACAGTGCCTTGCTCTGAGGAAAGGCTCAGCGTTGGCGCTGACAGATTCTTTGGAGCTTCACGCTGGCTGTTCTTCTACTATGTCAGTTGCTTCAGCAAGAAAGCAACCTGCAGAACATTCCAGAATTACCATATGATGCCTCCCTCAGGCGGCCATTTCCTTGGAATGAAGCACTAACTCACAGGCCACTCTGTGGAAAGCAGGAGTGTCCAGTGGGAGATTCATGACAGCAGTCTTCCAATACTTGAAGGGCTGCCACAGGGAAGAGGGTGTTAATTTATTCTCCATAGCACCTGAGGGTAGGACAAGAAGCAAAGGGTGGAAGCTCATCAGAGGGAGATCCAACCTGGAAATAAGGAGGAATTTCCTGACAGAACTCTTAAGCAGTGGAACAGCTTGCCTCCTGGAGTTGTGGGTCCTCCATCGCTGGAGGTTTTCAAGAAAAGATTGGACAACCGTTTGTCCAAGATTGTATGAGGACTCTTGCCTTGGGCAGGGGGTTGGACTAGAAGACCTCCAAGGTCCCTTCCAACCCTATGATTCTATGATTCTGTGAGATTTAAGATGGCTGCCACAACTGCTTGATCAACCCCCTGCCTCTTTTTTAGGTGCTGGGCATGCAATGCACGTAAAAAAGGAAGGATTTCAAATGTACACTCATGGCTACCATTTTACTTTTTTTACACCCCCACCCCAGATGCTCCTAGTGGAAATCTTCATCAGTTGCATTTGTGAGGCTAGGCTGAAGCTGACATAACTAAAGATGAAGCAGGCATGTAAACAGAGAGGACAAAAAGTCAGGAATCTTGTCTAAAAGATCCTTTCGGGGAGGTAGATAAAAGGAAACAAGTCATTAAGGAAACAAAGGAAAAAATGTCATCTGAACCAGACAAGGAAGTTAGGCCTGAGCACATGGAACCCCCCCCCCCGCCCGCCCGCCCGCCCCCAATCCCATCAACAGCTACCAGACTTATAAATTAACAAGGCAAGAGTAGCTGCCAGTCTTGTGAATCAACAAAGCAAGGACTTTTGGGGATAAAAGGGGTTCCTGAAGCCCACCACTCCTTGAATCATCTTTGGATCCAGACTCGGCGGCTTCTGTCCCTTTAGCTAGTGCCTGGCAGCCTAGCTGAGAAAGATGTGGGTAAGTGTGGATGAGTGTATGTGTGTGTGTGTGTGAGAAAGAGCAAACGTACATTGTAACCAGTGAAGTTTTGCTGTTACTTTAAATTTACTGGGACTCCATGTATTACAAAGAACCTCTTGTGCCTCAATGTTCGGCTGAAAGTGATTTGTGTGGGTCCCTAATTATTTCTCAGCTGTTGCCCAGGGCTGTGTGTCTCGTCTGCTCTAGTCACATCTATCTGGAAAACCCAGGTAGAAAGCAAGAGGGGGTTGCTTACAAGATCCATGTGCCTCAACAGGCTGTGAGTGAGTGACCGTAAGCGAAACCTGAGTGCCTGTAACACATTCCTGGTGTAGGATTTGCCCCTGCCTCACCTCAAGGAAGGGCTCATCTTACTGAGGCATTAGGTTTACCATGTATTCTGAAGAGCAGATCCAGATGCTTTCCTGCTTTGGCATCTGATACAGTTGGAAAATAGTCAGGATGGTTCTCTGGAGCATTTGTCTATGCTTCATCCTGAAAAGTTCTTTCTCAGGTTGTGGCACTGGGCCCAGAAGGCATCTGAAAGTTGTTGGGAATCAGTGGCATCAGCTAAAGTGGACTGAGAAAAAAAATGGTAGAGGATAGCAGGAACCTCTCCAATGGTGGATGGGGAAGCACAGAATCTCCTTGAGACAAAGTCCTCACCTTTCCTCATGACAGGTGGGTTCCCGGGCAAAAATAATTGATAAATAGAAAGCAAGAAAGAGCAGCAGTTAACCATTAACCATTCTCATGAATATTGATTCTTCCTTGTTCTCCCCCCCCCCCGCCACCCCCACGCATACTTGTTCTCCTTTGCAAATCCTCCAACCAGCTTGGCTTAATTTGAGCACTCAGCTGAGAAAATGATTAAAGAGCTGTTGGGAGGGGGAGTTACAGAAGAAAATCAAAGGGTGAGGAAGGAGCTACATCACTGCTGTCCCCTGCAGATGCTGTCCTGTTAGTACCCCCATCCCTGCATTTACCCTATCATGAAAACACAAAATATGGGATCTAGTATTTTCCTCAATGTCTAACTTTCCTGAAGTCATCCTTCCAAGTTATCAAAGTCAACCTCCAGAAAAATAGTCCATCTCTAGGTGCAAAACAATTTTTCTATGCAGGATTTCAGGTGTCTTTAGGTGTCTCCATTCTGCAAGAGAGCAGACAGTCAATGGGATTCAAAATTCCTTTGAAAAACTCGGTGGCTGAGGACTTTCCTTAGGGCTACCTTCATCTCTTTGTTCCTCAGACTGTAGATTATGGGGTTGAGTAATGGTGTGCCCAGAGTGTAGACCATGGAGAGTAGCTGGTCTTGCTTTGGAGAAAAGCTGGTGTTTGGACGCAAATACATGAAGCTGCAGCAGCCATACTGGAGGGCCACCACAGCTAGGTGGGAAGAGCAAGTAGAGATAGTCTTTCGATGAGCATTGGCTGAGTGGATCTGCAGCACTGCAACAGCGATGAAAAGGTAAGAGGTGCAGATCAATATGAAAGGCACTGCAATGGCCATTATCCCTGAGAAGAGTACCCCAACTTCACTGAGTTCAGTCTTGTTACTTGTGAGCTGGTATACAGGTGGCACATCACAGAAGAAGTGGTCAATTCCAAGCTCAGCACAGAAGGGGAGGTGAAAGACCAGCCACACCAGCACCAGGGAAATCAGGAAAGCAATCAGCAGTGAGGCAATTACTAGCTGAATGCATAGCTGCTGGGTCATGATGAGGATGTAACTCAAAGGTCTGCAAATAGCCACATAGCGGTCAAAGGCCATGATAGCCAGCAAGAAGCAATCAGCACTACCTAGTCCAATGAAAAGAAACATCTGAGCGCAGCAGCTCCTAAAAGTGATGAACTTCTTCTTCTGCAAGCTGGTCACCAAGATCTGAGGGACCACAACTGCTGTATAGCAGAGCTCAACCACAGAGAGAGCTCCCAAAAAGAAATACATAGGGATGTGCAGATGAGGGTCCCTCCAGATAGCTAATATAATCAGTGTGTTACCTGTGATTATGGTTGCATAAACTACGCTGATGCCCAAGAAAAGTAAAGTCTGATGCTGTGGTTGAGTGGGAAAAGCCAAAAACATAAAATTCAGCATTGCCGTGCAGTTCTCCTGAAGCATCCAAAATTACTGTCTCTATCCTACAAGTAATACAAACAGAAAATAAGAAAATCTGTGATCAAGTCAGCCTATACAGGGCATAGGTTACCTGAAATAAACAGAGATTCTGATATTAAAAAAGGGGGAGGGTCAATGTGTGGCTCTCCAATGCTGGGCTGAAGTTCCCATGAACCCTCCTCACTGGGCAGGAAGATGATGGGATAGGGAGAATTAGAATTTATCAGCATCTGGAGGGTCACATTGCCAGTCCTTGCACTAAATGAAGAAAATATGCAAGGGGGCTCACAAGCATCACAGAAATTCACACCAGACTAAAACAATGGTGTTCGTATTCCCGAGTTGCCACTTTTTATGTGTATGGTTTAATTATGTCCTTCTGTTCTGGGAGTTTAATTAGCATACATATACAAGATCATCTTATGATTCTAACAGTTATTTTAGTGAAATTATTGGTTGCTGCTGTTGCAGTTCATGTCCTAAATATTTATAATCCAAAAAATAAGAAACACAGAATCACATACATTGTTTCATCCGAGTATTTCTCTATCAGTGTTGCTTTGCAATTTTTGAAGAACTGCGATTTGATCTTTTGAAACAACAGGACAATTGGGATGGACTTTAAGAAATTGATGTTTCACCTGGAAAAGTGTCACCTCCTGCCAGAGACCTGTAGAGATGCAAATTTTCTAAAAAAAATTTTTTTGTTTTAAATCATGATTTCAGGAGAAATGTGTTAAATTATTTACTGTACAGGACTAAGACATGCTTAGATGTCATGACAGCAAAACAAAGCAGAAAAAAATCCTTAGAGTTTTTCATCCTTTAGAAAAAGAACCTAGTGAGCCAGCCTATAATTTATTTTTCATAAAAGGCTTATGAATAGTTTCAGTATATAAATATATGTATGGATTGTTAATTCTGTTATAAAACGAATGTCCTTTTAATTTTGATTTTTCAGTTTGAAAAGGTCACAGGTCAAAAGGGGGAATGGGATGAAATGCTAGATCTGTTCCTATTCACGGCATAAATGTAGAAAGGACAGAGACAAGCTATGGAGAACTGGTAATAGGGGAAGGTGCATATTGTTTGCAGATCTATGCATGTCACTTGAAAATCAGTTCTGGGATTTTGTGTTCTTACACAATCATTTGTGTTCAGCAGCTGGGTAAAATTATTTCTGACTCAGCTCTGGTGTGCTTGAAATGCCCCAAAAGTGATGCTTCCCTTTTCAGGGATGAACTTTGGCAATTCTCAGAAACTCTTGCCTCACCCGGGTTCCAAGACTCGAGCTGACATAGCATTCTATTCAGAGGTCCTTCCCCGCAACCATTCAATTCTGATTTCTGACTAGGGCCAGAGAAATGAACGCCATTCTGCGTTTCACCTTTAAAATGTGTGTGTGTGTGTGTGTGATTTTGGACTCTCTTGACCCTTTGCAGGTCCTTGCACCTTTCCCTCCAGCCACAGTAGTCTAGGCAGTGAGTGCTGGGGAGAAACTGGCAAGATTTCCCTTTCCTTTCTCTTTTGTGAGGGAGCTGCCTGTTGCAAAGCACCAGGTTGCTGCTAAGTTTTTTTTTTTTTGAAGACACTGCCTTGTGGATGGCAGAAGGGAATGCGAGCAGTATCTCGCTTGTTGGATAGGAATGCACAATGCTTTGCTTTTCCAGGCCCATCTCTTTATCCCCCACAACACAAGCCCACTTCCCCAGCAACCTTCAGTATTCTGTTCCTGCTGTCAGACTGTAGGCGTTGTTTTAAATGTCTTTCCTTCTCTCCTCCACAGCAACCACACACAGCTCTGTCATGGCCTCCCCTTGTGTCTTGCACAGCCATCATTGTCCCAAAACAGCTGTAAGGAAGACGGGCTTCATATTGCCTCAGCGATGTCTAGATGGTATTAGACACCAATATTTTGCCTACCCTTTCAGCTACTAAGAAAAGCAACTGGTTGTAAAACGTAGGGTTGGTATCCTTTCACCATCACAGTTAGCAATAGGTCTTAAAAGCAAGAGAGGAATATTCAGAAACTCTAGCTTTTCCCAGGAAACTGGGATGAGCTCACAGCTGAAACCACAAAGACTTGAAACACTGAAGACTTGTTACCACACGGAGAATCTCTTAACGTTCTATAGCTCTTAAGGTTCACTTTGCTTCTGACATTATACAAGGATCTCTAGCAGCTTTCCCCAATCTATTGCCCTCCAAATGTGTGGGAGTACAAACCAGCATGGTTCAAGGGGGCTACAGGGAATAAAATCCAACAATTTGGAGGTCAACAGGTAAGGGAAAACTGACCTATACTAAACAATAGGTCAATCTATAGTAGCTAAAGCCTACTTCATACCACCTGTGCTTTTTGGTAGTTACATGGTGATCCTGCAAAAGTTGACACAGTGGATTCCATTATCGGTAATTCATTCCTTTTTCACTCTTTCAGTTCATGTGGTCATTTCTTTAACTGGAAGCTGAAGGACCATGGTAATGCTCCAGTTTGTCGTGATGCTAAGTTGATTTGGAAAAATCTTCAGAAGCTGATAAACTTGTCAGTACTTCAGCATATGTCATGCTGTCACCTCTTTCCAAAAAGGTTGTGACCTGACATCTTAGCTTTAATTATGTGTCCCAGTAAGGGATAAATAGGCATTTGGCAGTAAATAGAAGCATGAATTCCCACTCTTGCTTGAAACAGGCATGCAAAATTAGGTGATGAGAACGCTTTGCAAGGAGATGTGCAGGGTAGGACATTTCCTGCATCCGAGTTCATAAAACTTCTCCTCTGACTATTTTTTCCTCATTTGTCGAGAATCACAGCTAGGAACCTTAGATCCTATCTCAACCAAATAATGCAGAATGAATGCAGTGGAAAAGTAGTAAGTGGGAGAAGAGTAATCTGTAACTCCTCCAAAGTTTCTCCCTCACTCCTTTGTTTGCATAGTTATGGAAAGAATTTGATGGGGAATTCTGTAAGCATAGAAGAACCACAAGGGTAGGATCGATTTGGATCAAAGTGGCGGGTCAAACACTTTGTATATTCAATTAGATCCAGAAAGCCTGAAATCTGCCTGCCTTTCTTCTAGTCTATAAAAACCTTACACCATAATAAAGGCATTAATTTAAGGTGGCACAAAACTCAGTATTGGTTTCAGTAACAAGAACCAAAGAGCAGAACTGGAATATAATCATAGGGCAAGAAGGGCAGAAAAACAAAAATTCAGCTGATGTTTTAAAAGTCTTAGAAAATGTTTTTTTAGAAAGCTTTTTATTCAGCTTTGGAAGGTCATAAAGGTAAGCTCTACTATTTATCCTGAAGAGAACATTCAAAAAATGGAGCACATCAGTGAAGAGGTTGCAGTTGCCACAGTTGAGTAGGACCTCTGATGACGGACTTTGTATATACTGTAGGACAAAGATACTCTTTCTAGCATCTCTGCTAAGTCACCGCGCTTTATGACTTCTCAGTTCTCCATTCTTTTCCCTCTTTTTTTAAGAAACGCTGTTAACGCTGTATTCTAGCTGCTTGCTTGTCACATGTTTGTAGGTAGCCCTTTGTGTGGGAATTAACAAAGCATGCCTTTTTGCTAGATAGTGATTTTAAAAAGTGCTACTTCCTCTCTGTATTCTAAGAGCATAATGTTATTCTCTGCATGTTTTCACAATATGGGCATCTGTTGCTCAGCAGAACTGGGGTGTCAATGAATCAGTGGTTTCTATTTCAGATCATAATGCACTGACTGGCAGTGGGAAAACGGGAAAACCTGTTAATCCTGACAAGTCATTTGCAGGCAACGACTGATTCTTATGTTTGCTTTAACAGTACGGGATAAGATTTGTACATGGAAATCTATCAAAGGTCTGCAGAGGAGCAACTTCCACCCTTGTCTACATTCTCATCTCTCATGCCATCTTACCATGCAGATGATGGTGCCAGTGAACTGGAAACATTAGAAAAAAGCAGAACAGGGAATCGTTGCAAAACGTGCAACTCACCAAGGGTGATAAACGGAGGCTCCACTGTTCTCGTCCTGATTTCTGTTTGAACTTGAACTGCCGAGATGAGGAGATTGTTCAGTCACAGGTTTTATCAGGAAAAAGAGGAATGGAAGTTTTCCTCTAAAAAGAGCTGTGCGGATAGGTTAAAACAGCCAAGGTCTTACTCCCTTACTGGAGAAAGTGGACATTTATAATGCTTGAGAACACGGGGGTCCACCTGCCTCTGAAGTGCTATCGATCTCCGGATATATCAGCCAGACTTTGCTGTCTTGTTCTCTGTGGAATCCCCAGGGCGCAGTTGCTTCATCTAGATGGTTTATGATACGTGGCCCAGCTCATATACCTCCGTGGAATATTCACAGACACTTCTAATAATTTAATTACTACAAAAATGGTTATGCCTCCACCAGGTGAAGCTTTGCTAATTATGATCTTCACACACAACTGGGTCTTAAACTGGGTGTAGACTCTATTCCATGTGAAATGGGATACATCTGTTACAGCTACTAACCGAGTGAGGAATGGATAACAGAGATCTTAAAGATTGTTCTTCAAGTGTAAGTCAATAAAAAGTGACAGATTGGACTCTGAACAGCACACTTGGTCAAGGAAGCCTTTCTTCTAATAAAAGTAGTAGTCCTTCCTGGAAGTCCTTCATGTTCCATGTGTGGAACATGGCACACATTCTGAGCAGGGCTATCAACTGATAGTTTTGTTAGATACAGTATGTGTGGTTTATAAGATGGTTTTAGTCTGGGCTGTCTGTGTGGTTTTCTGTTTTATCTGTTTTTATGGATTTTTCAGTTTTGTACGCCGCCCAGAGTCCATTGGAGTTAGGCGGCTATAATACATTTGAATAAATAAATATGGGTGGGACTTTTCTTAAAATGTTTTGTTACCCTATTGCCCATTCCTGCTTGCAGTGGGCAGCTCCCTTAATTGGAAAGGACATGTCTTGTGGAAATGTCAGAGTGGGAGCCACCACTGAGTTCCAAAAAAGGCAAGTGCAATACATTATCTAGGAAATTCCTCATTATGGCAGCGCGGAAAGAGATGGCACAGCTTTGCAATCCAATGCCCTTAGAGATTTAAATTTTATTTTTAAAATGCAAATATTTGAATAACAATCAAGATACTCTGAGTTAATCCAAGAAATGCATCAAATATTTTTCTTTTGGGCAAAGCAGGAATTGAGACTGATCTTACTCCAACCAGGATGTGAATGTGACAGAGTCAGAAGAACAGACTGCTTCAATTCAAACTCCAGTAAAATTCTTCCGGAAGAATTCCCAATATTCATACAAGGCCATACCTTTATTAACTTGTAACCTCTCAAGTTCTTCTCTTTGTTAATCAGACAATATAATAAAAAGACTGGAAGAGAAAATTGCTGCAGTTCCAAACCACATATGCCTTTATTTTTAGTCTTCAACTGAACTGAGAGGGCAATAGGGGTGGCTGTAGAGCAGTTGCCAGCATTTGGTGCCATAGGCAAGCCATGAAATCGATGCCCCTACCCCAAATCCCAAAGCAAATAGATTTTTTATTTTAGAATTGTAGATTTGGGGGCGGGGGGTGGAGTTCTTGGTGCTTTCTCTACTTGGTTGTTTACTTGCAGATGTTTCATTACCCAACTAGGTAACAACATCAGTGCGAGGGAGTGTGGGGTTTTCTACCCATTTATATGCAGCAGCTTGTCCTTCCAGCTTTGGTGGGGGTGTAATTTCCTCCTTGGTGGTTCCTTGATTAGAGCATTGTTTTCTCCCTGGCTGTTGGCCTGGTGCTGATCCCTGCTTATCTGAATGTGGGCTGTTTTAGTCTTTGTGTTTCCTTCCTAGGTTTTTTATTGTCGCTTTTGAATGGTGTATAATTCAATCAAGGAACCACCAAGGAGGAAATTACACCCCCACCAAAGCTGGAAGGACAAGCTACTGTATATAAATGGGCAGCAAACCCCACACTTGCTCGCACCGATGATGTTACTAGTTGGATAATGAAATGCCTGCAAGCAAACAATCAGGCTCAGAGAGCACCAAGAACTCCACAGTTCAACCCTGAGCTACAGATGTTCTCTTCTATGGGAGGTTTTTTTTCTTGAAATTGGATGCCCCACATAACTAGGCAGGTTGGTGACTGTCTAATTTGCCCATATAGACTTGTCCAGATATGGAAATTCATTTCTGCCAGGTGCAGAGTCCATTATTAAAATATCTCACGCTGATTCAGGCCTATTATAGAGTCCTACCATAGTGTACTTAATTAAGCAGATAAGGAATGGAGAACCTGTGACAAAATACAACCCAGTGCCCCAGGCAACATGGACAATGCTGAGATGCTGGGAGATGTTCTGCCTGAACATGAACCTGAAGGATTCCAGATTCCTTCCTTCTGTGATGGATGCTAATCCAGAGCTGGTTTTGAGGATGTAATAATATTATAGATGAACTGGGACTCAAGTCTGAGATGAAACCATTCTCTTAATGGCCTTCTTTAAAGCTTGTTTCATGTCTTTGTTCCTCAGGGTATAGATCAGGGGGTTCAGGAGGGGAGTGACAAAGGTATATATTAGAGCCAGTTTCTTATCCTCATCCTCTGAAGTGCTGGACTTGGGATGCATATACACAAGGCTGCAGCAGCCGTACTGTAGGATCACAACGGTCAGGTGGGAGGAACAGGTGGAGAAGGCCTGCTGCCGCCCAGATGAGGACTTAATCTGAAGAATGGCAGCCACAATATAGACATATGAGATGCATATTAGAAGAAAGGGAATTATTAAAACTATGATGCTAATAAGACTGTATAGCACAATCTGGTGGAGATGGGTGTCGGCACATGCCAGCTGTAGCATAGGTGGTACGTCACATAGGAAATGGTGGATCTTGGGTTGGTAACCACAGAAAGGCAAGCTGAAAATCAAGACAGTTAGCTCCAGACACAGAACTACGGCAAGGATCAGGGAGCCAATCACCAGCCATATGCATACCCGCCAGGTCATGATGAGGGTGTAGCGAAGTGGGTGGCAGATGGCTACGTAGCGATCGTATGCCATGACAGCCAACAGAAAACAGTCAGTGCTCCCTAGTGTCGTAAAAAAGAACATCTGAATGCCACAGTTCACCAATGGGATGGTTCTGTGGAAATCAGAAATGCTAGAGAGCATTTGAGGCACTACCACAGTGGCATAACAGGTCTCCACAAAAGAGAGGTTAGCCAGGAAGAAATACATGGGAGTGTGCAAGGAATGGACAGTGCAGATAACCCAAAGGATGCAGATATTACCAAAAAGGATGATGAGGTAGAGCAAAAGAAAGAAAGCGAAGAGGAGATGTTGTATCTCAGGAACAGTGGAGAATGGCTGGAAGATGAACTCATGGGCCATGGATTGATTACCCCAGTTTGTAACTGCCAGGGACATCTCATCTATCACTATAAAAAAAGCAAGAAGAAAAACAAGTTAAACAATAATATTTATTTTCAGATGTTTCAAAGTCAAAATCCTGTGGACTGTATGATACTCAGATCGGGCACATGAAATCTCAGTGGTTAATCGTAGACTTTTTACTTCCCTTCATCTTCTAATTTAGGCTGTACCCAAGCCAATTCCAACACTTCCAGGCTATCATTTTTAGATGCACTTGCAATATCTATTGTGCAAATCTCACTGTATAGATATAAAAGTGATAGTTACAGGACTTATATTATCAATAGGATACAAGCATCTCATCTGTGTTTTACCTTCTCAGAACAAGCCACTACTAATATCAAGAGTGGGCCACTTTTTAATGCAAAGGAGCCACATTAAAAGGCACAGATCTATTCACTCTTTCTTGAAAGAGAGCATCACTGAACAGAGAGAGCTTACTTTTCCTTACAGACCTTTAGGGTTAGAATGAGAACAGATTTGGGAAACGTCTACTATGGTTTGTCTATCTCTGTCACTAAATTGACATGTTGCACTAAACCATGATTTGTTCTACCTGTTGTTCGTTGAATAAGCCCTAAGGGCTGCCTTCAGATATAGCAGTGTTCACATAGCGCAAAAATAAAGTCTCCTTTGAGTAGAGCTCAGGTCCAGATAATTTCATGGGTGCATCCATGTCGTTTTCTCACACGAGAGTAAGAGTGGTTTGCCACTGTCTTCTGGATGTTCATAACTTCTTAGTTGAGCCTGGATTCTGCCGAGTGGAATCATAGGGCCATACATGCCAAAATCCAGGAAGTTCACTTATAGAGTACAGACCTAGCCTGTGTGTACACTACAGTGTTCAGATGTTTACAGATAGTGCAGACTTAAATCTCTCAACATCTATGCTGCCAGCTTTTGTGTTTTGAGTAGAATTCATTTGAGAGAAATCTAAAATTTTAATTCTTTAAAAGATTGTGGCTTTAATGTAGGTTTCTATTCAGGTTTCAGGGGAAAATGAGAAATCTGGTAGAAGAAAAAGTGATTGGATGAACGGAGATGTGAAGCTGAAAAATATTTACAAGGAAAAGGAGAGCATTACATTTACTGAAAGGGAAGTAATTCCTGAATGAAAACAGTTGCCACCCCCACCCCACCCCACCCCCAGCACTCTGAAAGATTAGACAGCACCCATTATCATATTCTCAGCTAATCTTTGCAGCTTTCTTCTTTTAAAGGTAAACTATTTGATATAAAAATAGTATTGCTTCAAGGTAAATACAGTATGTAAGTTGCCCCCTATGTATTACCAGATCACTGTGTTCTCATAAATGTTTAACTACAGAAACTGATTATATCCTCCATTCCAATTCTGCCTTTCTTGCTGTTATAACTGAGTTCAACAGTGCTCAGAATGTCTTCAGTAATCACAGTTATGGTCTTCAACTGGTACATTTTCAGTTGCATTATAGCTGCACTTCAAGACCACTATTGTGAATGTCAGCAGAATCTATCTAGATTTTGGGAAGAAAAACGTTTAATCAACTGTCATCTCTTAAAATCTAGCGTCGGTCTTCAGCTTTCTATTTTTGCTCACTGTCTGTTCTTCAGTGTAGGAGAAGGAATAAAAGGGGATTGAAAATGAGGCAGAAGTAAAACCCCTGCGCCTCTGGATAAGCTAGAAAATCTCTGGCTGAAATCCTGGGGAGGCACAGAGTCAGTCAACCCCCCCCCCCGCCCCCCGCCAGGAATGACCAAGGATCTAGCTAACCTCAGCAAAGCACCCTTCTTACCTTGTAAGACACCTCTGATCCAGGACTGCAAAACAGAATGGGGGAGCTCTCTTCTTCTTCTTCTGGCTCCAAAGAAGAAAGGGGAGTGAAGTTTCATCAAATGTCTGTGAACAGATGGGTGGGCGATTTCTGGCACAACTTTCTAGGTGGATTATCTCTGAGTCCTTTTCTAGGATGAGTACAGTTTACTTGTTGGATTACAGTTTACAGTTGCCAGGTTCCTCCCAATCCACTGAATCAATACTGGAATGCAAGCAACAGTAGCCACCTATTCACAGCCACTATCCTTTCTCCAGCCAATCAGAGTAGTATTTATCTTCTTTGCATGACATTATCCCCAGGAGACATGCCAAGTACTTGTTATTTAAAAAAAAAAGTTCTCATTAGGAATCCCAGTGTCACAAAGTTCTTAAAGAAGCAATCAAAACTTCAGAGCCCAAAGGCTTACAATATATTCACTTCAGCATTCTATGTAGGTAAATACAAGTTTTGGACAAACCATGGCCAAGATGTAGAAGAATAAGTTCAGTTAATGTAGCTGCTTCATTTCATGTCTTTGTTGTCCATCCTGCTCTCAATATTTGAGAGCGGTAGTTTTGGAAGTCTAAAGCCTATTTTACCTGCCCTTTCTCTATCTCAAAGAGGGTCAGCTGCCAGGATCCACATAACAATTTCAAAGCCCTTGAATGCTCTAGAACAGGGTTTCTCAACCTTAGCAACTTTGAGATATGCGGACTTCAACTCCCAGAATTCCCTAGCCAGTACCCTTGCAGTTTGGGGAATTGAAGCCTTTTTTTCCAGCAACAACTACACTGAAGCCCCCCACCAAGATGACACTTGGTATCCTAAGTAGTAGATCCTTCAAACTGACCCAGAAGCTGAAAATCATGCAAAATTCTTACAGGAATACAAAAATTTTCTTTAAAAAAAATCATCTGATTCTTAGCCTCCAGAAGAAGGGAAATACCTGTGGAAGCTTTGCTTTTGTGGATCGATAGGAATAACAACTTTGTGGAAGACCTACAATTGATCTTCCATGAGACCAATATTTCCATGACCAAGCCAGAGAAACACAGACACAGAAGTCTGACCACTGATGTTTCCAGTCCCTCTGACAGCCAGAAGAAAACTGGCTCTGGAGGCCCAAAGCCTCCAGCCAGATGGGAGTAGGCAGTCCTGCAGCAGAACAGTTGGAGCATGGCAGATCACCAGCATTCTCAGTTCCTCCTCCATGTGCACTAGAATGTCTGCATAGGAGGTCTTCTGCCAAAAGAGCACCAGACAACATTATTTACAAGCTGTAACACTGTAGAGTGGCTTCAGCCTGCCTCAGCAGTGGGCTACGTACCTATGAGATGGAGGCTCCATTACGAGACATGTCCATGGCAAATAGCAAATGGGGCATCTTTATGTCCTGATAAGCAAGCGCTGTGGATGACCTCTTTCTGGAAGACTAAACTGGCAGCCACCAGGAGGCAAATTCCTGAGAGAACCTCTACTATGAAGTCGTTCTTACCCCCAAGTTAGGGATGAATAAGAGGAAAATGAAGCCCATCCATCTCTACATGTTTATCTTTGTATTCACTGAACTGACTTGGATTTTTTAAATTTATATGGAACAAATGCCAACTCTGTATTTCTTCAATATTCCAACTATTTCTTGAAGAATTCCACTATGCATTTTGTGACTACTCTGTTTTCATTAGGATATGCAATGATTGACTCTGCTTTTATAGTTATTTTTACATTTGTTCTGTTGTTACACTGAATTATTGCATCTCTTTTTTGGTCTTTCATACCTAGTTTTCTTCTCTGGTTAAATTCATGCTGTTAAAGCCAACCCTTAGAGCAACTTAGTAGAAAGGCTACTTTACATATCACCAGCAACCATACATCCCTGGAGATGCATGCAAAGTGAAAGTGTATTACAATACTGTAGCTCTAAAAACCAAACACACAAAATTGCATGACCAACAAGAAAATAAAATTTATTCTTCTTTGCATATTATCTGTTTACAAGCAACGTGATGAAAATATATCGACAACCTTCAACACAGTGTGTATGAAAAATTAAGAAGATTAAAGGAAAGATAAATATTCAAATAATCAGGCAAGAGACCATTTGCATACATACATAAGGTTTAGCAGATTAAAAAGGTAGATGACTGGTTTTGCTAGGGCATTATGATACTAATCTTGAGAGACGAACCATTTATGTAAAAGATGTCTTAGTGGAACATTGCTGCCAAAGCCATTCAGAATGAGCAAAATGAGATGGGCAAGATGTAGGTAGCACAGGGAGAAGAATAATTCCATATTGTTTACTCCGCAGGCTATACTTCCATCGACACTGCAGTTTTGCACCAGTCTACCATTAAAAAGCTGTTGATTTCAAGATGCATTGGAGTATCTTCTCTTTCCAATCTAAATAACTTTTTAAATGAGAGTTCCCTGGTTAGGACTGTTCTATGCACACTGACCAGGAGGTAAGCCCAAGTGACTTTAGAATGAACTTCTGTAATTTGCAGCATACCTACTTCAAGACATCATAGGTTTCTGTTGTAACTTACAAAAAATGATAGAAACCAATGGAATATAGATTAGCATAGATGAATATGTATTAGTTTAAAAAAACTTGTTCTTTTCATCAGCTGAAACAAAATCTCCGAAAACAGATTTCAGAGAAGAACAATTACTACTTTGTTTCACTTTAAAGATTATATATATGAAGCAGCTGCTGTTATTATTTCTCATTAAAAAATAGATCTCCAGCTAGTGAATGTTAGTAAAGTTGTTTAAAATTCAATATAAAAGATAAATACCTAACAGTTGCTTAATCTGAATACACTAAAGCATAACAGTATGTTATAGTATTGGGCATCTTACAGTTTTTCTTATCATATTCAACGTTGCCTAATTTGGTAACTCTTTAGTCAAGAGAAAATCCTAGGGAGCATTGTAGGACTTATTCCCAAGGAAGTGTCCTGGGACCGCAGCCTTGTTTTTTAGCAATGAAGTTCCTGGGAAGAATAACATTCCACATACCTTCAGGTTAAACAAAGAGTTTTTTAAAGCAGGCGTGACAGTAGGTTTTATCATTCTGCTCCTGGAAAATGCCATTGTGCAACTGAGTAAGGCAAAAGGCACAGACAAAATGCTCTGGGTGAAACTTGTGCCCCATGGCACTGACACATCGCCCAACAATGGGTTTCCCACAACCGTGGCACACCGTTCCCTGGTGATGATGGAAGTGAAGCTCACAGTACGGCTGGCCGCTTATTTCAAAGAAAGAGCCATCAGTAAAACTGCAGAAACAATCCTGAAAACAGAGGAAAGAAGCCTGCGTCAGGGTATCAAAGATATTTCTGGGGGTGGTGTGTGGTTAGGTTCTTCACAACGCTGCATTGGGCAAGGGCACGTTGGTTGCTAGTCCACTACTGTTTGGAATGAGTACGTTTGGCTGTTGTTTCTCAAATTAATTATTTTCTTCTTGGAATTAAAAGGCAGGACTTTGAAACACAAACCTGTCCAGGACAGAAGCTTACACAAACAGCTGCTCCTGTCCAAGTTTTTTTCAGTGCAGGTATCCAGGTCGATATAAAGACACTCAGGAATGGGCCCACTTAATGTGGAAACGAAGAATACAACAGTTCACGCTGAGCTGCATGATGTCCTGCCCTTTTAACAAAACTAACATGCTGCCACCAATATTTGGATAGTGTGTGTACATGTGTGTATGTGTTCGTGTATAGTGTGTATGTGTGTGTGTATACACACACAAACATACATACATGCTTTGTAGCACAAGTTTAATATCGGATCTTAACATTTTCAGTTTGAGAGACTTCCCTATATCCAGGTACAAATAACAAATTACATAGCTGGGATTTAAGAAATCCCATTATGCGCAGGATTGTGGCCAAAATCTATCTGGAGGGCTCCTTACCCCTGGCTGCACCACTAGCCAACCCCACCACATAAATGTCTCATAACTACCAGCTACCCAAACTAGTACTATTTTTGGTAATTATACATACTTACTCTGCACACAAAACATTCAGGATGCCATACAGCATTCAGAGCTGACAAATACTGATTCATCACAGGACGATCACAGCCTCTGCACTTGGGAGAAAAAATGCTCTGGAAATCTTTCTGGCAGTATGGCTTTCCATCTTTCACATGGAAACCTGTAGAGGAAGGTTTGGGAAGATGATTAAAAGTAGTGGAAAGTCACACAGACACAAAGGCATGCAGACACAAAGGCATGCTCTCTTTGCTTGGAAAAGCAGTAGGAAAGGAACTCTTATTATAGTCCCTAATCTTCAGACCAATTCAACATTCATCTGTTACAACTCTTGGCACAAAGCAAGATCCATGTATCTTAGCATGTAGTCATTTTTATGAGTTCTTCCAAATCAGAGGAGCAGAAGGTTTTGCCATAAAGGCAGGAAGAAACAGGGTAGAGACAGGAGGAGGATAACAAGACGGAGATTTAAGAGACTGGTAGAAAGGAATCTGTCATTAATGGTTTTCTATCAGCTTCCGTACAAGAGATGCAGTGGAAGATATTACATTGCTGGCATTTAATTCCAACTAGATTAGCACGAATGACCCACAGTCAGTCATTCATCAAATTGTTAGAGGGCTTGGAGTCAGAAGGGAACATTTTTTCAGTTGTGGTGGACTTGTGGAAAGGTGGTGTCTTATTGGAAGATACTATTCAAAGAAGTTAGAACAATTACTAAAAAAAAGTAGAATGTGTTCCAGAGTTGGGATTTTTACATATTTTTGAGGGAGATAACTCTAAACTGAACTACGTTGCTAACAGTGCTACAGATGACAAAATTCAGGCTATCTATAGGTATATAAAATATATTATTCTTTAAAGTTTGTTGAATTCTTCCTTTGAAATCATTCATACTGAAGATGGGAATGTTTTGATTAGAAATGGGCAATATCTGCAAAAGGTATTGCCTCAACCAGAATTCCCTGCACACAGCTTCTACTAAGCCTAGAGTGTAGCACACAGTGAGGTAGATTCCAAGGAGAACAGAGACAAAGGAATTGCTGGGTAAATAGCTATTATTGATATGCAACCTGCTTAAGACAAGACTAACAGGAAGAAAACAAATAATGAAGAGGTCTTCTAAATTTAAGAGCATAATTACATACTGTGTGAAGTGTGATGACAAAAATAGATATCAGGTAATTTATGTTTAATAGATATTTTGGATACAGCTCAAGATAAAACAGACTCAACTGCACTTGTGTCTTTACATGCTGAAAAAACTCTTGATATGGTCTACATTAATTATTTTATGAAGGCAATGAGTAGATATGGGTTCCTGTTTGCTATTATTAAGTGGATGGTAATTCATTATTGGCAATAAAGAGTCATCACAAGCCAGTTGATTTCAGATGCACTTGAGTTACAGGATGGTATTTGTCAGGTCTGCCTGCTTTCCCCTTTACTTTTTTTTTTAATTCTGGAACCCTTACCAATTTATATTAGGCAATCTTGTGATATTACTGGTATCACACTGGCAGGTTTTAAATATACATTATTTTTATTTGCTAATAATATTTTGGCAATTTTAGAGAATTATTCTATTTCATTGCCAAATCTTATATGGATGATTCAACATTTCAGTAAGTACTCAGGATGTAAGATTAATTGGGATAAGTCATTTTTGCTTCCTTTAAATTCTGGTACATCAATAGTACAATGCAAAAAGTTAGGTTTTGTAACATCAACAGATTATATTAAGTATTTAGGACTTTATATTCCTAAAAATAGTGTTAAATATATAGAATTAAATATATTAACAGTTTTAGAGAAGGTTGCCTTAGCTATTAATAGATGGATTAAAATTCCATTAAGTTGGTGAGGTAAATTGATGTTATTAAAATGAACATCACTCTACCATTGACTTGTGTTTTCAGAAATATTCGAACGTTAATTCCAAATAAATATTTTCTTCAAATTGATAAATTGTTAAGGAAAGTTACAGAAGAAAATAGACCACCTGGATTGTATTAGCTAAACTGAAATTATCTTTTGAAGATGGTCCTTTTAATTTAGCAGATTTTCAAAAATATAATTGGGCTTATATTTTATTGACTATATCTATGTGGAATGAAAATTTAGCAAAGCATCAACCTTTGATGGCTTTGTTGGAAAGTTTTTATTCAGTTCCATTAAGGTCCTTGCAATTGCTGGGACTGATACACAGTTGAAAGGGAATTTTGTTTCTGGGATAGTTTGGGCTCTGTTGGGTTATAGTTTGGATTTTCATGTTGAGGCCCATGAATATTTAACTTTATGGAATAACTCTGTTTCAAAAATAGGGTGCAAAATGTTCCACTGGAAATTGTGAGCAGAATCTGGAATACATTGTTTAAATCAATTACTTTGCAATGACTATTTTAAGGGTTTTCCTCGACTTCAAATAGAATTTTTTGGAATATTTTTTTTTCTTCTTTTATATGTTTTCCTTTCTTTTTCCCCATTTTTCTGTATTTGTTTTTATAAAACTTGTTAAGATAAATAAATAAATTTGATTAAATAAATAAAAAGGTTCTACTGCCAAATCAGAACCAATGACCTAGTTGGTGTGAGCTGCCAGCATCCAAGAAGAGAGAGAGAATTCTTTTAGACAAGTCAAGTCTGCTCATGCCATTGTCAGCTTGCTACCATTCATACTGACTAATAATATAATTCAGGTCATTGTGGGGTCAAATAGTGCTTTGCTAAACTTCTGCAATTCTTGAACGTGTGCAGCGCAAGAAAAACAATCCATAGTTGCACAAGGCAGCTATTGCACTGGAATCTGAGCCACCACACCAAAGATTAAGAAACTGCTGCCAGTGCAACAAGTACACATTTCTGAAAGTTGCTTCTAAAAGCATGAAGCAATAACAGTGAGCAAGACTCAGGGGAAACTCTCCCACATGGCCAAGAAAGAGAGAAAAGTGGCCTTGACTTCCTTAAAAGGCTTACTTAGAATCCAGGAAGGAGCTCATCTCTAAATTGACCCATAAAACTTTTTGCATTTTAGTTCTAATTAGGAGTTTGGGGACCTGAGATGACTGCTATGGGCTCAGAGATCCACTAGGAGCTAATTACTGGATCTCAATTCCTGATATCATATTAGAGCTAGTCTATGATTGAATCCCACAGGGAGTGTGCTTATGCTTTTCTGATTGTTGTTTGTCAAGAAGAAAAAAAAAAGTATTTGTAGCATGGTACCCAGGAAAAATGAAATTAAAACACTCTCATCAGTGCTCCCCTCTGATACTCTCTGCATCAGCTTACACTCAGGAGAGGCAAAACACATTAAGAGAAAACTATGCTACAGGCATCCATTAGAAGAAGAGAGCTTCTGCTGTTACCTGGTGATCATACGTACATGCATACATGTTATGCTATTTCCTTAGAGGGCAGGCAACATTATATAACAGGAGGAAAAAGAGTAAGAAATAGTAAGCCAAAGAAATTGAAGGCATGAGGTAAAGGAAAGAAAACAAGGCTGCAACTACTTTGTATGACACTATTCACTATGTCTCCATACTTTCTATCCTTATGAACCATCCTTCCTTCCATCGAGTCCATGTTTCACTTCAGCCACTACTTTTTGTTCTTCAAACTTTTCACCTCCTCTTTTGAAAAAATGATAAATTCCATCCAACCACAACTTTCTCTTACTACTCCTTTCTTCCAGGGCAGTCACTCTTCCTTCACATATTTGCTTTATGGTTCAGTCCTCATCCATTCTCCCTGTATGACTGAATGACCTGAAGCACTTCTTTAGCACTGATCTCTCACTTTTGTATTCAATCCACATTCATTAAGCACCCATTCATTCATTCATTCATTCATTCATTCATCCATCCATCCATCCATCCATCTTTGACCCTATCTTTTCTTGTTTACCATAGACTTAAGTACCCCATTTCCTCTGCACTCATTTATATACTTCTCCTTGCATGCCAAATTCTGACTTCCATATAACAACAGTGGCTGAAGCATACATTTATTCACAGCCATTTTTGCTTCTTTCACCAAGCATTCCTCACTCTGTCATACTGGTGACTTTTCTAGTGACATTTGCCCACCTTAAAATTTCTCCATCCATTTTCCCATCTGTAGTAAACATTCTAGCAAGATATACAAATTCATATACTTCCTCAAGTTTTTCTTTGGTTGTGTATAACATTGAAACACTTCCAGCAGAGTTGGAATGGGACATTTTGAGGTAAGAAGATTTCCACTTTGAAGTGTTTCACACTCATCTATCTAGATTATATCTATACCAATAGATAAAGGCATTAAACAAGCTTGCAAAAGCTAAGTCAGGAACTTTAGGAAATAATGACGCACCATCATTTCCAAACACAGTCCCACAATGTGTGCAAAAGAAATGCTCAGGATGCCAAGTCTGATCCATGGCTGTTAGGATTTTCTGCAAAAAACAAAACAAAACAAAACAAGAAAGCATTACTGGAATAATATTATATATGGCAAAAAAAAGATGGCAGGCATGAAGGGTGTATTGCCAGCTTGCTTCTACTCTGAATCAGAGCCTCTCCAGGGGTTTTTGGGGGCAAAGCTTCCATTAGACAAACAGAAACATCTACATTCGGCAGCAAATCCCAGAGGACAGCAGCGAGGTGCTGAATTGCAAAGCTATGGGAACTTTGCAGCCTCTCCTGCAGCTCCTCTTTTTTATTTACTTCAGATGTGGTTAAAGAAGTTTTCACATCATTAGTGCTGAAACTGCAATTCCACTGTTGCTTAGGCAGCTTTGGTACATGCAACGGGGAGGGCGGCACCATTTTATCTTTAACCTCAGATAGCTAGACATTTGGGACCAGTTATGAAGGCGGTTGATCGCCCGAAGGCAGAGACAGTGGTACATACCTCTCGGATGGGCGCAGTACAGTAAGCACAGCGAGGAGAAAAGAGCTGGTGATAGTCTTCTTGGCAGTATGCTTTGTTGTCCCGCTCGTAGAATGGCAGGGAACCCACTTCTTTTCCACACTGGGCACATGTGAAGTGTTCAGGATGCCAGATCTTTCCCAGAGCTGTAACCACCTAGAATTCATTAAAGGATTAGTAGAAGACATTGGTTAAAGATACTTCTCTCTCTCCAGTGCAGACTCTCTCCCCCAGAAGCTACATATTCCCAAAGGTGCTGTTTTTAGTCAGGGTCCCCTCATTGGCCTAGCAAGCAACAGGACCTCTTTAAGCTAAGACATAAAGATCCTCAGTAATATAATTGCAAAAGAAGAAATTCCAACTTGCCTTGTCGGCTATACATGCCATGCAGTTTGAAACTGTGACAAATAAGCAGTTGTTCATAGCAGCCTCAGTGAGACTGAGAATGGTCAAAAAAGCAGATAGATCCACAGTTCCCACACCCATGCTTACCTTTCCAGCAATGGGTTTGTGGCAGGAAGCACAGTTGCCCTTAGGCACAGTAGCAACACCAAGGTCCTGCATATCCTGAGTCAAGCTCTCCAACATGCTGTCTAGGTTGCCAGCGGTATTCTCTTCTGCTGAGACTGACTGGCCAGGAGTAGCCAGGCCATCTGAGACCTGCGGGACAACAAATAATTTTCAGCTTTCTTTCTGTGTAGCTTTCCCTGCTTCTAGAGCAGGGTTTTACTGATCTATTAACCTGCATCATTCATACAATTTTATAAAACATTTTAGATTATATCATCCTATACATATCTCTCACCTATATCCCCACATCTTTTCTTTCCTGAAAAAAAAATGTTTGGAACAAACAGAACCATGTTTATTTGAATAGCAACTCTAAGAAATCTTAATTATGTAGAGATGGAAGGACATGGCTCGGTGTCCTGTTTTGTTTTGTACAATCATCTGTACAAAGCTTTTAGCTCCCCTAGCATCCTATGCTCAAACTACACCCCAAAAGATGACATTATGAAAACCCTGTTGCATGGTTCTTTCCTGGATCTGAAGCATAGGCAGTTGGGGAGGCTGCAGAGCAATTAAAGATGCAGGACCATGAAAAAAAGCCAAGAACAAATTGCAATAATGAAATAAGCCAGATATACACAGAAGCAAACAGTATAAATACACAACCACTGTGATAAGTAATTTAAAGACATTCAGAACAATAGTACTCATAATAGCCCCCATTCTCACTTCCCAAGTTTTTTTAAACCCTGTGCTCTCCCTTCATTATTTTTTCCTGTCAATGTGTCTCTGAAGTATGCAAGTGACTTGAATGTAAGCAAGCTACATCTTCCCCTAAGTTCCTATGTTGGTGTTTCTCAACCTTGGCAACTTTAAGATGTGTGGACCTCAACTCAATGCTGGCTGGGGAATTCTGGGAGTTGAAGTCCACACATCTTAAAGGTGCCAAGGTTGAGAAACACTGTGCTATGTTATTCAATTGCAGTTCTAAATGCTCCTTAGACAGAGTGCAGGTCTTAGGAGTTTACTGCAGTCTGTACAAACAACCACTGCTTTCATTTCAAAAGGTATTTGGGTTAGAATCCCATTATTCACCTTGGACTGGATTGTTCCTAAGCAAGCCAAAAGATCATCCAGCTGCTGAGCAACTGAGGTGGAAGGCGATGAGGATGCCACTGGCTGTGGAGGTAAAATTTTGCTGTAAAGGAGACAAATGTTCATTTATGATCAACTAAATAAAGGGAATAAAAAAGTAAATTTTCATATTCTTGCATGTACTATTGCCCCATCTGTCATTATACATGGTACCTGCCCAAAAAACAACCATTTCAGTTATTTACTTATTGGTCTCAAAAATTTATCTCAAACTGTGCCTCAAGTTTATAAATGGCAAATCCTGTGAATTGTTTGCTGTTCCACTGTATTTGTATTAGGCGAACGATAATTCAGTTCTGCCTCTTACTGATTTTCTGTTTTCTGTACTGACAGATTGGATGCATGTGTGTAGGACAGTCCAATTTGTGAAATGCTGCAGAAATGTAATGCAATATGTGGAGACCACACCTTTTTCATGTCATTTAATTCATCTGGCTTTTGCTTAGGTGACAGACTGGCAGATCAAAATATTCCTTTCATAAAGCAGTTGAAACTTCTACAATAAGGAAAATGTATTTAGCTGCCACACTCAACTTTTACTCTAATGTCTGAACTAATTTATTAACTTTAAGTCACCCTAAAATTTTCTGGTTAGACTGGCGTAAAAGTATATTATGGATAATAATTAAACTATTTTTTTCAATATCATTTTCACCTGCTCTGAAAGCCAGAAATTACATTTTATACTTAATCATCCATGGGTTCTTGGAAATAAGGGTGAATAATTTCCAGCGCTTGATATTTCTGACTCAGAATATATTTACATTCAGCCTTGTGAGTACACATAAATGTTCCTCCTATTTAAACCCTATTTAAAATACCAACTGAATTCCCTGTTTTGAAGATTAATGACATTGTTATAACCATCAGTTTGATTATATTAACACTTAGAGATTCAAATAAAGTGACTCAGTTGTAGCATCCTACTAGAAACCGATCATATTTTGGAATTAATGACGGGGGAAACTGATAAATTTGTGTGTGGGCAACTGGCTATGCATACTCTGGCAGACATTTTTTGATTAAGCAAGCTCCATCTCATTCCAACAAGGTGCCCACTACATTCTATCAAAATGTAAAATGTGCCTTGGCAACTCCAACTTATAGATCAGTGTTTTTTCAACCTTGGCAACTTTATGATGGGTGGACTTCAACTCTCAGAATTCCCCAGCCAGCATGTTGGGTGGGGGATTCTGGGAATTGAAATCCACCCATCTTAAAGTTGTGGAGGTTGAGAAACACTGCTATAGATAGTGGCCATCTATTGGGCAAAAGCCAGACATAATTACATTGGTAAATGTGATAAGAAACCTTTGTTTAATCCATGGGAAATGGCTTAAAATGTCATATTGCTGGAAATGACCTTTTTGTAATGAAATTGGTCTTTCTAATTTCTTTTCTCAAGGATAGACAAGTGAGAACAGTGATAGAGGTTTAGAAGACATGAAATGCAAAAAGGTAGTATAATTTGAGGGCTGTTTATCTTTTTGCTGTAGTAATAGTTACCTGTAAATATTATCTGCATCTTCTTTATGGGTTTGAACATTGTGTGCTGGTTCTACCTGGAAATATATATACAGCAAATATGTATAAGAATATTGCCCAGGCCCAAGTCGCTGAAAAATATGCTTAGTTTCTAGTTATTATCCTGTTATCAGTTGATAATTTTAACCATCAGAAAATATTGCACTGCCCTGTTCTTCTAAAGCAGGCTCTGAACCATTATCTCTTATTCTGGAACCAGCTCTTCTACCTGCTGTAATGGTCAACTATGTTCCAGATGCAAATTGGAGAGAAACACAGGTAAACTGACTTCTGAATAAAGAATCTGGACATCATGAATCGCCTCTTATTCTAAAACAGTCTCTAGTTAAGGAGGTCTGATATATAAAATACATCAGCAACCAAAAATTAAATCAGATCAATGTTTTAGCTCACCCAGTATTGCTCAGCAAAATCAAGGTCTGTCAGAGGTCTTTCCCAGTCTGTTACCTACATGTTGTAATCCAGTCTTCTTCAACATAATGCTTTCCAGATGTCCTAGGACTACAACTTGCAGAATTCCCATGGCCAACACCAGCTATGGTTCAACAAACTGAAGTTTATTGTACTTCCTATGGGAGATCATGGTGACCTGTCACCAGTCAGTTGTCACTGTTCTTTCCTGCACTGTTGTTTGAGAAATAGGTTTTTAAAAGGCTGCCCAGACAGCTTTGTTTCACTTCCTTGCACTTCTGGGCTCTCACTGGAAGAACACTCCTAGCTGTTGTTTCTCCATCTTAGTGATGCACTGGCTAGATTGCACAAAGGATTCCAAGCTCAGGGATCCCTGACATGCTGGCATCAGTACTTTCAAAGGGGATGGATCCCAACAAAAGGGAAAGGCACAAGTGTATTTATTTTCCTTTTACTATTAGAAGAGGGGGAAAGATGTGTTTGACACAGACCTGAGGATAAGGAACACAGTAGCTGGATAGTAGGCAAATCCCAAGTGCTTTACAGTTTTTAAAGTTCAGCTATTGAGTAAAAAGAGTGGGGACTGATTAGTTTGTGATTCCCTATATGTAAATTTGCCCCATTCTCAGAGAACTGGAGTAGTCAGAACAGCTCAGAATATCAAATGGGCTTTGAATTAGAATAAAAAGAAAGTTTGGGAATGGGAGGACTGGTAATCTAGAAATACCATTTGTTCTTTAAGGACACTTGGCAGGCGCTCTTAATTTTACAGTGGACTTTTCCATACCTAAACCATGTTTTATATGTTGTAACTTTTTAGCATAAATATTTTTAAAACTATATTTTATTCAATTTTGCCTTGAATTAAAAACATCAGCAGTTATACATCAGGATAGCGATGAACCAAGGGCTGGAATGAATTTTCTAGTAGGGTCAAATTTGTGAGCACTTCCTTCCATAACTTGCAACTTGCTAAGACTTATATAGCTTAAGGAAAATACCTTTTTGCCCTCTTGAGCAGCTGATTTTGTGTGTTGGGTAAGATGGATTTCCGTTGTTGTTGCCACTGGTTTTGCTTTGCTGTTGTCACGCTCCAAAAGAAAGCAAACATTTGGGTCTGAGTCATTCACACTCAGACTCTCCGAGGTTTGTTCCAGTTCTGCCAACAAAGCATCTAAACAAAACCATTATAGTTGAAATATATGTCTCTCCATCTGTCTTTGTTTTCTTCAAGCCCTTTAGTATGTGCATCCCATCTCACTGTGAGCACTTTAGCAACAAAAGAGCTCCATTGCAGTTGTAAAACTACAGTGTTGCTATCAAATGACTCCTTGATCTACGATGGCCTAGGTTGGGACAAGCAAGAGTGGAGGAAAGGACCTCTTGCTATCCCAGATTGCTGCCACTATAGAAAACACTGGATTATACCTTGTAGCAGAGAGAGGCAAAGAAGAATTGCTCATAAATTTTGGGGCTATTCTATGCTTCCCAGAATGAATGTATTCATGGAAAAAGGTGGGCCCAAAAGCTAAGTACAGTATAACCAAGGGACGGAAACCTTAAACTGCTATGATCCAGTAGGAAAACATGAGAAAAGGGAGGCAATAAAAGTCAGCATCCACACACATACAGAGTGCCTTGTGGGGCCAGTCTTGTCAATATAGTCATTAGAAGCTATGTAAAGGATACAGTCCAGTTGAAATAAAGCATTTAAATATCTAAAATAATTCAGTGAGAGGAGAGATACTTCAACTGCTGCCATCACTGTCAACTGATATTTGCCTTAGCAAAAGATATAAAAAGCAAATTTGCTTGTTTATATTTTCTCAGAAAAGCAAACACCAATATAGTCACAGAACACTTCCACTCTCAGAAACAAAATGCTTGCCTTTATTAAGATTTTTATCTAATCCTGTCCTGAGTGCAGATTGCTATATAGGCTTCAAGAAATATTTTGGGTGCACATTAATATCTGAATTTTAAATAGCAGTGTATTTTAATTAGTGGCCTCTTGTCCACTAAATAATTAAAGAGTATGTGATATCTTAAAACATATATCCCTATTTTAAATGGCCTCTTTATTATTTAAATCAATAAACCAATTTTCTCTTTTTCTGTTTTTGCATGCATGCGTATATCTTATATATGTATACATATGCAACCTTCTCAGAGCTATCCTTTCTCTGTGTTTCCTGGGATTATTCACCTCATCTTCTGTTCACAGTTAGCCTGTATCTGTTGCCCCTCCTAATAATTCAGTCAGATAGTAAGGCTTACTAGATTTCTCCTCCTGCAGGCAACCCACTTGTCTTGTCAATGGGCAACTTCTTTAAAAGTCTCCTCATCATTTCTGCTTCCTCAAGAGGCCTTTTGGTTACCTGTTTTTCTTCCATTCATGCCCACCATTTCCCCACACTTAAAATATGTCTGTTGGATATCCTATGTGGCTTTCCCCATCACAAAGTCATAGAAGGGAGAAACCATAAAATAAACTCTTGCCCTTCTACTGCCTGAGGACAGCAGTAAATAATGCACCCCCACACCCATCCAAGTCAACCTTCCAAGACCAACTCAAAGTGAGTTCCATTATTATTGGCAGATAATTCCATAGGCCAGCCTCATGATGCCTGGCAGTAAAAATTATAATAACAAATTAAACAACTCACTATCTGCTGCCTTTTCACACTATTTAAAATCTACCACCTCTTTCTAACTATACAACTGCTATTTACATATGTCCCAAATTATATTAAAGGTCAGCCTTTCATGTTAAGCTAGAAACAGGAAAAATATATAACTACGTACATGCAAATTTAACCTGTTTGTTTTAGATTGTAAAAGTCTGGTAAAACACCATGTACCCTGGTGGCTTGAATGTTGATATATTGCCTGAGACAGACAGACATGTGGATGTTATCAAGCCACTTTCATATCTCAGTACATAAATCCCTTTATTTTTAAAGGTTTCTCTCATCAGTTATCTCTGGTTATTTCAAACAAGGATTTCCAGCTGTTTCTTAGACTGAACAAATCTTCTGATAATATATCCTCAAATCTGAAGACAGTAAACTTCTGATCTGGCTTGTAAATTCTGGCTAAGTAGCAAGTGCACTATCTTGTATAGGTGATGATTTAATCCTACAAATCTGTATATATTATAGAATCAAAAATAATATTTTGAAATAATAATAATTATTGTTATTATTTTATTAAACTTGTATGCCACCTGACTCTCAACAACTCTGGGCAGCTCACAACAATCAAAGAAATTACAATAAAATCAATAAAAGATAAAGGATGGCAAGTGCAATGAAGTGAGGGGACTCCCTCTCCCTCACCAAAGGCATGGGTGAAAAGCCAAGTCTTCATGGCTCTTCTAAACAACAGCAGAGTGGGGGCCATCCAAATCTCGGGGGGAACCTCATTTCAGAGGGTAGGTGTGCTCCCAGGGCCCAATAGATGTCATTGTTAGATTGAAGGAACCCAGAGAATGCCAACCCAGTTCACTACCCAGAGTTACAATTTGCAAAATGGCTGGTTATATAAATTGATATATAAATAATCTACTCCTGAGCTGGCTTCTCTGATTCAGCCTTGTTTATCCTCCTAAACCTCTCTATAGTTTTTACTACCATCACCACAGTATTCACCTCAATTAGCATGGAGCACCTCAATTCTTGCCTAGGAATCAGGTTTCAGAAAAGAGCGCAGAGACTATGGAAAGTGTTACCAATAGAAGAGAATATGTGTAACTCAGGTTTGAACTGTGGAGTCCTTGGAGTTCTCTGAGCTTGGTTGTTTGCTTGCAGACATTTTGTTAACTGGCTGGGTAACATCTTCAGTTACCTAGCCAGGTAACAAAATGTCTACAAGAAAACAACCAAGCTCAGAGAACCCCAAGGACTTTACTGAATGGGAAGTGTATCTCTTTCTTCTCTGTCCCATATTTTTTAACAATGGTATTAATAGATTGTAGCAGGTCTGAATTCCTTGGTGCCACAAAGATCTGCTGCTACCATATTGCACTGACCAAACTGAAATTAAAGGAAACCTTCCTGACAGGAATTGGAATAATGCAGGCTGCCTGTTTCATCTTCATATCATGTAGCTGATCGCTAACCCCAAAATGAATTTGGTGGAACAGAAATGAGATGAGTGGCACACTCTTCCTTCCAATCAAAGTCTCTTTAAGGTAATAATTGCATTTTAAAATATTGTAAGTCACTGTTAGTGGTGCTTTTGCACCACGAGGATGACATTAATTATTTTAAAATCAGGAACGGGTTGATTCCAGATTTGATCATTTTTCATCTTTTAAAATATATATATATAAAGGAGAGTATATAGGGCTACCTGCATGCAAGACATAAGGACAGGTAGATATAACATTAGAATGACAGAAAAAATTATAGTGGAATCATCCTATTATTTCATAATGCTGAAAATATAAGAAAAAAGAGTGTGGTAAAATGCTATTTTCTTCAAGAGAAATAAGGTAGAGGGGCTTCAGTCTGTGATGTCTATTAACTTTTAGTGGCAATAGCTGATGAGCCAGTGGAAGTGAGGCTAGCACAGCAGAATCAAATTTAAAAACATAATTCTATATTTTCCTAGCTCTATTTTGATTACAAAATGTTCATGCTTTTAACTTAAATAATGTCTGTTTTTCCCTTGCCTAAATAATCCTATATTTACTGCATTACTTGTTATCACATTTTAAAGTATAATTTTTCAAAAAAAATTCCTGATTCAAAAATGAAGATAAGTTTCTTTTTTTTTAGATTTTTTATCCTGCCTTTTTTATTTTTATAAATAACTCAAGGCAGCGAACATATCTAATACTCCTTCCTCCTCATATTTTCCCCACAACAACAATCCTGTGAGGTGAACTGGGCTGAGAGAGAGAGTGATAAATTGATAAGCTTCATCAGTTTCTACTAAGTTAGGTTCTAAGTTCCTCCAATGTTCTGTTCCAACTTGAATTCACCTTCTTGGACCAGCAACCCAAATGGGTTGTGGTGTTTTGCAGAAATCCAGCCATTATGGTTTGAGGAGGAACTGTACCTGACATATTCTTACCTGTCAAGCAGCTGTTAAAGGCATAAAGCCTCTGCCTTGTGCTTGAGATTTTCTTTCCCTCTTCAGTTATTTCTGTTCCTCCCATTATGCACAAGATGAAGATTACAAACCCATCCCTTCAGTTCTTATTCTTTTGCTATACTAAAAAATAATTACTTACCTAAATCATCCATGGCCTATTTCCACTGGGTCTTCTTGCCTGAATCTCTGACAGAGAAGCAGGTTTGTTGAGTAATGGAAGGGGAAATGAGCAAGATAGTGAGTGTGTAGGACAGTACTTTGCGCAGACTTTTTCAGTTCCTCACTCTAGCTGCACTTCCTCCCTTTAGAAGCTAAAGTTTTTTTCCCCTACTGCGGGTTACATCTTAAGCAGATTTTTAAAAATTGTACTGAAATGGTACAACAGGAAGAGATGTATATCTGATGTGATCATTGTGCAATCTTTCCTATATATAAGAATTAGTACATATCATCATAGACACTAAAACACAGATAAAATACAAAGCATACCAATTAAACAAAAAACATTTATAATATAAACTAAGCATACGTAGGTTATATCCAGCAACTGCTAACAGCTATTGCTATAGCACAAAATTTGCTCACTTTTTGGGAAGCTTCATAATACTGGTCATTTAATAGGAAATGCACAATTGTCTGTTGGGACAAGTCCAAATAATTTGTGATTAACATGGTCTTCCAAGAATGATAAATAGGACATTTCAGGAGTATATGCACAACTGTCTTAATTTCAGTGTCTGAAAATATGTATAAGGATTCTTGATAGCAGGCTTTATTAAATTATCTCATTACACCACTGAGGGCATCCAGACACGTCAGTGTAAGTGCCATTCTGTGTTAGGGCCCAAGGATACGCTAAAAAATTTGGGAATCTTAAAAAGCAGATATGTGAGCTTATTATAATAGAGATGTAAAATGTTAGCTCTATCCCTTTGCCTATTTTTTTTCTGCTTGACCTCACTTTAGGCTTTACCTAAACCCAGCATAAATAAAGATTGGGGGGATAAATTCACAGCGAATCAGATCAGATATAATTTGATTCCTCCACAAAGAAACATGTCAATCAATACATGCTGGGCTACGGGTTCACCCCCATATATTGGTTTAAGCCAGTATTTTAACTGGCAGAGCCTCAAACAGGCCTCAACAGAGACATATCCAAGTTCTACCCGAAGATGCATATTTGCAACTGAGCAAGGGACTTGGAGCACACATCTCAGGAATTTAGATTGGACTCCTTCTAGTGCAGGAATATCTTTATATACACAACATCTTCACATACAGCAAAGGACTTAGTATTTCAGCGTTCAGTAGCTTAATTGCTGCAGGCATAGAGTTATTCCCCGTACAGCTCCATATCAGGTTATTGCACTGCAAGCTTTTTGTGCCTGCAGCATAAGGTCTGAAGACTGAAATTTCCAGGAGGCAGAGGGCTGAAAATAAATGCCTAGATATTTGAAAGCCTTCATAGCTGCTCTCGTGAAATATTGCTCGTTGGCATGCCAAATGGGTGGATCCTGCTTTCATTCTATCTTTGGGGCAATTTAAAATCCTTAACTCATGAAGTTAAACAAGTATACAATCTTTTCTTTATCTAATACCCAGCTGGAAGAGTAGCTGTACTCACAGAAATATTAGCTTAGTTATTTCCTCCAGACTTTATGTGACTAACTCCATTCTTGTGTTTTGTTTTGATCCAGTAGCCCTGGCTATTGAGCTGAAAAATGCAATTTTAAATCTGTTATTAATATATACCACCCTCTCCACCCCCCCCTCCCCGCACACACACACAAATAACAATGACATCTGGGACTATTTTGAAGACTGGGTGCTGGAACTGACAGCTCAGTTACCAAACTCAGAAATGGCCCGAACATTTAGATGCCTTGGATGGGCTCGGGTGAGGAATCTTGTTTCTAACACTTTCATGCTCCATATGTACACATAACTAATTTTTTTTTTTTTTTTTTGCTCTCACTGTTCTGAGGATAAGGGTATTAACATACAGGGATGGAGACTGACTCAAATGGTCATTAAATTTAGGCTCCTAATATTAAATAATGCAACTCCAGGAGACTTTGAGGGAGAGCTCACTTTCTGGAATAGGAGAGGCATTAGCATTCTTGATTACATTCTAATTGCCTAAAAATTGGCTACCCGCTGCATAGACTTCATTGTCACCTCTCTTTCCAATAGCAAAAGCCTACTAAGGTTTTTTACTAGTTATCTGAAAGTTGATACCTCAATCCAAAATGCTTTGGAAGAAACTCCCCCATAACAAGTTGTGTGAAATGAGTTAGTGCATGCTAGCACTTTTTAAATACATCTAAGGCTTTATAGTTGAAAAAAGTTCTATGAATGACACAAGAGAGATCCAGAATATTCTCAGCTCAGTACAGAAATGTCTAAAGCCTGCTGCTGTGTCTGTTCAGAATGTCCATAACAAATACAAGAAGTAAGTTCATGCCAAGGCCTTAGAAATTGCCATGTATCAAGCCTCTAGAAACAACAATGATCTTCATTGTCAGGAAGCTTTTCACTCCTTAAAAAAGGATACAAGGCACTCCTAACAAAGAAAGAAGCAGCTGAATAACTAACAGGTTGAATGGGACAGATTGATCCCATCAGATCAAGTGAAAAATGGCATCTTGTTTCCCCTCTGACAGCAAGACCCAGAGCCAAAGTGGGACCTTAGACACACATCACTGCATTCTGTTTCAAACAATAGTCAGAGACATACACACACACACATACCCAGCACCTTTTAATTCTTTACCAGAATAGCCACTAGCTGCTAAGTTAGAGATATTACATGTAATTAATTGCTTAGTTGAAAAATGGAAAAGCTCCAGACTTCTGGTGAGTGCCATGGTGAGCCATATATGTCCCTGCTGCAGCAGGACAGAGTTTACAGCAGAGACTGGTGGCTGGATGCTGGATCCTGGCAGGCAAAATCTCTCCAGAGAAAGGAGAGATTGTGAGATAGCCCACATGCACTCCAGGCAGTCGCTCCTTGTGAGTAGACTGCAGGAACCGAGGTTTTGTGGTTGGCTTATGAGTCAAGTGGCTGGGAGTCCAGGAACACCATCTAAGCTCACAGTTTTAACACAGCCTTTTATGAGCAAAAAGCTCAACCAAGCTTCATTTCTTAACCACCTTTGGAACTATTTTTTATTGCTTTGGAAATAAGACTCTCTGGAATGGCAAGTTTCATTGCATTCACTGGGTGAGTGTTCTTCTCCTTAGAAAAAGAATTTTTAAATACAACTTTAAGGATTTGGAAAAATATTATTTTTTGGGTTAAATAGCAAAAGGGTGTTTAGAGTTTTGATTTTGGAAAGTTAACAATGGACTAAGGGACCAGATGGACTTGGAATAAAAATATGAAATTAATTATAAGAATCCTTCCCATGGGAAACTGTGGTTGTTTGGATTCTTTGAAAAAAAAATGATAGGATGGGACTTTGAAGATTGGACACTAGAAGGAGCTAGGAGAAAATAAAGATTACAATTAAGGAGAAGAATACTTAAAATTCAACTTGTTAACAAAGAATGGAGCAAAATACTTTAACAGTGGATGTTTTGAAGGATATTTTTGAACAATGGACTCTTAAATTAATTTTAAGAATCTCTGATACTATAGATGGTGTATTAATGATGTTACAGAAGAAGAAGCAGCTACACCAGATAAGTCTGAAATTGATTTGAATGTGGACTTAAATCTGACAAGTTACAAGAACAATATGGAAAAAGATGATATACTGGACATACAAATGAAACCAGTTAATGTCTCCATACTTAAAGTATGGTATGATACAAGTATCAAATCAGAAGACTGATTTGGATAACCTTTTCTTACTGTACAAAAGAGATCTGTTAAAATCTTGAAGAATTTTTTTGTGAAGGGACAAGAAAAAAATGAAAAGAAATCAAGCTCTGACATTATTTGAAGGGATTAAAAATCAAGATTGTTAAAAGAACAGGGAAGGAATATAGAGCTGGCTTATTTGATCAAGATTAAAATAGATATGTAGTTATTTCTGGTAACCCTTAATGGACTTTTGCTGATTAGGAATAATTGACGAGGCTTTTGGATTTTGTTTCTAGTTAAGAGATGAGATATGGGATGAAGAGAGTATTTGTTTTATTTTAAGAGATGGTGATAAGTTACTAAAATTGTTTATATTTGTCATGATGAAGGGGGAACTTACTTCTTTATATACTTTTTTTCTTTTTCTCTTCTACACTTTTCATTTTTTAAATTCTTATTTATTTTTTGTAGCTTGTATTAGTTTTTATCTTTTCTACCTGCAATCTTTAATAAAAGTATTAGCAAGAGAGGAAAGGAAAGGAAAGGAAAGGAAAGGAAAGGAAAGGAAAGGAAAGGAAAGGAAAGGAAAGGAAAGGAAAGGAAAGGAAAGGAAAGGAAAGGAAAGGAAAGGAAAGGAAAGGAAAGGAAAGGAAAGGAAAATGGTCAAGCTCCAAGGGGGACTTAATTCCACCAGAGATGCTAAAATTAAATCCCAAATGGTGGACCTCTCTATTCAGCCACATCAATTATTCCCTGCAGAGTCCTGAAGAATGAAATAATTCCATAATAGTACTGATTTCCAAAAAAAGAAAAAGACAATTAAGATCAACTCAGACAACTATAATCCAATCAGCCTGTATATATGCAGCAATTTATTCAGAACAGCTCTATTCAAAACTTGCTGACTGCATCAATCCAGGAAAAGTTTTAGCAGAGGAACAATCTGGCTTTAGACCTGTCTTTGTAATAGTGGATCACTGTATCAACTTGTACTACCTGTCTGCAAAGTATGTCATTCTACCAAGAGCCTCTTTCTATGCTGCTTTATAAATTTGAAGGCAGCATTTGATTCAACACCTTCAGAGAGGTTATGGTGAAAATTGGCAGCATCTTGCATTGATCATCATTTTCTTCAACTTGCAACTGTGTTTCATAAGAGCACTACAATGAAGGTTAAATGTACTAATGGCAAAAAATTGACTGAGGCTTTCTCAACACCCAAAGGAGTCAAACAGATATATTTTGGGCCCCTGCTATTTAATTATGATATTAATGATATCATACAAGCCCTTACCAAAGCTGATTTTCACTCTTTGTCCCTAACTCATCATTATATATGCTGATGATACTGCTACCCTTTCTGCAACCCAAGTGGATAACTATCCTAGAGGAACTTAGATTTAATATATATATAAAGAAAGTTGTCCAGAAATTAAGCAAGGCTGTATTTAACTATGAGAGGAAAAAAAATGTCAAAAAGATTAATTAGAAGGAAATTGAAGAAAGATTCCACACACTGAGCGATCTTCAGGATAATTTAGCTTATTTAAAAGTGTAAAGGGAGAAGGGAAAATTAAAGAAGGTGGAAATAACCTATGATGGAGAACAAATTATATTGGTTTCTATTTTTTTTAAAAGAAAAAATAACAGAAATAATGCAAAATAATACATTCTAATAGAAGAAATATATTAGCAATAACATAATATATAGAAGAAGATGGGGAATAAATTTTAAAATGTATTAATAAAATAATTAAGGAACTGGAAATATTCAAATCTGCTTAGAAATTAGCGCTTTTGGATTCTTCCTTTCTTGAAGTGTATCTATCCCAGCATGTTCTTTTCTTATTATGCCATTTATAATTGATGCCCTTTTTGAGTTTCTCTTTTCTTTCCTTTTTCATTTTGTGTCTGTCTTTTTTTGTTGTTTGTAATTAATCTGTAATCCATTCTAGATTTACCAGACCAGCACTGTAACACTCATAAATCAACAATACAAACATGTTTGGAATATTGCAGTTCTGGTTATTCTATCTCAAAAAAAGTATAGTAGATCTAGAAAAGATGCAAAATAGGATAAAATGATCAAAGTGTTGTACCACTTTCCTTACAAAGGAACTGGGGCTTGTAGTTTAGAAAAAATTACAATGTGGAGTATAATATTAGTTTATAAATTAAGTAGAATGTGGTAAAAGCAACTAAAAGAGTTTCTTTCTTTGCCATAATATTAAAATTTGGCTTCATCTAGTGATGTTGCTACTAAATTTAGAAAAGACAAAAGCCTTATTAACGCAAAGTTTTATTATTTTCATATAGTGAACTTGCTACCAGCATGCTTCGGCCTTCAGTAATATAAAACAATATGTATTATTTAAACTGGCCACTAGGTGTCAGAACTGCACTGCAAGAGAAACAAACCTGCAGAAGCTTCTACATATATCTTGCTTGACTTAAGCATCTATCTATATCCTAGTTTACATGTCTAAAATATATTTTCTAACTACATTCTGAACAATTTATCTACCTGGGCACTTGTACACCACCATCATTTCCACTCCCCAATCCTTTCTAAGCAGTTCTAACATTAATTTTCACAGCCATAACCTTGGATTGCTTAAAATAGCATGAGTTCTTTCTTCCACCTATCCAACAGGAGAGTGCAAAACCAGCATTTTAACTCAGTTAAACCATGTTGTTAAACCACATTTTTAACTCACATTATGTGCATTTACCCATAAATGATCCATTGTTATGGGGGGGAGTTGGAAAACCACAAAGCACCATCCCTTTGTTTCATATGGCAGCAAAACTTCTGTGGGGATAAGAGAGCCAAGTTGGAATAAGTGCTGACCAATAGGATAATGATCCACTCATAAGACATATACAGGTTTAGCACTGCAAATAGCAAGATCATCTTTCCTGCAATTGTAAATACTCTGCAGCTGAGTCAGAAATAAATCAGCTCAGCTGGTGAAATGAGACATTGGCTTGAGATCACACAGGTGCAAAGTTACTTCTGAAGTGGTGTAAATTCCCTGTGTGTGGCAGTCTTTTACCCGTGAGGTCTTTTTAAATGTGTGTCTATTACAAAACAGTAAAGGAACAGGGTTCCTGCTTTCCACTCATTTTTACTGTATGTAGCTTTAAAGCACTGTAAAGAAAGAAATTATCTTTCTTCGCCTTTACACATAGATTACTATGTATTGAACTGAAATAGATGCTTGCTTTATCATGCATTTTCATCTGATCTTGCCTCTAAATAAACATACTGGAAATGCAAAAGGAAGGATTATAGCTTGATGGTACTGGATATGCATTATATGCAAAAGATCCTAAATTCAATCTCCATTTAAGGCCAGGAAAGTCTTGGGAGAACTCCTGCCCATCAGAATAGGCAAGCCCTTCCTAACATAATGCCCTCCAAATGTGCTTAATTTATTATATTCCAGCATTATGGAGTATTTGTCTAGTGCCTGGGATGATGAGAGCTATATTCCTACGTCTAGAGGGCAACAAGCTGGAGAAGCCTGGTGTAAATATTGAGCTGATGGACTGATTTTTAATTCCTCTCTTCTACTGAACTTCTATTCAAAACATGCCATATACCGCTATCTTGTTGTTTTATCAGTGATCAACAAAATATTGAAGATTAAAAAAAGAAAAAGATGCAAGATGTAAAAGAAAAAAAAATGGAAATGTGTACTTTTGTAATCTTAATGAGAAACATGATTTTAGACATCCATATTCAGTATTACCAGCCCAAAGACATTTGTATCAAATGGAGTAAATTACTCCATTTATAATTTTTAATTATACTAGTCAATATAATTTAAAAAATAGAAAGTAAATGTGAGCAAGTCTGTACTTTTTACATGTATTATGTCTTCAGCCACTGTTATGTCCCTCGTTTCTAAGTAGCATTGATTCAAGGAAAGTAATTTCGTTTTTCAACGTTTTGCACTAGCAAATCTGACAACCAGCAACAAAAATCATATTAATTTCCTGTGCTGCATCATTTTGTAAGTAAAGCTGCTGCTGTTATGTAATTTTTCCAGTCTCTTCAAAATCTAAACCAAACTAAATGGACATTACTACCGGAGATGTTAATATGTACTAAATCACTTTTACTTTTTTTGTTTTAAGAAAGGGCACTGATTATTTCAAAGCAATACAGTTAAAAAGAGCATCAAACCCTTTATGTTTATTCTAACTTTATGTCTCCGAAATTCTTGCTTCCAACATCTTAAATTCTCCAAAATGCATTTGAGAATCAGCTAGTCGCATCAAAGAAAACAACAGAATCTGCACCTCGAGGTTTCCAGTCGCCTCTGAATTTTTTAAAGAAAAACTATAACTCCCATAATGCTTTCTTAGACATGCGCAGTGACAACGATGAGAACGGAAATGCGTGCGTACTCCACAAGTCCCGCCTCTCCCCATCGGACGCCATTTTGTCACCGACTTTCACCCGCCACACGACGGTGCTTTTTTTTCTTAAAGGAGAAGCGACAATGTTTTTTTTTTTTTTTAATCCCCAGCAAGTATGAAACACCGAAAAATGCGGTCGATGTGAAAACGAGGAAACAGGTTTTTGGAAGGTACCTCCTCTCTATCCGTTTCACTCTTGAAAATAGAAGCTCGGGGATACTAGACCGGCCAGACTGCGGGGCGTGTTGTGAGGAGGAGGAGGAGGGGGCGAGTGCGACGGCAATAGGACGAGCGACTCTTCTAGTTTTATTGCTGTCACTGCAGAGCAAAAAATGTTCTGGAGTTCAAGATAAAACGCGTGGGACATTTACAAGCGCATTTTCTGCAGGGCAACGGAGGACATTTAATTTGGCGCGCGGGAGGTAACTGTTAAAACGGCTCAGTTATGCGAAGCGCGCGCCACGGCCAGAATTCCGACAGCACACCCGCGCGCGCGTTCCCGGTGAACCTCGTACGCTGATTGGTCTGGAGAGAACCAGCCCGGCTTGCTGCTGTCATTGGCTGGCTTGGGAGAGAGGTGGGTGAGGTGTGTCTTTGCATTTCTGTCCCGATTGGGTGACACGGAGAGATCTTGCATCCTGTTTGAACTCCGAACTTGTTCTTGATTGGCCAAAGTCCCACGCGAGGGGCGGGAGCTCCCGTACAGAGGCGGAGTGAACGGCGGGTGCTGCTGTCAGGACCAGGAGGGGGGGCCGCTGTTGGGGCCTCCTCTGCTAGCTGCTCTGATGCCGGGGGCGCCCGAGCAGGCGGAGACCCAGGAGGAAGAGCCACAGCGGCAAGAGAGAGAAGAGGAACGGACTCCGCCTCCTAGCGTCCGCCGGCGTCCCCTGCCCCCTCCCATAGTCGCTACCGAGCAGGGGGCGGAGTCTAGCGGCAGTCGGGTGCTCCGTGGAGGTCGGGAGCGCGGACGAGCTGCTGCTGCGGCCGCGGCCGCCTCCCGCCGAAGAAAGGCCGAATACCCGCGCCGGCGCCGCAGCAGTTCCGGCGCCCGGCAGAGCCAAGAGCCGGAAGAGTTGCCGCCTGCACCCGGAGTTGAGGCAGGAGCGCCGCCGTCAGCCACCGCGCCGCCTGGGACTACCGGTAGAAAGGGCACGCCACGCAGCTCGTAAGTATCGAAGCCATTTAGAGTTTTTGGAAGGTAGAAAGTTGTTGGCTTTTGTGGCACGGTGATTTTCGGTTGCGGAAAATTGCGTTACTGGTAATATCAAAGTAAGGATTAGTATTGACTTTACTGTGGTTCCATGTTAGAGAGGCAGTTGCCTTCCACGTTTGCTGTAGATTGTGGTGTTTAGAAGAATATTGATTGTTGGATGCCTTTATCTAACTGAACTCTTGCATCCTAACTCAAAGTGTACTAGATTTCTTGTTCTCTGTATCACTTTCTACAGTAGACATGTAGTATTGCTCAATAAATTATGTAACATCAGTATTTTACATTTTAATCACGTAATTGCATAATATGTTGTAGAAAAGTATGGGTACCTGTTTATATAGCTCTAATCAATTTGCACTTTAGCTGTTTGCATCTTTTCAGTCTCATAGTGTCCAATGAGACTTCTGAGTGAATATTCCTAAAATTATTTCAGACTGGAAATAAGGTATGCTTTGGGTGGGGGGAATATTGGGGGGAAAAACAGATTTGCACACCTATTGTCATATTGCTAATTTTGCTGTTGTATTGTAATAAAGACAAACATCCTTGATTTGTGTAGGCCTGGCTTCTGTGTGTGTAAGGTAAATATTTGAGTGAGATGACTAGAAAAACATACATTTAGGATCTTTCATAAGCATCTACAGCGTAATATTTTTTCTGAAGCTGTAATATCAACAGTTGTAATCAGAATTTTATTCCTATTATTATTGCTATATTTGCCTTTTTCTGAAGATTCTAATAGGATATTCATAGTGTTGTTTTGTCCAGTTTTATAGTTACAACAATCCCATGAAATAGATTAAATTGAGAAATGTTTGTTCAAGTGGAGCTTCATGGCTTAATAAGAATTTGTACCTGCAATTTCTGTCATAGTCCAAAATTAACATTGCACCACACGAGGGTATACTGTGTCTTGCTGACATTCTAATAGTACTTAAAATGAATATTACCTGTTGTGCTATTGTATTTACGGTTGTAGTGGAAATTCACATCTTATATTTCATTTCTATTTCAGGTGCTTGGATAAAACAACAGTGAAAGGTAAGATTTAAATTACCTAGCAAGGAGAGAAGGATGATGCTGATTGTTAGAGACACTATCAATGGTCAGGAATATTGCTTTTGAGTTAATGGGATGTGAGCGCTTCTTTGTTAGATTGAGGTATAGAGACAAGCTTGTGACAAGCTAATATACCAATTGCCATGCTGCTTGACTGGATCCCTCCCTGAGCTTGAGCTGATCTGGAGGAAGAGGGGGTTTTCATCACCTTGTTGCCATGGTCAAATCATTCCTTCATCTGGTTACAATTCAGTGCCACTCCTGACCTTTTAGGACAGTGGAACCCATTTGGATGGTCTATCTCAGGCAGCTAATTTGGTTTCTAGCAGATGGTGGTGAGTTTCCCAGCACTCTGGCAGGCAGTTCTCTCCAATGCTTGATACATAAGTGGAACAGGAAGCACTCAAGGCACTGGACAATATCGCTCCCAGCTTGGTTGCCGCGTCCCCCAGCAACCAATCTCAGTTGGCACCTTGGTTTTCTGCAGCCCTTTGGGAAGTGAAGTGCCAGAAATGATGTCTGGAGTGTCAGTGGAGAAAGAAAGAAGCAAATCTAACTAAGCATGGATATGTGCCCATGTTCAAGCCTATAATGTTTCAGTAAGGAAGGCAGAACATGCTTATTTCTCCTCCCTTATTGCACCAATAGGCTGTCATTCAGAAGCCTTAAAGTAACTAATTCCTTTTTGAGGAAGACAGAACATGAAAATCTCCCATCTGGCTGCTGTGATCCATTTGCACAGCACTTTGCTGATAAATTCAAGCAGAATCCTTAATAGTGACTATGGCACCATCTTATGATGTCTGGGACTCCTTTTGGTCTGTGACATCCAAGAAAGTAGATAGAGTGCTGTCTAGGTTTTCATCTACTACCTGCTTCTTGCCCCTTGCCCATCCTAGCAGTTGTGAGGAGCAGAACCACCTGGATCCAGGAAATTGTCAATGCTCTTTCTGAGAAGAGGAGTTTCTGGCAGTCTTAAAGGTGGATGTGGTGTGCCCCCCTTCTTAAGCATCTTTCCTTGGAATTGTGGGTTTAGAAAACTGTTATCCATCCCTTTTGAGAGAAGATTGTTGAGATAATGGTAGCAGACTAGCACCCTAGCTGAAGTGGATATCTGGACCCTTTTCAGTCTGGTTTCAGGCTTGGACGTGGGACAGAAACACAAGTCCTTGATGTTGGGACTTAGATAGGGTTAGTGCTCCCCTCTTCATCCTTTTGGATCTCCTAGTGGCCTTTGATACTATCAACTGTGGTGCATTAGTGGCCCACCTAGGGAGTTTGGTGATTGGAGGAAGTTTTGCAGTGGTTCTGCTTGATCCGTAGTAGGTAGTTTCAATTGGAGAGTGGGTGAGAGGTCGGTCTGGTGGCCTTTGATTTATGGTGTACCACAGGGGTTGGTCCTCTCTCCCATACTTTTTAATATCTACACAAAGCCTACTAGGTAAGGTCATCTCAATGGTTCAGGGTACAGTATCATCAATATGCTGATGACATCACCATTATTATAGGGTAGTGGTTCTCAAACATTTTGGTGTCAGGACCCCTTTATATTCTTAAAGCTTATTGAGGATCCCAAAGAGCTTTGGTTTATGTGATTTATATCTATTAATATTAACTGTGTTAGAAATTAAAATGGATAAGTTTTAAAATATTTATTTGACTTTGCGGACCCCCAGGGCTCCTTAGACCACACTTTGAGAACCACTGCTATAAGGAAAATGCCATTGACATCTTGTCTCCATGCTTGGAGGCAGTAAAAATCTGGACAGGAGAGAACAGACTAAAGCTGAACCCTAGTAAGACAGAATTACTGTTTATGCATTTGGATTCTCTGTTGATGCCAGTGTTATCTCTAGATGGACAGGCACTAGACTTGAAAGAGTAAATTTGCAATTTGGGGTTCCTCCCGGATTCATGGCTCCTGCTAGAACGGCAGATAGGGGCTGTGGCCAGGGAAAATTACTTGGCTTTGACTGGTGCACCAATTGCACTCCTACCTAGTGCTGAAGGACCCAGCTACAGTGACCTATGCTCTCATCACCACCTGATAGCATTATTGCAATTGCTTTACATGGAGTTGCTCTTATTCTTTGAAAACTAGAACTGGGCCAGAATGTGGTAGCCTGTGTCCTTACCAATATTGGGAGTACATAACACCAATTCTGTAGGTCTTTCACTGGTTACCAATAAGCTTCCAGGTACAATTTAAGATGCTGGTAAAAAGCCAGTTTGATGTAATGGTTAAGGCATCAGGGTAGAAACTGGGAGACTGCGTTCTAGTCCCACCCATATAGCCTGCTGGGTGGCCTTCAGCCATTCACCCTCTCAGCCCGAGGAAGGAGGCAATAGCAAAACACTTCTGAAAAACCTTGCCAAGCAAACTGCAGGGATTTGTCCAGGTAGTCACCAGGAGTAAAAAAAAAACAAAAAAAAAAACACTAACTTGAAAGCACCCCCCTCCAAAATTGACCTATAAAGCTCTTCTTGGCTTGACACCTAAGTATCTACAAGACTGCCTTCTCCAACTCCATTGGCCCACCTTATCCGCTTAAAAGCAGCCTAATCTGTGGTTGCCATAAAAATATATTGATATACAAGTAGTCCTCACTGACTGCTTGTTCAGCAACCATTTGAAGTTATGACAGTGCTGAAAAAGGAGATTTACAATCGATCCTCGAACTTGCAGCCATCATACCGTCCATGTGGTCATGTGATCACAATTTGGGCACTTAGTACTTAGTAACTGGCACGCATTTATGACAGTCAGCATCATGTGGTCGCCATTTGGAACCTTTGCAGCCAGCTTCTGACAAGCAAAGTCAGTGGGAAAGCCAGCAGAAAATTGTAAGTCACAGTCACGTGATATTGTGCTTAATAACTGCAGTGACTCACTTAATGACTGCAGCCCGAACTAACATCATAAGTCTGGTGCTGTCATGTGATGTTTCACTTTACGACTATCACTTAGTAACAGAGTTGCTGGTCCCAATTGTGGTCAGTAAGTGTGGATTACCTATAATGAGTTTTTCTTGTATTTAAGTGAATACTTTCTTGTACAGGTAGTCCTCATTTAGTAACTGCAATTGGTCCCAGCGAAGTGATTGCTAAGGGAACCATGTGACAGAGGGAGATGCTGTGAAGATCTCTGGTTGCTGCCATTTGAGTTAGATAAATTTCTTTTGTGTAACAGTATCAGCATTACTCTCACTCCAGCATACATTGTTGTCAGAGGCAGAAATTTGGGCATAAGTGCACGCACTGGTTGGAAAATTATTTCTTTACTACTGTTTATTACCGTCATATTTGTGAACAGTCACTATCTGAGGCAGTTATTAAACAAGGACTACCTGTACTAACTATGGGATGGATTAGTGCCCTTTGTTTGAGCTTTCTTAAGTTTTCTGCCAATTACATTTTAAAACTTAACATAATTGCTACTTTTGTTTCACAGTGTAATGTGAAACAAACACAATATTATAAGACTTACTCAGATCTGAGAATCTTGCTAGCACCTTCAGTTAAAACTAATATTGCAGCTTTCATATTTTAAAAACTTTTTTTTTACCTGTTTCCTATGTAAGGATTCCATTGCCTTTCTGATTAAGGTATTGTTCATAATGTATTTATTTAAAGAAAATGTAAATAAGCCATTAAGGTTATTCTAAAATAGAACTTCTGAGTGAATATTCCTAAAATTCCTAATATTCTGTTGCCTTTAACATAAATTATATGCTCTGTTCCTTTGTGGATGTGGCGTAGGGGGATTGATCAGCATCTTCTTGGACTTTAAAAGCTGGTTCTGCTAGCCAGTTAGGATTTGAGATTAAATGCCTACTAAATTAAATTAAATTGAGATTAAATGCCGACTAAAAGTTGGTTTCAGGAAGACTTCAGTTTTGTTTAAATACCTATTTGCTGCTGTTTGTACTAATAAGGAATGGATGATCACTGAATTGAAAGTCTAAGTCTTATTTCTCTGAAAAGTAAACATTCAGAGAAAAATACAGAAATTAAATATGTTTTGTCTAAAAACAAAGTGAATAAAAAGTCAAGCTTTTTGAGGAGTCTTTTTGATTCTCTGCAGTTTCTGTAGCGAGAGGTAAAGCTGCTATATGTTAGCTAAATCATGCTGCAGTAATATTCAGGATCAACTTTTTATAATTTGTTTTCTGTAATACTGTTGAGATTCATGACTTCATTAGATAGGTGAGAATTTAGTAATTCTTGTTTACGAGCTTGAACTTTATTAGATCAGATACATAGGTACACATAGTCTGGTACAATTGACAAAGTTATATTGGAATGTTATGTCCAGTCTTGGTCATATTTAGGTAAGAGAAATGAATATAACAGTATTCAATGCATTTACTATGAAAGAAGGTTCATAAAATAGACTATTTGTTTTATTTTATAATTAATAACTCCTGCCTTCTTGATTAGATATAGCTAATTAAAACACTCTGCCCATTTGTGAGAATTATTATGAGATATTTTCTCAGAATATTTAAGAGCGAAGCCTCTCATGTTTTGTTATTTGTGGTCTGGATAACATATACTAATAGGATCTGGTGCTAGTAGTTGCTCTGTGGGACAAACCCCTGAAGAGAGAGGAATAAGGCCTTCTTGGCTGGACTTTTCCTTCTTCTCTATCTCTATTATTACCAATTGCCCTGTTGAGAGGATCCTAAAAGTCTGCTTGTTCTTCAGAAACAGACAAAATAAACGAATGGTTTTGCTTTCCTAAGAGAGACAAATACTTCTTTGATCTGTTTCAGCTCTGTGATATTAAAAACTCAGACATTTCCTTTCTTGATCCAGGTGTACTTTATGTATACTTTTATCACAGATCCCAAAGAAGAGACAGAAGAGAAGGAAGTCTCTACTACTGTTGCAGGTGGTGCCCCAGTCACTACAGCTAAACCCAGCCGGGGCTGGCGTAGCAACAGGGCAACCACTACTATTCAGCAATGTGATGCAGAGAATTCGCGGAGTTCCAGATCAAAGACTGGGTCCCTGCAACTCATCTGCAAGTCAGAACCAAATACAGACCAGCTAGAATTTGGTATGGCTGCTTTCAGTTACTGGGAAATAAAGCAATAGTATTCTCAGTGGGTCAGTGTAAAGCTTATAATAGATCATTAAATTTACATAAAGTCACACATTGTGTTGTATTGTGCCACAAAATATACTGTTAATAAAGAGAGGATAATTTTGGTTAATCACATGCAGCAGAATATACTTCAAGACTTCAAAAGCAAAACTATTCAGTGAAGTAGTACAGTGGGGCAAAAAAGTATTTAGTCAGCCACCAATTGTGCAAGTTCTCCCACTTAAAAAGATGAGAGAGGCCTGTAATTTTCATCATAGGTATACCTCAACTATGAGAGACAAAATGGGGGAAAAAATCCAGAAAATCACATTGTCTGATTTTTAAAGAATTTATTTGCAAATCATGGTGGAAAATAAGTATTTGGTCAATATCAAAGTTCATCTCAATACTTTGTTATATATCCTTTGTTGGCAATGACAGAGGTCAAACGTTTTCTGTAAGTCTTCACAAGGTTTTCACACACTGTTGCTGGTATTTTGGCCCATTCCTCCATGCAGATCTCCTCTAGAGCAGTGATGTTTTGGGGCTGTCACTGGGCAACACGGACTTTCAACTCCCTCCAAAGGTTTTCCATGGGGTTGAGATCTGGAGACTGGCTAGGCCACTCCAGGATCTTGAAATGCTTCTTACGAAGCCACTCCTTCGTTGCCCGGGCGGTGTGTTTGGGATCATTGTCATGCTGAAAGACCCAGCCACGTTTCATCTTCAATGCCCTTGCTGATAGAAGGAGGTGTTCACTCAAAATCTCATGATACATGGCCCCATTCATTCTTTCCTTTACACAGATCAGTCATCCTGGTCCCTTTGCAGAAAAACAGCCCCAAAGCATGATGTTTCCACCCCCATGCTTCACAGTAGGTATGGTGTTCTTTGGATGCAACTCAGCATTCTCTCTCCTCCAAACACGACGAGTTGAGTTTAGACCAAAACGTTCTATTTTGGTTTCATCTGACCATATGACATTCTCCCAATCCTCTTCTGGATCATCCAAATGCTCTCTAGCAAACTTCAGACGGGCCCAGACATGTACTGGCTTAAGCAGGGGGACACATCTGGCACTGCAGGATTTGAGTCCCTAGCAGCGTAGTGTGTTACTGATGGTAGCCTTTGTTACTTTGGTCCCAGCTCTCTGCAGGTCATTCACTAGGTCCCCCCATGTGGTTCTGGGATTTTTGCTCACCGTTCTTGTGATCATTTTGACCCCACAGGGTGAGATCTTGCATGGAGCCCCAGATCGAGGGAGATTATCAGTGGTCTTGTATGTCTTCCATTTTCTAATTATTGCTCCCACAGTTGATTTCTTCACCCCAAGCTGCTTGCCTACTGCAGATTCAGTCTTCCCAGCCTGGTGCAGGTCTACAATTTTGTTTCTGGTGTCCTTCGACAGCTCTTTGGTCTTGGCCATAGTGGAGTTTGGAGTGTGACTGTTTGAGGTTGTGGACAGGTGTCTTTTATACTGATAACAAGGTCAAACAGGTGCCATTACTACAGGTAACGAGTGGAGGACAGAGGAGCCTCTTAAAGAAGTAGTTACAGGTCTGTGAGAGCCAGACATCTTGCTTGTTTATAGGTGACCAAATACTTATTTTCCACCATGATTTGCAAATAAATTCTTTAAAAATCAGACAATGTGATTTTCTGGATTTTTTTTCTCATTTTGTCTCTCATAGTTGAGGTATACCTATGATGAAAATTACAGGCCTCTCTCATCTTTTTAAGTGGGAGAACTTGCACAATTGGTGGCTGACTAAATACTTTCTTGCCCCATTGTATATACAGATAGTCCTCAACTTATGACCACGGTAGGGATCGGAAAATTCATTGTTCAGTGTAGTCATTAAGGCATCATGTGACTGCATCTGATTTTACAGCATTTTTGTAGTAGTCATTAAGTGAATCATGGTTGTTAAGTGAATCACATGTTAAGCAAATCACGCAGTTCCCCATTAATTTTGCTTGTCGGAAGCTGGCTGGAAATGTCACAAATAGTGATCACATGGCCCTGGGATGCTGCAACCATCATAAATACATGTCGGTTGCCAAGCACCTGAATTTTGATCCCATAGCCATGGGGACGCTGCAAAGGTTGTAAGTGTGAGGACTGGTCGTAAATCACTTTAGCACCATCGTAACTTCGGATGGTCACTAAACGAATGGTTGTTAGTTGAGGACTACCTGTACATTATTTTACTATTATATTTGTCTTGAGCAAGAATTTCCTATATTACAATTTGGAGGTTTAACATGTCATATCACTTAGTATATTGATAGCTGTTTGTAATTGCTGATATGTAGGTTGATCAGATTTCTATATCTAAATATGTTTCTTTTTTAGAAGTTACTGAAGAGCATTCATCTCCAACTAGAATCAGGTAAGGAGCTATTCAGTGGCTGGAAGGTTAGTTAGGATACAGAATATCCTGGTACACAGACAATAGTTTCTACACTATAAAAATGTCTTAAACTTAATTCTTGGGTGACCAGGAGGGCACAGCCATGTGGTTTTCTTGACAATCTTACTGAAGTGACTTAGGATTGCCATCTTCTAAAATGTTCTTCAACTTTCAAGTGTAGCCTATGGTATTTGGTCCTCTATCCAAGTAGTAACCAGGTCTGATTCTGCTTAGCTTCCAAGTCCAGACACAACCAGATGCTGTCAAATGTTAGGAGGAATACAAGTTCAGTGAAACTTTGTTTTGATCTTTTGAGGGGAGCGGGTGTCTGTTCCTGAATGATTATTAAATACAAAAGTACATCATTGCTGCAATTTAGGTAATGTTATCATTATGCAAGTGATGTAAAATTACATCATTTGTGGCAATTTTTGTCATATGTTGATGTCTTACAAATTGTCACAGATGTAAAATTCATGGACTGCCTTATCCAGATACTTTGCCTGCAAGGACCTGTGTGTTATTGCTGGAGGCTGTCAGGATCATAATTTGGTCAGTTGCATTTGAGGAAGGCTAAATGGGGTTCCATTAAATTCATTTGTATAATATAATAAACATCTGTTAAGGTAGTAAATTGATTCATTGTATGGGAAAGGACCTATTTAGTTGCAGCATATACAGTTCAGGAATTTATCTTGCTAAGATGATTTAAAATAGTAGTTTTTCTCTTGGCTCTGTCCACTTAACAAGCGGCATGCTGTAGGCTGCATTCAAAGGCCAGGTAAACACTTCAATTCCTGACTTAGAATGGTTGTTTTTAACTCCAGGATGTAGCTCTGTGTGTTGAGTGTATGTATGTGTTTTGTAAACTTCAGTGACTACTACATATTTCCTCAATAAGGGAATCCTATGGGATGAACACATGATACTCTGCATTCTCCTGCAGGACTATTGCAGAATCATTTATAATGCAGTTTCACAGAAACTCTAGTGACATACTTTCTCTAACATAAACTTGACTCTTTTGAGGCTATGAAATTGTGTGGTATATCTGGCAAATCTTATTCCATCATACCAGGATCTTATTTCTTTATACCTGTTGGGAAAATGTCTAGAGAGATTCAGGATTATTATCTCAGACTGCCTGTGTTCTGGTGGCACTTGCACTAGTAAGTGATCATAGTCATCTGATGTCTGTCTGTATTGTATAAATTTTTTGAGCTGATGACAAGTTCAATTGTGTTTTCTCTTCTGGGGCTAAGTTACTGTCCAATATTATAGGAAGACAGAAAATATGTCCTTACAAGCTAAAAGGTTTGTTAGAAGGTCTAAATGTTCTACTTATATTTAGTAATTCATGTTGTTAAATTAATTGAACTGTTGTTAATATGTTTCCTTAGTAGGTGAATATGTTAATAGGTCCTTTCTAGCACATGTTCTAGAAGAGATTGATTTGCATTAATAGAGGGCTAGATGTCCATACAATATTGCCTCTTATCCAATGTAAACTGAAAAATTTATAAGACAAAGGTTACAAGTATAGATCTTGACTGCTCTCTTCTCTGTCCAAAGATGTTAATTTATGGACAAATTATATTCAGTGTTTTCCCTTTTCTTTCCCTTTGTCAAGTGATGAAGAAGAAATGCTCATCAGTGAAGAAGAAGTTCCCTTCAAAGATGATCCCAGAGATGAAACTTATAAACCCCATTTAGACAGGTGCTCTATTTTATTTTAGGTATAGAGAGCAATTGTATAATGTCAGTCTAGCCTGTTGAAAACTATCTCATTGCTACATCTCTTATTATTCTGCTAAGTTTCCGCTATCATGAGTAAGTAGACTATTTGTTAAAAATCAAGGCCAAGAGTATGCATATTTAAAATTGCAGAAATGACAAATACCAAAAAAAAAAAATCCATGTTGAAGAACTGTCTAAAAACTTAAGTATGAAATTTAACTATAGTATTCATCTAGAAAGGATGTTCATTCTTGGATATGTAATGTATAATAATGGTTATCTGCAGGGATGCTCCAAAGCAAAGGAAAAAAACTGGGAAGGGAAAAGAAGAAAAAGAGAAACAGAAGGAGATTAAAGTGGAGGTGGAAGTTAAAGAAGAAAGTGAGTTTCGGGAAGATGAGGAACCACCTAGGAAGTGAGTATCCAGGTGTAAAATGTTGTGAATTAGGGTGTAGTCCTGTTACCTTCAGTGATGCCAAGACTGAAAGAAACGAAAGGCCTCGAAATGCCTTAGCTATAACTGGAAGTCAAAAAATTTGCAGTTAAGCAGTTCTGTAGACTTTCAGATCCACTATAGTAGCCCTTCCCTAACCAAGTAGGATCCATATAGATATAGGTGTAGGTATAAAAATACCATATTTCTCCGACTATAAGATGATACTTTTTTCTAAAATCCTTACCCTAAAAACTGAAGGGCGTCTTATTCAAGGAAGTCAGCCGAGAATCGCGCGGTTGCAAAACTGCCCATACTTTGTTTCTGCAGAGAGGCTTCCTCCTATTGCTAGCCTCCAATCACGAGTGAAATAGCTTGTCTCCCAAACAGACTTCCTCCAATCACGAGCCTGATGTAACTGACGTCAGCTGATGCTGAACAAACCAATTAGAGGAAGTCTGTTTGCAGAGACAAGCTATCTGCAGTTTCACTCGTGCTTGAATGTAATCAGTTATGCAAAAGAGCCTGGAAATAGAGCTGCAGAGAGACAGTTTGGACCTCCTCCCACCGAGTGTATCAGGTAAATGTTAACTAATTACTAAATAAAAATGTGTTCTGCACTATCTTTAAAATATTGAGTTCTTAATTTCGGGTTGGAAAAGTGGGGATCGTCTTGTACATGGGGGCGTCTTATTGTCGGAAAAATACGGTAGATATATGGGACTGTAGCTTCCAGCATGACCCAGCTTGGGTTTCTGGAAAGTTTAGTCCTATTTCATGTGGAGAGCATCCTTTTGGGGTTACCTCTGATTCTTAACCACAACATTAGGATTTATATAAATCTGCCAAAGCTCAAAGATTAGCTTCCAGAACCCTTGCTCATCTCACATGTAAGATTAAGCTGGCAGAATAGTATAGAGACTTTTCTGTGATGGTCCTGTCCTTGTGGAATGTCCTAACTGAGATTCATATGTATCTCTTTCCATTACTGTTTTTAAATGGGCTTTACAGGCCTAGCTATTTCAAGACTGATTTTAAACAAATGGATGCCCATTTTTATTCTACAGTTTTTTATTCTACAGTGTTTTAAACATGTGACCTATCTTGAGATAACTGTACTTCAGATGTTAGTGGAAATTATATTAAATAAAAATAAACATCTATGAAGTATGCCCTTTAACATAGACATCCAGAAGGTATTGTGTTTAGGAAAAATAATTATTTTCAGGAGAAAGCAGCTTGCTGCTGTTCATCTCACATTTTGTTAGACTTTAGGAATCCTAATACGGTGCTGTAAAAAGAGGAGGGAGAGAGTTGGCTGAAAAAATACTTTGTGTAAATTCTGAAGGCCTATTTGTGATTATATATTTTATACTAATTTTTGTATTTCTTATTTCTGAAGATTGTGTAGTACCCAAGCATTTATAGGAAATGTCCTGCAGTCCTGTTTTCAAATCTTGATTAACACAGAAGAAAACAAGAACCTGACATTTCGGTTGTTGTTGTTATGTGGATATTAGATCTTGTGACCATGTCCTTTGTATAAAAGTAGATATAATTTTCAGGAATATTGAAATAGAATGCTTCGCTGTTGCTTTACTCCAAGCTGTAATCTCTTAAAATACCACTAAAGAAGTCAAATTTGCATCTGAAATACATTTTAAGTAGAAACATTTTGAACTAGAATATGGTTTGATTCTATAGTTTGGATTATAGGTTTATGAATTCAGGGCCTGTTTCCTAATATCTTCAGGATTCTAAGATGCCTTATTCTAAAGTGCCTCTGCATCTTTGCAGAAAACTAATGAACAGGGCTGTGCATGTTTCAGAAATGATTCAGAAGAAATGCTTCAGAGCTTGTGTAAGCATAGTACCTCTCTGTTTTAAGAGTTAAATTACTTGATTCTGTTCTAGTTACTATCTTAAAAAAATAGGATGGAGGTATCAGCCAGTTTTCCCTATCCCCAGCTTTGGGGGTGGGGGGGAATCCTAAGAGGGAAACTCCAGAAACTCCTCAAATGAGATCTGAGCATGCTGAGTGACACAGAATGCTGACTGACAGTTAGAATGAGATGAGAGCAAAAGCTGAGCTAGCATATTCTAGAAAAGGTATGGCTGCTTGAACTCTAAACACGATCATCCCACATAGCAACATGTTGTATCTTTCCCACTGCTACTTTTATATGCTGTTGCCTTGATCTAGTGAAGAAATGAATGTTAAGAAGTGAATGTCAGTACTGTCATATTTTGATGGTACTGATTGTTTTCAAGAAATCTTGAATTTAGCTGTCCTGTATCTTACAGTTCCTAATTAAATGTCATATACTGCTAAACATTTAAAAAATATTTTTAGTTCTCTAGAAACTTCCAACTTACATACATTCACTTGTCTGGTCAGTAGTAAGCAGCCCTCCCTCTTTTGTTGAGAGAATTTATCCCTTCCCAGAGAGCTCAGAAGAGAAGGTAGGGGAGGGGACTCCTTTTGCATGCTAATATTTTTTGCAGGAAGAGAGAAAAACCTCTGCAACAGGGCTGGGTAATGTTTGTAGGATAAAGGATTGTAACTCAGCTTCCTGTCTTTCTGAAGAGCCAAAGACAGTAGTGCTACTATGTAATCAAGGGTAGTATGGTCAGTTTTTTAGCCTGTTTTTTATTCGTTCTGAGGTGGGGATAGAACAGGAAGACTTCCCCAAAATAAATTCCTTAAAATCATGTGAAAAACAAGCTGAAATCCACTGGAAGTCAAGTGGCCACTCTAAAAGAGAGAAACAAAACGCAGACTTTTCCTGATAGGTGAGAGAAATAGGCTCTGAATAACAGATTAAAATGTATCACTCAAATGCAAAGTTCTTCATTTAGGAAGAAAGTGATCAGTTTACAGAATGGGGATAGCTGACTTGATGAAAAAGATTTTGAAATTGCAGTAGATCACAGACTCAAAATATGGGTCAGTGGTGTAATGTAGCTGCAAAGGGCCACAATCTATTCCCTCATTCCATGCCATCATATAGGACACAGAATGATGAACAAGATATGAGAAGGCAGGTTGAACCTTAGAATTTTTTAAAAGAATCTTTCTCACAGTAAGAGCAGTTCAGCAATGGAGCAAAGTAGTTTTGGATGCGATGAGTTCTCTTTCACTAGAGGTATTCAGGTAGAGAAGCTGGGCAGGGCAGCTATTTGTCAGGAATGCTGTACTTACAATTCCTACACACTTCTGGAGATTGTTCTTGGTGGGCAAAAGACCTTTTCAGCTCTTGTTTTATGACAAGATGAAAGAAGATTATGTAATAATATATAAGATTGGCTAGGAAGCCAAGCCATACATTCTGCATTGTAGAGATATTGCACTGCTAGAAGGAATCTCCAGTATGCAGGGAGTGATATGCCTGGTTGTTTGAGAATTAGGTACATTAGAACAAGTTCTGTGCACATTAAATAAATGGTAAACATTTATGGAGCTAAAATGCATTGTGCAGAAACTACTGTTTCCTATCCTTGTGTTTCCCTAAGTGGTGGATTTTTGTATAATCAGTGTGCTTCAAGTACAGTTACATATCTGCAGTTAACCTTTATCTTCAGCATTTTACCTTGTCTTGATGTTTCAGGAGAGGAAGGCGGAGAAAAGATGACAAAAGCCCACGACTTCCTAAAAGAAGGTAAGTTGTTTTTGTATTGCTTAATAAGATAATACAGCACAAATCTAGCTGCCTAATTAATTATTATTTAATGATATATTCATCTTTAAAGAGCCTTCTCTTGCTTTTTAGGTGTTGTATGGAATTAATGAAAGGAAACTTGAGATACAGTAGCAGATAAATGTAGCATGTCTATGTAAAGTTCATCTGCTCTTTGCTATTTGCAAAGAAGCTATACCTAAAGTGATACCTTGCTAAACTGCATTGTAGCCTTACATCTAGGGATCTTTAAATGTTATAAATATAGAATATTTTTAGGAGTTATTAAAATGTAATCCTATGTATTTATTAAACCTGGTCATCTAAGAAAAAAATATAGAATCTTTGCCATTTATCACACTACAGGTGAATTCATATAGTCAAGGCTGTGTTGAATAAGTCACACAAGTATAGCAAATTCCATAAATCTGATTGCAAGCCAGCAATTTAAAAGGATAATAACATCTCCAGAAGTTCTGATTTTCACAATTTGTTGTTCTCAAGAACTGTGTTTAGCTCTGGTTGATAACTTAATCTTCTAAAGAAAGGGCTGAGAAATTGTGTGGAACAAAACATAAGTGGAATACAATATTCTTTCTTATGGTGGATTTTAAAGACTGCACTTATTCTAAATTACTTGTAATGTATTTAACATGAACTATATGTTAGTGATGAAGTTAAACCATTTAATGTGGCTTTTAACACTGCTTACCTCTTATAGTACACAAAATTATTATCCACTAACGTGTACATTAGAAAGGATACTGTGTTATATTTATAACATTTGTCAAAGTTATGTTGTTCTCTCTCTGTTGCTCACTTGTGTGTATTTTAGGAAGAAGCCTCCAATACAGTATGTACGTTGTGAAATGGAAGGATGTGGCACAGTTCTTGCACACCCTCGCTACCTACAGGTGAGAATAATGTTTACAAGCAAAGGAAAGAAAAAGAGATGACCAGCTTTGTCCTCTATAAATTTCTTCTTTTCTTCTGTTCTGTGGATTGTACTAAACAACACTGCAACAATTCTCTGATGCTCCAGATTCTAAGAATCCCAAATGTTTGTTTTGTACCTTAGTAAGGCTTACCTCTCATCCCTGTTCATGATTCTCCTCAAATGCTAAATTGTAACTTATTTATGCAAAAGTGAAATATCTTTCACATCACTGCTAATGATCTTCATTGCTAGTTTTTCTTTTTAAAAAACTTCATTCCAACTTTGTTTTTGCTACATTTGATTACTCTTTCCGAATTGATTCCCTTCATGTGACACATCTCTGTGATTTTACATCAATGATTCCCTTCCTTTATATTTAAGGATTTGATGTTCTTTCTGTATGCTTTGTTTCCCTGGTAGCCTTACTCATTTTCTATATCCATTGAAAACTTTCTCACTCATCCTACTAGTCAAACAGAGCCTTGGATTTATTGACTCCTTTCTCCTTCCCCCACCTCCTGTTGAGTTTTGCTGCTAACTTTCGTTGCTTCTCCCTGCATAGCATTCCAAAAACACAGCATTCCATTCTTTTCTTTCAGCAGAATTCCTTTCTGTGTCACAATAATTTCTTACCTTGACTATTGCAATCTTTCTGGTCCTTTATCGCACCTTCATCCACTCACACACATCCCACACCGTATTGAGCCAGTTTGGTGCAGTGGTGAAGGTGCTGGCCTAGAAATCAGGAGACTGAGAGTTCTAGGCCTGCCTTAGGCATGAAAGCCAGCTGCATGACCTTGGGCCAGACACTCTCCCTTAACCCAACCCACCTCTCAGGATTGTTGTGGGGAAAAGAGGAAGCAGGAGTATTAGGTATGTTTGCCACCTTGAGTTGACCAAATATCTGTCTAGATAAATTTTAAAAAGTGGGATAATAATCATAATAATAGTAATGAAATTATGCAGTTCTCATCATTCTGAATATATTGCTTCATTCCTTACATCCCTATAATTGGCTACTCTCAGATCCTACATTAACGTCTTGTCCTATTCTTTAAAGACCACCATAGTCTTGCCTTTCATCTCTTTTGGCACCTACAATATTTACCTTAAGGGAAAACTGTTCCCTCCCCCCACCAAACAAGGGGGAAGTGGAGAATGGTTCTTAAATTAATTAAGAACATGATAATGGATACATTTGACTATAGAGGGTTACTGTAATATTGTATTGATGTTGTATTTTAGTCCCACCTTAGTTCTGAAGCCAACTGGCTGACCTTGGGCCAGTTCTTCTCTCTCAGCCCTAGGAAGCAAGCAATGGCAAACCACTTCGGTAAAACCTTGTCAGGAAAACTGCAGGGACTGCAGTCAAAACTAACTCAAAGGGACCAAAAAAAGAAATGTCCCTACTGCAGAAGATCTGTACACATAACACTTCCAGCATATGATCTTTTAAGTTCTTCATGTTTTAATCTGTACATTTATATTGAAGTACAAGATGGCTATTAGAATATTAGATGTGAGTTTGCCACTATTTTTTTCCTGCTAAGTTCACAGGTAATAAAAATACAAACTTTTCTTTGTTTTCAGCATCACATCAAATATCAACATCTGCTGAAAAAGAAATATGTATGTCCTCATCCCTCTTGTGGGCGACTTTTCCGGCTCCAGAAACAACTGTTGCGGCATGCCAAACATCACACAGGTAATATGGGTTGCAGACCAAAATCCCCGCTCTGTCTCTTAAAGGAGGAGAGTAAATTTCTTACTGAATACCCAAGTCTTTAAGTATAAAATGCACAGTTGATGCAGATTGCTTCATGACAGATAGACAGATGTTGTTCTATGGCTACATTTAAAACAATGAGAATGACCCATACTGAATGAAGCAGTTAGGATATTACTGCTTCCGGTCTTTTAAAATTTCCTTTCCTCATTTCTTTTAGCTCTGATAGAGATTAGAATAAGATGCATTATTACACTGATAGTGATCTTCATAGTATAAGAGGTATTATGCAATGAATTATTATTTTGCAGTTGATATAAATAAAAGGAACAATACAGTATATGAAATCAGGTAATTGGAGTAGACTGCTTATTTGACAGAAAGGTCACTTTTGCCAAGGTTGGGCAGTACTGACTGCCTTCTCGTGTCCCCTGCTGTTTTCTCTCTATTTTCATAAAATCTGAACTTCCTTAGGTAATATATGAAGTTTCTGAAGGAATAAGAGCAAAAATGCACATATTTCCATTAAGATATGTATAGCTGCTTTCACCAATCTGGGTGAACTCTTGGAATAAGCTTCAACTCCCATAATTCCACTGGTATATGGAAATTAGCGGTCCCACTGTCATTGAACAATGAGCAGTATGATCTTCCATACCTTCATAGAAGAAATATATATTTGCCTTTTGTTGGCACAGAATGAATATGGATAGATCTTTCAAATATAGTGAGAAAGATTTGCATTTATTTCCCCTCCCTTGGAGGAAGAAGGAGAACTAGAATGTATAAATCTATTTCTCAGAATAAGAATGGGACTGTTTCCATAAGATTTTATTTGTATTTGAGAAATACATCCTCATCGGTATTAGAAAATCATGTTTATCCTTTTAATGTTCTAAAGTATTTTTCTTAATATTGTGATTAAGGGCATAGCAGATTCCTGTTGAATAGGTATGGATCTGGGTTAGATGCAAGTTTTGTTGTAAAATACTGTATGCTGTGTTACAGATCAAAGGGATTACATTTGTGAGTACTGTGCCCGTGCTTTCAAAAGTTCCCACAATCTGGCAGTTCACCGAATGATCCACACAGGCGAGAAGCCATTACAGTGAGTAGTGTCCTTGACCTTGCCTACTTTTGTCATGAGGGATTAGACAGCTATATCAATAGCTTGTTTTCCTTTATATTTCTCACATTTTATTCTGATGAATGAATTGTCTTCTATTCCTTCTCATTTTTCTGTAGATGTGAGATCTGCGGATTCACCTGCCGGCAGAAGGCCTCATTAAACTGGCACATGAAAAAACATGATGCAGACACCTTTTACCAGTTTTCATGCAATATATGTGGAAAGAAGTTTGAGAAAAAAGACAGCGTTGTAGCACATAAAGCCAAGAGTCACCCAGAAGTGCTTATTGCAGAAGCACTGGCAGCCAATGCAGGGGCTCTCATTACCAGCACTGACATCTTGGGTTCTGATCCAGAGTCTATTGTCCAACCCACTGATGGCCAGGGCCTTCCCCTTCTTCCAGATCCCATTGGAAACACCACTCCTGGAGAGTGCCTATTGCTGAACCCTGATGGGATGCCTAAGGCATACTGCAGTGGGGGTGACCGGGTCAACCTAATGGCTGATGGAAAAATATTTGTTGGCAGTGCTAGTGGTGAGAATACAGAAGGGCTGGTCATCAATACAGAGATTCTTGGAGCTACCACTGAAGTTCTAATTGAGGATTCTGATTCTACAGGACCTTAGTGGGAGAGGAGCACAAGTGTATTGGGACAACTTGAACTTGTATTTAAAAGAATAAATGGGGAGAAACAACTTACTCAACATAGAGAAACTAAAAATAAATAAATAAATAAATTACTAGTCAGATAACTAAAGGACCTGCCCCCCTTCTGCCCCAGCTCGCCCCTTTCTTCCAGAGTGGATCACTACACTACATGTTCTTTCACTGTTTCCTTCTTGGAGAGGAATGTTGCCTTTACACAGAGATTGACAGAGCAAAAGAATTCTTGCAATGCAGGGGAGGGAAGCAGCCAGAGCCTATCCCTCTCCCAGCCCTCCCAAAGTAAGCAAACCTCCTGCTTCTTGACCATATTGCAAGACTGAAAATGCTTATACTCTGGACCAATATTTCATTCTCGAAACTGTATTTTGTTCCTCCAGTTGTATCAACCTGTTCTATGCATTACTAAATTCTGACCCTTGCAGGCTCTTATTTTTCATTTTAGGGCTTGGGGATATAGCTTGGCACTTTAGAACCCCTCCTTAGGATGAGCTGTAAAACAGCGTATTTTCCCCAACTTTTGCATCTTCCCATCCATAAGAGAAAGGATCTTGATACTTTGGTGCTTGCTTTCTAAAAGAGGAGTGCCATCCTTCTATATAATTGCTTTGGTGCAAAAGACCTGTGGGAGAATCAGAATGGGTGCTAGGCTTATAAAAGAAAACTTGCACTTTGAACATGTCTCTTTTTTTTAAGTTGTGGTAAATTCCTTATTTATTTGCCTTTTTAAAGGGATCTGTCTTAGTTGCTGTCTAGGGAGTGTTTTCTTTCAAAATTGAACATCCTGTGTAAGGGATATAAAACAGAATGGGCTTCTTCAGCAAACCATGTTTAGGAACCCTTGTTCAGCCTGAGTGAAGGAAATGTTTGTGGAGCAGGATAGGTCTCTAGCACCCTTTCTAGTGAGCTGTGAGGCTCCTGTTTGGTTCAGCATTTACTGTTTAAGGAGCAGTGGCTGTTCAAGAAAGTGGGGTCATATATTCCCTCACCAACTTCCCTGATATTTGCTCACTTACACTGTGGTGCTTTTCTTTTCTAACGTTGATGGGCTAATGCCATTAACAGCAAGCTTAGTCTTGAGGAAGTTATATTAACTGCTTTTTTAAAAAAAAAACCCTTGGCTGCTAACATGCTCTGCCTCTGACACTTTGATGCAATCCCTCAAACTTCATTTAGGGACATTATTTGACCTAGAGTAATAGCGGCACCAGCTTTACTCAGCATTATGTCCACTATTCTCAAATAGATACAGTTGTTACTGTGAAATTTGGTAGTTTGAATATCACCAGACAGGTCTAGATTTGGGGGGGACAGAGTTTAAAAAACATGGAAATATTTTTAAGAAGTATTTAGCACCTGATTTACATAAGCTCTTCCTGTTACCTGAGAGCTTATGATGGTACAATATCTTTGTAGTACTTCTTTCTTTTAATGACCTGCCATATTCATATGATCAAGGAGTAAAATGAATTTGCATCTTAGACTTTATTTTGGAGCTATATCCTGTATAGTTCTAATCCCTGCTGTGTAGTGCTGCTTGGCATTAACTACAGTTATTCCCAGCAGATCTTTTTACAGTGCTAATTATCTGGAGGGAAGACTTTGTTAGGTCAAAGCTAAGAATCAACAGGGTCTAAAGTGAAGCAGTTACTGCAACCCATTCCATATCTTCTGTGACTGCTGCCTGGCTGGAAGTTTGGCAACCACTCAGATTATAATGTGTAGGTGGTACTGCATGCAGCTTAGCACTGCATGTTCCACAAGACTGCTACAAATTATTGTGTAATTAAAGTTGATGCGAGAAAAGTATTTGAAGCTGAAAGCATGTGCATACTACTGAGGAAACTCTTCTATCTTGACTACAGTATGCAGTATTTTACTATCATTACGAACAAATAATATGAGCCCTGTTCGGCAAATTACTTGAAGTATTTACCCAGTTTGGCTATCAATCTCTTGTCTGCTTCTTGGTCCCCCTCCCCCACTTCATTGGGTGCAAGTGTGGTTTTATTAAAATAATATTTTGTATTTAGCCAGGATAGTCACTTGCACTCTAGGTGAAAAACTTCTGATTTAGATTTGTGACATAAAACCATTATATCAATCAAAAATAGTCCTTTAATGTTCCCATCGTAAGCATGTAGTTTTGATTCAATCAATTACAGCTGCAGCAAATTATTTCTATTTTCTTCTAGTAAATCCCCCCCCCCTTTTTTTTTCCTTCACAGAAAGAAGCATGGTGCTGGGAATTGAACTTGTATAATTTTCCCTCTACCAGATGGATAGTTTACAGTAACTAGTTTAACATTGTTCCACTCCATATACAGTTCCATAGTCTAGTAATACCTATTAGGTTACTCTGGTTCTCTAAGCATTGGATCCCCTTCCTGTTAATATTAAAGGATGGTTCATATCACCGTCTGTCAGAAGCTGACAAAAGAGCTTTTTTCTTGTCACATGAATAAGGATTCTCTTTTTAGCCTTTTATTTTAACAGCAACAAATTATAACTGGTGAGAACAAGAAGTTCAGGTGTTCTTCAAGGACTAGTCTTCTATTGTGTGAAAAATAGTCCATCTACTTCAAATAGTATCTGATAAATGGCACAATGCTGAAGTCTTTGCAGCTGGAGAGGATTGTCAGATCCCTGGTAATATGGTAGTGAAGACCTGGGGGAACTGTACTAGCATTGTGAATCCTACCAGAGAGAGGACAGGGTTTACAATTTTTAGCAGAACTACCTGAAGTAGTAGCCACTGAGTGGCAACAGATCTGTGTTGCATTGTGGCACACCCTTATTTTTTAGTGTTAACAGATGGTTGAGTTAACAAGTCTTTGATTCCTTAAAAGCCTTGTTGCATACAAAATTTCCACAAAGTGATAGTGGAGATTTAGGTGGGGTGCCAGGATGGAGGGGCAGTGATCCATGTTGATAAAGGTTTGTGTATACAGAAGTAAATAAAACAATTAAAAGGGATGCTTTGTTTTTTCATCTCATGTCTAAGTTTGGGAAGCCATAACCAAAATAAATACTTAAAGGGAAAAACAGTCTGTGTCATGTTACATACCAGCTACATGGAAAATGTTCAAGCACAAATGAAGTTGCTTCCCATACATCACAGTAGTGCGGATCTTTCTGCAATGTCCTGCTGCTGAAGATTGCCTATGGAAGAAGCAACAAGTGAGACGTGACTAAATGGAGCACCTGAATCAATTACCACTCCCACAAGGGAATGCATTTTTTAAAAATGTGGCTGATCCTATTTGAATGGTTGATTAACTTGCATAACTCCTGTGAAATTACCTCTAATATATTTGAAATTGTCCCAAAAAGTGTGCATTACTTTTGGAAATTTCCTGAAAAGTGGCTGTAGATTAAAATGCTACTGCATTCTTTTAACAAAGGAGGTAACAACCTATTCTCCCGCATCATAATAAATTCAATATTTCTATATCGATCTTCAGAACCTTTGGAAATAATTTTTTGCTTCTAGTAGAGAAACTGGGCTGCGGAATTAATAGAAGAGTATTGTTTATGATTCAGTATGTTGTTTTAAAGGTGACAGCTTGAAGAGAGAATCGTGGGTGAATAATACTTAGGGAGCTGTTAGGAAAGGATGGGATGATCCCTAGCTGAACAAACTTAATTATGCGTGCCCCATGAACTCAGAAGAGTGTAAGGTGCCATTTTCTTTTGAGGTTCCTGAATGTTCTGAATAATTTTCCTTCCCTTTGTAGCCAGTGTAGGAGATTACATACATCAGCTCCAGAGATGACATTTCTAGGGAACGGAATGGTGTTTGATTATGCATTAACTATGTAAGTGACATTGGCCCTGTAACATTTGAATATGGACTACCCCTTCAAATGTGGAGTAAATCTTTAGTTCTGAAATGTCCTTCAAGGAGCCATAGAACATAAGGTTCGTAACAAAGGCAACAGTAGTACCCATATTGTTTCTGATATCTATTAGAAAAAGGAAACCAAGTTGGAAGCATGTCATCCCAACTTTTTTCAAAAATATTCTGGAGGGTTGTATAGGCTTCTGCCACCCAGAATCATTTATTGAGATGGGTAGCTATTCAAATTGATTAAACAAATACATTTCAGTACAATAAAGGAAATTGGAGCAATCTGCCTTATTTGTGTTTCTGATAAGATGCAGTAAGGTACTAAATGGCTAAAAGGTTATTAGTACATAACAAGGCTTGTTTCAAAGTATGTTAAATGTGGCTGGATTAGTGTGTCTTTTAGAAAAACATCACAACTGCACCATATGGGAATGTGGCATATTAGAGAGGAAAGGTCTGAAAAGAAATGTTTTATGAAAGCCAATGAGTTCAAGCCAGATTCTTGAGGCCGTCTATAGTAGACAATAACATTGATGGGTAGGATTTTGTCATACAGCTGGAGTTACTATACACTTAGCACTTGCAATAATTGACAACGCGATGCAGAAACTGACCTAGGATAGGGAAACTTCAATGCCATCTTAAAACCTTAAAAAGCATACTATTATTAGGAAAACAGCATAATAGAGCTTATTTTGCTAATTGGAAATTAACTATGAAGCAATTATGAGTTACATTTTCACTCACAAATCTAGTATGGTTTAATGGGAGCTCTGATAGTCCCTCTTGAAAAGTTCATGACATCTTAGGTGCTTGATGGGGGAATTGTAGTTCCTTTGGGAAATTAAGGTTTGAATTGTCTTGTGCAGAATATTAAAAAAGTGTTTTGATGGATCATTAGATGTTAAAGTTAATTCAGTATCAGATTGGTTTGTTTTATTCAGATTACTAGAAAAAAGAAAGCTTACTGCCTTACAGAAGTTGGACCTTGGTTATCTTGTACTTTGGATTCTACTAAAACATCCAGTTTACTTTCCTCTTGGGCTATAAAAACAAGAGCCACAGAACTCTACCAAGCTGACTGAGGCGACATGACATAATACAACCATACGTAGCAATAGTTTGATGGGCAATTTTCTGCTACAAAACTACTTTGGTTCGAGGGCAATTTGCAGTTGATAATATTTTTATATTTCATCTTACTTCCTAGAATGTTAACTTTATTTAAGATATTTAGTAGCTTGTCCTTTATTCTTGCATGGAAGCTAATCTTTTAGGGCAATCATTAAAACAACAACAATCACATCAAACACATAGTACAGCATCAAATAATAAAACATGTCTTATAAAATAAACTCTCAGGGATTTTTTAAAAGTCTTTTTTAAAAATAGGGAAAGTTATCTCGATCTTCTTGAGAGTTCTTAATGTTGGGCCCATTATAGAAATTTATGCAACAAGTTAAAGAATGCATGATTAAATGGGCAAAAAATATTGGATATAATATACATATGCAGCAATGGGAAAATATGTGGTCTAAAGGATTAAAATTTACTTTATGTTATAATTTGAAAGAAAATTTTTATAAAATGTATCGATGGTACATGACACCCCAAGGATTATCAAAGATGTATGGGACAATTTCCAACGTTTGTTGGAAATGTAACCAACAAGAAGGGTCGTTTTACCATATGTGGTGGACATGTAAAATTGCAAAGAAATTTTGGACTCAAATACAAGCTTTGATGCAGAGCATACTACAGATACAGGTTCCATTTAAACCAGAACTATTCCTGTTGGGGATAATGGACTTTCAAATCGGAAAGCATCTTATCAGAATTACTCAATACATGATTACCGCAGCAAGACTTTTGTATGCACAATTTTGGAAAACCCAGACACTACCAACAATACAAGAATGGTTGCTAAAACTGATGGAAATGGCAGAAAATGATAAACTGACTTGTTTATTAAAAGAAAAATAATTATTACCTTAAGGAATGGAAACCATTGATGGACTATTTGCAAAATGCAGGCAGGGCGAAGCTTACATGGGGACTTGAAGATTAGATTATAAATGTAATGGGATATGTTTTGACAAAGAATTATTCCTATTTAATGCATTAAAAACTAGCACCTATGAGACTCTTACTATTCTCAAGACCAGAGATAGATTGGAAGCTATCTATTTTTCATGCCTTTCTTCTTTTCCTTTACTTTATCTCACGTTTTCTTTTCCTTTTTCTTATAATTTGTATTTTTCATTTTCTTTTTCATTTCTGACCTTTAACCTTGTAATTTTAAAATTTCAATAAAATATTATTATAAAAAAAAATTATGCAATTAGGGATTAGCACTGTCCCTAGTACTAATCAGTCTAAAAACTCTTACAGGACCGTGGAAGTCAATCCCAACTTTTGGGCAAATTCATATTATGGATCTTTCTTCAGATCAGGTTGTTTTAAGCTATTTAAGAGTTTTAAATTTAAAAATGGCATCTTAAATCGTGCAGTCAGTGAAACCTGTGCAGAATAAAATATGTTCAAAATGGCTAATTCCTTCATGTTTCATGCTGCCACATTTTGCACCACACAAATTTTTTTTGGACTGTGTTTAAAAGCATAGGGTGCATTATACCAAACCATCTTGACTAGCCAAGACAAATGTTTCAGAAGCAAGGCCCCCTTGATATATGACTGTAGTTGATTTAAAATTTAAAAAAACTCCTAGATAACGCTGATGCTTGTGCTCCCATAGAAAATGTTGACTCCAAAGGCTCCCCAAGCCATACACCTAGTGCATTAGGCAAGGGAGTTGCAGAACAGAAGACTAGAAAAGACTACACAAGATTTTTGGTAACATCTATGACTGTCTTTAAAAAAAAATTAAGGAATATTGAATTAAAGCATTATTACAGTGGTACCTCTAGTTACGAACTTAATCCGTTCCGTGACTCTGGTTGCAACTCGAGTTGGTCTCAAGTCGAGGTAAAGTTTCCCATAAGGTTCAATGTAAATACAGTTAATCCATTCCCCCCTCCGAATTTGGTCGCACCATGAGGCAAATTTCCCCATAAGGTTCAATGTAAATACGGCTAATCCACCCTCCGAATTTGGTCGCACCCAGAGGTAAATTTCCCCCATAAGGTTCAATGTAAATATGGCTAAACAGTTCTGAAACATATGCATTTTATTTTTAAACCTCAAAAACATGGAAAAAAGTACAGTACAGCACAGTATGAAGAGGGAGAATGGGGTGGGGAGGCAGTTATTGTTTGGAGGGAGAGTCCCCCTCCAAAGGGACATCGGGGAGATCTCCTTCAGGGGTTTCCTCTCTTCTTTGCCTCTTAGCTGCAGGCTCAGTTCTGGGGAAAAACCTGTCTAAAGTCAGTTGCCAGCCTGCTCTGCATTTTCTTTGGAGCCATGCTGATAAGCACACCAAAAACCTTCCAAACGCCACAAAACACACCACAAGCCTCACCGAACGTCTCCTTGCTACCACGATCTTGCCCACAGGAAGCCGTGACCGCGTGGCAGCAGGGAAAATGGCCGCGGATCCGGTTCGTAACTCGAGGCGGAGTTCGCAAGTAGAAGTAAATTTTTGGGGCTGGAACTGGTCGTATCTCGAAAAATTCGTAAGGAGGGGCGTTTGTAACTAGAGGTACCACTGTATTGTTATTTTCCCTTACATTTTATATGTTGATTGTAAATGGTACTGAATGTATGAATTTGCCTATGATTGCACATTTCACCAGTGTCTGGGTAAGATTTATTAAAGATAGAGTTGGTGAAACATTCAGTCTAGTTCAGTTAGGGTTCTGCACAAACAGCTTTCTCTTCATACAAGTGCATAAACAGCAAGGAACAACCTTTGAAGTAGCTGAAGCCATCCAAAAGATATGGATGCTTTAAGGAAGGCTGCGTTGCTCACTCCTCTTTTGAATGATTTGCACATTCCTAATTTCAGTATCTGGTCTTACATATAGTCAGTGCTCAAAAACCCATTTTTCACAAAGTTAAACTGAAGAAAAAGTAGTAGAACCTTTAGGGCTTTTAAAGGTACTTATGAAACCTGTTCAGGTTCTTTGGAGAATGCTTAAGAATGACTGAACTTAACTGCTAAATGTTTCCCGAATAAAAATGTTTCTGTTTACCCTTACAAGGGCAGCAGGTATGTTAGCTTGGCACTGAGATCTAGTTAGCCAGATCTGGAAACAGCCACCAAAACACTGTATCTTCTATTTCCACCAAACGTGCCCCCAGTAGCGGTAGGGCAGAGAAGTTGGTCTATCTGGAACAAGAGTGAGTGATGCCTTTTGGTGAACAAAAGCCTCCCCTAATGTTTTTTGGTGGCCCAATTGCTACAACTGGTGAGTTGATGCAAAGTGGGAAAGGGTATATTAAATACATGGCCAGACGCAGCTGGGGTTTTCCATGTCTTTTATGAGAATTGGGATTTAGACCTTTTCCTTGTTTAAATAGGATTAGCCTGCATTGTAGTTTTGTACCTCAAAATGGTAGAGAAAAGATGCCACTGATTTTCAGCATTTAAGTTCAGATGGGACTTCAGAGACTGCATGAGCAGGGCTCAGAGGGCACGCATCACCCATTCCTGGTCTAGAAAATGCTAGAACTCAGATTGGGAAATATCATATTTCAAATAGCCTGATCCTGAGAGGTGCATGGCATTATAAGTTATCTGCAGCACTGAATTGTTCTTGAAATGGCTCAATAGCCAGCAAGAGGCTGGGTTTGCACAATATGCTCAACTATTACAAAGAACAATAGCTGTGTTCCTTCCAGCAACGTGTTAAGCTAAAACAAATGACAGGATGGCTTACCATGCTGGCTTGCCTCACAGAATAATTAGGACGTAATTTGTTCAGCTTAGAATAGCCATTGTGATCTGTAAATCATGGTTTAACACAGCCAATGTGCTATAATAGAAGGATCAGGTGTCCTAGTGGTTCTGGAGCAAGTTGGCTGCTATATTTGTGCCAGACGGTTTCTAAGGGTTTCAAAGGCATGTGACCCAGTGGTCAAATTGATCTCTCAGGGGACTGATATCCCACAGCTCAATTTCCATTTCCCAATCTCTTCAAAGCATTTGGAAGCAACTGGGCTATGTTTGGCTGTTGTTCTAATAGGTTGGGTTGGTCTTTGTGGGAAGCTGAGAGGAGTTCTTTAGGGAATATGTTTTATATTGATTTTTAGATTGTATACCACACAGCATCATTTGAATGGGCAAGATAGAAATTTGTAAAACGAATATTTTTCTTCCAACTCTGTATCTGAGCAATGTTATTTCAAGTTGGCTGGAAGGAGGGAAAAGTGCTGCCTCCTCTGTTTAACACCTACCTGGTTGAAAAGAGTCACTTTTTTGTGAGATGGGCGGTATCTAAATTTGAAATATATATATATATATATACACACACACACACACACAGACAAATAAATAAATAAATAAATAAATAAATTTTCTGAGCCAAGAAACAGGAAACTGGAGAAGATTGTAAGACAATACAGTGCTACAACAGCATCAATCAGGCTGTGCCTAAAACAGGCCAGATTCATATTACCAATGTTCTCCAAAACAGCAAGGTTGTGAATGGTTTACTGACACGAAGCGCCTTTATTTCACAATTGGAAAATAAATCCTGCTTAAAGGGGACTCAAAGGTGCCTCTGAATTCCTTTTGTGTCCTGATTGTGGATTTAGATTTCCTGGATTGAATTTACAAGGATTAGCGGGCCATGGACGGGGCTATTCGCCAATCAAACTCAAAACCGTAGAAAAGCGTACAGATTAGAGGTGCGAGCGAGCGAGCGAGCGAGCGAGCAAATCACCGGGGGCGAAAAAAGGGCCAGGAGGTGACCGAAACGCCCGCGTTGCTCTCAGAGGGTTAAGCTTCGCGGCTGGAATGTGCAGTTTCTCCTCAGGCCGCGGGGGACGGAAGGAGAGCGAGCGAGCGCGCGCGCCAGCCAGGCGCACCAGGGAAGAATTCTCTCGCTCGCGGTGGAATTTCGGAGCTGAGCAAGGGGTTTCCGTGGCTCCAGACAGTTTTCCTCGCGCGAGCGGCGCCTCGGCTCCGCTGTGCCCTCCGGGTGATGGCTTCCTCGGAGCGGCACCCCGTGACCTCCCAACACCAGGACTCATGTCGTCGCACCGTCCATCTCCTGAGGAAGATGCGCTCAGATGTCAGCAGCCTCTTGGAATCCTATGTGAGTCTTTCTACTGCGTGCGTGCCTCTGTGTGCGTGTGCGCAAGAGAGATTCGTGCTTGAGGGCCGGGATTCGGGTTTGGTGAGGATAGCGTGTATTCGCGAGAACAGAGCGTTGCGCTATTGCTTCCATCACAAATTAAGTAATTTTCCCAATGGAGTTTTGTTAACGCTATCGATCAATGAACACTGAACACTTGTTAGAGATTTATAATTGCCGTTAAGTGTGATGATACCTAAGTAAGATCTTTCATCACCTCACTGACGTCTGAATAAAATGTATACCAGTGATAACTGCAGCTCCCGAACCAAGCTTGTGCTGCTGGATTGGGTATTTTTTACCATTAATCTGAAGAGCGCCATCAGCTCCTCCTTACACCAGCTCCCCTGAAAAAGCTACCTGACATCAGCGGATGAATTATTATTATACTGAATCATATAACTGGAATGGACAAATATCATGTACATTGCCCCTTTTTCTGCCCATGGGCAGAGCCATCCACCCACAACTGGATGCTTGACTGCAGAAAGCAAATAACTCTGGTTAACTCAAGTAACTGCAGAATGTTGTATTGTTGAACAATGACTAATAAATTAAAGAAATTATAGATGTCCTAGACTCCATGCCCATCAAGCTATGTATACACACAAAAATCATGACCTACTTCTCGCAAAAGGAATGTTTTGCAGTTTGTTGCCTTAGGGATGGGGAACCTGTCTATCCCTATCAGAGGTCTAGATAGAGATGAAATAGGGGCTTAATTTTATTTATTTTAAGGTAGGCTTGGCTTTGCCAGGAAAGGAGGGGGCACAGGAAAAAAAATCCTATGATAGAATGCCACCTTGTGGGAGACTATATGTATAACTTGAAATGGTTTTTTTAAACCATGCCCACATAAGATTTATTTTAGGGAGTCTAAGGGACATGCTGATGACTGTCTTGACTTAACCTATTTCACATGGTGGTTCTTGGGTTGATACTATGAAAAGAGATCCCCACATACCCCCATTGTAGCTCCTAGTGGATGGATGGAAAGATGGTTAACTAAGTTTTTACTTAGGTTTGATCTACTTCCTTTGCTACATTGATCAAATGATCAATTTCTTCACATGGTCACTTACCAATCCTGAAATGTTATCAGTAAGTATGCCCCATTGCACTCTTGAAGATATACAAGGATGAGGATGAGTCTTTTCCCCACTTATATCAGGTGCCCATCCTCAAAGGCTCATCTCAGAAATAAATTATAAGATGAAATAATTCCACTTGTATCAAAGAATCCATTATTCCAAATATTTACTTGTTACCCCAAGGAACAAACAGTGATGTCTCTGTTTGCCTGATTTTAGTATTGAGATGGCAGAAAATTAAAATTACCAAATGTATATAGTAGTGATACTTCCAGTTGACCAATCCTTTAAGAAAAAACTGTCCTTGTATGTCACAATATTGAGTCCTTCAGATGGCTAGACAGGATGTGAGCAACTGGCTCTGGGAGATAATAAATGCTTCTTCAAGGGAAGGAATAACACTGCCTCCTTTGAAGGAAGTAGTAGGGCCTCCTCTCTTGAAGAGGCCTTCCCTAGAACTGCCTGTGTTTGACAATTTTGATCCATATTCTACCTGCAATTTTGGGGCACGTTTGTCAAGAATTTGGTGGGCAATCAGCTACAGAGCATTGCAGAGGAAACTGGTGATTTGGAACTTTTTCAGTCAGGATTCAGGCCCGGTCATGGGTTAGACACAGCAGTGGTTCCTCTGGTGGTACCTACTTCAGGACTTAGATGTAGCTAGTACACCTCTCTTGGTCCTGTTAAACCTTTCAGTGGCTTTCAATACAACTGTGTTATTCCTCTGGAACACCTACAAGGGTTGGGAGTAGGAGGCACCATTTTACAATGGTTCTGCTTTTACTTGAGTGGGAAGTTCCAGTCAGTGGCTATGTGGGGGAAGCACTCCAGTTCATGGGACTCCACTCTGGAGTCCCAGAATCTGTACTCTACCCCATGTTGTTGAACATTTACATGAAACTAATGGGAGAGGTAATTCATCAGCTTGGGATGAAGAGTCAAGCCAGAGATGGTGTAGAAGTCCTGAACTGGTATATGAAGGTGTCAGGAACTAGATCAGGTGAAACAAACTCAAATCTTATTGAGGCAGATCTGCTATTCTTCAGGAATCATCATTGGTCCTGGTAGTTACTTTGGATGCAGGGGTGCTCCTCTGAAGATGATGGTTTATTACTTGGGAGTCCTTCTGGACCCTCAGCTCCTGTTCAGACTACTGCAATGTGTTCTTGATGGGGCTGCCTTTGCATACAACTTAGAAGCTACAGCTGGTACAAAATGAGGTGTCAAGACTTTTGTTGGAGAATCCCATCAATGTAACACCTATATTAGTCACTGAATTGGTTATCAGCAGTCTTCCAGGCCCAGTTGGTCATTACCGTTCTTTAAAGCCCTCTACAGCACCTGAATTTAACGGGCAGTGCCTTACAAGGAATAGGTATGCCCATTCAGTCTAGTGATTTTAAGAGGGTTTGTTGAACATTACCTGACTTAGTGAGGTTGGAGGAGTATGGTCTAGACAACAGGTCTTCCCTGTAGCAACCCCCACTTTATAGAACCCCTACCTACCCCTGCAAGGTATATGCAGCCCCTACCTTGTTAATATACTGTAAGCAAGACAAGGCTGTATTATTTCAGCAAGTGTCTGGCCCTTAGTGGCTCAAAATGGGATATTGGATCTTCTATATTTAATACTGGCATTTTATTAGTTAGACTTCAACTTAGTTCCACCTGTACTGTCCAGCATGTTGGGCAATGATTGCTCTCCAACTATTGTGATCAGATCTCATTTAATTGCATCTGTTGTTTCGACAGCAGAGAAAAAAAATGGGTTTCAGGTTGCTAGCCCAATGCCTAACCTTCCCCCTTTCTCATGCAGACTTAGGACCGGCAGTGGTGGAGTTTAGGGTTTTATGGTTATGTGTATTATTTTGCTTTATATTGTTTAGAGTCCTCCAAGACTGGGGCAGATTATAAATATTGCAAATAAATAATAAATGAAATAATGTTTTCCTTCAGAATATAGCCTCAGCAGGAGGGAGCACTTAGCTGACTCAGCTAATTTTGGAAGCTTAGCTGGCTCAGCTCTGGTTAATCCTTGGTTGGTTAACTGTTTTAGAATTTACTGTTGGCTATACAGTAAAACATAATGGCTAGACTTATGCAACACTACAGGCCAACTGTCCCAAATATTATGGCTTAGAGGATCAGGAAACCATTTTTAATTTGGAGGCTACAACTTACCCTTCCAGCTATCTGTGCCTTCCACTAGTACACTTGAAAATATGGGGGCCCATTTTCTTTGGAGTTTAGGTGTCAGAGTCTGCACACTCAATCCCAAAGTTCAGTAAATCCTCTGGAGTCCAAAAGTTCCATCAGAGATTTCTTTATTCAGGAGAAGTGTACAGCATCATAGTTTGTTGAGTCTAATTCTACAAAGCAAACCCTTGTCCTTTTAAGCCCAAATTCCCCCCCCCTTCTAGGTTTTCTTTCCCGCTTGAAACTCTTCGCGCCTTGCCCCGGTTCTCACACCTCTTGGCCTTGGATGCTTGTTTCAAGATAAAGATAACGGCACCTGGCCTCCTCTCCCCCCTTTTTATGGCAGGTCAAGCAAGCGGTTTAAAATAACATTCCCACCGTTCCACTATTCACCCATTGATATATACTTAGCAATAAAAGTAAAAGCAATAAGAAAACAAATGAAGGTTCTGGCTTGCGTAGATCCTGACATTAGGAGTTAACAGTGAGAATGAGCCCTACATTCCTGTTCATATTTTCCTGTTTTTCACCTACAAATGAAACCACCTACAATTAGCCATTTTGACATCAGATTTCAGTACTGCAATCTTAGGGTGTTTGGATAGTCTATAAATGGGTGTGGGGGCCTATAAATGGGGTTGTGGTTGCCCATCTCTGGCTTAATATATTTTATCAACCCAGCACAGTATTTCTGTAATAGTTACCAATTTTCCAAATGACAATAACAATTATGCTACAGAGGTACAACTTTCCTGGCTCTGAATGAGATGGGTTTCAATAAATGTTGTTGCTTCAGTGCAAGTAGGTTCTCAATTATTTCTTTCTTATGCATTGTACAGAAGAGCCATATTTGCATATGTGTTTCTACAGAAACCTTGAAAAAAGCCTATTAACTGTTAAGAACCCACATACCCCTGTATCAAATAAGAATTTGATATGGGTTGTATTTCACATACAATCAGAAATTACAAGTTAAATTTACCATGTGTATACGTAGATATTGAAAATCTAAGAGTTTGGAATAAAAATCTAAATAGTAAAACTAAAACTATAAAAACTAAAACAGCCACACAAAACACATGAGGTCAGGAAACTGAAATTATCACCAATATTAAATGATGCAACTAATTAAGAAATTGTTACAAACACTGAATTAAATTATAGGTTCCTCATTTCCTCTATCAAAACACAGATGATAATAACACACATGTGCACACGCACATATATAAATCTGTAATATAGAGAGAAACTGTCTAAAACAAAATTTTGAGGGACAAATGTGTGCTTTTTGAGTGATGAGATACCTCAAAGAGACATGACTATGTACACCCAAAAGTATTCTTGCCTGCAGAAGATCCTCAATCAAGTGCTTCTCTGGCCCATTTCAAGGTTTAGGCAGTTTCATATATACGTCAGCTTCAAGCAGGATTTGACCCAAGATATTTTGTTCCCTAAGGTGGAGCACTCATAGAACACATTAACCCAGAGTTCTCACTCGAGGCAGAAATGACCAGGCTCAAATGATCATATTTTGGATGTTATGCAAAGACCAAGCTCCCTTGAGAAGTCCTTAATACTGGGAAAGGTGGAAGGAAAGAGAAGAGGATGACCAGCATGGCACATAATCAATCAAGATGGAGCAGACAGAACATCCCCACCTACCCATGTCAAGGTGCATAGTATCCTAGACGAGGGAAGTTATTTTAGCACATGAGGCAGGAAATCCCACAAGAACTGTTTCTCATTCCAGCAACAGAAACTCAGCAGTGTCTTGATAAACGATACTGGCTTGAGGAAACTGCGTCACAGTAGAGCTGGTTCTGTCTTCATAAAAGCTGATCCCAGACTATTAAACTATAAAGGTCAGTCCTGGGACACTGAGTTTACACAACAGCATTTGTATAGGAAAAAGAATTACCTGAGTGGTGCCACCATATTCACAAAAGAAAAGTACTTATCTCTGATTAATTGGACAATATTGTCTTATACCCATATTCGTTTGAAAAACAAAAACAAACTCTGGTATCTCCTGGTAGGTCTGATAAAAACTTCTCTCTGTCTAAAATTCTTGAATGTAATCATGAAATTAGTTTTCACTTAGTGAAAACTTTTCTGAGCTAAATGAGTTAATGAAGGCAGCTGTCTATGAAATGGGGAATTCTTTTGGAAAGAATTTTAGATGAGTGAAGTCATACAGCAAGCACCTTGTGAACATTAAGCTGTAATCTCTGTGGTGGACCCCTAGCCAGAACCAGCACAGCTTTACCCAAACAGATACTATACAGATGTATTGCAACTGTGATTCCCAGCTGCCTTTGGCCATGCTAGCTGGGACATTCTTGAAAGTGCAGTCCTAACCCATTTAGAGTGTGCTAGGAGGCCTAGTGTATTGGTCCTATTGAATCCATTTTGGCTCTTTCTTAGCATCCAGTTCCTTACTTTATTAGTTATGTGATGAATGTAGAATGATTAATTAATGTCAGGTTCTGTCAGGTTTTTTTTTTTTTTTTGGTGGATTTGTTCTCTTTACAGAACCTCAGAGTTAGTACTTCTACAATTTCATAGTTTTGAATTACTTTTTGTTATCAAGATGACTTGCTGTGGGGTAAAAAAATATTTTTTAAAAAAATCATTTTCTCAGAAAAAAGAAAGAAAAATAGAAAAAAAGAAAAAATAAGAATATAGTAAAGAAAAAGAAAGAGAAGAAATATATAAATAAATGACTTCCCCCTTTATCACAACAAGTATAAACAATTTTAGTAACTTTTCATCTTCTCTTAAAATACAACAAATGATCTATTCTTCCCATGTCCCATCTCTTATCTATAAACAAATCCTAAAGCCTTGTCATTTCAGTCCTGATGTCAGCAAAAGTCCATTAAGGGTTACCAGAAATAACAACATGTCTATTTTAATCAAATAAATCAAATAAACCAACTCTATATTCCTTCCTTTTACTTCTAACAATCTTGATCTTTAGTCCCTTCAAATAACATCCTAGAACTTGATTTATTTTCATTTTTTCTTTGTCCCTTCTCACAAAATTCTTCAAAGCTTTAACAAGCCTCTTTTGTAAATCCAATATAAGAAAATTATCCAGGTCACTCTTTTGGTTTGTTATTTGTATAACCCTTTTAATTAGTAAGACATTAGCTGGTTGCTTTTGTATGAAAAGTGTAACATCTTTTCCCATGTCATTCTTACAGCCTGCCATTTTTAAATCCACTTTAAAATTAGTCTCAATCTTGTCAGGTAAAACTTGTCCCTCTTCCATAACATCTTTTAAACACAGTCTATCTACAGAGGCAAACACTCTTAAAATTAACTTCTGGGCCCATTATTCAAAAATATCCTTCAGTATGTCCAGTATTAAAATATTTTGCTTCATTCTGTATTAGTAAGTTGAGTCTGAGTGTCCTTCTCCTTTAATTGTAATCTTTAGTTCCTTCTAGTTCCCTCTAGTGTCTAATTTGTAAAGTCTTATGTTTTTTGGGGGTTGTTTTCCAAAACAAAAGCATTTTCCCATGGGAAGGATTCTTTATAATTAATTCCAAAATCTTATTTCAAATTTATCTGGACCCTTAGTCCATTTGTAACTTTCTAAAATCAAAGTTCTAATCGCCCTTTTGCTGCTTATTCCAAAAAAATTATATAAGTCCTTAAACTTGCATTTAAAACTTATTTTGCTAAGGATTGAAGGAAACTTACCCAGTGCTGTAAAACTTGTTGATCCAAAGGTTCCTAATAGCTGAAAAGCAGTTAACAAGCAATTTCCGAAAGTGATTAGAAAAGGAAGTATGCAAACTCAGTGTCCTTTCAAAGGTGCCAACCGTGGGTTGAGCAAGATGGCTTTCCCTCATCTCCCAGTGCTCAAAACCCACTGGAGACTGCTATCTTGTGGTCTGCTCATGAGGAGCAGTTTTCTGGAGCCCTTGTGGATGATCTCAAGTCCTCTCCTTGTCCGACATTCTGCTGTAGTTGTCAGCTCCACTTTTAACAGAGCTATCTTCAGTTCGCCATTTCTTCCCCAAAAGTCCCTAGAAGTTCTCCACCTTCTATTTTTTCTTTTTCTTTTTTTCCTTTTTCTTCTTTTTTTTAGTTTGTATTAGTTTTTATTGATACAATTATAATTTTTAATAAAATTAGTATTTTAAAAAATCATTTTCTCCTCCAATCCCACTCTTGTCATTCCCCATTATTTTAGGCTAAGAAGCAAGGCCTGGACCAAACCTTCAACCTTGATTCGGTCGATGGGGTACCTCTAGCTGATGTTGAAGAATGGAGTGAGATTTCAGATGCTGAGCGTCTGAGAAGCAACCTACAAGCCTATTGGGCATTTCAGATTTTATTGGATCAAATCTTGGAAGAGCAGAGGACCGAGTTAACCCCAGCGGATGTAGCTTTCCATGAATCTATCCAATCAGTTATGCTGCAAGTTTCTGCTTTAGCTTACCAACTGGAAGAATTGATGGTAACACTGAAGCACAATGTGCCAGCCAAAGAAGTAAAAAGTACAAAGGACTGTGATGAAAAAGGTTTGTTTGAACGGAAGATAAGGGGCATGAAGGTGCTACAGGAACTTGCCCAATGGACTGTCAGGTCAGTCCGAGACCTACACCAAATCTCTAAATCTGTTCAGGCATCATCCATTGCACTTGAGAATTACTGCCTGGCTCAGCCCCAGGAAAAATGAGGCCTTGGATTCTTAAGCTTCTTTAAAACAGTGTCTCTCCCTCAGCTGTGGGATTTAGATTGAAGCAGTATTGCCAGCCTGAGCATGCTAAGAAGATTGGAATGAGTTCCCCCTCCCATTCATATTAGTCTGATTACTAAACCCATTCCTGAGTGGTAAAGAGTTTCTAGGGTATCAGTCCAAAATGGTCACTATAGGCTAATAGTGTTGTTGTGATATAAGGCTTATTTACAAATATATGTAGGCTGAGCACCAGAGGAGTGTTGATAATATTAACACTTCAGTGGATTCCTGTTTTCTGGGAGTTCTGCCAGGGAACTCTCTCTGCCTTTCTGTAGTTCCAGCCTAGACTAATTCCCTGCTTTGTACATACCATTCACTCATCTCATCCCCATGATTCTTCAGGGAGGAAAGAATTGTCTCTGCCCATCATCTTCCATTGCAAAATTATTACCAGTGCATTTCTGGTTGCCTTCTTCTTTGCTGAAAACTTAACCATGACTAGCACAGCACCTATGTTAGCTTTTTAGGGGCACTGCCTTAGGGCAGGGATTCTCAAAGTGTGGTCCAGAGACCATGGTCCGTGGAGGTTCCTGAGGTGGTCTGCTGCAGCCTCCCCATGCCACTCCGGCCCAGTGGTGTACCTATCATATTTGACACCCAGAGCGGATCATTTTTTAACACCTCCCTCCTCTGTTACCAAGAGCTAGTTTGGTGTAGGGGTTAAGGCACCAGGTTAGAAACCAGGAGACTATATGTTCTAGTCCTGTCTTAGGCATGAAGCCAGCTGAGTGACCTTGGCCAATCACTCTCTTGTAGCCCTAGGAAGAAGGTAATGGCAAACATTTCTGAAAATGTTGCCAAGAAAACTGCAAGGGGCACTTGCCAAAGTCAAAACTAAGGCACTTTTTTTTCTTTGATCACTACTGTACGGTGCCAACTGTCATAGAGCTGATTGGTATGCTGGAGCAGCAACCCAAATCCACACCTGCAGCTTGCCTCCTTGTCACTTTTGGCAGCACCCCCTTGTTGTCTGCGCCTGGGATGGATCACTCCCCCACCCCTTCCATGGTACAGCACTGCTTCAGCCATCCTTCTGCATGTTCCTCAATAATCAGGTGACCAGCTGACTCTGGTGAGTGTGGGGATGGGTGGAAAGCAGGTTCTGGCCAGCTTCTCACATGCCCTGACAATCCACATGCCAGAGTCAGCTCTGTACTCATCCCCTGCTTCAAGTAATAAAGGAATACTTGACTTTGGATTACATGTTTGGTACAGATTTGACTTTTAAAGGGCCTTACAGTAAAAATGCAGGGGATGGGAAGATATACAGAAATGCAATTATGATCATAATTTTATTTGCCAAAAAAGGAGAGCTTCCATGTTTTTAAAGACAAAAGCATAAGGAGAGAGTCTTTGTTTAACTCACCACATTTTCTCTAAATCATTTTTTCAGAAGGCCATGACTGCAGAAAGTTTGAGAAACATTGCCATAGGGCAACTACACTGAGGACCTGTTCAAAGAACCCTTTTTCTCTCTCAACAGTTACAGAGTTCAAGAATCCTGGTTCATTGGGTTTTGGTTTAGCATGTTGTGCAAATAAGCCATTGTAGTTTATAAGCCATTGTTCATGGTGGTATGTGAACCTACCAGTTCTGGGTTAGTCAATGAACCATGATCAAACAAGCTGTGATTTAGTAGAAAGGAATTAGATTCAGATTACCCATCTCTTAGTTTCATTACATAATTTCTTTTTCTGAAACTTTGAGGGCAAGTAAACAATAAAAAGTAAAGCAAAATCTTTTTCTTAAGATAGTAGAGTACAGATTAATGCAATCATTGAAACCAACATGGTCAAAGCACATAGTTACATTTCCTTTCTTCATTTAACTATCCTAAATCTATAACACAATACTGCCAAAGTTGGCATTTGGGAATGTTTATTTTGGCCTCTCCTTTCCATCCTCCTCAGCATAGGCCAAGATGCTGATATGCACACAAAACAAACAGACATATTTCTAAGGATGTTAAATCATTCTAAATGCCATCAGGATATTTCTTGAAAAATTGGTAAAAATTCTCATCATATTAGAATGCAAGAAATGTACCATTAAGAACAGTTCCAGTCTTTAGTGTGAAGAAATTTACCCAAGGAATCATTTCTGTAAGCATGTAGGCAGATTCCATTTCAGACAACTATAACAAAATAAATAGGATTCTATAGTATTTATAGTTCCACGTGCTTAAATCTGAAAAACAAATGGAAGTATGTAGTGTGGGACTGAGGACTGTCTTTTCAGTTGAGGCAGAAATCTCTACTGGGGGCCTTGGACAAATATAGACACAGAGTCTATTTAGCGCACAAAAGAAATTGGGAAAGGACTTCATCTCTCTCTCTCTCCAAAGTGAAGATTATGGAGATGGAGTTGTGCATGTAGTAGAAGGTATGGAAGGGATTGTGATAATCTCTCAGGATTTTGCACTAGACTAATTCAAGGGTTGCTTTTCAGAGTAAGAGTAAATAGAAATTAGTAACAATATTGATGAAGTGGAAGAACTGATGGACATTATTTTGTATGGTCAAAGTTAAACGATTTATTTTAAAATTAGGCTGATCTGTAATATAATATGCTTGTGGGTGTGTTTTTTTATACATAAAGCAAATAAGCAAAAAGAAATCCATAAGCAAAAGTATGTTGCTGTGGAGCTTTTCAGTTGTGTGAACACAATCAACTTGAATCTGAAGCATGTTGGTGACAGAAAGAGAGAGAAATAAAGAGAAAGGATAGAAGGAATGAGAGTAGGGGGACAGAGAGTAAGGCTACAGCAGTTTTTGCACTCTTACAGTACTCCCAGCCAACCATCTATTTCATTGCCCAAGTCTTCTGATTTCCAGATTAAAATGAAGAAGCAGGGCTTGGTCTGTATTGACTTTACAGGACCATAATGGTTATTTTAGGACACAGTGGGCATGTTTATGTCATGACAAGTCTGCAGCACTGGCACCAAATTGATGGACAAACAAGAAGGTGTCCTTCCTGGCACGGAAATGAGGATCAAGATGACTCAGCTAATCAGCGTTAATTTGCTGGCCAGCGAGAAGTGCATTGTCTGTGCCCTCAATGTTGCTCTGGAAAAAAAACTTCCTTTCTGTAAAAAAGTGTAAAAAAAAGAAAAAGGAGTATTTCATCTGCTCGTGCTGGTGGAAAGCTCTTTATGCTGCCCTCTTCAGCCACTTTACTTATTTTTGATGTGCATCACCATGTTGGGAGACTAGACATTGGGAAGGCGGGCATCCCCTCCAACAGCTGCCTGGAATACCTGATACCACAACACTCAGCAACACTGGAAACAGGAGCTCCCTCTTCGACAAACCTGTCAGATTACAGCAGGAAGGTTCCAGGATGTAGACAATAGTAAGACCCTGGAATGCATAGAATGACTGCTGGAGGGAGGAGCAACTACTTTCTCCATGATGGTGATGGCGGCTGCACCCCCATTTGGAAGAGCCTTTAGTTTTCTGGGGAGTATAATTCCCTTAAATTCTGTGAGTTGTTTACTACTGTGAATAATGATTATGAAGGAAAGCCAAGTTGCATAGAAAATCACCCTCTGAATATTTGTCCTTATCACAAATACTGATTTACCTAAATTTATTTTCACTTCATTGTAATGAAGATGAATATCCACATTCAGTACAATGGAATAGACATTGTACAAAATTTGGCAGACATAGAAAATGACTCCTTGCTTTTTTTTTTTTTTTTCCGGAAGTGTGGGATAGGGGAGGAGGAGTAAACAATTCTATCTATTTTTCCATAAAAGCTATGGTCATCTAAGCGATGGAACTCTTAGGGGCGGGGGTCATTATTTCCCATTACAATTTATACTATAGATTCTTTCATTGGGTTGAATCCAGATTTGCTCTTCAGTTAATGAAAAGCTCTTTATTCTGCTGAGGCTCCCACTAAAAAAATAAGGAGAAAGTAAGTTTTCTTTAGTTCCTCCTTTTGCAGTCTACCAAGCTGCCTCCCATGTGGTTTTGGAGAACATAGGGAGGGAGGTGGATAAGGACCTGGTGACAATCATGACTCCCTGTTCTGTTGGTAGGAGTACCCAGTGTCAGAATTCTTCTCTGGGCAGCTCTAGAACCTGTCCATTGAAGAAATATGAGAAATAATCACGAGGCCGTTTCTTTTCCCATCATAGTGACTGCCTTACCTCTATACGATTTCTAACTTGAATGTTTTATTTATCCTCTTTTAAAACAATGTGAAGTGTTTCTTTTAGCATGTTTGTACAGTTACTGAAATTTAATCATTATGAGGGATTCCTTATTTTTGTATTGTGAGCTAAATTTCTGATGGAAGAAAATGTCTAATAAATGTTAAATGTGATTTCTTTGATTAATGGAAATAATACTGATAGACTTCACTTGTAACATACAAGTATAACTAGTTAGATTGATTGGTTAAAATTAATTTACTAAAGAGGATATCTTATAATTAATCAAGTAGCAGATTATTTTAAGTTAATTAGTAATACACAGCTATATCAATAACTGCCTGTGGAACAAATTCCTTCTCTCTCTTCAGGTCTCATTGCTCCACACAAATTTGCAGTGACTCAAAGGAAGAGGAGAGGCTGGAGAACATCCCTCACACAAAAAAAAGTCAATTAATGTTTGGATACTGCTGAATGCATTACTTTTCATCCAAGTATTCTAACAATTGTGGAAAGCAAATGCCACCTTAGAAGAGGCATTTCCCTTTTACTTGTACTGGAAGAAATGCCTCTTCTTGGACTTTGCTGGCTATGGCACATTTGTGTATCACTTAATGACTACCAATGGGTTGTTTTGTTTTCTCTCAGAGTGATTGTTTTATTCATGTGCAAATTTACTTCATTGATTAATGTAACACATTATCAAAGAAGATTTATTTGAACAAATCAGAGAGTTATTTATCCAATTATACTGAAATTTCTTCAAAGATTTAAAAAATAAAATGTGCTATTTTAAAACAAAGTATTTTTTCAATTATTTGTAGTAACTATTCAATAATTTTCAAATGTGAAATATTTCAGGCTAATGAATTGTAGGCATTGGGAAAAGAAAAGAGGAATGTAGATAATGCTGCTACCAGCAGAGAGCAGTGATAACAAAAACTTTCAAGTTCACCTTTTCTACTTTTAGAATTTTACCCTTCCTGAACATAATGCTGCCCAATATTTCCTGCACATTTTACTCCAAATCAAAAATTATTCAAAGAAACTTGTTACTCAGGATTTTAACTCCATTTGAAGTTCTGCTTGAACCCAAAAACATTTTTGATGAATTCATTTGCCCCTGTAGTTACTGAAATGCACAACGAGAGGGCTTGAAGCAGTGGTGAGCTTTTGGGCTGAACCACCGTGGTCTATTTTTTGTTATTGTCGTTGTTGTTCTGATGTTTCGCCAGCAGCTGTGGCTGGCATCTTCAGAGGCAGAGTGAGGGACTGATTGGTGGAACCTGGCAAGCTGATTGGTCCATATCATGGGAATCCAAGAAAGGTGGGTCCTGATTGATTCAAAATGGACCAAATGGTTTCAAAATGGATCAATCAGATGAGGAATCAGGGATCACCTTTCCAGGTTCAAATGTAAGAGCCCAGTCAACCCATTTCAGTTGTGTGTGAGTGACCAAGAGGTGTACCACAAAACAGCTCATTCTGCCTCTGATGATAGCAGGCTTTGAAAGCATGAAAGAAGGTGAGAGGAGGGTGAGGCTGGTGCCTATGTGGAAATACCTGCATTTGCAAAACATTGCTTAGAAGAGGCAGTTCTATAGTTGCAATTAAGCTTCCTAAGGACATATAACAATTACAAAAGGAGTTGAATCCTCTCCTTCTACTGTAGTAAAGCTATCCTGTGCTTTCTGTCTCCTATATCTGGGCTACAAAAATCCAGATGACCACCAGATGGTAGCAAAGAGATAGAGAATTCTGACTCCTGGCTGCCATCTCATAGTCTTCCAGATGTTTGCATTGATGTAGTTCTATTCTTTTTGAATAGACGGTGGATATAGAGATTTAGAATGCGAATGATTTGTTATTTCTCTCAGTGGTTATTTACTATGAAGTCAGACCTTAAGTCTTCTCAAATACCCTGTGACCTGACCTCCTACCTTCCTAAGACCAGATAAACAATAATTTATAGTAAGGTTTCTGGGTCATCTTTCCATTCTTTGAATGAAGTGTTCCAGGAATACCTAAAATCAAATAATTAAATCAATCTATAAAAATAAATTGCAAAACACGTGCATGCCTTCCAATACGCAGCAGTGGTCAAAGAGAAAGAGAACATAGTGAACCATATCCCAGGGCCACGTTTGCTGAGAGTGTTGAGAGTTCTGCTTTCAGTTCACCTAGAAGAAATTCAGTTGGGGAAGATTGCAGCAAAAGAAGTGCAAATCAGGCAAAAGAATTGGAAAACGGAAAGGTCATAAATTGTGGTTGGAAGATCATTAAATATGGGAAACTCCAATGTTGGGTGCTGCAATATAGAATCACATTCCTCCAAATTTGTTTCTGTGTTTGGATCTTCAGTGTTTTTGAGCTATTACCATTCTGCAAATTGTCCCTTCATTATAGCCAAGATCTTTTTCATAATATTGTTTCAGACAAAAGTCCTTTGTCTGAAAGGGCTCTCACAATTTTAACTGGAAAGTTCTGCCACAGTATTACTGATTACTTTCCCCTGTCTTGTCCAGTATTTGATTATTTCTTGCTCCCTCTGGAGGATAGGGTTAAATAAGGTTTCCTTTTGTTATTTTTTTCTTTTTTAAAATTAAGAAATAATTATATTTTGTAATTTAAAAAATGTCACTGGGGAAAATCAGAAATTGAAACTATCTTTTTACTTTATGAAAAATAGGAACTGACAGGTACAAATGAAATGCAGTTCATTATTAATGTGAATGCTGAACAATTAACAAACAACGAAAAGAAGTATGGAAGAAGCTTCTAACTGAAAGTATAAAAGTTTCAAAAGCCTCATAATTCTTCATTGTCTACAGTAGACTGACAAATTACATTTATTTATTTTTATATTTATTTATATTTCAAATTTGCCACTGCCCATCTCACTAATTTAAAGGCCTGAAAAGCAGTAATGGAGAAAACATTGTAATATAAAGGATGTGATTAAACACGTAATCAGAATTCTTCCTAAAAAAGTGAATGAAAGATGGCTAATATAGAAGTATGTACACTATTATAAGTCTTCATTCTGTTCCTATAGTCTTCAGCGACTCTGATTTTCTTTTTTCTTTTTGGTTGTTATTAAAAAGTTAGACAGAATACATGTTTTACTCAGGAACCTGACATATTCTAAAGCTTATCCTTGCCATGGGGTTATTTGAATAGGCTATTCATTTCTAGGTTAGAACAATTAGACTCTAAATGATAGATTCATATGGTTCCCACAAATATGGAACAAGTGTTGAGATAGTGAAAAGTGAGTGTTTGATATCCAGCACTGGAATATGCATTGTGTGTGTGTACGTGCGTGTGTGTGTGTGTGTGTGCAGGGCAGGTGAAAATAAATATCAAAGCTGTATTGTGACATGTTCTTTTTCATGGCTGGGAGTTCAGTGAAAATAAAAGTAAAGACAATTTGGCTCTTACTTTTTAAAACTTTTCTACATCAGTCAACTTCCATTCTTATGGCTTCTAAAAAGGTTTCATTGAAAACTCACCCCTTAATTAGTTTACGTTCCTTGCGTGGGAATTTCTTGAAATGGTCTACAACAAATCTGATGATTCACAGAACAAATATGAATTATAATTGCATGTCATAGCAAAATTCTTCCATGTGTGTAAACCTGTAGTTGTAGTACCGAAAGTTCATATGTGTGCGTGTATGTGTGTATAAACAAGTTAATAGTGATAGGCACTTGGCATGCAATTTGTTATACATTAATAGGGGGTTTTTTTGTAGAAGAAAATAATGCCTGGAACAACATGCTGAAAACAGAGAAGAAAACACACAGTGAAACTGAGATTTCTTGTGCTTTATCCACTGGCCACCTTATATGTATTCAGTTTCCATCCATCTCTCTTTAGCAACTGGAGCACAAGATAGTCTTGATTGATTAAAAAAATGAGTTGAAATAAGCACTGAGTCAGAGCCAAGTACATGGTGAACTTTGCTGAGAAACCTGATAAAATAATGAATGACTATCTGCCCGTGAAGTAGACAATTTGGGAAATAACATAGCATTGACCTAAATCTGATTATCTTTGTAAAGTTCCCATGGTAAGGAATCTGGTTTAATTAAATAGGTTGTTTCCCATTCATCTTTGTGCTTCATTCTTGCTCACTTGTGACTATACAGCAGGATCAGGGAAAATTTGTGTGTCTGGGGACCACACATAATACTTGCGATGGACCTGGGAGCCACAGTGGTGGGTTGATTTTGCAAACTGCCAGGACTGGAATTTTCCATTTCTGGTCCCAGGTTGATGTGTGCACTTGAGGCTTTTCTTTGTTTTCTAAACTGCAGAAAGCTTTCATTAGGATGTACACGACACATTTTGCCTATTTTCCCATTGCAAAAGGGTGGGAATTTACTTTTCAGCAATGCACCCCTCAATTATGGAAAGCTGTCTGGGATCTCCAAAAAGAGGGCTTAGGGGCTAAATGCAGTCCTGAGGCCTGAGTTTGCCTATCACTGCTTTATTGGTGAGTTTCCTTCAAAAATGTATTATCTGTGCTTCTTGTCTTCTTAAATAGAGCTGGTGTCCCTCTAACCCAATCACAAACATGTTTCTATTTAGCTACTTACAATTTTCAACTATTCTAGAACTAATTTTCTAAGGTACAAGCCAGCCAACCTAATATTCACATAACTATCTAAGCCAGGATAGTCTCAGGTCACCTGACCTCTCTCTTGAAGAACATTTCTTCATTCTGTTTTCAGAAGCAAAATTCCAGAGAAAAGAGTCTAGGAGTAGTAACCTGCTGTTTTAAAAAATCATTAATCCTTTTCAAAGTCTGGAATTGTACTCTTTGATTAATTTCTTGGTATGGGAAGTCTTTTTGTACCCCACCCAGAGTCATGTTGTGTGAGATGGGTGGCCATATAAATTTGATTAAATAAATAAACAAACAAATAAACAAACAAATAAATAAAGTATTCACCTCTTTGTCAAAGTTTGCATCACACAGTTTTGGGCTTGGTTTGGCCTGTTGCATTGTTTCCCTAGATTTATTGCAACAGGAGAAAAATTGTGATGTTTTTCTTTTATATTGTCATTTATTTTTGGACAGAAAATGTTGTTGCAGTGGCAGGCTAAGCGCTAGAAGGGTTTATAAAGGAGTAAAGGTCAAGACTCCCTTGCACTGAGCTAGCCTTCTGTTTTCTTGGCAACCACAAAAGTATTTTGCCTTTGCCCTCTTTCAGGGCACTTCTTTAACTTCCTTATCCAAACTGCAGCTCTGAGATTTTTTGTAGCTTGACCCTGCTTAGCTTTTGTGAAATTAGTCACAGTCAGCTCACTGTTGCCATCTGCTGCAGGATCTCCTATTTAAATAGATAACGTCTCTCATTTGCATGTCCAGCTAGTTTTATTATAACTGAGGGTAGGTAATCGAAGCATTTTGGCAAGCTGTATGTGTTGAACATGGGGTTGAATGTTAGGGAGAGAGGAATTGCCGTATTTGGTTTAGCTGCTGAGTAGAGTATTTTCATATTCTGATCAGAGGTGACCATTTCAGCCAGCCTGCAACTATGGACAAATGTCTGTGTGTGATGCTTAAATTAACTCAAGTTCCTCTTTTGGTATGAGTTCATTTCTATCTGTACTTCAGCAACTAAAGTGGAAAACGAATTGTAAGTCCTATCTCCTAATAATTCTGTGTGTGTCTCAGTTTGCTACACTGAAATGCAACAGAGTCCTCACACATCGGAGATTACTTTAAGGCTTAGGGTAAAATAAGCCAAGCTGCAGAGTTGCAGGGAGTATAAATGACATGAAGCATGAATATCCCTTTGGCCTTTTACATGTAACAGAATTAATCTGTAATAATGTTATCTTCCACTATAAATCTACATTGTTTAGACTTAAGATATTATATTGCCTGAAGGCAGTGAGAAGTCTTTTGTGAGGGGTGGCATTCAGTGGGTCCAATTGCTCCAGGCCCCATACATGGGGACACCATCCAAAGTATGTTTCAGTATTCAAAATGACTTGATAGATTTTTAATTCAAGGTGGTAAAACACATTAGTTAAAATAAAACTTCAAGAATTATTTCAGTATTTTGGATTTCCCTGTAGGCTCCCATTTATTAGGCCACTGACTTCAGTAGACAAAAGCAGTGGAGAAAGAAATTGCACTCACACGAGATACAGGGGGAAGAAAGTTGGAGGGGGGTGGGAGATGAAGAGTCTCCCACCTCCTATGCCATACAAAATAGCCACTTGCCACTAAACCTTCCTCACTGCTGAGAAGATGGCGCCCTGCATTGCAAAGGGATTCTTTACGGCAGATGCTTTACAGCAGATTCTTTACAGGGCACACATTGCCCTGCCTTCCAACAATTCAATGCTACTCTTCTAGTGCTTTTCATTTTTTTACTGTCTGGTAGGAGTTACCTCATCTTCCATAAAGTTTTGGCCAGGCCTGTGTGACAAAAAGAATGAATACAGGTTAAAAATCCAATTCCAGTCTCTGGTCAACTGCAGGAAGTTTAGAGCAGCCTAATGCTATTTCCCTCTTCTCCCGATTTATACATGTTATATAGGGACAACAATATGTATGTAGGAAATGTGGAAGTGACAAACTATGAATTCCAATATATAGACAGCTATACCACTGGTATCTTTGGGTTTTCATCTTCTATTCAGTGTAAAGTGGTTTCTGGCAAAAGATAACAGGTTCTATGTCAGAGGTGGGCTTGGTACCATTGATAAGTTGCTAGAACTTCTCTTCCGTATAAATCTAATAAGGATAATTGAGTTATGAGTTCTCTGTGTAGTGAATAATTTTTATTTCTCCCCTTAGGGTCATAAAATGTCACACACATTTATTTTTATATTGAACAGGCACAGACACCCATAGGTGTTGGCTGAAGTGTTTAATTGAATCTCTTTCAATGGGATTTGTCAATCTTCCCACCCAGGTTTGGCAGTACATAAATAGCAGATCTCCAGACATTTAACCCCATAATTCAGCTCTTGGTTAGACATGTCAGAAGGCTGCCAGACGTGACTTAGTTAGGTTAGAATATATGTTGCAGTTAAGAATGAAGGCCCAAATACAGTGTTTGCCCACTGCTTTCCAAAGAAGTCAGAGACTTCTTTGTATGCTTGAGGTGTTGAACACTACACTTCTTCCTCCTGCTGTTCTGAATTAATAGACACTTGTTGGGTCACTTGATGGCCTTGGTTGAAAAATTGTTGTATAATGGCTCTCTTTGGCCTAGAAATGGCTGGTTCCTACCTCACCAGTTTCAGTTCTTCTCAGACGATTTGCATTTTTAAATACTATACATGTCAAGGGATTAAATGCTTGTTCTTTAAATCTGGGATTTTGTAATATTCTGAACATAACTGAAGTTCATTTCAAACTATACTTTTAAAAAATCCTATGCTTTGGAAGCTGTACAAGTATCATTTTACTACTTTTTACATTAGACAAGGTGAGGAAAACCAAGATTTTTCCAGCAAAACTGACATACTACCTACCTTCTTTACACTACTTTTGTAGGGATTACTCAGAGTGTAAATGAAGTGTTGAACTTGTACAGGTAAAGATCATTTAAATATGAACACTGCAATCTTAACTGGGTTAAGGAAGAAGAATCTGTGGCCAAAGTACCACCAAATCTCAGGTAAGATACTCATTGTTTGTTTTGTCCTCCTTGCCAATCCCTCCTTTTCAAAACATTTGAAAGTGCTGTTTCTCACCTTTAAAGCCCTACATGGCTTGGCTCCCAGGTCCTAGAGGCTGTCTTTCCTGTCAAGAACTGCCTTCTTGCTTTGTTCGTGCAAGGATGGCTCACTGAGGATACCCACACAATGTGAAGTTGAGGGGCCCAGTGACATGTCTTCTCTTAGCTGTCCCCATGCTATGGAACTCCTTGCTTCCTGAGATCAGGAACACCCTGGATCTCCCTGCTTTGCTGAATACTGTGCTCTTCTGCCAAGCATTTAGGGCCTAATAGGGTACAGGATACCTTTTAGATAAATGTTAATTGTTGCCTGTTTGGGTTTTTAACTGTTTGGGTTTTTAACTGACAGACTGCATCTTCCTGATCACATCTGCTTATCCCATCAGATTTGGCAGAAGAGGTATGTTGTGGGTCCTGTCTGTTAAGGAGTTATATCTGGCAGGACCCAGGAGATCGGTCTTTTCCACGATGGTGCCTGCCCTGTGGAACATCATTCCCCCCAAGGTGAGACTAGCCCCATCCCTGGTAACTTTCCAGAAGTCCTTCAAAATGTGGCTATCTCAATAGACTTGGGGATCTCAGGGAAATGCAGAATTGGTGAGATGGCTATATTGTCTGTAACACCAAAGAGGCTTTCTTCTAGTTTTTTAATAATATTGATGTTTTTAAATTATAGAATATTTTTAATGTCTCTTTTTATGGTTTCTTTTTTATGGTAGGCCACCCAGAGTCACGCTTGTGAAATTGGCAGCTATATAAATGTGATAAATAAATAAATAAATAAATAAATTTATTTTTGTTTGGTAAACCACCCTAAACCCAAAGAAAATGGGTGGTATTTAAGATGATGATGATGATGATGATGATGATGATGATGATGATGGGGAAAATTGGTACCCCAATCACTGGGTAGACATTTTCCCGCTGCCTACTGATCCTAAAGACAGTACTGATTTGTGTTCAGCCTTTCTACTATTGGAGTGCCAATGGCAAAGAAACAGAGAGCCACAGATCATTCAGCCACTGCTATGGGGAGGCTGCCTTTCTGCCCAGGGATCGAGAGATCAGCTATATCTCTGTGGAGTCTGGAATGCTCCCCCTATGGGAGAGGTCCCTAGGACTGTCAGTTGCCTGATTTGTTGCTATTATTTCCACGTGATTCTTCAGAAAGGTATTCAGTGATCACCTCTTTTAGCTAAAAGCTATTTGAATGTGCAACAGTTTTACAGTTCCCATAGAAGCCAAACCAGGAGGGCTTTTTTAGCGTAAGAAGAATAATAATAAAGAGTATTTTTAAAACAATACTGTAGGTCTTTTTGGCACTTCAGCTAAAGATAGATTTCTATCCACAAAGGCTTACAAATGCAATGTACATACAGGGTAGGGGAAGCTGGAAAGAGAGCGAATTGCTCTCTCATCTCTGACTCAGTACTTCCCAGCATTCTGGTTGCAAGTAAATGAGTTTTGAACCCAATTCAGGAGAGTTCCAATATCAAGACAAGCTCCTTCGTGATTTTGGCTTTTAGTGAAATATATGTGTATCTGCTCTGCCGTGAGCAAGAGCAGCTGCAGCAAACAATGAGTCAGCTGACTTGCTAAAAGGATCAGGAGTCTGGCTATTCTTTGCTCTCAGGGTTGAGTAATCTCCGCCCCCCCCCCCTTGTCTTACTGATAAAATAAAGGAACAACTGCAACATTCTTATTTTCTGGTCTGAGGAGGCAAAACAAGGTTTCTCTAAGATGCGTAAACTGGTAGGGTGGAGCATGAGAGATTATTTCAGAGTAAATTCTGCACAAGGAAAGGGTTTGTAACTCAGTGGTTGAGCCCCTGCCTTGTATGAGGTCCCAGCTCAATCCATGGCATGCTTAATAGGCCCACAAAACAGAAATGCATGCTGGCTGGGGATGATGGGACTTGTAGCTCAACACATCTGAGAGGGAAAGGCTGGCATACATAGTACTAAACTTGATGAACCAATTATAGGATTTGATATTGTAGTGGCAATACAGAAGATCATCCTTATTTCAAGGAGTTTAGGTGACATGGTTCGATTTCTCCTGCACATGTTAAGGAAGCTCACTTTGAATTATAATAACGCTTAGCTAGCTTGTTTTTCTCTTTTACTTAGAAGTGTGGTAGGGGGAAGAAAACCCTCAGGATTGTTAGGTTAAGCACTAGCTTATCTATACAGTTCTCAGGCTCTGGAGCAGGTATCACATCTAGTCAAAGTCACTTTCAGGGCCCCTGACTCCATGGGATTGCAGAGCCAGACTTTAATAAAAAGCCCTGGCATTGCCCCTGGAAGTTGGAGCGCGGACACAGGCCTTGGGACTAGGTGCTATGTTATTGAAACCATCTCGGGGTCTCTCTGCTGTCGCTTCATGGTAGCTCCTGACAGCAGGGGAAGAGGTTTATCATCTTGCTTGGTATGTCATGTTTTTATACTATGCTTATGTATTTCTGTTCCATGCTATCTCATGCTCTTGTATTCCTGTTTGCTAGAGTTGACAATAGAGCCTAAAATCTCCTTACCTGCTTGCGTGTCTCTGGGTCTAAAAGAACTAAAAGAACCAACTGCCTGGGCACCTGATCCCTGCCTTTACAATTGGCAAAAGAGATATAAAGAAGCTTCTTTTGTGTTAATGGAGAAACAATGTCTAAGTAACCATGCATGAGTCATAGCTTTAAATTCCATTCTACTTAGATGAGAAATATGTTGTCAGAAGAGCTGGAATGAGGGACTTTAACAAAAGATACTCAATATGAGTCTTCTAGTCTGTGAAACTTGGTGAGTAGCCTTGAACAATTCATTGTCGTCAGTCCTGCCCTGTTCACTCATTTAGTGCGAACTGGGCATGTCAACAAGTGTTAAGACACACATTGCTCTCCAGGCACAGGCACCCCAACATCTCAAGGCAACCAAACTAAGGAGAACATTATTTCTAGCAAGCCAAACTCCACTCCTGCCCTTCAAATCTATCTGCTCAATGGGCAATGCTTGGGGCTCGGGTGAAAGTCAGTGTGTAGTGTCCCATCCCTCTTTATGTACATTTAAATATCTTGTTCAGCCCAAATACCAGAACAGGATTGTTCTCTTAGCATAATATAATGTCTGAGCTGTTTATCTAAGTCTTTCCACAGCAGAGGCCCATAGTGGAACACAGAGAAGAAATGTTGGCATCCTGATGAATTGCCATGACTCTGCTCAGTGTTTGGGAAGTCTTTTTGCAGGGTGGAAAACAGGAGGATGACGGGACTTTGACCATGGCCTGGGGATGAGACAAGACTAGTGTCTTGAGGAGAGGAGAAGTTTGGGTTCCCTGGCACTCCTAATTAAGGACAGAAAGGAGAGAAAAGTAACTAACCATAAAGGTCCAAAGGTATCCATTTTTCTGGGGGAGAAGGGGATAAACAAAAGTATTTAGCAATAAAACATTTCAGAATATTATCACACACATTTGGCTTAAGGCTAAATTGATCTCTGTGTTCTAATACAAGTAGAGTTTTGTGATGCTTTAGGATGTTGATAAATCATAGGCTTTCAAGGAGTAAAGCAGTTTTTCTCAATCTTAGTAATTAGGACTAACGTCATAAGGCAGTGATGAAAAATCATCACCTAAGGGATCGAAGTGTTTTTTTTAAAAAAAACAACAACAGTAACACAGAATTTATTAGATTGGCGAAGGATTTATTGAGTGACTGCCAAAGGAAGCTTGCTTCTACCTGGCATTTTTGCTTGTCTGATTTTAAAAGATGCATCAAGTGATGACTGTCAAGGTACAATAAAAAGTAAATTCCCTTACATATAAATAAAAATGAGTTCTCAGTGCACTACTGCAAGAGCTGTTCTTGCTCTAAATCATGCCTCAGTCTGCTAAAATTACTTTTCAGTTCTTCCCCATCTGGTCTTATGTCAGCACAATCTATTCTCTTTCAACTACAGAACTATAGTTGCTCAAACAAAAAAGTATACTGTTACATCTGAATTCATTTTCTTTCATTCATATAACTGGACATTCATTATAAAGCCTAGATCTTTTAACTGATCTCCTCTCAAATTGCTGATTTTACCTGCATTCACTCAATTCAAAGCAAATCATTTTTTCTGGAAGTTGGTTATCATCATTTTGGCCAAACACTGTTATGTACATCCACCGTTAATGCTTGCTCCCCCCAACCTCTGCGCAAGTCTCCATTATTATTCTGCCCCTCCCACTTCCCAGATTCAGCTCCTCACAATTGGAAATTAACATGTCAACTTTAAAGTATAGATGAAAATATGTTTCAGGCAGCACTAAGTTCTGGAGATGTTGCTATGGTTCCATAGTTTTCAGAGTCATTGACTAGATGCTCATTTGTCACCTCTTGGTAGCCTCTGATCTTGTAGCGCCGGATTCTGAAGATGATAAAAACCAAGCTAAACACTACGACTGCAACCACTGCCATGGAAATTCCAGCAATGGCCCCGCTTGATAGTCCCAGACTATCGTGTCCCTGGAAAAGGAGAGCTATTTCCTTCTCATTTGTGACATTAGCCAGCATCCAGCTTCCATTCTGGCGTATTTTGACCCAGGCTTGGCTACCATCAGAGTGCACCAGGATAGTTTCAGAAAGGCTGGCATTTGGGGATGGTGTGCGCAGAAAGGGTGGGAGTTTGATGGAAGCCAACTGCTGAGCAAAAAGTGTCCCTGCCTGCAAGCAGTAGAGAATTTCACACCCATCGCTCAAGTATGCCTTATGCTGACTATGTCCAGCTGGACATTTCATGGGGTATTTAGTAGGGGAATCCTGGTAGAAAAAATCCTGGAGGATTCCAGGGCTCTGCCCCTTCCGTAACCCTGCCAAAGGGTTGCCAGACTGGCAGCTAAAGAAGCCACCAAAGGGCACTGCAAAGCGGGAGCCCATCTCATAGTCATTGCTGACACACACCTTGAGATTATCAAATAGGACCAAGGGGAAGAAGTAGGCTGGACAGGTATAGGTGCCAGTCACTGGATTCTCATTCCCAGCACTGTACAGTCCTCCAAAGAGAAACCCTGTGTTCTGAGCTATTGGACCCGTGGCAGCACACCAATAAGCATTGAACTTCACTGTGCTGGGGTAGTAGTGGACGCCACACACTCTCTTACAGCAGGTTAACACAAGCCAGCAGGAATGGCACTGCTTACGACACTCCATCTTGGGCTGGCTGGCTGTACGTTGCTCTCCATGCAGCAGGAGAGCCGAATAGTTCTCTGGGCAAGAGTAGCCGCCAGTCAGAGGGTTCTGGATACGGTAAGCCTGACAAAGCTTTTCTGTGTCCTGGCCCGAAACACTCTGGCACTCCTGAAAGACTCCACCAAAGCTAAAATTTGTGCTGAGGTTTTGACACGAGCCGTCATCAACATTGGCCTGGAAGTTGAAGTTCTTTGAACTGGGCTCGACGCAGCCCGGATAGGTGTTGATTGCATAGTAGAGGCGGATAGCATTTTCCACTGTAGTGGCCACTCGATGGACTGTAGGTTCTGGCAATTCTGGTAAGGCCTCGGGGGTGATGAAAAATGGCAGAGGCAAACCTGACTTGCCTATAGCCACTAAACCGTTGGGGATGCCCTCCTGCCATTTCTGGAGGGTGATGCCAGGATAGAAGGGCACGCTGCCCCAGCTCTCCAATTTGGAATTTACTGTATTTGCCAGATAGCCCTTAGTCAGATTATTCAAAGCCTGCATGGAGGCCCCAATTCCCACATTGACCTTGCTGAAAAAAGTAGCAGATGCAGAGGCAGTGATGCCTGCTTTCTCAGCTTCATTGTCCAGCAAAAACTTCTTTTTCACCTGATCCTCTTGTATGAGGCATGCTCCAGCCTCCACACTTGTGAGGACATGTGTGCCATAGTTTAATATCAACATTTCCGCCAGATACTCAGCAGTCCGACTCTGGTTGTTCTCCAGCTGGTTGCCTATGCTCACAAGCTGATGACGAAAGTCCCTGTGGAAAGTGAAGGAGGGATGAGCTTTCACAGAATAGATGTGATGCCGCACCTGCACTCTTGTGGTGACTGTCTCATCATAGACATTGTGGATCTTGGTTTCTTGGGAGCCAGTGGAGAACTTGCCATTAAGCACTGTGAGGTAGGAAGCCTCAGCATTGATGGATTCGGAAAACGCATCGGTGTAGGTCAGCCAGTTTTCAATAAGTTCGGAGTGGATCTCCACTGTGCTCTTCTTGAGGGGCACTACAAAGACATCATTGGGAATGAGGTACTCGCCATCTTCAGTGGTCCGGCACTGGGAGTAGTTGAGGGTCATGACCATTCCCATCTCCACATTGCGCAAGTTGTCCCAGCCACCTCCAGGTAGCACTTCTAGCACCTTTTCACTGAGACCTTGAAGTCTACAAGCCTTGAAGCCTGGATCTGCTGCTCCTGCACCCTCTGCGCTCAGCAACACCAAGAGAGGCCAGAGCCAAAAGGCCATGGCAGGGGAAGGAAAAAGGCCACGTACTTGCACTGTCCTGAAAAATAGGGAAGAGTTTCATTACTTAAAAGAGCATTTGTTATTACTTCAGCCAGCCTTCTCCAAGTTGATGCTCTCCAAATGTCAGAACTGATAGCCAGCATCACCAAAGGCAAAGATGCTAGAGGGAGAGAAAGCTAGATAAGGTAGCAACCAAAAGTTACAATTACAATTTGTGACAATTCAGTTGAAGTATAAATGTACACAAATGGGTCTACCCATGATAGACACAACTGATGTTAAAAAATTTTTTTAGCATTGTTGCAGAAATTAATATATAATCCAACTCTTTCAAATATCATTTTGCTGCAAAAAGATGAATGGCTGCAATACATATATACTAAAGCATTACTTGTGCTTCTTATAATGCATATTAACCAGGTTGCTTTTATTTAATTGAAAAAGCTGTGACAAACCCAAGTTATGACTTCATTCTGTCTTTCTGCTGAGACTTACCCTCCCTGTGCCCATTTGCCTCTGAGAATGCTTTACATGGCACGGACAGAGTGGGTGATGGTGGTGGGGTGTGGAATAGCAGCAAGGAAGAAGCAGTTTTAGTAGAAAATCTGCAGGGGTTTGACCTCCAAAACAAAGGTTGGGCATGTTTAAAACCCTGCAAAACTCCCGAACACTTTGGCCTGTTAGAATGCAAACTCACGAGGTTCATCTCCAAGCTGGGAATAAACACCCAGGCGGTTGCTTGAAGGAGAGAGGACTTTATTTTGAGAGTCAGATACACAAGGCGGGCTTCCCAGGAATCCCCTCTTATAGGGAAGATCCTTAAAAGGGGCGAAGCGAAACCCGCCCCCTAGGATTTCTTAGAAAAGGTCCTTAGCCGGGATTCCAGCAGAGAGCACTGCCAGTGAAATTGACTGGAGAGCAATTGACTGGGGAGGGGTTTAAGGTCAGGCACCCTGCTGAGCTGGGGTTTCCTGTGTTTGCTTTATCTGGTATTGTCTAATTGGAATGTAGATCTCTTCGGGAAGAAATATTTTTATGATTCGATTTTTGGTTTTACGGAAAGTTGGCCCCTCCTGCCAGGTCTTTAGTTATTTAATTTTGGGCCAGGGTGGGGGACTCCTGATTCTTTCTGTTCAGTCTTAATCTTTCTAGGTAAGCCCATTTTTACTATAATTTAGCCATATGCTTTGATAGCTGTTTAAGATAAGTGATGATAGAATGAAACAAATGACTTCCTGCTAAAGTGGGGTGGGGGGGGAGAATTTGATTTCTTTCTCACAGGTCTTAATAGGGTTGCATATAGACTTTGGAAAATTCATTTGAATCCATTCCTTACCTTGCTTGGCTCTCCAGATCCATGGCTTTTTTCCTCCCACCAAAGGAACTCTCAGCTACTTCGTTGAGTTTATCTCTGATTTTTAAAAAAGGAGCAGATGAAGAAGGAGGAAAGAGGAACTTTGATTATTCCTTACAATAGGATTGGACAATTGAAACCAGAATGGGCCTGTCCCTACCCTGAGAATGAGTCATACATCATCTGATTTCAGGCAGCAGTTTTCAAGCAAAGTTGAAACAGAAATCTTCTCCAAAAAGTCCCTTCTATCCCCCCCCCATCTTTTGCATAATTTCCTTTTCAACTTGCTTGCAATGTAAATAATCTCTGCAATGGGCATAAAAGTCATCCACCTGTGGCAAAGAGGAATTATTAACCAAATGGGTACCTTTTATTCTACGGAAATGTTATACTTTGCAAATTCTATGGGTAAATTCATGTTTCTCTTTTTCTCCTTTTTTCTTCCCCCAGAGTTTACAAAACATATTTATGTACTTAACAAGACATCTAAGAAATGACTGGAATAGAGATGAACAAAAGTATGAGCACAGATAGAGCTGTTAAGATACAGAAAAGGTGACTGTTATTTACGTTATTTATTAAAATATTATTTATTAAATTTATTAAAATTATTATTTATGTACTTAACAAGACATCCAAGAAATGACTGGAATAGAGATGTATGAGCACAGATAGAGCTGTTAAGATACAGAAAAGGTGACTGAGATTCACGTTATTTATTAAAATATTATTTATTAAATTTATTAAAATTATTATTTATGTACTTAACAAGACATCCAAGAAATGACTGGAATAGAGATGTATGAGCACAGATAGAGCTGTTAAGATACAGAAAAGGTGACTGAGATTCACGTTACAGTGAAATAAAGTTTTGGACTTTTTGACTATTAGTCCATGAAACAAACCCTGAAGAGTTGCCTAGAGAGTAAAAGCTAACCAGGGCTAGTACTGATGCCCAAGAGAAGAATTTGACAGGTGGGATCCCTCTTCTGGAAAGCTAGCACGTGATTCCTTCCTTGTGCTTATCTGAAAGCATTCTAGTGGTTGGCCCTGTGTTGTCCCAGGCACTCTGGGGGGGGTTCTAGCCTGGCATGCAATTTTGCCCAATAAACACACCAGGGTGGAGATAATAAAGTATTTATTCTGCACAGAGTAAGGTGCCCGGGAATAATGTCCAGAGCAGGCACAAAAGCTCACAAGTCAACAGAGTTCTTCTACATTCTTACAACAAGTGAACAACAAAGTCATAAACTGTACATCCTTCAGCCGCAAAGTGATAAGCTGCGCAGAGTGTGGAATTCTCAGTCCACGGGTAGACTTGCATTGCCCTTGACTCTACACCTACACTTCTGATGGATACTAAAGGGACACCTGCATGTGCCATCCTGATCACTTTCAGTTGCCTGACATCATTTACTCCCTGATTCTTGCTCATGTGCACTGTTAACCCTTTGCACACAACTCACAAGCTGCATCTGCACACTTTCTTCTCTCTTCACACGTCCCTACTGTGCAGTCATTACTAAAGCTAATTATAATATTAGCTCTCCACCTGGGGTGGTGTACACCTGAACTTTTAGTGAACTGTTACAGAGATGTTTTTTCCTTACTGCACAGTTGCCAGAAACTTTTTCCCCCTTCTGCTTACTGCATGGCAGCAGCTCCCAGCTGCTTTACTGCCCTAAATCCCTTCAACTTCAGAGATTTGTTTAGCAAATGTTTGCTCTCTTGTTTTATCAATCCTTTGACATCTTCCTAAGCAGTACTATAGTAGTCAGCATTCCTAAGGGAATGAGCTCACCTAGACTTTAAGTTGCTCTTCAGTTGTTCTTCCTTTGCTCCCCCACTCCCAGTTCTGCAAACCTTGGAGGTCACGTAAGTCTACTGACACAACTGACTGGTGGGTATGAAGGTCCACTTTATCTGCATACAGAAACATTGAGATTCACACAGTTTATATCATTCCGAACTGCTTGTCCACCACTGCTATTTTTACCTGCAAAGTACAGGGACAGGGCAGTGGGTACATTTGGGAATTCTTTGTTTATTGGCCTGGCCATCGCTCTGCATGAACTATCTGTAGATTTTGGAATATGCCTGGAGTCTTTTACCATGTGCTGAGAGGTTCAGAAGCAGACACCCAGGAATTCCTTGGCCAAAAAGTCCAAGTAGAAGGGCATTCTGGAAGCAAATTACCATCCTGATAATATTCATATAATCCTCTCAGGTGGGGAGAAACCCTTCGGAACACATCCCATACATTAGTTAATCATCTGTGTATATTTAATAAAACTGTGTATTTACTTGCAAAAAATAAATAAAATAAAATAAAAAACTTCAAGCTAGGCATATTTAATATCTTGAATTCACAGCCACAACATGCAGGGAAGTTTGGCTGCCCAAACAGTTTTATACAAAAGTCAGAGAAACTAGTATCAATGGTATTCAGTGTGCCTCTGAATAACAAATGTGGGGGGAGGACAACAGTGGGACAGAGCTGTTGTCTTTCTTGCTTTGCTTCTGAACTTCCTAGAACTATCTGAAAGGTATAGTAAGAAATGAAAATGCTGAATTGGATGGTGTCATCAGAGCTCTTATGCTCTTAGACAGATTCTACAAAAATAATCTTTTATTTTAAAATCCAATTTAGTTTTCTGCACAAAACTCCTTCCCAACCACAGGAGGAATATTCCCTTTCATAGAGAATTGTTCCCTATCATAGCTTTCTCTAACCTCTGAATATGTTGGACTTTGACTCCCATTATCATGGCCATTCTAAGTGTTGAAGTCCATTAAATGAGAGCTGAAACCCAACATGTCTAGAAGAGACCAGGTGGGGCAGAATTGCTCTATCACATGGTTAGGGTTTCCAATTTAAATTAGGCTGGACTAATTTAAATTTGAATTGCATAATACAGTAATTCTAGCCTATCTTCTATGTTAACCAGCAGGAATTAGCCCTGTAGCTATAGCTGCCAGGAAATAAATGCATTTGATTAGTTTATTAGTATTGAAGTAGACATTCCCAAACAGTTATTGTCACATATGCTTATATTAGAAAAGCCAAATTACAATTAAGAGATGGTTCTCAAGGAGTGAACAGTGAAGATGTGCTCTCTATGCTTGCATGCTCTGACATTCAGCTCCTGCTTCTGTATTGGCTTTGGATACCTGCACTGTGTTAATAGAGGAGTCTCCTTCTCAGCACCATCCTATTCCATGCTTGGACTTTTTGTTTCTGGATCAGAAACTGCTAACTATGCCGTAATTCTGTGAGTGGGGATTACTCTTTTGAAATGTGCTGACATCATGTGACAGTAGCATTTTTGTTTGAAAGTGCAAGACCCAATTATGTAACTGTTCTGCTTGTGTTTGTCCTGGACACTACCATCGTGGTTGGAAAATAAAGAAGTTGGCGTTGGCATGGCCACCCAAAGAAATCTTTTACTGAAGCTGTCTACTGCACTTTCAGATCCAGGGCTACCATGTCATGCTGCTGGACTTCAAAAAGTGCTTATTTTGCTCCTACAAAAGGCAGAATGCTGAGTGGGGATTTGTGGATGAAGGCAACCTCTGTACCTCAGCTTGACCTTCTCAAGATCTGCACTCTCGGTGCCCATCTGATGTTCTTGCAGATTATTACCAGATTCCATAACAGGCTGTTCTGTTACATTTTTCAGAGCTGCCCACAAGCCCATGGAACAATCAGGCTGTTGTCTAGTATCTAGCTTGCATTTTGAAGTGGATGGGTTGTTTTGACGAAAATAGTCACCATAGCCTGACAGCATCTCATATCAGAACAAAGCATAAGTTTTGTGTAAAGAGTGAAACTGAAAACAAATACTTAATAACTTGTCAAGAGAGAACAGTTACAGAATTTGTCTTCATTAAAACTGAACAGTTAGCCATTTTTCCTATCGGAATAACGCATGCATGGCTGTACTGTATTTCCACATAAACAGAAATAAAGTAGCTCTTACTCATCCTTGTTTTGGAGCTCCACACACTTATGTCATGCCTTATATAACAGTATTAATTTGACCATGGAATATTTAAGTTGTTTTTAAAACTGTTTGAAACTTAGTTATACCTTAAAACGAAGATGGTAACGTATGGTTTCCACATCCAGTTTTTGTGGGCCTTGGAGTTCTTTTGTTCCTGATTGCTGAAAACTTTCTACAGTTTCCCAAAACTTTGAGTTGGAAAATAAATACAAAATTGTATAACCCCTAAAATAGGCATATCACATCAAAAAGGCAAAGAAAATTCCTCAGACTCTACCTATATCTCAACTGTCTCGAAAACACAGTATATCTGGCTCTTGAACCTACCTGCAAGTGTTTGGTTTGGTCATATAGAGAGAATGTGTGAGATCAAACTGCAATGCCCATCTATGAAGGAACAGTGGATGGATCAGGAGGAAAGAGAAAACTGAGAAAGTCACCAGGGGATGGAATTAATAAGATCCTCAAAAAGAGAGAGGTGAGAAGTTGAAAGAATGAAAGGCAACGTATGAAGTGGTGGACAGATGGCAGCCCTTCAAGGTGGGCAAGCCAGGAATCCACTCGACAGGTCTGACTGGAGTGATATTTATTGAAAGCCCGGCTGCATTTTCCCCTCCCTCCCCCTTATACTTTAAGGATTTAGGGTGGAGCCGGTCTGAGTTTCTTCCTAAGCTTTTCTTTGTTTCCCAGGCTTAAAGGATGATGGGGTATATGTTGTACAGCCATCTCTGCATAGTTTCTCCAAGATCGTCTCTGTAACTCTCTACAATGGATGTGATGAAAGTAAGGATGGTTTGCAGGGATAGGCAGGATGAAGTAAATGGTGTTGGTGTAAACAAGACATAGCTAATTTCCTTTTCTCTTATCTCCTGCCTTTAATGTCCTTGACTAATTTTTACTCCTTCCCTGTGCTTTGCATAACATTGCTCATTGCAGTGGTGATCCTCCTCGGTGGAACAGCCTGCCTTCACACATCTGGACTGCTTCCTCCCTCTTGGGTTTCCACAGGACCATAAAAATGTGGCTATTTGATAAAGCCTTCAGTTACTTTGCACCTGCCCCTAATGAATGGCACCCTTATTATAAGAGTGGTTTTGTTTCTTGTTTTTTCATATATATTGCTAAGAGCCACAGAACTCTTAGCAATAAATAAATGGTAATAACATGCTGGGTATGCAAGTGTGTATGCATATGAATCAGGGCAATAATCCATTTTGTTTTATTTACATAACAGTTCCTAGCATGGTCCAAGTCTTGCCCTCCACCCCCAACTTTCAGATTTCTCAAGCAAAGAAATATTACAACCATGGCAGAATCTATCCAGTTGTTGTATGAGCTCCCTGATGTTCTTAGGAATGTCCTTTGATCCCAGTTGTTGGCCTTGCCTCTTCAGCCCCTTTAATGAAGGACAGTAACCAGTTTGCAACTATTGTAAAAGAATTAGGAACGTGGGTGACATTTCCTCTGCATATTCCTCATTAATTAATTAATTAAGTCCCAATACTTGCGTTATTTGGGAATATTCTGAACCTCACTCCCCACTTCTATGACTGGACATCCCCTGAACATTTGAGCAGAGTTGCCCACACTGTGCTGAGAGTTAGAATACATGCATGAACTAACCAAGCACAGCTGACCTTGAAACTCTAAAGTAGTCTATCTAAGGAAGCAAGGAATCAGTTTTATGGCAGAGTAAAATGGGGACAGTTAATGGTCACTTGAAAACCCCATTGATGTCCCAGGTAAACATTAATGGGCTCTCTCCCTACCAGGCCTGATCACTACCTGCCATGCTAGTTAAATTGTAAATGACTTGTCAATCCCAAAACTTCCATGAAAGGATAGACAGTATCAAAGGAAGAAACACTTAATACCTACTTTCCTTCCGTTTATTTCTCTTTTTCTGAGAACAACTGAGATGTGGTTTCATTTTGCTTTTGCTTTTGGCTTTGCAGTTCTTGACTGCCTTATAGAATCCAATTTTCTGCCCTTCCTTTAATCTCAGAGATTACTGCACTCCAGTCTTATGTGCACTACTATGACACCACAGCAATTTTGCCTCTGAGTAAAGCTCAATTCCTAATGATTTACACAGACACATGATCCACACACTTTGCTTGGCATGATAGAGAAGTACTTTGCTACTGTGTTTTTCCAGGATTTAAAAAAAAAAATCCTGATTTTTTTAGCCTAGAGAAAAGAAAAAGTACTTTGTACTATTTACTGTTCGATTATTTAAAAAACTGTCCTAAACAATCACTTCAGGTCTCTTAAGATGATTCCAAATGAGAATGTTATCGCACCATCACACTGAGACAAAGCATTCTGGAGAGAACAGTCTTCCTTTTATAAGATTTCTGACTTTCTTCATTGCTTCTTCCATCTCCATTGCTTCTTCCATCCAAACCAAAGGAAAACAGACACAACAAATGTACATTTTTTTTAATTGTAAAAAATTACAATTTTACGGACTATTAGCGTGGAAGGATCCTTAGGCAAAGTAGTCTAACACCCACTGCAAGCATTGGCATATATCTTGTTGAGCATCTAACCAGCAGTGTAATCAGAAACAGAGATCCAAAACAGAAATGTCTTGTGGTTTTATTAATCCACTATAAATTTCATCCACAACAAATGAAAATCATTCAATGGTGATGGCTCTCCATGCATAATTATCCACCTTTAGTAGATAGGAATGGGGTTCCTCCAGTCTTTGGAAGGGAGACCTGGATTTTTTTCTGGCTGATTCAGTGGAAGGCTTTGAGGATAGGGCGGGCAGATTACCTTGGAAAGGTCTGCAATAGAGATTCCGTAGGCATTTCTTAATTAATCTATCATCTGCATTGAAAAACCAAAAGGCAATTTACAAAGATAAAACAAACTCAGACTGCAAAATTCCAAAGCAATCAATTGTTTAAAATAATACCCAGGCTGTATGTACATATTCCAAATTAGCAGCTGCTGACTTTAGTGTCACCTTATCTTCATAGATAACTAAGACTAATAGGATCATCATAGCCTTACTAATACGTGTTCTTTGTTTGCTGTTTTTCTTCTACTGTTCTCAGCAAAACCAATATTACATAGTTGCAAGCCACTCTTTATACTCTCCTGTAGAATTGAGGACATCTAAACAATACTGTGACGTAAGCAGAAGCAGGACAATCCAGCAGTATCAGCAAAGCAACATAGCCATTCTGCAGAACAATGTGGGAATCATTCACAAAAGCTCAGGAACACGTCTTGTAAGTTAATTCATCCTTAGCTCTTAGGCAATACCTGAAGTTACTTTGATGACTCTTCCCCTATAATATCGTGTTTTACATTCTTTATAGACAAATTTAAGAAAGTATAAAGAATATACATTCTTTATAGAGGTCTCAGGTCCTCTTTTCATCCACAATCATGGCCATGGTCTTCACTAACACCATCAGCAGTTGAGCTGGATATTTTTTATTTCATCTCATTGTCTACTTTAGCAAATGTCATCCCTCCCACTGCCAGTTCTTATCTGTTACCCACTAAAGGGTTCTTGACACACAGCCACATGGTCAACCAGTACCCTCTGTCCCAGACACACTAAGATTTTCAACACTTCTCTGCCTTGTTGAAGGAGGATTCATTCATTTATTCTAATACTAGGGATCTTTCTTAGTAATATTACAAGACATCATCAAGATGTCCAGGGAAAGGAATGGGATCATGTGTAAGCTTTATGCTATACTGGTCCTGAAAGGCAAGTTTTTGGGTTCTCAGACAACAACAAAACATCATTTGCATACAGAAGTATGCATGCATTCATGTCCCTAGCCTACATAGCCCTAACATCACTACAACACTCTTTCCACATTTGTCTACAGATACATTAAACAATCAAGGAGATTTCACACATCCTTTTATTCCCTGATCAATACTGAACCATTTATTAAACATCCTATTTCTTCTCAGACATGCTTTACTTCCGTCTTATACCACCCTTCCTGCATACAGCAATCAAACTGCATCTACAGATGCAACCTTCAGATTCATGTTAAACAAGTTACCCAGCCACTGTGTAAACAAATCACATCCATATTTTAACCTTTTTTCCAATTGCACTATCTACACTACAGCCTTACTATTTTTCAGTGTTCTCACAGCATTTGTTACTTACTTTTCAGTAACTTTTCTTGTACAGTAACACTTCTATAATTTGTTTCAATTCCAGCCTTTAATCTATTACTATCATTCCCATGCAAACATAATAGTTTGGAGCATTTCCTTATTTCAGTTTCAACCAAAACGATTTCATCACTTTTATTTTTAATTCCATTCATTTCGCTGGAGACTCCTCATTTAGCCCTTTTCATCCATGTCCAGAACAATTTTTCTTTTCATCAAAATCATTATATCTTTTGCTTGCCTCTTTTAGTTTTAAAAAAAATATGTATCAGTTTGTACGCTGCCTCATTCATGAAGTGACTCTAGGCAGCTTGCAGAATAGGATTAAAACATCAAATAAAAAATAATAAAAGTTTTTTTTTTTAAGGGACAAAATCAACAGTAAAATGCAAGGTGTATATTAAGAAAGGGTAACTAAATGAACAGATTTTCAGCCAAACACCATCAGGGAGCCAATTGCCACCCCATCCAGGGCCTGTCAGAAGAGCCAGGTTCATAAGGCATTATGAAAGCTCAGTGGGTTGGGGCCATGTGGAATACACACACACACAGATGCTGCCTCTTAGAAGACAGTATAAGAAACTCATTAAACAAACAAACAGTTACACTGCTTCAATTTGGTCAGGACTAGAGCTGGCAGCGAGAAGCCATCATTTGGCTATATTTTGGCACTTTGTGGCTGGAATCCTGAATGAACAGAGGTTCACATTCGATATACTGTACCAATCTCAGGTGAGGATAGGGAAAATTAATATTCCCACTTGTTCGCTGTTGTGGAACCTGTTGAGAAACAGTTACCGAATAGTGATGTACCACCTACAGAAGGTACAGTCCATTGACTGCCAGTTTTAGAAACTGAGTTTCAATCTCAGTTATAAAAGGTCTAAAGAGCAAAGACTTGCTCTTGCCCCTGCAAAGACTTTCTATCACCCGAGCTATTTAAAGAGAGGGCTGTTCATGCATAGAAATAATACCTGTTGTATCCCAGTTTGGTGGAAGATGGCAATTGTAGTTCCTGTATTTTAAAAAGGGGATAAAAAGAATCCTCATAATTACAGGCCCATCATACGTACATACATATGTTCCTCTTGAGCAGAACTGAGAGCTGGGTGACTGAAAAGTGCACTTTAGCAGAAGAGCAATCTGGCTTTAAGCAGGGTCAGTCTCCTATCAATAATTGTTTTGTCTTGAACCATCTGATTACTAATTCTGTCAGCAAAGGGAGGCAATTGTTTGGTGCCTTTATAGACCTTAGGGCAGTGTTTAACACAGTTAACAGAGAAATACCGTGGAGGAAACGGACTATCTTCAGTAGGGAGCCCAGACTGCTTGCAATGATCAAAGCCCTTCACACAAATACCTGATTGAGGGTGTGGTTTGGGGTCAATGGAGCCATAACAAATAGGATTAATGCTCACAAAGGATTAAGACCGGGTGCATACTTGCACTGTCGCTATTAACCTATATATCAATGACTTACTAGGACTGATGAGAGATCCTGAAGTACATATGCCTAAGGTACTCAACATGCATTATAGCACTTTGCTAGAGGCTGATTATATGATTTTATTGTCACATTTGCAAGTTGGGATACTTCTTTGATTATTAATAATCTCACTTATACACATATGAATTTGTTGTTAAAATTAATAAATTAGTAAATCACTGTTGGCTAGGTTCCTTAGCCCTAATTATTAAGGTATATAAAGCCAAACTGAGAGCCAGTGGTTAAGGCATCAGGCTAGAAACTGGGAGACTGTGAGTTTTAGTCCCACCTTAGGCACGAAGCCAGCTGGGGGACCTTGGGCCAGTCACTCTCTCTCAGCCCTAGGAAGGAGGCAATGGCAAACCACTCCCAAAAAATCTTGCCCAGAAAACTGCAGGGGCTAGTCCAGGCACTCTCCAGGAGTCAAAAACTGACTTGTAGGCACAAAAAAAACAAAAAAACAAATAAAAAATAAAGCCAATGGTATGCCCTTACATAAAGTATGGGGCTTAAAACATGTCCTATAACTAGTGCAAACACAATTACAATATCTGAGGAGTATTTTGGGAGTGTGGATAAAAAACCCCAGCTGCCTCAGTTAGAGATGAGTTGTGAATTTATATACTTTATTCTTTGTCAAAAATTAGGGCTTATAATTACTGGTACAAAATTAATTCTATGGAACCTGAAAGACTCCCAAAACTGTGTCTGATAGAACAGACAAAATCTCAGAGATCTCTTGGACTGTACAACTTACAAATTATTTCTTGTCCAACTGTCTCTGGACAACAGGCAAAAAAGATTGCCACACAAAGAATCTTGAGCATAGCACCTCATAGCCACCCTCATCTAGGCCTGCATGCTGAAATGGATGAGCTGCTCTAAAGCTGTCTTTCACACAGAAAAAATATCTAAATATAAAAATGTCCAAATATCTCAGGACCATATTTACTCGTGTGAGATTTGAGCAGTTAGATATAATGGTTAAATATGGAATATGGAAGGTTTAACCAAGTTCCCTACCATGAACATACATGTATTTGTGGTGCTCCAGAGATTGAGGACATAGCAGATACATTAGTTTAATGTAGGTGCTATGTCCTCAATCTCTGGAGCACCAGAAATACATGAATAGACAGATCTTAGCTTTTATATAAATAAACGGTAACAGAAATAGTAGTAAAAAGAAAGATCAATATCTTGAATTAGATGAGTGGCCTGTTGGGATCCTTACATTAAAACAACACATTTTATGTGTGGCCAAAACCCAAATATTATACATAATACAGCCTTTTATCTTGATAAAACAGTACAGTTGAGAACTCCATAAGTGAATCTCACTGGGATAAATTGTTGAGGTGATATAGAAATATGAATTGCATTTTCTTTTAATTTTGCCTTTTGCTCTATTTTGTTATGTATGGTCTTATTATTTTGTTTATTCAATTTATATAGCCACTCATCTCATATATGTGACTCTAAGGTACCTTATAAAGTTACACACACACACACACAACTGCAAAAGCATAACAATAAAAAACATTAAAAACAATATAAATTATTAAAAGCATAAAAACATTATCAGCAGGAGAGTGCAGTCAATTTCACTAACAATATAGCCATTGTCTTGTATTTTGTATTCTGATATGACCTCATGGCTAATCAATAAGATATTATTTCAGTCATGGACTTGGACAAAGTTGAAGATGTCTTGGCTGAAGTAGGAAAATTAGTATTGTCAGACTATGATTGCACAGCCATTTCTACCTCCCAAACACATTCACTTCTGAGCTAAGAGGCTTTGGGGTGCTCTAATGTGAAGTCCTATTTGTCCTGGACTATCTGGGCTACCAAAGAAGGATGTGTTGGGTGACTTTTAATCAGATTCATACTTGAACAGTAAATGTTCTGGACTTGATCCTTCATCCTTCTAAACCTAGCCCTTTTCAGAAAGAATTTGTTTTATTAATTGCTCTAATCTAAGCATTCCTTCTATCCTGTGAATAATTAAATGTCACCTAAATTGTAGATGGTACCAGCCTATAGTAGAAGTGGCAAATACAAAACAGTGAATAGGGAGTGTTTTATAGCATCATCTACTGGTGGCAGCAATGAAAAACAATGGCAGGTTTCATATTCAGTATGACAGCTTGATGTTGTTCTCAGCTGTAAAAGAGCCTTTAGACTATTCCTTTACTGAAGATTAAAGGCCTAATTTCAACTCATTCTTTGTGCTGCAGGTGATTCAAATATCTTCCTTCCAGGTAGAAGTTCAATTTTTTCTTCAATGTCTTACAGTATTCAGCTACTTCCATCCAAGTCACAGATATCACAAATTATTCCTGATCTGTTAATCAGCGCTTCCTAGGAATCAGATTGCCTTTGATTGCTTGGAACATGACCGTTTGGACTGGAATACAGGAAACACAACTCTCCTTCATGGGCCCCCACAGGATCAAGGCTCACAAGAGTATACAACAGCCTTTCCCAACCTGGGTCTCTCCAGATAAGCTGGAACTGTAATTCCAAGAATTCCCAGCCTTCTGGAAAACATCAGGTTGGTGTATACCATCTGTGGGAGCATGCCTATGACTGTCAGTTCTACAAGGTAGACCAGATCAAGAAACAGGTACTGTATTGCATAGGCCTAAGATGACTTTTATTAGAATGGCCACAGTGGCAGAATTTTGCAAGTCTGAATGTGCTTCCCTCCTCCCTCTTTTAATTTCATGTGAACTAAGAGGATGGCTGCATTAGGCATTTCCATAAATGGCATGGGCTTGAACCATGTTTGTCTGTTTGTTGCCATGGTAACAGGTCTTCCTTCTCTCTGTCAAGGCCATCCTCTCCACTCTCTACAATGATACTCTTACCAGGCACATCAGTATCGGTATGCGCTTATTTCTCTTTTGTATTTTGTCTACTGGTTTTTGTATGGCACCCAGAATCATGTCGTCTACTTGGGAGGCCATATAAATGCTTTAAATAAATCCCCCTTCTGCTTACTCATAACTTTAGAACTGTTTAAGAACAGCAAAACTCATTCACAGTTTATATACATGGAATATGGAAAAGTGCCCATTAAGACTTTGGGCAGCAGACAATCAATATATTCTTAGACAGGGAACTTCAGGTTTTTTGCTAATGTGAGGAACAAACATTTCTTTAAAAATTAAGAGGGCTCAGTAGGAAGGAGTGTGTTGCCACTAATTTGTGTGTCAATGCTTAATTTAGGATTTGCAGGACGGATACCAAAGAACAAGAACACTAAGGGAGATGCCAGGACAGTAATGAACTTTGAAGAAATTTTATTAAGAAATTGTCCCTGAATACACTTACAGCATCAGAGGGATTGAACCCCAAATGGCAAGGACTGTCTCTGGAATTTGGCTCACAAGGAAGCCAGGTAAAAGGGCAAATCTTATAGACATTTTCCCCCACTTCCCCACCCTTTGGAATGCTCACCCAGCACTGGGATAATTAGTGAGAGTGGAATTAATGTTTGTATTCATACTCATTGGAGAAGAAGGGATTACAAGAGAGTAAGCAGGCACACAATGGGGAATACAGATTGAGAGGAATGTGCTAGCACCTGCTACATGCCTAGGGCACTGTAGGCTGCCAGCCCCATAAGAAGCAAAAAAAGCCTTTGATCTGAAACTGATTAAGGTCTGTTCCGTTTCAGGTAGCAGTGCAAGCTTGCCAGAGGGCTGCACATTAATTAATCAACTAATTAAGGTCTGAGCTTGTTAACTTGAGGTTAGCACTTTTGGGGAAGTGCTGCACTGGGGAGAAAAGCTGTTCAGGAAAAGATAGTTTGTTTATATTTCTCCACTCTTGGGGCGGGGGGAGAAGAAAGAAAATGGGTCAGGCACAGGACAGAGTGGCATATAAATTGTATAAATAAACAAAGGAAAACAATATGACCGGAGAGCAGTATCAAGCATGATGTACAGTCAAGACCTGGATTAGGAAGAATGAATGCAGCTGGAGTTTAAAAGAGGCAACATGATGATAGACAAAATCTTAGTCTGGGATCAAGACTCCTGGATTCAGGATTTTCTTAGCCATGAAATGTTCAGGTCTGTGTATGAACAAGTTGCTACCTGCACTTACACATATGAAACCAAAATGTGGTTGGCTTATTTGTAGCTTAGTATATTGTATAGATACAGACCAATATATTTAGTAAATCATGATTTAAATCAGTGTTTCTCAAGCTTGGCAACTTTAAGATGTGTGGAATTCTGGGAGTTGAAGTCCACACATCTTAAAGATGTCAAGTTTGAGAATGCTGATTTAAAGTTTAATATCTATGAATCTAGCCACTGTGGTTTATCTAGTAAACCATGGTATACTAATCTGCCTGTCTGGATAGAATCTCTTGGCCAGCCATCTTGAGAAAGCTTGCTGAGAGGCTCCCCTCCTCGCAAGGTTCACAGCGCATAGACCAGATGATAGACATTTGCATTTCGTGGGGGAATTCTCTTTTCTGCTTGATGTGGGATGTGTCTGGCCCCAGCCCTCCTTGCTTTATGTAAGCAAGTGAAAGGCATCCATTTAAACTAAGCCTTCAGCCTGAGACAATTGTAGGGGTGTGTGTCTCATTCTCTATGATATTTGTACCATTTATAGGCCACCTGACTCTCAATGACTCTCTCCTGATTTATTAATGTACTGTTTAATTGTACTGATCTTAATTTCTTAGTGTATGACATCCAAAGCCCCCTAGGACTTTACTATTACTTAATAAATACGAAAATGAAACACTGTAGGATCACTGCCACTGTTTCTTAGTCTGAATTATAAGAATGGTTGACAGGAAGCTAAAATGAGAAATTACCATGTCTCTTTGTCTTTCTATATCACCTGAGCTTTTGGGTGAAAAGCAGGCTGTAAGTGTCACAAGGGGCAATCGTGAATCACAAGGCTGGAAAAACAAGTGACCAGGGTTGGTCTGCTGGCTGAGGCTTCAGCCAGGTTCTCGAGAGAAGTGGAAGCAACCACACCAGCCCCACCTCTGGAGGCTTCTGCTTTCCCTGCATCAATGTGGTGAAAGAACCAGCTGCTGGAAAAACAATTCTGCGGAGACGGTTCTTTTTCACAATCTTCCTTCTGCTGCTTCAATTGCTTTTCTGGGGATCCTCTAAGACATTGTTGTTCAAACTTGGCCACTTTAAGATGAGTGGACTTCAACTCCCAGAATTCCCTGGCTGGGAAATTCCCTGGCTGGGAAATTAAAGTGGCCAAGTTTGGACAACACTGCTCTAAGAAGAGGCAAGCCCTAGGCTGCGTCTAAGTGTTTTGAACTGGAGTGGGATGCAAGAAGCTGCCAGGCAGAGGGACAGTTAGCTTCCTTAAGTTTTTTGAGCATTGCTGCTTTGATACCAAGGATGACCTAATGCTATTTGCGGGCTGCCATTTCATGATTCCAAGACTTCACCCAGAAGTTTGCACTGGCAAAGGAAAAGAGGCCTTTTCCTTCTCCCCCATGGCAGTGCCTTTCGGCTGAAAAGATAATGACAGAACTGTCAGCTCTAAGATGACACCCCTCTGCAGGGGGACTTCTGGCAGCGCTGTGAGGTTGAGAGGTGGGCTGAGCAGAAAGAACACCATACATCTTTATAGACTGCTTGCTAAATGATGATGGTGCTTATATCTCTCAAGAGAATTGTAATCACTGTATTGCCCTTTAAGTGTTTAATTTACCATTCACTTCAACAGATGATTAGAGCCTGTGTTCCACCCTCAGCACTATTAATATGGCATTGCTAATTTTTTTATTCACATGAAAAGACTGGCACATGTTTACTTAATTTTTTTTCTTTTTTATTGGATTCTTTATTGTGATCAGTTCTACAGATGTTATTTATCTTGGTACAAACATGTCTATCAAACTATACCTGTCCAATGTTTATTTTGTTCCACACCACTATAGGAACAGAAACAGATAATCCAATATTCAGAGCTGGATATAGAAATACAGTTCATTCATTAGAAATTGTGAATATATGTTTGTGCTCTATAGGCTGTGTATCATTCTATGATATGTACTGGAATCAGTCTTATTTAACTACAGGGACTTCTGAGTAGACTCAAATAAGATTTTATTGTGCATTTGCTTTTTATACCTCTCTTGGTGAAATATTTGTACTGATGGGAAGGTATCACTGAGGTCAAGCATTAGCTGAAGCAAGTATATGGTTCAGGTTTTACACTTCTCTAAAAATACTCAGAATTATCTTTATGTTTGCATTTGTGCTAATGCTTCCAGTGCTCTTTCGTAGGCCACCAGCTGTCTCTGATGGTGAGAAGTAAACAGAGAACATCATCAAGTAAACTTGTTGTGTGATACTGTTGTCATGACTGCAATGTTTCTTCTTAACCACCATATATAACGCCACTTTGAGACCTCAGCCATGTTTTCAATGCTTTCCTTCTGCTTTTTTTCTTCTTATGATTAAGTGAATTGAGTTGCTTAAGGGAAAAATCATGGGGGGAAGAGGAGGAGGAGAAGCAAGTCTGTTACACTAGTAAGACCCACTGAGGGATGAGAATGCAGGGGAGGGACATAATTGTTTCCATTGCATCTATTTTCCAAATTGTTCGAAGAAGAAGAGTTGTTGTTGTTGAAAACTACTCCTTTCCAAAGATACTATTTTCCCAAAGTTCTAGATGCGGCTGAGTTTCCAACCAGGTATTTTTTAATAGAACAGTCCTCGTGCCATTCCAGTGAAAAAATCCAGTAACTTTCCTATCAAAGACAGAACACCCTCCAATCCAATTCCATTGAAAGGGATGGGGGGGGGGTTCTTTCTTGGAAAAGTGTTTTAAGGTGAACCCTTTAGTGTGCAATTGCTATGCCCCATTCACAAACTTTTATGGGACTGTTCAGATGACACTAGTATATAACAGTTCCCTGTGTTTCTACTGTTTTATCCTTTGTTTTTCTTACTTCAGAAAATGTATTGAAGACCGGAATAGTAGCACAATTTGGGAGAGGCAGAAAAGAAAATCCATGTAGAAACACAGTTGGTCTACTTGTTCTTGGAGAATGTGGATGCCTTATGATTGCCTTTCCTATTCTCCTCCTTCCCTCCCCTTTTTAAAACACACATTATCTAAAAACACAAATATTGGACTTAAAAAAAAATTAAAAGTTGCCTTACGATCCGGGAGAAGAGTGCCGAGGTTAAAACAGAAATTTGAACTCCCTCTTCTGGAGTTAAAGAGGGAAAACTACCATCTGTGGAAGGTTCCCTCCTTTATTTCGGAAAAGTGAAATGCCTGCAGTAAACGGATGAGAGGAAATATTTAACTGTCTCTGTTTTATACCCAATAGCTCTCATTCTGATGTTTTGCACTTCCTTGAAATCATCCTCATCTGCCTCGCTGGTTCGATCTGGCAGGGCTGGCGCACTCCGGGTCCCTTCGATCAATCGACGCCTTCCATCGGGATCCCAAAAGCGCGCCTTCTCCGTAGCAGCGCCTGCCCTCTGCGATCCGGATGGTCCCCACCCTGCTGGGGTTTCGAAGGGCCTTGAAGACCTGGCTCTTCGCCCAGGCCTTGGGCTAGGGTGAGTGAAGCCCCCTTTAGATTGTGTGGTCTCGTTTCTTTTTTTTCCCGCCCCGTCTCCATTTTTCAGCCGAGGGCTGGCGTTGGCTGGAGTGCGAGCGCAACTTAATTCGGAAGCCGAAGGGAGCAAGGCTCTGAATCGCGCTGGCAACGGTCCTGGCTTCCAGGCCCCCGCCAGTCCTTTCCGGCCTTCCGCTGGAAGGCGAACGCCCGCCTGGCCTCGGCGACACTTTCCGCGGGCTGGAGCCTCCTTCTCTATCTTCCGGGGACTCATTCAGAGCGCCTCAAGAGGCCATAAAAGTAATTTCAGACGTTGATCCCGTTTCGCTTTTGTTTCTCGGAAAGCAGCTGCTTTTTATTTCCAGTCATAAAAAGTGGAAGGGCGGGGGATCGCTTCTCGGAGCCCTTTGGCAGAGATGAGCCCGCTAAACTTCTGGGCACAAATTTCCGCCGCGGGAAAAGACGTTGAGGGGGAAGTTAGTTTGTGGAGCCCTTATGGTTCTCTGAGCTTCGTTGTTTTCTTGCAAACTTTTCATTACCCGGCTAGGTTTGCAAGAAAACTCAGAGAACCCCAAGGGCTCCACAGTTCAACCCTGAGCTACACATATTCGTTTCTATTGGAAGTTAGTTTCTCTGCGCCGCCCCGCCCCGCCTTTCGAAAAAGTACAAGGATGCGGTCGTTGCGCCATTCTCCCCTTTATAGAGGATTCTGGAAGGTGAGCTACCGGCCTTCCCGTTGTCGTCTTCTGTTTCCAACCTTCGGCTGAGAGACAGCTCCCTTTACAGGTAAACAATTCTTGAATGCAGTTGTGAACGTGAAACGACGCAGAGAATGATAGTGATTTCCTTTACTCTGAGTTCTCCCGTCCCACCCGCGAATTTAATCTCACAGCTCTCCGTGGGGCACGGGAAACCATGGCTGGGTTACCCAGCACACTCAACAATAAGTTGGTTAGTTTGATCATGATTTAGTGTGACATACTGATTAATTTTGGTTTATTCAATAAATGTAAGTAACAAACTACAGTCTATTGTGAAAATATGTGTCCAAAGTAGCAAAAATGCACCACTGAAAGTGAATAACGGGACGGTGAAAAAAAATTGTCAAAATAACAGAAGAAATTCAGTATAACCCTCTTGTTTAGGTGATCATCTCTTTTTTTCTCTCCTCAGTTTACCTGCTCCAGTAAAGATGGAACTGTTGAAAGATTCTTACGCTGATACAACCAGTGATGGAAGAAGTAGAAAGGTAGAGTTCTTGCTTGTTCTGAATTGGTTATTGCTCACATCGTCTGTGTGTGGGTATTCAAGAGGGATGAAAAGACATCTACAGTGCACAACTCCTGTTATCCAGGCAGGAAGGCATTATGTAAAATGTGGTTTGCCAGTGCTATTAAGTAGCAGGAGTGGTGGAATGTTTGATCTTCAACAAATGCAATGGAGCACATGCATCTAGAGGTTATGGGGGCTTACCTTCCTGCTGTTTCCCATGAGATGTCACCAAAATCTTCTCTTCCAGCCCTGCTGCAACTACCCTACGAGTCCTGGGGGAGAGCCAACTACATATGCTTGCTTTATTCCAGAGCAGTGTTTCTCAGCCTTGGCAACTTTAAGCATGGCTGGCTAGGGAATTCTGGGAGTTGAGGTCCACTCATCTTAAAGTTGCCAAGGTTGAGAAATGCTTCTCCAGAGAAATCCTGCCTGCCACTGATTTACCAGGGAGGAGACAAGTGGGCCCCTTCTTTCTTCAGTAGCTAAAAGGAAGGCATGGTCTGGAGGCTTGATTGATTGATTGATTGAAGAATGAACACCACTGACTTAAACCTCTGTTGTATGTAATAGAGTCAGAGGCCTAGAAGAAAGTAGAAAAGAAGAGGAAAAAAGCATGAACAAATAATTTTGAATAGGTTAATCTCGGTCCCTGTTGATAAGGAGTCTAGACGTTATCTCAGCCTCAGGGTCCATCACGTACATGCACACCAGAACAAATTCAGAACAGCCCAGATTAAAATCCATGAAATAAAATCTATACTCAACAGACAACCACTACTAACCACAATGACACAAAAATGATAAAATATGTGTTGTAGTATGATGCAAGCTCAGCCCTTTTGTGCTAGCATTGGACACAAGTGAGTCATGCTTTCCATGGGGATGTCATGACATGTATTTCATTAGTCTCTCCCTGCCCATCCCTGTGTCTCAAACTTTTTCAGGCTGTGAAACCTGCTAGAATTTTTTATTACTATTAGCCATCCACTCCAGTAGACTCTGGGCATATTAAAAAATCCAAAAACAGTAAGAACAGTTAACATAAAACAACACAGACAGGCCAGACTAAAACAGCCAACAGTAACAGGAGACTACCACAAGGTCCTCATAAACACATTAACCCCAGGCCTTGGATCAGAGCCAGGTCTTGAGTGCTTTCCTGAACCTCAGCAGAGTGGGTACTGTCCATATCTCTGGGGGGGGGGGGGTGCTGTTCCAGAGAGTGGGGACTGTGACAGAAAGCATACTTCCTTGGTTCTACAAGATGACAATGTTTAGTAGAGAGGACCTGGAGTGGGCAGGCAGAAAAAAATTGGAGATAGGCAGTTCTTCAGATAACTAGGCCCTTTGGCATAAAGGGCTTTATAGGTGATAACCAGCACTGGAATTGCACATGGAAGCCAACTGGCAGCCAATGCAGCTTGCATAGCAGCGATGACACATGGGCATAATGAAAAGCACCCATTACGGCTTGCACCACTGCATTTTGAACCAGCTGTAGCTTCCAGATTGTATTCAGGGGCATCCCCAGGTAGAATGCATTGCAGTAGTCTATCTGTGAGATCATCAGGGCACGATTAACCATCTGAAGGGCTTCCCAGTTGAGAAAGGAATATGACATGCAGAAGATGAACCTGTGCAAGGCCCTCCGGCCACAGCTGCTACCTGCTCTTTAAGCAGTAGCTGCCAGTCCAGGGGGACCCACAAGTTGCACACCAGTCTGAAATGGAGAAGTGCTACCCCATCCAAGACCAACAGTAAAAACCTCCCCAACCTAAGGGGGATAAACAGCTATAGCCACTCAGTCTTGTCCACACCTGAACAGCCTCCAGAGGTTGGGGTCAGGTAATACTTTAGCGATAGAAGATTGGCTGGGTTTGAGTCAACTGTTTTTTGTCCTTAGTCTCTCAGAGAGCCCCATCAAATTTTCTGCAGTTCAAAAAACTATCCCACAATTAACTTCACTGATCCTAGCATCCTGTCCAAATTCACTACAGTACACCCAATTGTGTGGCTGCTGGCTAAGGGCTTTCTGCTAACTTGGCTTTCGCCTGCCCCAGAGGAGGAAACAGAAACCTTGAAAGACAAATATGGAGCCTGCCCTCTTCCTATTTCTAAATGTCACATAAGAGAATCCTGTTCTCCTGACTGGATCCTTGGTCCTTGATTTTTGCAAGCGTCGGTTGGCTCTGCTATTAGTGGGAGGGATGGGTCAGGCTAACTTTAATTCTTTCAGTGTTGGAATCTCATGGTGGAATTTCCCCACATTCTCCACAGCCCTCCTTGGTACACGATGGAATTACATGCACCTGGAGATATGGGTAGAGCAGAACATGTTTTAAATTACCCCATGATTGAGAATCTCAGGTCTGCAGCGTGCCTGGTTACAGGAAAAATTATAAGCCCCATCAACTTGAATATATTTACAATTGCCCTTAAGACTATTTTGTTCAAGATGAAAAGGTATTCAGTACCACAGACATGTTGAGTGCAAGATTTCTGCTCATGGCCTTAATTATTTTCTTTCTTTCTTAAGTGGTTTAATTATATTTACAGGGAATGCCTGAATTGGGTTAAAAGCACATGTGAAAATATCCTATACAAAAATTTGTGTCACATCTACTTTACATAGGTTCCAGGTGCTGCATGGTCTTTTTATTGTTTTTTTTAAATGAAAACAAAATAACAAACAAAATGCTTATTTAATTGTTGCCTTTTATTAGATCAAAGAAGAGATACCAATTAGTGATGAATATAATTATCTGCCTGGAAACGATCTTCCTGAGGAAGCTCCAACAAGCTACAAGGATGCAAGCGAAGAAGAACGAGAATTCACTGTGACATTAGATGACAGTGGGAAGAAGCACGTAGTGAGAGGCAGGCTCTCTGACAATGTGCTTACTGCCCTCAAGGCTACTAACCATGTTTGTGCCTGGATGGACGGAAAGGAGACGGAAGAATTCTACTTAATAGAGAAGAAAAAGAGTGATAATATCTGCATCAATCTGGGAATGCCTTTAAAGTATGTACCTGAAGGCTCACAATATGAAATGAAGCAGTACAAGCTAAAGGAAGATGAGAAAACTGACGAATTATGGTATCGCCAATATGACAGTAGGGAAGAAGAATGTATATTGTTCTATGTTCGTGGAACCGGTTCTAGAATGGGAACCTGTGGAGCACAAACCCGCAGGGTAATTAGATGCTCTAAGGTGCTTAAAGCACACTGCATATTTTGTGTCTTTGCCCCCAAAGGAGAATCCATAAGAGATGCTGTGTGCAATGATGGCCGCTTTGTGCCGCTGCTAAAAGAAATGGACTGGGAACTGACTGTAGGTGGAGAAACCAGGCAAAACAATTATTTAGTTGACAACTTACAGGGTAAGGTTTTTGAAATTGAGGTGCAGACTAAGAGGGGTGCCAAACGCAGAGATGGTCCAAATAAGAAACAGAACCGTTTAGCTTCTTCCAAGGGCCAGCCGAATGTTTTTAAAAAGCCACAGCAGCAGCCGCAGGACTTTGAGCAGGGCCAGCCGAATGTTTTTAAAAAGCCACAGCAGCAACCGCAGGACTTTGAGCAGGGCCAGGCGAATTTTTTTAAAAAGTCACAGCAGCAGCCACAGGACTTTGAGCAGGGCCAGCTGATTCCTTTTAAAGAGCGTGTCCTGGTTTTGTATCCTAAGCTGATGGAGCTAAGACAAATCACTGACGATTTTTTAAAATTGTTGAAAAAGGATGACTTTGAAGTTTATAAAAGACAGTTTGGCAAGGAGGTAAATGATTCTCTTTCAGTCAATATGATGAGGACTCTTACTAGCTATAGTAATTCAGTTGGGCATATAGTATCGAGCAGTATAGCAATGGATTACGGAACTTGCTTTGTTCTCAGTGGTAGATATATACTAACTTGCCACCATGTAGTAAAGTTGATAGTTGGAGCAGGAATTGAAGAAAAGGACTGGGGAAACAGAATTAAGCGGTTAGCCTGCGTGACTTTCTCTCATGAAGACAATCATACTAAAGGAAACAGTTACTTCTTTTTTGAGAACTGGTTTGAAATATCAGATGAGGATCTTGATTTTGCTATCCTGAAATTGGAAGAAAATGAAAGTCCTCTTCCACCAGGATTGCTCCAATTACGTTTCCCACTACCACAAGACGGTATCATTTTTATCATAGGTCACCCAGATGGAAAAATCAAGTCTGTGGATATCTGTCTTGTTATCAGTATATTTGAACGCTCCCGTAAATTGAAAGATCGTTATGAGCAAGGCCAGAAAATTGAATGCAGCAACGCTGTGTGTGGTTACCTTAGAGAGTCAAGATGTATCCATAAGTTTATGCCAGAAGATTTTGAAAGAGTTCGCAATGATCCTAATATTGTCAGTTACGATACCTCTTTTTTTTGGGGATCATCAGGTTCACCTGTGTTTAACAAACGTGGTGAGCTTGTTGCTTTGCACACTGGTGGATTTGCTTATAAAATGGGAAACAGAGAGGATGGCCTAATTGAATATGGCCATTCAATTCATTCAATCCTTTTGAAAATTGAATCCAAATTTAAAACTTTGTATGATGCTATAATCGCTCCTCCTCCTTTGACTGGTTCTAATGCAAGGGAAAATAGCTTACATGTTAATACATCTCTGAATGAGACACAGGAGAAAATGGATACCAGTTAATATTGTTAAAGTTCAACCCACTTGTCCCCCAAAAATGAAATTGTATGAAGGAAAATTATTTGCCAAAGTTCTGCTTTCTTTGGAGTTATAACAGTTTGTAATAGTTACATTTATTTTCAAATATGTAGGCTGAGCATAGTGGCCACTCTACATTAAATTCTCTAACAGATGCCTCAAAGTTTAGTGCTCTCCATTGCATTTTTAGAGCTCCCAGTAGCATAAATTCTTTTGTAGTCGTGTCTCTGTATCCCAGCTATCTGTACTTCTTCCTTTATGCAAAAACTAAATTATCATATTTGAGAGAGAAGAAGAATGGAACTAAGGCAGGTTCCCATTAGTGACTTACAACATTTTCTAATACCATCCAGTCATTACTTGTTGTTCAGTCATTAAGTCATGTCTGACTCTTCATGACCCCATGAACCATATTGCGGCAGGCCTTCCTGTCCTTTACTGTCTCCCCGAGTTTGCTCAATTTCATGTTCATTGCTTTGGTGATGCTGTCTAACCATCTCATCCTCCGCCATCCCCTTCTCCTTTTTGCCTTCCATCTTTTCCAGCATCAAGGTCTTTTCCAAGAGTCCTCTCTTCGCATTAAGTGGCCAAAGTACCTGAGCTTGAGCTTCAGTATCAATCCTTCCAATGAGTAGTCAGGATTGATTTTCTTTAGGATTGACTGGTTTGACCTAGCAGTCCAAGGGACACTTAAGAGTCATTTTTATTGTTATTTTGGCACAGCAATGGTTGGATGATTCTAGAAGACATTAAAAAGGTATTTTCCCCACTGCTGAGTCAAGGCATTATCCAGCCATCCTTGAGTTGGCAGAATATTTAATTGCCATCTTATTTTGCCTCTATTGCCTTTGTTCTCAGTCACAGCCAGTTGCTTGCCTTCTCTTCAAGGTAACAGATGTTATCGTGTTGAAGCTGCACTTCAGTGATGTTTGAATAAAGGGAGAAATACAGCTAAGGATGACTGCAACCTGGCCTACTTGTGGGATGGGTTGAGATGAATGCCATGGGCCAAGGAGGGAAGAAAAAGATGTTGCCTGGACATGTTGGTGCCATAATTAGGTGCAACAAGGAAAGACCCAGAGTCACGAGTAAAGATGCCTAAGGACTTCCACAGAAACAGGCCCTGACAGTCTGGAGGCTGAGAAAGTGGACAGTGTAAATAATGTGTGTTCCTAATATGGGGAGGGGAGAAGGACTTCTACACGTTATTCTGGTCAAACCCTTATCTAAATACCAATTTATACCAGTGATTGGCAAGTTTTCTTATACTATGAGGGCAAGAAAAGGGGTTCTTTTAAGAAAGAAATTATCTGTGCGTTACAGGATAGGGTTTTGATGTTTTTTTTAAAAATAGGAGATATTGGTCTTTTAGTTAGTAGTAGACTTAACATACTGGTTTTAACTGTGCTCTCAAGAAGTGGAGTTTTACTTCAAAATTTCAGCAGCACAATCTTGAATAACTTCAGATATCTCAAGATTTTATATTTATGATATATTGCTGTCTTATTCTATCATGTCATGTAGTCAGTAAAGTTTTGGATTCCTTGAGCCATTACATTGTTTCAGTTTCTGTTTCTTGACACTTAATAATCATAACAGGCCTTAAACCTGGAAACCAATGAGAAAGCATCACATATACTGTAATTTGCTCCAAAAGCAGCTGATGATGACAAAATATGTCAATGAAAGCATAGTTTTTGCAAGCAGTTGGGTTTAGAAAGATCAGAGACAAGAAGAATTTATACTATTGGATACAATTATTTATTTGTATAAATTACGTTAGAATAGCAAGTGGTGTGAAACTTGAATAGATTGTGCAAAAAGCTTACAAGACTTGGTGCTGAGTGTAAATTAATACAGGTAGTCCCTGGGTTAAGAACTCCCAGGTTACAGACAAACCCATAGTTAAGAATGGAGCTTATTGTAGCCAAATTCGAGTTAAATACACAGTGATTTGAGTTAAATACACAATGGTTTGAGTTCACTACACAATACTACTACTACAGTATTATACAATACTGTTCCAGCTTACGTACAAATTCGACTTAAGGATAGACCTTGGGAACAGAACTCATTCTTAAACTGGGGACTACCTGTAGGGAGAAAATTCCCAAACTGCTATACCTGTATCAAGAACGTCCTGTCCTTGGTGGATGCAAATGAATTCCTGGCAACTGTTGTACTCTCAGAAGGACATTGGCCTTATTTATTTATTTATTTATTTATTAAATTTGTATGCCGCCCATCTCCCCCAACAGGTGAATCTGGGTGGCTCACAATTAAAGTAAACCCACCAACAATTAAAAAAATAAATACCCACATTAATTAAAATTAATTAAATTAATTAAAAGTTAAGCTATAAAAACAAACCCTATACATAAAAACTAAAAACATTCAAGATGACAAGGGAGTAAAATCAATTATTCCATGAGCCACTTCCACTGGTGCGAGCCCTATCCGGCCTCCAGGCCATCTGGCATAGCCAGGATTTCACGCTCTTCCTGAAGGCCATGAGAGTGGGGGCACACCGCAACTCAGGTGGTAGGTTGTTTCACAGAGTGGGGGCCACGGCAGAAAAGGCCTTCTTCCTAGATCCCACCAGTTGAAATTCCTTGACTGGTGGGGTCTGCAATATGCCCCTTCTGCCGGGCCAAGTGGGGCGGGCTGATATAACGGGCGAGACAGCTCCTCAGATAACCTGGTCCTGTGCCATGAAGGGCTTTAAAGGTGATAACCCACACCTTGAATTGGACCCGGAAGCAAATTGGCAACCAATGCAGCTCGTGTAACAGCAGTGTTATATGGGCCCCCCAGGGGCATTCAGAACTGTCCACGCCACTGCATTCTGTGCCAGCTGTAGCTTCTGGATACTCTTCAAGGGTAGCCCCATGTATAGTGCATTGCAGTAATCCAACCGGGAGGTGACCAGGGCATGCATGACTGTGCAGAGGGGCTCCTGATTGAGGAAGGGGTATAACTTACGCACAACACGAAGTTGTACAAAGGCCCTCCTAGCCACAACTGCCATTTGCTCTTTGAACAGGAGTCATGAGTCCAGGAGAACCGCCAGATTATGTACCAGGTCTGTCTGGGGTAGTGTGACCCTGTCAAAAACCAAAGATAATAAACTCCTAGATCTTGAGGCTCCCTGTACCCCATCCAGGCCTAGATCTTCAGCCTGTTGTCCCCCATCCAGGCCCCTACAGCCTCCAGGCACTGTGAAAGGGTAGCCACATCACTTAGGTCACCTGGGATGGAGATATATAACTTGAATATCATCAACATACTGATGATACCTCATCCCATGGTGCTGGATGATCTCACTAACGGTTTCATGTAGATGCTAAATAGGAGTGGCAAAAGCACCGAACCCTGAAGCACCCCACAAAGTAGGGGCTGTGGGTTGGACCTCTCCCTATCAACACCAATTGGGTTCAGCCTTGGAGAAAGGAGCTGAACTAGCACAGAACTGTGCCACCCAACCCCAACTCCTGCAGCTGATCCAAAAGGATACTATGGTTGATGGTATCGAAAGCTGCTGAGAGGTCAAGAAGAGCAAGGATGGATGCACTATTCCTATCCTCCTCTCGCCAGAGATCATCCAAAAGTGCGACCAGTGCTGTTTCTGTCCCATAACTGGGCCTGAAACCTGACTGATAGGGGTCCAGATAATCCATTTCCTCCAGGATCCTCTGAAGCTGCCATGCCACTACCTTTTCCACCAGCTTTCCTGGAAAGGGAAGGTGGGAAACTGGATGAAAATTGTCCAGAAGGGTGGGACCATCAAGGATGGTTTCTTGAGGAGGGGGTGGGCCAAAGCCGCCTTAAAAGGCTTCGGGACCACACTCTCCTGCAAGGATGAATTGACCACCACAGTATCCACCCTAAAGTCACCTCCTTGGTGGCTATAACCAACCAGGAGGGACAAGGATTTAAAATACAGGTAGCTGCACTAACAGCCCCAAGGACCCTGTCCACTTCCTCAGGGCCAACAGGATCAAACCGTTCCCAGATAACTGAGTAAGAACACTTCCTGGGCATCTCCACTGGACCCACCCCACGTTTGGCCTCCAACTGGGAATGGATCCAAACAATTTTATCCGTCAGGTGTTCAGCAAATTCCTCTGCACGGCCCTGTAGATAGTCCTCTGAGCCCCCCCTACCCAGGAGGGACCAAGTGACCCTGAACAGGGTTGCCAGGCGACACTCTGAGGATGCAATAAGGACGGAGAAATAATGATGTTTCGCCACCCTTACCACCACAAGGTAGGCCTTAATAGTGGCTCTAACCCGTGTTCAGTCAGACTCGTCTTTAGTTTTCTGCCAGCGGCACTCAAGACGTCTCTTGGCCCTTTTCAGCTCCCTTAACTCCTCTGTAAACCCTGGGGAGTGCCGAGGGCGATGGGACAAGAGAGGCTGCACAGGCACGATCCTGCCCAACGCCTCAGCCACCACCTTATTCCAGGCTGCAGCCAGGGCCTCCACTGGACAGTGCAGCAAGGCCTCAGGAACAACCCCCAGCTCCCTTTGGAACCCTTGCGGGTCCATCAGTCACCAGGGGTGGACCATTCAAATAGGTCCCGTCTCCCTGCGGAGGGGGACAGCATAGGAGAATCTCAAGGCCACCAGGGAGTGGCCTGACCATGACAAAGAGGATAACATCAAATCCCCCACCAGATCACACTGCCACTGCTCCATCAAGAAAACCATGTCTGGGGTGTGACCACTGTCCTGCGTTGGGCCATAGATGACCTGGGATAGGCCCATGGGCCCCATGGTAGCCATGAACTCCCGAGCCACCTCTGAGGCCAACCCCAGGGATGTCAGATTAAAGTCCCCCAAGACCATAAGCCTGGGGAACTCCACTGCCAACCCTGAGATGGCCTCCAGCAGCTGAGGCAGGGAGGTTGCTATGCAGCAGGGAGGCTGGTACAGAAGCAACACTCCCAACTGATCCTGTGTGCCCAACCTCAGGAACAGGGTCTCATATCCAGCAACTTGTGGAGCAGAGCCCCTGAAGGCCAGCAGAGATTCCCAGATGACCACTGCCATACCCCCTCCCCTGCCCTGGGGTCTCGGCTAGTGCCAAACCCTAAACCTAGCTGGATACAATTCTGAAAGGGCAACATCCCTTCTGGTGTCAGCCAGGTCTCGGTAATGCATGTCAGGTCGGCCTGCTCCTCCCCAATAAGTTTGTGAATAAGGGGGGCCTTATTATTGACTGACCTGGCATTCATCAGCAGCCGAAAGCCCAGGCCTCTATAGGCCTGCTGACCAGGGTCTGAGCTTGAGCCCTGAGGGCCAGAACATGCTACTGGTATTAACACACTGGGGGCATCTTCCCCTGGAATGGCCTGCCCTCTGGCTCCCATCGTAACGTCTCATGCCCATATGTACTGTATATCACTGTTTGTTGATGGAGTGGCAGAAGTGGAATGGAGGTGGTACATCAGTCCTTATCCTCTTTGATTTCTCAGCAGCTTTTGATACTGCCACCATGGGTTGGGGATTGGGGGCATGGTTTTATGGTGGTTCTCTTCCCCAGGCTGGTTCCAGTCAGTGTTTGTTTGGGGGAGAGATCACTCCCTAGGCCTCTCCAGTGTGGGGTGCTGCAGGCTCTACTCTCTCTCTGTGCCTTTTCAGCATCTATATGAAGCCGCACTGGGTGAGGTCATCTGCTGGTTGGGGTTCAGTGTCATTACTAAGCTGATGATACCCAATTAATCTTTTGATCCCAGGCCAGCCAAGTGAAGCTGTCAAGGTTCTGTCTCCAACCCAATCTTAACTAAGACTGAGTGGCTGTGGGTGTTTGGACCAGGAGATAAGGGGAGCTCAATCTAGGTGATGTCTAGTGTTTTCAGTTTTTGCTCAGATTCTGTATGGTAGCCCTGTATAAGCCACTTTGTATGGATAGCTAGAGTTGGCAGCATGTACTTGATGAATGTATAGTGATCTAACTAGTTAAGCTCTCCCTCTCCCTCCCTCCCTCCCTGGTCCTCTACCAGAGGCCTGTGAGTTTGAGAGTTCCCAGGAACAACATCAGAGCTCTCTGTCCAGAAGAGTGCAGTGCTAGGAACAGCTAAGATACTGCGCAGAACCCTCAAACTCCCAGGCCTCTGGTAGAGGACCTGAGATTGAGGAAGACACATACCACCCATAAGGGTGAGAGGGGATTTTTAAATTATTATTAGAATTCAGAGGATTCTTGTTCCCACGTGAAAAATCGTTTTCACCCTTTTATTTAAGGACATTCAATAAAGTGCTAAAAATAATTGTCAAGGGATAGTTTGATGGATGAAAAAAATCCCAATCTTGTATATCCCATAGAAAACGTAATTAAGAGACATTGCAAAAAAAAAAAAAAAATTGGCCACACAGTTGTGGCCTGCGCTGCCGAGGAAAGAGAAAGAGAAACAGGAACTCTCAGCAGAAGTCCAGCGATCTTCCGCAATTTTGCAGCCCGGATGCAGACGCGCCCCTCCGATTCTGTCAGACGACTTTGCAACATCCGGTTCGGAGGTGGAAAACCCTGAAGGGTGGCGGTGATTGAGCGGGATAATAGGCTCCCTAAAAGTGACGCGAGCAGCTGGCCAATGGGTTTTACCATCTCAATAGACTCTACCTATCAGAGTTCTCTGGGGCAGGCCAGTTTGGCTTCTCTTTCTCTTGCGCCGTGCTTTTGGACGCGTCATCTACGCGGCTTTGCTTGCTGTGTTTCGCGTGGGGTGACAGAGAGATCTAATTTGTTGCCTTCGCTCGTTTGCTCGGTCTTGTGCACGCTGTGGATTCCCCAAATCCACAGGCTGCATATTATTTAAATTTTGCCTGTCTCTGACCAAATCCTCTCACCTGATTCCTTCTGCCTCATCCTAGTTTAGTCCTCCTTTTCATTTCCCCAAATCGCAACACCCCGGGGAGGGGGAAAACCTGCCGTTTCTCTGTTCTCCGTCTTGAGCAACTGGGTCGGAGACCGCGCGTTGGTTAGACGACCCGGCATAGATCGCTCTTCTTTAATCGGAGAGTTCTTGATACCCGGAAGTGATTGCATGCACACACTTCAAAGATGTATTTTTAACTGGATTTGGGAGAATACGTATTGTAATGAACTGTAACCGAGGTTCAGGCAGACAGAAAAATAGGGACGGACGGACACACACAACACACCATCGTCGCTCTCAGCGCGTCTCAGTAAAGAGAGGCCCAGGGCAGCAGCAGGAGAGTTCCTGCTCTGTTAATGCACTAGGTCAGTGTTGTCCAACTTGGCCACTTTAAGATGAGTGGACTTCAACTTCCAGAATTCCCCAGCCAGCATGGCACAGAGGGAGGCGGGGGAGCTTTCTGTTGGAGGAGGGTAGAAGAGCCGAAGAGAGAGCTCCTGGCAAAAGAAGGGGAGGTCCGACCCTCCCTGCGCTCTCCTTCTCCACCTGCAGGCAGCAGTGTTTTCCTTCCACATATCGTGGGTTTTGCAGGGGTGCTGAGGATATGGGGAAGGAGGCAAGATCTATACCCTCAACTAAGTGAGGTGGTAACACCACCCAGGATCACTTGCAGCAGGTGGGAGATGCTTTGTCATCAGTAACTACTGCAAGTAGTTGCAGGAGGTCAAAGTAAGGATGTGAAACAATTAAGCACAATATCCAAGATGCTGCAGGTAAGAGGTAGCATCTCTTTGCCTTGAAGCCTCCACAGGCAAACAGCAGTGCAGGCAGGTGCAAGAAAAATCCCCTGTACAATTCCCAAATCTCCTAAGGCAGATACTTTCCAGCATTGTGTATCTATGGTAGGCAAAAGTTGAATGATTCCAAAAGCAAGAGAAAATACTTGATGAAGGAAAGATGCTGATATTCAATAGTGCCTCCTTCAGCCCGGCATAATCTAATGGAGCTTATCGCTCCTGAATACCCCATGCCTTTTGCACCATCTACATTAGAACAGGAATATCCCCTCTGTATGGTGCATGCTGAGAGTGCTTGAGAAAGGTTTTGCAGACCCCAGGGGCATGCACCATCTTGCACTTCACCTCTGGGATACGAAAAGTAACAGTGGTGGGGCTATGTTTTCCTTTTCTTCACAGGACATTCATGGGAGAAGTTTGGGACCTAGGAGACAAACCATTGGTGAGTGCTTCTGAATGCAGGAGTCTCACACCATGGGTCTTACACTGCGTAAACTAAGGCATGCCAGGAAGTGCATGGCGGAGGGATGGCTTGAAAAAGCAGAATAAGCTTATCCATGGCTTTATGGTGACCAGTATGGTTGCTGGGAGTCAATGATTTGATGGCACATAATCAATAAAAAAAAAATGTGAGGACACCTAATCACTTGGGATACCTTGGAGAGTGGGAACAAGAGCATTGGAGAACACTCTAGGCTACCTCATAAGAGTCATGCTACAGAATTGTAGAGCACCCCTATTGCAGTGTGAAAGGTGGCAAAATGCTAGAAGCAATCTAGCACTGGTAAGCCTCCTGCAGCACCAACCCTTTCAGAACATGGTCACTTGGTGGAATTCCACATACCTGATATTTGAATGGCCAGTCAAACAATAGCAAGCAATCCATCCACATAGTTGCTTTGAATGGAGAGTCGAAGCAGCATTTGACAGGCAAGAATGGGACACCATCTGTCCAGCTACATTGGTCCCTAAGCTCTTTTTGAGACAGTCAACTTCATAAATGTCAGCAATGCCCTCCTCAATGAAATGCTTCCTTTGTGAAATCTTTCTAGTAGTGGATGGAGAACTTTCTTATGACCCATACTCCAGGGCTGCAGAAGCCCTTGGCTTCATCTGTGTGGGCTTTCATAAGGCAGCTGAAGGAGGGAAATGGGAAATAGCTGCCAACATTGTTCAGGGAGAGGTTACATATGCTGTGGGGATCCTTGCTTAAAGGGCAGCATGCACGACAGCAACATGTTTCTGCAGTGGTGGTATACAAAATTGATCAGGATTGCCCAGGAGGGAGAAACTAGCAGCAGGCAGAGCTAGAACTCCCAGCAGCAGCCAAGAACAAAGTTCTTCAGCACAGCAGCAGCTGACAAATCCCTCCAACAAATCCTCATTATGGACAGAAATATGGCATTGTTGGTTGAGGATTAGGGCATCCAACCAAGAAGCTGGAACAATGCAACAGCATCTATTGCTGCAATTATCAGAAGAAATAGAGTTCTCTGCTAACTCACCTGGACCACAGGGCAGCCTGAGGCCAACTGTAGCAAGATCCGGCCACCATTACCTGGGAGCCCTGTCAGGTCCATGAATCTGTTCCAAGTGAGAGCTAGTTGAGTAGGACAGGTGATGTTGAAATAATCTTTCACACCTTCTTGGAACCTGTGTTGGTAGAAGCAGCTGATGTTTTTAAAAATAAACCTCACATTCCTAGCGTACTCCATATGTAGAATGACTGCCCTCTGTTGCATGCTGCTGCTGGATTATAATGTGCTTAAGCATACTGTAATTTGCACAAGTCTCCCAACTTCATCTGTACAAGTTTGGGATAGACACCACACCTGCACAATTATTAATTCTAGGTCAGTTTAATTTAGGATTCATCAAACTATCTTCCAGATCAATTTTATGAATTGGGAGAGGCAGGCCTAGCTCCAAAATTCATTGGAGAATGAATTTTGAGAATGGGGCAGGTAGAGAGACAAGCATTTTCTTTGGTAGAACTGCAAAAAAGGAGCTCAGCAGTGAGCAAGGTGTGAACTGTGAATGGCCCTAAATTATGAATGCTATTGGCTTGCTTTCTTTTAAGCAGACCCAGGGCACAGCTGGTTCTCATCTCTCCAAATCTGCTAAAGTTAGGACAGGGAAGTGTTGTTTTTCACAGGATAAAGCTTACTGCTTTGTAAAGGGAGCATGAGTATTCATGGTATGGGACATGGGGCAAGTAACAAAACTCCATCCCTTAGATACTTGCATGTGACGTCATGATGCAAGTATGAAAAGACAAACATTTTGGCATCGTTGTTTTTAGGAATGGACACTTATGGTGAAGAAGGGGTCATAAAAGTCAAGGTATCAGCCACAACTGTGGGATCAAAACTCCATTCCTTTTTATGTGTATCACATGTACAACACACAAAAAAGTGGTGGGGCTTCAATTGCATGGTGGTGGCTGCCATCTTGACTTTTTTGACCTCCCCTTTCTCACTTTCATCTTCTTGTGCCAACCAGAAACAAACTTTTTTTTTTTTGCTCTTTTGTACTAATGGAACTCCAGTTGTTCTAAGCCAGCCTCCTTCTCTGTGTCCTGCCTGTATCTCATTTTGTGCCTGGCACCCTAGAAAACCTAGGGATTAAAGGCAGTGAAGCACAAACCTGTGGTACCATAGAAAAACAAGTAAAAATATTAGGTTATAAAACAGATGTTGACAATTCACATTTTTAAGATGGAGTAGGATGTTATACTGGCCTAACCACTTGCTTTTTAGGCTTTTTTCTACATGTCAGAAAATTTGGATACTTGTTTTCTTGTCCTTTCCTCGACCCCGCTCTCTGCTCTAAAAAACAAGTACAGGGAAATATTTTTTTAAATATTGTAGTTAAACCTTTGAGGCTAACTGCCTGAAATTTGGCAGGGTTAATGTCCTTTGAAGGATCTACCATCCCTGTTATTGTCATCCTGATCTGCCAGGGACGTCCATAGGGGGTGCAATGTTCAAAAAAGTCAAGTTGGTGGCTGTGACTTTGCAGGCACAGGAGCAGGTGTCTTATTGCACAATTGTAGTTGCCATCTTGACTTTTTTGACCCACCCATGCAGATGCCCCTACATTTTGCCAAAAACTGAAGCAGCTTCAGACATGTTGAGATTTCTCCATTAACTCAGGTTGCCGTAGAAAGCTAAGAGGTACAGAAAACTCTCTTTCCTATGATTGTCCAAATTATTGGCACCGAGAAGTAGCCCTGTTAAGGCTTGTGGATGGTTCTTCTTTTGAACTGAATCTTCATTCTTGAATCAGATCAAACCAAATCACGCTAATCCTAAACTAGAATCTCAAACTGGAATTCAATCAAGTCCTCCCGGAATCTCAAAACTCCCACTGGAAATGAGTCCAAGATGATTCGCACAGACTCAGAACTTCTGCATATGTTTGTGTTGTTATGCTACTATTAATATTTTTTTCTGTGAAAAGAAAAAAATAACAATCTTAATATTTTAAGAGGTGTACAGGGAAAGGAGGGAAATAGATTTCTAACTGAATATCATTTCCATGGGTGAATAAACATCTCTAGTTAGTTTGAAAAGAGTCTCAGTTGGTTAGCTAACAAGCAAGCTATTAACTACAACTGAGCAGCTTGAACATATTACTTGAGTCGTAAGAGGCCTTCATTGTCTTTCATTTGTTGAGCAATAGAGATAAGCAGCAAACAGAGGATTTTAATTTTTTCCCCCAGATTGATGCAACTTCACTGCAGGTTCTTGGATAACCTCTTCAGTATTTAAAAAGATCTTTGCAGCACTGCTAATAGTGATGAAAACACAAAGTAAACCTGCAGAACCTCATAGCATAAATGGCTTAAAAGTGAGAAATAGTCCTGCAGATCACTTTCTGGAATCTGCCAGCCAGGTACAAGTGAACCATCTGAATGGGCTCCCCCTAACCCATTAGTCAATCTGGCAAGGAGCAGAATAGCATCACAAACGGTACTGAGAGATCACAATCCTTGGTGGCTTCTCTGCTGATTGCTGACTGCTTGCTTCCTCTTCAAAGATAAGACTTTCAGGCAGCCAAAGGGGTGGTGGCGGCTGGGGAGGGTCTTCTGAGGGGGTATGTAAGTCCAACACACCCATGTGGCCACATTCTGAATGGGGAGGGGAGAAAATCCCCCTCCCCCGCTAATTGTGGAGCAGGAGAGGCTTTGCTGTAACTTGAAGAGGTGGAGGGGAGTTTGTGGTGGTAGAAAATAAGAGATTTTGTGACCCCCACTGTCTCTCAGTTGCTGCAGCCTGGAAAGGCTTGGTGCTAAGCTTTTTTTTACCCTGGGGGAGCATCTGAAAGGTTTGCCTTGGGGCACAAAGAACTGTGCTCCCTTCCCCCTTATCCATGCTTCTATGTCCCTTGATTTCTGTGTTGACTGGAAGCTGAATTAGAAGGCCATCTCCCTGATACTACAGTACTCACTTTTGTGGCGGGGGGTGGGGTGGGTGGGACGACAAGATGCCACTGTCTTGTGCTGAGATAGACAAACATCAGTAAGTATTGTATCTTGTATTATCTTTATAGCCTAAGAAGGCTTCTGATTCTACCCACTGCCTAGCAATTAAGCTCACTATATTTCAGGGGTTGCACAGATTCTATATATTTTCAGAAGCACAGAAGTGCTTCATCCTCTTCTTTCTTCCTCTTCTTCTCCTTCTATTTTTTTTTTCAAGCACACTTCCTCTAACATATTTGTACACAGCACATTATTGTTAGAGGCCTGGTGCATGTGCTGTTCTATCTGCAAAGCAAATGTCTCCTCTCTTATCTGAAAAAAAATTGACAGAATCACATAAACAAAAGTAAACAAGGCCATGTTCAGCAAAACTTTATACCACAGCAAACCGTGGTTTGCTGCTTCACACCTAATAGGGCAGGTAACCAATCCTGTTGCTTTGTATAATGCTTCTGAAAATGTCCATATGCATTTTTAAAAAAACCTGATGTGTAAAATGGCATATTACACACCACTTTCTGAAATTACCCATGGTATGTCTGGATTTATTCTAGGAATCATACATTTAAGTATCAAGCCTTAGCTCATGGTGTTCATCTTGCATCAGTAGCACCTCTCTCCTTCACTTGTAGGTCTTAAGTGTTTCAGAAGCCAGCTATAACTGAATTAACAACAGCTCTACCAGGACTCTGCCAATCTCACCAGGAGTCCAGCTTGACTCATGGGCATCTTTCTCTGGAGATGCCCTTCTTACTCCTCTTAATGAAAGCAAAGTGCAGAATTTGTTTCCAGGACATGTTTTCATTGCAACAATTTTTACTGATGGCATGTATCATTAAAGGCCATGTTTTGAGGTCCCCAACATGCAATTATATCTAGCCTGTACGAATCCTCTCAGCTACCACTATCAAGTCTAGCTGTGAAATAAACCATTGCAGTTTCTTACTGAGACTCCACCTATATTTTATTGGTACATCATGAGGCCAATAAGAGATGCTAATATTATCTTTATACTGTAGAGATTTTAAAGAGCCTCCTCAAGGATGAAGTTCCTTTTTTACTGGGACTTTCTTACATGTTAAATCTGCAAATGCATGGAACTGAAATTTACTACACCAGCTTGAATGACTGGAATTGTTTCCCACACCTGTAAACTGTAGGCCTGCCTCATCCAAATTGATACCTCCAGATGTGATTGGATTACAATGCTCATAATTCCAGGTGGAGGAAGACTAACTTAGGCCAAGGAGGAGAGTACATTTCTAGGGGCTGCACTCTCATTTCTTCAGAAATCTGAGTCATTGACAATGATGTCAACCGTGTGTGGTCATATGTATATTATAGATAACATGTCTGTTATAGATACTGACAAGGCCAAAGTTTTTCTCTCTTTTTAATTTGGGTGGGGTCAAGAAGGGATAGTATAAAAGGATTTATTTGGCTTTTTAAAAATGATATATGTTAAGACTACTCTACTTTAGGGCTTATAGTACACTACAGCTTTAATGGGTTCATGTCTCAAAATGGTAGGAAATAATGCTCCCAATTTTCAATAAGAGTCAGGGAAAGCTCTGGAGTGGGGTGAGGGCTGTGTGTGGCCTGAGATTAAAGATTCTCAATCCCTATTCTAAGCCATACAATAAATCAAGATACAGTAGCACATTATATGGGTTCAGATAGCGACCCAGGGACAATTCACTGATTTTGAAAAGTATTTAAGATTTTAGACACCCCCTTCTCCACGCTAGCTCCTGAAAGACACTTAGGAGGGCTTCTGAATGTCTACCCCATTGTGACAATAAAATCCCAGAATAGAGATTTCTCGCCAAGCCCAGTCTTTATAAGAATTGCATGTTACAATCAAGCAACAATGTCCCTTCCATGCTTTAAGCAAAAAAGAACAGAAAATAATGCTGTTCATCCCTTTCCAATTAGGTTAAGTATTTCCAGAAAAGACCAAAGAGGCCCTGTGAGAGCCATGAGGACACAGGCAAAATAGATTTTCAAACAGTATCATTTGAGCTGCAGTAGATCTAATGTTAGATGAGAGATGCAAGAGACTCACTGAATGAGCGTCTAAGATCTGTATCGTCTGGGTATATCACAAACATAGTTGTTTAATGAAATAAAACTCCCCTGCCTGGAGCCCCATTTTTATGTCCTAATTTTTTGCACATGGCTTGGGGAATATTTGGTGATGAGGATGCATTTTTGGTAGTGGTAATGAATTAAGGATAAATATTTTAAGCTTAGACATTTCAAAATATATTGCCACGGCCTTCATATAAAATACACAGCTGGTAACAGCAGGAAAATTACCCCTCAATAATGTTTTAGATTAATGATGTGGCTGCAGGGTTTGAGGTTGCTGGTCTGCAGTCAAAGGCTCTATTTATCAAACTACTATGGGTTGATCAACATGCAATCTGCAGAGCTGCATGATCTCTGGAACCATGGAAGTTAGAGCAGTCATGAAACCGACTTCATCAGTTCTCTTAAGAGCCATCAGAAAACAGCCTTCTGTTTAAAGACATTCTTTTTACAGGAATGGGCAATTTTTTTTGTGGCTAGATTATTTTTTTTTCCTGCTTCCACAGGTCACAGTAAGGATGGCCACTGAACAGGGCAGCATCCCATGAGTGGGAACAGATGAACCTTTGGGCTCCTTTTTCCATTTTCGGAGGGAACCATTTTTTAAAACACAAGATAGCTTTAAAGTATGCTACTGAAGTATTTACAAATCTATTTTTTTTAAAAAAAGGTTTAAAACAATGCTACTGTTTTGCTGCCAAATCGCAGTGGCGTGGGGGCTGGGGTTAGATGCAGTCTGTTACCTGAGAGCTGCAAACTGGTGCTTTACTGAAGGGCTCTGACAGTGCAAATCTGATTTGAAAGAGAAAGAGACGAAAGGAGGAGCGGTACCCAGGGGACCTGAAGTAGCCCAAGCAGTCAGACCAGCCAGTTGAATTAAACACATACAACACTACTCACAATCTTCCCTGATGCAGAGAACTGTGGCAAACTTATTTAACAACAACCACCATTTCTAAATATGTATCTATACATATACTTTTATTTGATGATGCATTCCTTATTTTGGCCATATGTACACAGATGCTGTAATAGGAGTTCCAGTCATTCTACCCTGAAAAGGCCCTTTGCAGCATTTGGATGGTCCTAGTTATTGCTCAGAATGAGTTTAACTTCTATTGATTGACTGATTATGGGCCATCAGGTTGGTGTTGACTCTCAGTGACCACATAGATAGATTTTCTCCAGGATGATCAGTTTCCAACCGGGTCCTTCAGGTCTTCCAACGGTGCACCCATCGCCACTGTAATTGAGTCCCTCTACCTTGCTTCTGGTCGACCTTTTCTTCTCTTTCCTTCCACCTCCTTGCAGAGAACTAGGTCCTTATGCAATGTAGCCACAGCATGATAGCTTCAGCATGGTCATTTGTGCCTCAGGTGGGAACTTCATTTCTTGGGAAGTCTGAGTTCTGGCACTGACTGGTTGCTGTACCTGTTATCATTAGTTTGATCCACTATGTATTTAATCTTAGTCCCATTTTTTTCACTGTGTTCCTTGACTCTTATTACTAGAGCTAGCAGTTCATTTGCATTTTCAACTATCAAAGTAGTATCATCAGCATAGCACAGGTTATTGATGTTCCTTCCTCCAATTTAAAACCACACTCATCTTGCTCTAATCCAGCTTCCCTCAACATATATTTAGCATATGGGTTGTATAAATAAGGGGAGAGCATACCGCCTTCTCTCACTCCTTTGCTGACCAGTAGCCATTCTGTTTTCATCAAGTTACGTCTGTACTGTGGCTTCCTGACCTGTGTATACTGTACATTTCACACGAGGACAAAGAAATGTTCTGGAATTCCCATTCTCCTAAGCACATTCTGCAGCTTGGTGTGGTCAAGCTTTCTATAATCAATGAACCACATGTGGGCTTCTTTTTACTATTCTTTTTCTGTCTCAATTATCCAGTCTGCATTGGCAATATAAGTGAATAAGCATTGGTTATTTGAAGGTTTACTTGTGGAAAGATAGAAACTATTACTGTACAGCAAGATGTGGATGAATGTCTTGCGCCTTTGAGAGGTTGATCAATGCATTGGTTATTGATCCACACCAAGGGTGCCTCTTTAGGTTTCAGGAAAATAACTTTGGCAACAACTGATGCCCTCATGGCTTTGGACCATTGTGGAAGTCAGAGATACAGACACTGAGTCACTGAGAGCCAGGTAGCATACAAGTTTAGTAAATTATTATTTTCAAAGCAGGACTGCACAGGATCTGCAACAAGTAAAAATGCAGGGGCTATCCACCTATGTAAGAACTCATATTTCATGCATTCATACTATTGCTATTGCAGTTACTGCAGATGCAAATTGTACTAAAGTCAAGATTTGATTCTATAAATCATGTGCATTGGCTCTGAATACTTCACTTGACACTGGAGTATTGCTCTTAAATCAGTTTATTTTTTCAACTTTCTGCACTTGCAATGCTATCAGTTTTTTTTAAGACACAGGACTGTGACTATGATGGGAAAACACAGTTTTCCCAGGTTGTTTTCTACCCCCTTTCTATAACATGTTACTTCTCACTTCACATGACTATGTCTTATCATAGATTCTCTGCCCTGCTCTGCTTTTGGCTGAAAGCAGAGAAATAAATACAGAATAATATAACATATAATAAGTTCAGATATGCACCGAATTCATAACTACTTATATATCCTCAAATGTTTGACATGAAATAAAAAAATATTTTGGAATAGTAAATACTTTGGAATAGAGAGCCAGCTTGATGTAGCAGTTAAAGGCGCCAGAGACTGTAACCCAGGAGACTAAGTCTCACCGCAGGCACAAAGCCAGCTAGGTGATTTGGGGCCAGTCTCTCTCTTTCAGCCCTAGGGAGAAAGCAATGGCAAACCACTTCTGAAAATCTTGCCAAGAAAGCTGAATGGAGTTGTCCAAACTGATTTGAAGGCTCCACAAAATAATAATAATAATAATAATAATAATAATAATAATAATAATAATAGATGATGATGATGATGATGATGATGATGATGATAAAGGCACTGAAAATAATTCTTTAAAATAATTCTAAATTGTTCAAATGAGGCTGCTGGAAATGTTAGCATCTTTGATGGTTGCAGGGACAAAGCAGTGCCAGTTTACAAAAAGTTTGTACACACTGCATTTTTCGAAGCCAGCTTAGCACGATGGTGTACAAAAATGCAGAACTACACTACCGTGGAAAGGAGTATTTTGTAGGAGATAGAGACTACATTTTAAAAAGCAACACATATGCCTTTCTAGGGGCAGGGCGGCCGCTAGAAATAATTGGTCCCTGCCACCAATTCTGCTCACCCCCACTCCGCTCATTTGTCACCCCTGCCAGCGCTGGGGGGTAGTATAGGCTGCGGTAAAAGGCTGCGCTACATCGAGCAGCACGCGTGAGAAGCCAGGGCCAGGCTGATCCCGTACAGTAGCAGTGAGCTTCTAGCCAGCAATCACGCCCCGTGCTGTCTCGCCGCCGCCGCCGCCTCCTCTCCCCGCTGATGGGGGCAATCGATCGGACACCCCTGCTCGGGATGCGGTGGTCCAGTCCCGCCCGCAGTTGCTGTTGGCTTTATCTAAGTCAGCAGAGGGCGCTCCATGCTGAGCAGAGGGGTGGGTTTAGGGGCGGAGGGCCGAGTATGAGGTAATGGTGGGAGGAGCCAGGGGAGGGAGCGCGAGACGTCGCGTTCCTGGGGCAGCTCGTGCTGCGGCTTCTCTTCCAAATCCTTGCAAATGCAGGGAAGTTGTAACGGCGGGCGAGGCTACAAGGGGCAGGAGACAGGAGCTTGGGCTGCGTGCAATGGGTTGTTTCTTAGCTGAGGGCAGGGGGCAACGCGCCGGGCGGAGATTTGCATTTCTCCTGCTGTGTCGAGAAAAACCCACTCACCCAGATTCCTCATAGAAAGAAGAAGGCATAAAAGCAACAGGGAGGTGGAGCTGGAGCGATTGCTGCATCTGCTGCACAGGGAAGCGGGGGGGACCCAAAAACTAGAGCATGAAATTCCTAGAAGGGTTTGTCCAAAAGAACCCCTCGTGCAACTGCAGAGAAAAGGGGAAAAAGAGTAGGAGTATATGCAACTGGTGCAACTGAGTCACCCTTCTGCCGTAGCAATAGGCAAATTCCCCTCCGAGACACTTTACGGAGCAAATGACGGAACCTGCTTTTCCAGCTTGCTGACTGGACGGGTTTTCTTGTTAATTTTTAAATGCATGCGTTTCACAGGCAACGAGGCAAGACTACTGAATTTGGTTGGAAATATGAAAGCTTTAGAAGGCTTTTAAGTCTCTTTCCATGAAATAGTACCCCAAAGACTTGATTTTTTTACCCGACAAGATCCAAAATCCTAGCTGCACAAAAGCGGGCGAGAGAAAGAAACAATTCAAAAAAAGAAAATCTGGAACGGGTCCAAGGAGCGAGCAGCCAGCCAGCCCGTAGGCGTGACGTTGCAGAGTTTAAAGGGGGTAGATGAGACCCGTCGGACGCTGATCGGACGAAGAGGGGTGCCGGAGGTGCCTGGACTCGGTGGCTCTCTTGGAAGAGACCGCTGAAGAGCAAGGGCAAAGAAATGCTGCTGGCTTCCGCCGTTGTGGTCTGGGAATGGCTGAACGAGCACGGTCGCTGGAGACCCTACAGTGCGGCCGTGAGCCACCACATCGAGGCGGTGATCAGGGCCGGGCCGAGAGCTGGGGGGAGCGTCGTTCTGGGCCAGGTGGACAACAGGCTCTCGCCGTATATCATTGATCTCCAGTCCATGCACCAGTTCCGCCAGGACACGGGTGAGTTTGGCCCCGCATCTTCCCGGCGCCTCCCCGACCACGTTGCTGCGATTTTGTCCCTTCCTGTCCGGACCCATCTCCCTGGTCATAGGTCCTTTCCCTGTCGTGATCGGCGACCAAAGGAGGGGCGTATCTTCGTTTGGGAGACCTTTTTTTTTAATAAAAAAAACAAGGCATATAAAAAGTCCGCCGGGATTAAGTTTCATTGCGATTGCACAGCCCCATTTTATTAAACATTGGCATTTGGGGGAGTTCTGATATGCAGAGAGGGAAATGAGATGGGACAGGACAGGACAGGGGGAGATTTATGGGAATATTGAGATTTGGCAATTCTAGAAAAGGATTTGGAGATGGAATACGGTGGAGCTGACATCATGTACTACGAGCTCCCAAATCCTGTTGCCATTGCCAAAAAAAAGGAAGGTGGGGAGGGGAGCTTAAGTAGATGGGCTTCTTTGGGATGAAAAAGACAAATAGTTCTCTCAGTATTTGTCTTTCCAATTCTTTATACTGGGCAAACCCTGTCTCTGCTTAATAGTGGTGCCTGTTGTAGCGTGTACAAGTTCAGATAACACTGTTCTGCAGTGAACATGTCAGTGTTCTCAAATGCCTGGTAAAGGTGTGTGAGCAACCATATATTTGTTCACCTGCAAGGAGCAGAATATGCAGATGTGAAATGTCAAAGGCTAGTGTGAAAAGAGGTACTTGGAACCAGTGCTCCTTTGGAAGTTACTACCAAGTAAACCTGCATAGAATTTGGCTGTGTGTGTCTTATACCATGAGGCAAAATACAGCTGTGTGTATATGTGCCAGCCAGAAGAGGAGCATGAAAAAAAACGCTTGGTAAATAATATGTGGTATTATGTAATGTGGTATGATTTTGTAGAAGTTCAAGCAGCAAATCAAACCTGCAGTTTAAACAGAGACTCCTGGACACATTTTGAGGAATATTGCATAAATATGAATAAAAAGCTTTGTGACTCTACTTTTATTTTATTAACTGATCTGAGGTAAATTAACACACACATACTGCTGAAACTATAATCACGGGCTGAAAGGCAGGATCAACGAATTGCTTACCAAGAGAGGTTGAGAATAAAGATGAGTAAAAGGTTGCTATAGAAGAGCAACAGATCCAGCTGATATTATCCTGGATGTGTATTTTTGAAGGTACTTATCTTACTTCTCCCTTAAACTTTGTAGAAACAGAGAGAGGGGAGGGACCGATTTCTGTGGGTTAGTGTGAGTTACAGGTAGGTTTTTTCTAGAATTATTGTTGATTCATAACTAGACCCATATGCTGACATCTAATATTCTGCATGGAGATTGTCAAGTAGAAGAAAAATGGGCTGTCAGCTGGGAAAACCGAAAGAAAACCCCAAGCTAAAATGATAGCAACTATTTGGGTGATATTGTGAAAATCACGCCAGGAGTTGAAGGTCTGGAGACTGGTGGAGTGTGGGCAGTGCGTGGTTGCTCCCCCCCCCCCCCCGATTCCTCCACTGTCCTTTTCTTTAGTATCTGGATTAAGCAGTTTGCCAGGACCTGAATGCCTCTCGTGACATGCTCCTGAGATCCTGTCAGTGAAGCAGTTGCAGTCTCATGGCTAGAAGAACCAGGTGTAGGTGTGGAGCTGTCTGCTGACAAGAGGAAACACCCTGGGAAAACCATTGGCCTCCTTAGCTGGGAATCCCGTTTGCTCCTGCCAGTGAGCTCATTTGAAGAAGGGAGATAGTGATTGGATCAGGAGAAGAGTTGGGAGGAGATAGCAGGTGAATCAGACCATCATTGTGCAGAGGAAAAAGCCTCCTGCTACAGTGTATGGTGCAGCCGGCTGAAGGTGGAATAGGCTGGCACTGAGCGAGCAGAAGAAAGAAGAACTGTATGGAAGCTTAGTGTGCAAACAGGACTATTTTAAGGGAGGATACCGAAACCCAGCAGAGGCAGACAAAGTTGATCAAAGGAAAATGGGCAAGGGAACTTTCCAGTTTCTTGTAGGAGCCCAAGATTTTGCAGAGTCAAGGCATACTAAAGATGTAGAACCAGTTTTTTACTTCTCAGTGCACATCCAAAAGCTGGAAATATTAACACGTGCTCTCTCAGATAGTGTTAAAAAGGATAAATAAGATGTAAGTAGTAATTCATCAGATGTTTGTTTGGTCTGAACACATCATCCCTGAGTCTGGCCCTGCTGAAGTGCATCATTCGTCCTGCCTTCTAAAAATACAAGAGCATTTTGTCGTGCCTTTATTTTACAGTAAATATTTCTTTTAAATGTCACCAGAACAGATTTTGTTTCCATGTAATAGGAGTCAAATAGGAGCTTATATATATTTTTGTGTTTGTATGAGGGTGCGTGCGCGTGTGTGTATATATATATTCATATATATTCATATTCTGGCTGGCTGGGAACGATGGGAATTGAAAGCACTGGATTACAGAAGACAGCTTTAAAGACTATCAAATTGATTGCAGCCGAAGCCCTTATAAACTAGGGCTTGTTTCATTCCATTATTTATGTGTACCTTACTTTTTGACAACAATAAAGTAGAAGACACTAATACTGGATGAAATGCTGTCACAATCATAACCTTTATGAAGCACAGCAATGTGAATATTAACTGTGGCTGTTGGAAAAATAGGTGGGAGAGGCATTTCGTACTTGAGTACTCATCTGTAGGATGAGCAAGATTTGTGCTAAGTCTTGAATTTGTCCATACTGAGCCTCAAGTGTGCTATGGAGGTCAGGTTCTGATCAGATACTTTTTCCAGCTGCTCTGAGCATTAGTGACCAGTCCTGGCTTCACTGATTAGTTGAGTACTGACAGGTCACTGGTAGTCTCTCCTGCCCTTTGATTATTAGGACAGGACTCCAAATTATTTAGGATTTCGTCTTTCCTCCCTCTCACTGTTATACTTCTATGGGAAGGAGTTAGCTCTCCTCGGTTCCATTCATTCCCAGTACTGCAGATAGTTGTGAGAAGTATTCTGCCTAATGTCCACTCCTTTCACCAAGCAAGCCAGATTTCCTTCTCCGAAGATCACATATTTCTCCAGAAGTTTAGCTCTACCTCATATGATTAGACTGTGAGTAGGAACAGTCTCTTAACAGTTGCCCAGATCTGCTGACTGAGCCTTTCTGCACTTGAATGTAAGAACCAGGCTTACAGATTGAATCTTCAGCTGCTGTAAAGATAGGTTGGGAGGCCCTTTCTCTGCAGACCAACTCCAGCTCAGATACAGCTTAATATATTGGATAGCTTCACATACTCAAAGAAAGTAGGGTGTGAGAAAGTAGTGTGTGAGGTATTTCCACTGCATGTCCTTCTTACAGTTAATGGTAGCTTGATAGCCTACTCCCAAACTGGTGCTTAGATTCCTGTTAATCACATACCTCCCAGTCGAATACACTCCATGGTTGGTGTGTTATAGCAGAGATGAATTAATATAAATTCTCAGAGTGGTTCATTATCCTCTCTACAAGTACAGCCCTTGTGCTCAGCCGCATTGTGAGGGACTAACAGCCTCCTCACTGCCTTTCAAAAGTTCATTTTATCTAAATTCACTTGGAGGCAGTGAAGTGGGGAATGCAAAACTAAAGAAGTTCAAGGACCAAAGAACAATTAGGATGAGCCGCAAAATTCTTTTAAGCAACTAATGAGACAAATGGATCTCTAGATGAGTTAAAGTTAATGGTGCATTAAAGAAAGGCCGTGAAATTGCACAACCATTGAATAAAATCCCTGCATCCATCTAGAGTGCAGAAGAGGTAGGACAGATGCCATTATCTGAGATTATTGAATATTACCAAAGGATTAAATCAAAGAAATAAAAGCAACTTGCAGACAGCATCCATGCTGTTCAGTCAATGAAGTTCTAAGCCAGCTGCCTGCCTGTAGCCATGAGGCAGAAGCACCAGATATCCTGCCTTCCTGTTCAGTTTGCATCCAAATGTGAAATATTGCTGGTGACCTATTACCTTCAAGTGCTGTTGAATTTTGTGCTGAGGGGCTAATGCCCTGCAAAATTAAGTCCTGATCCATTGGAGCCAAATATAAGCCATTTTTCTCTAACCAGTAATTCTGTACTGCGACACCATGATTTAGTGCAAAAGAAGTATAAGGAGATTCTGGGTTTAGTTTTGATCCATGGAATTGGGGGTGAGCAGCACTATAGGTAAAATTAACTTACAAAGATAAAGTCTTCCTGATTTTGGAAAAGAATCTCACTGGTCTTTCAGGGTCTTTCCTAAGTGTCAAGCAAGATATTGAATAGTAATCCAAAAGCTAGGATGCTAGCAGAGTTAAAAAGGTTTTGCCCAGAAAAAAAAGAGAACAAAAAAGACTGTCAAAAGGAACATGGAGAATATTAATAAAATATTATTTTATTATAAAATTAATACAGTAAGACCAACAGTTGAAAAATATTTAAATATACCAGATGTGGTTGATCAATAATGAAGTTAAAGAAGGAGGTTGTAGAAAAGCCACATGAGTTATTTATGACTGGCTTTGCTCAAAAAGTATTTGAATGGATATTTTAAGCAGATGGGTGTAACTACAGGTATGTTTTTAAGTTCTCAGAATTCTCTGATGCAGCTGCAGTCAAACCAATTAATCTTAGTTAAAATACAAAACCAGTATAAAGGGCAATATGACGCCAGCCAATGTTAATTAGTTGCTTCAAACAACAGGTATCAGTCTTGAGGGGAAAACAGTACTCTAAAAAGAAAGGCTTTTCACAGTCTTTCTGAACACAACTAGGGCTCTGATCTTGCAGGCCCCATCTACTGAAACGAGGTGTGCCGTGGCCCTGAAGGTCTTCGTGGCGGTAGCCTCCACTTGGGTGCTGCGGATCCTCCTGCTGCCCCTCGGGGACCCGTCTCTCTGCCTGCATGTAGTGAACTTGAGGAGGTCCTGGATCTTTCCTCCTCCAGTTCTACCCCTTCTACCATCCAGAAGGTTTTTATTTTTCACCACTCCCTTGCTACCCCAGATGTTGGGAACAACTTGGAAAACCACCTGTGTGATGACACATTTTGTATTTTCACACAGAAGTAATGTTTGGTATGCAGTTAAAGCACAAACACGTGATGTTTTTGGCAGCCAGGAGCTGCACTTTGGGGAGTAATTGTTGAGCTTCTGAGTCATAGACAGTTTCACAGTGAGGTTGCCTGAGTGGACAAGGGTGAATTTGGGGGCATAATTTTGCACACCAATGTTAGCCCTTGACTATGTTTTTAAAAAGCAAAAAATCAGGCTACTGCAAATAATTTTAGTGTTGAAGTTCAATAGTTCCATCCTGGGGATGGGGGCTGGAAAGGCTACAAAAATGAACATGGGGCGAACTTCCACTGGCTCTGGTTGCCACCCCTGAGCTAAAGCATTATAAAGCAGGCTTAACAGCTGTGGGTGTGTGGTAAGCTTTGTGGTGCCATTGCTGTTTGGAGTATAAATGCTACACATCCCCACCTCAGATTCTGACTCTGGTATTGCAGTGGTGTTTGTTCTCTTGTTGATTAAGAAATTGGGTGGCTATTACTTATTCAAAGCTTAGCATCAGCACAAATGGAATAGTTTTAGACACATCTGTTTCTGCCCGCCGAAGGCCATCTGTAAGCCTTCATTTGTCTGCAGAATTCCTTCCCAAGGAAAGAAGGGCTGTCCTCTTCTATGCCATCTTTTAGGCAAGCATTTAGCACATTTTGCTTCGGTCGAGCCATTCGTTTCTTTGATAATGTTAGGCAAGTTTTCTTTCTTAATGTGCTTTACTCTGTATTTAGTGCTCCATAATAGTATAAATTGTAGAAATGTCAATGTAAATCAACTTTGAAGTCCTTATAATATAAATTTAAGTACATTGTATGTCAGCCTTCTTTCCCCACAATATGGGGGCATGACGCTGGCCTATATTGTAAAAAAATTAGAAAGTTTAACATTTGTATGAAAAATTGTGGATGCAGTAAAAGAGCTCTATTGCTATTACTGTATACCTGTACGGTGAGATAATGCCATTTCCTTTTCCTGGAACACACCACTTTGTTCTGACTTCCAACACTTACAGTAACCAGTGTGTGACTGAGATAGACATCCCCTGTTAGTTGTTTTTGATATGTGGTGATCATAACATGAATTTAGGTAAGCCTTTTCTTAAAAAGCTATTGATGCTTGAGGCCATCCAAGTCTTTTGGTAATTAATTCTGTACATTGGAAATATTTGGTTGGTCGTGCTACTGCTGACCAGTTTTCATTGGATCATATTAAGCAAATTTTGGGCAGATGGGCTGGGGAGGGAGTGGGTAAAAAGGACATATATTATAGGAATAATTTTATCTGCATTCCTGTTTTTCTTAGCAGTAATGAGTTTGTGAAACACTACCCTGCTCTTCTAGAGGTTTTGCTAGTCCCTTGAAGAGAGAATTTGGTGGACAACAATTACTAACATAAACAGTTCAGCCTTTGGCCAGCATTTGGTTGAAGATAGCTGCATATTTGAATAGATGTGTGTTGTATATCTGTACAAATCATCTAGCATTCCAGATACTCCATTGCACAACTTGGCTCATTTCATGATGATAAGGCTATTGCAGGATTCCTCCCTTAGAAAAACTCTAAAGATTGCACTGAGCAAAGGGACTTTTCTTCCCCTGAAAGAATAATTAGCATGCACACCAAATCCTTGTCTGTGTGGAGGTATTGTAGGTCTACTCATTGCCCACCCCTTTCCCAAACTCATTCCTCGAATAAAAGCTTTGTCCATATACTCTGACCTTATCCACTGGTTGCCACAGTGATAATAGCAATGTGTCTGCCTGTCCTTCCACCTTCTAGGCTGAATTTGCTGAAACCAAATCAAACTTATTTTGAAGTCTGATGTCGTCCCATCTTGGCAATAGAGCCAGTGGGTCAGGAAAGAAAGTGGAACCGGCTGCAGCTCTGTCTATAAACCCTTTGTCAGCTCTGAGACAGGCAGAGATTAATGTTTGCTTTGCTCTTGGAAAAAGAAAGGCTGAAAAGAATACCAACACCAACATGTTGCCATCAAGCTTAGGGGGTCCCCAGAGTTAGGAGAGCCATTCGTTTGCCTGGAGAAATGAAAGAGGAAATAATTTTCATCTATTGTGCTTAGAGTTTTACCTAGTGCCCCAATGCTTTCTCAGAGTGCTCTACAGTTTGTACTCACAGCAATGGTGAAGTCATTATTATTCCTCTTTTGCAAAGACAGGTCTGAGAGGCCAGTGGACTATTAAATAACATGTTACATTTTTTGTGAACATTCCTGGACAGGCTCATCAGATTGCGCAACTTGCTGAATCCTTGTAAGCCATTTTTTCCCCCTTCCTAGATGGATGAAAAATTAACCCAAGCCAAAGTTTCTCTACAGATACATGCATTTTTTAGTGAATCCAACCATACTGGATAGACTGGATGTGTCATAAATGCATACTGTATCCAAACCAGTTTTTTTATATGACAAGTATATATCCCCACCCTTCCTCCCAGAATTTAAGTCAGCACTTAGGAGGTTCACCTGCTTTGTTCTCATATTAAGCTTATGCGTTTAGTCTGAGACTGAGTGATTGGTCTAAGATATCAGTTGGTTTAAGATTGAGTTGAACTTTGAATTGAAATTTGTGTGCTTCAAAATAATACTTGTTAATGCATTACTGTCCAGTGGTTCTCCGCTGTCAGATAAGATGATGATGGATTTCTTGTTTGTTTTTTGGGTTGGTGTAGAACTTAGAGCTTGATTTATTTAAAACTTCAAAGTAGAAGAGTTGATTAATATTTAATTCTTTGCAGTAGAGAAAGTATCCAATTCCCTATAAACATCCTTACTTGCTCTGGAATTAAAAACATAAAACTGCATCCTGCCCTCAGATGCAAAAACGTGATAATTGAATAGTTGGCCAAGGTAGAGGAGGCAATAAGAGACCTTGGACAAAACTGTTAAAAGAATGTATTTGCATATGTGGGTTTTGTGGTAAGTATATGTTCCATAAAGGCCTCCCAACTTTTTTATTTTTATTTTTTTTAGTAAGAATTGGCTTCTGTATTATTAGATATCAGGTGGAGACTACTAGAAACAATCTTCTGTATATACTTTCCCACCCAGCTGAGATATAATGTTGCTCTTCTTTTTCCTTGTTCCTCCTCTTCATATGCAGTATCTCCACATCAGTAGCAGCTCTACAGGTGTGAGAAGAATAAGCTGTCACACATAAGCTGTGACTAATCCTATTAGATCTAAGTCTGTTGAGAGCTATACCTCAGCTTTGTGGGCTCAGTCCCATCCCCTCCATCTTTTGCTCTTTTGAGGAAACACTCAAATAACCAGGGGAGAAGGGAAAAATTGATTCATGTGTTAAATGAGAACTTACCCATTTCACATGTTCAAACTCCCTTGCATGCTGATTATCTCTCCTGTTCCAAATTTTGCAGTATTGTTTGCAGCTTTAAAAATGGATCCAAAATACAAGTAACAGAGAAGAGTGCACACAAAATTGTGTATTTATACATGCCTGTAAACATGTGTATTAGGAAAAAAATACAAAGGTCATTTAAATGTGCATAAAAATACATTAAAAAATTCAGATGTACTTTTAAAAAATAGCACACGGATAGAGAAACAGGAGAGGATAAATAGAACAGTCAAAAAATGAACAAAAATAAGTCTAATAGAACCATGATCTTGTTTAGAGATAGATAAAGCTAACGAATTACTCCCAAATGGTTCTGGTCTCTCAGTCAGCTACACAAATCAATACTTTTATTCTACATTGTAGATCTATTTTATCAACTTCGTATGCTGCCACGGTCCAGGATCGTGCATGATTCCCTGCAATATGTGCTTACAGGATAGATACTGAGTGAAAAAACAAATTTTCCACATATTACTGTGTCATGTGAATATGGACAGCATGCAGATACAATCTTCTCTCTCTCTCTCTCTCTCTCTCTCTCTCTCCCTCCTTTCCCCTCTTGTATGAACATTGTTTCTTGCCTTGATAAACTCAAGGCAGTCTGATGACATTTGCCTAACCTAAATTCAGTGAGGAAGGTGCCCTTAATTTAAGGGGAACATAATCAACTGGTTTTTCACTCCTTCCTTAAAACCCTTTCAGTGTTGATAGTGCATTAATGATAGTGCATTAAATAGCCATTAGAAGTGGAGTAATTATGTATGTGAATATAGTATAGGCTAGATCCTACTCAGGATGAATGCAGAAGTTCAGTTCCTAAGGATATCAGCAAACTTTAACAGAAAGGATCCTCAGATCCTTTAAGCTAGAATGCTGTGAGGCCGCCTTGGGAGAGGATGGGCTGAAGGCGCCTTACACCCAAGTTGCCTTGTTGAATGAGCTATTGTTCTGGGTGACTTCCCTCTTCTCCTTCCCCAGTTGCTATGAATGTTGTTGTTTGGGGTCATTAAGGAGTTCTGATGGTAAAGAGGCCATGACCCTGGCAGGGTCTCAATAGCCATTGTCCCTTTTCTTTCCTTCTTGAATGGCTGATGGTCTGTCTCAGAATTACTCAGGGAGGGAGAATGGAGGGAGGATTTTCCCACAACACTGATGGATGAAGCAGGATGGGCCAGATGCAGAAATTGCAACACCCACTCCTCCACCCCCAAATCTGCTGGTTCCATCCCCTTCTGGTGATGGATTATCCTACATTATAGACTCTGTGCAGTAGTACAGTGGCTTGGCTTGCAGAGTATGCTTTCCCATTGTAATACCTGTTTCTTAAAAGTCGGCCTCCCTACATAATTGCCCCAGGAACATTTTGATGGGATTTTATTTAGTTAAAACCTAATGAGTGAAGGATTTTTTTTCAGAAATCAGAAATGGGGTGAGGGTTAGAAATGCTCGGGTTTTAGTTATGGAAAATTATCTACATTGATACACTGATTATCTACATTGAGAGCCAGCTTGGTGTGGTAGTTGAGGAGCTGCACAGAAATGGGAGACCTTGAGTTCTGTCCCCCCTTAGGCACAGAAGCTGGCTGGATGACTTTGGGCCAGTCATTCTCCCTCAGCCTGATCCACCTCTCAGGTGTGGTTATGGGGAAATGTTGAGTTGTACAAATCAAAGTGGGATATAAATCTAATAAATCCATATATTAATTCACGTCTTTCTTCAGCCATCTCAGCAGTACATTTTTCAAGCATTTTTTCACGGAATGGGGACTAATCACAACAGCATTGCTCTTTTGAACTGTATTTTGCATTTATTGCTAAGACGTAAAACATTTCATGTAATTCAGAATTAAACTACAACAATCAGAATAAATTTTTCAGGTTTATCCTTTCCTTGTTATTGTTTGATCACTACTAATTCATACTCTTCAGCCATCTGCAACAGGCACCTGTTCCTAGTGCTAGTTAACAGGGTTCCATTATTCTGTAGCACAGACATAATTTCTGAAACTATTTTTCTGTTTTAAAAAAAATGGGACTCAAATCAACATAGAGCTATAGATCTACTTTTATTTGGAATTACACATCTGAAAATGATTTAGTACCTGAGTTGATTACTGCTAAGTTCAGAGATGGCAGATGTTGATGTTGCTTGACATTTTAATCAACTTCTCATTTTAAGAATAGTTTTAAATGTGTTTTGCTATGATACTCTGTCTGTACCCTTTTTAGCCTCATATTAATATCAACTTGGAAGACAAGTAATTTAAGACTGAGGATCTCAGTCCCCCCCCCCCCCACCAACCTTTAGACATCTAGATACTCACTGCTTGAGAAGTCAAGAGGCATTCATGTCTGATCAGAGCTTTGGATCTGATAAGCTGAAGTCATGAACAGCTGTCTAAATCACCCTGCCTTGACATATGCACACATATTAGCTCAAAGAAAATGTACAGGAATACACAAAGCTGCAGAATAATCAGGGCGGCCTAAGATGGCTTTTGTGGCTGGTTAAATTGCATCCAATTTAGAGTGCAATTCTCTAGGCACACTGTTTTCCACACACATACAGCTCATAGTACTTTACTAATATAGGTGGGTCTGTAACTTTAGGGGATATCTCTGTGACAATTTCCCAGCTATAGCAAGAATCCCTAAAAAGAAAAGGGCACTTTTCTTTCAACTTTCACTAAAGAAACCCAGTTTTCTAGATTGTCCAGTACATGTTGATTTTACGGGTTGGATCCTCTCTCTCTCTCTGTGCTCCGCTAGGGATATTTAGGGCATCAATTCCTTCCTTCACTGCAGAGATTACAAGTATATTACACTGCATTTCTGAGCCTGTTGACCAGACACATCTATTAGTCAGCGTGGTCTGTCACTGCCCTGATCCAGACCTCCTTTACATTTCACTGCTCTCAGCCTGGTTTTAGCTAAAGTGGCTTTCCTGTTCACTTGAATGGACAAAGGCAGTCAGCATCTTTGTGTGTGGGCGCTTGAAGCTATGGATGTACAAAACATTTTACATAAGGGGTACCAGGTGTTGGTTTTGCAGGAACAAGGAAGAAGAAATGAGTGTGTTGTTGCAATAGTATTCTTTCTAACCAGCTCATCAGGGTAGTTACACGCCTGGAGAATGAACCCTTATGGACTTCATGGACTATTTTTGTATGTATTTCTTTTTCCTTTTTGCATTGAAAATCAATGCTACTTTAATAACCAAGAAGGGGGAAAATACAATTTAGACATAATGTTTTTCAATGCTAAGTAGCCATTGTTAAATGTTTTACAGCAGAGACTTTGACCTTATAATTGTTTTATTTATCCCAGTTCTTTGTTCCAATTAAGGCATTGGTAAATATAGGTCATAATGTACACAAGCCAATTCTTTCCTAGCGTTCTTTTCTGAGTAACTCTCTTCTGGGGAATTTGCCAACTTCCTGTTCATTCTGACAATATAAGCAAGAATTGCCTGTCATATTTTCTAGTGAAACTTTGCTTCAGTAAATAGTCATTCTCTGTTTGGGATATTTCTTTTCCAGAGAAAGCCCCTGATCAAAATATTTATTTTTGTAGAACTGCAGTTATAAACAATGTTAACTGAATTGAGCACACGTCCAAAAGATGTCCATAGTTTGCATTCTTCACATGTTCTCAGTTGTTATCAGCAGCTGTCAGTCACATGTGTCTTGTATCAAAGCTAATGAGACTGCTGTGTGTCCTCGATCAGCAACAGTTTTAGCTACCACTTAAATTATGCAGACCAGAAACTAAACATCAGGATTCCTAAACTGCTTTCACCTCATTGCACCATTCAAACGACATTTCAGTTTTGTCTCTCACTATCCTTTACCCATGCAAGTACATGTTCTCTGAAAATTTTACGTTTAATTTTTTTTTTCTGAATAAGAGAGCACCTTATTTCTTGAGAAATGCTGCGAATACATCGTTGTACTTCCAAATAAATGGTTTTCAAAATGTTGAAGCATAGGTTGGGACGTTGGGGGGTGGTGTTTGGTAAAATAGCCAGGTTCAGCTTCTGTTGAGCCTTGCAGAAAGAGAGCATGAAGTAGACATGTCTCTGCTCACTGGGACGAGAAGTAGCGTTTAGGAGGTTATTAAATCGGTGTTGAAGGAGGGGCTGGAGCCAAATACCAAACTGGTTTTGTGGCTGCACAGTTGAGCATCACCCCCCACCCCACCCGCTTTCTAATTTCCCATGTCCAGGCCATCCTTTCTGCACTTTTCTTCCAGCTTGACTTCAGTGCTGGAAAAAAAGCTGGGTGAGAAGGTAAGTACCTGTAGTGATGAGCAGTTGGCGAAGCAAGACTTGCCATTTAATTCATGTCTTGACGGTGCCACCAGAATGCATCGCTTGTATTGGTGGAACTCCGTGGTCCTGTGCTCTGCCATGTAAATCAGTGGACTTTTGACCACAGGTTAAAGGCTCTCCACTACCGTGGTCTGGTCTCTTGGGAATAAGGCAGATTATACTTTTTTCTAAGTAAGTCACTAGATAAATGCGAGGCCATTAGAATTCCCTCCTCCTCCTGCCTGTTTGCTCTGCTTTTCTTCAGAGATCCTAGAACACTGGAAGTCCGTGAACTGAGGCAAAGGAAGCACCCTTACGACAAAGGGATCAGTTACGTTCATTGCATATAATTGATGGCTTATGGTGATCTTGAATCTTCCCCTGCCCTGCGTAGTTTAATTAAGACATTGTGCCTTTTCCATGGCCCCAGAAGGGATTTTGTTCCCCTTTCTTTTGCTCTTGTTCTTAACAAGGCCCCCTCATATTCATTATAGGCTGTCCCAGGTGAAATGGTTGTCAGAATATGCAGTGTCTTGGCAGCTGTTAGCTGCGTCGCTGCTTGCTTAGCTTCCATTCCTTGGATCGTGGGTCGAGAGGATGAGGCAGCAAAACAGCTGCCAGTCAAATAGGGGGCTGTCAAAATATTTCCAGCCCCATGGTGAGAGCGTGGAGAGACAGCTTTTGCTTCCTAGGGTAAATGTGGGCAGAATGACATGTTATTTCAGCAGGTGTGTGTTCCTTACCTGTGCTTGTTTAAATTACACAGAGGAACCCAGTTTGGGGGATGAATTTATGGATGAGGCGAAAGGGTGCTTAACCAATTCATCGCTTGCTAATTCTCCCTCATAAATCCCTCCTCCCCGCCCCACCTGTACAGTATTTTCTGTTCTCCCCAAGCTGAACTCTACATTCAGAGGCCAACTTGGGGAGTGGTTTTTTGTATATATTATTTTATATTCCACCTGTCTTCCCTGTTTGGATTCAGAGCAGGAGATAGGCTTAATTTCAGTAGGAACCCTCTGGCTTCAAATGATGTGTTGGGTTAGATGCAGCAGGGAATTGACAGGGAAAGGAATGGTGTTTTGAAGTTTCTGCATACTTTGGTAAAGATAGCCTGCAGTAGAAAGGAGAGGCTCCATTTCAGCTTAGCAAAGAAACAAGAAAAGCCTCTCCATTATTAAAACTCAGCAAGACACAAGTCAAGCAATGAAAGTGAACTTCTGTAACTACCTTTGGTGGATTCTGTGATCTTTTAATGCATCTTCCTCTTATTGTTACTGCTTGTAAAATTGTCCAAGGGTGAGACGCATAGAAATAGTCACCAAGTAAGTTCTTTGCTGACTCGGACCTTCCTGTTTAAGCCAAGAGGGAAGGATAAAGTATTCAGTACTTCATAGTGTATTTATAAGCAGCCACAATTTGTATACAGTACTTATTTTCCTGGTGTTGAATTTAAAAGAAACAGACTAATTATCTGTAATTCCAGTATTCCAGTTTATCACGCTCTACTGATGTTGCCAAATGAAATCATATGAGTAAAAACCCTTTGTTTAGGATAGTCACTGAGGGATATAGGAGGAAAGTGAGTTAGTCCGTAGTACCCCAAAATCAGGAGGAATCTAGTAGCACCTTCTCCGACTAACAAATTTTATTAAAAAGTGTATGTTTTGTGAGCTGCAGCTTACTTCATTGGTTGCATAGAGTGGCTAAACTGATTAGGATTTAAATTGGAATGAGGTGGGGGGGGAACAGGGTGGTTATGCAGAAGCAAGTTACATGTGAGACAGATTACAAGTACCTTCCCCCTTAACAATTGTAATGTGTTAAAAACCCATTGTGTTTGTTGAGTTCTTCCGAGATAGCCTGAAACCTTCAACAGTCTCTTGCTCAATTGTGCTGGTAAAGTTTCTTTGTTTTCCAAAATGATTACTTGCTTTGTGCTAAGGAATTTTCTTCCTCCTCCAGCCCAGGAAGGCAAAGGAAAAAGCAGATTCCTTGTTTTCTTCTTTCTCTCTGACACTTCACTGATGATTTTCCAAGTCTAGATGGACAATCCCAAAAACGACAGCTTTGTTTTCTTTTGATTTGCTAAATTTCCCAGCGACCAGGTAAAAAAATCCTTGCTAGTTCCAGAATTAGAGGGGGAAGAAGAATTCCTGCCAAGCAGGAGGACTCCTCGGCTAAGGAACATGGTTTTTCCTTTCTTCCCTTCTTTCTTCAGAAGAAACTACACCAGCTTCCATCACACCCAACTCAGCAGACAATGGCAGATGTATTTTTGCATTAATTGGTCCATGGTTTAAGTTATCACTAGGAACCCAATCTGCAAACTCTCCTGAAGTTTGCATCCAAGAGTTCTCTTCAGTACCTTTTGGGAGTGGTTTCCAATTCTGTGTTTATCTGTGTTTCTCTATCACTCTTAGTCTTTTTTTTCCATGACTTCTAGGCAGACTCCTGTAACTACCAATATTATAATTTATTTTCTTCACTGAATCTTGCGGCAATATTGTTCTTAGTGCTCAGCTTAATGCTTAATTATTCTAATTCTCCTGTTTAGTAACATATTCTGTTTATGTGCTATTCCAGTTCCACTGATGAATTCATTTTGGTTCTTCTGTAATTAAAAAAAACAAAAAAACAACTACCACTTTCAGAGCTTTGACTGTGGTCTTTTGGGTGGCAGATTTTTACTAGGTATCCATGGTCTGATAGATAGATAAATTGCGGGGGGGGGGGCGTAGTCCTTGTTTAGTGACCACAATTGGGACCAGCAACTCGGTCATTAAGCAAAGTGGTTGCTAAGTGAAACCGTGACTGTGATTATGATCTTCAGCCTCCCTTTGCTTTACAGACCTGTGAAAGTCATAAATGTGAGGATTAGTCATAAAGTTACTTTTTCATCACCTTTGTAACTGTGAACAGTCTCTAAGTGAGGCAGTCGCTGAACGAGGACTACCTGTATATATATATAAAACATATATTCATGTACACAAGTAAAGATACTTGATAATAATGATTAGGATTTAGGGGTAAGTATTTTTTCCTCTTTCTTTCTTATTCTCTCCTGCAAATGCATGCCTAACTCCTGCATTTGTGCCACTATATGGCAAAGGTGAGTGGGGAACTGCATTGCTCCCTTAATCTGAATTTCTTTGCTCCAGAATATTCAAGGAAAAAACAGGGCTGTGGAGCAAGATTGTGTTTTTCTTAGCAACTGCTTTCACTTCCTTGGGAATGTCCACCTCTCACATATGAGAGCCATGGATTATAGAATGTGACTAATCAGATTATCTTTAAACCCATTAACTGACTCTACAGGCATAGGTAAAATACTCCTAGAATTCTCATTAGCAAGTTTTGTGGATGAAATAGGTCAATATTTTCAGAAGGCTGTCTCTGCCTTACCCATGGGCTGCAGGGTATAATTATTGAAATATAAAATGAATTTGCAACCTCCTGGGATATATCTGCTACTATAATAGCCAGGGATTTCATTGCTACTATTTATGATAATTAATGTATTGCAATTCTCTACTCCTCTGAAGCAACTTTCAGGGGAAAGGCATGGCAAGCTAGATATTTTGAAATAAAGCCAGAAGAAACATTACAGTTGCCTAGAAGACATCAAGGGTGCACATTTTGTAACCAATTTTCTGCAAGCCTTCGCTACGGGCAAAAGAGTTTTGGGTGTCCAAGGGTTAATTCCAGCGCTGGAACTTCAGTGCAGAGGTTAACCCCTGTTGCTTGTATAAATATTTGCCATTGGGTGTGATCTCTACATTATCCCTGCTCTGATCATCTGATGGGGTCTTTGGTTATATAAACATGACCGGCTGGAGTTGATGCTGGGGTTCTGAGTAGTTAGCATTAATGGTATAATGATTCTTATCTACTTGACACTTCAGGTGATTTTTATCCAGGAGGAATAAACCGTATTTAGCAAGAGGCTCATTTATGGAACCAGAGATAGATTTCCTTATTTTTCTGCCAGTGTTTTTTTTTTCTTCCCCTCCAGTGGCCTATTGCTAGTTCAGAAGTTCCTAAGATCTTGAATAGTGTCAGCTTGTTCATTTGAACAGACTGAAACAGTGGGAACTGAACATGTCTCACCCTCTTTTAGCTTCCAAAGGATCCAGAGTGTTCTTTAGCAAGAAGGTACTCACTGAGAGCAGGTGGAGAGGGCATGAGGTTTGAGGAGCAGAGGGTCACATGCGCAAGGGCCAGCAAAATAGCAAATAATAAGTTCCAGGAAGATGAAAACCATCTGTTTAGATCACCCTAAAAATATAGTGCAGAGAGGAGAGGGAGCTAGTACCACTCGGGGAGACATGTTTGTGCCACTTAGTTGGGAAGTAAATGTGTGCAGACAACGTGCATATGATCTGGATTCCATGACCCCAAAAGGGACATTCTGTCATTCCTGTGGGAAAGATTCCAGGAAGAAGGGCCTCTTCAGTCAAATTTTCCTTTCCTTCCACACCCCACTCTTACTCTTATCACCACATGCTTTGTGGGAAGGGTTCAAATAATAAGTGGTAACTTATTATTTGACTGACTAACTTGTAAGTAACTTGTACACAAACATTTTCAACACATTGGGAACAACAAAATGTCAAACTTTCAATCATAGTTATGTGGTCTTACATTCAGCCATGGCACAGAAGTCAAAGGAAGGGAGGAGAAAAAGAGTATCCTGCAAGCCCCTTTGTGTATCCAAAGAGCATAGGGAAAGGAAATTGAGTCAGTGAGCTAGTTCAGTTTTGCTGATATTTGTCCTCAAAACTCATCTTTCCATGAAATTCTGTTGTTCCCTCCTCTATTTATGCATGGATCTTCACCATAGCTCCGCATCTATGATGAATTTGTAAACTTGGAAATAATAGCATTCAGGCTGTCATATGAGGTCCATTCCTCCTTGTTGGTGCTGCTGGAAACTGCCCTCCCGCAAGGGTGGTGCTGAGCTGAACACAGACCAACTGATGTCAGGCTTGGGCGACAGGCCAGTCAGTCAATTCCTGTCACAACTTATGGATCAACAGCCATATACAATGTCATGGCAGGACCCTGAAATGGTGTTCGTTGATCCGAAAAGCAGACCCTGCACTGGTAGGAAAATGCTAGGAGGAGGAAGAAGAGGAAGGGTGTCATATGAGAAACAGAGTATTGAACTTAAACATTGGATCTAGTTTAATTGCCTCTTTAGTGGATAAATGTCTTTTGTGAAATTTCAGCCAGCAGCTTTCAAGCACATGCTGTTAGTTACCGTGCTACATTTTCTTCTCTTATCTGACTAAAACTCCAACATGCTTCTTTCCAATGCACTTTTTGCTAGTATACTTGGTTTAATGTTATAGTCCAGTTATCTTCGTCGTTTACCTTTTTTTTGGCATGACTTTCTCATTGCTCCTTTTGCAGGCACCATTCGCCCAGTGCGGCGCAGCTATTATGACCCCTCTTCAGCACCAGGCAAGGGTGTAGTATGGGAATGGGAGAATGACAACGGCACCTGGACCCCCTATGACATGGAGGTGGGCATTACCATCCAACATGCCTATGAGAAGCAGCACCCCTGGATCGATCTCACTTCCATTGGCTTCTGCTACATCATTGACTTCAGCACGATGGGGCAGATCAATCGCCAGACCCAACGCAAGCGCCGTGTCCGCCGCCGCCTTGACATGGTCTACCCGCTTGTCACAGGCACCTTGCCCAAATCTCAGTCATGGCCAGCGAGCCCTGGTGCGGCCAATGTGTCTCCAGCTCCGGCCTGCACTTGTCCACAGTGTCTTCTTGTCATGAGTATCAAGGCAACAGTGGCAGCTGGGAGCAATGGAGGAACTGGAGCTACAGCTAGCCAGCAGCCTCAACCACCACCACCACCACGTAAAGCTGTCTCCCTTTCTGGTAGCACCAAAATCCCCATGCCAGCATCAGTTCACAAGCCGCAAGATGGAACAGCCACTATGCGCAGCTCTTTGAAGACCCTTGCATCCCAAGTGAGCCGAAGGCAGGCAGTTAGCACACCTGCCCTCACCGCAAGCAACTCCCCTGCCAGTCCTCCTAATGCCAATGGCAAAGTGACACGGGCCAGCCTTAATACACTGAACCGAACCAATCTGCAGCGCCTGGCCATTGCACAGTCTCGTGTGCTAATTGCCTCAGGGTAAGCACTCGTTCTTTTTGTTGTTTATGCCTTCAAGTCAATGTCGACTCCTGGCAACTGCCTGGACTAGTCCCTGGAGTTTTCCTGCAAGGTTTTTGCAAGTGGTTTGCCATTGGCTCTTTTCTAGAGCTGAGAGAGAATGACTGGACCATTCTCGTGCTTAAGGCAGGACTAGAACTCACAGTCTCCCGTTTCTAGCCTGGTGCCTTAACCACTACACTAAGCTGGCTTTCAAATACTCATTTACCACTCTTAATTCTACTTCTTGGTGTTCCTCCTCCTTTTCATATGGGGGCATGTAACATGTGCCCAATGTCGTTTTACCATTGTCCCTATTTAGACCATGAGAAGGGAGAAAGACATCTCTATTCCTGGAATATTGCAGATGAGCTTTCCCCAATTTGATCCTCTCTAGATGTAATAGATTAGGGTGACTGTGGAGGTACACAGGAAACATGTAATACAAAAGATTTGGAAGATACCTAGTTGAGGAAGATAATGCAAACAAATTATGAATCAAGTTAAATATTTGAACATAGGAAACATTCTGCGTGGATTACAAAGTGTGGTTCGGTTTTGTGAAACCTCATGAAGAGGAACCCTTAGAGATGTTCTGCGTGATGTTAAGCTGCAAAATTTTGAAGAATGATGAGTAGGTGCTTTGGGAGTAGAAAGAAAGAAAGACTTCTGATATTTTCTGACTGGGGAAACTCTAGGCTGTAGTGTTGTAAGACAGGTTTATCAGAAAAGTAGGACATAACTGGGGAGCTCTGAAGCAACAAGTGTCTGATGGTGAAACAGAAGTAGGTTGTTCATAAATATATCCCAGCCCAAATATCAGCAGGATAGAAAATTCCTAAGGAAAAGCTGGGACTGACATTGGCTGACTCTCCCCCATCAGCACCACTCAGTCACCCTTCCTCTGTTCAGCAAATCCCACAGACCCTTTGAACCATAAAACGGAGAAGCCTTAAAGCCCCTTTTGAATGTTAATGAGGAAATGAAACATTCTTCTTTACCCTTCAGCTCTGGGGTGGGTTCCTATCAAAAGGCCTATACAAAGTTTTTCAGGCTGCTGCCCAATCTGGAAGGTACCCCATCCTCAGCATCCCCCTCCTGCCAGGCCTCCCTTGACCAAAACACCCTTTCTTGGACATCTAATTAGCGTGTTCCTTCTCTTTTGTATGATTTTGCCATCGGCCGTCTGTTGCTGGTTGCTCCCCCCTCTGCCCATGACCCTTCTCAAAGACTTTCCCATGGAAGAGAGCAAGGGAGGAAGGGGCCAAGGCGATGTTTCTCCAGAACAAAAGGCTCTGTGAATAACTGGGATACACAACCAAGGTTTTTAAAGAGCTGAATGAGGAGAAGGCAGGCGAATAGGGAGGGCGGGACATGCCTCTCTCTTCAGATTAGAGGATTCTCTGTCTCCAGCTAGCCCCTTGATCTGTAACTACAGCAACTATTGTCCAGTTAAAAAGGTGCCCCACTTTGTGTCTATCTCAGTCCTTGCTGTCTCATACGTCCCCCTCTATCCCTATTCCAGAAGTCTTGATAATGGCTGTGCCTCTGTCTCAGGAGTAAATTCAAGATTGTTCACTTTTGAAAGCAGGAGCTTGTGACTGGGATGTGATACTTTCTTGTGTTACAAAGTTAATGTCAAGGTTTTATCAGAGAAGGTTTGGAATAGCCCAAAATCATGCAGGCTTATATGGGCTGGTTTGGTTTCTGCTGGTCTTGTACAGCTGGCAGACTGAGCACAGATTGTGTGGTGCACATGGCTTCTAGTTAAAGTGAGGATGTTCCATGAGAGTAAAGCTTGATCTTGCAGGAAAATTCTCTGATGAGCAAACAGGGTCCCCAAGGGTAGCATGTGGACACATTCTAAGAAGAGCCTTTCCCAAGCTGACTGCAAATTTTAGAAGTTTGTGGTCAATTTATATGGAGGACACAAAGATGAGGAAAGTTTTTCTGAAAGCATTGTGGGTCTATGATATTATTTTTCATACTGTGCTCCCATTTTATGCTATAGATTATTTTTCCTACCTTGAGTGGACAAGAAGTCTTGCTCATGTCTTCCTCCAAAAGAAACCCAAAACATTTTTGAAAGCCATTCTATGCATACTTCCTTCAGTATCCATTTGTACATGTCGACATGGTTATCAGCCACTTCTTGCATCCTGCCAGAGTATATTCAAGAGTAGGTAAAAGCCTTGGGATCAGCTCAAGCATTCTGGGTCCAGCAGTGGCCAACAATTTTGATTGAGGAAACTCACAAGAATGGACAGGAGAGCAACAGTTTTCCTTTCACTATTGCTGTCTAGAAGCTGATATTTGAAGTATGCTGTCTGTGGTTCAGATTGTAGTAAACAGCCATCACAATTAATAGTAGTTGAGAGTTCAGTCTTTTATGCATCTGTATAGTTCCCTTTTAAAACCATCAGATTTGGTGGCCATCACCATGTCTGATGACAGCAGATTCCATTGTGCACAGGTTTGGTCTATATGCCAGTCTGACTGTCAGTGCATCAGCAGAATTTGGGTGGTTGGAGATCCACATCAAAGTGAGTGAGTGCATGAAAAAGCTCTTCATGGGCAAATTGGTATAAATCTATGGGTAGGCACCTGGATGTTTTAGTAAGATAATACCATCCTAATTAGGGGCAGAAGGTATAACCCTTAGAAAAATTCAGCACTGAGAGTAAGATTAGGAGGAGGAAGTATCCTGAAAACTTCTTCTCAAAAAGATTGTTTCCTATTGTTCCCGTGGCCTGCCAGCCCCTAAAAGGTGATCCTGTCTGTCATTCGGGTAGGCAGATGATCGTGGCTGGAAGAATGCAACCAGGCATGATCATCTGCCTGCCCGAATGACAGACAGGATCACCTTTTAGGATGGGAGAGCCAGTAACTATCTTCTCAGTCCCTGTGCACACACGCCTTTAAGGGTCACATGCCTGTCACAACCACTGACTTGCCTATTGACCAAACCAGTCCTCCTGTCTCTGTTACACACCTTCTTTTCAAAGATCCACTCGCTTGCTTGCCTCTCTCAGACTGGGAGAGTGTTTGTACCTCAAGCTGCTAACAACCAAAGACAGAGTTGTAACCTGCCAGGTGGGAACACAAGGCCTGGTACCTTTTAGGGTGTTAAAGAAACCAGTCCAGGAATCAAAGCATAGACAGAAACTTCTCTCTCCCCTCCATGTAGCTTCTTCTTTGTTCTCATACTGTCTCCAGAGATTCCAAGGTTTATTTTGAGGCCTGTTCATAGTCTCCTTCCATGTATGCTTAATTCTCAAAGACTCCTGTTTTACTGAGATGCAGAATCATTTTCTAACCACCTCCGATAACCCGTATTTTTATTCTCTCATAGAGTCCCAACAGTTCCTGTAAAAAACCTCAACGGCTCAAGCCCAGTCAACCCTGCACTAGCAGGTAAGGGGACCAAAAATCCCAGGGGACCAGAGTTACCGTTAATAGCTCTTAATTGACTTAAATGAGGGATCCTTGAGTGTGACGGCATTTTGAAATCCTGACTTCAGCAGGGTTTTACCAAGATATGGTGATGGAAGAATGGTAGGAGAGCCAGTTCTTTGAATTTATTCAAGAAGTGGAAGAGGTATGCTGAGCAGGCCCATGAATGAAGATACAAGTTGTGTTGAGGAACAGATAAAGGAAGATGACGGTGATGTTCTACAAGATGGGGTGTACAATGCCCATGACACTTGGGGATAGATAGAGGCTTACAACACATCTAAAGGGTAGGAGTTTAGGGAAAACTAGTGTACACTGCCATAGTGAGGGAGTTGGGCTTTAACAGAGAAAAAATATTTATTTTAACTCTAAGCTTTTAAGCTCAACCACCTTATTGTCATGCACATTAATCAATGTTGATAATCGTAATGCATGCTTTTGAAGCTTGAATGTAAAAAAATCTTAGCAGTCATGCCTTCCAAATGACTTGGATTCCCAAACCCTGAAACCAGCATGGCATTTTAGTCAAACGTATCAAGAGGACATGACATTGCAAAAGGCTTGTCTAGATTTCTGACTTTCTTTTTCCTTTAAAGCATTATAAAAATTGGAAGTGGCAAACAGGCACCCTGCTATCCCTGCACAAATGGTTGAAAGCCTTGCAGACAAAACAAAATTCTGGCCCATAAGTGTAAGAAGGAAATAAGGCAAGAAAGAATCAGTTTCCAAATGCTCTGCCCTCCCTCTCCTGTCAGGAATCACAGGAATACTTATGAGTGCTGCAGGGCTACCTGTCTGTCTGACTCGACCTCCAAAGCTGGTTCTGCACCCCCCTCCAGTCAGCAAGAGTGACATTAAATCCATCCCTGGGATCTCCAATACTTGCCGTAAGACTACCAAAAAGCAGACCAAGAAAGGTAAGAATGGGAGGTTCTCTGCTTCCTGTTGCCTTGCATCATTCGAATTGCATAACTGGAAGGGGCGGGTGTCCAAAATATACAAACCCATAACCAGAAAGAATGTCCATTGTAACTTACTCAGACATCATACCAAACTAGATTTTGTGCTGACTGAAGTTAGAAACCAAAACACTGAGGCGCCAGTTTATTGTACCTATAAAAAAAAAAAGCAGGTTAAACTTGCTGGGTAAACACCTGCATCTTCTCTCAGCTCATTCATTTTCTGCCAGAGTCAGTACCTAGCTGCTTACGACTTTTGGCAGAGGGATATCATCTATTCTGATTCTCAATTATTATTGGCTGGCTACTTCGGGAGGGTGACAGTATATTCCTGTCTTTGCAGGCCTCGGTCTATGGACCTTTCTTCCTTCTCTTCTCTCCTGGTTTCTTGTAACTATCACCCAGACTGTTCTATAGCGTTTTGTTCTCCTGCAGTGCCCCCTCCCCACTTCCATTTTGCTATCCCATCCACATGCGTGGCTGTATCCGTTGATGGTTGGACAGCGGCAGATATCCAACCAGTGTCCTTCCAAAACATACTACTGGATAACTCCCATCTGCTGCATTACCTTACACATGTTCCCAGCAGATGACTTGCACGCATCCGCCACTGCCTCATGCTTTCCCAGCCAGCTGTAGTGAGCATGATGTACTGCACACTCTCTCTGGTATGTGGCTTTTCCTTTTTAAATTGTCCTTTCTCCAGAGGGCATCATATCTGCTTGACAAGTAAGCCTTACTTCCAGGTGACGATGGAAGAAAAGAGAAGTTAGAAGCCTGACTAGTTTCATTGTTGTCCCTTGTGTATCTGTAAAGAACGTAGAAGCACAGACAGTCATTAGAGTGAGGGCATAAGTTCACCGCCAGCCTTCTTAAAATGCCACAAGGGCAGATACACTCCCCATGCTCCTTTCATGATAAAGAGCTGAAGCTTAAATTATGCACTGTAGTCTGTTATCAGTTGAGTGAGTGCCATCATTATCGACCCTGAGCAACCACATAGCTAGACCTTCTCCAGGATGATCTGTCCCCAGCCTGGCCCTTCAGATCTTCCAACAATGGACTCATCATTGCTGTAATCAAGTCCAGTTACCTTGCTCTTCTTTGCTTTCCTTCCACCTTTATAGATTTCTCAAGGGAGCACATACAGAGTACGTTTTCTTTGTCAGGTATTTAGAGAATTGCATACATCAGGCATAGGGTAAATAGAGGTGGGTAATCTGTGGATATCATGCAACCTCAGGTTCCATCTTTGATCACACTGCCACCATTTGATAACAAAATAATAAAGGCAGGTTATTATTATTACAGTTTCCCACCTTTTAAAGGGGTAATGTTGTATATTAGTACTGTATTTTAATATTGTAAAGTTATGGGTCGGCAACCTTTCAGTAGCTAGTGTCCATATAATACTTTGTAGGAGAACAAGAGCTTGGAATGGGGGAGAGGTAGAATTATATAAAGTAGGTGAAGAGATGTGGCACATGTAGTTGGAGCCACATTTTTCTGGTTCTTTTCCCAGATTTTGGGGTTTTTCTTTGGTTTTTAACTGCTAAGCCTATTTTTGACTTATACTTCACTCCATGAGTATTTTTTTTACCTCAGATGGCAGACCAGTTTTCAGCTATTGTGGTTAGAGAGTGCTTTGAAAGCCACAGAGAGAGGTTTGAGGCAACTCTTGAGACCTTAAGTTGTTCACTCCTGCAATAAACTTGGTTGGGTTAAAATTCTTTCCAGAAGCTGGAAAAGAATGGGAAAAGTGAGAAATTATGGCTTTGCTTAGTTATGTGATGCAGCCTCACCTAAGAGATGCCCTTCATAGCCAGAAAAATGTCAAAAAGTGAGCAGAAATATAACCATGAAAGCATCATCTGTCCCCATTCTACAGGATTCCATTGTCTGTGCTCTGCCCCAAGATGATATATTTCCTGTTCTTAAGAAAGGATAGAGATTTTTTTTTTTGGTCAGATTAACCTGTTGTAGTCTTTGATTGTTAGTTTGTTTATGCATTGAAGACAAAGGCATTTTTTCCTCAGGGCCCTGGGCAAAGATTGTTCTATAAGCTTTCTTTGCTGTCTCCTCAGTACAGAGTTCAGTTACTCATCCATGCAGTTGCACACAAAGGCTCTGGGCTTTATATCTTCCTTTATAGAGTTATACTCCTGAACGCAATAGGGAGGCTACAAGTCCAAGGGCCATCACGTGAACGAGTCAGGCTTGGAACTCCCTAGTCTGACTCTTGTTTGCAGCCACCCTTCCTCTGGAGGCACGTCCAGGAATATTGCAACATCACAAGGAGACACAAACTGGCTGTTCCATACTGTGGGAGGGTTGTAATTTCTGACTCACTTTGGAGTCTGACCGGGTTGGTGGGATGATTTAAACTCCATTCTTTTTCTTGTTTCTTACTTTTTTTTAGAGTTATAGATATGATAGTCTGTTTAAGATTAAAACAAGCACATGCTTTCAGAGCCCTGCTACCCTGGTGGTTCTTAGCAAAAAAAACCCTACCCTGCTATCCTAAGAAAAGGTTCTTAGCAGTTACGCCCCTTCCTCGATCAGGAGGCCCTCTGCACGGTCACTCATGCCCTGGTCACCTCCCGGTTGGATCGCTGTAACGTGCTCTACGTGGGGCTACCCTTGAAGAATATCCGGAAGCTACAGCTGGTGCAGAATGTGGCGGTACGGACAGTTCTGAATGCCCTTAGGAGGGCACATATAACACTGCTGTTACACGAGCTGCATTGGTTGCCAGTTTGCTTCTGGGTCTAATTCAAGGTGTTGGTCATCACCTTTAAAGCCCTTCATGGCACAGGACCAGATTATCTGAGGAGCCGTCTCACCCGGGTTACTTCACACCCGCCCCACTCGGTCCAGCAGAAGGGGCATGTTGCAGACCCCACCAGTCAAGGAATTTTGACTGGTGGGGTCTAGGCAGAGGGCCTTTCCTGTTGTGGCCCCCACCCTATGGAACAATCTGCCTCCCGAGGTCCGGTGTGCCCCCACTCTCATGGCCTTCAGGAAGGGGGTGAAATCCTGGCTGTGCCAGAAGCCCTGGGGGCCGGATGGGGGCTTGCACCAATGGAGGTGGCTTGTGGGGTGATTGACCTTGCCCCCCCCGGTCATCTTGAATGTTTTTAGTATTTATGTACAGGGTTTGTTTTTTATACTTGATTTTTAATGGATTAATTTATTATTATTTATGGGGTATTTTTAATTATTGATGGGGTTTTTGATTTTAACTGGGAGCTGCCCGGAGTCACCTGTGGGAGGGGGGAGATGGGCGGCATACAAATTTAATAATAAAAAATAAATAAATAAAAGCAGAGCTGTAGGTAGGTTAGAATACTGGGAAGCATGTTTAGGAAGCCCTCAGCAAAAGTTTTATCACTGCTTTTATTTTCTCTCTACTTAGCCTGCCTACATGCATCATGCAGGCTTACGGAGGGACGCAGCTTCAGTTAACATTAATTGATTAGGACATTGCATGATATCATAGTTAGATTAAGCTGGTGTGCAACCTACTTCAAGCCATAGTTTCTGATTCTATTTGTCACTCAGAAGTACTAGCTGATAGTTTGGATGTCCAGGCAGGCTATGGTTATGTTTCACAAACTAACCGGCTTAGTGACATCTGAATTGAGCCAGTGTGTAAAACCAATGGCTCGGGGAGAAAGCCAGGCTCCACAAAGTTCTCTCAAAACTGGTAACAAAGCATTAGGAAGCCTTGCTCCCTTCCTCCCTGCTTTCCATTTCCTGCCCTGTCTTCCGTTCTCTTGGTAGCTGTCAGGAAAGAGACATTCAGTTTGCTTCTCTCGTTTTGATGTCCAGGTAAAACTACAGAGGAAGTCTTGAAAAAATACCTACAGAAGGTACGCCATCCTCCAGATGAGGTAAGCATCTGCGTCTGCTTAGGCAAGTGTAGTGGAACATTTTTTGATGCAGACCAGTATGCTTAGTATGCAGATTTTAGTGCAGAAATTAAATTTGTCTAACTGTAGTGGTATGTTGATTAACTATCTATTGCTGTACAGCTTACCTCTTTGATTGGTATTGCCCAGAATACAACAGTGGCTTAATTCATGTATTGCGCTAAGCTTAAATGCAATGAATTTGGTCTTTGTTTAATGTGTAATGTGAACTCAGCCATCAACTGTGTTCACACATAACCCTAAGCCATAAAGTGTGGTTCACAAAACACACAAAAATGGTTTACCCTTGTTTACAGTGAAGCTGCAGGGAAGGGCAAAGTGGCTTGAGGAATTTTGCAGAGACAGGGAAGAATAGAATCACTGCAAGTCAGGAGAGGCAGTACTGAATTAGGTGGTCCACTCAATAGCCTCCCTTCCATGTGTCAGCTTCCTATGATTTTAATGTTGGGGATGGCAGTGTGGCAGATGAGCTTTATTCAGATGCATCTCTTTATTTCCAAGGAGACCAGTAAGGCAGCAACAACTCACACCTTTGTAACTTAACCTTCCTGTAGACCAAGGATTCTGTTGCTTTCTCACCTAACACAGTTTCCTGCTTCTCCTTAGGACTGTACGATCTGCATGGAACGCCTCTCTGCCCCCTCAGGCTACAAAGGGCCTCAGCCAGTCGTCAGGCCAGAATTGGTGGGCAAACTGTCCAAGTGTGGCCACATGTATCACCTCCACTGCCTTGTGGCCATGTATAACAATGGAAATAAGGTGTGTTACTGGGAAAGGAAGGCAGAGCTGCGATGCGCTGCTATTCTTTGGGCAAAGGCTGGGTAAATCATGAACCTTATTCAAGGCTGAATATCTAACAGTCTTCAGATTTAAAAATAAAGGTCTCTCTGGCTACTGTGACTTCATGCCATCCATGGTGTTTTGTTCTACATTTAATGTGGAGGCATTTACAGGGGACAAGTTCTACAAATCCCATTAGTTATATTCATAAGCTGTAGGGCAAATGCACATCACAATATATTTGACTTCCTCAGTAAAAGTTGCATATGCTGTAGGAAAGGTCTTTCTGCTGCTCATACTTAACTGTGTTGTTGATTGATTCTTACTGTATTTTAATCTGAGAAAAGAGCAGGGGTGTAATAAGAATTGGTTCCCTGAATTGCCCCAAATCACAAGTGGCAGTAATTCCCTCTGCTTAGAAATCCCATGGATGATTTCTAATGATCACTATGTAATAAATAGTATTTTGATTTCCCCTTTTGGTGAGTTATATTTCTGTGATGGCACATCAGTCTAAAAACTTCATTAATGCATTGTTTGAAAAAAACAAGATTCTCAATCTCTGTTAATATGGCAGTGTTTAGGCAGGATCTCTCTTAGACATTGTAGGCTGCCCGACTTAACTTACAGCCATTTGATGAAAAAACCTCTGTTTTTACGTGTTCTGTTGTGGGAAAATGTGATCCGTTGAAAGATGAACCAAAGCAATGGAGATCCGAAGCAAGGCTGCTTTATTAAAGTACTCTAAAACAGTGATCCCTGGACTCCCAGCCAACCAGATCAAGAGCACCGAATACAGATTGGCAAAGGATTGTATAGAAAAAGATACATTATCAGTCATGAATAATTATTTACATTTGCCTAGATAGGAAAAGCCCCCAGCTCTATATCAACAGTAAGGTAATCACCTAAATCCAGACTTTGAGGCTGGTGCCTTAGTCTTGCTCTTACCCTTGATCTACATTCCTTCGTTATTATAAGTATTACAAGATGAGCCCTTTTGCACTGCCTGACATTTTTATGCCTTCTTATCTGGCTTCTGCTTACTTCCTCAGCGTCACACCCACTAAACTACAATGCCAAAACTTCCTTGATTTTTTATATAATTACATTTTTAATGCTTGCACAGGAATATGACTTTAAACTGAAAAATCAGTTCTTAACTAAAAAAACTAAAAACAAACCTACCTTTACAGATTCAACCAAACCATAGTTTTCTAGCAAGCATACATGGGATCAGATCACGCGTCACACTACACTTTTCTTGCTCTTTCTGTGGTTTAATGTATCCTGCAAACCACAGACTAGGGGGAAAACCAGAAAAAGAAACAAATCATGGCTTTTGCTTGTTTGCTGCTAAGATTACTGTAGTGAGTCTACTCAACAATTTACTCAAATCAAGGGCAAATACTCATAATTTAACTGAAAAGTCTGGATTTTCCTGACTCAGAAACTGCATAATGCACCAGCTCCCATTTGAGGCCCATGGGTAGAAAGACACCATCTCTGGGTCTCCATTTTATAGCATTTTCAGTAGTTCAGCAGCTTCATTTCTGTTCCCTAGGCTAAGAAAGAGGCTTTCTCTTGTCAGCTGAGTTCAGAACACTGCTGAACTTGTGATAAAATTATGGGCTTAACTATTGAAGCAACATCTTTTCTCTCCTCCTTTTAAAATTTCAGTTCTAGCATTGCTTATTAAAATATGGGGGTAAGAATATTCTTGCATTACATTTTTAAAGATGACCGGGCTCTATCTCAGAAGTGCAAAATACGGTGAGAAGAACTTAGATATGTAGCTGGAATAAAATGCCTAAAGGGGCTAAATACGCAAGTGGAGAGAGGAGAGACCTTGGCTTCAGTCTTCCTTAATCGACTTCTGCTTTTTTATTTGAGGATGTATGAAGTTACGAAGTATTCTAGAGAGTGAGATCTCATCTCTCTATTACCCCGTTACCACTTAGGCTGCTTCACTGTCCTAGTAGTATAACTGCTTAATATCATCTTGATGGTTTCTTATTCTGAAGATACTATCTGCTGTTATTGGTTATGTTCTTTGCTTTTAGGATGGGAGCTTACAGTGTCCAACCTGCAAAACCATCTATGGGGTGAAGACTGGCACCCAGCCTCCTGGAAAAATGGAATACCACCTCATCCCCCATTCACTGCCAGGACACCTTGACTGTAAAACCATCCGAATTATCTACAACATTCCACCAGGGGTGCAGGTGAGATCCCTAGACAGGGGTCTCAGGAGGACTGCAGTTGCAACCAAGAGCATAGGGGGCAATCCAGTATTTAGGTTTTGGGTTTTTTCCCCCTCCTCCTGTGAACCACCTTTAAAAAGTGAAGCCTCCTTCAAATCATGTTCTACTCTGGTGGCCTCATAGTCATATCCATGCAGTTTTCTGGGCAGCAGTACAGAAGCCTTTAGCCACCAGCTTCTTCCAAGATGATTTTGGCTTCCCAGTGTAGCCTAAACTGTTAGCATAGCTTAGAAGTCTCCAATCCAAGTAGCTCCCAACCCAACTTAGCTCTCAGCCCCTACAATCTCAACTAGGTACTGCCATCTGCTGAAGCTGAATTTTCTTTAGAGACATCTAAAAAGAGGTTTTAGTTAATTTGTATGATGGTTGCCTTGGTTGGTTGTGTACTGTCTTTTACCCAGAAATAATAATATTTCCTATTCTCTCTAGGGAACGGAGCATCCAAATCCTGGGAAGAGTTTCACAGCCCGGGGTTTCCCTCGACACTGCTACCTCCCAGACAGTGAAAGAGGCAGAAGGGTAGGAGATATCTTGATATTATAGCAAATAGAACAATGTGTCTCTGGAACAGGTCTGGTTATCAAAAAAAAGTATATTCTGATCTAGGGCAAGAAACATCAGAGAGTTTCATCTGAGCAACTTACACAACTTTTGGTTATGTTTCTTTGGATCCTATGAAGGAAATAGAAGCCTAGAAAGTAAAGAAGGATTGTATTGTAGTTGTTTCTAGCCGACAGAGTAGCTGAGGCTGATGGAAATTGTAGTTCAACCCTTTGCACACACGCCCCCCCCCCCCACACCTGAGAATAATTATATATCAGCAGTGGAGAGGAGACCTGATTTGCCTGGAAACAGTTTGTTTGCTTGTCATTTTAGTAATGTCGTTCCTTTCCTCCAAATGCTCAAGGAGTCATATGGGATTCTTTCTCTCCTTCATCTCCTTTCCCTTCCGAATTTTATCTTCAGAATAAGAGGGAGGAAGTAGTCCAAAGCCAGTCAGTAAATTTCATGGTCTCCTCGGTCTTAATCCAGTGTCTTCCCTATTGAATGCTCCTTTTGATGTGGTTGACATTAACAAGAGTATTCCCCTTTTGGAAGAAGAAGAAACCTCCTTTCTGTCTAAAACACTTTGTAAGAAAGGTTGAAGCAGGAAAGGCTTCGGAGATAGCCTCTATTAGCGTTGTAATGTTATTTCAGCTATACAGATCAGCTTGCAGAATTTATCCATATGTATTAGGTTGTCAGGTTCAGCCCAAGAACAGCAGCGAGACAATCCAGTATAGTTCAGTTCCTTTATTAGCTTGCACCTAATAGACAGAATCTCACCAGATGAAACCTATGCTAAAGCAACTAGTGGATATACCCTGTGAGTCTCTAGGGAGGGGCCAGCCTCATCCTCTTTGTCTTCCTACACTCTTGTTGTGGGCTAAGGAGGCACTTGCTCTGGAATGGCTCCCCCCCCCCCTTGAACTTCCATTCCAGAATCTTCATGCCATCCATTATATCGGTGGATTTCTATGCATCAGAATCCAGATGTTTGCAAGAATATCAGTAGGAAAAAAATCGCAAGTGATTTTGTTTGTGATCTAGGCCCCTTCTGGTTTGGACACCCAACTCTTCTCACTCTCATCCATTTCCTCCTGCAGGTGCTGAAACTGCTGTTGGTGGCCTGGGATCGAAGGCTGATCTTTGCCATTGGCACTTCAAGCACCACTGGGGAATCTGATACAGTGATCTGGAATGAGATTCACCACAAGACGGAATTTGGGTCTAATCTCACGGGCCACGGCTACCCTGATCCCAACTACCTAGATAATGTACTTGCTGAGCTGGCGGCTCAGGGCATTACAGAGGAGAGTATGATGCAGGAGAAGGACTGAAAGTGTGGGAGGAAAGGGGAAGGACTTTGTCCTAGGGGCGGAGCAACAAGTATAGCAGCGTTTGCATGGATCACGCTCCTCCCTCTTCTATTGTGCCTGCTCTGTCCTCTCATCCTCCTCCCACAGGCCTCTTAAAAGGCTCAGCTGCGGCTATGCAGCAGTGGGCTTGCTTAAATGAGGAACTCCCAGCCTGTTCTCATATGCGGCCCACAGCACCTGACTAATAAAAAGCAGACAAACCTGGGAAGGTTTTTCTTGTTCCTCTTGAGCATGAGGAGGAGTGTCCTGATGAGGCCTGAGGTTATATTAACCTTAGTACCCACAGCTGCTTTAGGTTTGTATCTCAAAAACCGGGTTTTGTCCCTCTCTGAGATGCAGTAGCATCTTGTGCCCATGAACACCAAGGGATGGCATTAGGGGGCAAGCAGCTTGGAATGGCAGAAGCATTTGCAAGTCAAGAAGACGGCTTTGTTTCAGAAGTACAGAGGATTGAAACCAGCCCTCGACCCTTCTTGGTTTTTTTTTTTTCCCTTTCTTCCTTTCTTGCCCAGCTAGGTGCCTGGTTCCATGTTGTCATGTCCCTGCTGCTTTCATGTCATGGGCTCACTGTGAGTCAGATACACACTGTTTGCTGGTCTGGTACTTCACTCCCTGCCAGCTTCCTTTGTTGAGAGGCTGCGTCTGTAGTTCCCATCCAAGATAGCTGAGCAGGAGGCCTCTTATTGCTCCTTAGTGAACTAGACTGGAAATTCATTCTCTTGAATGCATTCCAAACTGGGTCAATGCATGCCAAATCTCTGCGGCCCACTTCAGAGCAGATGAGAGCAGAATGAATTAATTGCAACTTGTATTTGGACTGAACGTGAAATCGGGGCAGTAAATCTCTTGGGTCGTGCCTGTCTCCAAAGCCAAGCCCCGTTTTTGCTCTTGTAGTTGGGTGTGCTGGATCAAGCTAGGCTTCTGTTGCAATCCAGACTAGCCCTCTGGGTCAGGTTGCATCGACTGACTTCCCAGATCAATGCTGAGTCGCGTGTCCCAGTTTTGTTTGTGAATTGCATCATTGGGAGGTGGTTTTGCGTCTAATCTGTTTCTGTTGGGGGCTAGAATCAACAGAGTTCAGGGGGTGGTGAAGGAAAGACACTTCCTGTCTTTGTTCCCACAGTTCTTGGTGGGTTCTTTGAACTATCTGTATGGGGGAGTCCCGTGGATACTGATTTGACTTTATTTACCTCATGTTTGGGGGATTTGTCACATATATTGTGTGTGGGTGTATGTATGTATGTATTTGTAATGAATGAGAAAGACTTTGAGGGTAGAATGTGTAACACAGTGGTACTTAAAAGTTAGATGTGGAGGCTAAGAACTGCCATTGCTATTGATTGCCATCAAGACCCCCCCCCCACACACACACCATTTTGAAAGGTCTTTGCCAGGGTTAAAACCATATGGAGTCTGGTGATTGGGGCAGGCAGGATATGGATATTGTTACCAGTAGACACCAGTATATCTACACCTGCATATTTGATCCAAATATCCCTCGCTCCTCACGTATTTTATTTTAATTAGTCCTGAGGCACTATAAAGACCTCAGCCATCTTTGAAATCTCAGTGAAGTAGGCTCAGGTGAGAGCATAAAAGAAATGAGCAACTTTGTGGAGTTGACCATATGCTTATCCAAGTGGGTAATGGTAGATGTGTGTAAGAGGAAGAGCATAGAGGTTGCACAAGGATAATACTGCAGTGTGTAAATATTTAGGAGCTCCTGAAGTTCTCATTTTCACTGGTATTTTTTTTCCAAGAAGATGGAAACATGCTCATAAGCTTGCTTTCTTTGGAAAAGTGGAAGTATGTTTCAGTCTTCTCTTTTTTGGACACCCTGATACAGAAGTTAAAACAATATCCTGCTTGCTCTTTTCCCAGCACTATGTATCTCCTACAGTTCTTAATAGTAAGAAGGACTAGCAGATATCCATAGTTCTGAAGTGTCCTGGCTTCCATCATGCACAGAAATCCCTTTTGTGGTGAATAAATGAATAGGGCATTTCCCAGTTGGATTTGCAGTCTCACCCATCTTGTCTTAGTGGACAAGAACAAATTTCCCTTTCAAGGTTTCTTCATACCTCCCCCGTGCACCAAGTTTCCTCTATAACCATGGCATTCCCTCATATGCAACTTAATCTCCAAGATAAGGGAGAGGGTTGGGAAGTAATTTTCCTGCCTTCTCTCTCTCCCAATGGAAGAGAGTCAATTTGCTTTTTTCCTTTGTATTGTTTCAGCTGATTGGTTTCTTCTTTTAACTCTCCAGTTGTTGTGATTTTTTAAAATTGCGTCATAGAGAATAAGCAACCCGATGCAAGACTCTTATCAGGAATTACAGTTTTTGGTTTCCACTTTTTGGGTCCCAAAGCATATGGCCTGGGTGCTGGTAGTGGCATAGGGAGTGGGAGGGCGGGTTATGGGAGCCATATTGTATATTGTTTGTCGTTTGTGAACGGTGCGTTTTGCCCGTCTCTTAGTTTGTTGCCTTGCTTGAGGATGGCACCCTTGGGGTGTAACAATAAAAGGAAAATTCCACTGCCAGTTTGAATAATGTTTCGTGTTTGTCTTTTCTAAGTCTGTGCCTCTGTCTTTTGTTTATCTCTTTCTGTTTCAAATGTGAATGTGTATAGTTTACCTACCTGGGAGAACCAGGGTGGGGGGCATTTTTTCAGTCACAATAAAAATAAATGTTGGAGCATCAGATCAACAGAAAGCAACAACCGTTACTCATTACAAGTAGCAGTGGAGAGGTCCTGAACTTTATATAGAATACAATCCTTCATTATTTTGGGAAGAACCAAAATTTCACATTTCAGGGTCAGAAAATGACGTGAAGAGGAAAAAAACAAAATAGAGTTATAAACAAACTTGGAATGTATTTATAGAGAGGTTCATTGTCAAGGGCTGTAGAAGGTTTTCCTGAGAGTTTTCGTGATGTTAGTTAGACTGCACAACTAGCAGAAATTAAGCAGATGTACCTCTTTCCCCCGAAGCTAAGGTTGTAATACTGGAGAAAGCTGGACTTGCCGAATGCTTGGCTCTTGTGCAGCGATTACAGTATCAAAGGCTGGCCAGAACTGGGTCAAACATAGACAAAATCCAACCCAGACACCTGATGAAAAGAGACTGGGTTGAATGTTGTTTCTTTTTGCTTTTTCCTCTCAATTCATTTCGTACAACTTGGAATTATATTCTGTTTTGTTTGTTTCCTTGACAAACACAAAATATTCCAGGCAGCCACACAGTTGCTCTTCTTACTACCTTAACTTTAATTATTGCTGTTAGTTGGGAGCTTTTCTCTGGTTGAAAAGAAAAATATCGGAAATTAATGTTGAGTATCTATGAAAATTCAGAAAAAAATGGGTGGGGCTGCTTTGGGCTTTCAGAGTCAAGAGTTCAACTCCACAGCTGTTCATTCTTCTCTGATAGTACTCCATGACCCATCTAGAGACTAATTCCCTGTCTTTTTATTCTGTCATGGTCTCCATTACCAAATTATTCCACGCATATTACACGATAGCATGAATCATGGAATGGGAGGATAAATAGGTTAAGTATATGTTCAAGTTGTGGCATTTATTTTCTGAATCCAAAGACATTCTTATGCAAAAGCCCTGGCTCTGATTTTAGCTGTCAAAATGTTTTCTCACTGAATTTCTACCTATGCATGTTTCGGTTCTTTTTATATAACTGAGTGCTAAGTTTTTGCATCTTCTGTGTCCTTTAAAATGGATTCCTCACTGCTCAGAACAATAAGCAATAAACAGGACAATGAAATACGGTAGAAAAAACTTTCAAAGGGTTGATGTGGCTCTTTGACTACTTCCTAAAGCTCCTTTATGCAAAATGCTGTTTACTCAAGTGTATTCCTGTTAAATTTGCTTGGTATGTTTTTAAAAAGAGCACAATATATATATTTTTGCAATTTGGACTATATTTTAATGCATTATTACTCATGCAATTTCCTCTGCTGGATCAAATAAACCAAATACATGTGATTTTCTAAGTGGCCTGCTGTGATTTTCAGGCAAATAAGGGGCTGATTCGTAAAACAGGAAGAAAAAGGAGGGCAGGCACTGTGATTTAAAAAAACAAAACAAGAATGAGAGTATCTCAAGGGCTTGTAAAAAATAATTTATTGTGTAGAAGCCCAACAAGGGCACCACAAAAGCCCATGTCCCAAAGCTGGACTTTCCTCCCAGGGGTAGGGGGGCTGACTCATTGAGACATTGTGGAAAATTCCTTTTTTCTATCACCCTTCCCACGAGGATATGCATTCTTGTAAAGAAGAACTGGGCACAGAGGTCCTATTCTCAAGGGAATAAATGGTGCTAATGCACCAGTCTTGCGCTTTACTTGTAGGGTCGGCTCAAGCGAGCGGGGGAGGAGGAGGAAAAGCAAGAGACTTGTTGAAAGATAAAAGCCCTCTCTACTGCCCTTCATCTCAGTACTTTGTATCACTGAGCAAGATCTAAAATGTGAAGTTGCTTTACATTTTCTCCTTTGTCCTCCCCCATTTCCTTCCTTCCTTCCTTCCTTCCTTCCTTCCTTCCTTCCTTCCTTCCTTCCTTCCTTCCTTCCTTCCTTCCTTCCTTCCTTCCTTCCTTCCTTCCATCCATCCATCCATCCATCCATCCATCCATCCATCCGATATTTCAAAACATTGCCCCGTCTACCAAAAAGAAAAACGCTAGCCATGCCTAATGTTCTAGGCAAACTTTATCTACCTCATGAAAAGGGAAATTAGGACTCGCTCTTATTCTCCTAACTGGCTTCTACAACATTGTCTGCAAAAATCTAGAATATATGTCCTGTTAGATCCTCATATTATCCATTTTAAGTTTACAATTAGGGGATAGGGCAGAAAGTGAGTTTTAGCTATGTTGCACTATCCAGATATTTCTAAACTACAGGTGACCATGACAACTTTTCTAATCTTCACATGCTGCCAGAGCTAACTAAATGCATGAGAGAAAGAAAAGAGAATTAGCAGTAATTTTTCCAAAGTCTAGAATTGCTAAGCATGAAAGAAAATGGGTTACAACAAGGGGATTTTATTCAGTGATGGGATGCAAGAGGAAAGAAGACTTAGCTATGGTAAAGATCTTTACCATTAGTGGTAAAGATCAGCTCTTGTTGACCTTGTCTGAGCTTAAAAACAAAAGATCTGGCTAAAAAAGCATTTGGATGGGAGACCACTAGGAAATCCCGGGGGGGAAATGCTAACTTGGAGGGTGGAAAAAGCACCCTGGAAGAATTCAGTGACAATCTTTTCAGCATTACTACCAAAAGAAGTAGGTTGACAAAGTGATCAGGAGTTGACCTCAACTTGGACACTCGTCAATAACTGTGAGCGGGCCTTGGATTCTAGATAACTTCCTACAAATTGCCATACAGCTCTTTCTCTACCCAATAATAAACCTAAAGGCAAAACCTAAAGAGTGTAGATTGTCACGAAATCTGGGAGTAAGGCTAGGTAATGGTTTGAGTGTGTTGCATAGATTTTACTAATACTATTCATTGCTGTTTTCAAAATGGCTCACGTAACTACTCATTAAGGACCTCAGATAAAGGCTAAAAAGTAGCTTCCCCATGTTCTTTTGAACACAGAAGGGATAATCCTCTTGATTTAAAATGGGAAGATTTTCCATGCAGTTTGTGCAATCTGCTATAGTGATGCGATAGTTCTTGTCAACCCTGGAGGCTGAAACAGACTAGCATAAGTTGCCCAAGTGTCTGTGTTTGTGCCCATAGGCTGTGTTCTACAACAGCCTTCCCTAACCATGGGGCCCTCCGAATACTTGACTTCAACTCCCAGAGTTCTCAGGAATGACCATGCAAGGTGAAACGTTCTGGGAGTTGAGCTCTGCGTATCGAGAGGACATCTAGGTTGGAGCAGGTTGTCCCGCAGAAGATACAGTAAACTCAAAAAAAGCAGATTTGCACACGTTTATCAGGCAATGCTTGCGCCTCCCCATTTCTGACTGCTGACTTCCCGGAGAAGTGTGCATTGCCCATCTTGCAACCTCTGTGCTATTCAAGGAGCTGTAATGAAAAGGAAGGTCACCCCACACAACATGCCTGTTTTGTACGAGGATCGTTTCCAATTCATTCATACTACTACCGATTTGGGCATGGTGTGTCAGTGTAAAGCACAAAAGCACAGACCAAAAAAATGATATAAATGGTTATTTACAAGCTTTAGCTTTATCACTCACCATGCTGCTGGCCTGGGATTTTGCACATGGTCTGAAAGGCTGTCAAAGTAGCCTCAACCAAATGCATCATCTTCACCAAACTTTCAGCGTGAATTGCATTCCCCATGGTGATGTTATGATCTCTCCCCAGCCTTTTGAACATCATTCGTCAGAATCACAACTTCCTTCGGTATGTCCATGTAACCCCCCTAATCCACCCACCTTCTTAACCTGTAACCTGCATGCAACAGAAGGACACGTATGGAATTAATTTGGGTGCCGGGTGCCCTTGAGCCAATCCACACATGTGACTGTTCCTCTGTGAAATGCCGGAGTTGCTGCCACTTGATGTAGACAGCAGCAGTCCAGGTGGACCAAGGGTCTGGCCCAGGGTAGGGCAGCTGCCTCTGTTCCTAATAGAATGGAAAGCACAAGGGGAGATTTCTCATCCCTGATTTTGCATCTACCTCCTGACTACAGGGAAAGAAAGACATAGCAGAAAAAGGAACCCTGTAGCTGTGCTTGGGATTATAAATTGCCTGTAATAAGAGATGAGTAAATGTTCACAGCAAAGCTTGTTAAAATACAGCAATCTCAAACCTTGGACCCAGTCAGCATGACCAGTTCTGGGAGCTGAAATCCAGTACGTGTAAAAGTCACTAGGTTAACAATTTATAATATTCCCTTCCACTAAACTGGTTGTTTTTCCTGCTCTGACTGGATTGTGTCCTCCATTTCAGCTAGGAGGCCATAGACAGGATTATTTGACATCAGACATGTCTCCTCTCCCTCTATCTTGCTAAACTCCCTTTTCTTGTACCTCTTACATAAATGGACAACTAGACCAATTAAAACCGCCAAGCCAGCGGTGGCGGCAATGGTGACCCCAGCTGCTTCTCCATTTGACAGACCCCCACCAGCATCCCCACCTCTCTTCAGGTAGTGAAGCATATCATCAGGGCTGGCCAACTTCCATAGTTGAGTCTGAGGGTCCTTGATCCAGGTCTGATCCCCATTGCCACTTGTAACAAGGATGATGTCAGCTGCAATGAAGCTGATGGCTGGCTTGCGAGTGAAGGGTGGTAGCCGGGCTTGAGGTAAAGGCTTATCTGTGAAGCGCCCAGCTTGGACACAGTATTCCACTTGACACCCATCACTGATCAGAGCCAGGTGCTGGCTAAATCCTGCTGGACACCTCTTGAGGTATGGGTCATTTTCTGTTCCATTATGCAATCCTGCCAGTGGGTTTCCAATCTGGCAACTAAAGAACCCACCAAAGGGCACAGAGTGCAGCTTTCCCCTTTCATCACTACTCACACAGACTTTGAGCTGGTCAAAAAGCTTCAGTGGGTAGTACCTGGAGGGACAGGACTGGGCATTAGTGACAGGATTGGTATTCTTGGCGCTGAAGAGTCCTCCAAAGAGAAACGCTGAGTTCTCAGGGATTGGGCCTCTTGCTGCACACCAGTAGGAGCTAAACTGCACTTTGGAGAGTGTGAAAATGTCTTTGCAAAGCCACTTGCAGAATAGCTTCCAAAGAAAGCAATCCTGTTGGCAATCCAAGTGGCTGAATCCTTCCTCACGTTGTTGGGACCTCAGTTTGATGGAGGTATAACCCAGAGGACAGGAGAAGGCTCCGGTGAGGGGGTTCTTCTGCTTGAGGGCTTGGCAGAGCATGTCAGCATCAGGGCCTTCTAATTGAGCACACTCTTGGTAGACTCCTCCAAAGGTAAAATTGGTTGCTGTCCCTTCACAGGTGCCATCATCCACATTGGCATAGAAGTTGAAGTTGGGTGAGGCTGGATTTATGCAGCCAGGGTAAGTGTTGAACGTATAATAGCGGTCAATGGCAGATTCTACAGCCTTGGACAATTTTTTCAGAATGGGGATGGGCAGTCCTGGTAGATTGTTTGGGGTGATGAAGAATGGCAAAGGCAAGCCCCAACGGTCAAGAGCCACCAGCTGGTTGGTGATGCTTTCTTGCCAGGTTTTCAGGGTAATCCCAGGATAAAAAGGCACTCCCCCAAAGCTCTCCACTCTAGAACTAGTACAGTTGCCTTGGTATTGCTGGGTGAAATAGTTGTCTACGCCTGCTGAAATACTCACATTAAAGTTGATGACATTTTGGAAAGAGATGCCAGCCGCAGCAGTGATAGCACTTCTCATGGACCGATCATCTTTCACAAAGGTAGATTTGATATAGTCCTCCTGAACAAGGCTGGCTCCAATATCTATTCCTGTGAGAACATGAGTGCCATAATTCAGCACTAAGATTTCAGCCAAGTAGTTAGCCATTTGAGTCTTATTTTCCTCCAGGTGGCTAGCAATGGTGACAAGCTGCTGCTGGAAGCCTTCATCTAACTTTGCTGTAGGGTCCATTTTTACAGAGTACATCAAATTCCTGATCTGAACTTTCGCGACCACAGACTTCTCTCTCACTTGGTGAGTTTTCACCCTGCGGAAGTCATTGGAGAACCTGCCATTGATGTAAGAATAAGACAGTTCTGCATTGATGGAAACAGCAGTGGTACATTGGTAATCCATCCAAGACTCAGTGATCTCTGAGTTCATCTCCAGTGAGCTTTGTTTAAGAGCAATGGTGAAGATTTCATTGGGGATGATGTAAGCCCCATCTTCTGTAGTTTTGCACAAACTGTAATTTAGGTTCATTACTCTACCCATATCCAAGTTCCTCAGATTATCCCAGCCACCTCCAGGAAGAACTTCCATTGTAGGACGGTTCAAGACTTGTTCGCAATTCTGCAGTCGAGTAACAGGAGAATGCCACCCTGGTGGTTCTTGTGCACAGCATGTCCACATTATGAACATCAAAGAGAGAGAGATTGCTGTAGAAGGGCCCATGGATGCAGCAGTGCAGAGTGCTAGCATTTGAATGGTTTAATCAGCCTGTTTCAGCTGCGACTAACCTAGCAGAGACTTCCTTCTTATGCTAAGATCAGGAATTGAAACATGAAACATGCTTTGGAATTCCATCTACTACCCAGGTCAGAGGCAGCTGTTAATACTGTCACTTTCCAAATTAAAAAAAGGAAGCAAATGAAAACTTGAGTATCTTTGCCGTTTATTTATTAAATGATTTGAGAAAGTATTACAGATGTAGGCATAAAAAAAACCAGGAGAGTTCTATTTGATCCCAGGTAGTCTCAGTACCTCTCAAATTTAGTATTTCACATTTCCCGAAACCTTCTAAATAAGATTTCTTCTAACAGATTTCAAATGCAAAGTGTTCTGTTCCTCTTTCCTTGGCCCCATATTCTAAGTAACCTATTTTCACAGCCTCCTTTCACCATATGAGAACTGACCATCCAAATTCATGGACTAGTCCTTCATTTGCTACTATTTCCAGGACATGGCAGTACTAACAACAGGATTTGAAATCCAGGACAGAAGGGGACCTAATAGTGAGAGAATAGAGTTAGTATTGTGGGGAAATGAGAAAGAGACCATGACTCCCCCCACTCCCCCCCCCCCACAAGGATGTATAGTTGCCATTTCTTATTGCTGTAAAGGGTGTGATAATATAAATTGCTAATATGATGACCAAAGGACCATGGATGGACAAAACTGATTGATTCACATCTGAATCCAAACTCTTGCAATCTGCCATGTACCAAACTCAATTATACTTCCATTTATACTTTTCGGGATTTGCAATGCAATTCTCCAGTCAAAAAAGCATGTTAGTGAAAATAGCATATAAAAATATTACATAGATGAAATTGGTTGCAAAAACATCTGCATAGATTTGCATACATTTCTTGGTGCAGAATACTTTTTTTTTTAAGTCACATATTATGATAGGAAGAAATTAATTGACTATTGAAAAAATGAGAAACTGAGTAGAGCTGAAATGGATTTGTTCATCCAAAGGACATATGGAGTTGATAAGGTTAGGTGGTAAACAAGCTATTGTATATGACTTTTGCCTTGTGTGACAAAGCAACTCAGATTACTAGCACCATAATCATGTGTAATTTGTTCTTCTGGTATAGACACACTTCTGAGAAGTTGAGTGGTAACTCCTGGCTTCCTTTTCATAAAAAAGGGTGTGCTGTGAATCTTTATAGAGACTGCTCAACTCCAGAAAGTTAGAAAAGTCAAGGAAATGCCATGGACATTGGAAAAGATGTGGTAGCCAGGAAGTTTGGTCTGGCATCTTAGCTTCTAATGTAGGTCACTTGCATCCTGGTACATCTGAATATCTATGAAACAAGGACAGGAGATATCTTAATCTAGATCAAGGTGGCTGATTACTTCTGCTATCTCTGTACAATGATCAGTAAGGCTATTATAAGTGCTAGAATATTTGTCCTATATTAGTAAGCTGGTGAGATGCATCAAGAGAAGGAAATAAGACGTGTGCAGATGCTAGCCCAAATGTTTGTTTCATTTTGATTGCTTGCAAACTATTGGCAGTCCCAGCACAAGGGAAATTTCTATCCCACTCCCTGTTTAGATGGTGAAAATGCCATTCTGTTTTGATAGATGCACAAGAGAAAATCCACAATCAGCTGGAAAAAAAACACATCTCAGGTCATCAGACTCTTGGATCATAAACAACATCTGCCTAAGTGTCTTCCTCCTGATGTGCGCTGGCAGCAAAATTGGATGGAATGAGGGAGGATAATCATGTGCTTTGAGTGAGATGGAGAGAATCCTGTGCACAAGGGAAACTTGAATTAAATGGCTTGGAAAACAATGAATTGGAACATAATGAGGTTGCCAGATCCTGTTTTGATAATAAAGGCATCTCCTCCCCTGAACTTTCTGTGACTTCTATCACAGTGCTGCAAGAATTTTGAGAGGCTAAATTTTCTTCTTCCTTAACACACAGATTTTCAGGGTTGCTTTGCATAACACCCACTTTCTAACACAGTCTTAAATTGATGGGGCCTGGAGCCCATTCTTTCCCATAGGCATAAGGGCATTGACATCAACCCTTTGACTGTTACATTATCCTTGTTTGATGTGATGTAATCCGCACATGCAACAAACAGGTTTGCAGGCGCAAGCATTACAGCAGAAGTTCTTAACCTTTTTGTCCCTGGGCCCCTTTGAGAGTCTGATGCAAGCTTCGGACCCCTTCTCAGAAACATGTTTTTAAACACACAAAATGAATATACATACATTGTATTACAAAGGAAACCAATTATGCTCAATACAGTTATTAAAAAGCAACATAACTGTGATATCACTATTTATTTATTTATATATCACATTTACACCCTGCTGCAATCATAGGCAGACACTTGGCAGCTCTCCTAAAAGTGCTTCTTTATGAAGCCATTAAATGAGTAATAAGACAACGCCCCTTTTAAGGCAATAATAATTTTAGATAGTGAGATTTGTTGAAGTTAACATTTTTGGAGTCTAGAGGTCATAAATTATTGAATGGAAAGCTACATTTCAGTTAGAAGTCAATGAAGATGAAGTAATTTTGTTTCCAATCCAAATTCACGGTCCCTCTGAAGTCATGGACCCCAACGGTTTGTAAACCCCAGGTTAAGAACCCCTGCATTAGAGCAATCTATGCGCTAGAGAGACAAAATCACTTAGGGCCCTCCATTGCGTGTCTCCTATGGGGAAAGGATGTCATGGCTATTGTGTCACCTGTGAACTGACTCCATCCATGACCTGAGGTCTGGTGCCATGGGAGGTCTAGTAAAGCCTACCTTTCATTTTGTTTTCCCATTTACAATAAATGCTACCCACAATTTCATGCAGCGTCCCATAGCCTGCCTTTTTAATATTCCTAATATAGTCTTCTGCTCCCCACCCACAAAAAATATCTTGCCCCCAAAACAAGGCATATCAAAGTCTGTTGGGGCAGAGGGAGTGGGACAAAGAGACATGTGTAGCAATGTAGCAAGAAGCATTCTCTCTCTCTCTCTCTCTGGGGCATGTGCGCGCCCACTTATGAGTGAAAAAATACTTTGGCTTAATGTTATAAATGATCTCAGGATTTCACTTCTCCTTCTGTGTTTGCACATGGAGTCCACAGAGGATGCTCCATACAAAGGTGGAAGTGAAGGTTGTTTCCAGCAGAAATGAAATTATCAGCATCCTGGCTGAATGAATTTCAGATCACAGCAGATATATATATAGTGGATGGAGCATCCATTGGGAGGAAATAGATGAGTGGGAGAAAGACCTGTTCCATAAATGGTCATTGCATTGCCATTTAATCCCTAATTCAATGGGATGGCTTTGGTTTTTTTTAAAACATGACACCTGCTCAGATTTTTAGAAAATAAAGAGTTGGCACTGGCTTTCAGTATTACTCACTGAAGTTGTCATATTTATTTCATAAATAAGGAACAATGCTTTTGTTTCCTCACGTGTCTTTTCTGACTTCCTTGTTCCTAACTTCTTTTTTTCAGAACAGATTCAGCTGAGAAAGATTCTAAAGGGAAATTCTGAATGGGAGGTTGGTCGTCACCAGTGGTGACTTAAGAGTTAGAAATTCGGGCTGAATGTATTTCACACATACGCACACAAGAAAAATGGCAAAATTCACTTTTTGTGAAAGAAAACAAACCTAGGAACTTGTTCAGGCATATGGACCTATTTACCTTATCGAGCTAAACAGGGATATTTTATTAACTTCACTGGAAGTTCAGGGGGTTTGCCAGACACAATAAAAGTCGGTCTTCTGATATCGGAATGAGCACCGTCCTCATTTAACTTCTGTTCCTGGACTCCTAAGTTTTTTATCAACTGGAAATAAAATGACTCAGATTTTCCCAACACAGCAGCCTGACATGTTGAAGTACAACATCCCAATCTGCAATAAATGCTGGGTTGATGGGAGCACAGCCTCATCCATTTGCACTCTTTGAATTGGAGAAAGCTAATCTAGGTCAATCTGCTGTGTGTGCCCTTTAAATGGCAGCGGCTCTTGTTTTTTTAAAGATATCCTTCAACTGAAAGTTGAATCCTGATGTATCATTTGTATTTAACGTCCTCTTTGTTTCTCTAGTTCACTAATGAGAAAAATAACATTGTTATTTCAGTTCATTTATCAAACAGAATTCTCAGAACATAATGTCCTGTTCCTTACTGCAACTCCTCTGTTTCTGTGATAATGACATCTCCTGGAGAAACAGACATTTATTTCTATGTCCTGAAGGAGTTCTAGTCATGGGCCTATTTTCATAAACCTCCATTACGATTGTTTGTTTCTGGTAGAAAGGAATCATTAGGTGGGGAACTCCAGCTTATACTTGAAATGTCTCCTGGTGTGGGAGCAAGGCTATATATAGGAGTTTATTTTTTTGAAAACCAGACATTTTATTACTACTTGCTGTCACTAAGAATGATGGATTCATGACCACTTGTTCCAACAGCTGTATTGCCTCTGTGTCAATTTTGCTTGGTAATGAGTGACAAAACATAGAGATTTTACACAGTGTCTTGCCTTTGAATGTCCGCCTCTTGCAACCACGGATCAACATTCAGTTGATCCAAAAAAGCGGACCCTGCACCTGCAGGAAAAACGCGAAGAAAAAAAAATTAAAAATTGAAAGATTAACATCCTAAGACTGGAAGCAAATAAAGAAGGAAAACACCAGTATAGCTAAGGATTATTTAAACTTGCCCGAGTCATGTGTTGGGGAAAGATGAGAGAAACATCACAGCAGAAGAATGTTGTCAGGGCTTGTTTATGCTACAGTTAGGTACAAGTGGGAAAAGTCCCTAAAATTTGGATCCTCTAATGTAGGTGATCCAGGACATAAACTCGTTTCTTTCTTTTCATGACATCTGTATGATTCTTTTGTTCTCTCTTATCCTGTATATTCATAAAAATCTGGAATCTGAAGTTTGAGTACATACTTTTGATAACTCAGAAAGTCCCCACTCTATCTAGAAGGCTGATCTTTTACGCAACGTGCTTAAACCAAAGCAAAGTCAGGGTAAAGCTGCAAGCAATGAAATGGGATTTAGCCAGCAGCAGGTCTGTCCCAAGTTGAAATCAGCAAATCCTCACTCACGATTTATTTTAAATTACAGAAGCAACAAGAAAAAATGTGTTACACACTGACATCTTGATGTGTTTTTTTTCCCAAATCCTTCCACAAAAGATTAGGTATACTGAACTAGGGAAGATTGTAGGAATTTTTTCTAATAGTGCAGGTACATTTCAGATGAGGTAGCACCTTAGAAGCATAAGCATTACTTCCAGATTAAAATCTGTAGGACTTATAGATCTTATATATATGTGTGTGTGTGTGTGTATGTGCATGTGTGTGTGTATATATATAATTATCTCTAATAAAAATTATATATACACACACACACATATATAAATAATTTTATTAGAGATAATAATAATTTTTTTTAAAGGAAGATAAAAACTAATATAAAGTAGGAAAAGGAAGAGAAAAAGAAAGAAATCAAAGAGAAAGCTAACGGTGCAAGAAAGGGAAAAAAGTAAAAGAAAAAGAGAAAAAAAAAGAAAAAGAGAAACTTGTAGGTCTCATTAAAATCAGTAGAACAAGCTAGGACTAGACCCTGCAGAGTCCTCCTATGTGGACTCTGATCATGTGAAGCGAGAATTATGGGTAGCTAATTTAGGGCACCTGCCCATCATCGTTCTCTATCCCCAAACTCTCAGCACTTTAACAGATCTTGGAATAGTGGACTTGAGATATAACAAACAACATCTGGATATGATGATTGCCAGAAACAAAGAGTAGCTGTGGTGTTTGATTTCTCAAGTACAGCAACACAGGCACACCAGTCTTATGAGATTAAACAAGCTATGACAAACAATCCTGAGACATTTTTGGGGGTAGGACCAGCTCTCCTAAGTGGAAGAGGGCACTGCTGTGACTGAAACAGTAAATCCTTGGATTTAACAGATGTTCAGCTTTAACAGACAACTCTCCTCCTCAATTTGCCCATTCAATAAAGGGGTGGTGGGTTTTTTGTGGACTTGTGCCTTCAAGTCTGTATTGACTCCTGGCGAGTCCCTGCAGTTTTCTTGGCAAGATTTCAGAAGTGGTTTGCCATGGCCTCCTTCCTAGGGCTGAGAAAAAGTGATGGCCCAAGGTCACCCAGCTGGCTTTGGGCCTAAGGCAGGACTAGAACTCATGGTCCCCCAATCTCCCAGTCTTAAACACTACACCAAGGTGCTTCTCTAATAGAGGGTTTACTATAATCTAAAGGTGATCTGTGATCTTCACTTGTGATCTTCACTTCTGTCTACTTGAAGTGCTGAGAACAAAATATACTTGATCTACTAGTCCCGCTGCAGGTCCCACAGCAAGACAAATCCCCTCACCCAACACCCCCCCCCCCAAAAGAAGGAAAATTCCCTTCCCCATCTGCCAAGTGTTGAAAAGGAGGAGGAAACTGACATAACTTCTTGTTAATTTCACTCCTGCTTGATTTGCCTGAAGGAGGATTGGGAAATCCTCAAAGTGGTCTTTCTCTGACCTGACCTGAAACTCAGAAGCCAGGAAGGCTGAGGCAACAGTTTCCCCTATTGAGAAAATGGAAGTGCACAATCCTTTGAAAAATTAATTACAATCCTTATTTTACAATGGCTTTAACTTATCACAGCTGATTCTGCAATAAATCATTCAACTCTCTAACCCTGCGGAAGGTGGGGTGACACTGAAGTCCAGAGGTGCTTTCAAACAACTTGCATGGAGGGGTTCTTAGGATCAAAGCTTAAAACAATCGATTGTAGTATAGGCTTTTGTAGGCTAGAATCCAATGTTTTGCTTCACCTTCAAAGTGTCACAAAATTCCTTATTTTTGCTGCAACAGACTTAACCTAGTTACCCTTCAGGAAGCTGTGACGTGTTTGTATTCCATCTCCACTTTTGATGTGCAGCTGTGAGACTTCATGTATATGACTTAGTAAGTTAAACAAGGAATCTTTGTCCTTCAGTTGAACAAGTTTATCTTCTGTATTATTTTGGTATTTTAAAAATATTGTATTGCCTCTAGCAGAAACACTTACATGCATACACCTACATTTAAGAGTATTAGCAATGGTATAATATTAAAAGGTAATGAAAGAAAAAAAAACTATCCTAAACAAAACTCCAAAATTTGTGACCAAATTGCTCAAAAGTCTTCTTCCTTGCCCCTTTGTTGAACACAGACTGAAATGTTGACAAATAACACATATCAACAATCCATTGTTAAAATGAATATCTTGCTGACAGATCAATATACTCTCTCACAGATGCACAGACACAGATATTGAACCAAGCCAATCAATGAAAAAAAGAAAAAAACAGATGAGGGGAAAAAATTGAGCCACAGCTGTAATGAAATCTGCAATTTATAGTCTGTTTCCTATAGCTCCCAAGATAAATACAGGCACCAGGCAAATTCTAATTAGGAACTGGAAATAAAAAGATTAAGAGAGCTGGTTTGGTCTAGTGGTGAAGGCGCCAGGCTAGAAAGCAGGAGATGGTGAGTTCTAGTCCTGCCTTAGGTGCGAAAGCTGGCTGGGTGACTTTGGGCCAGTCACTCTCTCTCAGCCCACAATGTCTGGCTTGGGTGACAGGCCAGGTGGACAATTCCAGTCGCAACTGTGGATCAACATTTGGTTGATCCAAAAAAGCAGACCCTGCACCTGCGGGAAAAATTCTAGGAAGAAAAAAAAAATTAAAAAGATTAACATCCTAATACTGGAAGCAAAGCAGAAAATATGAGAAATGTTTAATCCTTTGAAGAGACTTCAGTGGGAACTTAAAAGAAGTAAGACTTTTCTAACTTCCATAGGAGCATGAAAGAATATGTGAATGCCACAGATATTATAATTACAAAAATGGTTGGAAATCTGATAAAATATTGACAAAACGTCTCACTTTAGAAAAGCCTTTCCCATATTCTTGTACCTTCTTAGGGTAGCCTGGAAAGACCACAATGCAAGACTTATTCCCCTCTCCCCAGACAGTCACAATGTCTAGTGGGACATGGGTTTGGCTACAATTCATTTCTCATGGCATCATCTGAGAAACATCATGATGAAAGGCTAAGGTTTACTGACAGTATGAAAAACAAATGTTGGAAATTGATGAGACCTCTCAATATCTACTGATAATTCCAGCAGAGTTAATGCTTCCCTTATATGAGGGCCTCCAAAAAGAGAGTGGGCTGGCTCTTCTCTGCTTGTTCAGGAACTCCAACCATGTTGATGCTGAACTGATGAGCCTGCCATTTAAAGGACTTAACGGTTCTTACTCACCTTCAATAATTCAGCACTTTATGCATCAGTAGACTCCCCAGAACTTCCAACTAAGAGATTCTCTTCTCAGCTCTATCCAATCTAGCACTTAGAGCAGTGATTCTCAACCTTTTTGAAGCTGCCGCCCCCCTAAGGAGCGGAAAATTTTTCAATGCCACCCTTTGTGAAAATCCTGTAATTTAGGGTATGGGGGGGGGGGAGTTACTAAATTATAAAAGGCAAAAATTTTAAGTAATTTTTTTCAGTAGACTTACACACCAAATTTGTTCAATTTAACTCAATACTTTTGCCCTGGAAGATAATTGCATTCCTTTTATTAAAATTAAAATGACTAATGCAAAAAAATAAAGATAAAGAACTAATAAGCGCACTTACCTAGCCGACTGGCCAAATAAACAATGAAAGTAAATCGAAACTGAGGGGAAAAAACAGAAATGAAGCAAACGAAAAGCATCTCAAGAAACACGGGTCAAATCAAACATTCATATTGAAAGGACGCTCAACACACGCGCTACGATTAATCGCGCGGGAAAACAGCTGACACATGCGCTGTGCTGGTTGGGATCGGAGAAGAATTGTAGTGTCGAGTTCTTCAAGGTCAGCCTACCTAGAATACAAATTCGTCTCACCATTCTTAGAAGTGTGTGAGGGCAGCCATCACGTAAGTTCGTTTTATTGCTGGTACAAATGGTGTAAACCAGATAATCAATTTAATAAATTTTTTGGGGAGTTTTAAAATTAAGTTCGAATGCCAAAACATGCCCACCGCCCCTCTACCGCCCAAAACATGCCCACTGCCCCCCTACCACCCAAAACAAGTTCACCGCCCCTCAGCATCCTCCCACCGCCCCCCGGGGGCGGTACCGCCCCCGTTGAGAACCAATGACTTAGAGTATTACCAGTAATTTTAAACACTCTCATGTCCTCCAGCATTTCCCTAGGACTGGAGGTCATGCTGTTGTTCTGAGCATCTGATACAACAATTACTTGGAAGGAAGAGGGCTGGCTAAACCTCCCTGGATTTCATCCAAATTATCCACTGCTTAGTTACGCTGGTTTGAAATTCTGGGAATTCTCATCCCAACATATCTGGAGAGTTCCAAGTTGGGGAAGACAGAATGAATCACACAAATGAACTGGTTAAACTCTCCCTTCTATGGCTCTCTCACCGGCACAGTGTTGCATTCCCAGGGTTTACTAGAAAACTGCAGACAACAACAACTCCCCCTCCAAGAATTATGATTTGGTGAGATGCCAAAAATGGTTTTCAATTCTTCATTTTACTGCAAAATAAAGTATTACAAAGGGCCAGCAATGCTCTGACCACGTAAATCAATTGCTTAAACTGAAAACCAAATTGACATTTTCTAGGATAAGAAAATCTAGCAAAATCTGTAAAAGAGGGATCCATTTCAAGCAGCACCATATTTCTCACCCTGTGCAGCTTAGAAAGGAATTCTGGGGCCAAACCTCAGGCCTAAATACTCATTTCTAAGGAAAGGACCCCCTCCCAAACCTTATCATTCAAGCAGGAGGCAGATTGGAGGTCATCATCTAGCTGGCAGAGGGTTCGGTCATGGTATGTGGGAATGACTGTGGGAGACAGGAGGAAGAGCTGCAGACCAGACTACTGTCGTGCAAAAGGTATCTCAGGCCACAGAAGGAAAAGGGACATGGGAAGTGTCTCAGAAGAGACTCTCTCTAGTTTTCTGAAAAGTAAGACTAAGGGAGGGGAGAAGCCTTTCACACTTGCAAGACTCTGTTACTGTAACCTTACAATAAAGGTAGTGTTAGTACTCATGGTTGGTGCTTCTTGTCTGGACTACCTTGAAAGGCTGACAGGTTCAAAGTCCTTCCTGAATGGATCTGAAGCCATCTCTGTTGATGCTCTGTGTTCCCTTTGTCTTTAAGTACGCCATCTCTGATGCCTTTGGTGTTGGGCAGTTCCTAAAAGAATAGAGAGGAAAACAAGGACATCCAATTCCCCTGCAAACTATCACCCTCTGCCCAGGAGCAGCACAGCCATTCTGTAGTAGAGAGAAGATCCTTCAGCTACAGGAAACAGGTGTTGGGTTTGTGAAAAAAAACAGCTGAGGACTTGAAATGCTGAAAAAAGTGGGGGATAATGGGGGGCCCTCCTGACTGGCCACAAAAAGGGGAATCACAATAAGGATATGGTTACAGATTAGTTATGCTACCTTGCCATGGACTTCCGGGCATTGTTCCTGTGTCATTCAGGTGGTAGCATTGTTTGGTTGCAGCACTCCCTTTCCCCCTTCGTCTCCCTCCGATGACAGCAGCCCCTCCACCCCTCAGCCTCTACTGAGCAAGTTCCTGCCTGAAAGTGACACATGTTTTTCAACTGAAAATAGCCCTTTCTCCAATCTGGTAATTCACAGAAAAGAAGTTGCAATCCTAAAGTTGGCTTTTCCCAACTGGTATCTTTCAAAATTATCAGACCACTTCCTATAGTACCCAGATGAGATTGGCTGCTCTCAGAACTACGGGAATTGAATTATGGGAATTGAAGTCCAGTGTATCTGGAGGGCAGTACCTTGGCAATCTAGCCTTAGAAACTAGAGAAAGAGATCCTGGTTTAAATCTCTGTTCACCTCCGGCACTGGTCAAATTACTCCTTTCCAGTATCAGTGTTTGGATACATTGGTGACCCATGTTCAAGGTTCCAACTTAACTGTGCCCAGAGCTGGTTTGGCTTGGTGACTGTGATTCAAGACAAAAAATCTGGAAACTGTTTGGTATATTTGGACTGCTTCAGTTCATTGAAAAATATTCGTGATACGCTATTGGTTTACATAGGGAGATGGATCAAATCATAGGAGTGTATCTTTCAACTCGTTCTCACCTGATCCAAGGTCACCAACTTCATCTTTCCAGTTAATTAGCTATAGAAGAATAGCTCTGCTGGATCAGACAGACATTGCCTGACTAAATGCAGACAGAATGGTCTTAAACAGCACCTGGGCATAAATGTTCTGTTCCCCAGAGAGTGGTATTAAGTTTCATATGGCCACTGTTTTTGGTGATGTAGTAATAAATTGCCATCATCACAGTGATTTCCTCCATGAATGATCATCCCACTTGCTCACCACATTCCATGGGAAGAAATGTCATCATTTAATGGTGTACTGTGAGTTCTTTGTATTGGCCTGTCCTGAGTCTCCCACTCTTCAGTTTTACTGGTTGACCCCAGATTTTAGCTACTAGTATTAGCTACTATTGTTAGAGTCATCAGAAAGGAGGACAAAATACAATACTGTACTAAATTGCATGGATTCATTTATATTTCATTATTGTAATTTATCTAGATACATCTCATCATGCCTAATTAGGGGCAGCACCAATCTAACATAATCATATCTCAAAAACTATCCAGTCAGACCTGGCTAATATTTGGATGGGAGACCACTAGGAAATGCAAGAGAAAATGGGAAGTTAAAAAAAATCTAGAAGGCCGAAATGGGAAGCAACATCTGTACTGCTGCCAAGAAAACTGGATGGATATGTGTCCATGAAGTCACTAAGAGCTGAGCTTGACTTTGAAGGAGGTTTTCCATTATATTTTATCCTAGTGGAGAAGAGTGTGACCTATATGTTTGCTTAGTATGCTCATTGCTGACTGATGCGAGTTATATATTTTCCTGAGTATGTTATATCCCACCCAAGTGTGTTTAAAGTGGATACTTTAAACATTGCAATAGTAGAGAATATTTGCTGAACTGTTGGGTTCTCGGTTGCTCTTGATAATGTTACTTAGTCTGTAGGAAAACAACCAAGCTCAGAAAACACCAAGAACCTTTTAATTGCTGTGGGAAGAAAACAAAGTCCCCAAATAAAACTTTCACATTAGAGGGAGAATGCCTTATTCAAGATTTAGAAGGATCAGTTATTTAAAAGGTACAGAGAGTCAATTATTTATTATATCTTACTGAAGATATAAGGTGTAAGTTAATATGCATAAATGCAGAGCAAATTAAATGAATGAAGCCCATAAGATATTTCAGACATTATCTTAGACAGGGACCTCTGGTCATTGGGATCAGTCCAAGACCTAATTTACAACTCTAACATCAGCCATTTTAATAAGAGCAATAAGAAATTTTTTAATAACAGTGCACATAACACTGAAGATGAATTACTAAGTGATTCTTTCTTAAAATGTCATCTGTGTAAGCTAAAAGGTCATTCATGCAAAGATGAGGCGAGGGAAAAAGTCAGCAATTGTGGGTTGTGACTTGCTTCTATTTTGCTGCTGTGTGTGTGCACATATGCACACACTACTTCTTAAATACACTGCAGTGACTTTTCGATTTTCTTAACCAAATTGGTTCTATTAGGAGGAGGCAATCATCAATAAAAAAGGTCAGTGAGCGTGGGTTTTCTCTGGCAATGCTACAGTGAATAACTCACACTCGGTTTCCCTTGCTCAACTAAGTCTCTTTCCTGAGGGAAGAAAAGCTTTTTGCTTATCCACTTCTGCTTCTCTCTTCCGTGATGTGATGGATAACTTCATGGCTCCTGCCCTCCTTTCTTACAATTCTTCATCTTCAAGTTGGACTTCGATCTGATGGCCCTTCAGAGATAGAATTCTTCTCTACAGAATAAGCTACCTGACACCAAACCCCAATTGTTCTGCTGCAATGGTATTTTCAGTGATGACCACCTTTTATAGCTCAGACCTGACCCTATGCAATCGTGCCACCTGGTGTTGCTTATCATTATTACAAACACAATAGACCTCGGGGGTTCCCCATCCTTCAGACAAGAAAACAGCCTCACTCTGTTGGTTTCACTGCTAGTGTGCAAACTACCCAGTTGTACCTATTCAGGAGATACTGTCCTTAGGTTCCAGGCGTGTGTAAAGGATATTAGGTCAAAACTGCGAGCTGTACCAGTAGTGACTGGCCTAGGGCTCTTTCTTACGGCCACGTGAAGGTGCTTTTCTCCAATTCATGAGTCAGGAGGAATATATTTAGGTATAAAAAGCACTGTCCCACAGCCTACCTTTACTGCGCTGTGGCAATGGAGCTGGCCAGGATTGCTACAACCACACAGTTTAGTGCAGGATAGTTTCCCAGCAGTGATCGGTGGGTTTCCCCCTCTCCTTCCCCCCCCAACAAACATGCCCCCTCAGCATCACTTACTGATGGGGAACCACCAATTGCCATCCTGAATGCGAAGTGGCGGGACAGGGAGGGGCGGGGGGACTCCAGGATCTCTTCCCCCTGTGAGAGATTGTGAGGAGGCTGACAAATATGAGGAATGTTCATTATAAAGAACCATTAGGGGGAGAAGAGTTCTTGAGTTGCTTAGCTCATAAATGGCAGCTGGGTTGTTTATTGTTTCAAAACATTCAAAGAAATGCCACCTTAATGAATTCATTCAGTGATATATGTGGGCTGGGGGTTCCTCTTGCAGTTGCCAAGATTCCATACTTTGCACCTAAAAATACTTGTGGGTGTCTGTGTGATACTTGCCCCTTAATTATGCCAGATGCTATGGAGCTTGGCGCTGCCCCTCTGGGTGCCAGCCCTCTTATGCGCCTGCCAGAGAGCTGGAGTATTTCCCAGTTTTGTTTTGTTTTGTCTTTTGACAGCTCAGGGTCAATATTCATTTCTTTATTTATGTATTGCCCTGGGAATATTGATCTCCTGGAAGATTGAGTGGTCAATATTCCCTTAACAAAAATAGCCTGTAGCTTTCATAGCTGCTGCATTGAAACCCCCAAGAAGTGGCTTTGGGGCTTTGCTGATCCTTCTCATTCCCACTTTGGCGCTGAGCTGCCTGTCTGAGTGGCCAGCCTGCCTTACTGACTTCACCCCACCTGTCCGTTCAGCTTGCCGTTGCCCAGTTCATCTGCCCCCAACCTGGGAGCCTCCCAGCAGGTCCTCATCCACCAGCCAGTGCCAATCCACCCAATTTTTCACACCATCTGCTGCTCCTTTCAGAAAACCTCACATTTTAGGCAGTGCTGGGTATTTGGCCCCTTTCATCCTGCTCTGGGTGCTGAAAATCATGTCATGGTTCTTCAATGTTCTAGCTATAGGGGAATTCCTTCAGACAGAGTTTTTAAAAATCATGCTGTAATGTTCAGCTCCAGAAGAAGGGATATGCATAATGAAAGTCAGCTCTTAGGTATGATGGGGAGGATGGCTGCCCCGTAGGTCCTGAGGAACATTTATCTTTGAGTGCCACTGGGAATATCGATTTCCTGGAATACCCACATTCCCATGCCCAAACCATAAAAAACAAGAACAGGCTGCATTGGTGAGGCAGTCTGGGAGCTCCAGTACCAACAGTCTTGGAAATCTAGCTCCCAGCCACCACCTGGAAAGGTAGTCCCAGGTAGACCTTCCAGGAATGTATTTGCTGGCTACACTGGGAAGTACAAATATACATTCCAGCTTGCTGGGAAATCATGAAAATATGATTGAAAATATTTTGCAGTGGAATATGACATTTGTCCACTTGGTGACATCTTACTCCCAAGATGGGGCTGCTGTACTTTAATTGCTATTTAGAAGGGAGAATTTCACCAGACACTCCCTTCCTCATTTCTGCAGGGATGCCTTCATGGAAAAAAAAGGCAAAATCTAGTAGCAAATTCACAGAGGAATTCTGCTAGCTTTCTGTGGCTCACAGTAACTTCTTCCAAACACAGTCATGTGGCATAGTTCCCATGTTACTCTGATTAGTTTGAAAGAGATTTGCATAACTAGGATTCTTTCAGGAAACATACATCTGCAACTGTATTTTGTTGAGCTCTCACTTGGATGGTACTACTGAAGTGATGAAAATCTTCCTTCTGGAAAAATGCATTGTAGGACATCCAAGTAATATATTCCTTCTGTGATAATGATGTTCATTTATTTGTTATGTTCATATATTGTTGCAGTAAAAATGATTCTTGATCCTTTATATGATATAAACAACATTAGAGTATCGTGAACCTGCTTCCCCAAGTCGTGCCCCCCTGTCAAGAGACAACGTGGGCGTCAATAGAGAACCTCAACGGACAACAGCCCACCATCTTGCTGGGGTTCAGCTTCAGCCTCTTCTATCCCATCCAGACTTCGACAGCCTCCAGGACCCTGGATAAGACATCGACTGCACCTCCATCACAGCCTGGGGTAATGATATTGTAACAATCTGCCACTCACAACTCACAACTTCAGTGACTCTCCCTGCAACCAATAATGGCTCAAAAGAAAGTTAATTTATTGAGAACAAGTGTACAGTTCCAAAGCATTGCTAAGACTGAGCCTGCGTGCGCCAAAAGTTGCTTTTACCTTTTTTCTCTTTCCCCCTTGCACCCCCCTAACCTCCCAGTCTTCTCACACTCGCTTGTTGGCACAATCTTGAGCATTCCTCAGTCTCTGATAACAGCCCATCTGCCTCTAACGGTCATTTCTTCCATCCATCCTTCCAGATCCTTCCAACGCCCCCCCCCCCCCCATGTCTCTTAATGGCAGAACCAAAGCAAGCAAGCTGGCAAATAATGTGGTTAATTGATTGCGAGGATTCTGACAGATATACTCTAAAGCTAGGTATTATCAGTGCACATATCTTAACCATTGGATGACCTTTCCCAGTTGCAGCAAACTACTGCAAGATAGTGCCTCCAATCTCCAAGCCCTGTAGGCAGTCCAGGAGGGTAAAAGCCAATGAAAGGTCTAAAAGGACCAGGAGAGGTAGACTACACCCATCCAGGTCCCATCAAAGGTAATCTTCTAGAGCAACCAATGCTGCCACCATCGTATGCCCATTCCTGAACCTGGATTGAAAAGGGTCCAGATAAGCCATCTAGAGTTCTGTGTAACTGATTCTTCACCATTGTCTCAACATAATTTTTCCTAAAAAAGGAAGGCTGTAGAACAGACAATAGTTATCTAAAAATCACCTGCCCAGGAGTGCTTCTTTAAGACTTTCAAGACTGCAGGCAATACCCCCTTCCAAAATTAGACATTGACAGTTACCCAGAGCCAAGTGACCACACACACACACACACACCAGCCCCCTGCAGGACCCAGGAGGGGCAAGGATCAAGCCTATTCTTGGCAGACAAGTCTACAGAGCACACTATCCAACATCTCACTTTACAGGCCAATGGAGTTCCAGATAATATGGCAAGTCATTGCCCTAGTCACCATCATAGATTCTGCCCATGAAGAGTCAAGATTTTAGCGATACTGAGCAATTTTGACAACAAAATACTGTGCATATTGTTCACAATGGGCAGGTAGAATATCTCCATGCTGACTTCTATCTAAGAGGAAGTTAATCACCCTAGCCTGTGTTATCCCTACAGGGGCATGTACCCGTGCGCATTTTTCGACTTTCTCCATTGATGCTCCAGGAATCACTTCTACTGCTTCATCTCCCAGAGATCCTTCGTCTCTCAGAGGTCCTGAAGAGCCAACCAGGATCAGTCAACAGATGGAGGCCTGCCCTAGCCCCCATGATCCCCAATGTAACCTAACACTGCTGTGGGTTTTCCTCATTTTGCTATCATTGGGCACAACTGCTAACTGTGTTTAGGGCATCCCTCTGGGTTATGCTGCAAAATATGAGCTGGGAGTAGGAGGAGCAGCAGACAGTTGTCCAAGCAAAATGCCCACAAGCATAGTAGCAACACACTGCAACACACATTCAGTCTGGCCTTGAAGTAAAGGGGAAAGAAGTCCTTTCTGTGGTGGTGACCAAAGGCAAGAACTTGCAATGCACCAGTGCTGATTTCTAGCCTGTGTCCTACAGCAGACACAGAGTATAATTCTCTGGTTGTAGGACTGAATACAGCATGATAGTTAAATATACTGTACAGAAAATCTTGTGTGGATTAAATGGTTGATCAACACAGTAGAGATTTACATACTTACTCTGTAATTCCATTAAAAAATCAGGAAAATTGTCTGAATCCCTTTCAAACAAGATGTCTGAATTCCTTTATCATCACAGATGTTCTGAGGCTGGTGACTAATGTGTTTTTATATAAAATTCTAAGATTATTGATGTGTGCAGACTACCTTTTAGCTCCCCTGCCTTTGAAGTTACTCTGAAGTTCAATTACTTATTGTTCCCAATCATTCATTTTTCTGTGCTTCAGGAGAATAAGAACCATAAAGGACCTTGGGTTTTCTTCTCCTCCATAATTGTGAAACTGATTTGTTCTTGAAGGCTAAGGTTAGAGGCAAGATTTTTCAAAACTAAAAACCTGAGCTCTCAAAATTAGCCATATATGAGCACTATCAGAATAGCCCTGGAGCTGTCAGTGAGATGACTCCAAAGTAAGAGATTTACAGATGCCTGTGCGGTCATAAATTTTCTTTTTGATAATTTGGCTGTAATATGGATTCCTTCCTCCTCTGTTGCTAAACATTATTTTCTAAACAGATAAATAGCATTCATAAGTTTACACCAAAGAATTCTTGCCTAGCATGACAACAATGTCAGGAAATCAAATCTTACGCATACAGTAACCCTCAGTTTAACAGACTAGTGGAGAAAATGTGTCAATTAGATCTGAATCTCTGTTAAATCCAGATGGAATTTTCCACAATGCATTTTACATATTTTATGCACGTGTAAAAGGGAATGGGAATTTACTATTGCATAACCTGGCTGATGGGTTTTTGATGCATCCAAAAGCTTTCAGATATTTTTAATGCAAACATTCCTCTGAATCCAGAAAGACAACAAATTTGTATTTGCTTTTTAAAAAACAAGGCAAAGGCAAAGGCAAAACAAAACAAATTTATTTAAAGAAAAAGTCCAGAGAAGGAAGGTGAGATCCATGAGGTTTTAGCTTATTTCAGACTGTTTCTTTCTATGGGGAGATCTGCAAACAAAGTGAGGGGGGGTTCCCCAAAAAATCCAAGATGGTAGGTGTGACTGTGCAGTTGAAGCCATGCAATGCGTATTAAAAGGGGTAGGAGTGGAGTTCCACTTGGTTAACTGTTTTGACCCACCCCCTTTCCTTATAGATCCACATCTTCCTAGATCCCTTTTAAAAATGTTTTCATATTGTAATCTTATACATATTGATGTGGGATTATGAGCCTTTTTCCACCTGGAGCTAACCACAGCACAAGTGCCAGTGTTAAAGTAGCACTTTCCTCCTTGTTAAGACTCCATCCAAAGATCACTCAAACAGCATAGTCCACAGGTTGGGGGGGGGGGGGTCAAAATCAGCAAGAGGGCAGATGGTTTCATGATGCAAGCCCTGCCTCTTTAAAACAAATGTACAGAAAAGGTGGGACTTGCATCACAATCCTCCATCCACCACCTTGTTGATTTTGACTTCCCCATGAGGAGCCGCTATACCTAATACGGGGTAAAATGTGTTAAGCTTTGTCACCACTACCTTGCAGTGAAGTCACAGCACTGGCAGTTATTGGGAACAGCTTTGTCAAGCTTATATAACTTTATAAGAAAATCCAGGAACACATCAGTAAGGATTTTAAGGAAGGGAAAGGATTATGCTGTTCTGATAGATACTTTGAAAAATAAAATCCTCTTTTGTTAGGAAAAATTAGAAGGGATAGGGTGAATTAAATTTTAAAATAAAAGAATAGCTAGAGCTAGAAGGCTTTATATCTTATTGATTTACTTATATGCAACTGTTTAAATGTTTTTGTATAAATGATGAATATGTTATTGTTAAAATGTATAAGATGTTGTTACAGATGAATCTGGAAGATGAACAAGCCAAGAAAGATGGAAGGTCCCACAAATACCTACAGCAGAAGAATGAATTATTTAATGGACTTGGTTTAAATGGCAAAATTAATAATATTAATAAGAGATAATATTGTTTTTTAAATTTGTCTCCTTATGGTGACCCTTCCTAGATTACATGCTTGTGGGGGGGGGAACGAAAGTGTTGATTGTGGGTTTTAACAATTAGGTGGTTTGTGTTGATAGAAATAATGTGAATTTAGATTAATTAGTGGTAAGAGATTAACTTTCTTCTAATTTGTATTTATACCTGTATGGGAGATAGTTGGAAGTCACTTTCCGTTCTATTCTGTCTTCACTATTTTAGTTTTTGTCTTTTTTCTTTTATCTCTATTTTCTATCTTTACTGTATTCTCTTTTTTGTTTTTAATTGTATTCTTAATATAATATAATAAAGTTGTTATATAAAAAAAAAAGAGAATCCAGGAACTAAAAATAAGTTACGTTTATTGAAAAAAGTCAAAAAACAGGACCCAAAGAATTTCAGCAACTGGAGTTAATTGCAAACTAGCTTTACTTATAAAGACACTGTTCAGTCTTCCTTGGTTTGGTTTTTCATCCTGCCCTACCTAATGCACTACTTGATCCCTTCTTTTGCTTAGGTCTGTTTTAATCTCTACTTTATTTTTATAATAATCAGGCTTGCTTTTATTTGGTTTCTCAGTAACTGTGTGAGAATTAACTCTCACAAGACTCTCTTGAGTTAGGATATTGATTGGCAACAGGGAGAACAAATTTCCTGCTGGTATAGTTTTCTGGAGACTCAGAAATTCATAGAGGAAATATGGGGAGGCTGGCAATGGCATGTGCATTGTGATGTCACGATGGCAAGTCGCCAAAGAACGTACTCGCGTCAGACACCAGGATGCAAGTAAGGTTGGGATTTGTGTCATAACATTACTGTGTGTGCGTGTCATCATTTTGACATGATCTTTTTGCTGCATGAGCCTGGCAACTTTCCAGAACATAGCAAAACCTGTCATTACCGCACATGTTCATTTACTATTGGTTCCCCAATTTTTGCACACAAAAGTCATTGTTTTTGGTAGGAACAAGATAATATGTGAAACTCTCATCAAAGCAGCTGTTTTATCTTATTTACTTAATAAAACATGTCATCTTAATCATAATTGCAACTCTAGGCAGAGCATGGGGAATAATGATTCCAAACCCAATGAGAAAAGGAAATAACAAATAAAGAGAGAAAATATATTGGCTACAACTTCATAGAACCCACACCACAAAATGAATGATAGAGTTAAAATGGTTGCAGTATTTTTAGGTTCAAAGACAAACATTACACAATGCATCTACTTCATTAGCTATATGTACACACTACCTTGTAAGGTGAAATACTACATTGTTGCACATATACATTCCCTAAATGCACTATTTGGAAGCTCCCTGTCAAGCCCACCAAATTAATGGTAGTTGTTTCCTTGCATGCGACTTGGTGACAATGGTGGAGGGCCTTCGTTTGTTATTATTTGTTATCATTTATAAATTATTAGGAATAAGAGTGCAGAGAAAAAAGACAAGTAATAACAAAAATGAAGTTAGCAAACATCCCCACTCAGGAAAACAATGTGACAGGTTAAAAAATCAGACAAAAGGTCCATCAGGGATCTGTTCACAAATCTGCTACTGAATAGCCAGGTTGTTCAAAAACCCTACAGGCTTGGGGCTGTACAGGCTTTGCGGGGAAGCTATTCCAGAGGTCAGGAGCGGCCACAGAGAGAGGTGGCATATTGATGAATGAAAAAGGTACTCTCATATTTAATATTAATCGTAGATTTTACAAACCATGTTTACACAACATGCAAAGCTGAATTGCACTATGACTTACTGTGTCAGTTGAACTGCAAATATAGTCGTTTGTGGTTAGCTAAGAAGCCTTTAACTGTAATAAGGCACCATGATTTGTTCCAGTTTAAGTAGCACTGCCCATGGCTAGCAAGTTTGTCAAACCTAGTCTTAGGATTATCATATATTTAAGCACCCATTAGTCTTCCTGGAAAATAATGTGAGGGGCAAGAGTGGCCACAAGCAGAACCACTTTCATAGCAACATTTCTACGGAATGGCTCTTATGGAGCTAGAGTTGAAGGGGTTTTTTCCCCTTCCCAATTCCATGCCAGTTTATCTGAAACAGAATACTGTAAAGTTTTTTTTTTCTTTTGCAATGCTGCAGCTCTGAAGAGCTTGTGGGTAGTTCATTCTCATAATACAGTAGTAGAATGGATAGTTCACTTTCATAATAGTAGAAATGTTTGCTTTTTCTTGCCTCCTAGCTCTTGAGTTTTGATCTTTCAAGGGGAAAAATGAGGTGTGGCTTTGCAGTTCCCTATAAGCAGCCATATTTTATTTATTTATTGCAGAAGACTAGACAGATGTATGTTACCAGAAGGACATTGAGGGAGGATTTGAAACAATTATTTCATGGTGGGTGGGAGGTGAATGATTTCACCCCCCTTTTTCTAGAACCCGTGGCAGCTTGTGGCTCTAAAGAGATTACTTGGCGTTCTTTACTCATTGTTCCCAGTCTTTTGAGACTGGCAGAAGTAAAAATAATTGTAGATCTTCTCCAAACTGCTCTATGATGGAGGAGGTAGAGATAGTGCTGCTAAGTTCCCATAGTCACAGAGTTGATCACTTGAGTATCTTAGCTAAGATAAAATATGTATATGCAGTAAGTTCATTTGCCATGATTGGAATGTGGCTGTGACCACACTGTGAGCCAACAAGATGCTAGGCAAGACATCAGAGGACACAAAGACAAAGTTGGGAATTGGTTCCTATTCTATAGACCTCAAGGACTACTTCATTTAATCACATTTTGATTGTTAACATTCCGCTTTGAAGTTACACCTTTTCTTCTTTCCTATCTATTGCATCTCTGTTATTGGTGGTTTCAAAGCCAGGACAGAACACCTGGTTTTGACTGTTTTGTAGTATGACTGCTTTCTGTATCAGGAAAGAATACTTGTTGCCTGCTAATTTAAAATCTGAGGGTAGACAATGCCCTCTTCTGTAACCAAGTATTCTTCAAGCTCGTTTTAATGAGCTTGCCCTCATGAGAGCAAACCGTCCTATGTGCCTTTTTGTCTCAACATGCTTCAAATGTTATGGGGGGTATGATTATAATATAATTTTTATTACTTTTTGTTTGCCTGATTTTTAATCATCTTTTTATCGCCAGACTGCAATAAACTTGCTCATTTTCCCTATAAAGGGTTGGACAGCATGCTTAGCTAATGAGTGGGAATTAAGCCCTGAGGATTTTCTCATAATTAATATGCACCACATTTTATGAGTCATAAAGTGCTCTAAATTTGGACTGATTCTGACAATTCTAATATGCAGGTAGCACATTTTAATCCTAGCCTGAAGTTGCAACAATTTTCTGCATACATTTATCTTGCAACACAGACATACAAACCAAGTACCTCACTGCCAGGCATAACACTAATCCCACAGCTCTTCGGAAAGCAGGTAGGAGGTTCTGAAGCAACCACTGCCCCAAGACGCACAACATGCTCACTACATTCCTGAAGCCAATTTTCCAGAAATCTTTTTCTGTTTCTTACCTGGCTTAAGAATCCAAATGTTGTTTAAAGTTCTAAGACTTTTCCTTTGAATTGACTTCCTTCTGGTACCTTCTGCGATGCTTCAGAGAAGATCTGCAAGTCTTCCTTTACTCTTGAGAATTTGTCCACGAGGTTGCCCATTAACTGGCCACATTACCAGCAAGACCAGCTTTTTTAAAAAAAATCAAACATTTGTTGTTGATGTAGTCCATTGAGTCAGCCCTGATTCCTGATGATTATAGGGACAAGTCTCTTCTTGGCAACATTTTTTCAGAACTGGTTTGCCAGTATCTTCTTCCTAGGCTGAGAGAAAGTGACTGGCCCAAAATCACCAGCTCACTTCATGTGTAGAATTTGGTTCCCCAGTTTCTAAACCAGTGTCTTTACCACTACTGTACACCAAATACTATTTTTCTATTGCCTGAGAGATAAAATCCAGTGGTCATGAGAACAAAAAAATTAGTAAGTATTTGAAACTGGAAAGAATGTCTTGAAATGTCAGAGATTCACTGAATGAGATATTTCAGCTCATTTGTTGTTCTGTAGAATTGTTACTTATGTAATTTTACTTTGCTTGCAAATTAAATGATAGTGAATTGTTTGGTTTTACTTCTGGCTTCTTGACCTCCATAATTAAGCAAAAATGATGCATTCCATCCAAACATGAGATAATGCCTCTCTTTATCTGTTGAGAAAATCAAAACGAGCATGGACAAAATCCGGTGATTTTATAACTGGCCATTATAACAGAGGGCAAGCCATTTAGCATGCTTCAGCTGTACTCAGAAGAACCAGATTATGGTTTCTTTATAAAACTGTGTTTATGAAAATGAGTATGGCATTGATGCAAAGTACACTTTCCTAAAACAAGAAGCCTGAATCCAATTTGCCAGTAATTCAGGAGCATGTAGCCTCACACATAACACTAGTGGGTCAATCAGAAAATCCCCACAGATGAATCAGCATAGGACTTTTGAGGCAGAAAGAGCTCAGATGAAAATTCATTGGACATGTCAGATTTATTTTGGAAATCAGTTTATGGATTTCCCAAATAAATCTATTTGGCTCTGCAGAATCCTGCAATTGCCATTGTGGGGGATTCCAAAATATTGCAGAACAAGGAAAATCTCCAGGTGGCTAACCCAGAGAATATGATTAGATACGTGGCAAGAGCTGCCAAAGTCATCCATTTTGTTGTAACTGAGCAGGGGAAATTCCCACCAATGGAAAGGTATTGCTTACTGAATATAAGACAACATAACTTCTCACCTATTATCTTTTCCTGTTTACACATATTCTTTTTCAGACTGTTATGGCTTTAGTGTTCAGTTCATATTTTTCAGTTATCAGCAGAACTCTTTATACTTGATTTGTCGAAACATTTGGCTTCAAAACATTAAGGACATGCAGAGTTTGCCCTAAGCCAATTAGTGTTCCCTGCAGTTGACCAAGAGGGACTGTAAAGTATCCTTCTATCCATGCTGTTTTGATGGGAAGTATTGCCAAAAAAAAAAAAAAAAGGAGCTGTTGATGCTGATGCTGTGTGATCACTTTGTTCAAAGCTGGTACAGAGCATGTGGAAGTATCCTTAATATGTCCCTTTTTACATTCATTTCAGACAAGAATTCCTTTCACAGACATGCATCTTTGGAAATTCTGTGTCAAATCCTCTTCCCAAAAGCCTCTCAACTACCGATTCTGCTCTGTTCTTATCCTCACTTTGTTTTGATCCTCATGTTGCTCTTAAGCTCCAGGCAATGTATCTTGCAATTATCTTACACTCTGATCCTCTTACTTTCTTTCATGTAATTACATGCTATTCTGGAATGCTACCCTGTAGGTTAGCCTTCGCCAACCCAGGGCTCTCTGGCTTTCTTGAGCTACAGTTCCAGCATCAATAGCCAGCTGGCTGTGGGTGGCATGAGCTGTCATTCACTAGATTTGTGGAGTGCCAGATAGGAAAAAGTTTATGAAAGAACTAAATGATCTCCTATAGCTGAGCATGATATTAATAATAACTACCTTTGTCCTGAAAGAGATTCGAAATAAAGGGTTTATTTTCCTATATATCACCAAATCCACTAAACTTTCTTCAAATATATGGTATGCAGAGAAATGTCTTCCTTCTGATCATGGGAAATGGAAGTAGGTCATCTATTTTTGTTTAGGAGTAGGAGGGCTTAACCAAACAAGGAGAACGAAACAAGAGAAAAATCAGGAGTCTGGTAGTATCTTTTCCAACTAACACATTTTATTAAAAGGCATAAGATTTTGTGAGCTATAGCTCATTTTATCAGTTGCATAAAGTGGAGAGACTGATGTAGGATTTAAACTGGGATGAGGAAGAGAGGAGGAAGGGAGGGGATGTCTGAAGTCAGAGTGGTTATGCCAATGCAGGCTGCATGTGAGACAGATTGCAAGTACATTACCAATTACCAATTGCAATCTGTTAAAAAATCATTGGGTTTGTTGCGACCTTCCTAGATAGCCTGAAAACTTTTTATATATGTGAATCCAGAGGGCATTGCTGGCAGATGTTGGCATATATCACATTAGAGGAAGAGTATGGGAAGTCCCCTCTAATCTTGTGTCTGAAGTTTTGGGGCCCTGTGATGGTGCAGTGGGTGTAAAAGTGAGGGCACAATAGATATCTGGGTTTGTTAAAGGAACAGATTCCGATGTTCGGATCACTGTTCTATTGTTCCCTGTGAAAATATGCTTCAGGTTGGGTGTGGTCTGTATGCAAGTATAGGCTTTCCACCAATGCTTGTGTAAGCACAGTGTCATTGTCAAGTATGTGCTGTAGCTTATTCATGAGTTTGAGTGGCTTCAGCTGTGAGCTATAGGTGATAATGACTGGAGTTCTGTTTTATGGTCTGTCTTTTAATAGGTCCTCTCTGGAAATTTATCTGGTTCTATTGATTTGCCTATTGATCTCAGTGGGTGGGTAGATCAGTCTCCTGAATGCCTGGTTAATTCCATCAGTTGAGCATCTCTATCAAGTAAGCCAGAACAACCGCAGCTGTAGCAGAAAGCCTGGCTTTAGGTGATAGATTTGGTGGTGTGTTCTGGATGGAAGCTGGAAGCATGTAGGTGATCTGAAGATTTCCTGTGTAACATGGAGTTCACATATCCATTGTGTAGTACTACTGTGACATCTGGGAAGCGGACTTATTCTACAGATAGGACAAGGCTAAGGGTGGAAGTTGTTGAGGTCATGATGAAGGGTGGAAGTTGTTGAGGTCATGATGAAATTTAAATAAATATTCCTTTCCATGAATCCAGATGATGAAAATGTCATAAGTGAATCTCAAGGAAAGGAAGGTTTTCAGGGAGTAAGAGTTGAAACAAGTGTTCTTTTATGTCTGTCATGAAGATGCTGGCATATTGTGGAGCTATGTGTGTGCCCACAACTGTAACACTAGTATGCAGGTGTAAATTATTGCCAAAGGTGATGCAGTTATGGGTGAGTAAAAATTCAATTGTAAAATACAATAACCAGCAAGATATGTCAGATGAATATATTGTGGAAACAGACAGACCAGCACTTTGGGGGCACAGCCGATTGAGAAAGCTACGAGTGGACTGGAGTTACATCAGTGCCTATGTGCTATACTTCCTACCATGGTAACCACCAAGAGTAAGCTGAGAAAGTTATTGGATGATGCCACACCAGTGTTCAAGGACGACATTTAGTGTAAAATAAGTACTAGAGCAGGGGTCGGGAACCTTTTTGTCTGAGAGAGCCATGAACGCCACATATTTTAAAATGTAATTCCGTGAGAGCCATACAATATGTTTAAAACTAAATACAAGTAAATGTGTGCATTTTATGTAAGACCAACACTTTTAAAGTACAATAAGTCTCTGAATTCTTTTTAATAACGTTGTTATGCTGTTGCTAACCAATGATGAATAAAGTACTTCTTACCATTAATGTGACTTCTGGTGCTGCATGGTTTTGCTGATGGCTTTGTAGTCTGGTTGATACGTGGTGAAGTTAAGCTTCATGCAGGCGTTGAGACTTCCATCCTTTAAACGTGATTGTAGGTTGGTCTTAATGTTCTTTAGATGTGAGAAAGACTGCTCACATGCATACGTAGAGCCAAACATTGTCAGTACAGCAATACTCACACGATGCAGTGTGTGGTATGTGACGGGAAGCGCGTTCCAAGTTTTGACAATCAGCTAGTCCGCAGGTTGAAGTTTTTTCATTTCTCCCCACTTGTGTTTGCTCGCCAACTCTGCTTGCTGTCGTGCAAGTCTTTCCAAATCTTCATTCAGTGACTTGAACTTATTCACCTACATGTCTGAGGCCTTCAGGTCAGCAGCTTGTAGCTCAAAATCACTGACGGAGACACCCGGGATGTAACTCAGGTTGGCGCTGTCCACTGCACACTCGTGTGGATGGGTGATGAACTTAAAAAGATGAGTGCACTCACGAAATTCTCCAAAGCGTGCTTTGAATGACTGCAGGAGATTAGATGTGAAGCCCGCTAGCTGCTGAAGATCAAGATGTTGAGCAGGGTCACTTGCTGTGCATGCATCTTTAAACTCTCCCAGTTTTTCAAAGTGTAGTAAATGACCTGTTTCAATGTCGGCGATGAAGACTTCTAGCTTGGTTGAAGGGATAAGACTGTATTTCCAACGCCTTGCATTTTTACATTGAGCTGGTTCAGATGTTCAGTCACGTCCACGAGATAGTAGAACTTCAGGAGCCATTCAGTGTTAGCTAACTCAGGATGCTCAACGTTTTTCATTTCAAGAAAAGTCCGGATTTCGCTCAGACAAGCAGCGAAACGGCTGAGCACCTTCCCTCTTGACAACCAACACACATTGCTGTGCAGAAGCAGACCAGGATAATTATTCCCAACTTCATCCAGCAGTGTTTTAAACTGGCGATCATTTAAAGCTCGGGCAACAATAAAGTTGACCACCTGAATGACCAGCGACATCACCTCACCAAGCTGCTCGCCACACATCTGAGCACAAAGCGCCTCCTGATGTAGGATGCAGTGAAAACTTAGGATGGGTCTCTTTTCATGTTCACGAAGAAGCGCTACGAATCCTCTGTTTTTCCCCACCATGCATGGAGCACCATCAGTACACACCGAAATAAGTTTATCCATCGGTAGATTTTGTTCTTTAGCGAACTCAGTGAAAGACTTGAATAAATCCTCCCCTCTTGTTGTCCCTTTCATAGGGAAAACAGCAAGACTTTCCTCACGTAGTGTGTCACCGACAGCATACCTTGCAATCACGCTGAACTGGGATAAATGGCTTACGTCTGTTGACTCATCCAAAGCGAGAGAAAAGAATGGTGCTGCATTTATGTCCTTCACTCGTGTTGCCTCAATTTGATTTGCCATCATGATGGTACGATCGTGAACAGTTCTTGCCGACAGAGGCATGTCTTTTATTCATTTGATTATCTTGTCTTTATCCGAAAAGTCGTCAAAAAGTTCATTGGCAACATCAAGCATGAATATTTTGGCATACTCCCCATCTGTGAATGGCTTTCCGTTTCTCACAATTGCTAAAGCGCCAGCAAAGCTAGCCGAATTCCAGTCACCTTGTTGGGTCCAAACACGGAGTTGCTGCTGACTAGCTTGCACTCTGCACAGTAGCTCTTGACATGCTTTCTTCCTGCTGTCCCCCGCAGGATATTTTGATGCAAATGTAGTATGGCGTGTGTCGAAGTGCCGCTTTATATTTGACCGTTTCATCGATGCAATTTTATCATTGCATATTAGACACACTGCAGAACCTGCTCTCTCCACAAAGGCGAATTCCTCTGTCCATTCCTGCTGAAAAGTATAATACTCCTCATCTTTTTTCTTTTAGGCATCTTCTTCAATAAAAGGGTTTCTGCAATTAGCTAGCTGACTGAGGTGAGGAGGATACCACCCCTGGTAGTGGTTCGTGGGGCAGGGCAGAGATAATGAAGGCAGGGTAGCCAATTGCGGGTGTAGCTGGTGGGATGGACCCTTACAGGACGTCAAGGAGGTTAGGCCCAAGCCGGGGGCTCGATTTTCGGCCACTGGTAGAAAGTGGCACCGTGCCTGAAATATGTCTCGTACCTCGTTGGGGCCACAAACAGGGGGCCAGCCCAAGATGAGGACTCACCCAACAGAGCAGGGGCAGCGGAAGCAGGATGCTAAGCGGTGCACCCGGATCGCATTCGCATGGGCCGCCGACGGGAGCTAGGCCGAAGCCGGGGCCTCGATTTGCGGCTGCCTGTGGAGGACGATGTGGCTCCAGGCCCGTTTGGCCGCGGATGCTGCAGGGCAAGGTAGGGTGAGTCCCAAGGATGCCGGATGCGATGCGGAGGAGGGCGTGGCCTAAGCTCGGTGGATAGAAGACGTGTTCTAAGCCTTACCCCGTTATTTTTTTATTAAAGATTTGGCAGCGAGCCAGATGCAGCCATCAAAAGAGCCACATCTGGCTTGCGAGCCATAGGTTCCCGACCCCTGTACTAGAGGAAAATGCCACAGTCCAGTTTCACAAAGCATGTCCAATTCCATATGCCATAGCAAAAATTAGAATCTGGATCTGGATCAAATAGGAGCTGAATTGTTTCAAAATAATTGACTGGAGCCCATGGGCTACAACTGCTGACTAGTAGCCAAAAGAACTGAACAGTCAAGGTCTGTGGTGATTTTAAAATCTATGTTCATCCACTGTTAGAAGCTGAGCAATACCCTTTGCCTAGAATTGAGGACAACATTTCAGCAGAACAGACCTAGCCGAACCTTACTAACAGATGGAAATGAAGGAAGATTCCAAGGTGTTCTCACCATAAATACATATAAGGGGCTATATCATTATAACAGACTGTTCTCGGAGTATCATCTGCATCAGTGTTTTGACAGGGAGCCACAGGCCAAGTGCTCCAAGGCTATTTATATGACATCACTGTCATTGGAGAAAATGATGAGGTGCTTCTGCAAGTTCTCAAGATAGCATTGCAGAGATAGGCGGACTTCAACCTTCGAGACTGATGCTACAAATGTGAGTTTTTTAAATCCAGTATTACATATTACAGCCATACCATTGTGAGAAGGAAATCAAACTATTCCTCCATGAAAGCAGGAAGCCAAACCTTCCCACTTGTCTCACCTTCCACAGCAATCAAGGTAAAATTTACAATTAGAACGGGCTCACCCAAAAGATTAAAATGTGGCAGGAAGAGTCAAGATTTCTTGAACCTAGCCAAAAGATCCCCCTAATCAAATAACAAAAGAACTGGCAGGAAGAGCTAACATTCTTTGAACTTATCCAAAACCTTAATCAAAAACAAAAGATCTCTTCCCCGAAGAGATCTGCATGCCAGTCAAGCAGTGCTAGACAGGCAAATACCTCAGTTCAACACCAATCAGGCAGCGCTAGAAAGGCAAACACAGAATGTCAGATTAGAGGAAACCAGCTCAGTGGGGTGCCTGACCTCAGACCTCTTGGAACTCCGGCTAATTACACTGTCTAAGAACTTCTAGAGGGTGGGCGCAAACAAAGGCAAGGTTTCCCTATATAAATGGCTCTTTGGGAATTCTTGCTCATGGCCACCTCCAAGACCCAATTCTGTGTGCTGTGCTCTCAGAAATAAACTTTCACCTCTGTTTCAATAAACTTTACCTCTATTTCAAGCAACTGCCTGTTCCCGGCTCAGAAATGAACTTGGTAAGATTTCGTTCCAACTCCATTAATACACAAGGCTTACACAAGAGTGCAAGAAAAAAACATTGCAAATACCCCAAGGCCACGAGATATGTCACAGCTATGATGCCTTTTAGGGTTGGCTAATTATTATAACAGATTCCTGCCAGATTTAGCCACTGTGCTCTACCCCTTAAATGTTTCACTACAAGCTGGACAGGCATGGCATGGGACAAGAGTGCAAACAAGCCTTCACAGAAGCAATGAAAATGGTGACGTCCGATATTATAACCTGCACCTACCGATCAAGTTGGCTTGTAAGACCTCACAATACGACATTGGGATGGTTATATCAGTCATAATGAAAGACGGCAGTGAGTGCCTGGTAGCTTTTGCATTGCACTCTCTCACAGCTGCAGAGAAAAAATACGGGAGGTGATGAATTTAGTTTGGGGGGTTAAATGTTTGAAAGACTCCCTGTATGGAAGACTCCCTGCATGACTGATCATCAGCTATTACTACCATCTTCAGCCCTCAAAAAGGGGTTCTGTTTACAACAGCTGCTTGAGCACAGCACTGGACTTTGCTCCTTGAAGGGCAAAATGGATTCAAAAGGCCATATAATCATGCATTATGGGCAGATTGTCTTGTTTACTTTCCAGATTAAACACTTATAAAAATAATCCACATCAGACAGGGATTCTTATGCCACATCTTCTCTCAGAGATCAAGAATAGCACCAACCCACTGGTTCAGATATGTGGATGACACTTGGGTTAAAATCAGAGCACAGGAGGTACAGGCTTTCACAGACCATATAAAGACCATAGATTCAAACATCAAGTTCACCAGGGAAGACACCAAGGACAACAGGCTGGCATTTCTAGACTGTGAGGTTCTAATTGGGACCGGTGGCAAGCTAGAAATAGGGATTTACAGGAAATCCATGCACATAGACCAATACCTGCAGTTTGGCTCCCACCATCCACTGCAGCACAACCTAGGAGTCATCAGGACACTACATCACAGGGTAGAAACTATCCCCACCTCCATAGATGCCAAAAAGAAAGAAAACAGACACCTGAGGACAGCTCTTAAGGCCTGTGGGTATCCAAGCTGGGCCTTTATTAAATCTACTTCCAGATCCAACAAAAAAACAGCAGACAGAGCTGAGACCCAGAGTCAATGGAAGAATCTTGTCATTCCTTACATGGCTGGTGTGTTGGATAAAATGGATATTTGGAAAACACCACATACCTGTGTTTCTCAAACCACTAACACACTGAGGCAGAGGCTTGTACACCCTAAAGATCGAACACCAAAACATAAGAAGAGCAATGTAGTATACGCAATCCAGTGCAGTGAGGAGTGTTCAGAGCTCTACATTGGAGAAACCAAACAGCCTTTACACAAGAGGATGGCCCAACACAGCAGGAGCAACAACACAGGACCAGAATCAGCAGTTTACCTTCATCTTCTAAAAGAAAAAGGACACTCATTTGAGGACAATAATGTTCACATTTTGGACAGAGAAGATAGGTGGTTTGAGAGAGGTGTTGGAAGAAAGGTTTATCTTACCAGGTCCGTTTCTGAGCCGGGAGTAAAGACACTGACGAATTGCATGAAGTTAGGAGGTTTATTCTTCACCCTAGAGCAGAAGCAACGACAGCATGCAGTTAGGTGGGTGGCTGCGCTGGGCCCCCTCCATATAGCACATTATATACCTTTCGTTACATTCAGACCCACGTTAAGATGTCATGACTTTTCTGATCCAATCAAAGCCAATTACCTTGATCCATACTCCTCCCCTTACCCAGGACCCCTTTCTCTGGTACTGATTAAGGTTCTTCCTTTCTGTATGTAAACTAATTTCTATCACCTTGAGTGTTAACAGCCATATGTAAACTATTCTTTATCACTCTGATTGTCCACCAGGCGCCGTCCTAATTTACATCCCTAAGAAACAAGGTCAGGACCGTTTATCTTTCTTTGTGAGGGGTCATCTGAGCAGGAAAAGACTATGAGGTCAAGACAGTTTATCTACTTTCATTATCTGCTTTCCAGTCAGGAAGAGACAAACCATAAGGGTAGTTAATGCATCCTTGAGATATTGAGGAGTGTTGAGGGTCACATCCTCAGGAATGCAACCTCTTGATAATCTAAAGTGAGGCCAATCACTGTGAGGTCAACCATACCAACAGGAAAGGGAATATTGGCATATTGCTGGGCCTGCTTTTACTTCATGTTATACAAGCAGGTAAAGGTAAATGTTTAAACAGCTAAATGTCTAAATATCTAAAAATGTCTAAATTTCCCAACCTTCTAACAATCCCCCGTGTGCATGGGAAAAATATTCCCATAGCACACTTAACTAACGATAGCATGACGATAGCATGATAGAAAGAAGTTGAGAGTATAAAATACGAGTTCTCAGATACAAAATAACAAGTAGTATAAACAGAAGGGCTGTTAGAAAAAACAAAATGCAAACCGGGTGCAAGGCAAGACGCAAGACATTGGAGAATGTGGGACTCCAGCCGGAGAAAACATCCCACCAATGATGAGTAGTCAGAATATCTATTTCTTGCATGACACGTACCAATTCAGCTCCTTCGTGATGTAGTTTCAATACAAGACCTTTATCAGAACGTTTCAGAGCTTGCAATTTCCGTTGCACAAAATCACTTTCCCAAGCGAGTTGAGCTAGGGAAGAAACATCAAAGCCAAGGGGCAATGAAAAATTCCAGTCAGGGGCCTCCCATCCTAGAGTCCTAGAAGAATAGTGGACTGCAGTATAATGTCCCTCAGAGGAGGCCACATATGAAACATTACAGCGGCACTGTCGCACAGGAGGATGAGACACCGTACCATCTTCCCAGCGAATAGCCTCGAGGGAGACCACACAAACACACCCTCTGCCATTATCGATGATGGGGGGGGCATCACTGGCCAATTGGGTCCAAACACAGGTTGCAGTGCTGAAATTATAGGCACAAGGTTCAAAAGGAGTGGTATATGCAGGACAAAGCCATTTATGAAAACCCCATTGGTCACATCGAGCCATCATGAAAAAGAGTTTGCAGTAGCTAGTTTGGAATTAAAGGTGGGGATCCATAGATGGTGATTGACAATGGAAGGGAGGGGAAGGAATTGAAATGCTTCTACTGGAGTACCTCTCACCATCGCGGTGAGGGTAAAATACAAGGAAGGGTAGGCCCTTCGAAAATGGTCAACTTTTACCCATTGCCAATTGACATCATCATCCAATATGATAGGCTTCCAAGCGTGGCTGTCGCCCTGCTGCCATTCTCTGATATCTGTGTCCATACGGAACAGATTTCCTAATTGAAGAATGGCACATCGGGTTGCCAGTGAAGAGTTAAGCAGGCCATTATGAAAAAGACGGAGGGCAGAAGCAGTGAAATTAAAATAAGCCATTGTGACTTGAATATCCTGGTGAAGAACGTCAGCACTCTGCAAAATCTGGCGTTCTGTGAGGTGGGACATAGTCTAAATATGCCTCCCCAAGGAGGCTATTTTATTCTCAAGGGATTCAATGTCTATAGAGTTGATTACCCCAGCGCCTGTGCCAATTCCCCCCATTATCGTGTCCAAAACTGAGCAAGTGGAACGACCACGAAACCAAGAAGTATACATAGATAAAGCCCATGGGAGGCAAACAGGTTCATGAATAGAGACATTGTAAGCAGAAACATCAATAGTGACATGATAGATACGGCGTAAAGGAGCTTCCATTATCTGGTGGGGGTGATCCCTCAGGAGTATAACAGTGGAGGGAGTTCCCAGCACCAGTGAGTGAGCACGGATAAAGTTAATATAGAAAAAACTATAATTGAAACCTATTAGGTAATCACCACACAATCGTCCCACCTCAGGAAAGTTCCATGAGGTGGCCTGTTTTTGGGTGCGAATAGTTCGCCAAGAGCCATCAGTCAATGTCTGAAAAGTGAGGTTCAGTGGGGTGGACCATAGTAGCTAGAAGCGAGGGTGGTCCCATGGAATAGAGAAATAGAGTTTAGAACCAATGAGCATCCAATCACCCATTCCATTAAGACTCATACAGTCACCCGTGGATCCAGGAAGCCATCGGTACTGTGACAGTACTCGTTGTTTACATAGCTGTAAAGAAGTATTTGCAGGGTTACGAATGCGCTGAGAGTTTGGAGAAGTCCAGGTAGTAGTAAAAGAAAAGGGGGATATGGAAATAGCCAGTAAATCCTGATTGAAGCCTCCAAGTATGAGAATCCACAGTACTACAAGCCCCATTCCTTCAAGCCCCAAGTGTCCGAATCTGGATCCCGAACGAGTTGGATGGGCGGCACTGATGGTGGAGGTGAAGGGCTGTGATCTCGAACCGCTGGTTTGACGTGAGTCCAATGGATCCAGGTGTTTCGTTCTGCAATCTGGACGGCTGTTTGCGTCGTCAGAAGGACCTGGTACGGACCATCCCACTTCGGTTGCAGTGCCGTCTTCCTGGAAAAGGAACGAATCCACACCCAATCGCCTGGTTCAAAGGGATGAAGGGTTTCCTCCAATGGTAGAGTCTGGAGAAGGGCACTCTGTGTCCACAAAGACCGGAGAAACCTACACATAGAAACAAGATAAGAGAACAACGTAGAGTCCTCCCTCTCTAGATGGAGAGAGCGGGATCCAAACCCTTTGAGACATCTGGTGGTCTGCCAAAAAGCAATTCAAAGGAAGACAATCCCACATCCTTGCGAGGTCGCATTCGCAAATCAAACAAAGCAATAGGCAATACCTGGGGCCACTTTCTGTGTTCTGTGTGATGCCTAAAGCTTGCAAGATGTGGGTGATCACGTGTGCTACAAAATGCTGGCCACGATCCATATCCAAGATGGAGGGGATCCCATATCGAGGTACCACATCTCTCAAGAGATGTCTTGCGGTTTCGAGTGCAGTCGCATGCTGGCAAGGGAAGGCTTCAACCCAGTGTTTAAGCTGATCTCTGCAAACAAGAACATATTCAAAACCATTCACTTTTGGTAACTGGATGTAGTCCAGCTGTAAATTCTCAAAGGGTCTCTGAGCCCAGGGTCTGCCCCCCTTGTGTATCATTTGTCTGGAAGAGGCATTGTTGGCTTGACACGTGAGACATGCCCGTGCTACTTTTTCGGCTTCCGTGTAGACCCCTGGGGCGTACCATACCCTTCTGACAGTGTCCACAATGGCCTGAGTTCCGCAATGGCCCTTCCGCAGTGGACTTGTTGGCAAAGGAGGCGTAGTAGTTGTCTGGGGGCTAAGGGTCTGCCATCTGGCACCCTCCAAAATCCATCAGAAAAAGTTGCTTCATACTTTGCCTGCCACTGTTCCACTTCCCCCCTCTCAACAAAATCATCATATGGAATAGATGATTGAAGGTGAAACTCCGCCGCTGCAACGGAGAGGGAAAGAGGCTGCAGGGCGGCCCATTTAGCTGCAGCATCTGTGAAAGCATTTCCTTTGGTGACCAGGAAGTCGTCTCGTTGATGTGCTGGGCAGTGTACCACAGCGAGGGCTTCAGGGAGCATAACAGCTTCCAGGAGCGAAGCCACCAATGCAGCATGAGCAGTGGGAGAGCCAGAAGAAGTAAGGAAGCCCCGCTGTTTCCACAGAGTTCCTGTGGCATGACATACTCCAAATGCATATCTTGAATCTGTGTAAATGGTGACACGAAGGGAACAGGCAGTCCGGCAAGCCTCAATAAGGGCAATAAGTTCTGCAGCCTGGGCACTATGGGAGGGAGAAAGTGGAGAGGCCCAGATAATGTCATACAACGAAACCACTGCCGCTCCAGAGACACGGACGCCCTCGTGGAGGAAGGAGGAACCGTCGGTGAAATATTCACAGTCAGGATTCGGGAGGGGCTGGTCAGTGAGGTCAGACCGGGGTTTTTCAGCATCCTGGATGACCTGAAGACAGTCGTGGAGGGGTGGAGAAGCATCAGATTCAGGTAACAGTGTAGCAGGGTTCAACGCAGAGCACCTTTCAAAAGAAATATGGTTAGAAGTAAAAAGTTCGGCCTCATATTGAGCAAGGTGCTGATGAGTGAAAGCCTGCGTTTGAGACTTCAAGAGGATTGCAGCGACCTCATGTGGTACCTTTAAAATGAGAGGGTGACCCAGAACCAAGTCACATGAGCGCTTTACCAATTCAACAGCCGCAGCCACAGCGCGAAGACAGGGAACCGCCCCGCGGGCAACAGGATCCAGCTGGACTGAATAGTAGGCGACCGGACAGTGTGCCGGGCCCAAGAGTTGAGAGAGTACACCAGAGGCAATTCCACAGTTTTCGTGGACAAAAAGAAAGTAAGTTTTAGAATAGTTCGGGAGACCCAGGGCCGGCGCAGAGGAAAGGGTCCGCTTAATTTTGATCAGTAAAGTGTCCAGGTCGGGAGTCCAAACAACGGATGTGGGGGCGTCCTTCACAGTGAGGAGGATCAATGGACGGGTCAGTTCCCCAAAGGAAGGGATCCAGGGGCGGCAAAATCCCAGCACCCCAAGGAGAGCACGTACCTGGCGTTTAGTCGTGGGCTGTTTCATACTCAAAATAGCTTGGAGACGCTCAGTGGCCAACCTGCGAGACCCAGGGGCAATAAGATAGCCCAAATATTTCACCTCTGATTGTAAATATTGAAGTTTGGTTGGCGATGCTTTATGGCCAGGGTCTGCCAGTGATGCAAGGAGGGCATAAGTATCCATACGGCAAGACTTCACCGTGTCCGATGCCACCAGTAAGTCATCAACATATTGGATAAGAACGGACCGGCAGGGTAAAACAATGGATGCCAAATCAGCTTTCAAAATTTGCGAAAACAGGGTAGGGGATTCCGTATATCCCTGGGGTAGCCGAGTCCAGGTATACTGAATAGAGTTCCAGGTGAAAGCAAAAAGGTATTGCGAATCTGGGTGCACTGGAATGGAAAAGAAAGCAGCACACAAATCAATGACAGTAAAACACGTGGCTGTGGCAGGAATCATAGTTATAATGGTAGCGGGGTTCGGGACGACTGGTGCCCGTGGAATAACGTAAGAATTGACAGCACGGAGGTCATGAACAAAGCGGTAAACAGGGTTCCCTGCAGAGTCCAGTTTAGGTCCCATCGAACAGGAAAGATGGGAGTATTACATGGGGAAGTGCAAGGACGCAAAACCCCTTGTCTAAGATAGCTAGTAATAAGTAGTTGTATGGGTCCAATAGCTTCAGTTGGAATACTATATTGGGGCAGACACGGTGGTGGTCCAGATTTAGTCTAAATGACAACAGGTGCTGCACTCTTCAGGAAGCCAACGTCTGAAGATTCCCAGCCCCATAATGAATCCGGGAGGGTGCGCAAATCCGGAGGGACCATATGGGGGTCCGAGTCAGCTGAGAAAAGGGAGAAAAGGCAATGCATGTATGTCAAGGGAACGTCCAAAATCAACCCATTAGGAGTGCATTTAACAGTGGCTCCAAGCTTACAGAGTAAATCGCGACCAAAAAGGGAAACAGGAGATTCAGAACAAATGGTAAAAGCATGTTCAATAGTAAGGGGACCCACTTCAACCTTTAGGGGATCGGTGACATTTACAGGGATAATCCTGCCCCCAACCCCAATAATGTGATCAGAGGCACCCCCAAAAACAGAAGAGGAAGAAGGAGGGTGGGTTAGTAGGGATGCTGTGGCCCCGGTATCAACCAAGCAGTGATACTGTTGGCCATCCACAGTCAGAGACAGAAAGGGTTCCCCCCCAGGTCCGGAGCGAAGAGGTAAGGCGAGTGCACTCAAGGGCTTTGGTTCTTGGGCGTCCCCAAGATCCCGTCATTGCGTAGAAAATCCGGGCTGCGCCGGAGGATCTGTGGAAGGAAGAACAGGATATGAGCGAGGCCGGGAAAGAAGGGGAGGAGGTGGAGCCGGAGTGTGGGAATGAGGAAGCGGTATGGGGTGTTGCTGTGGAAGAAAGGGGTTCCCGCTTCTCCCCCGCCGTTCCTCCATTTGCCTGGCATCCGCCTGGCGGGTCCTGCATTCACGGGAGAAATGCCCCTCTCTCTGGCAATAATAGCAGAGGGGGCGGTTCTGTGGAATCCCAGGCCTGGGTCTCACGTGTTGTGGTCGGTTGCGACGATCCGTTTGGAAAGCAGCAAACATTTTTAGGTCTTCTCGGCGGTCAGCACGGCGCCGTTTATCTTTTCCTCAATTTCTGCCTTACGTTTTGCTTCCTTCTCCTCCTCCTCTTTTTGCTTACGGTGATCAAAAACAAAACTGGCAATGCGATGGAGCTCAGCAACTTCCAAACTTTGCCAGTTGGAGACAATGGTTTGGAAATGGTTTTTAATATCAGCAGCCGCTTGCTCAACAAAGGCAGAACAGAGAAGCCTATTGTCTTTGTCATTTTCAATATCCAAATGGGCGTGAGTGACCCCCGCCTCAGATAAACGGACCCAGAAAGCGTCTGGGGTTTCATCAGGTCTCTGAATTGTGTTATTGAATTCAGACCATTTCAAAGGCTTCTTTCCCATTTCCCAAAGGGCTTCAATGAGATTTTCCTTAGCCCTGTTATACTCAGTCCAATGGTCAGTATTGTTATAGTCCCATGTAGGCTCATAAATTGGCCAAGGGACCCGGGGGGGGGGTGCCGCTTCCCCGGGGACTGGTAGAACAAAGCGACGGCCAATTTCTTCACATTTTTCAAATAATTTCAATACCTCATCCCTGGTTAACAACATATTGAGGAGCTCCATCATATCTGCCCATGAAGGGTTGTGGCTTCGAATGACTGCCTCTAAACGTCTTATGACAGCCAATGGGTCCTTTCGAAAGGAAGGGGTGTTGGAGCGCCATACTGCCAAGTCCGTTGGTGAAAAAGGAGTGTGATATCTTAGAAACGCTACCCTCCCAGCTGTAGCTGGTTGCCCATCTGTAGGAGGTGTGGGAGGTAAAGGTACTGAATTTAATAACAGAGGTGCCATTAGTTTGCCGGAGGACAAAGTGCCTTCCTGCCCTTGTTCCAAACAAGTGGAGTCTGGAGCGCTGGCAATAGGGGATAAATCGGCAAGTTCATTCCAGCAGTGCCAATAAGACAATTGCTCGGGACGATTTCTTTTTAATTGGAGTTCAAGAAGTTTCAGTTTCTCACAATGGGATGTACCCATGGGAGGCCAAATTGCATTACCGCTTGTGTCTAGATATTAAGTCCATTCCATACATAGCTCACGTGCACGTCTTTTCCTCATCCCTGGCTGGGTGGGCAAAATCCCCTTATCCCAAGCCTGTAACAACCTTCCCAAGGGGGAAGATGGGGGTACTGTCGACTTAGTATTCCCCATACCCTCTCGTGTCCCTAAGCTGGCACCGGTGCCGTTGGATTTGGGGTGTGTCCAAACACCCAGAGACTCCCTATTAGAGTACTGACCCTCTGCGCGCTTCCAAACTCCTGATCACTTATCAACCTTAAAATTTTCTAGCAATTTTTTTGCAATTTCCAGCACACAAGCGGTAATCGCCCAGTTATAATATCAGCCACTCATTCAAACACAACCGTAGCCTCAGCTACTTATGCAAGCACAACCTGCCCGGGCACGGGTATCACCCTGGTCCCACTTGCTATCCGGGTTGCTCTGTTCATCACCCAACAAGAGCTAGCAGAGGCCTGGGGGCGCCTTGAACCAGTTTGACACACAGCCTTGGTCTGCAGTCGGGTTTTATAAAAGGGATCAAACACTCATTCCCAAGTTCGGTTTATGGTCACTCACTCACACACTCACTGCCTGTTGAGGCACGTGGATCTTGTCAGCCCCCCTTGCTTTCTACCTGGGTTTTCCAGATAGGTGCGGCTGGAGCAGACAGACACCCAGCCCTGGTCAACAGCGGGGAAATAATTGGGGATTCACACATATATCACTTACAACCGAACACTGGGGCACAACAAATTACACACAAATGCTGGGCTTATAAGAAAAAAAAGAAAATTTTGGGTATTCGCCCACTGTGACGTTGTCCTAAGTTCGTGCAATCAGTTGGCACAAAACCAAAGTTCCCTTTACTACCTTCAGGGCAATCCCGCAGGAAAACCACGAACCCTCCGGGCAAATGGCCCAGTGCCGGCAGGGTGTGTTATCCTCCCGGGACCCAGCCCATCAGGTTAGCCCAGTCCCATCTGGGTCGCCAAATGTTGGAAGAAAGGTTTATCTTACCAGGTCCGTTTCTGAGCCGGGAGTAAAGACACGGACGAATTGCATGAAGTTAGGAGGTTTATTCTTCACCCAAGAGCAGAAGCAACGACAGCATGCAGTTAGGTGGGCGGACATGCTGGACCCCTTCCATACACCACATTATATACCTTTCGTTACATTCAGACCCATGTTAAGATGTCATGACTTTTCTGATCCAATCAAAGCCAATTACCTTGATCCATACTCCTCCCCTTACCCAGGACCCCTTTCTCTGGTACTGATTAAGGTTCTTCCTTTCTGTATGTAAACTAATTTCTATCACCTTGAGTGTTAACAGCCATATGTAAACTATTCTTTATCACTCTGATTGTCCATCAGGTGCTGTCCTGATTTACATCCCTAAGAAACAAGGTCAGGACCGTATATCTTTCTTTGTGAGGGGTCATCTGAGCAGGAAAAGACTATGAGGTCAAGACAGTTTATCTACTTTCATTATCTGCTTTCCAGTCAGGAAGAGACAAACCATAAGGGTAGTTAATGCATCCTTGAGATATTGAGGAGTGTTGAGGGTCACATCCTCAAGAATGCAACCTTTTGATAATCTAAAGTGAGGCCAATCACTGTGAGGTCAACCATACCAACAGGAAAGGGAATATTGGCATATTGCTGGGCCTGCTTTTACTTCATGTTATACAAGCAGGTAAAGGTAAATGTTTAAACAGCTTAATGTCTAAATATCTAATAATGTCTAAATTTCCCAACCTTCTAACAGAGGAATGAAGGAATCCATTTATGCCAAAGTGGAAAATCCTTCCCTCAATAGAGGTGGAGGCCTCAGACACAACTTGTCTCCCATTTTTCATGCTGCTCTTTCATCAGTCCCCAGGAAGATTAAGACCACTTCACAAGTTCACCAGGGAGGCAGCACTTAACGACCCACTTGGGGATGAGTGAGGGATCAGGAGTAGACATCCACATCCCAAAGACTCTACTAATCACATCTCCTATTGTCCCTTTAATGAGCCCATCATGTTAGGGAAAAATGCAGCCACCCTGGAAGACATTTATGGGGTCCCCCCTAACCAACTTTCTAGACTGAAGAAGCTGCTTGGACAAGCAGCAAAACGTATCTAACCAAAAGAAAAGAAGTCCAGTTGCCATGACTCAACCTCCAGATGGGGAAGGAAGCAGTTTATGGAGTTTTATCAGCACTCTTATGAATGTACACTTGGCAGCAGTTGTATTATGTAGGAATTGAGAAACATCACAGCACCCAAGCTGAGACTTAAAGTGTTGCAGGAGCTATGTGTTGGACAACTCAGCAAAGATAAAGTCACTAGGTTTTGGGTGGTGGCTAGGAATAGACCAAAAAATTGGACATCTTATAATGAGTTGCTATAAAAACGGCAACATGACTTTAAAGTGGGGTTGCCCCCCTTAGCCAATAACATTCAATGGCAGCCATAAAGTCTGTAAAATCTGCAACACGTATCCTCCCATTACACTGGAAGTGAAGACAGGTGATCAGTAATGGGTGGGATCAGAGTAACACTTATTGGCTATTCCAGGCAATGCTCCTCTCCTCCAGTCCCTGGATAGCCTTGTCTGCTGCACTTCTGCTGTTTTTACCTAAAGAACTGGAGACAGCAACACTGTGCTTGTGATCTATCAGAATTACCCAATAGCTGATTGATGGCTCAATTAACCGTTCTCTAACTGCTTTAAGACATATCCTTCCTGATTTAGCAAAGGCTGAAACAACAGAACAATGGTGTAGTGTAGCAAGGGGAATGTTGTAACAGTGACCTAAAGCTGTACCAAATCTGGTGATGTGCTCTTACAGGGAAATAAGCAATCACATTGGCTTCTTTGGTGTTATAAGATGTAATTTTTTATGATGATACTATGACTACTTTATATTGAATTTATGTTGACAATTTTAAAAAATTATTTGATACATTTGATAATTTTGATAATCTTTGAATTATTGCACAGTTGATGCATCTTAGAAGCATTCATAATCCATCAATCAATTTTTTTAAAAGCTGCTCCTGACCTAGGGTAGGCTGACAGCATTCCTTTTCCTTTGATTTAAGAGCAGAGATGTTTCCAAGATTACAAAACACCTAAGCACCTGGGGGTGAGGGGCAGTTAAGCTGGCTGCTGCTTCTCCCTTCTTGACACAGCTGAACAAAGACAGCAAATTTCTGAGCAAATTGGAAACCTAGGAGGACACCATCCCTGAAGGGTGCAAAGAAATCCAGCTGAGCCCAACAGACAAAAGGATGAGCAAAATATATAGTGTTACATCCACTCCCAGGTTTGTCTTATGGTCACTCACTCACACACTTACAGCCTGTTGAGGCATGTGGATTTTGTAATATTTTCCAGATAGGTGTGGCTAGAGCAGACAAGACACACAGCCCTGGGTAACAGCCAGGAAATAATTAGGGACACATACAAATCACTTCCAATCAAACACTGAGGCGCAACAAGTTCTTTGGAATACACAGAGACCCAGTGAATTTAAAGTAGCAGCAAAACTTTACTGGTTACAGTGTACATTTGCTCTTTCTTTCTCTCTCTCTCTCACACACACTCATCCGCACTTATCCACATCCTTCTCAACTAGTCTGCCAGGCATTAGCTAGAGGGATGGAAGCTGCCAAGTCTGGATCCAAAGATGATTCAAGGAGTGGGTGGGCTTCAGGACCCCTTTTATCCCCAAAGGTTCTTGCTTTGTTGATTAGGTAGGATTGGGTTCCCCCCCACCCCCCAAAAAACCCCTCTGATTAAGGTGACATATTTTCCTTTGTTTCCTTAACAACTTGTTTCCTTCTTATCTACCTCTGTTTTAGATAAGGGATCTTTTAGACAAGATTCCTGGCTTTTTGTCCTCTCTGCTTAAGTGCCTGCTTCATCTTTAGTTATGGCAGCTTCAGCCTAGTCTCACAATAGCACAGTTGTGATGTGCTATGCAGTTAAGTGGTAGGGTCATTAAAAAAAAAAAAAGAAAGAAAGAATGCTGAATATGTAGAAGTTCACCAAACAGCTATTGGGCAGGCTGTGGGTAGCTGCTGCGTTCAGCAGTGGCTTTTCTTCTTCCTCCCAGAAGGAAGGAAATCATGGCAGCAGATGAGAGAATCTCAGACCATAGGCATCTGTTCCTAATCATGATGATGCCATGATGACTTTGTGCTGCATGCTCTGCCCTTTCATTCTTACATCACAACAATGCACACAATTTTGTAAGGGTGGGATTTTCACTGTGATGTCACAATACATAATTTTATCACTTGCTACTTCTTGTTCTGCTCCTGTAGACAACACAGCTTGGGACTTGAGATGTTCCTCCACCAGCCTGAAGTAGCCAGCAGCAGCTGGGCTATTCCCAGAATTGTCAGATTTTACCCATCTTGAAGCTGCCACCGGTTGCCGCCAAATTAAGGGAGAAAATTCTATTGTAAATCAGAACAGCTAAGGATGACTTAAGTCTCTCACTTCCATGGGTTGAGGATGAGATAAAAGCAATGACAGATAGACATGGCAGAAGAAAGAGGTTGCCAGGGTGTGCTCATACTATGGTTAGACAAAACTCTTAGTCCCAAAGCATGCTGGTGTATTATACCAGAGTTATCAATGACTAAGTAATAAAAGTACAGTGGTACCTCGGTTCATGAACTTAATTTGTTCCGCGACTCTGGTCGCGACCCAAATTGGTCACGAACCGAATCAAATTTTCCCATAAGGTTCAATCTAAATACGGTTAATCCGTTCTGACCCCTACGAATTTGGTCGCCAACCGATTTTGGTCGCGTCCCGAATCAAATTTTCCCATAAGGTTCAATGTAATTACGGTTAATCCGTTCTGAACCATATGTACTTTTTTTTAAACCACAAAAATATGAAACAAAATACGGTACAGTGCAGCATGAAGAGAGAGAACGCTAACCTTGCTTGAGGTGATTTCTGGCGTGGAGGACAGGAAGGCGGGTGGGGAGGCGGTTATTGCTTGGAGGGAGAGTCCTCCTCCCTACAGGAAGCCACAACCACGTGTCCCGGCAGAGAAAATGGCCGCGGATCCTGTTCGTCACCCGATGCGGAGTTTGCGGACGGAAGCAAAATTTTGCGAACGGTGCTATTCGTGACCCGTATTGGTCATGAACAGAAGCATTCGTGACCCGAGGTACCACTGTACTGAGGTTGAATAACTATATTGGGCACACAGAAAAGAACATCCAACTCTTTGGGCTTGGCTCTGCTAATTTTTTTTTTTTAGATTTTTTTTATCCCACCTGTATTATTTTTATAAATAACTCAAGGCGGCAAACATACCTAATACTCTTTCCTCTTCCTATTTTCCCCACAACAACAACCCTGTGGGGTGAGTTGGGCTGAGAGAGAGTGACTGGCCCAAAGTCATCAAGCCAGCTTTCATGCCTAAAGTGGGACTAGAACTCACCATCTCCTGGTTTCAAGCCTGATGCTTTAACGACTAGACCACACTGGCTCTCAATTTTTATGTTCAGTGGTTTTTAGAAGAAAATAACAAGAGGATTTTGCATAGAGCTATCAGATCTTGGCTGCAAAAATCTCCAGATATTCATATCTCGTGGCTGCCATCTAGTGGTTATCAGGATTTTTGTAGTCCAGATCTGATGGTTTTACCTTTGCTTCACTATTTTCTACTGAACTTTTGTGCATGAGCTTTTGAACAGGCAGGCTAAACTGCTAAAGTTGCTATCACTAAGTAAGTAAATCTATGTTATACAAACTTTATTATGGCTCTTCTTATCTAATTATTCAGAAAGCTAATAATTATTGCCAGAAGTGTGTGTGTTTGTTTTTGTGCCTTTGAGTCAATCTTGACTCCTGGTGACTGCCTGGAAAAGTCCCTGCAGTTTTCTTGGTGAGATTTTTGGAAGAGGTTTGCCCTTGCCTTCTTCCTAGGGCTGAGAGAAAGTGGCTGGCTCAAACTCATCCAGCTGGCAGGACTAGAACTCACATTCTCCCAGTTTTTAATCTGGTGCCTTTAACCACTTCACCAAACTAGCTATCCTGCATGCCAGAAGATTAAAAGCACAGTGGTACCTCTGTTCATGAACGCTTCTGTTAAAGCAGTGATTCTCAACCTTTTTGAAGCTGTCGCTCCCCTAAGGAGCGGAAAATTTTTCAACGCCATCCTTTGTGAAAATCCTGTAATTTAGGGTATTGGGGGGGGGGGGGGAGTTACTGAATTATAAAAGGCAAAAATTTTAAGTAATTTTTTTCAGTAGACTTACACACCAAATTTGTTCGATTTAACTCGATACTTTTGCCCTGGAAGATAATTGCCTTCCTTTTATTAAAATTAAAATGACTAATGCAAAAAATGCTTAAATGCTCTTTTATGTAAGTGCTTTATTTCAAAATGCTGTAAATACGTTTATTTTTTTGATGCTCGTTTTTAATTTTTTTTTAATTTTTTTTTATTTTTTTTATTTTTTTTGCAAATGCTTTTTTAATGTTAAAAATTCTTTATTCTTAATTAGATAATTAAAAAAAACAGCAAAAAATACGCTAAAAGAGTAATATCAATGAAACATGCTTGATTATGTCAGTGGGACGGTTGTGCTTGATGGTTCGGAGCCATTTTCTGAACGTTCGGTTCAATATTGTTAGAGAGATGAAGGCGCAAGTCCCCTCTTTCCACAATTTGGAGTCGACTTCTCTTTTTTGTAATTAGATCAGTCACAGCACTGAATCCTCGCTCGACAAGGTAGGAGGAAGGGAAGGCAATTAAAAATTTTTTGATGATAGTCCACAGTCCTGGGTAGAGGCGATTGATGTTACTTTGAAGTCAAAATTCTGTGAGACGATCACCATTCTGGAAGCTGGCTTTCAAAGTTTCATTAGTTGAAAGTTCGGCCAATTCCTCCTGAATCTGAACCTCTGCTGTCTCAATATTCATAAAAGGGTTCATGACCCATTGAGGGACTTCCAAGGACAAAATATCCTCAAAACACTCAGAAAAGTCCTTGTGCAAAGACTCAAGGTGTTGACAGTAAACCTGTGTTTCATCGAAGGGGATTTCACTGCTCTTATGCAGATCCGACAAGATTGGAAACTGGCTGAACTCGTTGTGTCCAAAATTCTGCTTCCACAAAGTGAGTTTTTTTAGGAAGGCAGAAATAACAGATTTTGTTGTGATCAAATTGAGCTCTTCGCCTTGAAGCTGCAAATTAATTCCATTGAATTTTGCGAATAAATTGGCCATGTAAGCAACATCAATCTTAAATTGTAGCAATCTGTCTCTCAGAGCTACATCTTTCTCTTTGAGGAACTCAAGTACAGAGTCGAAAAGATTCCAGAACCTATTGAGGCAGGTGCCTTTGGAAAGCCAGCGAACCTCGGTGTGTACTGTAGAAGCAAGCGATTGAATTCTTCATCGTTGTCCTTACATAGCTGCCCGAATAATCGATCATTGAGAGCATTACTACGAATTTTGTTCACAGCAGAGATGACATATTGTAATGACTGATGCAAACGGTCGCTGAGGTTTTTTGCAACTAAATGCTGTCTATGAATCACGCAGTGAACAGCTAAAATACCTGGTACCTCTTTCTTCAAAAGGGCAATGAACCCACGATGATGACCCACCATTGCAGGAACTCCATCGGTGGCAACAGACATAATGTTCGCAAGAGGAATATTTTTCTCTTTAAAATAATCTTTGACAGTATTAAAAATAGATTCACCTTTAGCATCTGCAATCAAGCTTCTTCCAAAAAGCATCTCTAGAATAATTTTTCCTTCCTTCACAAACCGGACGTACGCTAACAGTAAAGCCTCATTAGTACTTGGCAAGGTTGATTCACCAACCTGAAGAGAAAATTCAGTGGGTATCAAAAGTTTGCATAAGGAAGCTTCAGCATCTTCAGCCATCTCACCAATTCGTCGTCGCACTGTATAATTGCTTAATGGGACATTTTTTATAACATTGGATGCGGCTGGATGGTGTAAAACCGTTTCTAAAACTTCCTTGGCAGCCGGCAGTATCAACTCTTCGCCGATGATATGAGCTTTCCCCGATTTAGCAATTAATTTTGATATATTATAAGAGGCTATCAAACCATCGTCGCATTTTTTTGATGAGGTTGCTAGTAAGCCTGAGACAGACGGTGCCTTCAGAAACTTGTCCCTGATGTTCGTGAAAAACGACAAATCTTTATTTTGTTTGTCAGGATGAATTTTTTGCAGATGCTCCTGCAAACGAGACGGTTTCATTGCCTCATTAGACAACACTTTGTTACAAAGTAAACACATGGGTATTTGCGAGTTCAACAGCGAAGGAACAAATCCGAACTTCAAGTACGTGGAACTGTATTGACGACACTTCTTTTTATTAACCGACATTCTTGGCGGCTGCAAAATATGATGAGGGAAAGATAACTATTTCTCAAAATTAATAATTCATGACCACGATAAAGAACTAATAAGCGCACTTACCTAGCCGACTGGCCAAATAAACAATGAAAGTAAATCAAAACTGAGGGGAAAAAACAGAAATGAAGCGAACGAAAAGCAACTCAAGAAACACGGGTCAAATCAAACTTTCATATTGAAAAGACGCTCAACGCATGCACTGCGATTAATCACGCGGGAAAACCGCTGACGCACGCGCTGCGATTAATCGCGCGGGAAAACAGCTGACGCATGCGCTGTGCTGGTTGGGATCGGAGAAGAATCGTAGTGTCGAGTTCTTCAAGGTCAGCCTACCTAGAATACAAATTCGTCTCACCATTCTTAGAAGTGCGTGAGGGCAGCCGTCACGTAAGTTCGTTTTATTGCTGGTACAAATGGTATAAACCGGATAATCGATTTAATAAGTTGTTTTGGGAGTTTTAAAATTAAGTTTGAATGCCAAAATATGCTCATCGCCCCTCTACCGCCCAAAACATGCCCATCGCCCCCCTACCGCCCAAAACAAGTTCACCGCCCCTCAGCATCTTCCCACTGCCCCCTGGGGGGTGGTACCGCCCCCGTTGAGAACCAATGTGTTAAAGGAACAGATTCTGATGTTCGGATCACTGTTCTATTGTTCCCTGTGAAAATATGCTTCAGGTTGGGTGTGGTCTGTATGCAAGTATAGGCTTTCCACCAATGCTTGTGTAAGCACAGTGTCATTGTCAAGTATGTGCTGTAGCTTATTCATGAGTTTGAGTGGCTTCAGCTGTGAGCTATAGGTGATAATGACTGGAGTTCTGTTTTATGGTCTGTCTTTTAATAGGTCCTCTCTGGAAATTTATCTGGTTCTATTGATTTGCCTATTGATCTCAGTGGGTGGGTAGATCAGTCTCCTGAATGCCTGGTTAATTCCATCAGTTGAGCATCTCTATCAAGTAAGCCAGAACAACCGCAGCTGTAGCAGAAAGCCTGGCTTTAGGTGATAGATTTGGTGGTGTGTTCTGGATGGAAGCTGGAAGCATGTAGGTGATCTGAAGATTTCCTGTGTAACATGGAGTTCACATATCCATTGTGTAGTACTACTGTGACATCTGGGAAGCGGACTTATTCTACAGATAGGACAAGGCTAAGGGTGGAAGTTGTTGAGGTCATGATGAAGGGTGGAAGTTGTTGAGGTCATGATGAAATTTAAATAAATATTCCTTTCCATGAATCCAGATGATGAAAATGTCATAAGTGAATCTCAAGGAAAGGAAGGTTTTCAGGGAGTAAGAGTTGAAACAAGTGTTCTTTTATGTCTGTCATGAAGATGCTGGCATATTGTGGAGCTATGTGTGTGCCCACAACTGTAACACTAGTATGCAGGTGTAAATTATTGCCAAAGGTGATGCAGTTATGGGTGAGTAAAAATTCAATTGTAAAATACAATAACCAGCAAGATATGTCAGATGAATATATTGTGGAAACAGACAGACCAGCACTTTGGGGGCACAGCCGATTGAGAAAGCTACGAGTGGACTGGAGTTACATCAGTGCCTATGTGCTATACTTCCTACCATGGTAACCACCAAGAGTAAGCTGAGAAAGTTATTGGATGATGCCACACCAGTGTTCAAGGACGACATTTAGTGTAAAATAAGTACTAGAGCAGGGGTCGGGAACCTTTTGTCTGAGAGAGCCATGAACGCCACATATTTTAAAATGTAATTCCGTGAGAGCCATACAATATGTTTAAAACTAAATACAAGTAAATGTGTGCATTTTATGTAAGACCAACACTTTTAAAGTACAATAAGTCTCTGAATTCTTTTTAATAACGTTGTTATGCTGTTGCTAACCAATGATGAATAAAGTACTTCTTACCATTAATGTGACTTCTGGTGCTGCATGGTTTTGCTGATGGCTTTGTAGTCTGGTTGATACGTGGTGAGGTTAAGCTTCATGCAGGCGTTGAGACTTCCATCCTTTAAACGTGATTGTAGGTTGGTCTTAATGTTCTTTAGATGTGAGAAAGACTGCTCACATGCATACGTAGAGCCAAACATTGTCAGTACAGCAATACTCACACGATGCAGTGTGTGGTATGTGACGGGAAGCGCGTTCCAAGTTTTGACAATCAGCTAGTCCGCAGGTTGAAGTTTTTTCATTTCTCCCCACTTGTGTTTGCTCGCCAACTCTGCTTGCTGTCGTGCAAGTCTTTCCAAATCTTCATTCAGTGACTTGAACTTATTCACCTACATGTCTGAGGCCTTCAGGTCAGCAGCTTGTAGCTCAAAATCACTGACGGAGACACCCGGGATGTAACTCAGGTTGGCGCTGTCCACTGCACACTCGTGTGGATGGGTGATGAACTTAAAAAGATGAGTGCACTCACGAAATTCTCCAAAGCGTGCTTTGAATGACTGCAGGAGATTAGATGTGAAGCCCGCTAGCTGCTGAAGATCAAGATGTTGAGCAGGGTCACTTGCTGTGCATGCATCTTTAAACTCTCCCAGTTTTTCAAAGTGTAGTAAATGACCTGTTTCAATGTCGGCGATGAAGACTTCTAGCTTGGTTGAAGGGATAAGACTGTATTTCCAACGCCTTGCATTTTTACATTGAGCTGGTTCAGATGTTCAGTCACGTCCACGAGATAGTAGAACTTCAGGAGCCATTCAGTGTTAGCTAACTCAGGATGCTCAACGTTTTTCATTTCAAGAAAAGTCCGGATTTCGCTCAGACAAGCAGCGAAACGGCTGAGCACCTTCCCTCTTGACAACCAACACACATTGCTGTGCAGAAGCAGACCAGGATAATTATTCCCAACTTCATCCAGCAGTGTTTTAAACTGGCGATCATTTAAAGCTCGGGCAACAATAAAGTTGACCACCTGAATGACCAGCGACATCACCTCACCAAGCTGCTCGCCACACATCTGAGCACAAAGCGCCTCCTGATGTAGGATGCAGTGAAAACTTAGGATGGGTCTCTTTTCATGTTCACGAAGAAGCGCTACGAATCCTCTGTTTTTCCCCACCATGCATGGAGCACCATCAGTACACACCGAAATAAGTTTATCCATCGGTAGATTTTGTTCTTTAGCGAACTCAGTGAAAGACTTGAATAAATCCTCCCCTCTTGTTGTCCCTTTCATAGGGAAAACAGCAAGACTTTCCTCACGTAGTGTGTCACCGACAGCATACCTTGCAATCACGCTGAACTGGGATAAATGGCTTACGTCTGTTGACTCATCCAAAGCGAGAGAAAAGAATGGTGCTGCATTTATGTCCTTCACTCGTGTTGCCTCAATTTGATTTGCCATCATGATGGTACGATCGTGAACAGTTCTTGCCGACAGAGGCATGTCTTTTATTCATTTGATTATCTTGTCTTTATCCGAAAAGTCGTCAAAAAGTTCATTGGCAACATCAAGCATGAATATTTTGGCATACTCCCCATCTGTGAATGGCTTTCCGTTTCTCACAATTGCTAAAGCGCCAGCAAAGCTAGCCGAATTCCAGTCACCTTGTTGGGTCCAAACACGGAGTTGCTGCTGACTAGCTTGCACTCTGCACAGTAGCTCTTGACATGCTTTCTTCCTGCTGTCCCCCGCAGGATATTTTGATGCAAATGTAGTATGGCGTGTGTCGAAGTGCCGCTTTATATTTGACCGTTTCATCGATGCAATTTTATCATTGCATATTAGACACACTGCAGAACCTGCTCTCTCCACAAAGGCGAATTCCTCTGTCCATTCCTGCTGAAAAGTATAATACTCCTCATCTTTTTTTCTTTTAGGCATCTTCTTCAATAAAAGGGTTTCTGCAATTAGCTAGCTGACTGAGGTGAGGAGGATACCACCCCTGGTAGTGGTTCGTGGGGCAGGGCAGAGATAATGAAGGCAGGGTAGCCAATTGCGGGTGTAGCTGGTGGGATGGACCCTTACAGGACGTCAAGGAGGTTAGGCCCAAGCCGGGGGCTCGATTTTCGGCCACTGGTAGAAAGTGGCACCGTGCCTGAAATATGTCTCGTACCTCGTTGGGGCCACAAACAGGGGGCCAGCCCAAGATGAGGACTCACCCAACAGAGCAGGGGCAGCGGAAGCAGGATGCTAAGCGGTGCACCCGGATCGCATTCGCATGGGCCGCCGACGGGAGCTAGGCCGAAGCCGGGGCCTCGATTTGCGGCTGCCTGTGGAGGACGATGTGGCTCCAGGCCCGTTTGGCCGCGGATGCTGCAGGGCAAGGTAGGGTGAGTCCCAAGGATGCCGGATGCGATGCGGAGGAGGGCGTGGCCTAAGCTCGGTGGATAGAAGACGTGTTCTAAGCCTTACCCCGTTATTTTTTTATTAAAGATTTGGCAGCGAGCCAGATGCAGCCATCAAAAGAGCCACATCTGGCTTGCGAGCCATAGGTTCCCGACCCCTGTACTAGAGGAAAATGCCACAGTCCAGTTTCACAAAGCATGTCCAATTCCATATGCCATAGCAAAAATTAGAATCTGGATCTGGATCAAATAGGAGCTGAATTGTTTCAAAATAATTGACTGGAGCCCATGGGCTACAACTGCTGACTAGTAGCCAAAAAGAACTGAACAGTCAAGGTCTGTGGTGATTTTAAAATCTATGTTCATCCACTGTTAGAAGCTGAGCAATACCCTTTGCCTAGAATTGAGGACAACATTTCAGCAGAACAGACCTAGCCGAACCTTACTAACAGATGGAAATGAAGGAAGATTCCAAGGTGTTCTCACCATAAATACATATAAGGGGCTATATCATTATAACAGACTGTTCTCGGAGTATCATCTGCATCAGTGTTTTGACAGGGAGCCACAGGCCAAGTGCTCCAAGGCTATTTATATGACATCACTGTCATTGGAGAAAATGATGAGGTGCTTCTGCAAGTTCTCAAGATAGCATTGCAGAGATAGGCGGACTTCAACCTTCGAGACTGATGCTACAAATGTGAGTTTTTTAAATCCAGTATTACATATTACAGCCATACCATTGTGAGAAGGAAATCAAACTATTCCTCCATGAAAGCAGGAAGCCAAACCTTCCCACTTGTCTCACCTTCCACAGCAATCAAGGTAAAATTTACAATTAGAACGGGCTCACCCAAAAGATTAAAATGTGGCAGGAAGAGTCAAGATTTCTTGAACCTAGCCAAAAAGATCCCCCTAATCAAATAACAAAAGAACTGGCAGGAAGAGCTAACATTCTTTGAACTTATCCAAAACCTTAATCAAAAACAAAAGATCTCTTCCCCGAAGAGATCTGCATGCCAGTCAAGCAGTGCTAGACAGGCAAATACCTCAGTTCAACACCAATCAGGCAGCGCTAGAAAGGCAAACACAGAATGTCAGATTAGAGGAAACCAGCTCAGTGGGGTGCCTGACCTCAGACCTCTTGGAACTCCGGCTAATTACACTGTCTAAGAACTTCTAGAGGGTGGGCGCAAACAAAGGCAAGGTTTCCCTATATAAATGGCTCTTTGGGAATTCTTGCTCATGGCCACCTCCAAGACCCAATTCTGTGTGCTGTGCTCTCAGAAATAAACTTTCACCTCTGTTTCAATAAACTTTACCTCTATTTCAAGCAACTGCCTGTTCCCGGCTCAGAAATGAACTTGGTAAGATTTCGTTCCAACTCCATTAATACACAAGGCTTACACAAGAGTGCAAGAAAAACATTGCAAATACCCCAAGGCCACGAGATATGTCACAGCTATGATGCCTTTTAGGGTTGGCTAATTATTATAACAGATTCCTGCCAGATTTAGCCACTGTGCTCTACCCCTTAAATGTTTCACTACAAGCTGGACAGGCATGGCATGGGACAAGAGTGCAAACAAGCCTTCACAGAAGCAATGAAAATGGTGACGTCCGATATTATAACCTGCACCTACCGATCAAGTTGGCTTGTAAGACCTCACAATACGACATTGGGATGGTTATATCAGTCATAATGAAAGACGGCAGTGAGTGCCTGGTAGCTTTTGCATTGCACTCTCTCACAGCTGCAGAGAAAAAATACGGGAGGTGATGAATTTAGTTTGGGGGGTTAAATGTTTGAAAGACTCCCTGTATGGAAGACTCCCTGCATGACTGATCATCAGCTATTACTACCATCTTCAGCCCTCAAAAAGGGGTTCTGTTTACAACAGCTGCTTGAGCACAGCACTGGACTTTGCTCCTTGAAGGGCAAAATGGATTCAAAAGGCCATATAATCATGCATTATGGGCAGATTGTCTTGTTTACTTTCCAGATTAAACACTTATAAAAATAATCCACATCAGACAGGGATTCTTATGCCACATCTTCTCTCAGAGATCAAGAATAGCACCAACCCACTGGTTCAGATATGTGGATGACACTTGGGTTAAAATCAGAGCACAGGAGGTACAGGCTTTCACAGACCATATAAAGACCATAGATTCAAACATCAAGTTCACCAGGGAAGACACCAAGGACAACAGGCTGGCATTTCTAGACTGTGAGGTTCTAATTGGGACCGGTGGCAAGCTAGAAATAGGGATTTACAGGAAATCCATGCACATAGACCAATACCTGCAGTTTGGCTCCCACCATCCACTGCAGCACAACCTAGGAGTCATCAGGACACTACATCACAGGGTAGAAACTATCCCCACCTCCATAGATGCCAAAAAGAAAGAAAACAGACACCTGAGGACAGCTCTTAAGGCCTGTGGGTATCCAAGCTGGGCCTTTATTAAATCTACTTCCAGATCCAACAAAAAAACAGCAGACAGAGCTGAGACCCAGAGTCAATGGAAGAATCTTGTCATTCCTTACATGGCTGGTGTGTTGGATAAAATGGATATTTGGAAAACACCACATACCTGTGTTTCTCAAACCACTAACACACTGAGGCAGAGGCTTGTACACCCTAAAGATCGAACACCAAAACATAAGAAGAGCAATGTAGTATACGCAATCCAGTGCAGTGAGGAGTGTTCAGAGCTCTACATTGGAGAAACCAAACAGCCTTTACACAAGAGGATGGCCCAACACAGCAGGAGCAACAACACAGGACCAGAATCAGCAGTTTACCTTCATCTTCTAAAAGAAAAAGGACACTCATTTGAGGACAATAATGTTCACATTTTGGACAGAGAAGATAGGTGGTTTGAGAGAGGTGTTGGAAGAAAGGTTTATCTTACCAGGTCCGTTTCTGAGCCGGGAGTAAAGACACTGACGAATTGCATGAAGTTAGGAGGTTTATTCTTCACCCTAGAGCAGAAGCAACGACAGCATGCAGTTAGGTGGGTGGCTGCGCTGGGCCCCTCCATATAGCACATTATATACCTTTCGTTACATTCAGACCCACGTTAAGATGTCATGACTTTTCTGATCCAATCAAAGCCAATTACCTTGATCCATACTCCTCCCCTTACCCAGGACCCCTTTCTCTGGTACTGATTAAGGTTCTTCCTTTCTGTATGTAAACTAATTTCTATCACCTTGAGTGTTAACAGCCATATGTAAACTATTCTTTATCACTCTGATTGTCCACCAGGCGCCGTCCTAATTTACATCCCTAAGAAACAAGGTCAGGACCGTTTATCTTTCTTTGTGAGGGGTCATCTGAGCAGGAAAAGACTATGAGGTCAAGACAGTTTATCTACTTTCATTATCTGCTTTCCAGTCAGGAAGAGACAAACCATAAGGGTAGTTAATGCATCCTTGAGATATTGAGGAGTGTTGAGGGTCACATCCTCAGGAATGCAACCTCTTGATAATCTAAAGTGAGGCCAATCACTGTGAGGTCAACCATACCAACAGGAAAGGGAATATTGGCATATTGCTGGGCCTGCTTTTACTTCATGTTATACAAGCAGGTAAAGGTAAATGTTTAAACAGCTAAATGTCTAAATATCTAAAAATGTCTAAATTTCCCAACCTTCTAACAATCCCCCGTGTGCATGGGAAAAATATTCCCATAGCACACTTAACTAACGATAGCATGACGATAGCATGATAGAAAGAAGTTGAGAGTATAAAATACGAGTTCTCAGATACAAAATAACAAGTAGTATAAACAGAAGGGCTGTTAGAAAAAACAAAATGCAAACCGGGTGCAAGGCAAGACGCAAGACATTGGAGAATGTGGGACTCCAGCCGGAGAAAACATCCCACCAATGATGAGTAGTCAGAATATCTATTTCTTGCATGACACGTACCAATTCAGCTCCTTCGTGATGTAGTTTCAATACAAGACCTTTATCAGAACGTTTCAGAGCTTGCAATTTCCGTTGCACAAAATCACTTTCCCAAGCGAGTTGAGCTAGGGAAGAAACATCAAAGCCAAGGGGCAATGAAAAATTCCAGTCAGGGGCCTCCCATCCTAGAGTCCTAGAAGAATAGTGGACTGCAGTATAATGTCCCTCAGAGGAGGCCACATATGAAACATTACAGCGGCACTGTCGCACAGGAGGATGAGACACCGTACCATCTTCCCAGCGAATAGCCTCGAGGGAGACCACACAAACACACCCTCTGCCATTATCGATGATGGGGGGGGCATCACTGGCCAATTGGGTCCAAACACAGGTTGCAGTGCTGAAATTATAGGCACAAGGTTCAAAAGGAGTGGTATATGCAGGACAAAGCCATTTATGAAAACCCCATTGGTCACATCGAGCCATCATGAAAAAAGAGTTTGCAGTAGCTAGTTTGGAATTAAAGGTGGGGATCCATAGATGGTGATTGACAATGGAAGGGAGGGGAAGGAATTGAAATGCTTCTACTGGAGTACCTCTCACCATCGCGGTGAGGGTAAAATACAAGGAAGGGTAGGCCCTTCGAAAATGGTCAACTTTTACCCATTGCCAATTGACATCATCATCCAATATGATAGGCTTCCAAGCGTGGCTGTCGCCCTGCTGCCATTCTCTGATATCTGTGTCCATACGGAACAGATTTCCTAATTGAAGAATGGCACATCGGGTTGCCAGTGAAGAGTTAAGCAGGCCATTATGAAAAAGACGGAGGGCAGAAGCAGTGAAATTAAAATAAGCCATTGTGACTTGAATATCCTGGTGAAGAACGTCAGCACTCTGCAAAATCTGGCGTTCTGTGAGGTGGGACATAGTCTAAATATGCCTCCCCAAGGAGGCTATTTTATTCTCAAGGGATTCAATGTCTATAGAGTTGATTACCCCAGCGCCTGTGCCAATTCCCCCCATTATCGTGTCCAAAACTGAGCAAGTGGAACGACCACGAAACCAAGAAGTATACATAGATAAAGCCCATGGGAGGCAAACAGGTTCATGAATAGAGACATTGTAAGCAGAAACATCAATAGTGACATGATAGATACGGCGTAAAGGAGCTTCCATTATCTGGTGGGGGTGATCCCTCAGGAGTATAACAGTGGAGGGAGTTCCCAGCACCAGTGAGTGAGCACGGATAAAGTTAATATAGAAAAACTATAATTGAAACCTATTAGGTAATCACCACACAATCGTCCCACCTCAGGAAAGTTCCATGAGGTGGCCTGTTTTTGGGTGCGAATAGTTCGCCAAGAGCCATCAGTCAATGTCTGAAAAGTGAGGTTCAGTGGGGTGGACCATAGTAGCTAGAAGCGAGGGTGGTCCCATGGAATAGAGAAATAGAGTTTAGAACCAATGAGCATCCAATCACCCATTCCATTAAGACTCATACAGTCACCCGTGGATCCAGGAAGCCATCGGTACTGTGACAGTACTCGTTGTTTACATAGCTGTAAAGAAGTATTTGCAGGGTTACGAATGCGCTGAGAGTTTGGAGAAGTCCAGGTAGTAGTAAAAGAAAAGGGGGATATGGAAATAGCCAGTAAATCCTGATTGAAGCCTCCAAGTATGAGAATCCACAGTACTACAAGCCCCATTCCTTCAAGCCCCAAGTGTCCGAATCTGGATCCCGAACGAGTTGGATGGGCGGCACTGATGGTGGAGGTGAAGGGCTGTGATCTCGAACCGCTGGTTTGACGTGAGTCCAATGGATCCAGGTGTTTCGTTCTGCAATCTGGACGGCTGTTTGCGTCGTCAGAAGGACCTGGTACGGACCATCCCACTTCGGTTGCAGTGCCGTCTTCCTGGAAAAGGAACGAATCCACACCCAATCGCCTGGTTCAAAGGGATGAAGGGTTTCCTCCAATGGTAGAGTCTGGAGAAGGGCACTCTGTGTCCACAAAGACCGGAGAAACCTACACATAGAAACAAGATAAGAGAACAACGTAGAGTCCTCCCTCTCTAGATGGAGAGAGCGGGATCCAAACCCTTTGAGACATCTGGTGGTCTGCCAAAAAGCAATTCAAAGGAAGACAATCCCACATCCTTGCGAGGTCGCATTCGCAAATCAAACAAAGCAATAGGCAATACCTGGGGCCACTTTCTGTGTTCTGTGTGATGCCTAAAGCTTGCAAGATGTGGGTGATCACGTGTGCTACAAAATGCTGGCCACGATCCATATCCAAGATGGAGGGGATCCCATATCGAGGTACCACATCTCTCAAGAGATGTCTTGCGGTTTCGAGTGCAGTCGCATGCTGGCAAGGGAAGGCTTCAACCCAGTGTTTAAGCTGATCTCTGCAAACAAGAACATATTCAAAACCATTCACTTTTGGTAACTGGATGTAGTCCAGCTGTAAATTCTCAAAGGGTCTCTGAGCCCAGGGTCTGCCCCCCTTGTGTATCATTTGTCTGGAAGAGGCATTGTTGGCTTGACACGTGAGACATGCCCGTGCTACTTTTTCGGCTTCCGTGTAGACCCCTGGGGCGTACCATACCCTTCTGACAGTGTCCACAATGGCCTGAGTTCCGCAATGGCCCTTCCGCAGTGGACTTGTTGGCAAAGGAGGCGTAGTAGTTGTCTGGGGGCTAAGGGTCTGCCATCTGGCACCCTCCAAAATCCATCAGAAAAAGTTGCTTCATACTTTGCCTGCCACTGTTCCACTTCCCCCCTCTCAACAAAATCATCATATGGAATAGATGATTGAAGGTGAAACTCCGCCGCTGCAACGGAGAGGGAAAGAGGCTGCAGGGCGGCCCATTTAGCTGCAGCATCTGTGAAAGCATTTCCTTTGGTGACCAGGAAGTCGTCTCGTTGATGTGCTGGGCAGTGTACCACAGCGAGGGCTTCAGGGAGCATAACAGCTTCCAGGAGCGAAGCCACCAATGCAGCATGAGCAGTGGGAGAGCCAGAAGAAGTAAGGAAGCCCCGCTGTTTCCACAGAGTTCCTGTGGCATGACATACTCCAAATGCATATCTTGAATCTGTGTAAATGGTGACACGAAGGGAACAGGCAGTCCGGCAAGCCTCAATAAGGGCAATAAGTTCTGCAGCCTGGGCACTATGGGAGGGAGAAAGTGGAGAGGCCCAGATAATGTCATACAACGAAACCACTGCCGCTCCAGAGACACGGACGCCCTCGTGGAGGAAGGAGGAACCGTCGGTGAAATATTCACAGTCAGGATTCGGGAGGGGCTGGTCAGTGAGGTCAGACCGGGGTTTTTCAGCATCCTGGATGACCTGAAGACAGTCGTGGAGGGGTGGAGAAGCATCAGATTCAGGTAACAGTGTAGCAGGGTTCAACGCAGAGCACCTTTCAAAAGAAATATGGTTAGAAGTAAAAGTTCGGCCTCATATTGAGCAAGGTGCTGATGAGTGAAAGCCTGCGTTTGAGACTTCAAGAGGATTGCAGCGACCTCATGTGGTACCTTTAAAATGAGAGGGTGACCCAGAACCAAGTCACATGAGCGCTTTACCAATTCAACAGCCGCAGCCACAGCGCGAAGACAGGGAACCGCCCCGCGGGCAACAGGATCCAGCTGGACTGAATAGTAGGCGACCGGACAGTGTGCCGGGCCCAAGAGTTGAGAGAGTACACCAGAGGCAATTCCACAGTTTTCGTGGACAAAAAGAAAGTAAGTTTTAGAATAGTTCGGGAGACCCAGGGCCGGCGCAGAGGAAAGGGTCCGCTTAATTTTGATCAGTAAAGTGTCCAGGTCGGGAGTCCAAACAACGGATGTGGGGGCGTCCTTCACAGTGAGGAGGATCAATGGACGGGTCAGTTCCCCAAAGGAAGGGATCCAGGGGCGGCAAAATCCCAGCACCCCAAGGAGAGCACGTACCTGGCGTTTAGTCGTGGGCTGTTTCATACTCAAAATAGCTTGGAGACGCTCAGTGGCCAACCTGCGAGACCCAGGGGCAATAAGATAGCCCAAATATTTCACCTCTGATTGTAAATATTGAAGTTTGGTTGGCGATGCTTTATGGCCAGGGTCTGCCAGTGATGCAAGGAGGGCATAAGTATCCATACGGCAAGACTTCACCGTGTCCGATGCCACCAGTAAGTCATCAACATATTGGATAAGAACGGACCGGCAGGGTAAAACAATGGATGCCAAATCAGCTTTCAAAATTTGCGAAAACAGGGTAGGGGATTCCGTATATCCCTGGGGTAGCCGAGTCCAGGTATACTGAATAGAGTTCCAGGTGAAAGCAAAAAGGTATTGCGAATCTGGGTGCACTGGAATGGAAAAGAAAGCAGCACACAAATCAATGACAGTAAAACACGTGGCTGTGGCAGGAATCATAGTTATAATGGTAGCGGGGTTCGGGACGACTGGTGCCCGTGGAATAACGTAAGAATTGACAGCACGGAGGTCATGAACAAAGCGGTAAACAGGGTTCCCTGCAGAGTCCAGTTTAGGTCCCATCGAACAGGAAAGATGGGAGTATTACATGGGGAAGTGCAAGGACGCAAAACCCCTTGTCTAAGATAGCTAGTAATAAGTAGTTGTATGGGTCCAATAGCTTCAGTTGGAATACTATATTGGGGCAGACACGGTGGTGGTCCAGATTTAGTCTAAATGACAACAGGTGCTGCACTCTTCAGGAAGCCAACGTCTGAAGATTCCCAGCCCCATAATGAATCCGGGAGGGTGCGCAAATCCGGAGGGACCATATGGGGGTCCGAGTCAGCTGAGAAAAGGGAGAAAAGGCAATGCATGTATGTCAAGGGAACGTCCAAAATCAACCCATTAGGAGTGCATTTAACAGTGGCTCCAAGCTTACAGAGTAAATCGCGACCAAAAAGGGAAACAGGAGATTCAGAACAAATGGTAAAAGCATGTTCAATAGTAAGGGGACCCACTTCAACCTTTAGGGGATCGGTGACATTTACAGGGATAATCCTGCCCCCAACCCCAATAATGTGATCAGAGGCACCCGAAAAAACAGAAGAGGAAGAAGGAGGGTGGGTTAGTAGGGATGCTGTGGCCCCGGTATCAACCAAGCAGTGATACTGTTGGCCATCCACAGTCAGAGACAGAAAGGGTTCCCCCCCAGGTCCGGAGCGAAGAGGTAAGGCGAGTGCACTCAAGGGCTTTGGTTCTTGGGCGTCCCCAAGATCCCGTCATTGCGTAGAAAATCCGGGCTGCGCCGGAGGATCTGTGGAAGGAAGAACAGGATATGAGCGAGGCCGGGAAAGAAGGGGAGGAGGTGGAGCCGGAGTGTGGGAATGAGGAAGCGGTATGGGGTGTTGCTGTGGAAGAAAGGGGTTCCCGCTTCTCCCCCGCCGTTCCTCCATTTGCCTGGCATCCGCCTGGCGGGTCCTGCATTCACGGGAGAAATGCCCCTCTCTCTGGCAATAATAGCAGAGGGGGCGGTTCTGTGGAATCCCAGGCCTGGGTCTCACGTGTTGTGGTCGGTTGCGACGATCCGTTTGGAAAGCAGCAAACATTTTTAGGTCTTCTCGGCGGTCAGCACGGCGCCGTTTATCTTTTTCCTCAATTTCTGCCTTACGTTTTGCTTCCTTCTCCTCCTCCTCTTTTTGCTTACGGTGATCAAAAACAAAACTGGCAATGCGATGGAGCTCAGCAACTTCCAAACTTTGCCAGTTGGAGACAATGGTTTGGAAATGGTTTTTAATATCAGCAGCCGCTTGCTCAACAAAGGCAGAACAGAGAAGCCTATTGTCTTTGTCATTTTCAATATCCAAATGGGCGTGAGTGACCCCCGCCTCAGATAAACGGACCCAGAAAGCGTCTGGGGTTTCATCAGGTCTCTGAATTGTGTTATTGAATTCAGACCATTTCAAAGGCTTCTTTCCCATTTCCCAAAGGGCTTCAATGAGATTTTCCTTAGCCCTGTTATACTCAGTCCAATGGTCAGTATTGTTATAGTCCCATGTAGGCTCATAAATTGGCCAAGGGACCCGGGGGTGCCGCTTCCCCGGGGACTGGTAGAACAAAGCGACGGCCAATTTCTTCACATTTTTCAAATAATTTCAATACCTCATCCCTGGTTAACAACATATTGAGGAGCTCCATCATATCTGCCCATGAAGGGTTGTGGCTTCGAATGACTGCCTCTAAACGTCTTATGACAGCCAATGGGTCCTTTCGAAAGGAAGGGGTGTTGGAGCGCCATACTGCCAAGTCCGTTGGTGAAAAAGGAGTGTGATATCTTAGAAACGCTACCCTCCCAGCTGTAGCTGGTTGCCCATCTGTAGGAGGTGTGGGAGGTAAAGGTACTGAATTTAATAACAGAGGTGCCATTAGTTTGCCGGAGGACAAAGTGCCTTCCTGCCCTTGTTCCAAACAAGTGGAGTCTGGAGCGCTGGCAATAGGGGATAAATCGGCAAGTTCATTCCAGCAGTGCCAATAAGACAATTGCTCGGGACGATTTCTTTTTAATTGGAGTTCAAGAAGTTTCAGTTTCTCACAATGGGATGTACCCATGGGAGGCCAAATTGCATTACCGCTTGTGTCTAGATATTAAGTCCATTCCATACATAGCTCACGTGCACGTCTTTTCCTCATCCCTGGCTGGGTGGGCAAAATCCCCTTATCCCAAGCCTGTAACAACCTTCCCAAGGGGGAAGATGGGGGTACTGTCGACTTAGTATTCCCCATACCCTCTCGTGTCCCTAAGCTGGCACCGGTGCCGTTGGATTTGGGGTGTGTCCAAACACCCAGAGACTCCCTATTAGAGTACTGACCCTCTGCGCGCTTCCAAACTCCTGATCACTTATCAACCTTAAAATTTTCTAGCAATTTTTTTGCAATTTCCAGCACACAAGCGGTAATCGCCCAGTTATAATATCAGCCACTCATTCAAACACAACCGTAGCCTCAGCTACTTATGCAAGCACAACCTGCCCGGGCACGGGTATCACCCTGGTCCCACTTGCTATCCGGGTTGCTCTGTTCATCACCCAACAAGAGCTAGCAGAGGCCTGGGGGCGCCTTGAACCAGTTTGACACACAGCCTTGGTCTGCAGTCGGGTTTTATAAAAGGGATCAAACACTCATTCCCAAGTTCGGTTTATGGTCACTCACTCACACACTCACTGCCTGTTGAGGCACGTGGATCTTGTCAGCCCCCCTTGCTTTCTACCTGGGTTTTCCAGATAGGTGCGGCTGGAGCAGACAGACACCCAGCCCTGGTCAACAGCGGGGAAATAATTGGGGATTCACACATATATCACTTACAACCGAACACTGGGGCACAACAAATTACACACAAATGCTGGGCTTATAAGAAAAAAAAGAAAATTTTGGGTATTCGCCCACTGTGACGTTGTCCTAAGTTCGTGCAATCAGTTGGCACAAAACCAAAGTTCCCTTTACTACCTTCAGGGCAATCCCGCAGGAAAACCACGAACCCTCCGGGCAAATGGCCCGGTGCCGGCAGGGTGTGTTATCCTCCCGGGACCCAGCCCATCAGGTTAGCCCAGTCCCATCTGGGTCGCCAAATGTTGGAAGAAAGGTTTATCTTACCAGGTCCGTTTCTGAGCCAGGAGTAAAGACACGGACGAATTGCATGAAGTTAGGAGGTTTATTCTTCACCCAAGAGCAGAAGCAACGACAGCATGCAGTTAGGTGGGCGGACATGCTGGACCCCCTCCATACACCACATTATATACCTTTCGTTACATTCAGACCCACGTTAAGATGTCATGACTTTTCTGATCCAATCAAAGCCAATTACCTTGATCCATACTCCTCCCCTTACCCAGGACCCCTTTCTCTGGTACTGATTAAGGTTCTTCCTTTCTGTATGTAAACTAATTTCTATCACCTTGAGTGTTAACAGCCATATGTAAACTATTCTTTATCACTCTGATTGTCCATCAGGTGCTGTCCTGATTTACATCCCTAAGAAACAAGGTCAGGACCGTATATCTTTCTTTGTGAGGGGTCATCTGAGCAGGAAAAGACTATGAGGTCAAGACAGTTTATCTACTTTCATTATCTGCTTTCCAGTCAGGAAGAGACAAACCATAAGGGTAGTTAATGCATCCTTGAGATATTGAGGAGTGTTGAGGGTCACATCCTCAAGAATGCAACCTTTTGATAATCTAAAGTGAGGCCAATCACTGTGAGGTCAACCATACCAACAGGAAAGGGAATATTGGCATATTGCTGGGCCTGCTTTTACTTCATGTTATACAAGCAGGTAAAGGTAAATGTTTAAACAGCTTAATGTCTAAATATCTAATAATGTCTAAATTTCCCAACCTTCTAACAGAGGAATGAAGGAATCCATTTATGCCAAAGTGGAAAATCCTTCCCTCAATAGAGGTGGAGGCCTCAGACACAACTTGTCTCCCATTTTTCATGCTGCTCTTTCATCAGTCCCCAGGAAGATTAAGACCACTTCACAAGTTCACCAGGGAGGCAGCACTTAACGACCCACTTGGGGATGAGTGAGGGATCAGGAGTAGACATCCACATCCCAAAGACTCTACTAATCACATCTCCTATTGTCCCTTTAATGAGCCCATCATGTTAGGGAAAAATGCAGCCACCCTGGAAGACATTTATGGGGTCCCCCCTAACCAACTTTCTAGACTGAAGAAGCTGCTTGGACAAGCAGCAAAACGTATCTAACCAAAAGAAAAGAAGTCCAGTTGCCATGACTCAACCTCCAGATGGGGAAGGAAGCAGTTTATGGAGTTTTATCAGCACTCTTATGAATGTACACTTGGCAGCAGTTGTATTATGTAGGAATTGAGAAACATCACAGCACCCAAGCTGAGACTTAAAGTGTTGCAGGAGCTATGTGTTGGACAACTCAGCAAAGATAAAGTCACTAGGTTTTGGGTGGTGGCTAGGAATAGACCAAAAAATTGGACATCTTATAATGAGTTGCTATAAAAACGGCAACATGACTTTAAAGTGGGGTTGCCCCCCTTAGCCAATAACATTCAATGGCAGCCATAAAGTCTGTAAAATCTGCAACACGTATCCTCCCATTACACTGGAAGTGAAGACAGGTGATCAGTAATGGGTGGGATCAGAGTAACACTTATTGGCTATTCCAGGCAATGCTCCTCTCTTCCAGTCCCTGGATAGCCTTGTCTGCTGCACTTCTGCTGTTTTTACCTAAAGAACTGGAGACAGCAACACTGTGCTTGTGATCTATCAGAATTACCCAATAGCTGATTGATGGCTCAATTAACCGTTCTCTAACTGCTTTAAGACATATCCTTCCTGATTTAGCAAAGGCTGAAACAACAGAACAATGGTGTAGTGTAGCAAGGGGAATGTTGTAACAGTGACCTAAAGCTGTACCAAATCTGGTGATGTGCTCTTACAGGGAAATAAGCAATCACATTGGCTTCTTTGGTGTTATAAGATGTAATTTTTTATGATGATATTATGACTACTTTATATTGAATTTATGTTGACAATTTTTAAAAATTATTTGATACATTTGATAATTTTGATAATCTTTGAATTATTGCACAGTTGATGCATCTTAGAAGCATTCATAATCCATCAATCAACTTTTTTAAAAGCTGCTCCTGACCTAGGGTAGGCTGACAGCATTCCTTTTCCTTTGATTTAAGAGCAGAGATGTTTCCAAGATTACAAAACACCTAAGCACAGCAGGGAAAATGGCTGTGGATCCTGTTCGTCACCCAATGTCGAGTTCGTGAACGGAAGCAAAATTTTGCAAACGGTGCTGTTCGTGAACTGAACTGTTCGTGAACAGAAGCGTTCATGAACAGAGGTACCACTGTACTTTTAATCTTCTGGTATGCAGGATAGGTAGTTTGATGAAGTGGTTAAAGGCACCAGATTAAAAACTGGGAGACTGTGAGTTCTAGTCCTGCCAGCTGGATGAGTTTGAGCCAGCCACTTTCTCTCAGCCCTAGGAAGAAGGCAAGGGCAAACCCCTTCCAAAAATCTCACCAAGAAAACTGCAGGGACTTTTCCAGGCAGTCACCAGGAGTCAAGATTGACTCAAAGGCACAAAAACAAACACACGCACTTCTGACAATAATTATTAGCTTTCTGAATAATTAGATAAGAAGAGCCATAATAAAGTTTGTATAACATATATTTACTTACTTAGTGATAGCAGCTTTAGCAGTTTAGCATGCCTGTTCAAAAGTTCACACACAAAAGTTCAGTAGAAAATAGTGAAGCAAAGGTAAAACCATCAAATCTGGACTACAAACATCCTGATAACCACCAGATGGCAGCCACGAGATATAAATATCTGGAGATTTTTGCAGCCAAGATCTGATAGCTCTATGCAAAATCCTCTTGTTATTTTCTTCTAAAAACCACTGAACATAAAAATTGAGAGCCAGTGTGGTCTAGTCGTTAAAGCATCAGGCTTGAAACCAGGAGATGGTGAGTTCTAGTCCCACTTTAGGCATGAAAGCTGGCTTGATGACTTTGGGCCAGTCACTCTCTCTCAGCCCAACTCACCCCACAGGGTTGTTGTTGTGGGGAAAATAGGAAGAGGAAAGAGTATTAGGTATGTTTGCCGCCTTGAGTTATTTATAAAAATAATACAGGTGGGATAAAAAAAATCTAAAAAAAAAAAATTAGCAGAGCCAAGCCCAAAGAGTTGGATGTTCTTTTCTGTGTGCCCAATATAGTTATTCAACCTCAGTACAGTGGTACCTCGGGTCACGAATGCTTCTGTTCATGACCAATACGGGTCACGAATAGCACCGTTCGCAAAATTTTGCTTCCGTCCGCAAACTCCGCATCGGGTGACGAACAGGATCCGCAGCCATTTTCTCTGCCAGGACACGTGGTCGTGGCTTCCTGTAGGAAGGACTCTCCCTCCAAGCAATAACCGCCTCCCCACCCGCCTTCCTGTCCTCCACGCCAGAAGTCACCTCGAGCAAGGTTAGCGTTCTCTCTCTTCGTACTGCACTGTACTGTATTTTGTTTCATATTTTTGTGGTTTTAAAAAAAATACATATGGTTCAGAATGGATTAACCGTAATTACATTGAACCTTATGGGTAAATTTGATTCGGGACGCGACCAAAATCGGTTGGTGACCAAATTCGTAGGGGTCAGAACGGATTAACCGTATTTACATTGAACCTTATGGGAAAATTTGATTCGGGTCGCGACCAATTTGGGTCGCAACCAGAGTCGCGGAACGAATTAAGTTCGTGACCCGAGGTACCACTGTATTTCATACCTTCTTTGTGAATTGAGAAAAGAAAAGGGTTGCGTGTCAGATTGTATAATTCAAAAAAGGGTGGAAAATTTTTAGAAGGTGTAAAGAACTTGGATGTAAAAACAGCCATAGTGTTTGCGAACTGGGCAGGGTTCACTTTGCCTGGTCTGATAAGGCTGATTTGTTTCTACTATTGAATCCTCTACATATCTTCAATCTCAGCTTGGTGTATACAGAAAAGTCTTTTTTCTTTCTATAGATGATTTGTACTTGTCTGTTAAATTTACATGCCACCCTTTTTCCAGAAACTCAAAATAGAGGGTGTCCTTTTATTTCCACAACAACATCGCTGTGTGGTAGGTTGGGCTGAGAGAGTCACCAGCTGAGGTCACTGAGATTTGAACATCAGCCTCCTTAGTCCTAGTCCAACACTTTGGCTATGACATGACACTGGTTTAGAACTAAGGTAATCACATCTGGTCTGTAATAATGTTTTCTGGATCTCTTTGCTACCATATCATCTGGATATGATATACTATACCATGTCATCTTGATTTTTGCAGCCCAGATCTGATAGCCCTGTTATAACCCAATATAAATATTCAAACAAATACTGTATAACGTTGCTTAAATAAAGCTGCCTATATTTTGTAAGTTCTGCAGGAATAGTGGATATATCTCAAACTCTGAATCCTTAGTTGGATTCAGACTCGAGGAAACTAATAGGAGAGCTGTATAAAATATCCCTACAATTCACTGTTTTCAGTATATGTGTTGTTCTGAATATTGATAGCATTTGTTTTGAGGATTACTTATATCTAAATTCATTAAGGTATTCAACACAATTTACAAATAGAACCTGCCTTGCCAAAAATCTTCCTTATGATTTAAGAGATCCAGTGCACTAACGTGAGCCCTGGAACATTTTCTGTCAGCAATTTCCTTACCTTCCTATTGTTGGGGTTGTGAATTGTTAGTACATGAACCATGAGGAGGACAAAAGATTCACTCCTACCTCGTGGAGAGCCAAGAGGAAAAGAGAAGGAAAATGAGGGAAACAGGGAAAAAAAGGCGGGATCCCCTCCCAAACAAAGCAGCAAAGCTAGGCTGCAGCGGAGCCGCCTCTCCCTTTGTGCTCGTGTGAGACAGGCTTGGTTGAAACCCCATATTTTCCAACACCTATCACCTTTTTTCTTGTATTTTTATTAAACACTTTAAAGAAAATATATAATTAAGTTTTAAAAAGAAATATGAAAAGAATGAAAGAACGAAATACAAATGAATAAAACAGGGATTTAGAAATGTCATGGAGATTAGAGCTTCCTAATATATCATTAAATTAGTTGTAAATAATGAAGTATTATTTACTTCACTATAAATCACTAATCACTTTAAAAGACTAGAAATCACTATTAAACTTTAAGCTCAAGAAACATGGTCAACAAAATCACTGAATAAATTATAAATGAGCTGTAATAAATTCAGTCCATATTACTAAGACTCTATTCTGATTTAGCTATTCCATAAAAGTGAAATATAGATTCTCTGCATAGAGAATGAGCTACCAATCCATGTATTAAATTATAGACTAGGAATGGTTTCCAGTTTGAACTGAATTCTATGTTACGTTTACTTTTAACTATGAGGTTATTTTAGGTAATTGAAGCATATTTATTGCTTCTTTTTAACTGAGCATTGTTTGCCACCCAGAGTCACTCTCTCGTGAGATGAACGGCTATATAAATATGATCAATTAATCAGTCAATCAATATTCTCACAACTTGGTTAGCCATTTCTCCATTGAGAGGATTAATAATGTGAGAAATGCACTCACAAGTCTTTCTCTGGGTTAGTCAGAAGTAAAGTTTATTGAAGCATTTGCAAAGTCTGGTGGGCTTCATTGCAAATAAGAAGCCACGCCTTCTTACAGATTTCAGTATATTTTATACAATCCTATGCCAACGCCCATCTCTCCCTATTTCCCCATTGGCTGAGGGGTACTCTGAGGTCACAATCTTTGCTGTCTGCCTACTTCCTGTTACCCCCCTTCTATAGACCACTACATACTACATACTAAATACATCACATGTTTATGGTAAATAGGTGATTAGCTATGTGGGGTGTGGTTTTTATTAGGCTAATAAGGGTTGGGGGGGCAATAGTTCATGCATTCCTAAACAATCTCTGCTAACTATCACTTTAGACAGGTCAAACTGCTCCAGACTGGTTTTATCTCACCTTGCCTCATCCCAGAGACATCTCCCCCTCCCCTTTTCCAGCTTCTTGTAGCCCCTTGTAGCCCCTTGGTAACTGTGGCGATGCCTCCTTATCTCTCATTCCTTTGAGGTAGTTAGTTTCAGAAAACAAGAGCATAGGTAGCTAGGTATACTCAGGAGCTATGGTCAGAAAAGGGAAGTTTTGCCTACGAGCAGAGTGGGGAAACTTCAAATCATTTTTAACTGCCAACAATAACTTTTGGATTCCTCCTTCCCTCTCAATAAGAAGTGTATACAGGTAGTCCTCAAGTTATGATCATTCATTCAGCGACTGTTCAAAGTTACAACAGTGCTGAAAAAATGGTCCCCGAAGTTATGGTCATTGCAGCATCCCTGCGATCACGTGATCACAATCTGGGCACCTGGCAACCTGTTTGCACTTACGATTGGTTGCCAAGCACCCCACAATCACACGATCACCATTTTCAACCTTCCCTGCCAGCTTTCCATAAGCAAAGTCAATGGAGAAGCCAGCAGGGGATGTCACAAATCACTCGGGTAAGTCTCCTCCACCCACCCTGGCCTTTCTTTGCTTGCACGCACCAGGATGCAGTGTGTGTGAGTGAGCAAAGGAGAGAAGGAGGGTGTGGTGTGTGCAAGCAAAAAAGGGGGAAGGAGGGCCAAGAAGCCCCTGAGCCGCAGCGTGGCAAGCAGCCCCAGACTGCGCAGGGTGCAGGGTAGCCAAAAGGGCAAAGATGCGGGGGGGAGGTAGGCAGGTGGAGGGAGTTGGAGGCAGTCCCTTACCTTACTGAGGCTCAAGGTTGAGAGGGACCAAGCCCGGAATGGCTTGGATTGGGGTGAGTCCTCAGCTAACGACCAGTGGAACTCACATAATGATAGTCATGGGGAGTGCCGGGATTGCCGTAGCTAAGCAATGCAGTCATGTGATGTCTTGCTTTACAACCGCATCACTTAGCAGAGGAAATTCCAGTCCCAATTGTGATTGTAAGTCGAGGACTACTTGTAATATCCTTTATTTAAAACCTAGGAATAAGGAAATGATTATCTATGAATTCCTAAAATTGACAGATGAGTATTTTGAACTGTTAATTTTGCTGTGCTGTGTGTGTTCAATTTCTCTCTTCAAATAAGGAAGAAAATCCTGAAAGAAGATGGTATGTGTGCACACTTACCCAATTTATGCAAATCAGGCAAATGGCTTGCAAAACCTGAAACAATTCACTTCCTTAGATGCTATCCCCCTTCCATAAATACAAGAGGAAACTTCAGTTTTTCAGCAGGCTCCCCTACTCATCTGCTGACTAACAGCAGTTGTGCTGTTTCTGCTCAGTGAAAATGAGGTCCTGGTTATTTATCTGCACCTTTCTGGGCATCACCTTCATCCATGGTGAGTTTAGACTGATTCAAATGTGAAAAGAGAAAAATAAGAATCTGGGAACTTCTAAATTAACCAACAAATAGTAGTAGTAATAGTAGTAGTAGTACCATTTTGACAGACTGTAAGGGAAAAATAGAGGCAAAATAGGACAAAAATAGGAAATAGAAAGGGAGCAGATGTCTATGTGGCAGCTTATTTCTATGCATACCTATCCAGAAGTTTGGTCCACAGGATTCAGCCATTGGTCTGACTTTGGGAGAAAAATGCCTGAGATTGCAGTCTTCAAGAGTTTACTGTATCTTCTGGACAGCATCAATGCCTTTTTAAAAGTATAACAAAGCTCTTAAGTCCAATAACTGGTACATGTGTATTGGTACATATATATCCTTTGTGGATAGAGGTTGCTGGATTAAACAGCAATTCTTAATTGGTTTGATATAATTCATTGCTTGGGGGATTTCTAAGAAAGGGTGAACTGGATCATTTTAATATAAGGCCCAGAGACTGACAAGTGAGGGGTAGGGGATAACAGAGCAAAAGACATAGAAATGCACAATTTCCGTAACAGACCCTTTACATACCTTCTCTTCCCCATTTTACTGGATAGACAGATTCCACTTGGATTATGTAAGTAAAGTACATGCGCTGAAATATACAGTGATCAAATCCTTGCTTTTACTTTATGCTCCATCTTCTCTTTGGATCAGATGTCTCTTCCCAGACCTGTCTATGTGCCCGGGGCTTTTGCGCAAGAGGCTGGGTGCAGTATAAGTCTGCCTGCTACAAGGCTGTGATGCAGCGAAAGACCTGGACTGAAGCCGAGGCAAGTGATGGTACTGGGATGGCATAGCAGTCACTGAGCTATCCGTGCCCTAAGTTCTACCAGATTTTCACATTTGTTCTACAGCCAACAGATCTAGAGCATGGGGTGGAGAAGAACAGCCTGAAAAGAGGGTCTCCCCCACCCTTCCCCAGTGTGGCAAAGAACAAGAACTGAACACTAATTTGGCATGATTTCACTGTGAGATGGTAAAAGGTACCCCCCATACACTTTTGAGCTGCATTTACTACCAAACCTATGAGATCCCCTCTGCTCCCCATGAACTGCTTAATGTGCCCTTGTAAGAAAACATTCACAGCAAGCTGAATTAGCCCTGAGTGGCAACAGGGGGAAGAATCAGCCAGGAACCTGCGGCCCAGTAAACCAAATGGTTTCTAGTCACTGGCCATATCTCAGAGATAGTACGGCTAGCATGCTGACCTAGCAGGGAGGGATCAATAATAATAATGTCGCCCAGATGGGTTTATCAAGAGCATTCTGATGTCATGCTGTAATTTCCACTGTGTCTGCCTTTTTCTTTGTCTTCCCTTTGCAATGTAGTGGGTCAAATATATATAAGCTCTGGTTCTGCTTTTGCTCAGAGCCGCTCAGCAAAGTATCAAAGCTTTGCTGGGGGTCCAGTATATACTGTTTTATTGTTTGCATGCTAATAAAATTATGTTGTATCTTCAGAGTGATTTGGTTGCTTTAGGTGAGCCAGGTTTTGGCCACAGCAACTGCCAAGAACAGCAGACATGCATCTAACTCCCTTTGTACACCTTGCCAACAGCATAAGTGCCACAGTGACGCAATTTAGGTAATCTATGTCTATGCCCCCCACCTTCTCAAGGATGCAGAGCATCATGATGCCAGTTTAGCTAGCTTTTGCTAGATATGCACAAGCCAATATATTTTGGTGTCACATTTTGTGTGGGTCCTCCTCCTGGTTTCTAGTCTTGTGCTAGCTACATTGCTTTTGGGAATAAATAGCGGCACCCTGTAGAGCACTTTAGATTTAGTGACCTTACAGCAGCCTGCTCTTTTCTCCTTGACATGATAGCAGATCAAGTTATTTGCTTCAAGATATAACAGTCCTGCTTATTGCATTTGAGGCCCCCTCCTGCTTGTTCTAGTCAGTGGACCTTGCCCTCAAAGCACTGGGATTGGCACTTAGGACTCTAAAGGGTCTGCTAAATGGATCTACTGAATAATTTACTCTTGAATTAAAAACAATGATAAAATTAGGCCTGCCTGCAGAACTCTGAATGATCACTAGGTGGTAACAAAGAGTTAAGATTTATTGTAGTTCTTTGCTGTCCAGATACAGTAGCCTTATTCAAAGATGAGCTTTCAACCAGCCTCACTTTATGAATACAGAATGGGTTTTCACCAGAGCAACAAAATGCAAGCCTCTGTAAGTTTTCTAGTGGCACACAAACTTTTGAAAAGCTCAGTTCAAATACTTCAAAAAATGTAATTACAGGTACATAATAACTGTACCCATAGTTAAGAACAGAGCCTATTGCAGCAAAATTCAAGTTAAATACACAATGGTTTGAATTCATTACACAATCCTAGTTATACAGTACAGTGGTACCTCGGGATACAAACGCCTCTGCTTGCGAATTTTTCGGGTTACGACCAGCTCCGGCCCCAAAAATTTACCTCGGTTTGCGAACTCCGCCTCGGGGTATGAACCGGATCGGTGGCCATTTTCCACCATGACATGTGGTCCGTGGCCATTTTCCGCCCGTGCCACGTGGTCCGCGGCCATTTTTCCGCCCGTGCCACGTGGTCCGTGGCTGTTTTTCCGGCCCTGCTGCGTGGTCCGCGGCCGTTTTCGCACCGCGCCGTGCCAGGCCGTTTTTACACTGGGCCGTTTTTGTGCCACGCCGGGCCGTTTTCGCGCCGCGCTGCGCCGCACCCGGCCGTTTTTGCGCCGCACCACGCCCGGCCGCTTTCCCGCCCGACGCGTGGTCCGTGGACGCCAGAACGGATTAACGGTAATTACATTGAACCTTATGGGAAATTGCCTCGGGTTGCGACCAAATTCGGAGGGCGGAACGGATTAACCGGATTTACATTGAACCCTATGGGGAAATTTCCTTCGGGTTACGACCAACTCGGGATATGCCCAGAGTCATGGAACGGATTAAGTTCGTATCCCGAGGTACCACTGTATTATACTGTATAACAGTATTATACTGTTCTAACTACTGTATATAACTATAACAGTATTATACTATTCTAACTTACATACAAATTTGACTTAAGGACAGACCTTGGGAATGGAACTTGTTCTTAAACTGGGGACCACCTGTACATTGATTTGAAAAGCCCAAGTGGAGTATTTGATGAGGAAGTTTGCATATGTTTCTTGTGAAACACATTCTGCGATGGATAGATAAAAAGTGATATACTTCGCTTTGAATTCTCAGATGTCTTGCCAGAGTTATACTCCAACTTCCCACTTGGCCTCCATCCATAGCATGGAAGAAAATGACTTCATTTTTCATCTGATGGGCAAGCCAATGAATTATGTGAAATATGAGGCCTATTGGATTGGAGCACATGACACCTTCAAGGTAACAATAGTGCATAATCACTGATCTGGAAAGGCACCATTTACTGCATAGTGTCTTTACTCCTGCCTCAGGACAGACAACTCTTACATGGCAAAGTGTGGTTGATTATATGCTTTGCACATCCTTCTCCCAATTGACTTTCCCCATGAGTTGTCTTCAACCAATGGCCAATCTGGTTAGTGATTATTGGAACTGATGTCCAGCACATTTGGACCGCACCAGATTGAAGGAAGTTGGCTCTGCACAAAACACAAATTACGTTTCTGCTGTTTGAAAAATGTGGTAATCTTTTGTTCCGGTATACTTACCCTAACAAACTGTGACACTTCCTCAGGAGGGAACCTTTGTATGGACAGATGGCTCCAGATTTGATTTCCACTCATATCCTCCTAATCAGCCTGATGGACTGAAGGGAGAAAACTACCTTGGCTCCTGGTTTTTACAAAACGGTAATTAACTTTCACATATCTATTAACTGGTATATAATGAGGGTTATACTTAGGAAGGGATTGGCTTAAGCAGTACATATCTTGGTATCACGCATGGCTTTTCGGGGGACAGAATTTTATACCATGACTGAGAATGAGAGTGTATATGTGATGCATTACTGGTAACTGCAAAGATGCAACCCCTGCTATGTGAATTTTATGGGGCAAATGTAAGGTTAAACACCTAAGTGATGTTAATAGAGCAAAGGGTATCCAGAGAAGAGCATTGTATTTTTCTGAAAGGAAGATAACTCTGAAATTCAGACCTTCCCCCCATTCATCTGCCTCTATTATCATACTCTCAGCAAATCTAAGGCATCCATTCCATTTTAAAGGTAAATTATTTGGGGGAAAATTTCCACCTTTTCAAGTTAATGCAGTAGGAGAGCCTCAGCTGATGCTACGGTCAACTCTTAAGAGTCTCTGTGGGTCATACTGTGGGTGTTTGCTATAATCCAAGGTGTAGTTCTGTAGTAAGGCTATGCATTTGGAGGTGCAAGATGCATTGGCCCAAAACAATTGAAGCAGCTGTGCCTGCAGGAGACTCAGTGTGGCTGCTTTGAGGGTGTTCCTGGATAGTTCTTTATACACCAGCTTGCACAACTGCTTCACTTCATTAGCAGTCCCACAAGAAGTGTTGCATATCTATTCCTAAATGATCTGGAAAAGCCTTCAAAGCAATCATGCCTTATAGAAGACACAGCTGCTTCAGTGCTTCAGGAAGGCTTCACTTGTGCCAATAATATGCTTTACAAAACAGCCTTTTGAACACTGCTCAGCCTCCTTAAATAGATTTCCTTCTTTGGCCTCTATTGGGGAGTCTAAAATGTTGGCTTAAACCAACGGCAGGGAACATGGTGTCTCACCAGGCTCCCTGCTCCACTTAAATTTTTAAAAATATTTGTTGAAGTAGAAAATACAGGAGGCTGACAAATACAAAGCAAAGCACCAGTCTCTAGCAGGAAGGCCTTTAGGCCTCACTAAGATTGCACTTGGATGGCAAAGTGCCTCCTGAGGGCTAGCTCTTCTTCCTGGATACTTAGTGATTGGCTTTATCCATTACGGTACTCATTTTGTGAATAGGCAAGTCTCCCACAATAGCCTTTTGTGTGTTATGTTCATCATATGCTCTCAAAATTCGAAAGGTACCTATCCCTGGCTTAAATTATGCCCATGTTACTACTCCCATAGTTGTGTCATGTTGTACCATAATCTCAAAGAGAGAAACTGTAGCACTATTTGCTGAGCATTAGGAGGCAGTTCCTGTGTAGTTTAACAGACCCTCCAATATGGATCCATGCCTTCACTCGTTCTCTTTCAGGACATATCACCTGGAATGATTACGTCAATTCATGGACATTCTCATTTGTTTGCAAATACTCTCTAGCAAATAGGTAAGAACTGAAATTATTTTTGTAAAGGCTCAGTCTAACTGTTCCATGGTGTTAGGTGGAATACACCAACAGGAGCTGAAATCTTCCAGATGCAACTGCCATACAACTGTATTTCTAACTGGGATGCTTTGTAACAAAAAAAAAAAGCCAACTTGCAGAATGCTATGGGCGTTTCCCTACCCCTTCAATTCCAGAAATTACCACGCCAGTGAACCAGGGATTGTGGACTTTTGTTTTATTGTTTCTATGTTGCTTCGATTGCTTTAAATGTGATATAAAGTGCCACACCAGGTAAAAGATTCTGTATAAGAGCAACAATCCACCCCAATGTTTTACACCCATGTCAGCTCCTCAGATCCCCATTCCTAAATGCACTGGGTTAAATCAGCCAATAGCCTTTCCTGTCAGCAGGCAGATTTTGATCCTCATTTTCCCAAGTGAGGCTCTGTCAGTGGAATCAAATATATGGAGGCAAGTCTTTGCATGGAAAGAAAACCAGGTGTGCTGATGGGGTGCAGATAGTACCATGAACTCTAAGGCTGGGTTTCTACATTGCCCTGAGACAGAGTTTAGATACACAGTGACTGTGCTAGAAGTAATATTGTACAGTATACTAAATTAAAGGGTGTCCTATCTGTTTGTTTAATCAGTGACAGCATCAAAGTATACAAACCACAAGCGACGCTGACATCATCAGATCATGACCTTAGACAGTTATTATGTCATCAGACCATGACCCTAACCGGATATGGTGTGCGTGCCCTTCCTCCCCAAGTGATGCTGGACTCACAAGGTCATGACCCTAACTGGATATGACCTGTTCAATCTAATCCCATCAAGAAATGGGTGGCAGTCAGCCCTAGACTGTGTAATTAGCTAATCAAACCTAGTCTGATGTGTGGATTTGTATAATTAACAGAACCCTAGGCTGCGCTGTATTTGGGAAGTGAAGCCTATTTATCCACTGTAAAATAAATACAGTAATAGTCTACTGATGCTTTTCATTTTGCTGAGTTTTAAAATCAGCACCTTGAATGCTGGAAAAGGAGATCCCAAAATGCATCCTAAAATACAGCCACAGGCTGCATTTTGCCCCCCTTTTCTAAAAAGGCTTTATTTCTAGGCAGTTTAAAATTACTCCCTCGAACATAGGAAAAAAGAACTTTTAAATCACAGCAGCCCATATCCCAAGTGTAGTGAAAACCAGTCGGCTTTACCTTTTGTAAAAGCTAAAGTCACATAATTTGCAAATTTTAACCTGAAACACACACACACACACACACACAGAGGTGTTTGCAAATTTAACTAATAACACAAATACACAAACATTTTGAAGCATGACCTTAATAAAATTTATTTCATCCCCTCCAGCAAAGCCAGGAAAATTTACTAAATTTTCTAAACTAAATACTAAAAACATTTCTAAACGAAATACATTATTACTGTACACAAAGCCACACAATCACTTTGTTGACTAACATTTCAAACATTAGTCTTGTAAAGTTATGAGGTGTGTTAGCTTCGTGTCAAACATGAGGTGCATAGAAAGACAGAAGGAGTTTCTTCCATGGATGAGCATGTCCTGTTTCTCAGCTTGGGAACATACACTGTGGCCCTTGAGTCTTTGGCCCAGCAGGATCTTTCAGCCACACCCTTATCTGCCACATGTATGGGTATATCCATTGGGATCAACCCAGTTGTGAAATGTTCTCACAAGAGATGAAGGGACAAGAGCAATTGTAATCCAGCCTGTTGTACCACTGCCATTCAGTGGGACATTGGACTGGTTCATCTAATCCCGTGCCCTGGATCATAGGCTCATAGCATTATGGAGTTGGGAGGGTTCATCTGGTCCACCCTCTGCAAGGGCAGGCAAATCAGTTCAACCATCCTTGAAACCTCTTCTGGCAAACCTCCAAGATAGAGAACCCACCACCTTCAGAGCGGGAGTCTTCCACTGTTGGACAGATCTTACTGTTTTTCCTCATATTTCAATGAAATCTAAGTAGCTGCACCCATTATTTCTGGTCCTAGTTGTCCGAAGAAAATGTTTGCTAGGAAAACCTTCCTGACATTGCCATCATGGGGCCCAATTAAGCTCCTTGGGACATATGGAGACAATCAAGATGCCATTTCTTCACAATCTCAGGGCTCCTAAAAGTCCCAGAGCAGCAGTTTAGCCAGTTGGTTGGTGTCATGAAGCAAAAGTTGTCTCCTTCCCTTTGGAAAGAAAACAAGAAGAAGAGTAGAAGGAACAAGGAAGTGAGTTCTTTAAACAATCCAAGACTGGATTGGTTGGGTCATCAAATAACATTTGTGGCAACTACCAACTCAAAACTCTGCTCATGCCACGTTGTGAAATGTTTTATATAAACCAATTATGTCATTATATGTATGCACAGACACATGCACATGGACACACCCACACAACCCCAATTTACAATCCTATATCTGCCAACATAAGAATATTTATTTGTGCTTCCTGGTCTCCCAGTCCCCAAAGTGATAGAGCAGACCGAGATATGAATAATTGCAACTGAAGCCACCTTTAGCATGTGGGACCAGCTTCTCCCTAAGCTCATGTCACATGTTCACATGATGAGTTAACTGCTTACTATTTTACTGAAACCATCATTCATTGTGAATTCAAATTATGCTGCGAAAGAACAGCCCCGCCCCTGGAAAGTCTCCCCTGTTCTTTTTCTCACTGAGCATTTTCAGGGCTCATGAAGAATTTAGATTCTCCCCCCTTCCTGCATTTGTTCAAAGCTTGACAGTTTTGATTCTTCTTCAGGTGGAATCTGCCCATCTTAAAAGATCTAGTAGAGAGTCACTTGTTTGCAAGATGGCAGGCCATATAAATATGATGAATAAATAAATAAAAATAAATCTTCCCCCAGAAATCTCTCTGGTATAAAGAAAGTCTGGACCAGCTTGGAAGGGAGGAACTGGGGAATCACACTGTTCAGATCTCAGTTTGGACACATAGGTTTGCTTGCTCCTCCAAAGACACCCCAACATTCTGCTGGTGCTCACCAGCTTCCAAGGGACTGAACCATGGCTATAGATAGAGATCAGCTTGTCCTTGTGTTGTGCCATTGCTTTTCCACATTTTATTGAGAGCAAAGTTGGGTTTGACATCAGGGGAATCAACAGGGTTCTACCTGCTCTAATGAGCAAATCAAGACAAGATTGTTGGGATTGCTATACAGTATTTCTGTCTTCACTGTCTGGGCCCCCCTGGTAGTTTTGAGCATGGGTGCAGTGCAGACATTTGCTCAGCTGTGCACACACAGAATTGATGAATGGGTGGACTGACTGGTTGATTCAGGAATAGAAGGCTACTACTGGTGCTATTTCCCTCTGTGTTTTTTTCTTTAAATGAAGGAATCTATTACTTCCAAGCCTTAACCAAAACAATGATGTCCTTCAGGCTGATGAATAAACTGTAAGTATAGAACAATTGTTGGGATGTTATTGGCTTAAAGAGGTGTCACAGCTTCATTTCCTACAGTGAAGGCTGTCTTGCAGGAAGACAGCAACATGTGTTTTGGTCTCAAATATTTGTTTGCTGGCCAGCTGGTGGCTCTCCCACTTTAGGGACATATGCATATCTCCCCTGATGAGAAAAGGCAAGAACACAGTCTAAGATGAAGCTTTGAGCTGATTATTCAACTGTTTTTGACCGTTTTTAAAATCCGATATAGCAATGCTAAAAAAGATCTTGAAAGATGTGTACCCCAGAGGCAGACTTGCAACTTAGCTGTTCAGAAGGAGTCTAAGACTCAAGGGTCAATCCCCATTTTGAGGTCCCATCCTCCTCCTCTAGTTGCAGTTGGTTGCATGGCTTGGAAGCAGAAAATACACAGGTTGTGTTCACACAGCACACTTAACCAAGTCAGTCTTAGCAGAGGCAGTCACCCAACATACTAAGCTTGATTAGTTTTAATCTTAGCTAGATTTAAGATATTGTGTGAACCCAGTCCATTCAGTTAGCTTATGTATCAGTCTACTAAGCAAACCCAGAAAATGGGTTAACCCAATAACAAAGTGTGTCATGTGAACATAACTGCTGTATTCTTTGATTATGTGACATCAAGTGGGTGTTGACTCTTAGTGACCAGATAGATACAGTGGGGTAAAAAAGTATTTAGTCAGCCACCAATTGTGCAAGTTCTCCCACTTAAAAAGATGAGAGAGGCCTGTAATTTTCATCATAGGTATACCTCAACTATGAGAGACAAAATGGGGGGGGGAAAATCCAGAAAATCACATTGTCTGATTTTTAAAGAATTTATTTGCAAATCATGGTGGAAAATAAGTATTTGGTCAATATCAAAGTTCATCTCAATGCTTAGTTATATATCCTTTGTTGGCAATGACAGAGGTCAAACGTTTTCTGTAAGTCTTCACAAGGTTTTCACACACACTTGCTGGTATTTTGGCCCATTCCTCCATGCAGATCTCCTCTAGAGCAGTGATGTTTTGGGGCTGTCGCTGGGCAACATGGACTTTCAACTCCCTCCAAAGGTTTTCCATGGGGTTGAGATCTGGAGACTGGCTAGGCCACTTCAGGACCTTGAAATGCTTCTTACGAAGCCACTCCTTCGTTGCCCGGGCGGTGTGTTTGGGATCATTGTCATGCTGAAAGACCCAGCCACGTTTCATCTTCAATGCCCTTGCTGATGGAAGGAGGTGTTCACTCAAAATCTCACGATACATGGCCTCATTCATTCTTTCCTTTACACGGATCAGTCGTCCTGGTCCCTTTGCAGAAAAACAGCCCCAAAGCATGATGTTTCCACCCCCATGCTTCACAGTAGGTATGGTGTTCTTTGGATGCAACTCAGCATTCTCTCTCCTCCAAACACGACGAGTTGAGTTTAGACCAAAACGTTCTACTTTGGTTTCATCTGACCATATGACATTCTCCCAATCCTCTTCTGGATCATCCAAATGCTCTCTAGCAAACTTCAGACGGGCCTGGACATGTACTGGCTTAAGCAGGGGGACACATCTGGCACTGCAGGATTTGAGTCCCTGGCAGCGTAGTGTGTTACTGATGGTAGCCTTTGTTACTTTGGTCTCAGCTTTCTGCAGGTCATTCACTAGGTCCCCCCATGTGGTTCTGGGATTTTTGCTCACCATTCTTGTGATCATTTTGACCCCACAGGGTGAGATCTTGCATGGAGCCCCAGATCAAGGGAGATTATCAGTGGTCTTGTATGTCTTCCATTTTCTAATTATTGCTCCCACAGTTGATTTCTTCACACCAAGCTGCTTGCCTATTGCAGATTCAGTCTTCCCAGCCTGTGCAGGTCTACAATTTTGTTTCTGGTGTCCTTCAACAGCTCTTTGGTCTTGGCCATAGTGGAGTTTGGAGTGTGACTGTTTGAGGTTGTGGACAGGTGTCTTTTATACTGATAACAAGGTCAAACAGGTGCCATTACTACAGGTAACAAGTGGAGGACAGAGGACCCTCTTAAAGAAGTAGTTACAGGTCTGTGAGAGCCAGACATCTTGTTTGTTTGTAGGTGACCAAATACTTATTTTCCACCATGATTTGCAAATAAATTCTTTAAAAATCAGACAATGTGATTTTCTGGATTTTTTTTCTCATTTTGTCTCTCATAGTTGAGGTATACCTATGATGAAAATTACAGGCCTCTCTCATCTTTTTAAGTGGGAGAACTTGCACAATTGGTGGCTGACTAAATACTTTTTTGCTCCATTGTAGATTTTTTCCATGATGTTCCGCCCCTAATCTGGTCTTTCAGGTCTTCCAACGGTGCCCCCACCACTGTAGCTGAGTCCCCCCCCCTTACAGCAGGGTCACCCAAGGCATGAAGGTCATCTCAGCTGCCCAGCTGAGGAAAGTAGGCCCCATTTTGGGCAGCAGCAATAGAGGAAGTGGCTGGAGGTGGATGATCACTTTAGTGACAGTGGCAAAGGAATTGTTCCATGCTGCACAAGAGAAGGCAATAGTACTCCTGTACTTTTAACCAAGAAAACCACATGGTTAGAAAATATAAAGCGCTATATTCATGCAGTACTTAATACCAGGCAAAGCCCTGATTGCACTGTTGTGGCCATCAATTTGACTTTTTTGACCACACCCTGCAGATAACTCAGCATAAATTCCATCTCTCTTTTCTTCTACCTCACCTAGCAATATCACCATATTCCTGTTTTTGTGAAATACTCTCCATATTGCACTTGGGAATCAGGTTTATTCAGTCTGCACACTGGGGCATACTGAACTAGGAGTAATTTGTTCAAATACAGGGAGGATTTCTGAGTACACCATTTGCATAGTAGTATATTGCACAAAGCTTGTGTAACAGAAATGTGTTCATGGCTTGACTGTCAGCTTCTTTCTTTCCTAAACAGAAAGTGGTCTTCTTGTGGCAAAAAATGATGGAGACACAAACACACAAGATACAGAAGGCTTACTTCTACCCTTGAGGATTATTTTGTAATGCCTTGCTTTTCTATAGCAACTTTTTAGAGGAATACTGTGCCTTTGGAAACTCGTTTCAATGCAGATCAAACCATTTGTCCTATTCCACAGGGGCAACTGGATTTTACCACTATTGATTCTTTTTAAAATCTCTTTTCCTTTACTGAGATGCAAATAAAAATTGCTTGTTGCTCATTCTATGGCTGCTCATTCCTATAGCATGGTATTATTTGGTTCAGGTGCTTACAACAACTTTATACTGTGGACTAATGATATTCCTGCTGAAGATGAAAGTTTAAGGGTACACAAGGATTTAGTAACAGCAGTGAACCTTAAACATAGCCATACATATTGTTCATTAATTTCATCCTTTTTAATAAATAAATGGTATCAAGATCCAAGATTACTTGGGATGGGGTTCCAGTGAACTCAGTGGAAGGTACTTCTAAGGGAACTTATATAAATTAGTTAACAGTATCTAAATGAGCAGGTTAACAATTGTTCTGTTTGTACCATCATTCCTGAAATCCTTGGTGGATGACAAATCCCTTTGTTTCATTGCAAACCTTTTTCACACAGAGAGCATCTAACTTCCTTTCAACCTCTGCTTTCTATTTTTCCTATTGTTTCGGGGAATGCCATATTTCATAAGTAAAAATAATGCCAAAGGCAAAAAAGCAATACAAACCTTGCTTTTAAGAAAAGATGTTACACTGCAATACAAAATCAATAAAAATTGGGAGTTCAAATACCCCCCCTTTTTTTTGGGTCAAGACCACAGCAGACTGAAGAAAGTTCCAGAGGAAAAGATTGTTAGTACAGGATCAAAGCCTTTTAGAAGAAGAACCTTGACTCAGAGGACTCCATCCACTTATACCCAGGACTTAGCATTACCTTTGAGAATTTCTATGTATTATTCTGTTTCTGGTAAGTTGCCATTCACAGGGATGACAACCTAACATACTCCACAGCGAATCCCTTTTAACTTAAGCCCTCTAAGATGAGTTGCTACTCCCAGCTAAGCTAATGAGTCCCACTGGAAATTGGCAGGTAGTACTTGAAATAAAGTAGGAAGGTAAGTTAAAAAAAAAAAAAATCTAAGTATTGGCACACTCACTTGACTAACAGTAAGGCTTGGTGAACACAGTAGCACTTTCCTGAGTAAAGATGCATAGGATTGTCCTGCTTTCTTAAAGTATCCATAGATGGAGATACGTAAACCATGGTTCAGCATAACATGCTGTAAGAATCCAGCTAATGATGAATATTTATTTTATACATGACCATGGATAAACTACCTATTTTATTGCATGCCCTCAAGCTGTCGTCAACTCAGTGACCACACAGATAGATTTTATCCAGGAGGATTGGTCGCTAACCTGGTCCTTTAGTTCTTCAAACAGTGTGCCCAGCCCATCACTGTTGTAATTGAGTCCATCCACCAACATAATGTGTTAACCCTTGGAGCTTAGTACCTGGAGATTCAGACAGACTGCTTGAATTGTCAAAAGCACATTTCTCTCAGGAGTAATCATTTTCCCCTTCTTATATTTCAGCTCAAAGGTCAAGAACCACTGAATAGGGCTCTTGCTGAAAAGATGCACTGTTGAACTTGGAGTTGAGGGAGGCAGAACTTACAAGAATTAACTTCTTGTCTGCCACGGACACTGAGCCAGCCCTTTCCACACAATCAGTGTGTAGGAAGAGGCTCAAAAAGTGTCTCACAAAAGGCATGGAATAACCTGACCTTTTCCACCTGGATTGGCTTATAGCTCCCATAATCCTCAGTCGTAGTGGAGGGCATTGTGTTGGGGAAGGCTGGAATACGGGGCAGGAATAACAAGGCAGGAAGCACCCTACTCTGCTCAGAAATAAGCCCCTTGGGAGTTACTGGGGGTTTCTCCGCGGCGAGGCTGGAACTGCACCCAATCCAGTCAAAGCCTAACATCAAAGCCCTCTTGACCGCCTGGGAACCAGACCGCGAATTCCTCGTGCAAAGAGACGCCGCTCGCCCAAAGGACAAGGAGTCCGAACCAGCCATTAACGCTGATTTATAAAAAGGAGAAATTCCACAATTTAAGGGAATTTGGAGAAGGAAGGAAGGAAGGATTTCGAGTTGCAGCTCCGCCGGAGAAGGAATACTGGAGAAACCAAACTGCATCGGATAACTCAGTGCCCTCCGGGTCCTTGGACTTCGATGCTGCTTACCCCGGGTAACGCGGCTAGCGGTAAGGATACCTGAGACCTAACCAGGAGCCTTCGCCATTATCAGATCCGATTCGAGAGTATCTAACGCCTTCAAAAGACCCAGTCGCCACCAGCGGCAGGGGAGAAAAACGCTCCTCGTTACCAGAAGTGGGGTTCGAACCCACGCAGACTCACGTCTATTGGAACTTAAGTCCAACGCCTTAACCACTCGGCCATTCTGGTAGCTCTGAAAAAGGACCTGGAACTCGTGGGAACAAATGACATTCGAGTAACATTTCCCGCCAAGCCGATCCACCAGCGGCCGCTCTTCCCTCAGCCCAAGCTCGGCCTGAGGCGCTCCAGCCCGCGCACCGTAGCCTCGTCCGCTTTCGCTTCGCCTAGACTCGCCCCGCCTAAAACAGCAGCGGAGGAGCCTATCCTCTTCGTAGGCTGGAAGCGCCAGCCAATACGCTCAGCGCTTCCCGAGCGGCTTCCCCCTCGCTCGGGAAACTGGCGTACGCCCTCTCGGGGCGGCGGTTTGCGTTGCCGCGAGCTTGGAGGGCGGCGGGGCGTTAGTGGGGCCTCCTTCCCGACGGGAAAGAGGGAACCCGGGTCCTGCAGCCCCTTCCCTCCCGAAGTAGGAGCAGCCCGCCTTGCCCCGCAAGTCCGGACAAGCGTTTCATTCCGGTCCCTTCAGGGCACCTAGACCTGATCCTTCTTCCCTCGTATCTGTTCTGACAGCGGAGCGTCTGCGTGGATGAGGGGAAGAGTTGCGAGAGGGATCTGGAGACGGCCGAGGTCAAGTGCGCTTGCCGGTGGTCGTCGCGGTAGTCTTGGCCGAGAGGAGCTGGCGTTCTGCTTGCACCCCCTGATCGACCCTGCGGAAAACCTTGGCAGCAGAGAGTGCGGCTTCCGCGGCCGGGAGCTTCACCTACTTTGAATGACTCCAGTAGATCTGAAGCTCCCAGACTGGTTGCATGGCTGTAGAGTTGGTTTTAATTTCCGACAAACGCACATGTAGTTAGGGTCGAGCTCCACTGATGAAAAAAGGTATTTTTATTTCTTTTATTCTCGTTCTTAACTATACACCGGAAACTTTTTTTTGCTGACAATTGCTTTGCTCCAGATGTAACTGCAGTTCTAAGCCCAAAGTAACTGCTTGGTATATCTGTGCTGTTTTTACATCCCAGTAAACAGCTACATCTAGGAAGTTACACCTTTAAGAGAATAAAGGCAAAGAGAATGCTCATAACTCTGGCACAGACTTCTAAAGAACCCCCAAATTTGCAAGTAATAGGTGTGAGTTTCACCAGAGACCTTGTTTTGTTTCTTCTGTGAATGACAACATGCAATTAATTTCAGGTATAAGGACCAGTTGCCCTCAAGTCCAGATCAACTTTTGGTAACTACATAGATAAGGTCCCTTAGTGGCAATCCTGAAGTGGTTTGCCATGGCCTTCTGGATTTTTGAACTTCCCAGGCTAGTCTGTAGCTCTAGGATACCCGTCAAGAAAATAACTATAAATATCTCCCAGGTGGGGAAAACAAGCTAACTCTGGCATTTCCCCAAAGTTTGCTAATTTTGTTTAAGCTAAAGCTAAACAAGCTTTAAAGCTTAAACAAAGCTAAAGCTGCAGAGGGATAGAATGACTACCATACCAGAACAGAAGGCAGAAGTTGCTGGAGAGCAGTAGACTGGCTGGGGAATTCTGGGAGTTGAAGTCCACACCTCTGAAAGCTGCCAAGGTTGAGAAATGCTGTTCTAAGCAGACTGGGCAAAAAGCTCAGGGGACCCTGGGACCTTTTCCTCCCTGCGCAAGGGGAGTAAAGCCCCCGGCCAGAGCACTCCAGGGTCCCCCCTTGAGGGCATGAAGTGGCCTAACCTTACTCCCATCCCATGTCTTCAGTACTCTGATGCCACTGGTATTTCATTTATTTATTTATTTATTTATTTACAATTTACAACAATAAAAACTAATACGAACTAAAAGAAAAAAGAAAAGAAAAAAAGGTGCAGAAAAGAAAAAAAGGGAGACAAAATAGAAAAAAAAGAAAAAATTAGAATGTAGTAAAGAAAAAAAAAAGAAGTGATTTCCCCCTTCATCACAAGTATAAACAATGTTAGTAACTTACCACCTTCTCTTAAAATACAACAAACGATCTCTTCTTTCCATATCCCATGTCTTATTTATAAACAAATCCATTAAACCTCACTATTTCAGTCCTAAGTTCAGCAAAAATCCATTAAGGGTTACCAGAGATAGCATAACTATTTTAACCTTGATCAAATAAACCAATTTTATATTCCTTCCTTTTACTTCTAAAAATCTTGATCTTTAGTCCCTTCAAATGATGTTCTAGAACTTGATTCCTTTCCATTTTTCTTTGTTACTTCTCACAAAATTCTTCAAAGCTTTAACAAACCTCCTTTATAAATGTAATTGTACTTATAACTGCTGTGAATATCAGAAGTCACTTCTTTGCATCTTTTTTCTATTTTTTAGCTTTTTTTTCCTTGCACTTTTTCCTTTCTCTTTGATATCTTTCTTTTTCCTTTTTCTTCCTTACTTTATTAGTTTGTATTTGTTTTGACCCTTCTTTTTTAAAGTTTTAATACAAATTACACACACACACACACACACACACACACCAAACCTCTTTTGTAAATCCAATATAGGAAAATTATCCAGGTCGCTCTCTTGGTTTGTTATTTATATATCCCTTTTAACTGTTAAAACATCAGCTAGTTTCTTTTGTATGTCCAGTGTAACCTCTTTTCCCATGTCATTCTTGTAGCCTGTCATTTTAAAATCCACTTTCAAATCAGTCCCAATCATGTCAGGTAATACTTGTTCCTCTTCCATAGAATCTTTTAAACACAGTCTATCTATAGAGGCAGATTCTCTTAAAATTAACTTCTGGGTCCATTGTTTGAAAATATCCTTCAATATGTCCAATGTTAAAATATTTTGCTTCATTCTGGATTAGTAAATTGAACTTGAGTGTTCTTTTCCTTTAATTTTAATCTTTAGTTCCTTCTAGTTCCCTCTAGTGTCCAATTTAAAAAAAAATTTTTTTTTAAGAATTCAAAACAAAAACATTTTTCCATAGGAAGGATTCTCTATAATTAATTCCAAAATCTTATTTCAAATTTATCTGGACCCTTAGTCCATTTGTAACTTTCTAAAACCAAAGTTTTAATCACCCTTTTGCTATTTATTTCAGAAAAAAACCAAGTCCTTAAACTTGTATTTAAAACTTCTTTTGCTAAGGATTGAAGGAAACTCACCTGGTGTTTTCAGACTTGTGGATCCAAAGGTTCCTAATAGCTGAAAAGCAGTTCACAAGCAAGTCATTAGAAAAGGAAGTATATAAACCCAGTGTCCTTTCAAAGGTGCTATTCACAGTTTGAGCAAGATGCCTATTCCATCGCCTCTCAGAGTTCTAAACCCTCTGGAGACCACTGTCTTTTGGTCTCCTTGTGAGGAGGAACTGTATGGAGCACTTGTGGGCAATCTCAAGTCTTCTCCTTGTCCGGAGAGAAATTATGAAGAGCTGGTTGGCTCTGCTCAGTTCACCATTTCTTCCCTGGAAGCCTGTTATTTTTTATTATATTCCTATTCACACTGCATCTCCTATTCTGGAAAATAACCTGTTTTTCTTCCTTGATCTGACACTGGGCCATGTGTAAATTTTATTGCACTCTCACCCCATTTGGGAAAGGGTGTTCATATGACTAGGCCAGCCTTGATCTCCATTTGTTGGTAAGTTCCAAGGAAAATCACAGTAGCCATTCTTTCAAAACAGCAAAGGTTGAATTCTGCTAAGTTTCCCTGGCGAGGAAGTATTCTGGATGAATAGTAGTGTTTGAACTAGAATTCACCTTGACGAAGTCTTTTTAAGAACTTCTCCAGAACACCTGGTAAGTCCTTGTTTGAAAGCAACAACTTGAGTTTCATGATACCTTTGAGACTAACTAATATTTTATGCCACAAGGCTGTGTGCTGCTTTGGCAGCAACAGATTAACATTGCTAATCCTTTGGACACTTTTTTAGTATATGAGTAATATGCAGATACAGGCAGTCCCCGGGTTAAGAATGAGTTCTATTCCTAAGTCTGTCTTTAACTCGAATTTGTATGTAAGTTGGAACTTGTACTTATGGTCTGCCTGTTACTAAAAATGGCAGATGATGTTCTCCTTCCTGGAGCCGATGAACCGCTGAAGCCATGGGATGTTTTTGTGAACTGCTGAAAACAGGCTGTATATTAAAAACTCGCAGCTTCAGCAGTTCATGAAAACATTGCAGGGCTTCAGTGGTTCATCGGTTCCAGGAAGGAGAACGCTGTCCGCCATTTTTAGTAACAGGCAGCCCATTCATAAGTATGAGTTGTCCTTAACTTCGATGTTCTTAAGCAGGGGACAACCTGTAGATACTGGAAGCACCTAGTGGTTAAAACAATGGGCTATGATCATTCTTAGCGGTTCAAAGAATACCTCCTTTTTGTTATGTCTTTTACTGCAGTAAACCTTCTTTGGACATGTCCATGTAGTTTCTTTTTCTTTTTAATTGCTTCCTTTTATGAAATAAATACATTATTGGGACACATTAAAAAATCTACCAAAATTACAAAAATAAGTGAAAGACAGAAACAATAAACAAAAGTTATATCTTGGCAGTTCACAATTATAAATACTTATATAATTGAATATTGTATAAACATTAATCATCAGTGTTTAATATATTGATCCAAAATGCCATTTGTACTGATAGAGACAATCAGGAACATTCTTATTAAAAGAACAACTAAGCAGTGTTCAAGTTTGATTCAATTTATCTTTCACTATAGGATTTTTCAAACATTTTTGTCGCTGAGGTCATTTTTCTGCCAGTGCGGTTTCTCACGCTTTCGAATACTGCTGATCCCATGACGGATGTCCCTTTGTTTTCCAGGGTTTCCCTTGAGAAAGGCAGGAAAAACAAGCACCAAATTTTATCTAGAGTGGGGATAAAAGGGACTGCCTTCTCATACTGACAGTGGAGGACAGTCAACTGCCCACAGTGGCTTCACTCCGGTATGCAGTTAAGATTCTGATCTAGCCTGGCCATGTCAAACCAGGGAGCCTCAGAACCTGATTGCTCTCTGACTTTTTCTGCCTCCAGAACAGGAGGAGAACCATTACATACCATTTGGTTAACTTGAACATCTAGGCATGCTCTCAAATGTGTCCTCAAGATGGCAGCAAAGTGAGCTGTGTCAATTTATTTATTTGTTTGTTTGTCAAACTTAAAAGGTGCCCAACTCATGAAGACTCTGGTCAGTGTACAGTGTACTCTTGGCAGTGTAGAAGTAAAACCCAGTACAATAAGACAGATAAAAGATGGTAATTACCAGGGAACCAACATACCCCAGCTGTTAAATTCAGGCAGACACATCCCCCACCTAACTCAGAGTCTGGGGGAAAAGCCAGGTTTGGGTTTTTCCAAAATTGTTGTCACAAGCAAAATATTGAAATATATTAAGTCAAGCATACTTTCATCCTTCAACAGTACATAATTTGCTGGAATTGGAATTATTCTTGGAATTGGATTGGAATTCTTGGAATTGTATTATTAAAATCAGAGTTTTCTTGATGGATCTTTGCAGTGAAGTGGGTGTAGCAGGGGAAATCCCTTTTCTGACTCTAATAACTTGTTCACACACTCTGTGAATTTGCACGATTCTGATGGTATTGTATTGCCAGCATTTCCACCTGTCAGTGACACTATTTTCAAAGAATGGTTGAAAGTTGTGATTGTAGACTCTAAAACAGCTGACTCGGGATTCTTGTTTTTCTAAATGTTCAGTATAAGTGGTCAGAAATGTGGTTTATGTTCAGAACTGAAGAACAGGTTGTGTAAACAACTTAAAGTAATATTTGGTAATATCGGTTAGCATTACAAGTTTGACAAGTTTGTATGCAGAATCAGGTATTACAAAATCTCCCAGACTCATAAATACAATTGTGTGGAGAAGAGTCCTGTTTTTATTGGAATCCTGAGATTTCACTACTAGGTCTTGTTTGTATTCCTCGTGAAATTTGAAGAAACTGTTTTCTTACATTGTAAATGCAGTCTAATGCTTTCCTATGTAAAATTTGTGCTGCCTTTCTAAAGTCTATTCTACAAGTGCCATCTTCAAAATCTGTATTTTTTAAAATCTGTGCTTCCCATAGTTTCATGGATAAAGCAGGATATATTCCCAGATTACAGTAAAGTGCCATTTAGAGAAGTATGTGCTACAGAGGCTTGAAAAGTTTTATTATTTTTCTCAAAAGGGATGTGAGAAAAATTTCACTCACATGGAACCTTTCATATCTTTCTGGGAAAATGTTACTAAGCTGCCCTGCAAATATGCAGCTACCAGTGTAATGGGGTCACTGCTCCAGCTTTCGTACTTCAGCCAACAGAGGTAGCCAATGCTCAGAAAGTAGAAGTATATACCTGACACTTAAGCCACATCCAGACTGAATTGACATCTCATTCTCTCTCTGAGGTGTCAAGTCTCCAGATGCCTATATCACTGGTTGATCACCCTTGATGTGCAGCCTTGATTTGAAATGGGTGGACTTCTAGCAGGTGATACCACTTGTGGAAGGGCCTGGAAGCAGGATCAACCCAAGATGTTCTGTCACCTGAAGCAAAGAACAAAGTGGTGCCACACTCTGAGACTACATATGGCAGCTGACTAGCCACTAGGTGTGTACCTTTCTTTACCAACAGTTTGCTGCTACCTTCCAGTACTTGGTGCTCGAAGCAAAGGTCTAAAGATAGGCTGGCCCAGCCCAGAGGAATCAAGTTGCTGCAGAAGATTATGAGAGATGGGTGTGAGGTACTATTGAAGGCAAGGGAGAAAAATGTTGCAACCAGGCAACACTTCAGCTGCCCCCACGCAAGTCATAGCAACCCACAACTAAGTAGAGCAGCAATGAGGAAAGGCACCTGGGGTACTGGTTTTTTGAAAGGAGGATGGATTAAAATCTTTCATGTTACAGATTGGAATCAGGGACAGCTTTAAAAAGACAATTTCAGTTGCAGTGTTTCAGCTCAGAGAATTCCTCTCCAGTACCAACTTACTTTTTTAAGAGAGAAGCTAGAGGTAACTTATCTGTACTTAGGCAAAACTAGTGAATAAAATCCTCCCGTTTGTATAACTGATTTTTAAACAGGCCGGATCACCCAATGCTGTTTTCATGATACTCAGTTAAACTCCTAATTCCTCTTAGCCTTGGATAACGTTTGTGTAATTAGCTCCACTGAATCTTGATGAAAGGCAGCACTTAGAGGTATCAGTAGAGAAAGTTAGTAGAAATACTAAGCTGTTTCTTTTCTGTCTCCCCAAAAGTTTTTGCCCTCCAGTTTCTGCCCTCCAGAACTCTTAATAAAAGTTCACAGAAGCTGCCTGTGTGTATTTACCTGATACTGGGCAAAAACATTTTAGATATATTATCCCTAGTGGCAGGCAAAAAAGGAACAAGAGTCAATATGCTTGTTTGATACTGCCAGACAGTTCTCATTAAGAATTAATACCTTGAAACAGGTAAAAACTATATTGTTTCAGTGACAAAAGCATGGATCTATCTTTTCTTCCCCTCTTCCCTTCCATTGTTATTGGTTTGGCCCACTCAATAGCAGGTATTCACTGTCTAAATTTCAAGGAGGGTTCTGCCAGCCATTTTAAGATGCAGAAGACCCAAATGCGGAAGGAACCCCTAAGTACAAGCGAGTTACATATTTTTTCAGTCTCAAGAACCAATGTAAACTGGGAAAATGTGGGAGGGTAAGAGATAGTTCAGATGGTGTATGTTATTTTCCACACAAGAACCCACCTGAAGAAGTTAAATAGGGTCAGGTGTGGGACCCAACCACCTCAAGTTCTGATACTTAAGAGACAGACAGACACAAATGAACCTTCTTGGATATTTCAGGTTTTATTATTTAATTTAGTTTTCTTGGAAAAAAAAGACAATAACCCCCCCTCCCGCCAAAACAAACCCAACCACAATAGAATTGCAGGGATAGTCTCTCTCCCCCCCCCTTTTTTTTTAAAGCCCACCACTATCCTACTCAGGGAGGTCTTGGCCTTTGCCCGCTGCAGAAAACAGGCTTCCAGTACGGACCAAGCCACAGTGTACACACTGCACACGCCCCCATCCCCAAAGACTCAGTTTCCTTTTGCTGAGCAGCAGTGTTTTGCTGCCTGGAAGGCAGGTCTCATGGCCTCATCTCTCCCAACAGCAAGCACCACTGTTGCCTCTTCCTCCTTACGGGCTAAGGTTGAAATGTAGGGGATAAAACAAAGACAAAACAAGGAGAGAACACACAAAAGGAAGGCACCTCAAAGTGTGATCCTTAGCCAAGGGCAGGGGCTGTCTTTGCTCCTACCCGTCCCCCAGCCACATGTACACCTTGCCTGGACAGGCTCTATGCACTTTTCCACTCCTACGCAGTGGCAGCAGCTTTTTGCCCTTAGGATCTGGTTATGGCAGCTGTGACCCGAACGGCCCAAACCAGTTTGGGCTGTTCCCAGCCTCCTCTTTTTACATAAGAATCAATGGACACCTGGCTTGGGCTGGCACAGAGTGAAGAGCTTTAGGAGTGATGCCACTAAGCTCCAGCTCTGCCTACATAGGATTATTCGTTATTTTAAAGGCAAGACAATCTGTTTTTAGTGTCATGCTTCCTGTACAGCATTTTCGTGGATCTGGGGCCCAGTGGAAGAAAGCAGTAGGGGCTAGTGTTACCAAATAGGGGCTTAAAGGGTAAAAGGAAAAGAAATCAGAACAAAAATTAGATCTTTCTCTACATATATATAATATACATATAAACAGATGTGCATTAAGCCAGAAGTTGCTTTAGAATAGGGAGGGTCTATCTTGTATCATTGCCCATCCATGTGCACAATCTGGGAGAAGGTGCTAGAGCCTAGTGTGGAGAGTAGGTCTGAAAAGGGAGAACTGCAACTTTGATTTTCTATCACCAAGTGACCAGCTGGTGACCCTCAAAGAAAAGTGTTACTCTTTGAAGATACAGCTAATTGCTTTCCTATCTATGTGAACTGAGACATGACAGCTCTGGTTTCCATCTTTTCCCTCCATCCAATATGCTTTAGAAGTTTTCCTTGTCCTAGGGTTGCTATACAGGGTTTGGGGAGAAGAAAGAAGAAAACAACCCCTATGGCCAAAATGATAGGTCTTCCTGTTCCTCCACGACCACCTCTGGGCATAAATATAGTCAATAGGCTTGCTGCTTGCCATTGCCTATCTGAACATTGAAAAGGGGGTATAATTCATACAGCACCAGAAAGCTGGAAAGTAGGGCAGGTGTCAATCCATACATTCTCCTCTTCCTCCCCAAACTATAGTGCTGTGAGCAGAGCAATACTCTAGTGGTGAGGGAAACGGAAGATGCAGTCCTTTATGCCTATTTTTCCCTAGCCATCCAGGAATCCAGACACCAACTTCAGCTTCGTTCAGCTAAGGCAATCCAGCCAATCACCACTGCTGGATTCTGGTTTGGGTGACTGAGTCAAAAGAATTGATTAAGACAGACAAGTCAGTGAGAAAAGCACGAACCAAGAAGTCACATGATCAACTGCTTCCCTCCATTCTTCTTCCACTACCTCTTTCTTGGAGAAGTCCTGCTGCCTCGTGCTCAGAAGATATCAGGGCACATGCTCCAGTCCTGTTTCTCTTTGCTTTCCCAGTAGCCTCCCCTGTATACATGGGACACCTCTTTAGTGTCAGGATCCTTCTTCCGCTCAAACCACAATGCCTTGTAGGGATCGTATGGGGTTCCTGCATGTGGGAGGCAGCAGAGGAGAGGGGTAAGAGAATTTTCCAATTGATGAAAAAGGCATTAGACAGGCTATTTCTCCTGGGAATGCAACACTAAGATTTCCTCCTTAGGGAGTGGCCATAGTCTAAAGATAATCACATCTCCACACAAACAGCATCTCAGCTAGTAGGACTAGAAAAGACTTTGGCCCAATATGGAGGCAAAGCATTGCTAATGAGGAGCATACAACAGTGGACCAGGTGGACCAATGCCCAATTGTAAGTGTAAGGTAACTTCTTAAATTCCATTGACCTTTGGAAGAGGCCAATGGGACACTTCTTACCATCCTCTGTTGCCCTCATGGCCTCAGCTTCACGTTTTTTACGGGAAATGCGCTGCTTCTCCTCTAAGCGTTGCTTCTCTGCATTGGCCTCATCCCAGCGCCCATTCTCCATGAGTCTTTGGTCAGGCCGGAGTCTGCTGTCAGTGGGAGCGGTACCATTTTCTGGGGCATTGAGTGTCAAAGCCAACTCTGAGAAATAGTACATGTTCTCTGCATTCTTCCTGCACCAAAGGGGAAGAAAAATAATAGAAGCGGTAGCAAGGCTACAGCTTCCACCTCAGGACAAGTTCTCCTATAAATAGTAAGCGTTAGCTTGATCTCAGAGTAGTTGAAAGAAGACATATGCATATTCTAAAGTGGAATGGGCAACCTTTTCCACATGGATGGCCTTTTCAGGATGGGGAACTCTTGTTGGAGTTGTATGAGAGGGCAGATTCATAGGCAGGGCAATGACATGTACTCATTTTCTCTCTCCCACCCCTTTTGTCCCTCACATGATTGCTATTTTATTGTCACTATCAGCAGAAGTAACAGCTCTTGATTCTGGGAAGGTAGATGCATCACTCACCTGTTACTACTAACAAAGGGGAAACAATAATCTGTTGCTTACTGATCAACTCAGCAATGGGAAAATTTACAAAAAGAGCAGAAAAGGACAACGTGCAACATCTCATATGTGTTTTAATGCTTCTGAATCATCAGTGCCTTCCAGGCTTCAGAACATTTTTACCTGGATGTCCAGTTCTATGAGTATACCTACCCATAATTGACACTGGCATTTGAAATAAAAGTAGCTGTTATGGTACATTCAATTATGTGAATGCTGGCTGGTGAATAAGCCTTAAAGTGTAAGAGGGAAAAAAAAAAAGACGGAGGGTGGATTTTTCAGCGCTCTCCATTCTCTGATCTACAGCACTGCTAGTAGATCCCCCTTCCACGAACTTCATAATACTCCATCATTTATCTTAATGATTTCTTTTGCATGCATTTGTTGAATACATAAAACAGTAATTACACTGACTACAGTGGTGTGATCTAAATGCTATTACTATCTATTTCTCTTCCCTTCAACCAAAGTCAGCTGAACCCACATTCATATTAATACATCTTCCTCTCTAGTCAGAAGAGAAACTGTCTTCGCTTCCACAGCTCCCCGGGGGAGCCAAGCTCCTTCCATTACTCACGGGAGTGGGTTCCTCTTCCACAACACCACCCTGCTGTCCTCTGTTTCATGTGTTCTTAGACGGTTGTCACCACCATTCTCCAAGCTGGGATTCACCTTGAAACAGTCAATCTTCTCATCCCAGGTGCCCAACAATATAAAATGCACTTTTCCTGAAGGATCCAATACCTCTCCAGTGACCTGTTATCAGGAATTCAGGTGGATCATTGGGCACAGTTCTATTTTTGCTACTACCTTCTCAATAACATTATATAGGAATCCACATACAGGACAGAATGTGTTTGAACTGTCTCCAGACTCACACATAAGCTGAAAAACACTCATACCTACTGTTCTCCAGAGTACTGAGCAACTTTAACATACCAGGAGAAGAATGTGCTAGCCTAGCTGGCAAGAGGAGTGCTGTACATGGGGCCCTTATCTTTGATATAAGGCCCCTCTTGCTGTCATACAGACCCATCCTTGCTACCCTGCTTGAGAATAAATAGAGCATTGTATTTCTTACCTTTCTGGCCACATCTCTTGAGAAGTAACTATAAGGAACAAATTTGAGAATACACTTCTCACTGGTTTTGTGGTTCAGAATCTCAATTTCACCAGACTAGAAAGCAAAAAAGGAAGGGACAAAATCAAGCAGGCTCAATACTACCTATGAAGGTAGGTACTACCTAAAACAGTTGCACAATTGCGGTAGTGGTCATCAAAAGATGGAGAAACCAGTCTCCAAGGCCTTGGCTCCTAGTATTATGCTCCAATCATACATTTGACTGCAACATCATCCCACTGAAATATTGCCTTACTGTAACTCACCTGGTCTATCCATAATTTGCCCACAATTATGTTGTGTACTGTGGTGGTGACCTTTTTCCATGTATAATGATTGCCAGTTGCATGGAAGATACAATGGATGGTACCTAGAGATAGGAAGATTGTACACTTAAAATAGTTCCACAGTGATGAAGTCTTCTCGATAAGGTTTGGTGGAAAATATGTTCAGTGGATGAACTATTGGGTATGGACATGGAAGACCTGAATTCTTATCCTTTCTTGCTACTTATTATTTCCATGCACCCATTTTATGGGCCCTTGAAGTCTGCATATATTATAAATATCTCCAAGAGATATGCAGCAAAGATTAATGCACCAATGAATGCTGCACTTATGACAAATATTCAGTGTAGGGGCTTGCTATCTTGTGGCACAGCCTACATCTAACTTGGAAAAAACTGGAGACTCCAGATTTTGTATTAGTTGGGGAGCAAACATGGTTACTAGCTGTTAAATGGTTTTATTAGCCGACTGTGCCCTCCTAAAATAGCAGGCCACAATAGGGATAGTCAGTGACCAAGACTCACCAAGTGGCATGATTGAGAGGTATTTGCCACGGAACTTGCTGGTGATTTTAATCTCCTGCCGAAGGGTCCAACCATGTCTGGAATCAGCATGATGAGCAGCAGCTGGAGGATGGTGGCTCACCTAGTAGATATGACCAAAAAAAAAAAAAGGCATATTCAATCCTAGAAATGAAGTTTTCAGGGATATGCATCAGTAAAAAAAGGTAAAAACAGAGATTCCAGCAATGTATTTGCTAAGTCTTGCTTTCATATGAAAGTAAACTCCATTGACAGACAGACAGATAGAGAGATAATTTACCATATTTATAAGCTACCCCAATCAACTAGAACTCTGGGCAACGAACAACACAGCTGGCATACACAGTTAAATCAATACAAAGTCCAACCAAATAACAATAAACTGTACAAGAGGCACCAAGACAGAGTAGGGGCCATGTGCCTGCTGGAATAACATAGCTTTAACTTGCTTCCTAAATACAAGGAGGAAGAAGGCCATCCTCATTTCCATGAGTAAGGTCACCCAAAGAACAGGAACCACCACTGAGAAGGCCTGTCATTTGACTCACACCCCACACTATACAACACTGAAAGTGCCAGGAGAGCTGTCCTGGAATCATGAATCAGAAAAGGAACATGCTCTGCTTTTCACCTGTTCGCAGATGGAACGGTAGCCATTCTCTTCTAATCGGTCTAGCTCAAACGTTTCCCCTAAGAGAGGATTGAATGGCTTGCTGGTGCGGAAGACAGTAGTGGAGTAAGATGATACAGTAAAAGCAGCCACATAACAGAGCTGCTGCAAGGAGTTTTCACACTTGGCTGCCCGGTCCAACAAATCATGGTATTCCAGGTCCTCTGTGAGACGCTGCAGCATTGATAATGGCTCATTGAAATTAACCTGGAGGCAGAAGAGACAGGTTCTAAGCAGAAAATCCTTTCCAGGGACAAAGTATCTGATTCAAGGCTAGGTATACCAAGCATGCCACAAGTTGTGCCAAGACAGAAATTAAACAGTATGTTGCAGAGTGAAGTTTCCTCAATTATGCTCCTGGGGCTAGAGGTGGGTTGGCTTTCTACCTTTCTCCACACAGCATGGGGTTTTATTCAAAAACCAGATTAAAACCACTCACCGGCATGGGGATCTTGGAGAGCTCCTTGCCAATGCAATTCTTCATGATGCTCCATAAGTTCAGGCTATAATTTGGTTTGTGTGGAATTCGAGTTCTCTTCTCCTTCTTGGTATCCTCTCCCTGATGCTTATACTTTGGGAGAAAAAGACTACTATAGTTATAATCTTATGTGGAAGGGATAAGCTGCACAGCAACCCCTGAGAAATCTCCCTACGATTTCCACTTGACTTTGCCCAAAGTTTAGAAATAAAGTTACTCTAATGTCAAACACTAATGTCTAACATCTCAAGAGGAAGACAGTGATGCACACAAATGCTGCCTCTGGAGCAATAAGCTCTGCCAAATAGCAAAAATATGGGATGAGTGAAGCTGTGGTCAACATTAGTCTTGTTTTTTCGTCTTCAATAAGCTGTATCTCAAGTTATGCCATGAGGTTATGTTGAACTCCTTCAAGCTTACAGTAAAATGAGCAACCTAGATCACAGACAGGCAACATGATGCCTCTAGATATTTTTGACTATAATTCCTGTAATTTTTGCCACTAGCCATTTTGATTCAAACTGATGGAATTTGAGTCTCAAAACATCTGTAAGCTGTTAAGATTCCCTGGCTCTGATCTAGACCTTCAACCACACTTAAATCTTGATCACCCAATAGGATCTAATAAAAAGACACATGTCCTTCTCCCTCCCTTCAAACCAAAGAAGCAAACTACCTGCTCATCAAGACTGATGTCACTGCTGGCACCACTGATGTTGCTGCCTGTTCGTCTAAAGGAGTTAGAAAGACACACCATAAGGAAGGAGAAACTAGGATACTCCAGCTGAGATGTTCTCCTGGCCAAAAAAATTGTTCAAAAAGCAATGCAACAAAACACGTGGCAGAGCTACATTATGCTACTTAGTTTGCCAGAATTGGAAATCATGAAGAACACTGCCAAATATGAAACATCTATGATTCTTGTAGGCAATTAGGGCTAAAGAACTTTTTAAAGTCAGAAGGCAATATATAAGTACAGGTAGTCCCCAGTTTAAGAAAGAGTTCCGTTCCTAAGGTCTGTCCTTAAGTTGAATTTGTTTCGAACCATTGTATATTTAACTCAAATCATTGTGTATTTAACTCAAATTTTGCTACAGTAGGCTCCATTCTTAAATATGGGTTGTCCATAAACTGGGCATTCTTAACCTGTACTATACTACTCCAAATAACTATTATGAGATAGCATTGTGATTTAGTAATCTGTCAAATCTCCCAGTTTTACTTTCCCTAGTTAATTATCATTTGAAATACTTTATCAGCATACTATAACAAAAATGGAGAAACAGTAGTAAAAAAAATAGAACGTAATTCAGAAATGTGTATCAACTAATACAAAATGAACCAGCAAAAGTCACAAACAGCTGAAACATTAATACTAGCATCTAAACATTTAATTAATACTTACTGCTAACAGAATTAAAACATTATATACTTTAAGACAATAAAAGCCTGGGAGAATTTAAATGTCCCTATCCAGAGCAAAAAATCTGGGGGAGGTGGGCGGCATATAAATTTAATAATAAATAAAATAAAAAAACAGAAGCCTCTTGGGGAAAAGAACATTCCACAACTGGGTGGCCCTATCTAAGATGACATCCTGGGCTGATTGAAGGAAGACTCAGAGAAAGGCCTCCACTGACACAATACACTGAATACGAGTTAGCCAGTCCAAGGAGGGTTGTAGCTCGGTAACAGACCTGAACGATTCAGTGGTAATGATGCTGTCTCTGTCAACACAACTGATCACCACTTGTTTGGATGGAGGAACCACCTACTAATGCTGCTTATATCTTGACTGAATTGAGTTTCAGTTTATTATCTTCATGTAGTCCATTACTGCAGTCATTAGTGATCGGTTCCCCATACTAATGTGCATCTCCCTATCTCTGGATTATCTGGTTCTGTTATTTCACATAGACAGTGATCTGCGTGACAAGTGAAACAGAACTCTATGGGGCATCACAATATGAATCCACAGAGCTGAGACAAATGCCCCAGCACCACCTTTTAATAATAGTCACCCAGGGAAGTGTGGAGTAACTGCAATGCTATACAGGTAGTCCTCACTTAATAACCACTCATTCAGCAACTGAAGTTATGACGGTGCTGAAAGAGGAAACACAACTGGTCCTCGTAGTTGCAGCTGTCACAGTGCCCCACAGTCATGTGATTGCAATTCAGGCGCTTGGCAATTGACTCACAATTACAATAGTCACAGAGTCCCGTAGCCATGTGATCACCATTTGTGACCTTCACTGCTGGCTTCTGACAAACAAAGTCAATGGGGAAGCTGGCAGTAGGTTGCATATGGTGATCAGGTGACATTACACTTAACAACCGTGCAGGATTTGCTTAATGGCAGTAACCAGAACTGCCTCAACTGCTGTCATAAGTCAGTGTAGTCCCATCATGTCATGCTTTATGACCACATCACTTAGTGATGGAGTTGCTGGTCCCAATTACCGTCATTAAGCGAGGACTATCTGTACAGCCCCACCAAAATCAATCAGATCTATAGTCAATGGTATTAAAAGTCTCTGAGATAATACAATGAATCAGCGACATCACACTCCCTCTCTCTCTTCCCCAACAATAGTCATCTTACAAGGAAACCATGGTGATTTCTGTGGCAGAATCAGGTAAAAAAGCTGAATGAAACACTCTAGAATGCCTGGAATTGAGTGTTTCAATTGTTTTGCCACAATAACATGTAAGATCAGTGCTTATCAGGTTCTTATATACTCTTCCACTTAGATCTTGGAACCACAAGAATTGGTGGGGGAGTAACAGCAGTTTCTTCAACCTTTATGTATCTCCCCTTCCAGGTTTCTAGCCAAGAGAAATGAATGTGCTTTAGGCAAGAGAGAGGGAAAAAAAGATGAAAAGGGAAGGGGTCACAATTCAGCAGCTAAGCGTATGCAGCAAGTTTCAAGAATAACCATCTGTACAACTTTACATGCTTTCAGTTGAAGTTCTGACTTTGCGTTTTGTAGGAGAAAGCGTTTTGGTCACTGCAGATAACCATCAATATTGGGAGAAAGACTGGGAAAGTATAATTTTATTCATTTTCCTAAGACTTTTAGGGCATTCCATATAACTGATATCTTTCTTAGTTGTTTAGGGTTTCACAAGGCTCAGTCCTATCTCCCATATTATTTAACATTTATCTGAACTGATTGTGTGGAACGGTCTAGAGTTACTGAAATTGGTAACATCAGTTTTCTAACCACATAAAGCCAATTCTTCCTTTTCATTTCACCCAGGAGAGACAGAAATTTCACTGTATCTGAAATCAGGGATGGACTGATCAACAAAACTGAGCTTAACCCTTACGTCTATAGTGGGGATTCAATAAGCCAGCAAGAGAAATGCCTGCCCTAGAGAGCGTTACAGCTTGTAGGCATGCTCGGCATCTCAGGAACTTGCATAGTCATGCCTAGGTGACTTTCCATTAAATTACTGTAACACATTCTACATTATAACATGTTTCAGAAAGTTCAGATGGTATAAAATTTAGCTGTCCAAGTGCTAATGACATAAATTGATACTATAACGTTACAACTATTTTAAGAAACTGTAATAGCTATCGGTTTGTTCCTAGGCTTGAAAGTGTTAGCATGGACACTTAAAGCCACAAATAATCTGAACCCTTCATATGTCAAAAAGCTGCTAAGGGTAGAAGACCTGGGCTAGATGAGGCCAATGATGGATATTATATACTAGCAGTAAAATTGGTTCACGTAAAATTGAGCAATTTCATCATGACTCCACCATATTCTCTTGCCATCAGCTGTCCCCAATACATTTCCATTATTCCCTTGCAGAAAAGACACACTAACTTGAGAATTATGGGAGTTGATGTCCAGTATTTCTAAAGAGCACTAGATTGGTCTAAGGTGACATACACTCATTCTGTTCACTCTCTTTTCTCCCACATCTTAAGAGCTCAATAGTGAAGCAGTGATACTGTCTTTCTGTCTCTCACAAACACTTTTAAGGAAGATGGGGAACTTGTTTTATGTGTTGCGCTTTACTTACTGTGTTCTAATTGCTCACTTGTATTCCATGACAAGGGTCAAAAGGTAAGGGAAACATTTCCATGGATTTGGCATTCAAAATGCCAAAGGCTGAAGGGCTAGAAGCTCTCAACTGAACAGGGGATCACTCACTTGTGGCCCATGCTTTCAGGCATAGCGATGATCTCAGGAGCATCGAAGAACTCATTATCATCATCTTCATCACTCATATCACCCTTTGATGAGCAACACTGATCTGTAGAAAATTACATATCAATGTTACATTTCCTGAATTTAATTATCTGGGATTCTAGGATTTCAGCAGAGGATATATGATAAGAGACAGGCTGGAAGAACAGATAGCTAAGTTTTTGTCTCTGTCAACATGCCTTCTCTACTTGTCCCACCCAGTCAGGCAGAGAGGGCATGTTGCGGACCCTGTCAGCAAGAGAATGTCGGCTGGTGGGGCCCAGGAGAACAGCCTTCTCTCTTGTTGCCCTCACTCTTTGGAACATTCTCCCCCCAGAGGTGCAGCAGGCCTCTACCCTCCCAGCCTTCTGGAAAGGATTAAAAACCTGGCTCTGCCATCTTGCGTGGGGTGATAACAACCTTACCCAATCCTGGGGGTGGCTAGTGCCTCGATGATGCCCCCTGAGTGATTGCCAATTATTCTTGGATCTATTTATTTTCTATTTATTAATAGTAGATCACAATTTTGTAACTGTAATTGATTTTAACTGTTTTGTAAACCGCCCAGAGTCATTCAACGAGATGGGTGGTGACAAATTTGATATATAAATAAATTTTGATATATAAAGTTTGGCTTTTACCTTTAGATGAATCCATGCTGCCAGGTGCATTGGCTGGTAGGACTGTGGCCCCACGGAAAGCCCTTTCCAGGTGATTGTGTTGCTTAGCCAGCTGTTCTAGTGTCTCTTCCAACCGGATACGCTGGTCTCGCTCATACTGCAGAGATTTCTGCCATTTCTTGCTATGTGTCTGGGCCAGCATTAGGAAGTCTCGACAAGCCTTCAAAAGGATGGAAGGACAAAGATGTGGCAAAATCATTATGCTGCTTTAAATATCATTCTCCTCTTTTCTAAGGTAAAAGCCATGTGAAATCTCGCCATGCTATTCAGGCATCAATTCCTTTTTGCACTAATCCATCTCCTTCTAAAGGGTGTTACCTGAAACAGGTCACTTTGCTCTGCTTCATAATAGAACCAGCCCAGAACCAGCCCAGATCTTCTGTAGTTACTGTTGACCAACAAAAGGTCATTGTTTACCACTATAAGAGCATGTCTGTTGCTATTACTACTCTTCAAGTGGTAAACAATGACCTTTTGTTGGTCAACAGTAACTACAGAAGAGCTTACTTCTGCCCATTAGAATTTATTGGACCCAACAAATATTTAATAATTTCCCAACAATTTCAAAAATACTTGAACAGTTACACTCAAATATGCAAAAGCTAGAGTCATTTGGTTACCAAAATTCCAATCAAAATATTCTATATGGCTGCAAGGTCATTAATCACAAGCAGTAGGGGTGGAGGGGTGGGAGAAGGTTGCCTTCAAATTGCACATCTATTGAATATAAGACTATTTGCCCTCAGGGATTATACTTGAGTTTCACTCAGAATCAGGCATGGTTTCAAGTTTCTTTCTAGTTGATTCCAAAATGCAAAACAGAGCATTAGTTACACAATGAATAGGAAGAGGAAATGGAATATTAGTCAGCCACACTTCATGACAAGAACATGAAGACTAATATCGACAGAAGGGAAGAAGAAGTATAAAGAGTAGGAGAAAAGTAGGAGGAATAGAATATTACCTCCAGATAATATTCTACATTCAGAAACTTCAACAGAAGATTTTTATCCATGCACCTCAGAAAAGTGTTCTAATTTTAGTACTCCTGAATGTGAAATAGATTTTAAAAAGTTTCCTTTAAAAAAAAAGGAACACTAGGGCATTCGTCTATTTGAAAAAAGTATTCTGGATATCCGAGAATGGAGTTGCCAATGTACAGAATTTTAAACATCCAGTTAACAGAGAATATAATAAATTACGCATGGTATGGAGAAAATGGATAGAAAGAGGTATTTCTCTCTCTCACACACGATACTAAGATCATCTGATGAAACCAGTCACGAGCAATTCAAGACACGTAAAAAGAAGCACTTCTTCATACAGTATAAATTTAAACTATGAAATTCACTACCATAAAAACTAGTGATGGCGACCAAAGTAGATAGCTTTAAAATGGAATTAGACAAATCCAGAGAACATGGCTCTCAATGGGTGATGTATAATAGCTACACATTATCTTTCCCTACTGAGGCAGCAGGCCTCATAATACCAAATAGGGTGGAGGGGTGGGGGTGGAGAAACGAAGGAAAGGACTACTGAGCTCATGTCCTGCTATGGCAACAGGATGCTGGATGAGATGGATCTTTAGGATGATCCAGCAGCACTCTTCTTAAAAAAAAGCCAGCAATATGAACATACACGGATGCATTATTAATTTTTGTCAAAAGAAAGATGTTGCTTCCATGACATACTACACTTTGCTTCTAAACACATACCAAAGCAGTTCTCACCTTTTTATCTTCCCATTTGGAATCCACCTTGAGACTTTTTGCATATGAGGCCAACTACAACATTCCTAAAGGGCTAATTTTCATTCCATTCCTTGAGCAATTTTTGATGCATAAAACCATTTTGCAGTGAAAACACTCCACTGTAAAAATATTGTGATGTCACTCTTCAAAGAACAGAATCCTAGCCTTGTACTTAAGAACACACCTGGTAGCCACAGGCAACAAGAAATTCCATACAGGCCAATGACTGGGCTGGCAGAAGAGATATACATATAATTCTGTCCATCTGCTTGGAAGGTGAGGGTGGGGAAGGCTTTGATTTCTTCAGTGGCTAGTATGAAATCACAGGCTGATTACAATTGATTACATGCCATTAAGTTGTTGTCTACTCTTAGTGACCACATAGATTTTCTCCATGATGATCTGTCCCTAACCTGGTCCTTCAGCTCTTCCAATGGTGCACTCACTGCTACTGTAATTACTAACTTTTTAACCAGGGTAGTAAATAATTTTGCAAGCTGGTAAGGTTTGTGATTTTTGTAGTATGCTTTCAATAACAGAAGGTTTACCTAGAAGATTAACTTAATTATGGCAACTTCTACTTAAAGATTATTTCAACTTAAAATAATACCAAAGACTGTATCCACTTAACCAGGAAGAAGAAAACTTTTTTTTTTTAAATTACAGCTTCCTTTATTCAGATTTATAAATTAGAATGTTAGTTTTATAGGCATATATTCAATTCCCACTTTTAAATACACCTCCTATGCGCACATTTTTTTTCAGGGTAGTTTCTCGAAGAGTTACAACAGTGCCAAGGAGTGCTGAGGTTACCAACTCAGCTAACTGGACCATGAAACTGCTTTTCAGACATTAGTGGGGTTTGTTTAGCTCAACTGGTTATTTATATTTCCTTTAAGATAAGGGAGACTGCTGCATGATGAACGTTGCACAAAAATTTATCCCACAGTGTTCAGTGAGGCCAAGCCTCTTCAAGATTCTGATGACTCTGCCATTTCTTAACCTCCCCATCCTCCTTCAATTTTCAAGCCCTCATCTGATGGCAACAACCAGCAAACAGGGAACAAAGATGCAACTGTGCTGTAAACCCTAATGATAAAGGTCACTAAATCTCAACATTGCCCAACCTTAATATAATTCTTCTGAAGATCCTTTTCTCCATATTAATCTACTCATTTCTTCTGTTCATTCCCAGTATCAAAAAAACTGAACCTTTCCCTCTGATTGGAATTTGGTTTTAATGCCATTTTTAATTGACCATAGGATGGCCCCACTGAACAGCAAACATACAGGTTATTACAGGGGATTCAAGACAAGCAGGAATTGTGTGTGTACACTAGTACTCCCCCCTCCCACTCACCTAAAGACATTTACCAACATGTCAAAAGCCAAGGTACTTAAGAACCCAAAAGTGTAATAAAAAGAAAAGAACATGTCACTGTGGTGCTCTATCCTGGATGTAAGCCCCCCCGCTATTTAAGTAGCCAGAGTATTTGAGCTGGAGCATGCCTGATGGTTTTCTATTAGCTCCACAAGCAAAACCTGGAAAAAAACACTTACATTGATCATAGCATTGGAAGTGATGCGGAAAAGTGTGGCACGCTCATTGACTTGCTTGATCTTCTCATTGCTCTCAGCAGGTAGCTTCAGAGTCTCCAGTTCACTGAGGGAGCGCTGCAGAGCTGTTCCATGTTTGGCAATCAGGTCATTGCATGTGCTGAGATCCTCCACCTTGCTGGAGAGGGTACGCAAAGTATTCTGTAGTTCTGTCTTGTCCGTTTGGGATACAGATTCTTCATCTCCTGACTCATCTGTGAGGAATAAGCTGCAACTGTAGGAGCCCATTCTGAACCAAGCACATCTTCAAATTCTCTTTCCTTTCCAACATGGCCACTGTCTTTACAAGAACTTGTGGAGGTGGTCACATAATAAAGGGGGACAAACTTTCCAATCACCTCCATACAGGTACTTAACATTATAGGGGAAAATATACCTTACCAATGGAAGCAAAATAATTTCTAATCCTCAATAAACAAGCAAAGCAAGTCAAGGCAAGAATTATAAAAATAAGAAAAAGCAATGATAGAGCAGTAAAACAATAATAACCCAAAGTTAGCAACCATAAAAACAAAGGTGTTCAAAAAGCAGATGTTCAGGAAGCTCAACACTGCGAAAGAGCAAGGATCCTTGATTAGAGAAACACCTCTGAGTATCAGATGTTGGACATAAGCTACACGGAAAGAATATTACTTCTGTGCTCTATTTATGACTTTGAGAGTATATGACCAGGGCCTATCAAAGGCAGAATGGTGGATTAGTTGGACCTTTGATATCATTAAGCAAGGTAGTTCTTAAGCTCTTCTTTAAAAAACAGACACACCCCAGATCCCTAGAAAAAGTTGCATCACTCTTTTTTATCATTCTCTACAAATAGTGAGTCACAAACCAGAATGATAGTGAACTAACCCAATGGTGGGGGCAGGATGTGGATGTCTGCCACAAACAGTGAGCACAAATATTTAAGAGTAAAGCATGGATACACCGAGGAAGACAACAGGAGATTACCGTATTTGTTTGGCAAGATTGCAAATATATTACCCTCTACCCCCAAACAATGGCCACAAGAATTTGGAAGGCCAGGGAGTTCCAGGACCAGAGCTTGCAGTCTCCCACATTTTAAAATAAGGATAATAATCTGTCCAATTAATGGTTCTATTATTGCCTTTACTTAGACTACATGGAAAAACAAATAGTGGACTGAACATTCAACAGAGCTAAAGCAGAGCTAATATTGGCAACCTTCAAGGCCAACTCAAAAGATATTACTGGGCAGATGGCATTTTGCACTGAAAGCACTGAAAGCGTTACTCCATGAACATCTGCCAAATTCCTTGTTATTTTTCAGAGCCAAGTTCTTAACTCTCCATAAAAATGAAAGAATCATACAGGAGCTGGTGGCACATTTTTCAAGTGTTTTCACTTTCACAAAGAGCAAACAATTACAATCTAAAACTAGAGGCAAGTCAATGAAGAATGTACCCAGAGCATATCAGGTAAGGAACAAGTTTTAGAGATAACAAAATTTATACCTAGCACAATCATTTAAGGAACGGAGGGTCTATACCACAACCTCTTAATCACAAAGCTTCTATACTGGAGTAACCATTTGATACTGCCATTTGGGTATTTTACCTAATCAGTTATAAAAGACTCAAGCGGCATTAGGTGATCTACAAAATCAATTTGATGCTACTGATAGAAAATAAGAAGTCTAACTGGTCCTGAGGAACCTGATGCTTAAAAACAAAACCCCATTTTCCAGAAGCATAATGCTATATTCACAATAATTCAATGTGGCCTATTGCTTTGGTATGCCTTACACACAATTCAAAGGACACTGAGCAATTTGTCTGAGTAATAAATATTTGGTGTTTGGCAGAAAACCTTGCTTCAAGGAACTGGAAGCCTGAACAGTACAAACTGGAAGAACACTCTTAACTCCAGGCTTGGAATAGAATGGGAGATATTACCTACAGATATCTTAATTCTTAGTCATTCACATACATACATACATACATACATACATACATACATACATACACACACATATACACATACATACACACACACACACAATTATATGTATACATACACATATACATCATCCATCCATCCATCCATCCATCCATCCATCCATCCATCCATCCATCCGAGATATTAAAAATAATGGAGTAGGATGAAAAAGAAAAGGATTTGATGAGCCTCAGTTACTTTCCTTTGGCAACAGGGTCATAAATCATGCAAGTTCAAAACTGCTCATTACCCTGTTTTTCACATTACTTCTCTTAGACATTTCCTCCACAATATGTCTTTTACATTTCTGCCCCCTCCACATCCTGCTCTATTTCTGTTGCTCTTTACTTGTCTTTTACCTGATTCTGCCAGCATTTTGACTGCTTTCGCTTTGGCCAGTTCCAGGGCTGTGACCCATCGCTGCCGCTCAACTTCTGAGCTGGCCTTCAAGTGGTAGGTTTGTGCCCCTCCATTGGAAATAATGAAATTGCAGGAGTCCTCCACAGTGATGTTTGCTGTAGCCAAGTTGATGGTTCCACGGCAGGTGTGTCGCATCTCTGCTTTGGATCTGTGGGCAAGGTACATGGACAACACAGGAGGATGAAGTAGCAAAAGTATCATAAGTTTAATCTGAGACAAAAAAATAAGAGGAAAAGCTACTATGTTTCCTTCTGGGAAAATGTGACCAGCACTTCACTAGAGACATATAGCTTAATAGCAGCAGGCGTGAAACATTAAGTTGTATCTAACTGATGACGCTCAATTAATGGAAGGCTCTGTGATCTGGCAGAGACTTTTGTCAGCAAAATGGTGAGGGAGACAATTTTCCGCCCACCCATCCTGTAGTCACACTACATTATTTGCCATCCTTTTCTGAAAGTCACCAAATCAACAAAACTAGCTGGGTAGGATGAAGGAGAGGCTGCAAGACAAGAGGGAATCATGAAAACTCATTTCCCTCCATATTCAGTTGGTGGATGTCCTCACTGAATCAAAGTCACCCCGACACCAACAGAATACCACCCATTTCACTTAGTATATAAAATGAGTGGCTAATCTTTTGTGAGACCGGGTCACATTTAATTATTTCTGGCATGTTCAGGGTCGCAGCAAATGGGCAAAGTTACAAAGTGGGTGGAACTAGGATCCCTGGCAGCTGGGTTATTTATTTTTAAAACTGCGTTAAGCCTATTTTAGGCTTACATGATAGTTTTCATTCATTTCTACCTCAGTTCAGTGGTCAATGGAAAGAGGTTCCATGGAATACAAAAAAAAAAGAAGACTTGGGCTGCCTGATGCCCTTGGACTGTAAGTAATCTGCTACTGCTCCACAAGAAGGAACTTTAATGATTACAAATTGCTTAAGAATAGCTACCAGATGTTGTGATGTTCACAAAACTGAAAGAATAAGCTGCCAATCAAAAAGACGGGCTTCTAGTTCATGAAAAAGTGAGACCCTGGGTGGGAGCAGAATGTGAAAGCAGTTCTGTATATGAGTGTACATAGTTTAAATTACATGATTAGAAGTGGAATTCATCTGAGCTTCTAATTAACGGGCATGATAATGTTAATACCAGCTGTATTTCTTCCCCTCAGTATGTATATCTGGCCCTCTGATTTTCTAAGCATTCCTCCAACTCATTATTTGTACAGCAATGAATTTGTGAAGTTGATCAGTACTATTCACATTTTTCAAATGTGAAGTTGGGAATAAATACTAGCAACCTGATTTAAGACATGAATGTATGGCAGAGACAATTCAAATTTAAAGTAGTGGAGACTTTCTACCTATAAAGTCAGATGTAGAACAACTCTCTTTCGTTTGATAGTTCTACTGTAATAAAGGTATTGCCTAGCTGTACATTTTGGAATTTCCCCCCTCATGGACACACATTTGTTTTTAAAATGTTCCTGGACAGTAACCTTACAGGCAGTAATTATATGACTGTAATATCACTATACCCAACTAGTTCAAATATTCCTTATTCAAAAAGAAAAGGAACCACCACATTCTTCCCGATATACCTGTCCATAGAAAAGCAATGAGTCACATCACACCCTTCCAGACAGTGTGAAATGGTACTGCCTAGAAATAATGTGTTGGTAGACTCTTCATATCTTTGATCATACTAATTAGGTTCCCAAATTTCAGTCGTGTGATGCTCAGTCGCTCCAAAATTATTCAACTAGAATGAAGCATCTAATCTGTCTAATGCACCCTTTCTCAAAATGGTGCCTTCCAGAAATGTTGGCATTCCAATTTCCAAAATTTCTGGCTGCTATACTCCCTGGCCATTCTAGGAGTAACAATCCCAACCCATTGGAGGAAAACATGTTGGGAAAGGCTGGGTTAACTGTACAATGATTATATCTGGCATAAGAACTCTGGCCAAATAACAGTGAGAATTATGATTTTTGTGTGTGTGTGTGTGTGTTAAATCCAGAACTATGCACAAGATAGTATTAATATCTCTCACAGACAAAGTGCTAAACTTCCAAGAAAACATATCTATGTTTGTGGGGGTGCACATATGCAGGTACATCAATTTTTTTCTACTGGGCTGCAGCAAGTTTGTTCTATATATTCAGTATTGAATTATGTGTACACACTCACTTTAATCCAAACTTTTATACATAGGCTTTATTTGTTGCTCCATTTGAGCAGTTACAACATAAGCATAATTTGTTAAAATGTACAAAATGGCAATATTTAGTTAAAACATCTTTGGAAGTCTAGATATGAGCCAATAGCCCTAAGTACTTCAGAAGACTAGAACTGCCTCTAATACTAGAAGTTTAATGGGTTATGGTTATTAGAATACATTAATTTTTTGATTAATTCAACAAAATATTATTTCATATTTCATATTACCTACATATCTTTTAGGAAGAAATTGATTGGTTTATCTAATTTTGGAGATGGGATGCTCAAGATGCAGCATTGTTCATATGATATGGTTGGATGCTCAAATGACACCCTTTTAGACAGAAGTTATTTCACATATTAATTTTGTTCTCTGAATTGTATACTAATAGAAAGTAACAGGGAGAAAACAAAAATTAAGTACTGCATACTTTATGATAGCAAAAGAATATTGCAAGATTAGGAAAAACCCATTCTCCATCAATTTTACAATGGCCTAAAGAACATAGTTTTTGTTATATATTTGAACAAATATTTTATAGCTGGGAACTTCAACTAAGGTCTATTGAGAAGATGGGACTGCATATACTAGCTTACATGCTTAATTTCTGATTTTTATTCTGATTTTATTTTTTGTTGTTAAATACATGGATTTAAATCATAATAACATGAGATGAATACATACATAAAACTACTTTTCACTAGTAAAAGAATGACATTTTTTCCTTTTTGTATTTTTCTTTTTGCATATAAAATACTGTGTGAGTGTGCGTGTGTGTGTGTGTGTGTCTGTATGTGTATGTATATGTGTGTGTGTGTGTGTGTGTATGTATGTATGTATGTATGCATGAGCGGCTGGACAGTGTAGTGGTTAGAGCACCGCCCTTTGACGTGGGAGACCGGGTTCAAATTCTGGCTGGTACCTACCTTACCAGTAGGGGTTCTTGGGCAAAGACCCCCTAACGCTTCACCAGCCTACCTCAAATATGAGAATGACATGAACAAAGAGAGTCAAGCCAGCTTGGATGTCACCTGGATTAACAAGGTCTGCACCAGATGTTGGGGAACCAGGACAATCTGATGATAAGTGGGCTACTGGAACAAACAGTACATGGACGAGACCAGAGAACCTGGAATTGATGGAATGCTACTATAATAGTAGACCTAATGAGAAGGGATCTATGAAACATATGAGGAACTATGAATCGACAGTAAATCTATATCCAAACTAATTGAGAAACAACTAGTTACCCAACGCTTCAACATAGTGAAGACGAAGCTGCTCTTACAATTTGAGACAGACCAACTACACATTGCATCTTGGACTCAAGAAGACCTGGAAGACCAGCTGGATGTGCAGGAACACCTGAAGCAGGAACGTCACTGCCACCCCCTCCATTACAGAGCGCAGCAGCTGATATGAGGCATAAGATCATGGATACAGTTAGCTACAGTTAACCCTCAAGACCGATTACCAAGGTTCAGTAGAGAAGTGCCATCAGATAGTATGATAGAAGATGCCAAACAATCCCTACTACCACTATAACTCAAACCAATGAACTGATATGTGCTACAGCCACTGTAATCCTGGAGATGCTTGGCTACATGATCAAGAAGAACAGCAGTATATACCCCCCTGGAAAATGAGATTGGAGGCTAAGATCAAGGCAACTCGGGGAGAAGTTAGTCAGCTGGTGGAACTACCGAAGGGCATGGAGATTTAACATAAGATTGGGCTACTGAAAAAATACAGGCCTGACTCCATCTAAAGCCCTAGAGACTGCTAAACAAAGGCTCACAGCATTGGCTGCCAGACTAAGGAGATACACTTGAGAAGCAGAGACCAAGAAAATAAATGCCTTGTTCTCCAAAGAACCATCCAAGGTGTACTCCCAACTGGAATGCAACAACACAGTAACAGCAGAGCCACCAATAGCAGAAACTAAATAGTACTGAAAGAACATATGGGAGAAAGAGAAGACACATAACACCAGTGCAAAGTGGCTGCAGGACCTAAAAGCAGACCACAGCAATCTCCCAGAACAGGAACCAGTCATCATCACAGTAGCAGACATTCAACAGCAGGTAAAGAATATGAAGAACTGGATAGCACCTGGCCCAGACATGATCCACACCTACTGGCTAAAGAAACTAACAGCAATGCATGAATGCCTAGCAGCACAGATGAACCAGCTGCTAGCAGCAGGCTCCTACCCAGACTGGCTAACACAAGGAAGGACAGTGCTGATCATGAAAGACCCCAGTAAGGGAATAGCACCATCCAACTACCAGCCAAGGTACTTTCCCAGCACAGAAAATTGTCTCAAGATTCCCTAAAAAGTTTTTTAAAAGGAAGCAATTACACCTCTTCCTCAAAATGTATACTGTAATGCATGTAATCACAAAACCCAGGAATTAAGAAATTAAAATATTGGGGGGGGGGGGTAGGGTGAGTGGATGGGAATTCCCAGCTCCAGATTGAAGGAAAGAGAATATCTGCTGTGGCCAAGAGTGAAACGGACTAAGCATACATAACTAACTGGTATCTCTCTAACAGAAATCAGTAACATATCCATAGTTATAAATATGTTTATGTGTGTTTGTGTGCATGTGTGTGCGTGCACACAGGTATGTGTATAGAAGGGACTATCTCTGATAGTAATTATCAGAGATGAAATCCAACACAATGAATAGGGACTAGTTTGGGGAAGCCTAGTCTAACATATATTATGCACCTCCCTCTATGTGTATATACATTGTCTACAAACACACATCTCCTTCCTGTACATATACTTTAACAAGAGTTCCAGAGCTAATCAGTATTTCACCAATGAGACCACAATATTTATGAGAGAGGCATCATTAGTCAACCAGATAATAATTCATTCCATTCCTTCGTCTCTCTCAATACTTCCTATGGACATGGCCATGCCTGCTTGCCTTCCAAGTTTGCAGAAATAACCAAGCACACATACCTTTGACACTCACCCAACTCCTCCCCACTCCTGCCTAAACAGAGAACAAAGTTCTCTTGTACTGACCTGGTGCCAGACAGAGCCATCTCTTTTCCACTGAAAGGAACAGAGGAACAGAGACTGCAATATACATAACCTGCTTTGAGGAGGGACACAGAGGCTACCAACAAGCATCACTACAAAGGCTATTGGCTTTCCACCTCCAGCCCCATCCTGAGTCTAGAGAGAAAATAACAAGGCATGTCTTCCTCTCAGCAAGCTCAGATCACAGGGAAATATGACCTTCTGTTGCCAGCTATTCTTATCCACCTGAGTCTAGTTACTTTATGAATAATAAAGAAACCCAGCTACAAGCTTGTGGTTAACAAGCGAGCTATATCTGCTGATTAAAGGTTGACACTTTCTAATCATGTTCCTTTCTACTGAAGCTACACATAACAGGAATTTATGTGAGGATACCAGGAACATACAGGGAAAAAACCTCCTGGAAGAAGGTACTGTAATGTCAAATCAGCTTCATACTATTGCCAAGCAAACTACATGAAATCATCAGGAGTCACAATCAGACACATTTTGGAGTTGAATGCTGAAAAAGTAGAATTGCTGGCTAGCCTAAATTTGGTTTGGAATCCGGTGAATATCAAAAATATAGGTATAAAAATGTTTATATAACCTAGATCCATAATTCCAAATCTTTGTCCTAAAGACCACACACCTTTCAACTCAGAAATTTTTCAGTTTAGAGATTAGATTTTTCCTTTGTTGCCTTTTTTCTCATGTAAGACTATTATGCAAGATCACTCATGTGAAAGTTAACTGCACAAGTCTATAAATATCTACTCAGATTTAAATCCTATTGAATCTAGTGGGACTTATTCCCAAGTGAATGGATATAAATTTGCAGATTTACATTGTGTTTCTCTTCACATTAACTTAGAAGCAATTCCCACTGAATCACATGAATTTATTTACAAATAAGCTTGCATATAGTCAGGTTTTAGAAATGTTCAGCAGCGTCTGTGACCAAATTCTTACACTCGCTGGAAATACTTCTCCTTGAGATGTATGGGGAATAATACCCCTGCTACTTCATTAGTAGTGCCATAAGTATTCATAACTGAAAACTGAACCTGTTGCACAGCTCAGATAGCTAGAGGCCCTCTAAACAGTACAGCATTATCTACCGAGTCCAGGATACACTTGTGGTTTAACATAAGAGGGATATCTCCTTAAATATATCTAGAAGGACACCTACAATGTGCAACATGGGTAATACATTGTATAACCCCAAATATTGAATATAAAGTCATACATATATAGATATAGATATATGGAAAAAGGCTTCAGATCAACATGCTTAACATATAATTATGGTAAGGATCAACTTATCTACTTCCATCAAATACAGATCTCCTTTAAATTATGCCATTTTTAAAGAGAAAAATATCCCCAAGATCAATTTCAACAACAAAAATTCTATTTTTAAAATTTCTTATCTATTTTGAGTTTCAGTTTTCAGATCAAATTTTCTCAGATACCTTTAGTTGCCTGGCCTAAGACTATTGCAGATCAACAGATTTACTACAGCCTCGTTGTCAGAGGAGATAAGAAATTCAACATGTATAATAGAACAGATGAGGGGCAGATGATTCCATCCCTTCTCTACTGTGGCCCACTTCATTTCAGTCTGCCTTTGAAGGTTTTCATCTATGTTACAACGTCTCCTTTATAAAATGTTTTTAAAAACAGAGTTCTGTGCTTGGCAATGGAGAAAGAATTGCTAGCCACTTGGCAGCTAATAAAAATATTATTTACAGATCAGTAATTTTGTGGGCCTATTTAGCAGACTGATTTATTATTGCAAATGTCTTCATGCATTATGCCCCAGATAAAACTGATGATGTGTAAGACTAGGTTGCAAATGGGACATAACATACAATTCAGTGGAAGAGAGCAGATACTTCAAGTGCTAGTTACTCTGCCATTTTGGGAAAGATAGTGGTAGCAACCCTTCTCTTTTTTGTGCAACAATAAAATTGTTAAGCAAACTCAGGACAAAAAGGGAAACTGGTCTCTCTTCTCAAAGGAAAACACCATAAGATTTTAGAATTCTTTAAACAAACTATAAACAAAGTAGAATAATATGTTTATCAATAAGCAAATAAAATCCTCTATCTCCAGAAATGCCCTATTGATTTATTGCAATAATCTCCTGTTTTATCATTTAATATAGGGGCAAAGTCAAGGTCAGAATGCTCCACCACATCCAATACTCTTTGCTTGTAGCACAGTAGGGCAGAGAATAGGATAGAGACATTTGCAATTCTCCATCTATTTTCTAGATTGCTTCCCCCTAATGGTTGACCTAAATTTTTCTCTGGAGTGGGAGGATCAGGTTTCTTTAGATTCTTAATCTGTCCTGTTTTGCCTCTAGACAGACACATTTCCTTTTGGTGCTTCTCAGATCAAAATGACCTCGGAGAGCAGATCCCTTGGAGCTGACAGGAGGGATCCAAAGTCAAATTTACTATTCTGAGGTCAGAATCCCCCATCTCTAACCTGAGGGACTTGGGAGAATCAAACGGTCTCTGGAACAGCAGACTACACCCTTCATTAAACTTTAATTTACAGAGAATTAAATTTACAGAGAAATGCACACAATCTGGTTATACAGTGGCACACAAGATTTGAAAGATAAAAACTTTATTGCTTGATTCATCTGCAGTGACATAAACTAATATTCATCTGAAATATATGGGAGGGGCAGGCAGAAAGACAACCCAGTACTAAAAGTTACAAAGGGCTCTTTAGAAAGACAAGCAATAAATACTAGTAGGCATTTGCTTCTGGATTAGCAGAAAAGGCTCAAGCTGAATGTCCTGAAGATAAATTAAGCACAGATGGCCACACAGTTTAAAGGAGAAGCATTTGAAATGGGATTGTGTCAAAAAGAAAAATCTAACAGCTTGGGATATTACATTTTTAATCCAGCCCTCTTCAAAGAAGTTGAGGGCAGCATACAAAAGCTTATCCTATCCCTTCACCTCAATTGTATTTAATTAATTTCTGTACTGCTCTTCTTCTTGGAGAAGCCTACAGCAGTTCATCCCCACAAAAACAAAAGTGTGTAGAAGGGGATAGTCTTAAATAAAACTAACACAATAACTCCAACGATTAAAGACAAGAAGTACAAAAATTAAAGTTAATTTACCAAAATAAGGCCACAACAGAAAAGCAAAAGAAGCAACAGGCCAACTTATAAGACAATTTGGTCCTGAAATAATTGTTTTCCCATATGTGCCTGCATGAACAAACATGCCTTTTAACTGATTTCAAAAGAAGATATTGTGGAGGCCAGCCAAACTTCTTTCAGGAGAGAATTCCATTACTGGGCTGCTGCTACTGAGAAGCCTGAAGTAGACTGGGTTGAAGATAATGATTTGCCTGGCACAGCCAACCATTAGTTTTATAGTTAAGCAAGAATGTGAACCTATGTCTTTGTCCAAAGTACATTATGCCACATCTACATTCCCAAAAGATCTGCAATGTGTGACATGCAGAGTTTGTGAATAACTTTCCTAAGCTACTAAAAGGAATTTCTCTCCTAACTTTGGTAACAACTACGCCAGAATAGTTATTTTCTCAGTAGCATGCCTGTACCCAATTGCTTGGACTTCTGGAGTGAGGGGACTTTAGTGCAACAACTGCCATATCTGGTCGATAACTCTTTATGGAACTTGCAATTTGCAACTGGCTTATAAAGGCCACCAAGGTGAATTAACTTTTCCTATTCTCTAATGACTCTAACATCAGCCATAGTGGACAACTGCCAACATGCTCCAGCAAAAAATATGAAGATTGACCTCTCAAAACACATCTGCCTGTGATGAAATGAAGGTGCTGTAAGAAAGGAAAAGAAAGGGGGTGATGGAAATAGAAAAAAAGAATACAAAATCCCCATAGCCTTCTCCAACTTAAGTGTGGCCTTACAGCACTGGCTAGATGTAATGGGATTTGCACATCTGGAAAGGGTGTTTGGCTGAGGAGTAAGCAGAGCCAAAGTAAGAAGAAATCGCTGAACTGCAACTACCGGCAGCCCCAACCAGCGCGTCCGACGGTGAGAGGTGTCAGATGTTGCCTTTCAACCGTTGCCCCGCTCTGCTCCACCCCCGAAACTTCTCAGGCAGTGGCTAGCTCAGGATACCGTCGTGCCACGTGGCAGGAAAATACAGGGCGCTCGCGAGCCTGCCGGTGGGGCGGAAACAGAGGGAGAGGACAGCACGCCAATCCGCGGAGGCAGAAGGGCAAGAGGGGAGCAGACCTTCGGCAGCCCCGGGCAGAGCCTACGAGGAAGGGGCAGAGCCAGCCCGGACTGGCGGAAGGGGGCTCAGCCTCACCTGTAGTAGCTGAGAAGCCCATTGCTCAGCACGAACCATCGCCGCTGATACCCTTTGATATAATTGGTCCATTTGAAAAGCCAGCCTTCCCGAGCCGCCCCGGAAGTGGAGCTCGTTGACCCGGAAGCGGAAGAAGAGCTCCCCCCTGGAGCGCCTGTCACCCCCCCTGGGGCCGGTCCCCCAGGGCCCAGTGTCCCTCCTCCGGCGTCACCTCTTCCGCCACTTGGCCCGGGCGATGGCAGCGGGGTCACAGAGCCAGGTCCGCAGGTTCCCCCTAGGCCGGAGGCTACGGGGGCCCCCGCTCCGCCAGGCGTCATCCCTGGGCCGGGTCCCGCTGCTCGCAATTCCGACATGGCACAGCTTAGAACCGCCGCCCTCGCAAGCCCAAGCCTAAACGCTGTCTGCTAACGGGAGCCGAGGAAGCGCCGGAGGCTGAGCACTTCCCTCCCTCCTTCCTTGCTTCGCCCTCACCCCCTACCCCCTTCCCCCTCCACCAATGGAACGCGCAGCGCCGTCACCAGCCCTCCCTATTCGTAGCGTCCTCCACTCCAGGGGCTGGAGCCCCGATTGGTACTCCCTCTGGCTACTGCTATTGGTTGCCCAAACCGGGGGGGCGGGACTCATCGGTAAAGTGATCAGTTCATGCGCTCTCCCAACTGTCTTGTTGGCTTTCTGTATTGCCGCTGTTATTGGCCGCCTCGTCTGTCTTCTTCTCTTTAGGAACCAGTAGGAAGCTCGGGGGAGGGGTCTACCATGATGTAATTGTAGATCGGGAACGCCTCGTTGGGTAGGTATGAATGGTATTTGGTTGCCCGCAGTAATGGGTGTTTGTGGAAAAGACGAGTAGAAGCTCCACGTTCAAAGGCATTATGTACTCCTGACACCCAATCTGTCTATATTGATGAGAAGCAAGGCTTACTACATTCCAGGAAAGTACAATAACATCGCAGGCTCCGTTAAGATTCTGGCTCCAGCCTTTAGCAAATCACCCCGATCTTAACATTTACTTAAAATTAAATCCTTTCCACTTTTACCTAATTTGGTTTACGGTTTATGTCTATTGGTAAAGCTTCGTACCTTTACTGAACTGGTGTCAAACGCGGTCGACTACAAACAGGAGCAGAGTCCTCGGATTTCGAGAGGGAAATACTAAAAATAGCGTTCCCAGCACTGGCCATATTTTGATGCGCGGATCCCCAAAGCTCTACGTGTATGACGCGCGCGCCTAATCAATGGCTCTCGCGCGTCCGAGTTACAGTACAGCAGCGCAGCCCTACATTTTAAGCATACTGAAAGCTTAGGTATTTCATAGAGGTTTGGATCTAAATATAGGGACTCTTTTGTTCGCTGATGAGCAGAGAATGTGGATCCCGTCTGTTCTAATCTCCCAGTGTATTTTTCTGCTTGTCTGTCTCACTTGGAAACTGAATCTCACTCTTTCCAGGCAGAAAGGGAACTGCAACTGGGCATTTAGAAACTTTGGTTCTAAAATCCTGTGGCTGAAAAGGCTAGGAATAAGCGCCGGACTTGTGTCCAGAAATAACCCAGCTCAGGCTGACAGGTCGCAGGCAAGGTGGAGGGAAATGGGCGGGGGGAGCGGGATGGGACTCTCGGATCCCTCCGGACTGCTCCCTCCTCCTTCACCCCACTGCCCGCATCTTGCCTGCGACCCATCAGCCGGGCTAGCTGGCAATACTTTGTTTTCCAAACGTTTCTACTGAAAGGCCAGCAGCAGAGCTAGGGGGTCCATGGGTATTTCTTGGCAAGGCTCCGAAGACATTACAGTATTCCAAATATATCCAGCGGCCCTGGTTAAATGAGAACTTCATGTAGTCGGCCTCACTGACTGTTTTCACTTAAATGATGCACAGTGGGGGAAGGCAGTTTTTTGACATGAAAGTGGTACTAATGCCATTGAGATGTGCAACTCACTTCACAACCAAATGGCATTATGAGCTATTCCACTGGGAAGCCTTGGGCAGAGGGGAGACACCTCTTCTGCTTTTCCAGATAAGCACCTTGTTTGTGTCATGGGTGGGCCTGCCATTCATCTGGCAAGCTGGGGAGAGTGGCAGAAGAAGGAAGTCCCCCCCCCCCCGAGCACTTGCCAGCCAGTTTGAAAAACTGCTGACAGGCCCTGGGGGAAAGGAGAGCCCAGCTTGAGAGAACCAGTGTCTTTGCCCCCAGAAGCAGAATGGCCCTAGAAAGCAAAGCCTAATAACCAGAGGAGAGGAGGTGTTATCCACAAGAGCCTAAAGTGACCATTAGCAATCAGGCAGTTCCCAACGTCTGTATGTATTATTACATCTAGGACCAAAAACTATCTTTGGAGAAGAGGAAAACATTACTTTAGATCAAGAACACTTGAAGATGATTTTAAACTGCCTCCAGTATGGACTGGGAATAAGATAAAGGCAATATCAGGAGTCGTCACTTTAAAAAGTTAAGTGGGATAGCTTCATGGTGCAGTTAGAGGGGCGTGAGGATGAGACCTAAGTTTACTCAAGAACATTTGATAAAGAACTGCATCAGAGGTTTTTGTTTTTGTTTTAATTCATATAAAGTTGGCAATGTCATCACCAGCCATGGGCCTGTTGATACCCTCAAAATGTTTTAAAAGGCTGATGAGGCAGGGTTTAGCTTTGCAGATTTTCCTTCAACAAGGCTTGTTCCTCTATGTGCCCAGATTTTTTTTCTTTTTCATTTCTATTAATTTGCCTGGGAAAGATATTAAGTTGACTGGCTTATAATTTCCTGGATCTCCCCAGAGTCCATGTTAAACATTGGTGTCCAGTCCTCTGGCATTGGGCCTGATTTAAATGACAAGTTGCAAACTTTTGTGAGAAGGTCAGCATTTTTCCATTTGAGTTATTAAAGAACTCTTGGGTTGATGCCATCAGGACCCAGTGATTTGTTAGCACAGTCTAGCTAAGATGTGCTAGAATAAATTCTCGTTGCCTGCATTTGCTTTCGTTGTTCCAGTTGGTTTCCAGAGAAAGTCAATCCAAGTCAGGTATCTGCCCTACTTTGGTAGTAAAGATAGATGTGAAAGATTAATTCAGTTCCCTGCAATGTCCGTATCTTCCTTGAGGATCCCTTTCACTCCTTTTTAATAGCCCAGCCATCTCACTTACTGGTTTTCCATTTCATTTATTTAAATGTTATTTTTTGTTCTCCACATGTATAAAAATATATGAATAATAATATGCTTTATAATATGTATTACTATACATATTACAATTAATATTATTATTCTTTTTATTTGTTAAAATAATAGAATGCAAAAGAAGAATAAGATGGAACAAAAGAGAAACTACTATAACATTTTTAAAAAGCATAAGAAAACTTTCTAGTAACACATCTTCCCCATCCCTTCCATTTGTTTCTCCAACCACTAACCAGAGTTTAAATATTACTGTTCCTCCCTCCCTCCTTCCTCCCTTCCACTTTTTCTGTCAGTTTGTGCTCCATTTTCTCCTTTGGTCAGGCTTTCCATTTCCTGAAGGAAGCCTTCCTAACTTTTATAGCTTCCTAGACCAGGGTTCCTCAACCTTGGCAACTTTAAGATGGGTGGACTTCAACTCCCAGAATTCCCCAGCCAGCAAGGAATTCTGGGAGTTGAAGTCCACCCGTCTTAAAGTTGCCAAGGTTGAGGAACCCTGCCCTAGACAATACGAAAAAGCTGTGTTGCCCCTTTCTTACATTGAGGAAGCCATTCTAGTTTATTTCCTGCCTAAATCATTAAGCTGTAGTGTGAATAGGATCACAGAAGAGGGATTTTGAAGAACAGGGAGTTAAGGGCCCTGAGTTGGGAACTGATGTGGGAACCATCTATTTCCACTGAAGGATCTTGAGTAGAATCTTTCATCCCATCTTTAACTGAAAGTATTTGCCTTCTCCATTTTCAAATGAAACATACAGAGGGAGGGAGGAAACAGCAATTTGGTTAATTTAGTAAACTGTGCTTCAGTTAATTATGGATTAGTGTACAGTATTATTTATTCAATTTATATGGCTGCTCTCCTCACATTCTTATGGTGAAACCTAGCCTAGCCCTCTGAGAGCAGCACTTGTCACTGAAAATCTACAGCCAGCTGTAGTGAGGAGGATATTGAGTACATAATCAGAAAGGCAGCTGATGGGCTTCCCCTGGTTTGTATGATTGTCAGCAGCTCCCTTCTGCTTTTGAGATGTACTGCAGTTTATATGGCAGCTGCATTGAGGGGAAATAATAAAAGGCAGACAAGGCCCTTGTCACCTTGCCATCTTTTCCTAGTTTCCTTACCTGGGATCAATCCTCATGTAATTCAGAGTCTAACCATGGGTCCTTAAATATTAACCATCATCTGATTATCTTCATCCAGAACTCTTTAAGAACTAAGCCTGCAACTGCTCAGAGAATTATCTTAAAATCTCACAAGGGATAAATTACTTATACGGCACAGGGCTTGTAAGAATGGTGGCCACTAACTTCAGGAAGAACTTAAAAAAGGATATAAAGGTCTTGATTTTTTTTTTTAAAAGGATGAAAATGGGGAAAAACGGATACAAGCACTTCAGGAGAAAAATTGCTTTCTGGCAATTAATTGTCAGTACAACACTGCAAACTGAAGCCAGGATGAAGTACAACTCCTTCTGCTAAATGGGTTACATATTTTAGCGATCTTTTTAGCACAGAATTAAATGAGGCTTGCCCCCAGAAATTAACTATAAACTTTCTTTTCAATTGGCTTCCAGTTTTAACCTCAGAAACTTCCATAGCCCAACTAAAAAATGTGAAAGCAGCTGGTGGACATCTGTTCTTTGCAGAGTGGTGGGCTCCTGCGTTGGCCTCTCTCTTCACACATATTATCACACTATCCAAAGTGATACTGTTCTATTACATCCCAATCTTTAAAAAGGTGATAAATCAGACCCTAATTTCCATCCAATCAGTCCCTTGTGCATTATTAGTAAACTATACGATAAACATTTGCATGAGAAACTCACCGATTGATTAGAACGAGAGCAAATTTTGGCTGACAAATAAGTGGGCTTCAGGGCAGGACGACCAACAACAGATGGATGTATTATCTTAAAACATCTGATGGAAATATATTCTCCCATCCATGAGGTTCTGTATGCTACCTTTATAGCTCTAAAGGCAGCCTTAGATTCAATGTATGGATCTCTATCTTAGACTAGTCATGAGGCTCTATGAGAATACATATTTGCAAATTAGAGGTACAGTAAGTAGAGGTCTCTCTGCTCCAATTTCTACCATAAGAGTTAAATAAGATTGTATTTTGATTCCCTTTCTATTTAACCTTTATATTAACTCTCTAGTTCAATCCTTAACCAAAAGTGAATTCTCCCCCAGGCCCCCAATCATGTTAGCAAATAAACTAATATCTGTTCTGCTTTATGCAGATGACACAATCATCTTCTCAAAAAGGTTGGTTTTCAACAGTCAATTAGCCTTAGACAGTGTAGGGTAAAAACCCCAGAAATTAATTATAGTAAAATAAAATTGGTTGTATTCATGAAACAACACATTAAAGAGCAAGTTAATACTTTCAGATACTTAGGAATTGCATTCCAATCCTCTAATTCTTGAAAAGAGCAAGAAAAGGTTATCTTGTTCACAAAAAATGTCCAATACAATAATTAGATTCTAAAACCTTCCCAATTACACTTTTTTGGGGCCAAGATGTTAAGCCTAATGGTGCACAAATTTGTGCCTATAGTGACATAAAACAGTTGGAAGAAATCCAGTCCAAGTCCTTAAGAGCAAGGCTTTGTGTCCCTCACTGCATTTCCAATGCAAGCTTGAGGCTAGAGCTAGGTTTATTTATTTGTCATATTTATATAGTCGCCCATCTCACACAAAGTGACTCTGGGTGGCATATAACAATTAAAAAGAATAGATACATAAAAACAATTATAAATAAAAAACTATAGAACATATAGATTGTACGTCAATAAAGGCTCACATGAAGATCTCCCAATTAAAGTACTGGCAAAAATTAATTTGTGAGGAGAGATCTCTGTGCCAGTTAATTGTTCTTAATAAGTTCAACTCCCTATGGAAAAAAGTCTTGGATTTACCTTGCTGTGGAGTCTCAGCTTAATTAGGGTCTGAGAGGGCCGTACAAGACATTATAGCTAGTCCTTGCTTAGCGACCACAGTTGGGACCGGAAACTCCATTGCTAAGCAACACAATTGCTAAGTGAAACATCTCATGACTGTGATGGACTTACGACGTCACTTCCCATTGGGTAAGTGAGTCACTGTGGGTTGTTAAGTGAGACATCACATGACCACGACTTGGGATTTTACTGCTGGCTTCTCTTGATTCTGTTTGTCAGAAGCCAGTTGTGAAGTGTGCAAATGGCGATCACATGACCGTAGGACGCTGCAACAGTCATAAATGCCCACTGGTTGCGAAGTGCCTGAATGTCGATCACCTGACTGTGAGGACGCTGTGGCAGTTGTAAAGTTACTTTTTCAGCACTATCATAACTTTGAACAGTCATTAAACAGAGCAGTCATTACGCAAAGTCTATCTGTATTATTATTACTTGTATGCTGCCCAACTCTCAATAACTCTAGTTAAACAACAATATCCTAGATCTAGACTTACAGTAAGACAAGAACAGAATCTCTTGCCATTGTAACATTGGCTTTGGACAGTCCTTTATCTATCCCTTATACAACATTCTCTCTGTCCTTCACAGAAAAGCTTTTACTCTTACCAGGCTCAATGCCCTCCTATCAAGGATTCTGGAAGGGAGGTACAGCAACCTTCGCTTTCAGGACCGAACCTGTCCCTGAACAGAGGGTGCTGTTGAATCAACATCTCCTTTTGCCGAGTTGTCCCTTGTATTATAAATGGCGCTCTGAATTAATATTACCCCTCCTCATTAACAGTTCCAACTGTACAGTGGAAGAGAACACATCTTTTATTATTAGCCAATAAATCTTCAGCAATCCGCAAAAACGTGGCAAAATGTTGCTCAGTATAGTTAGGCATCAGTATAGTTAGGATGTACTTTGTCATTTTCCTGATACTGTAGTAGCATGGCCCACTAGAAGCGATCTGTAGAGCTCTGAGGACTTAGGTGTTGCCTTTAGACCCCCTCAAAGTTGCCACAAATTGTTATTTTAATGGGTCAACAGGCAAACGTTATTATATACAGTACACCTCTATTTTGACAGGCCATGATTAAGCAGAGTTAATAGGCAAAATATGCTGAATCAGGATACAACTGACAGCAGTGCCTAAGGGAGGCAGGGAAGGAACGCCATTGGGAGGATCAGGAAACCCTGTGGGATATTCCACTGGGAGCTGCTGAAGAAGAAGGGAGTGATGCGTTGTTAGGGTGAGGACAGATCCTTGATTTAAGAGATGTTCATCTTCAACCAATGCTCCTTCCTCTCTATTAGTTTAAATTACATTACATTACATTACAAAACCTTAAATCAAATTTAACTTCTGAGCTGGCTTTTCTCACTTTTTGGGATGGAGCCTCCAGTCCAAAAATAAAGGCCAGGCACTTTGCTCTAGGTCATGCTGGCTTGGATCTTCTTGCAGGCTTCTATATTTGGAACTATTAAAGAAGCATGTCTGGGACCGCATGCCAGTAGTATATGCCAACCCTTGCAGGAATTGAAAGATTCCCATTTTTGGAGCCATATTTACCCCAACTTTTCTCCCATATGTATATCCTTCATTCATCCAAAAATGTACTGCTCTGTTGCAATTAGGCTTTCAAAAGCTTTTTGGATCTAATGAAAGCATTTAAAAACTTAATTGTACCAGGCTGAAGCTTTTTACAGTGGAGACTGCAGCTTCTGGTGAGGAATGGTTAGCATTTTCCTTTGTAGCAGCACTTCCCTCCCTAAATGCAGTTGCTCGTTTTAAAAATGTTTCCAACAGATTCTCACAAACAGCACATCTAGCACTAGGGTAATTAAATGACAGGTCTTCAGCTACAGGAAGGTTCATTCACACTGCATGTTGGGAAGAAATTTAAAGACAGCAATTTCTCTTCTGTTATATAGATCTGCTTAGCCAACTGTGGGTTATCAATGTGCATGCTCCCTTTGGTGCAATTATCCAAGTGTTCATTTCTGCTTCTCTCAATGCTGGCAGCATCCTATTCCAGACTTAAAAGCATAATTGGCAGCTTGTCTGGTAAGATTATTTTGCATAGAGCGTAGCACATTGTCATAACCCACACTGCCATGAATATTCTTTGTCTAACTGTTAGGGTTTCCACAGACCACTTGCAAACAAGAAAATCTAGGGAAAGATAGGAGGTGCCACTGTGCTTAGGTAGCAGATTTTCAAAACTATTACCTTTCTCACACACTGTTGGAGATGTTGAAAGGGGCAAGACAAGCAAACATCTGGAGGCACATGTTTAAATCTGAATGTGTGAGAACTAACCCAAGCAGTAGTCTGGTCAACACAGGCATGTTGTTCTATAATGCAGACAGCAAGAACGTTAAAGCAAGTAATTTCATATTAACCAGTGTATTTTTCTCACTAGAACAATCTAATATTTTCTGGTATGCACTAGGAATCCTTAATCCACATTTTAGTCCTGTGTTACATTTCCCTAGCATCAGGGACATGTAGTTAACCTTCTGTCTCCCAAAACACACTGGAGTCTGTGTAATGGAAGAGCAAAATCTACAGATAAACCACACCTATACACTCCCCACAAGTATAGATATTTTTTTATTTACAATACCCTATAAAAATGTAAATTTAGAAATTTTCATTAATCATAACCAAACCAAAAAGTAAAAGCACAATAATAATGGACCACTTGATCATGTATACTGAAGGAGTAACAGGTGGAGGAAAGGGCTCAAGGAAGTGGTGAAATGTCCAATAGAAGTGTGGTTTCAAAAGGCAAATAGGGAAAGAGAATACTGTGGAGAAGCAGCCAGTTAGTAAGTAACAGGAGTTCACTGCTTAGAGAATACCTACATGTGCAAATTGTTTTTAAAAACAGAGTAAAAATTAAAAAAAAAACCTCACCACATTCCAAAAAATAAAAGACAACCCAGCAGGACCTAGCAATGTATGATACCAAAATTCAGTAAGATTAATCTGCTCTAGAGGAATTAATTCCTGGTACCTTCTTGGTTAGTCTACAGGGGGATCTTGGCCAGCTGGAGCTTGAAGCAAGGTGCAGGTCAGAGACAAGCTTAGGTAGAAAATGAGTCTTGGGAAGACTAGACACATGTGCAAAGATGATGTTGCTTCATCACAAGGTTCAGAAAGGTGACTGTTCTGTAGAGAATGGGCAGCACTACAATGCGGCATCTAGCACAGGAAGAGCAGAAAATCGACTCAGTGGGTCAATCAAGAGGAATTCCCATCATCTAAAAACACACTCCAACATATTAGAGGCACAGAAATATCAGGCCTCTCCATTTCCACAATAAAATGACACCACTACCCCCTTGGCCCTGTGTTCTTAGCAATGATACAGGAAGGGACTCATTTCTCTAACAGTCCATCAGTAGTGTAGTGGGCGGAGGGATTTGTGTAAGGAGGAGAAGCCATTGCAAAAGTGCTAAGGAAAAGGATGGAGGAGCTTGGGTAGAATTCAATGCAACAAGGGCATGCAGAAGGGAAAGCACCACCCCAACCAAGCTCAGGGCAAGAGAGCAATCTTCTGTGCTGGGCCAGAGACACAAGGATTCATTTGAAGAAGGCACTGCCTCCTCTTTGCCCACTAAAATACGCTGGAGGTGACAGCAGCGATGGAGTCCAGCATGACAACACTCTGAGGCCTTCTACCGTATTCCTTGGATCAACCTGAAATGGTAGAAGGTAATAAGAACTGTGAGATGGGCTGCAGCAATACTAGCCAGAAAGGTAACAATTCAGTCCTTCCGTTTACACCTTCCAAGCAAAAACTGACAATCTGATTAAACAAATGAAAAAGCATGTTATCTGATATGACAGTACAGTATAACCCATCTTCGAAATAAAGAGAATTGTTTATAAATAATGTGAACAAGATTACATGTTTCCACTGTGAGCTTACAGTCTAGAATTCAGATAGAAAAGACCACAGTGAGGAGAAAGGCATGAATAAAGCATAATGAATGCCGGAAATGTCTGTTACATACCTCTAAGACTCATTCCAATAGGCTAAAAAAAATCCGCAAAGATATTTCAACCTGTTTCAATTTCTGCTCATATAATGTCTTCATTTAATGACATTACAATTATTTGATTTGATACACCCATATTTAATTCTGTTTCCCGCCTACCTGCTTTCTTTTTTTAAGCTTATGCTACTGAAATACTGTGGGTGTTTTAGCAGTGGATTGTATAAACACCCATTACATCTAAAGTATATTTTCTTCTTGCATGCACTCACTACTTTATTTGGTAGATTAATATCCCACCTTTCCCTCAGGAACTCAAGGTGGCATATCTCCTCCCATTTTTCCCCACAACAACAATCCTATTGGTATGTTGCACTAAGACAGAGTGATCAATACCTCCTTCTCCAGTCTCTTCTTTATTACCATTCTTCTATTAATATATGGATAATAGGACATACTTACTGCAATTTTGTCTCTAGCACATTCAGCTTTTGTTGATCAACATAGCGAGAGAAGAGAGATAAAAGATTAGAGGGAGTAGACACTGGCTTAGCCAAGACCGCCTGAGGGATCCGGAGAAGCTCTCTAATTGCCATGATCATCACTTCCATCCTACCAAGGACAAAGTAACAGTGGTTATGAAAACAGTGAGTTTCATTCAGTGTTTGATACAGAAATTGAACTGGGAATTGCCATGGAAAATGTTCCATTAGGTAGGTTGGCTTTATATTCTGAAAGTTTTGGTCTAAATCACTGTTTCTCAGCCTCAGCAACTTTAAGATGTGTGGACCAACTCTCAGAATTGGTGGGGGGTGCTGGCTGGGGAGTTCTTGGAGTTGAAGTCCACATATCTTAAAGTTGCTGAGATTGAGAAACACTGGTCTAAATTTATCCAAAGTATACCATTTAAAACTCACCACTGATTATCTTGTGTGAGCTCTGTAGCAGAATCCGAACTTTGCAGCTCCTCTCCTCGACTCAAGACCAAGTATAGCAGAGAGAGGCCAAACTAGAGAGTGGGAAGAAAAGAAAAAAAAATACACATGCAATCCTACATAATCTGAATCTAGAAAAAAAGCAGTTCATTAATTAAGGTAATTTAAATGTAAATGATTAACCCAGGAATCATTAAAATAGAGCCCATGGACAGCAAGGTGTACTCAGACACCTCCCTTGTTGTCTACCAGGCTTCTTGCCCTAGCTGACAGTTAAAGAAAACATTCTTTCCATTTAAAAAGGCTTTTAAAAAGCTAAAGCAGGAACGCTGCAAAACAAGTCACATATTGGGACTCCCCAAGTCCAAAGACAGAAAGCATCCTAGCTTGCCTTCTGGTAAATGGGTGCTTGTGGCTGACCACAACCATTTTGTGGCCCTGAAAGATTGCCTACTGCTGCACTAAAGCAATTCCCCATTAAGATTAAAAGAAAGCTAGAGGGATCAAAAGCACACATAACAGTCAGGTACCTAAAGGAGAATTACCCCACAATACAGAAAAAAAGCTACACCAGCTCAAGAGCTTCACAGAACAGACAGTATAAAAGCATTCCTATCTTAACAGCTATACCCAAACTAACACTGCAGACTAAGTATCCGTGCCACTTAATTCTATTATCTTTCCTTCATTCCTGGCAGTCATCTCAGGGAAAGGGAAAACTCTGAAATTAGCACTATTCCACATTACTAGCCACCAGCTTCTCACGAGCAGTAGAGATGAAAGGGCCACGTGGGCTTCTAATGCATCCTGAAGAGAAGCAGCGCCCTAAACCAGAAGCCAACTGGCACGTAGAGTGAGGGACAGAGCAAAGCAAAGTAGAAAGTAGAAACCTTGTTCTGCAGCACTGCTGTGAGGTGGAGGTTGGCAGCTGTGGTCACTGTTGCACTGTGAGGTAGGTTCATTAGCTGTTGTAGGATGCTGGTAACAGTTCCCAATGGAAGATGATAGAGAACAAGGGAAAAGGGCCTCAAGAGACAGGGGAGCACCTAAACGAGGTTATGTTAAAACATATATTACTTACACATTCTGAGGATAACAATATTATAAGAAGCAACTGATTAAAAAAATAAATTTTCTTTTCTTTTCTTTTCAGGATAGGTACTTTTTCATTGGTTTTCTTTGAACTTTCTATCAATCTCAGATACTTATTCTTAGATTTATTCTTCTGGTATTTCTCAGTATTTGAAGAATAATGTTTTATATCATATTAGAAGACTACAGAGAATTGTTAACCCTATGGAAAATAGTATATTCGTGTAGTCAGGGAAACAACAACAAAATAAAAAAAACAAAAAGCAAGTTCCAATCCATCTATAGTATGCTGAAACTACTCTTAAGAAAATCCATGCTACCTGCAGTGTGTTTTTTAGAATCAAACATAATTGTCTTCAGAATTAAATGGCTTGAAAGGGGATGCTGTGCTGTTTTACCCACTCCAGATAAACAAAGATGTATTAGTTAATTCATAATGCATACTAGGAAATGAACTGAAATACTCAAAGTTTTAATACAAATATTCTAGGTATCTTCATTCAGATATAAGTCCCACCTTCTATACATTACTTCCATGTATGTGTTATAACACTGAAACATCTGAGTAAATACTCAGTAACAATAAATCTAATCTAAAATACAGAATGTTTCTTTTCCTTTCTCAAGAGAATACGGGAAAGTGCACAAAAGAATTTCTGAATTATAACATTGAAGATTAGGAGTAACAACAATGGTGTCCTTTAGACGTTTTGGACAGAATTTTCCTGGACAGTAGGGATCATGGAAGTTGTAATCTACAGTGTCCAGAGGACACCAAGCTTATCCAAAACATCTGAAGGACTTGTTATGGCAAAATAATTAGATGACACCATTCCTCCCAGGATTAGATTAGCCTCAACCGTGCTGGCCTTCCACAAAGCAAGACCTGGCTTTTCTCTCAGGTATGGAGGTCACGAGATGGTTGAGCTTATGAGCTGTATTAATTTGTTGTTTGACTGGTTTATCCTCTGTGGCCTTTTTTCTCCTTGTTTTGGATGTGTTTTTATTTTTGCATTTTGTTTTTGTACTGATGTTTTTATTGTGTTAGCCATCCAGAGTTGCTTTATGTGAGATAGGCAGCCAAACAAACAAACAAACAAACAAACTTCTTAAGGTTGCATTTACCTCGTCTTGAGAATCTTTCTTGATTAGGAAGGGCAAATTCCTGGCTGTTGCCATTAGTATCTCAGCTGCTTGTTCACTGGACAAGAAAGGTAGGATCCGTGCAACTAGATGCTTTCCTTTACGTATACACATAATCTGCACAAAAGGGTCATCACTAAGTCTGATGGAAGAGGACATACAACTTTCCGTTAGGCAGAAACCAGACATGTAATGCTCTTCATATTCTCCAAGTAAAGCGAGCAGGTCTCATGATCCTGGGATAACATTTGAAGTTACAGCTTTACCACTGGCACGACAATTATGCCTTTCCATTTTTTTAATGGTAAATCTATGGATCTATGCCAAGCCATCCTAAAACATACAACAGGGTTTCAGGATAGCTGAAAAAGATTTGAGTATGGGCTGCCCGTCTGATATGATGTTTTTATCTGTTTTTATGTTCTTTCTAGTTTTGTATGCTGCCCAGAGTCCATTGGAGTTGGGTAGTTAATACATTCAAATAAATAAATAAACTTTAACTGGGAGTTGTGTTGCTGTATTAAGGTCAAATATCATTTTTTTTGCTTTTACTCAACTGATCCTCTTAAGATGGATTGGCAACTAAGTGATTTGAAAGGTATATCCAGCTCTCATCTGAGAAGAGAGGGACAAACTGGGAGAGGTTGTTGCAACTGTTGTGGCAGCAGCACTATACATTTGGAAAGGGGCCCCTAAATAATAGTAGCAAGACATGGTGGAAGGTAGGAGGAAGAGGAAAACAAACCCAAAAAGTACTACTTATTTTTGTATTTTCTGATACAAGGAATCTCTACTGAACAGAGATGTTCTTTTTCTTAGAAAGGAATTCAAAACAGCATTTTCTTGATTGAAGTGTTAGTATTCTACCAGGTAGGTTCTCACCTTTCTTGATTGGGCACTTTCCCCCTCAGATTGTCATACATGTCACAGATCTTCTGCTTTCTCTCCTCCATCAAGGCCAACCTGTCACCTTCCAAGCTCAAAAGGTAGCGTCTCTCATAGTCTTCTACATCCAGGAGGAGGCTATATGTCTAGGTATCAACAGACAGATTTTAGGCATGCCCCCTAACATTCCAATGTGGGGCAGCACTTCCAGTATCTAGAAAATGGTTTTGAACTGATAAACTAAGCCTGTACTTATTCACAGTAGGTAAGGAACAGATTCCTGCTTTAGGCAGCCTAGCATCTGGTTTGGCAGGTCAGGCTATTTGTTTAAACTATTTCACTTATTTAGAAACAACATTATAAGCACGAAGTTAATTCAGTAAATGAATAATTATGGTTAACTTATTGGAAGGATGTTCTTCAGGGAGACTATTGTTGAAATCGTATCTTAATTCAAGTGAGTACTCATGTTGCTTTGCACTATGGAACTGATTTCAGTTAATCTGCTGCTGTTACCACCAGGCATAGAATCAGTAATTACTTTTAATATGAAGCTGGATGAAGAATTAATGCCAAACTCACCTTCTCAATAGTGAAGAGAGTCTGACGCCTTTTATCCCGAACCTGCTTCTCTTTAGTCTCCTAAGGAAGAGAAAGAATGCAGCAGAAAGAAGGTACATTGTTCAGAACATTTATCTCCCACAACCTGAGAAGAACAGGGAACAAGAAAGTTCAAGAATTCCCTTCTCATATTTGGAAGGAAAAACATGAAAGAATAGGACAAAATACGTAATGAAAGACAAAGTAACTGCTGCAAGAGAAACTTACATCTTCCTCTCCTCTTAAAGTCACAATAGCATCAATCATTTTGCGGGGGTTGTTCACGCTGGACACTGTCAGCTTCCCTAGCGAGCCTTCAAACTGCACTGCAAGGGTAGAAGAAAAATAGCGCAGATGGGTCTGCATGAAAACTCTGATCTTCACCCAGAACTCTAACATTCTGGTCTTTCTGCAGGTTAGCTATTGAAGTAATGCCTGGACAACAAGGTGATATTTTGACTTCACTAGCAGCTCACATCTGTATATCCCTACAAAATCCTTCTATTCCTTGGTGCCCATAAGCTTGCTTTCCTTTACTCCCTCTACAGTATTATGCTAAATCTACTGCAGTAGAATTGTAGAACTACATAGGAGTAAAATTAAACATTATGTGTGAGCATGGGAAGGGGAATATAGGAGGCAAAAAAACAAAAAACAAAAACAAAACCCAGTAAGAAACACATCTTTCCTGTGTCCAGTGGATGAATGTTCTACTTGCAGATTAAAAAAAATAAATAAATTACCTTTAATAGTGATTTCCCAATCCCCCTCCATTCCACTCATACACCTCTATATTCTACTTTCTCACATACTGCATATATAGGCCAGCCCCTTCCTATACAACAGAAACTTACCTGGCTTATAGGCATGCTCTAGTTTTGCCACTTGTGGGGTGATTAGTTTAGTACGCTCCTTTTTAGGACCATCACCATGCATCTCATCAGCTGCAGACAATTTTTCTAGTTTCTGAAAATAGTTCTAAGGCACCGAAAAGTTGGTTAGAAGCCAGCTTGAACACCATCAGCTTGCCATATTTTTGAACAAAATGAGAATCCACTGTCCCACCCAAACAGCAAAGACAGAAACTTTATATAAATGACCTGCAAGAAGAGGAACAAAAGCAGAAAAGGACAATTTTTTTTTTCCTGGCGACTGAAGGGTGCTTGGATGGGCAAGAGAGTGACAAACAGATGTAGATGCTACTTTCCACTTAGGCATAACCAAGGACTACAGAATGAACAGTCACTTGCTGAACTACATGAAACACCAACCTGATAGTAGAAGTCATCCAAATACGGATCAGTGCTTTGCAGTTGCATCATTTGGATCTTGGACACCCAGTCTTTCTCCCGTTGCAGCATAAGATTAGCATAAGGATCCTTCCTTATCTGCTCCTGATGGTTATTTCGGTGGCTCCCTCGGTCCCCTGCAGACCCATTTAGATTCCTGTGTTGACTAAAAGAAATGCAACATAATTCGGCAGAATACATAACAGCGATATCCTGTATCCTTTGAAGAAAGTACTTTGGAACAGTAGACTGGGACCGATAAAGCATCTTTTGGCACAGGCCAGTCCTGAGCAAAGCAGGTCCCTTCAAGCAAATTTCTACAGCTGTCATGAAAGATCGCTCTAGACCGGCATAACATTGTGATTATTATTTCAATCAATAACTTATGTTTTGGCAGGGCAAAAAATCATTTGCTAAATCTAAAGAAAGACTTATTTGAGTAACTTTTCTCAGGCTGAGTAGTTCTTCCAGTGACTAGGACAATCAAGAAACAGAAGTGTGCATGGCAGATATTGGGACAGGTATCCAGTGCAGATATTTTCTCAAGAATGCAGGATCTGCCTTGTTGGAAACAGCTAATCATCTGTCAAGCCCAACATGCTATCTCTATCAGTAATCCACTGCTTGCTCTATAAAAATTCACAAGAGAAATACACTTCCCTGTTTGTTCTTCATATCTAGTCAACAGATGGTTTGCTTATGGAAATTTAATTTTAGCCATTATGGTTAACAGCTAACAAAAGTCTACAGATTGGTCTAATACTTTTTTGAAGCTAAGCCTCTGGATTTTCTCCCTCCCTCCAATGTATTTTCTAAGTTTTTCATGCAGCTCTTAAAGATATTATTCACTTTCCCATAGTTATTTTTGCCATCTTTGGTTTTAGTGATGTGGTCTTCCAACTTTTTATCTACCCATTCCCATTCACTGAATTTTTTGCCATTGTTTGACTTGTTATTCAAAAGCCTGATTTACACATTTATAAGCAATCATGTTACAGAGGCACTGACACTGCACAAGTTGCTTGGGGCACAAAAAATGTGTTTCCTTGATGTCAAGCACATGGAACTCTGACCTCACCCTTTGCACTGTGAAAGCATTTAAGCTCTTCTCCCTTATCTTCATAAAAGCACACAAATGCATTGAATACTCACTTCCGGTTCTGTTGCTGTCTCTGGTGTAAGAGTCGTCGATGTTGTGGGTGAAGGTGAGTTGTATCTGGCCGGAAGATCTGTGGCCGAGGCCTGGGAAATAAAGATCCTTCTTAGAAATGGCCCTTGAGTGTTTACAAACACAACTCAACTTAGCAGTGTTGCTGAAAGGATGGTGGAAGAAGTAGGTTACCGTAGATTCTGCAAGTGGCCTCCAGGACACGGGGAGTGGTGTTGTGATGGTGGTGTAGGTGGTGCCCCAAAGAAGGCACGAAATCCACTGGCTGGAGGCATCATCTGTCCTACCCGGCCCTGGAGCAGTTTTGGGTTCATGGGTGCAAGCGGGCTGCCAACAAGACCAGAGACCCGTGCAAACTGGCTGGGAGACATCCTCCCTGCCTATAGAGCGTAGAAGGGAAAAGCAGCAGCATCAGATCTTCAACCACCCACACACAGAATTGTTTACGGTTCCTCTATTCCTGAATGCATGAATCAGGAAGGGATGGAAACACAAGCAGCAAATACAAAGGGGAAGAAGGTGCATAGCAGAAGCAAATATTCCACCGATAAAGGGCACACAACTCTTTTCAGGATGAGAGCTACACATTAGAAAACAAGAACACAGGACAAAGAAGAGGGCAGGGCCAGGATAAACACTAAATCTGATTTAATTTAAACATACAATTCGCAAAATGTTGAGGGTTTCATGAATCTTTGGGATTTCAGGTTCTGCCCCTCCTACAGAAAATGCTGTACACAACAATAATGGAAATGAGAAGGAGTTCAAGATATTAGGCTGTGGCTTACCTGTGCCCCTCCTAGTAGCTGTGCTCTTTGGAGGTGGGTGAGAACAGGAGTAACGTTAGGAGGGAATGGGTGGCCCAAGAGGGAATTGTTCTGGTAAAAGAAAAATGGAATACTTGGATTCTTAAGGTAAAATTTGGTTTACTTCCAGATACATTCAGAAGGTGAAGGAAGAAATACAAAAGCTAAAAATGCCTGAGCAATCACAGAGAAGCAGAAATGCCACTTACTCATTTTTACATAAACAGCTGTTTAACAAGAGCACCCAAAATAACTATGTTAAAATGTTAAAATAATCTGTACAGCACCACAATGAAAACCTAACTGAAGATTCATAAATATCTAGTACAGCAACCATTTCTTTCATGAGGAGAATGGGGCACACCTGCTATTCTCCAATAGCATTCGCATCCTTCTCCAAGGGCAGGCGCACCCCGTTCTTGAGATGCCTTGGAAGACCTCAGAATCTTTCCAAAGGTTTTCTGAGCAGCACGGAAATGGGGCGTGCGATTTGGAGAATGGCGTGAACGGCCTCAGGAAGAAGGGCTGGCACAGCCAACAGCTGCCTTGCATAAGGCAGGCCAGGTGCACCTCGTCAGCAGTGGGAGGAAAACAGTGAAGGTCACCTGGGCGCAGCAGGGCCTGCGGAGCAGAGGGTGGCTGAGACTTTGCGCTGGGGTGGCTGGCCGTGGTGCGGGGCTTGAGGCAGCACTCCTCAGCAGTGATGCCAGCTGCACTGGGACTGAAGTAGAGGCCTGGCGGTGATGGCAGCTGGCTGAGACTGCTAAAGGCCCCAGGCCTCTAATTCAGCCCCAGTGCTGCTGCTGTGAGCACTGAGGAATGCCCCTGTGCAGGGCACCCAAAAGGGCAGAGATGGGGGAAAGATAGGTGGGTGGGGGGAGTTGAAGCCCCCACGCAGTCATAAGTGTGGGAGGGCTGCCAAGCACTTGAATTTTGGCCACATGACTATGGGGGCGCTGCAACAGCCATAACTTTGGATGCAGTCATAAGTCCCTTCATTCTGTGCCGTTGTAACTTTGAACGGTCACTGAATAAATTGTTGTAAGTCGAGGACTACCTGTATTCTTCTTTCTACTTTCCCTATTTGCAACAATGAAAAGCTAAAGGAATAAAGTCAAATGTCAATCTTCCCGAAACTAACAGCTTTCAGTAGTGTTAGGATTACAATTCCCAAAACTCCCACACTCTGTTATAGAAGTTAGAAGTGCAGGAAGATTGCTCTGGGAATCTCCTCTCATTGACATGTTCTCTGCTATCCATAGAGAATAAATTTGCTCAAGGTTAGAAATTATTATTTCAAAATTGGGCAGAGCAATAATATAGAGATTCAAGATTACATTTATGAGAAATCACCTTCAGGAACATTAGGAGGATCAAGTGATCAAGGGGAAAAGGGGAAGCAAGACTCATTATCAAGGGCCAACCCAACATACAGAACTACTGAGGCTAGACTACCGTTACACTGCAGAGCTGGTTTGGAGACATCCTCTCACTGAAGGGACTTGGATAACGCTGCTGAATTGGGACTCTGATGTGGACAGGCTTTGGACATAAGATCTGTTGAACAGAAAGGAGAAGAAAGTAAAATAAGCATCCAGGCAAGTTGGTTTAAGACACAACCACCAATTGCTTCTTCTACTTCCAGCTCTAACATCCAGATACCAAGCTACTTTCTCAATGAAAATGGGACTTGGGGTCAAGATGGCATTGACAGCTGGCCAAAGTGAACTACATTCTCTCCTGAAGTGAAACTAGCATACAGGGTATGATATCACTTATTATATTGCATTCTAGTATCTCTCTTTATTCTGTTCCCTTAAGAATTCTCTACCCTAGACCATGCACCTTTATTCCAGAAGGGGCAAACAATACCTGCTGGTTGAAGTTGGGCATAGTGGGCTGCTTAGGGGGCGTCCCAATAGGAACAGCCCTAACAGGAGGACTGCCAATGACTGGGGAGCATGACCGCCTGGGTAGTGCTCGTTCTGAGAGATCCTGTTCCTCTTCTCGGGATTGCGAAGGCCTCTGTGGTAGGGCATATTCCAACACAGACACGGAGGGCACCTCCTGAACAGAAGAGGGAAAAAAACTTGTCTGGTATCTCCTTTAAATATTCAGCTATTTAGGAAGAGAAAGATATGGTGGAATATTGTTTAATAAATACCTTTTTCAAGTAAGAGGTGGGCTAGTGATTGTCAAACAGTAAACAAAAGTATTTTTTGTGGCAAGCATGAGCTAGCAGTGGAGGAAAGACATTCTTATTAAATAAACTTAGTACATGCAGTTTTAGATACTAGATAGTAAGAAAGCATGGAGCCTCTTTTCATCTGTGCCAACAGTTCTTGAGAGAGAGAGAGAGAGAGAGAGAATGATAATCTGATCACCTGATTTAAAGAACAAATCTGTAAGCAGGAGCAGAAAAGCTAGCATGTATTACAAGCTTTCTGAAGCTATGCAACTCTAAACATGACAAGTAGCCTTTCTATCTTCCTCCTTCGATATGTGTTGGATCTCACTCCCATAATTCTCTATCAGCTGAGAGGGGACCAAGTTGGGAAAGGATGGTGCAAACTATCCAGCATTAAATTGTCTAATCCCCACTAAAAAAAAGTCATATTTCTGATACAATGAATTTTGCCTAGGGATAATCCACAAGCTTTAAAAATTCTACCCATTTTTTTTTTTTGTCTCAGCAGACTCTCTGAATAATTTATTTCTGCAGGAAATTTTAGATAATCTTTTAAAATGCTTTAATTCAAGCCATCAACCTGATTAGCCACAAACATCTAAGGTACCAAAATATTTCGCAAGGGAGACTGTAAGTTTCTAGCACTTCCATCTGACCTATCAATAGTTGAAACAAACAGATAAGATATGGTCTATTGTAATGATCTTTAGGGCAATTTGTTCCTTTTACAAAACTTCAATAACAGTTTTCTTTCTATCCTTTGGCCATCTATTCCCCATTTATGATAGCAAACGTTTTGGTTAATAACAGTTCCTTTCTCAGCTATACATCTCCTTGAACATTACATAATGGAAAGAGCAGGGAAAGACACCTGACTGGAAAAACTAATATCTTTGATGGTTCAGAAAGACAATAAAAACAGCACTGAACCTGAGTGAGGAGTGGTCCTCTAATGCGCCTCAGAACTGAGGGCCCATCCCAGATGCTTGAATTGAGGCCACCTGGCTGTTGGAAGGAAGGGAACATAAATAAAATTACAGAAAGGACTTTATACTCTACATGAGCCAGTAAAGATTAGATCACATTTCCCCCATCATTTTCATCACATGCTACACACCTGTACCAGAGGCCGAGTTTGCACAGCCTGCATAATGGCTGGATCTTCCAATTCATTATCAATCACCATTTTGCTAAGCCTCTCTGCCAGGTTTTCTTCATGATCACCCAGCAGGTCCATCTCATCAGTAACTCTGTGATCCGCTTGCTCTGCTGAGGATGCAGGCTTTTCTTCCAGCTCAGCCAATCTTTCATGTGCTTCTTGCCAGTCATCATCTACAAAGGGATGACAGGAACAGCATTTCCCTCACATTTCTCCCATATTCCCTCACTCCTCATGCTATGACAGTGTTATGCCTTTATTTCCCAGGCAGAAGATGATCCCTTAATTTCCCAGGAATAGAAAAGGGCTTCCCCAGAATGTCTATATTCAGCAGTGAACACAGAACCAAGTTAAAAGTTATTCCATGGGGAAGATATGAGACTTTTTACCTTAATTATGATATTACACATACAGGCAGAAGGTATTAGAGAACCTCTATCATATAAATGGAAAAGCAGGGTATATTGGCTATATGAACTCACCAATTGCACCAGCTCCAAATGTGTCGTCATTGAACTGATCAATATCCTCATCTTCCTCAGCCAAATTATGAAAGGCTTCTTCATCTTCATCTAAAGGGCAGTCCTCAAGGGACTTAAAATAGAAGAAAACCTCAGGACTGATTTTATCCCCCTTCTATAGTAATCCAAAAATATTATTCCAGAAGAAGAAAGACTAGAAACTTGTTCCTCTCCCCTCAAAACCCCCTGAAACTCCAAGAGCTATAATTTCAGAAGTTGAGACCTTATCTCTGCACTTCCAAAGAATATGTAGCTGCCATCAGGTTTTATCCAAAAATAATTAGGAATGAATCTAATGAGACAAACATCTCCATGTAAATCCTTACTGCCTGTTGTGCAATTTACCTACACAACTGAAAGTTACTTCCTGGTAGTCTTCTCCAACCCAGTACATTCCACGTGTTGAGCTATAGCTCCCATCATCCCCAGCCAACATAGCAAACCCTTGAGATTGTAGGACCTGTTACTGGGGAAGGCTGTCTTATGTTGCAAATTAGGAAGAAGTGGCATTTCACAAGAGTTGAATAGTTTGTGGTTCTTTGGGTAAAATATTTTGCCAAGATACTGATTCACATACCATACTAGGCCAGAACAAGGCACATTAAGGCATGCATGATACATGGGCCCAGTCATTGTGTCATCACTTTTAATTTCATTACATCCACAGAACCTCAACTTTACCAAGGGTACTTCACTCCTTTCTGTGATGTAATATTACATCAGTTCCTAATATGCATAGATAAAACCTTGGTGGGTACTCTGAAGTTAGCATGTGTATGTATATGTTTGTGCATGTATGTATGTGCAAAAGGCACATCTACTAGAACAATAATGGTAAACACTGTGCAGGGAAACTTAACTTCATAGCTTTTCCTGCTTTGAAAATGATTCAGTCTTATATCGCAACCTGCAGGAGAGTATGACAGGGTGGATGAACTGTATCTCCCAGCAGCCCTGCCCAGCAAGGCCAATGGTCAGGTATATTAGGAGCTATTAGTCAACAACACTTGGAAAGCCAGAGGTCCCCAGTTCCTGGATGATGATAATTCTGGAAAATTGACTGGGTTCACATGTTATGCTAAGACATCAATGGTTGGGTTCACACAAAACATTAATAAACTATACTTCACAAAGCACAGTTACTGAGTTCATCCAACATACAAAACCAAAATCAAAGAAACCATATTAGAGGTTTTAGATTTATCTCTTGCCCCTTTTTTCAGAAACTCATGGTGACATACATAGCACTCCTTTCTCCAATTTCTGCCATAACAACAACCCTATAGGATAAACTGGGCTGATAGACAATGTTTGGCCCAAAATCACCCTGTGACTTTCCATGGCCGAGCATGGACCTGAATATGGGTTTCTCTGGCCCCAAGCCAACATCTTAACTACTATGCCACACTGAACATTAGATTCATATATCATGCTAAGTAACAAAACTGAGCAAACTCAGGGAGGCAGTGAAGGACAGGAAGGCCTGGTGCGATGTGGTTCATGGGGTCACAAAGAGTCGGACATGACTTAATGACTGAACAACAACAACAACAAACTGGATTCACAATGAATGTATTTGATTTAACAGTGTGTGTATGAACCAAAACAATTGTGGTTTACAATCCATGATATACAATTTAGCATAATGTGCAAACCCTGCCAATTATGGCTTCTTCAAGCCATTATTAAATAAGCTATGTTTCAACACAATGCATCAGTCCAACTAATTCCCTGAATAACTAACTTGATGGCTGGATATGGCCTGTTCTACAAGGTTTAGTTCTCCCCAACATAATCATTTTACATAAATAAATTTGTAAATTTAATATTTTCATTCTTCCACTTCCTTTTTAGCAAGGCAAATATGTTTCAAGCAGTGAATGATTCCAATCATGACTCAATTCAAGATATATTTAGATTAAAAAGATATTTCAGTTTCAAATCATAACAATTCTCCCTCGACAGAAAATGAGAATGAAGAATGTATCTGTAATGAACAGAAATTTAAATTATGACAAGGACAAACCAAGCCAGAGTTTTTCATGACTGAAGCAACTATTTCATATATGCTTTATGTTCTAAAGATACAGATGTCTGGCAAATAAAATCAATTAAGAAGAATATGCAAAAAGCCAGTATCTGAAAATGAGTGCCTCTCTTCAAGATAAATACCTTTATGAAATAAGGGTTACTCAAATCAATCAACTGATTAGTCAAATAAACACTATGCAAATATTCTAAAGCAGAATATCAACTGAAATATTTAATAACTCTCAAATATTTTAAAGTATTTACTTTATTGGAACAGAATAGCTTTTATAAACAAATTTGATCCTTGCATTAAGCAACTCAATTAACTGTCCTATTAAATCCTAAAATATTATACCTTGAAGGAGTTAAATATAGCTCATATGCACATGTAAATATTCACCACAGTTCTTCTTTTGGCTCTTATCCTGAACACCAGGATCAGCCTATGATTGCAGGATATAGTACAATAATGAAATTAAAAGTGTGGGGTGGGTGAGTATTGTAACAACATTTATGAAAAAAACAAAGGTCAGTTTTAAAGGCAGAATAAAGATAATCTGCAACCCATTCAATTGCCTTTTTAGCTTCAAAGAAAAATAGTTGTTTACCACACTGGCAACATTTGATTAACTATTCTGCATGTTATCCTTATCTACCAAAACACTTCCAGATCTTTGGGCTTAATGCACCCCACTGCCTTATTTCTCATATGTACAAATAGGAATGTTCTGTTGCAGAGGAGCTGGTGGGGAGGAAGAAGAAGTGATGGAAAGGGGGGGGGGGCAAGAAAGAGAATCCAACTTTCATTTCCTTATCTAAAGGGACATTGACCAATTTTATTTATGCCACCAAGGAAAGAACAAAATTAATTCAGTTTGTATTTACTTATCTTCACCTGTCCAAGGACTATAGCTCAAGTCTTCAGGCAAAGTCTAGAGTACCTTTTGCCAGCTATTCCCTCAACTAGAGATGGTGTTAGGACACTTCATAACAGAAGACAGTGCTAATAGGGAGTTGGGTCTGCTAGTCTTGTACCCCAGACATTATCTAATTACCACCTGGAAGAATGGCATGACCATATTTTCAGCTGTAAAAATGAGTTTTCAAAAGTAGCACAGCCTCAGAAGTGTGGGTTCTAACATGTGTAAAATAATAACTGAGGCCTTAAGTCATTTTATCACAATAATAGAAAAATATAATTTCCCTTGACTTCTTTCAGAGAATAAATCGTTAAGAGCACTACCATATTTCTAATATCTCACTAACTGGCTACTTTTCATATCTATCTATCTATCTAGGGTGTGATTACAGACACACATATCTCAGTGTTTTTACCACCCTTATTACAGTGCAAAATGCTTAATGGAGTTTTAAGGCATAATTATAATAAATTATGAGTACCTGTTCTTAGACTGGTCTGGGGAAACTGTACCTGAACCACCTAAAGGCATTATGTGGCTTGAGCCAGTTCAGTAATTCTAGAAATACAGGCTCAGTGTGTGACTGACCTGGGTTTATGGTTTAGTGGTTATAGGAACCTCATTTACAGTGAGCAGCCTGAAGCCATAGTCACATGTGGCAAGTCCCAGCCATTTCTCATAATTTTGAGATAGGAAGCACATAACAACTATAGCCATGATTCCCAAACTATGTGCCATGGCACATTTGGGGCACTGCAGGATATTTTACATTTTTGCAACATCCATTTCCAAAGCTGGATTTTTGGTGGTCATTTGGCCTAGGAGTGAAAAAATTACTGAAACACTAACAGCATGTAAATGAGAAAGTTTGGGAGTCTCTGAAGTATAGGGTAATCCCTTGATAGGCAAACACACACAACCCAGGGAGAAAGCCATCCTCCCCAAATTTACAGGGAAAAATGAAAATGTTGAATCTATTGCTGTCTCTCACAAATGTTATGCTTTTCACCTTATAGTTTAGTACATTGTGCTAAACAGCCTTCGGCAGCCTTTTCATCTGATCAAATCATGACTTAGTTGTATAAGATCCCAGGTGTAGACTTTGTTATGGTGAAGACTAAACTCGAAGTAAAATGGAGATTTAAGTGCTACATGAAGCTTAGCCCATTAAGTTGTGCAGAGAAAAGAACCTAATACAATACATTTGCATCCTCAACAGTTATGCTTGAACCACCAAATAAAATTCTAGTACCCAAGTTGTCACTTCAAGTTAATCCATTATGCCTACATCCTATAGCGTTTGGATTACAACTCCTAGTCTTTTCAGCTAGTATTTGCCATGTTGACTAGGAACTCTGATGGCTATAGATCCATGTGAAGGTCACTGGGTTGGAAAAGGCTACCGTATTGTAATATTTTTCTGCAGGTCTAAATCTTATAAACATCAGTGAGTCAAAAGCTCAGAATAAAAGAAGCACATTTTGTTGTCTCAAATTGCATCAATCCTGTCCTCTGGTCCATAGGCAACATCCAAACGTAAACAGAGATCAAAACTAACGGAATTATTAGTTCATGTTGTTTTATCTTTCATTTTTTCTAAAAAGTTCCATTGTCATATTCATCTGTGCAGACAAAAGACTACTTCCACACCACTGTAAAAACATCATCCTCAAGCAATATTTGTAATTCTGATTATTGAACTTTCCAAGGCACCAGCCAGTTGCACACTTTCACTTACAAGAGTTACTCCTTATCTCCAAATTCCTCAATCCACAGATTTTTCTCCTACAAACCAAGCCTCTTTCTGTTCCCTCGCCTTCCAATCATCAAGCACTGTGTCACAATGTATTCATCTATCCACAATCTAGGTATGTTCCTTCAACAATTTTCTTAAGAGAAAAGGAATGACTCCATTCTATAATTCATGCTGGGTCTCTAATTCAGTTCCACGTGTTTTAAAGTATCGGTCCCTCCAAAGCGCCCCTCAGGAAGAGGAAATACAGGCAAGCGGGCAGTCCCCAAAAGGCCCTGGCAAACCAAAGCAGCTCCCGCAAAGCTAATTTTTGGCCCGGGAACCGGCTGGCGAGAATTGGGGAAGCGACGAGCCCATCGGCCACGCTAGGGTTAATTGCCTTTGCCACCGTAGGTGCGCAAGGATGAGACCACCGCCTGGAACTTGGACGAAGCAAAGAAAGGGCAAGAGCAGCCTCGTCCCGCCACCCCCACCCCAGAGGTCTGATCCGGGGCTGCTCGGCTTGGCCAGGCCGGGCTAAGTCGCCCCCAGGCGGGCAAGGGACCTTCCGCGGGCAGAGCGAGCTTCCTCTCCGCAAGAGCCCGGGAGCTCCCGCGACGGGTCAAAGGTCACCGCAAGGGTGGCCCCGGCTGCCTCCCCTCCCAACGCAGGAGGCCCCGCCTGCGCGGGAGACCGGCAGCCCCCGCCGCGCACTGTCGTCACCTTCTCACCTGGTAGCGGAACATGGTTAGCGGGGCGCGGAGTCTCCCCCTCCCCGCTGCCCGGGAGGCTCCGCGCGGACCCTGCTCTACCCCGGGAACCCCGCCCCCCTGGTACGTGCCCCGCGTCTTGACGTATCACCTAAAGTCCACCAGACAGATTTCCTCTTGCGTAGATAAATTCGGCGCGCATGCGTACTGGCAGCCGCCTTTCCTCCCGGTCCCGCTATTGAAAAAGAGAATGTTTTTTTCCCTCGTCAGGGGGAGTGCCGCCTTAAAGGGACAGGCGATCATTTCTCTACAGGAAAAGCGCTTGCTCGGCTATATAAGGAAAGCCTCCATATAACTGCTGCTGCTGCTGCGGGTCGTCCTATACACGTACCGACGTTTCGCACAGACGTTAGGGCTGTTTTCAAAATACAAAATGTGATTTGGCCTGGCTGTAGCACCTGCTGGGAAGAACATAAAACAGCTACAGTATGTCTTTCTGGGCTCATGCGGCTGCCTTCCGCAGTCACTGGCACACAATCTCCAGAAAAAAACACTTTTGGCTTAAGGTGCTCCCAACGGGTGCTATGCGCATCCCGAAGTGTGGTCAGAAACGAATCTGGATCGCTGCCCAGTTCTAAGAAATGTCACCGATACAGAAAGGAAGCAAACACCACCGTTTTACCATTCCTCCTGTCACTTGGGCGAGACTGGCAGAAATCTTGTCAGTTTCACCTGATTTCTTTTTAAAGAAAGATCCAGTTTCGCCATTTTGTCAAAGAATGAGGAGGAGGAGGAGGAAGAAGAAGAAGCCAGCCTTCCACTGTTCCACTAGTGGGCTTGTAAAAAAAAAAAATTAAAAAAATCAGAAAGGTCCACTGGTCCAGCCCCCTTCAGAAGTGGGGAGGCATCCCAGTAGTCCAGGATAAAATGGTTGTGGAGGGCAGTGACTAGTGACCTGAGGGGAGGGGGTGTGTACAATAGGCATATAATGAAGCACAGCAGGTGAACTAGACAGCATGATGTGAGCCGGTGCAAGCCAGAAAACACAATTTTTGATGTGTATCAGAAAAAGATGGGCCAAGGTTACCTTCCCAATGGCCTGGGGTGGGTAGAGGACAATGGGTGTTTCTGCCCTCCAGAAATGATTCAGTCAGTATTCTCACTGGTGCAACCTGGCCATGCAGATCAACTCTAAGGCTGGTACCTGATCAACACTTACTCTATCTTATTAACTTACTCCAAATCAAAATCACTCCAAAATATCTTAAGTAAACCAGAAGACCCAGCAGCACAAGAAGAAAAAACAGGGGTCATCTACAACATACAGTGTAAGGACTGTAACAAATACTATGTAGGACAGACAGGCAGAAGGCTAGCAGAGCACATTCACGAGCACCAAGTAGCAGTCAGAAGACATGATGAAAATTCCTTAATCTCACAACACATGGGCAGACTTAACCATAGTTTTAACTGGGAAACTGTCAGCATTTTAGACCAAGCTAAATCCAAAAATGTAAGAGAATTCTTGGAAGCTTGGTACTCAGACAAGGCAGCAATTAACAGACACATAGAGATAAACAGGATCTACATACTATTCAAAAGAGACAAAAGATCAGAAGATCGCCTCACCAGTAATCATCACCCAGATAAGCTAAGGTTACCACCAGGCACACAATCAAGCAGTAAACATATGCCAATCAAAGAACTACCAGAGGAGCAAAACAAAACCCCCACCCCCACCAGCACTGGCAAGGCAGGCCACAGTATATAAATAGAGAGCAAACCCCATCCCATTTTAGCACTGAAGATGTTACCTAGCCGGGTAATGAAACGTTTGCCAGAAAAGAACCAAGCTCAGAGAACCCCAAGGACTCCACAGTTACTAAAGTATGTTATATGAAAGCCTCAATTGATGAAAGTCATGATGGGTGCTGTAGAGGTCAGCCTCTACTCTTACATTTGGTGATACCCATAGCATATGGAAGACTGCAACCTGCACTGTAAAAGGAGTCAGTGGTAAAAAAATGTAAGTAAATGGATGAAATGAAAGAAATATGTATATGTTGTATGACCGAAATTAAATAAAGGAGAAAAAACATAATAATTTGAATGAAGGCAGTTTAATCTTGTGGAATGGAATTGATTACATGCATAGTTATAATTATGAATGAAATGTACTTTGTTTTTTAAAAAATGTATATTTATATACAGTATGTTGAGTCATCTAGGCTGTAGTGGGTGCATATGGGAGTAGAAATACATAGGTTAGTGATAGCTGTATGTTATGCTCCAATGAAAGTTGATAATAGAAGAACCAGCTATGAGTTTTGGGGGGAAAAAATTGTGCACCGAGCCATGCTGACTGGCAAATATTAAAATTGTAGGCCAGGATTTGAGGATACTAAGATGGGGAAGGCTGATATAAAGTTAATAATGCAATATATTTAACAAATATTTCAAGTTTTGCCAGTCCCTGCTCTGAGAAAAGGGACTGATAAACATTAAGAGAGAAGTGACTAATAAACATTAAACAAATTATATAAGTGTTAAAACTTCTATGAATATAGAGATAAGTGTTTCCTACATCAGAAAGTGAAAGAAAGGGAAAAAGAGCACATCAGCAGATATTAGTAAATTACTGATGATGAAAAAAGACAAATAGTTACAATCTTTCTTCACAAAACATGAGTATTAGGTATCTACTTATGGCTTTAAAAATCTCTTCTTTCCTCTTTGACTAGTAGAGTGCCAAGAAGCAGAGATACCATCTCCCCATGCCATTCCTTGTATACCTGAGATCCAAAGTGTGAGTATGAAAAGTTAATACTTTTAACTTCTGTATGGCAGCATACGACATATTGAGGAAAGCAAAGATCCTGTTGGACCATAATCCATTATATTTCAATATTTTCAAATATTTCCATACATAAGACTACGATACTCCTGATAGTTCCATAAATATTTACCATAATTATTCAGGTGGAAGGAGAATTGGGGGAAAGGAAATATAATGGAAAGGTGTATTCCGGACAATAATTTCATTTTATATTATAGACCTGACTGATACAGGAGAATCATCAAGCTTCCAAATAGGCATGATGAAGGCCACCTCCTGGAAAAAAAAAAACAAAAGCTATCTTGGTTGTTTAAAAAATAATTAAAAACCCATTTGTAGCAATACTTTTATTAGACCAATTCAAATTCCTAAAACAGTGTGTAAAGAATCCTTAATCAGACCAGTTAGTTAAACACATACTTACTTGTATGAAGTTGTCTTGAAGATTCATAAACTTTTAAATGAATTTGTACCAGCAACTTCTTGTTATCATCTGGTGGCAGTCTTCATACATCATCTCAATATCTCCTTAATTGGCTGATTCACATGTGACACTCTCCATAAACCATGATTTAAAAACTACAGTGGTTGAATTCATACATCATGCTAAGCCAAAACTAAACCAGTCACATTATGGCCTAGTAGAGTATGTTATATTTCTCTACTATGTACATGCATATTAGTAATTTGCTAAAATAGGTATTCAAGAAATAAACTAAAGACAACTCAACATCTGGCATGTCCATTGATCCAGGATTAGCACTATGTTCGGATCTATACAAAGTCATTCTGCAGCTGAGCTGATCAACTACAGCTACAGCAGAGGAGGAAATGCTGCCAAGAACAAATCCGTAGTTTTAACTTGTGAGCTGTTGGGCAGGTAGTTCCCCATTGACAGGCATTATCTCCTCATACTACTTTCTGGATCCCCAGCTCACATCCCTCCCTGCTGATGGAAAGCAGTCATGGTGCCTTGACACCATGTCATCAGGTTTCAAGATGCCATAACATCTTGCCATTGTTTCACCTGGCTTAAAATGAGCAGAGGAGTGACCTTTGTTTAAATTCTGTCAAAGTGAATATGACTGGGCAAGGATGAACACGGAGCGGGGTGCTGGCTGGATGTTGATTGCGTCCCCCCATGGAACAACACAGTGAGGATGCAATGCAGTGGGAAATGGATTTGGAGGGTTGGGGGCCTGAGGTTGGAGCATTATTAAAGTGCCCTAAGGAACTGATAAAACAATTGCATATAACACAATGTCCTGATTCTTCCAGTCCCATGAAAATCTTCTGACGAGATCTGGTCAGCTCCATCCTAGCTCAACTTGCCTAGACTGGCTGGGGATAAATAAGAGTTAAAGGATAATACAAATGTGTGGCCCAGGTTGGAGAAAACTGTATATCCCATTAAAACAAGCAAATGCCCTAGGGATAATCTGATACAAGATTATGCCTGCAAAATAGTTATGGGCAAAATGACTCCATCATCTCATACTTTGCTCGCTACATGATAAATCCAATTTTATAAATTCAAAAGAAAACTTTATTGTTCAAATATTCATATTATCCTTAAATTGTTATTGAATTTTTACATATGTATATCACTGAAATATATTAAGGGGAATGGTGAAGTACAGTGTTTTCTGCTCTACACATCATGATCAAATGTCTCATGAAGATGTGTGCCTCATAAGCAATAATAGGCTGGTAGGTTGATTAGTATGAAGCCAGATATGCATTGCTGGAAGCAGGACTTTTAGAAACCCATTAGCAATCAGAATCTAAGTATGCACAAAGAGGTGTCATTTGGATATTTAGGCATGCAGAATGATCATGTGAAGAAAATGTAAGTCAACATAATCAATCTTAGATTGAATGACAAGAAAATGAAAATTTGTTGGAACGAGTCATGGCACATTATGCATCTGAATATTAAGAACCTACTAAACTGATTTACAAGCCAACTCATTTCAAGTTTCAGCAGCTTAACTACTAGTTACATAAATCAGGGCTATAGGCAGTAACTCCTATAAATTACATCAACTGCATGAATTTCAAGAAAAAAAATGTATTTGTTTCTTGTATACCAGTACTATATCATTTCTTTAAGCAATTCATGATCTTTTTAAAAACAGATTGTTGCAATTTTGAATATGATAATAAGCTTCCACAGGTATAAAATACGATGAAATATAAATTGCTTCAACAAATATCAAATTAATTCAGTTGTCTTGTGCTTATTGACCTATCAGGATTCGCTGAATCAAAAATAAGAATTCCACTAGAGGGCAGTGAAGTTACATAAAAAACAAAACACCAACAATAACTACATGTAGCGCTAAAAGCAAATGTAACTCTAGGTCATCCTCCGTTCCTGGGCCTGAACGTGCTCCTGTAACCATTTTATATGCCAAGTTGTCATGGGGCTGTCTTTGTTTCCATCATGAGGAGCCTATAGCCAGGTAGCTTGAAATTGCCTTAAGTTGTTCCAGTTGTAAACTCATGCTTTCAGTCTTCTCCTGACACAATTTCTGCTGTGGAAGCTATCTACCATGCTTCCTCAACAAGGTCATTGATGACGCAGTCAGGGCTGGGACCTGTCCGATTCCAGCTGACGGCCTTTAGGCTGCAGGGAATACGCCCTTTTTGCCTCTGGTCACTAGGCACTTTAGCTTCAGCTGCAGGTCGGATTGGACCCTGCCTTCCACAGAGGTAATTGCCTATGTAATACCTGATCAGCACTTTCCAAGGTGCTGGTTAGGACTTATGCAGGCTTCTTATACTCACAGGATCCTTATACACACAAGCTCTTTCCCAACTCTTCCCACACCCCTCCCTCTGCATTTGCAACCTATCAGCTGAGCTATTTTTGAGGCATGAGTTTAGCACTTTTTCAAAAGAGTGTTAGACCCGTGTTCAGAAACAGTCTGACATAAACACATTAGGGAGAATGACTGATATTTGTTTTCCCACCAGCAGGTGATAGAGACACAAAGCCAAGGGAATCCACCAACCACTGCTTAAAATTTATTCTTAAAATTATAAGGAGCGCACCACTTGCCAGCCTGGTTACTAAAGCAGAAGTGAGGTTGGCCATCAGTGCAGCAATATTTACAGTATTTACTTACTTACTTATTTTTACCTGACCACCTGAAACCAGCCAGATTCTAGGCAGTTTACATTACTTATATATTAACCACAGATTGCAAATCAAAATAAAATGAATTAAAATAGCAACTACAGATAAAGGATAAAATCACAGAGTTATGGAAAATACCATTGCTGTGTACAGTTAATTCCAAAAGGCCCTCCAGAAGAGCCATGTTTCCACCTGCTTCCAAAAGGGCCATGAAGGTAGGGCCCATCCATGCTTCATGGGGCAAGTTATTCCAGAGGAGGAGATGCTAAGAGAGTGCTCACCATCAGACTGTCTCACGCCATATGTTCTAGTAGTGTGATGGAAGACATGAGCGGGGAGGATTCTGGAATGGAGCTTCAAGGTTGCCAGGAGGGGGGAAGAGAGGTTCCAGGGAAAGCACCTCCTCAGCCCCCAGCCAGAGCGTGGGAAAGTCAAGAGAAGGGGGCTGGCCCCTCCCTAAGGGGATCATGGTTATAGTTGCTGTTGTTGGGGATTAAAATGAGTCTGGCGAGATCCTGTCTATTAGGTGTAAACTAATAAAGGAACTGAACTGATTTTGGACTGTCTCGCTGTTGTTCTTGGGCTGAACCTGACACGTAGGTGGGGACCTTTCCCTAGGTGTATAGGTAAGATGGAGAGAAATCATTGGGGAACATCCAAACCTTAAGCTATATAGGGCTTTATAGACAGAACCAGCACCTGGAACTGCACTCAGAAACTACTTGTAGTCAATGCAAATGTGCAATATGGAAGTCTTGTTGCTGACCACTGAGTACATGTGCTGCTGTGTTCTGGACCAGCTGAAGTTTCCAGGAGGTCTTCAAGGGCAAACCTGTGTAGAGTGAATTATAGTAATTTAAGTAGATATGACTAGGGCATGGGCAACCATCTTCAGTGCATCCTATTCCAGGTTAGGTTTAGGGTTGGAAATGTCCTCCTGGCCATTGTCTTCACCTGCTTTTCAAGCAGGAGCTGTGAGTTCAAGTGGCCCCACATTGCAAACTTGTTCTTTCCAAGAGGGCACAACTATATCTAGATTCAGAGATGATTCAGTTAATACTCAAATGTCAGTCAGTACAAGAAAACTGAATAAATTTGATGTCTGTTGAAGAAAGCTATATTTCGTCATATTTTCAGAGGTACCAGGTCAGGAAAGAGACACTACAAGAAATATTAGTACTCTTGCTTTATTGATATAGGATATAACAACAGCATTTTGAAAGCTTGGCAGAGTTTTTCTTCCTTTCCTCTTATATCAAAGACAGTCAAAGCAGGCCATTCTTGAGTTTCTTCCTCATCCCCTCCTATCTTTCAAGGCTAAGCTGACGTTTTTGAAATGGGTGCGGCATACGTTCTTCAAGGCTATCAATTCCAGTTAGCCCCATCACCATGAACAAGTGATCTGTCACTGACAAATGAAATAAATGTCCCCTAGACCAATATTATATTTCATCTGCTCTGTTTTTTTTTAATTTTTCTTTTCTTCTTAAGTTTAGCTTATTTTAACTACTATAATACGTTTATTTTTAATTGTGCACAGGTTTTCTTCTATTTGTTTGTTTTACTTCATTATTCAAGGTGTTGATTGCCACCCAGAAAGCACTTCATGGTACAGGGCCTCTGGGACCAGCTTTCTTCCATTGTTTCTGCCTGTCCTGTAAGGTCCAACCAAGTAGGTATGTTCCGGGTCCCATCTATTAAGCAATGCCACCTGATAGGACCCAGAAGGTGTGCTTTCTCTGGGATGGTGCCTGCCCTCTGGAATGGGATCCCCCCTGAGAAGTTTATTAATTTATATATTTATTTATTTGTATCATTTATATAGACGCCCATCTCACACAAGTAACTCTGGGCGTCTTAAAACATGAAGAACAAACACACACCCCAAACAGTTCAAACAATCCTGACCCTGCTGTCCTTTAAATAAGCTTTGAAGACCTGACTTTTTCTCCAGGCTTTGGATTAGATGGGGTGTGTGCCTACTTGAATGAGATTATATTAATAGGGCTGAGGTTTTTAGTTTCCCCCAGGCATAACATTTTTTTTAATCAACTGACTGTTGGGTTGTTGTGAGTTGGGTGGCTGTATACATTATTTATAAATAAATAAATAAGAATAACTTTCTAATTTCCTATCTGTGACTCTGCTCTGTGCTATTGCTGGGTGACCGGGAACCTTGGACTGGAAACAAACTATTCCTGAAGCTGAGATTTGTTGCTCCAAACTCTCTTGCAAAACTAAGCTCTTGTGAAAGAATGTAGATCTGGCCATGGGGAAGGAGAAGAGAGGAATAAAACGTTAAAGAGAGGGAAATGACAATTCAGTCCTGAGAAAGTGGAAAGTGGGAGAAAGAAACTTATAATAATACTGTCCTGATTATTTTTTGATATCAGTAGACTCTGACAGGCTTTCAAGACTCTGTTATCCTCCCCTACAACAATAAAGAACATTCCTGGAATTCCTGCTGTTTCTATTTCTTGATATTGTCTACTTCAAAGAGCTGCAGGTTTCATGTCTGTTTTTCACACAGAAAGCTTTTGAGTTTGCAATATGCTTTGTGTTTTTTTGTTGAAAGATTTACCACTGCAATAAATATCTTGAGCTTGTTATCAAAAACCGTGCGATTGTTTGCTGCACCGCACATCAAAAGCATGTGCTGCTTTAACTGCAGTCACTGAAATGGAGCAATTAGAAGCTGAAAACAAAGAATTAAAGCACAGCTGTGCCATTTGACCATGCAAGCTACTCAGAATTTAATAGTACTTGTGGCACCATGTCATCAATGTCCTATTTAACTGGTCTGTTGGCCAAGGTTCAACTTTTCTGGCCCAATGCGACCTGTTCATGACCCTTCTCTCTGACAACTTTCCCACAGACCAGTTTAAAGATGGTTTTGTTATCAGCTTAATCTCTGACTCAAGTGCAAAATGAACTATTCCTCTGTTGATCCAACAAAGTCCATTGATACTTGATTATAATGAGTTTGTCAAGCATTTCAGGTGGGGGTTACAGACCAGCTTGCGATGGACTGGAATGGAGGAAGGGGGGTGAAAATGGTGCTCTCGTCTCCAGAGCAGCGCTCTGGAGATAAGCGGAGAAAGCTGGCGCATCCTTAAACATTCCAGAAGATAGTAGAGAGTTGTGCCTGGGAACTACTGGTCAGTCTGAGAAGATTCTGTAAATAAGCGCTAGCTAATAAACCTTGCTGATTGAATCTGCACGGTCTCCAGGAGTTCCTTGGGCTGGGCCTGACACAGCTACAGCAATTTGATATATTGGCGAGCTACAGCAGGGAAGCTGGTCACTAGCTATTATGTAAATTACTTCAGGCTCCTTGCATAAGACCTAGAGTGGGATGAGGCAGCTCTGATGGACTGGTTCTAGGAAGGATTTGAAGGTGAGATCCTGGATGGGTTGGCCAGAGTAGAACACTGACACTGTCGAAAGAAATCTCTACAAGAACTGATCCATCTATGCCTGTGTAATAAATGGATGCCTTAAACAATGTTGAAGCCTGTTCTGCTCAGTCCCCACTCAGATGCAACCTCCTGTCAGATTCCAAATGCAGGGAATGTCAGCTACATCTCTTTAGTCTGCAGAACTGTGCAAATAGATGGAACTAGATTTCATTTATCTATGGAAGAAAAGACTAAATGCAGGAGTTCAGGGACATATTTATTTATATTATGGAGGCCAAGGATATTCCAGCCAAAAAATTACCCATATCTCATTTCAAGAATTGGACTACACCTGGTCTAGAAGGAACTCCTAGACTGGGGAGTTATAACCACTCAGTCAGTCCTGACCCCAACCAAAATACCTAGCATTTCATCTTACTTATAAATATCCATATGTCTGGTATGGACAAGTATCGTGGGGAAAAAGCCATTCCACTAAAATGAGAACCAGAACAACAGAGACCTGAGTTTGATTTTCTTTATTAAGATACCTATGCAGTGATTACTGGGCCTCAGCCAAAGTGAACTGAGAACCCCGAGCTTAGGTCAATGAGGATTATATAGAAACAGAGAGAAAATGTGCTAATTCATAGTGTGTAATTAATTATAGATTATAACCCCCAATCTTACATCACTAAATGAAGCAAATACTGAGATCCAAACCTCAAGGCTGACACTTGGTTTTTGTGTTTCCCTGATCTGCCCCACTGAGCAGGGAAGCTGAGCATCCTCTTTGTTCCTGGCTGAACATTCCATCTATTGCAATAAGGGGGTCCTGCTTCACACTTCCCCTTGCTTGGAAGATTTAGTCTCATATCTTCTTATTCACTTCTTTGCTTCCATGTCAACTGTGGTTAGTGGCAGTGTCAGAAAGCATTATCATTCCTTGCCTGTTAATTGTGTTACATGGGTGATTTGACCATATTAATATTAAAAAAGAAAGGATCAGTACCTTGATTTCTTTGCTGTGCTAGCTGAGAACAACATTCAAACTTCTAAACCCCACTGTCAGGCCCAGCCCAAGAACAACAGGGAAACAACCCAGCCAAGTTCAGTTCTTTTATTGTTTACACCATATAGACAGAATCTTTCCAGACTAAATCTGTACTGTGCTAACCTAATGGATATACCCTGGGAGATTCTAATTTCTTCCTCTTCCCATGTTCCTGCTCCGGACTGTGCTGTCTTTTGTTCCTCTTCCTGGAATGTGCTCGCTCCTTCATGAGAACTTACTGCATTATTATAGGTAATAGATATTATCACATCCACACAGGCCATAATTGATTCTGGAGGCACCACTAATTTCATGGGCCCCAAATTTGCAGAGCCCTATGGGATTCTAGGACATTCCATCCAGCCTTCTGTATCTATAGAAACAATTGATGAGAGACCCCTGCTTTGTGGACCAGTAGCCTGGTCACTGATCCAATGGATATGGAATTAGAAAGACATATGGAGCAACTAGAATTCTACCTAGCCTCTGCCCCTCATTTCCCAGTGATCCTGGGCATTGCATGGCTCTGTAACCATAACCTTCAAATCATCTAGTTGAAAGGAATCATGTGTTTCAGTTCACCCAGTTGTGACAGACACTGTTTAACCAATCATCTAGGGTTCTAGCAACCAAAGTAGAGAATGAGAATGTCACCACTTTTTCAAACAAATATGCAGACTTCAGTGACATCTTAACCCTATTGACCTAAACCCCAGAACCAAAATTCTGATGGAGTGGATCTATTCTCTTTCAGAGCTGAACATGCAGCTCTGCCAAACTTCATAGGAAAAAAAAAAAATCAAGAGGGAGTCCATTGATCCTGCCATGTCACTCACAGCCAATCCTACACTATTCATCAAGAAAAAAAATCAGGAGAATTGAAGCTCTTGATCTCAGAGCAGTCTGTAATTTGCTGTGAGGGTAACAAATGGAAAGTTACTTTTCACAGCCAGTAGTTATTTTGAATGTATGATAATGCCATTTGGGTTATGCACTGCATTTACAGTATTCCAGCAGCTGATGAAAGACATTTTTAGGAATCTTATTGGCTAATATAATATGTCATTATCTACTTGGATGACATCTTGATTTATACATTCTCCTTTCAGGAATATGAATACGTGTAGGAGCACTCCTTCAAAGTACATCACCTGTACACGAAGTGGAAAAGTGCATTTGAAGTCAGGCTCTTGATTTTGGGGAACATTGTATCTCTACAAAAGGGTTCCAGATGGACTCTGCCAAAGTGAAAACTACCTTGTTCTTGCAGCCTCCAAAAGGAATCAAAGATATGCAGAGACTAGTGGACTTTGCAAATTATTACCATACATACATTCTAAGCTTTGCAGAACTCACAACAGACCTGCTCCAGAAATGGAAACCATTCAAATGGGATATGCTAGCCCAGAACGGTTTCGAAAAATTAAAGGTTGATTCATATTCCCAGTTCATCTTCTGACATCCTGACCCTACTTGACAATTTGTAACAAAACCTGTTACTTCTGATGTTGCGGTAGGGGCTATTCTGTTAAAAGCTGCAGCAAAGGCACAGATCTTGATTTTCTGTGCCTATCATTGGAGCAAGTTAAATCCATTGGAACAGCACCACTATACAATATTAGGAACCTTTGGTTATTAAAAGGTAGTCTTTGAAACTTGAAGGAAGGACTCAATATCCCATGGAAATACTCCATTGCAACATGGAATACCTACAAACACCTGGAAAGCTGAATCAATGTCAGGTTTGGTGGTCACTGTTTTTCTCCTGGTTCAATGTTAGAGTAACCTATATTCCTAGCTCCTAGAACAGGACAGCAGGAAAGTGAAATATAATGGGAAGAAAGACTCACCATCACTCTAAATGGTATTTGCTCCTGAGAATTTTGCTGCTATGACTCCCTCCGACCAATTGATAAATTGGGTTAAGTGGCAATTGCCTGGGGACTCCTATGCACAGGAGCATATACCTGGAATAAAGATCTTCTCTATTACCAAGGTCACTCTACATTCCTCCTGGCAACTTTCAAAAAGAAGCTTTGCAGTACTGTCATGACAGTCCTGCTACAGGCTAATTTGGACATTTAAAAAGCTTTCATGTAATCCTGAAAGACTTCTGGTAGCCAGAGATAAGAGCAGAAGGGAAAATCCACAGGCTTTCTATTACTTCTGTTCACATCTCCTGGAATTTAGAAAGTAGCATCTCTGGACTTCATTGAAGAGTTACCAAAAGTAGAAGATGCTGACACTATCTTAGTCACTGGAGACATTTTTCTTAAACTGGCACAATTTATACCTTGCTCAGTCCTGCTGACAGCCAATGAGAGAGCTCACCTATTCCTGAACCACATTTTCATGGTTTGCTACAGCACCTGATATTAGATCCTGGAATCTGATATCTCAACATACATCCATGAGAATTATACCTTTCTGTGCAAACTATGGCTATCACCCATATTTTTTCTCCACCTGTTCTGAACTGGTAGTGCCAGCTTCAGATCTGCTCCTGCAGGAACTTTAAGTCATGCATCAGGCACTTAAGGATCAACTCCAACAGGCAAAGAAATGTACAGAAGTTTCATTGACCAACATTGTCAATCCAGTTCTGCTCTTGCAGTTGGTGACTTGGTCTGACTATTAACATGTTACAGGTAGTCTTCGTTTAGTGACCACAATTGAGACTGGCAAATTGGTTGTAAAGTGAAGCAGTCACTAAGTGAAACCATGACTGTGCTTATGATCTTACTTCAGCTTTCCATTGCTTTACGTACTGCAAAGGTCATAAATGTGAGGATTGGTTGCAAAGTTACTTTTTCATCACCGTCATAACTGCAAATGGTTGCTAAACAAGGCAGTCACTAAACAAGCACTACCTGTATCTGCAATCAAAATGACTGTCCAAGAAGATGGACAGTTGATTCTTGGGACCCTTCTCCATTGTGTCCATGATCAATCCAGTAGCCTGCGGCCTGAAGCTCCCTTTATCCTTGAAAATCCATCTGGTATTCCACCTGTTGTTCCACCTCCTGTCAAGATCCAGAATGAGCCAGAGTATGAAGTAGCCCACATCCTAGACTTACAGAAAGCTCCAATGTCTGATTGACAGGAAAGGATGTGAGGCTGGAAAATAGTCCTGGGAAAATGCACACAAGGTTAGTCAGTCAATTTTACATAGAGTACCCCCGAAGCATAAACCCTCAATGAGGCAGGAGGAGTGCTTGGGGGAGGATAATATTAGGGATCAATCTGAGTCTTCAGATTTAGAAGTCAAAAAGTTTAGTCAGACTGAGTTTCAGCCTGCACCACAGGAATTAGCTAAAGAGAATATATCTGAGGAGAAACAAGTGCAGGCTCACTAAACTGATCATGAGCCTGATCTAGGCAAGGTCTTGAGCTCAGGAATATGTCACAAATTATGAAGAGAAGAGCAAAGGAAGTCAAGCATCTGCTTAAAAGAAAGAAGTGTGACTCAGTCAATAAGTCCAGCTGGTAAGCTTATAAAAGATATGGCTTTTGTGACTGATTCTTTGTAGCAAACATTGTTCTAATTTCTTATCTATGATTCTGTTTGTATGCTGTTATTTGGCTACCTGAAACCTTGGACTGGAAATAGACTACAGTGGTACCTCGGGTTATGAACACCTCTGTTAACGAACTTTTCGGGTTATGACCAGCTCCGGCCGCAAAAATTTACCTCGGTTTGCGAACTCCGCCTCGGGGTATGAGCAGGATACGCGGCCATTTTCCCTCCCGTGACACGGTCCACGGCCATTTTTCCGCCCCTGACACGTGGTCCGCGGCCATTTTCCGCCCCTGACACGTGGTCCGCGGCCATTTTTCCGCCCCTGACACGTGGTCCACGGCCATTTTCCTGCCCCTGACACGTGGTCGTAGGGAGGGGGACTCTCCCTCCAAGCAATCGCTGCCTCCCCGTCCTCCACGCCAGAACGGATTAACGGTAATTACATTGTACCTTATGGGGAAATTTGCTTCGGGTTGCGACCAATTCGGGTTGCGGCCAGAGTCACGGAACGAATTAAGTTCGTAAACCAAGGTTCCACTGTATTCTAGATTTTTTCTGAACTTGAGATTTGGCAGCTTCCAGGGAAGAAATGGCTGATTGAACACAGCTCCATTCTTTGTGGAGCTGATGCCCACGGCAACTAGAGGAGCTGGCCTTGGTCCAACTCTTCAGAATTATCTCCAGATAAAGGAGATTGATAGGATCGCCCACAGGTACTCCTTACAGAGATTTCCTGTGAAGAGATTGCAATCTAGCAATCTCTAGGGGGTGGAGCGCTCTGAGAGTCAGGGAAAAGCATCAAGCCCAGGCAGTGGTATGGAGCCTTCAAAAGGACACTAGATTTGCTTTACTTCCTCTTTTAACTAACATCGTAAATTGCCTGTGATTTATTTGCTAATTAAAAACATCCTGAAAGACAAGTTGCTGTACACCGGGAGAATTTTCTACTATCCTGGGAGAAGGAAGACCAAAGTAAGTTTAAAGATCAAAAAGAAATATATTAATGTTTGGAAACAGTGAAAGGGAATTAAGAATGTTGATTAGGGACAGTTAAGAGGCTAGATGGATTTGAAACAGCTTTTTAAAGGATTGTTTTATATGTTTAAGAAAATACAGTAAGTGAATTTGGATTTAATTGCAAGAAAATCTGCCTTGGGAAAGTTTTGCTTCTGAAAAGACTGAGCTTTCAAGATCAGAAGGAATGGAGACTAGAGGAATATATCCCTTTTAACATAATGGAGGAGTATCCTTCTTTCAAAGAAGAATTTTTAGCTGTTTGGAATCAGTGTGTCCAGGAACTTTTTTTTAAAATTGGGACTAACAGAGGTTGTAGAAGAAGAAAAGATCTTACTGGATAAAATAGCAGTCAAGGACGACTTGAATAAGAATTCTAAAATGGACTTTAAAGAAATGCCAGATTATAAGAGGAACATGGAGGATATGGAAAAAGATGCTGTGGATCTGGACTCAAAGTTGCTTGATTATGAGAATGATATGGAGAAAGAAGCTGTAATGGACAGGAAGAGTGACTTTGAGAATTACCCTATTCTGGATATACAGAAGGGAAATACCAAATCTCTGAAACCTTTTTTGAAAATAGGAAGAGAACAATAAGAGATTGTTATTTGGGGTTTTATTTGGAGAGGAGACTGAAGATTGAGGTTTTCAAAAGGAAGAGAAAGGAATTCAAAGTGGACTTATCAGATCAAGGTTAAATTGTCCATGTTTTGATCTTGGATTGTTAATATTGAATTTTCTTTCTCTGACCAGGACTGTATGATGATGATGATTTATATCTGTAAAAGTGATTTATTTGATTTAGTTTAAAACAGATATGTGATTATTATTGGTCTTTTGTATGCTTTTCTCAGAAAAAACTTAGAAGCTAAAATGCAAAATAGACCTATCTATTTAAGCTTAAAATATATAGTTTATTATTACTGGCACTCTTAATGCTTATGCTGATTAGATTGATTGTTGAATATTTTTTATAATTCAGTTATTGCTTAGGGATGAGAAAGGGGATGAAGAGGACTTTTTTTTAAAAGTAATATTAGAGGTGTTAAATTACTGTTAATACATATACTTGTTTGGAGGGAGGGGAAGTAATCTTTTATATTTCTTTCTCTTTTTTCTTTTCTTTTCTTTTCTTTTCTTTTTGTTTGTAGGGTTTTTTTTTAGTTTTGTATTAGTTTTTATATATATAAATCTTAATAAAAATATTAATAAAAACGAACTTGAGATTTGTCTTGTTGGACTTTATTTTTACAAAAGTAAGTGCTTGTGCCTGTTTTCCATGCAGGAAACTTTGCAGTATATTTTGTACTACCTTGGTAGAAGATTTGTGACTCCAAGAAATACCTTGAGCTTGTTATTAGAAGCTGTCTGTAACTTGCAGCTCACAACCCAGACCTTTTAGGGAAGGATTGGCCAGAAGAACAAATTAGTGTAAATGTGATCATCTGGCTGACCATTTCATAAGTAAAACTGCTCATGTTCATTTTGTGTTGGAACTTCGATGGCTGGAATGTTTCAAGGTGACAGAGGTTATACCTTGGGATGTTACTTGGAAGGTTTTTGAGACTATGGGATCTTGAGGAAGTGGACCAAATTCTGTGTGACCTTAGCTCTGCCACTTGTGCTTGGACCCTCACCCCACCTGAATGGTGAAAAAAGCCAAGAAGGAGACAAGAGCTGGATCCAGGCAGTGTTCAACAGCCTCTCTGAACAGAGTGAAGATCTGCCTGCTCAAGAAGCTAGGGGTGGATCCCACCCACCCCATTTTATCCTATCTCCAACCTCCCCTTTTTGAGGAAGGTTGTGGAGCAGGAAGGTTGTGGAGAAAGTTGAGGGCGATAGTTACAGAGAGCTCTGAACCCATAGATGATATAGATTATCTGGACCCATGACACTGGATTCAGGCCTGCCTGGGACAGAAGTTGCATTGGTCACCCTCATGGATGGGGGTGAGGGTGACTCTGCATGCGTGACAACATCATCACACAAATGACATGACTTACTCATGTGTATAAGACAGCAGGATTCTTGTATTGGCATATGCATTATTATATCATCATATAGGTATAAATCTGGCATTGTTGCAATTTGCTACATTGTTAGAGACTAGAGAAGTTGACATGATACAAACTCACTTGTCTTGTGATAAATGAGGGTTTTGTAACTGGCAGTGCCAGCCATTGCAATAATTTCGGGAGAAAACTTACAACATGCTGTAAACATTATAATTTATGTCTAATAGTCCTAAAAGAATGTGGAATCCAGGTGTATAGAGTACTAAGCTAGATGCATAGGACTTCTGCAAAAGTCCAGAAGACCATGAGATGGTAGAAAACTCTAGACTTGTCTGTATCTTTGCAGCCCAGATCTGGTAGCCCTGCTGATGGGTCAATGCGCTTATTCAGTATAACATAAGGCATTCACATACAAGAGTTTTGCAAAAGTTCAAGATCCATTCTGGACTTCTGATCACATGATGTTACCTGTGTTTGGGAGCTGAACTGACTCAGCTCTGATGCACCTGAAATGCTAGCAAAGCTGATCCTTCCTTTAAATCACTGTACCATTTCAGAGCTGTGTTGTTTCTCTTTCCTTTTGTAGGAACTCTTGCCTTGGCTCCCTTCTCAGTTTCTGGACTCCCGTTTGCCATTGTACTTTCTCTCCCACCATGGAGCTTCATCTTCCTTGTAACTCCAGAAAGTGTCTGGTTGTACAATTGTCAAAGCACCATCATTTTGCCATTTAGATAAGGCTGGTATAGATATAACCCAAGACTGGTAGCTTTGCAGCTAGGAAGTTTCCCTTCAAATTAACTGCTCAGATTTCTTCAGTTATAGCAGATCACCTTAAGTCACACAATATGTACTGAAAAAAGTTGAGTAGGGAATGCTTTAGCAAATGTATTTTCCCTCTGTGTAAAATAGAAGTGAGGGAAATTTTGTTACTCCAGGACTAGAGATAGCTCAATGGGTGGGACACTAATTGGATAACATTATTTGCAGACTCATATTGGCAACTGGAGGGAAAGAAGGTGAGCGTTAACTGTGCTCTCTGCATTTCAAGGTTATACTGTAAAAAGTAAAGTATGTTGTAAGGCAGTTACAAGCTGTTTCATGAGGGGCAAGGAAGTGGTAGTAGCAGTAGTGTGGAAGCGTGCATAGCTTTGTACAGTATGTGTGCAGCCCACATGAAGAACTTAAACTAATTGATGATGCTTTTTCAACGGAATGCTGGATTTAAACACCCTTTTTCCAAATACAGGTCTATCATCCTATCCATTAAACCAGAAGTGATTGGACAAATATCAAAACTGTCTTATGTAAAATTGATTTAATTCTGCAATGGCACCTTACTCATGAGTTTTGGGTGTATGCACTTGCCACAAGAATTAGAATCTAGATTTGCAGAAGAGATAATTGCCTTTCTGTGTGTGCAACAAGTGTCTGTCTCTGATGCCTGACCTTTTTCAATCCACATTCATCACTGATGTTCATCAGAGAATTGTGTTAATTTTTGTCCATCCCATAAGAGACCTCCTTATTTTAATAAGTCTCTGGGGCATACTATATTGAAAGTAACTACCTACAGAGGGGAAAAAAAGTTTAACCTACTTAAAAACTTTCCTAATTGTGTCATCCTTCAAGCCCAAGAGGTTCTTACTTAGTTGCTTCTGCAAATTATACAGAAGATTCTTCAAATTATCATCAGAGATATTATTTGGAAAGCTTGGATTTAAAGATTTGGAACCAATTTCAAGGTTATACTTAATCTTTAAATAAAACATTAAGTAAAACAACACTTATTATATTAATTCCAGCTGGAATTAGACTTTGAAAGAACATATTGCTTTGTTGTTATTTAGAACAGAAGAAGAATAAGATAGACCATTTGAAATGCTCTCACTGAATACATTCCACATGATAAGATTCTCCATATTCTGTGTGGATGTCCAGGCCAGTACAGCTTTGGGGGACTGACCAGAAATTGAGCTAAACAAATTGTTCACACAAATTTTATAGCTTGGTTGTGAAAGGGACTAGTAAAATCAATAAGATTTTGTAATTGACTAAAAAAAAAAAAATTAAACTGCCAGTTTCCTTGCTGAGTTGAGAAATCCTCTAGAACTAGATAAGATCTATATTCCCGTTATTCATAAATGAAGCTCAACTTACTTGCACTGTCATGCCTTCATTTGTTTTGGACTGTTATAACGTTTTTATTGTGTAATTGCCTGACCTCATCCACAAAATTTAATAAGGGCAGATGGCAACTTGTTCTTTTGGTTAGTGCTATGAGTGTCTGGAGTTACAGCTCATGAAAGCTTTTTGGAAAATCAATAAATGCATGCTGCATCACTTGAAATGGATTGCTACAAATGCTGAAATGGAATTAAAAGATCAATTTTGGAGGTTCTTTAATAGACAAGCGATTATAGTATGGGCACTTTATTATCAGGGATACATTATATTTAATGGTCAGTCCTATACTGTATGACATTGGCAAATCTTGACATAAAGCAAGGAGTTACCCATGATTAGAATGTTGTGTGTAGAAACAAAAACTGTATTCATTCTGTGATCAGGAATAATCAGATAATAATAATATCACGCCAAGTTGCTGATGGTAGAGGTAAGGGGAAGATGCCTCAATAGCAAAGACACCAAGGGCTGTTTAAGAAGACTCCAGGGCCAGGAGCTACCAAAAAAAAAAAAGAAAGAAAGCAGCAGCTGATGTTATTTTTCTAAAAATACAGGTAAGAAGTGAAAATATCTCCTATCCATTAGCCTACAGTGATTGCATGTGCTTTTGTTGCTCCTAAAGGAAATGTTTTATAAAGGAATAAGTCAGCCAGCCAGTCTAATGCTATTAATTGTGGGAACAGAAAATAAGTATTCTTGCCCTCCTGATGTCTGATCAAAATGTTTCTGCTTACTTAATAAAAGAAGAGATATGCTAAATACATATCCATGGGACCAAATCTATTTTTAAAATGTTTGCCAAGTTCTTTTGACCAACAAAGGGTAGATGGTTAAATATTTAATAAAGAATGACTCTCTCTCAGCCAACATAAAATAGAACACAACAATCTAATATGCAAAGCTTGGTGGTTTAACTATCTTTTGATGAATGCAATATAATTTAAGTTCATCTTTAATTTCCAAACATATAGTTTTCATACATTTTTGTTCTCTCTCCTTTTAGCCCACCAGAGACCTTAAATGAAGAGTGAAAATCAAACTTCAGATCCACAATTTCATTTTCAACCATTCACGACCATCCCAGAGATGAGATGGCTGATCTTCTGGGCTTTCCTGATTCTCTTCTTGCTCAGCCTATTTGGAAATGCTTCCATTGTTTTCATCATTTACACCACACGCTCTCTCCATACCCCAATGTATTTTTTCTTGGCTAACCTGGCATTTCTGGAGATCGCCTATTCTTGTACCATTGCCCCCTTAACCTTGGCCCACCTTGCTTCAGTGAGAAAGATCTCCATTTCCTTGGTTGGGTGTGGCACTCAGCTCTTTTTCTTTACCTTCCTAGGGGGCTCTGATTGTGTCCTGCTGGCTATCATGGCTTATGACAGATACGTGTCAATTTGCCACCCACTAAGCTACCCTGTCATTATGAGCTGGAGAATGTGTGTGAGTCTTGTAGTTGGGACATGGACCATGAATGGGCTTTTTGGTTTCCAGTTGTCTCTCCTCATACTGACTCTGCCTTTTTGTGGCAATAATGTAATCAATAATTTTTTCTGTGATTTTCCTGCTGTAATGAAACTGGCATGTGGAGACATCCATGTCCAACAAACTGCCCTTTTTATTACAAGTACTGTTCTCTTGACTCTCCCCTTCTTACTAATCTGCACATCCTATGTCTTCATTGCAATGGCCATCATACACATCCCTTCTGCCTTGGGGTGTCAACGAGCTTTCTCCACTTGTTCTTCCCATTTAATGGTTGTCCTTCTGCAGTATGGCTGTGGCAGTTTAATATACCTGCGCCCCAGTTCCAGCTACTCAGCGGAGGAAGGTCGGGTGGTGTCTGTCTTCTACACCTTCGTCACACCTGTATTAAATCCCCTGATTTACAGCATGAGGAACAAAGAGTTAAAAGAGGCAGTGCATAGGTCCTTGAGAAGAATAGTGCTGCCCCAGAAGAAATGAGAATATTTTGTCAATAAGTGAGAAAAGACACACCAACTATAATATAACAATAACAAATAGTGACAAGGCAGGAAACTGATGGATGGGTAGACTGCCTGAATACTTACAACCTCTGTAGGCTATCATAATCTCTTAAGAATGCAGGAAAAGCCTGCAGAGCTCAATGTCTGGAATTCTTTCCAACTCCTTTAACAGCAGTAGACATACATGCCTGTGTTCTATGGAACCTAGTAAAATGTATGTGTGTGCACACACACACTTCCTCCCAAAGGCAAATTAGGGTGTATACATGTTGTCTGTGTGTGTGCACCTGTGTGTGAGAGAGAAAGGATGGGTGCATGTGTGTTACCTTTCTGAGTTTCTACTGTCTCCTTGTTGTATGTCTATGTGCTTGGATGTGTATATGTCTGTACTGGGGTGAGCTGGATAAACTTCACTTTGGGTCATATGATCAAGAGGAAGGGGGGCTAGAATGGAGAAGGCAGCAACATTCTGATCTGCTGCCCAGTTGCTTCTTCCATAGGGTGCATTGGATAATTTTTTCAGGATTTTTTTTTTCTCTACAGCTGGATCAAGATTTGAACTCAATCTTTTTTTCCTTTTTTTTTTTTTGCTGGCTTTTCACCCTGCCCCATCAAACTTGGTCTTGTTCTGTTCCTTTCTCAGAGTTTTCCTGCTGTTGGAAGGAGAGATAAAGTCCCTTTATATATTTTGTTCCCAACATTCCATTGTATTGGGAAGAATAAATAAAATGTTCTTTGTCTGCTGTGTAAGTTATATAACTGCATTACCTGCCACCTCCCTAGACCTAAAGCATGGATATTTTTGTCTGTGAGGTAAGCAGAGAAAACACTGGAAGGTAAGTGAAGTTTCTGAAAAAAAAAAGAGAGAGAGAGACTGGGATGATGTTACATGGACAGCAAAGGAAGCCTTGACTAGCTTTGCATCTTTGGGACTGATATTTATCTGAGAAGAGCTTCCTTCAGTTAAGTAGACTGAAATACTTGAAGGTTTCACATACAATGCCATGCTTTGTGCCACATCTTTCAATGTGCACACTTTGAAAAACACAGAGTATTTTTTTTTATATAAAACGAAACAATTTTTTTCATAGCAGAATCTAGACCATTAAAAAGATAAAGGGAAGAGTTCGTTGCTTCAGTTGATCATTGCTATTACACCAGATCACAGTAGTCTTCTCCAAATCTCTGGCATTTTCCAAATGTATTAGCAACATCTACTGGGTGGGGAGTTGTAGTCCAAACACATCTGGAAGTTACTAGATCCAAGTAGACTGGATTATAATAACACAATATTCTCTGAAATTTTGAGGAAAGTACTGTAGAATGCATACAAGTCTTTAAACAAACCAAAACAACTTACATTTCTTCAAATATTTAGTAGCAAATTATTTGGTTGTTTGTGAAAGATGTCTGAAAGCTGAAGTCTCATTTTGGTGTTAAAGTTCTTTATTAAGATATGACTAATAATAATAATGGAATGTACTGATGTACTGATTAAATATAATTGCTGGATTGAAATGATACTTCATTATTTTAAGCATCAGACTCCATACAACTTTCCTCTAAAGAAAGCTGTTCCTGAAATGCCAATCCTGAAATTCCTCCTGACTAATTAAACTGGCAGTGGTAGGGATCCATGGCTGAAAAAGAAATAGTGACATTATTCTGCTAGGATGCATTTCTTGGGAATCAGCTCCATGCATAGCTTTTGTGCAACTCCCACATCAGTTCCACGCCCATGTGATCCCACTATCACCTCTATTTTCAGCATTTGAGCTGATTTACGTCTGTTTCAGCTAAGGTGCATCTGGAATCTTGCAGCCAGTTTTCCATTCCAAGTGGTGATGCTCTGGGAAGCGTGGGAGCAGCAAATATTTTCTTGTTGGCAGGATTTCTTGCTCCTGGACTCTTGGACCCCCCTCCTTCCCTGCAGAGGTCAAATTGCCACAGTTACACACTCTGATTTCCTAGCTGTTTCTTACAGTGCTTCCCAAAGCTGGTTAAATTACCCAAAATTGTGTAAAAGTGTTTTTTTTTTCTGTAACAACACACAAACCCATTACCTGTCACAAGAGGGACATTTAAAAGGACTTTCTGATAAGTGATTTTGGGTAATGAAGGATAAAGTTTGGGAAGCATTGGTTAAACTGATCAGGGAGATAGAACTGTGGTGGCTTTGCAGCTTCCCTTGTTTTTCTCTCAGCCCATCCACTCTTTCTTTCATAAGTTTGTTTCATGATTCAGTCCTTATTCATTCTTTTTATATGATCAAACCTCCTCAGCATACTTCTTTCACTCACTTTTGCAGCCCGTCCGCATTCATTCAACACCCATTTATTCTTCACTGCTTCGCTTCTTGTTTTACACATTTAACACATCTATTTTCCTTGCAATCAACCTACAAGGAAATATGGCTACCATTTATTGAAATGCATATGTAGAAAATTTATGTATGGATTCATATCTATGAATACATGCTTGGTTTGTTTTTGGGGGGTAGTGGCTGTTTTGTTTTCTTTCTTCACAGCTCTAAGTATCTTTTTTCTATTTTTTGGTATTCAGTTAATAAAGGCAAAAATAATTTAAAACTCCTTGTCTTTCCTGAATCCAGAAGTGCTAAGAGCAAAAGTCATACACTTATATAGATTGAGTATATTGATCAATGACAGTTTGAACATGCACACATTCTACCAGCAGGTGCTGAACACAGAAAAAAATTGCTTCACAACTGATAAGGAAACAAGACAACCCCAAAAGGGAGATACAGATTTCCTTCAGGGTGTGAAAACATTACAGACACATTCCTAGAAAAGAAACATAGGAGCTTTAATATGTACATTCAGCCAAGGCCCTAAGTATTATTCCAATAAGCTAACCTTGCATTTACAGCCAGAAGAGATAAGGAGCGTACTGTATATCCTTGAGCCCAGCCTCCTGTAAAGGTGTGACCTCTGTACACCAATTAATCACTAACAGGCCCAAATGTAGCACAATAATAAAAATTCCATTCTTAAAATTGCTGCATGAACAGTACGGAGAAGGACGTCCATGAACTTAAACAGACATATAGCAATACTGCACTTACATAAATAAACAAACACATTGATACAACCTGAGTTCTTATTCCAACCCACCATAAGATCAAACATCTTTATGCCATCCTTGGCCTAAACCTGGTCTGCATTTTCAACTCCTTGTTACCACTCATAGCTTTTCAATCTGAATTCTGTCAAACACCTTCTGAGGATCACTTAACATGCTAAGTCCTCTGTAGTTTTTGCATTCACTCTTCCTAGCTTTGTATAAGGAAACAGGGACAGCATTCTTCCAATCTACTGGCACAGATGTATTTTTCACTCATACTCTAAACAAGTCTTCCAATCACTCCATAAGAAAATTTCATCCCTATATTAACATTTGTGCAATTGCACCGGGTACATCTGCAGCCTTAGCATTTTTCCAATATTCTCACATTTACACTGGCCTATGACTCTAATAAAGTTCGGCTTGATTTGATTTGAACATTCTCAGCCCAATTATTATTTTCTTTTCCCTATTTTTTCCTTGGACACTAACATTTATAGCATTTGTTTAAATTCTTCTCTTCAGCATAGAACTATCATTCACATACAAATCTCTAACATATCATTTCCAGCTTTCCCACACTTCAGCTGTATTCCAAATAATTTCATCACTTTTATTTTTAATTCTGTTCTCTTTGCTTGAGGCTACTTGTTCAGCTCATTTCACTCACTTCCAAAACAATGTTACATTTTTACCTCTGCTTTTTTGTTTAACAAACACAGTATTTAACCAAAACTACAAAAATAAACCACTAAGTGAAAAAAAATCTAGAAAAAAATAATAGAAAAAATTACTGTACATTTATACCGTGGGAATACAACATTCTTAATGCATGGATAACAACAATTGATCAGCATTTAAAATATTTATCCAAAATGGCATTTATGCTAGCAGGGGCAATTTTATAAGCAAGAAACCTCTTATTAATGAAACTATTTTTTTAGAGATTGTACCAAGGATGCGGTAGTTATAAGGGAGGGAAGGAAAAATGAGTGAAAGTAGTGGTTGAATTGTTTGTTCAGGGAAGATATTTGGCTGAAGGTTTCCCTATGATATTATGATTCAGGAGAATGGATATATCAAAGGAACAGATTGAGGTAAAAAAACAATGGAGGGAGGAAGATCTGAGGACCTACAGCCAAGAAAGTAGCAACTGATCCTGTCTGCAGGGCCCAGTTTTAGCATGTGGCAGGGAGCTGAGCAACTGGAGGTGCTTGTGGAGAGTGGGGTTTCAGCAGCCTGGAAAGAAGATCAGGATGAGCTGGGTTGGACCAAGCCAGCCTGGTTAATGTTGTGCCTCCATAAGTCAGCACGCACAGCAGGAGCCAGATGGGGTTTGCAGACAGGGCGTGGTTGTTTGCCAGAGCCTAGTGGCTCTATGGGGGTGGTAGTGCATCCCTTTCTCAAGAAAACATCACCTGACTCAACACATCTGAACAACTCTCAGCTGGTCTTCAACCTTCTCTTTTGGGAGACTGTTGCTGAGAATGTGGTGAGTCTGCATTGGCTAAGAGTGCTGGAGGGACAGATCGTCTGGACTCCTTTCAGTTCTGGTTCAGTCCCAGGTATGGGACAGAGATGACACTGATTACTTTTGTGGCTGATCTGGGTCAGGACTGGAACAGAGGGATTGCAACTCTGCCTGATCTTTCACTTGCTTTTGATACCATTGATCAATGGATCTTTCCAGAACACCTTCAAACATTTGAATTGAGAGGCACTGTTTATGGGGATTTTCCATCTTTCTGAAGGGGTGGTCCTTGTCTGTAGATGGGGAGAGGTTTAGCAGAAGCACCCTCTGTTATGGGATGCTGTATCATTGATGATCTCTCCCCTTTATTTAATATTGACATGGAGCCATGGGGGGGGGGGGTCATCCAGCAGCAGAAATTCAGGTACCATGAATATGCTGATGATACCCAGTTATACATCTCAACTCCAGGCCCAGCAATAGATGCAGTTGAGGTTCTGTCTCTGTGCCTGGAAGCTGTTAGGGTCTGGATGGAGACAAGCAGGCTTGACTTAGTTCCAGAAACATGGAGTGGCTTTGGTTCAAAAGCCAATGAATTCCAGTGATACTGCATCTTTGTCCTGGATAGAGTTGTATTTTCCCATGCATGGCTGGTTCATAATCTGGGGTTTTCCTAAACTCACAGTTCCTGATTAAGGAGCAGATGACAGCAGAGGCTACGAAGGCTTTTCCACAGCTCTTTTCTATGCATCAGTGAGGCTTTCTTATATTGGGAGGCTAGTGTAATGGGCTGTGAGAATAATCTTGGGAGACAGGAGGAAGAGGCACAGCCTAGACAATGGTCTGATAAGAGAGATCTGAGTCCAAAGGAGAGACTGTTACACGTGCTGCTCCCAGGTTCGGCTTATGGTCACTCACTCACACACTCACAGCCTGTTAAGGCACGTGGATCTTGTGAGTCCCCTTGCTTTCTACCTGAGTTTTCCAAATAGGTGCGGCTAGAGCAGACAAGACACACAGCCCTGGTCAACAGTCGGGAAATAATTAGGGATACACACAAATCACTTCCAACTGAACACTGAGGCACAAGAGGTTCTTTCTAATACATGGAGACCCAGTGAATTTAAAGTAACAGCAAAACTTTACTGATTACAATGCACGTTTGCTCTTTCTCATACACACACGCGTGCTCATCCACACTTACCCACATCCCTCCCAACTAGGCTGCCAGACACTAGCTAGAGGGAGGAAGCCGCCAAGTCTGGATCCAAAGGTGACTCAGATGACTCAGACGACTCAGAGTGGGCGGGCTTTGGGACCCCTTTTATCCCCAAAAGTCCTTGCTGGGTTGATTTACAAGTCTGGCAGCTGTTGATGGGATTGGGGTGGGGGTTTCCATGTGCTCAGCCCCAACTTCTTTTGTCTGGTTCAGGTCCTTTGTTTCCTTAACGACTTGCTTCCTTCTTATCTACCTCCCCGAAGGAATCTCATGGACAAGTTTCCTGGCTTTTGTCCTCTTTGCTTACGTGCCTGCTTCATCTTTAGGTTATGGCAGCTTCAGCCTAGTCTCACAAGACAAAGGTGGAGAAACTGTCTCAGAAGAGACCCTCCCTAGTTCTCTGGAAAGTAAAGGCAGGGAAGAGGGGAAATGCTTTCACACTTGCAAGCCTGTATTACTGTAACCTTACAATAAAGGTAGTATTAGTACTCATGATTTTAGTTTCCTGTCTGGACTACCTTGAAGGGCTGACACATGGTGACTCATGCCTTGGTCAACTTTTAATTTTCTTACTGCAATGTCTTCTATGCAGGTTTGCCCTTGAAGGCCAATCAAAAGCCACAGCTGGTCCAGAATGCAACAGCTCAGATAGCTATGGCTACTAGCCAGTTTACCCATGTAACATTACTGCTACATGAATTGGCTTCCAGGTGTATTCCAGCTGCTGGTTGTCATCCATAGAACCCTTTGTGGTTCAAGACCTGTCTTCAGCACTGCTTTCCCCCAGTGGCCTCTGTCTACCTGATACAGTCTTAAAGAAAGGGGTGCCTCTAGGTCCTATCCTTAAAGAAAGCCATCTGCAGAAATCTAGGAGATGGGCCTTTTCTGTCACTGCCCCCCTTTTCTAGAATAGTATCCCCCACAGAGGCCAGACTACTCCAGTATCTCTAGTGGGTTTCTGCAGTGTCATTAAGACCTGGCTGTTTCTGCAAGCTTTTGGTGTCTGAAGAATGGAATGGAATAGAAATTTTAGGATTTCTAGTTATATTTGTTCCTTAATGTTGTTATGTTGCTATTATTATGTGTTTTTTAAATTTTATTTTTACTACTGAATGGTATATGTAAGCCTCTCAGAGTCAGTTATTGTTTGGGGTTAAGGTGTTCAAGTTTGGCTAAACCTATTCTTTAATATAAGGTTTTTCAAATACTTTTGTTGCAGGGTTAATTTTTTGGCAAGTGCAATTTCCCAAATTTTATATCATTGACACCATAACAGTTGTATTTCCATTTTCTAGTATTTTACAGTGATAAATCTGGAAACTAATGATAATGAATGAATCAGGTATTTATGCAGCAATTTTGTTTTTACATTGAGGGAAATATAAACCACACTTCTGTTGCAGGATTCATTTTAATATGATGTGTAATTTACTCACTTTTATCAAAACATTTAACCAAAATCTTTGATTTATTAGCATTGCACTAAAGATGAAAGCATGAGCAAAGCTGATTACAACACAGCCCAGAAACACTGAGATCAATGGAATATATAATGGAATATATTGCCACCAATGAATTATTTTTACTGCCATTCCTTGGTGATTTGGTGAAATGGATTTAAATAGAATTTTCTGCCATAGATTTTTACTGAGATTCTCAAGTTCAATACCAAAATCTTGTCCCCAAAATATTTTAAGACATTCCAAGGAACTGTATAAAACATTATATAAAATCAATGTAATTCCTTTACTGTAAAAAGAGTCAGAGATGCACCACTTCTCAAATTCTTTTATATACAATACACACTTTTTTCCTTTCTGTAAAAATTGCTCTGCATTCTCTCCACCTTTTTTATCTTAATAGTTTCTTATCTATTTGATTACATTCTTTGCAACTTTTCTCTCTTTACATATTACCCCAAATCTTTCTCTCATTTGTTCTCTTTTTTTACAGCAATTATTCCCTTCTATACATTTTTGCTCATCCACAGGCTCTTTTACTTCATCATTCCACCCAGATTCCTCTTTCATACTTCCTAATTAGTGTATCCCCACACACTTCTGTGAAATTTTGGAACATAATTATTTTCACCCTATTCCAAGCAGATTTCACATCATTTTCCTAGAGGAAAACACAAATACAAATACCTGAAAATGGAGTACATATGTACTATATATATTGTCATTGCTTTAAAGAATACAAATCACTGCTGCCCAAACCTGGTAGAGCTAGAGGGTTAGTATGAATAACATGAATCCCAAAATTCAGAAAACTGACAATAGTAAATAGGACTCAAGTGTAGGCACCGAGAGTCAATATGTGTCAGCCCTTTGAGGTAGACCAGACTAGGAAACAAAAGTTATGAATGCTAATACTACTTTTATTATAAGGTTGCAATAACAGAATCTTGCAAGTCTGAATATGCTTCCCCCCTCCCTCCTTTATCTTTATGAGGACTAGGGAGGGTCAAATCTAAGATGCTTTCTCAAATTACATTTCTGGCATGGACTCAAATTTCTTTCAGCTGGCAGTAGAGAGTTTCTGTATTGCTTTGTTGTCATCTTGTGGCTCTCTTGGGCAGGGTGCACTAAGGCTGTCTGCCATGTTCACCTACAGCCCACTTCTACCTGCTGCTATGCTCCCATCTACCATGCCACCTTAGGCAAATGCCTAGGTTCCTCTATGAGCACATGCTGGCCTTGGAGTAGACCACGGCCAGGTTTGTTTTGTTAAAGACCAAAGACCCAGACAGAGGCCTTGACTGTAATTACATTCCTGAAGGCAGCCTTCATTTAGAGCAGTGTTTCTCAACCTTGGCATCTTGAAGCTGTGTGGACTTCAACTCCCAGAATTCCCTTGCCAGCAAAGCTGGCTGGGGAATTCTGGGAGTTGAAGTCCACACATCTTCAAGTTGCCAAGGCTGAGAAACACTGATTTAGAATGTGGTTAATTCCACCCATTTCAAGAAGCTGGCTGGCTGTAAAAGGGTTTCACCTGACTTTACAGTCTAAGACTTCCGTGGCTAGAAGTATGGAGATTCTGTTGGGGATTAATCCCAAAATGATGAGGGCAAGGGCACATTTTCAGCAAGGTGTCCCTGGATAAGGAATTAATAATTCCTTGAGGAAATAATCTGAGCCTAACCCTCAAGTGAGTATTTTGCTGTACCCTGAAAAGTCTGAGAGTTGGGAGTCACAAGTGCTTTGAGACAGCAGCAAAATAGGATAATATAACTGATTAAAAGTTTGGCACGTGGCAACAATAATAAAACAGCCTTTCATCTTAGCACAAAGAAGAGCAGCTGGTATGTGTCTGATGCTAATCAGTGAGTAATATTGGAGTTAGTTCAGTTTCCTACCAGGGTCTTGCATGGTTTCTAAAGACATCATTGCTGAAGATCTTAAACATTTGGGTGAAAAGGCAGTATCAGTCAAATATTATGTTTAACATTCAGGTATGAAAAAATCACTCCAGCTTTATTTAATTCTACTTAGATATTTCAAAATATTCTCCTTTCAGAGAAATAAAAATCGATGGACACGTGACAGAGGTTGCAAATAGAAACTGTAAATGAAGGACATATCTCTGTCACTTTTGCCTTGGAAAAGCATCTGGCATTAATGATAGATTTGCTAAAGCTACAAATCAGGTCTCCAGCCTTGGAACATGACCTAGAATCTAGAAATTCTATCCGGATTCTTTGCAAGCAAGAGCCTCAAATATGCATTTCAGTTATACTAGCTAGCCAGTTTTATATTTATGTACCTCTTTCTGCCACGTTTACAGTCTCCAAATGAAACTGATAGGCAGCACAAAAATGATAAGGATTTACCTCTTTATATCTGTTTTTCCCATTATGTGAAAAAAGAAATGAACTTTCCACCACCAACTAATATACTGAATGTCTGAGGACTGTACAGCAAATCCTGTCAAATTTATGCTGCCAATAGTATGGATGTGAGAAGAGGAGGCACGATGCAGCAAAAGACCAATATTGCTAAGTCCCATTATAAACTATATAACAGGGCTTCATTCCTGATGTTGTGATCATCCCATTTTTGCAATAAATGAAAGCTTACATTGTGGGGGGGAAAAATCTAGTTTAAAAGGTAAGTCATAAATCTTTTGGGAGAGGAAATTAGGCTTCGTGTAAATGGAGTTACTTTTGATTTATCTCAGAATGTTGCTTGGTAATTTATTTAACCTTTTAAAAATTTATAAAAGTAACTAAATGTGTTTCAGCTCCATGAGTTTTGGAATGAAAAATCATTATTCTAGTGAATTAGAATGTCTTATTTTTTTGAACCCATGGTGGGTTGATTTAAAAAATAGTGAAGTCAGCTTTTGTTGTATCAAATTAAGTAATACAATATGAACTTTAGGGGAAAAAAATGTTTTGGGTATCCGAAGTAATGTTTATTCAGAGCCAGTTATGGATCTTTTGTAGCTGAAACTGTACAGTAATTTGGAATAGGACCCATGCGTATCATTTGAATTTATGCAACTTTTCTTCCTTTTCATTTTAAATTCACATGATTGTCAGTATGGTGCTATAGTGATTGCTCCTAATATTAAATATGCACATACTGTCTAACTCTAAGGGCAATTCTGTGCTGCAGCCTGAGCTGCTTGTCTCCCAGGCGGTTCCTGGCTGCTTCTTAAACCAACTTCAGAAATTCCAGTCTGGATTACAACAGGCTGGCAATGGGCCCAGGGTGGGGCTCAGCCTTGACTATGACCACTGGTAGCAATTCCCATCCATGCAGAGCATGTGGGCCAGCTCGCCAGTGCCTACCTTCTCTTCTGGGGATTCTTCCCTTCTCACCGGTCCCTGTACCTCTCCTTTTCTTTCCCAGATATTTGCAAATATGGATCCCTTCACCCTCTCCCTTTTAACATTATTTTCTTTGAAATATAGGCTCTTTCTTTCTTTCTTTCCTCCCCTCCCCTCCATCATTGCTATGATGTTACAATAATCAAAGGGAACAAGCTGTTCTTTCTACACTCCTCTGTAGGACCATAAAAACTTTGTAACAAGGAAAAACTGAGAGTTGAAGAATACAGGAGGAAAATAAAGATGTAGGTTTAATTATGAATGAATGGGCTAAAAGGTACGTCAATAAGTATGTATTGTGTCGTCTGGGTTGCTGTGGGCAGATACGAAAGTAGAAATGTATAGGTCAATGATAGTTGCATGTTACATTTCAGTGAATGGTGATAATGAAAGAACCATGAATGAGTTTTGGAATAAACTGTGCAATATTCTGAATGAATGAGATCCAGGGTAAACAATTATTTTGTTAGGTAGCACTAACTGATGGCAGGAATAAGACAAGAATGCACAGAATTTTGCATTTTGGAGACCCAAGAATGAATGAAAATGGTGATCATAAGATGAGCATTTGCTTAGAAAAAAAAAATGTTTTAGACCCATGCCTTATTTATCAGCCTATTCATACTTAACACATAAAAAGGAATGAATCGAGAAGCATGATTGGTATAATTGTTTATGATGAAAGATTAAGAGTATTAATGAAGGATACCGGAGTGATCAGAGGTTCCAGAAGTGGATCTTGGGAAATATAGACATGGAAAAGAAGGAAAGAAGTAAAAGAAACTAGAATGAAAGTAGACTGAGTGCAGGAAGAGAAACAATGAATTATGTATGAAAAATTACGAGAAGACAAGTTATTTCTCCAAAAGAATAAATAGAAAATGTACAAAAGAAAGAAGCTGCCTTTATCTCATGTCCTTAATTTCTTTTGCTTACTATTTCTTACTGTTTTTCTATGCTTTGCACCATGTTGCTTTCTCTGAAAGGAAGTAGTGGGATACATGTACATCCTTTTTTTAAAAAAAATCATACATTATATATTACTATATTAGATATTGAATATGTAGCTTTGGTTTGGTTAATTTAGTGCCCATTATTAGTTAGCACTTGTAATTTATTGAAACTCTGACCTGCTGGATTTTCTATTTTATTTTATGCAGATTTTAAAAAGCAAGGATAACAAGCAATGGAATAAAATAAAAGTAACTACCATACATCACCATAAGGAAACAAATTTTCAACCCTCAGTTCAAGTAATAACATTGACAGTGGTAATAAACTACTATCTAACACAGTGTTTCTCAACCTTGGCAACTTGAAGATGTGTGGACTTCAACTCCCAGAATTCCCCAACCAGCCCATGCTGGCTGGGGAATTCTGGAAGTTGAAGTCCACACATCTTCAAGTAGCTAAGGATGAGAAACACTGATCTAACATGTATTATATAGTATGTGGAAAGTGCAACACAGAATAGAACAACTTGTTCCAGACATTGTTTATACAGTAAAAGTTCCACTGATTTCAGTGAAATGTACTTCCAAGGGAACCTGCATTTTAATTAAAGTGAGAAGAGAAAGGTGTAGAAATAGAACAGGTTTGGAAAAGAAGCAGTCTGGATACACTTAAACACAAAAAGTTGCCAAAAACAGAAGTGAAAATGTGGCAAGAGCAATCCATAAGAAGCTCCTTCAGTAATAAAATTAACAATGTTCAGTTTTTGGATTCACATTAATTTGCCAAAGCCTCATCTCAGATGCTTTAGCTATGGCATTCAATTAAAGTATATGCTATTGACTTCATTTGCAAAAAAAAAAAAAAGCGGGGGGGGAGGATTCTGCCCTCTCTATTGACAGCTTGGGGTTGATGCACCCTGTTGAAAAATGAAGATCTGCATCTTTGTGATTGGTCTTCTCCCTTTTTATCTTGCTCCAGATCATATTGTGCAACCTACATGGAAAGTGGAAACCACACCAGACCGACCCACTTCTTCTTTCATCCCTTTTCAACCCTCCCAGAGGTGCGATTGTTGATTTTTGGGGTTTTTCTGGCTTTGTTCCTACTCAGTCTTTTGGGGAATTCTGCTGTTGTACTCATTGTGCACAATGAACGCTCCCTCCACATACCCATGTATTTTTTCTTGGCTAACTTGGCTGTGCTGGAGATTGCCTACTCTTGCGTCATTGCTCCTCTTACCCTGGCCAACCTCCTCTCTACAGAGAAAGCCTTTATCTCCTTGGCAGGGTGTGGCACCCAGATGTTTTTCTTTATCTTCTTGGGGGGCGGTGACTGTATCTTGCTGTCTGTCATGGCTTATGACCGCTTTGTGGCCATCTGTCACCCTCTGCGCTACTCTGCCATTATGAGCTGGAAGATGTGCACTGTCCTTGTAGCTGGGACCTTGACCATGAGTTGCTTGTTTGGCATGCAGCTCTCTATCCTGATATTGCGCCTCCCCTTCTGTGGCAACCATGAGATCAACCACTTCTTCTGTGACTTCCCGGCTGTCCTCAAACTAGCCTGTGGGGATACACATGCCCATCAAGCTACACTCTTCATCATCAGTGTTGTCATCCTGACTGTCCCATTTCTCCTAGTCTGCATCTCTTACGCCTTCATTGTGAAGGCCATCCTACAAATTTGCTCCATCTCAGGGCGGCAACGGGCTTTCTCCACTTGTTCCTCTCACTTGATGGTTGTCCTTTTGCAGTACAGCTGTGGCAGCTTAATATACCTGCGCCCTAGTTCCAGCTACTCAGCGGAGGAAGGTCAGGTGGTGTCTGTGTTCTATACCTTTGTCACACCTGTATTAAACCCCCTGATCTATAGCATGAGGAACAGAGAATTAAAAGATGCACTGAGCAAAACCCTGAGAAAGAATCTGTTATCCTAATGCAGTGATGGCGAACCTATGACATGCGTGTCAAAGGTGACATGCCACAAAGTTTTGGGTGACATGCCAGCGTTCACCAACACCCGACAACAACTATTCTCCCTGTTTGAGTTACCAAAGAAACTGAGTTTGTTTTACTTATATTTCGCTTTTGTAATTATTTGATGTTTCTTTATATAATACATAGCACCACAGATGATTGGACTGTATTTTTTTTTAAGTAAATTAACATGTAAAGAATTGTTCTCTTTTGTTCGGGGGGGCGGGGTGAGGTGACACACCAGCAGAGTCGAGTTAGGTATTTTCCAAATGTTTGACCCACTGAGCCCAAAAGTTTTGCCATCATTGTCCTAATGAATGGTTTACAAATTCCAACTAGCACCACTGTGTGGTAGAAACACATGATACAAGATGTCACAAAGTAACACTGTTTATGGGACTGAAGGCTTATTCAGGGTTTATACAGATAATATTTCCCTGATTGGTCACACAGCGAAAAGAAAGAAAAAAAAATAAAAAGTTCAATCACCACCAAAATTAGTGTTTTTAACTACATGTATTGTTATGTTGTTTTCCATGAGACTTAGGGCCAATGCGTATGTTTCTGCACTATATGCTTGCATTTTGGCCTTTTTCTGAAGTTAAAAATCCTTTGAAAACTTTATTTACTTCTGCTTTTTGCAGAATCATAAACCTTTCCAATGTAGAGCGGGAAAATCTAAACTAGAGAGCTTCGAAGGCAACCTGTCAGTTGATTCACTTGAAAGAAATGTTGAGCCAAAGACGGTGAAAATAGATTTTCCTTTTATTACTACGTTTGAATCTCAGCCTTTACTCTTTCTCCATTATTTGCACTGCTAAGTCAGCAGCTGCCCTTTCTTCTACTCCTGAGCAAAGGCAGCATCCCTGAACCACGGCTGCCCCTGGCTCTGCCAGAGACAGCTTCCTGAGACAGCTGAATCTGACTGGCAAGCAAGGGCACCAAATGAGTAATTTTGCACTGTTACTGCCATGGAACCGGACATGCACTTACAAGATTTTGTAGCCCAGCTGCCAAATAACTGGAACAGTGTTTGGTTTTAGGCATACTAATTTGGGAGAGGGTCAGGCAGGGCCTGATCTTTAGGCAAAGTGGATGGGCTATCAGGCTTCTTATGGGGCACAACTTTCTAATGAGCATGTTCATTGCAAGTACTAAGGAAGCCATTAAGAAGAAATCCAGCCAGGGTCATGTAACACACAAAGCCTATTTATAACAGCAGGCTAATTTCATGTGCCTTTTTCTCCTGCCCAGGAGGCACAACCGAGGGCCTTATCCTCATGAGTGGGAGGAGCCTTGTTCTTACACTGGGCCCATCTAGTCTCGGCTGGTTTGCTTCTTGCCAGAGCTAACCCTCACTTTGTGGGCTGAAGGGCCCCTTGGGCTCTGCTTTGGGCACCCCATGACCACAACCTGCCATGAGGATAGATGGCATTTGCTGCTCTGCCTTGACGGGTAAAATGCATAACTACCCACTTAGGTAGTTGCCTTAGTCCTGATCTGTGAGAAGAGTCACACAAGGATCGTGAAAGACCTGGGCCCCAAACCTCTGCACTGGCTTTCCTCCCTTCTATCTCTCAGTTCAGCTTGCTAAATGCAGTAGGAAAGGACACCATGGGGCCATCTTAAAGTTTCTGTACTAAACAGCAGTGTACTGAAACATTCCACTTTTGTTCATGATTATGTTCAGTTGTGTCGAACTTTTTTCTTTGTTATTGTCAGATTTTCTATTTGTTGACATCTCAAAGGTTTGAATAAACACAGATTTTTAAACTACAGGTGTAGCACTGCCTTAGACCTAGACCCCAAATGGAGTATTTGCAGCAGAGTGGCCTAGTATACATAAAGTGATAGGAGACAACCAGCAGGGTAAGAATACACATTGTTCAGGACATTGGGGTGAGATCAGGGAGACCCAAAGTGAAACTCCCAGTTGACAGTTCAGTGGGTGACTTTGGGCCATTTACTCTCAGTCCAATGAGGGGGAAATAAAATTTGGGGAGATTCTGTGCAGGCACCCTCATGTTTCCTCAAGAAAGGTGGGGTACAAATATAATAAATAATAAATGGATAGATAGGTCTAGGATTGCCACATTTTTTCTTAGCAGGTTTCCTAAAAAATCCAGCTGGAGAAGCTGTTCATCTCATGGAAGCATTTAGAAGGCTGACTTATTCTTAAAGAGACTGCGTGGTACATTAGCAGGAAGGAATTTTTAACCACAAATGTGTTAGATAATGATGGATAAGCCACTGTTGCTCATCTCCCAGCCCTAGGGGGAAAACATGGGCCTGCCTTCTGAGACTATTGTAAGATGTACTGGAATGTTAAATATAAAGCCCTTTGATCCCGCCCAAATGCTAAAAACATGTTTATGGCTAATATTCCTATAAAAAGGGAAAAGCACAGCTGTACCATTTTAGAGGGCTATTGGTGCTGAAATGATTGGCAGGGAAATGGTTAGGATCGCAGGCAACTAAAATGGCTTTTCTACCCCCAACTGTACAAAGTATATTCCTCAGCTAGCAATGGAATGTTGATCTTCAGGATTCCAAGGGTCTCTCTTAGCTCCCAGATAGGTAGTGCCTTCTAATACAATGGATTTCTTCTTTATGCAGTGTTTTGGGGGGAATTTTAAATATTGTCTTGGTTTTCCTTTTTCAAGGCTAGGGAGGTCTTCCTAATGCCTGAAAAGAAAAGATGACACTATGGAACATAAACTGGAAAATATTTGCTGGGAGAACATAAAATACAACGTACTTTTCTTTAAAGAGAGTGCTTTTCAAATAGGGTATAATTTTAAAGAAGCCAAGCAAGACTGTGATGTGCCATGTACCACTTCTAGCTGTGACAATTTTCGGAGATGCTAGCACTTACCCAGAGTTCATTTTCCTTGGAAGAAAGTAACTGGAGATCTTTGACACATCTGTGGAATTATAAATATTCCAAAACATTCTATTCTCCATCCATTACATTTTAGAAGAACTAGTATGGTTCTGCAGAGACCAGTTTCTTACCTTCCTTTTCTAACTTCAGAACACGTTTCTAGTTCCAATTGTAGACAGACCTTATTAATACGTTTCATGGAAAGGGAAGGAAAGATTAATCTCCACCTCTCATTGGCCGTTCCAGCTCCTATTGCCAGTTCATCACTCAGGTGTTTTTGGCCATCAGTTGTCATTTCTGTATCTCCATAACAACAATCCTGTGTGATAAGTTGGGTTGAGAGTGAGAGACTGGTGCAAAGTCAACCAGTGAACTTTCATGGCTGAGGAACAACTTGAATGTGTTGCCAGTCCAACATTTTCACCGCTACACCACACTGGTCTTTTCTAACCATTGAAACATAACCATGAGTATCATTGACTTAACATAATCAGGAGTGTTAGCTTTTAAGAGGTATTACTTTAAATTAGGACATCCATCTAGATGACTTTATTCAGAGAAAACATTTGTTCTCAACAACTAAGAAAATCCTTGAGAGATCACATAGTCCCACTTCACATCTATAACAATAGTTTAACTGACCAATAAATATTTATATCACATAGATATCAAAGAAAAATACCTTTGGAGTTGCTGATAGATTTTACTCAAGAAAATATTAAGTGTGTGATAATGAGAAATCTTGCAGTAACTAACCATATCACATTAGGCAATGTGCGTGACTAAAACATACACAGCCATCAGGGAGCCACAGATCTTACCACCTAAGCAGTTAACATAACTATGTTGCATCTGTCCAACAAAGAAGTGAACAAGCATTTGTCGCAAAATGTTTTGAGCTTGTAAGAAATATAGATACCCTACAGCTTAATGTTATATCCCTCTAGCCTGCCTTTGGGGATTAGAATAAGACTAATTGTTCCACCCATCTATGGTCTCTACTGTTTGTGATTCAAGTGTGGAGAGTGTTGAACGGCAGAAAGAAAAGCTTTTTATTGCATACTTTCTCTGAATTCTTGAGAACCATGGAAAATGGAAAATGAAAATTCTAAATGTCAGAGAGACCCTCTGGGGATAGAGGAGAAATGCCTGTTATCCATGGAGGAACTAATGCTCCCCCTCACCATATGTCAAAGGTACACTTTCAATAGAAAACTTTTCTTTCTGCTGTTCAACACTCTTCACACTTGGACAGTTAGTCTTATTCTAATTCTTCTGCTCAGGTTAAGCACCCCAAAGCAGGGTTAAAGAATCATACTAAATTATCATTTGTCTCATTTGGTTACATCTTACTTTATTGTATGAACCTAGCCATTTGTGATTTATCCAATAAATCATGATTAAACAAACCATGACTTAGCACAATACATGCAATCTATATTAGAATACAGAAAATGACTGTGGTAACCCTCTTCCATTCCTCCTTCTTACAAGTGGGGATTGCTAAGTAATGTTTAGGCACTTCTCTGTCCTACTCTTCAAAATGTTTTGGATCCTAGATACTCCCCATGACACATTTGCACCTAAATTGTTAAGGCACATCTGTCCCCAAGAAACCTAATGCCAGCAACAAAGCAGAAATAGAAACTGGAATATCAGGTATAGATTTGAAGTAACAGAAATTCAAATGGGATAGCAAAACATTACAGTAGATTAGCATTCAGGAGCATATAGCAGAAGGCTAGGACTGCAATTTTTGTGCTGTTCTGTTATTGTGTAGAAAGGCTCTAAAATATTGTAATATAGTTTACTGTATTGTCTTTTAACACCCACATTTTCATGAATAGCCTTTGAAAAATTCCTTTTTGATGACTGATTTCTGTACTACTTTTACCATTGTGAGATAAGCATAGTAATGTGCAGATGTTCCTTTGTCTTCTAAGAGTGCTGATGGTTTTAGGAATATGGAAGATTAAACCTGGTAGGCATAACAAGGAGGACCAAGCAATGGACGGAATACGATGTAGCTGTTTATCTAGGAATTTCCAGCATTCTAAGAAATTTTCCAGCCAGTTCCAGAAATTAAATCAAGTGTGCATGTGTGTGAATAATGAACTGTTTGGAAAAGAAGTGAAAAATAGTACAAATGTATATTTTTCAGCTAGTCCAATATACAACAAGATTCTTTACTGTGTGGTGTAAGTATTCTGCATCACTGCAGTGCCATCTTGCATGGGTTTCCAGTCCAACGCAAGGCCTATCCTAAAAGTGCTGTTTTCATCCTTTAGGACTACTTGGCTCACTGCCGCCATATGCAGTGAAGTGGACAGAGACCATAGAAAGAGACATTTCAGTGGTGACATCTCTGAGGCTATGCCTGGTGCCTCTGCTATAGGCTGTCAGACATCAGGTAAATTTTCTTTTTTTAATTCTTCTCTCTGGATTTTTAGTCTCTATTTTCAGATGAGGTAGGTACGTCTTAGATTCTTGTACAGCTGTAGGCTTTTCATTTTTTTAAATAGTAATTTTATTAAAAATTACAATTGAAAAGATAACTAAAAAAAATAAAAGAATAAAAAGAAAAAATAGAAAGTGCAGAAAAGAAAGAAGAGAAAGAAAAATTGAAAAGAAAGAAAATATAAAAATGTAATAGAGAAAAATAAAAGAAATATATAATGACTTCCTCCTTCATCACAAGTATCAACAATTTTAGTAACTTATCAGCTTCTCTTAAAATACAACAAATGATCTCTTCTTCCTATGTCCCATCTCTTATTTATAAAGAAATCCTTAAAGCCTCATTGTTCAGTCTTGATCAGCAAAAATCCATTAAGGGTTACCAGAGATAACAACATATCTATTTTAACCTTGATCAAATAAACCAACTTTACATTCCTTCCTTTTACTTTTAACGACCTTGATCTTTAGTCCCTTCAAATAATATCCTAGAATTTGATTTCTTTTCATTTTTTCTTTGTTGCTTTTCACAAAATTCTTCAAAGCTTTAACAAACCTCTTTTGTAAATCCAATATAAGAAAATCATCCAGGTAACTCTCTTGGTTTGTTATTTGTATATCCTTTTTAATTATTAAGACATTAGCTGGTTGCATTTGTATGTCCAGTGCAGCATTTTTTCCCATATAATTCTTGTAGCCTGTCATTTTTAAATCCACTTTCAGATCAGTCTCAGTCTTGTAAGATAAAACTTGTTCCTCTTTCATAACATCTTTTAAACACAGTCTGTCTATGGAAGCAGACACTCTTAAAATTAACTTCTGGGTCCATTGTTCAAAAATATCCTTCAGTATGTCCAATGTTAAAATATTTTGCTTCATTTTGTAGTAGGAAGTCAAATTTAAGTATTCTTCCCCTTTGATTGTAATATTTAATTCCTTCTGGTTCCCTTTAATGTCCAACCTTCAAAGTCTCATCCTATCATGTTTTTAAAGAGAATTCAAAACAAAAGCATTTTCCCATGGGAAGGATTCTTATAATTAATTTTAAAATCTTATTTCAAATCTATCTGGACCTTTAGTCCATTTGTAACTTTCCAAAATCAAAGTTCTAATCACCCTTTTGCTGTTTATTCCAAAAGAATTTTTTAATGTCCTTGAACTTGTATTTAAAACTTCTTTCACTAAGGATTGAAGGAAACTCACTGGGTGCTATAAAACTTGTTGATCAAAAGCTTCCTAATAGCTGAAAAGCAGTTAAAAAGCAATTTCCAAAAGTGATTAGAAAAGGAAGTATGCAAACATAGTGTCCTTAAAGGCACCAACAACAGTTTGAGCAAGATGGCTATTCCTTCATCTCCCAGAGCTCTAAACCCGCTGGAGACCACTGTCTTGTGGTCTTGCAAGGAGCAACTGTCTGGAGCACTTGTGGGTGATCTCAAGATACCCCACATCAAAAATCTCAAAATATTATATCTAATTAATATTTCATCTGAAGTTGTTGTTTTAAAGTCTTTATTTATATCTATAATGTTTTAATGATTTTTTTTTTTACTTTGTTAACAGCACTTGGTGGTGTCTTTGTAGAACTGCAGTTATACTTTGGATTTATTTTGTAAGTATAATCAGCAAGAAAGGCCTACAGCTGGGGCTTCAGGGAAAGAAATGGTGAACTGGAGACAGTTCTGCTAAAAGCAGAGCTGACAACCGTGGCAGAATGAAGAGCCGGAAAGTAGACCGGCATTTTGTAATTCCTCTGGACAAGGAGAGGACTTGAGTCATGATATAACTCATGGTAGTCATCTGGTGAATGCTCACAAATAACATGATAGTCATCTCGTGTTCACAAAAATTCAAACGTGCCATTAGGTCAGAAAGATAGCCTAGTCTGATCTAACCACCAGACTGTACTAGCTATTAAAATAGGCTGAGAATTGAAAACTGTTCCACCTGGAACACAAATGTCTGTGATCTATATATTTCTTCCATTCCCAGTGATTTATAATAAGGTGTGTGTATGAAAAAGCCTGAGTGGACAGACTTTAGAGATCTACTGTCTGAAGTCCATCAACAGAGACTTGTCAGAAGAATTGCATCCAAGGAACTTGTTCGTGGTCTGGCTGAACCTTTATGCACTATTTGTGAGAAATTCTGGAGTGAGTGAGGTGACAGGTGACTTTATGAAGGTTAATGATGCTTGTATCTTCATAAGAGAAAGGGAAGATCCAGCAACCTCTAAACTGACACTGATACCTGAGAAGATTCTACAACAGAATATAGAGCAGGTCTATATGCAACATGAGTGTCAGACAAAACAAATCTCAATGTTTGATTGGGCAACTTCCTTGATAGATTTGGACAGACATAATATATCTTAATTTCAGCAATGTGTTTGACAAATATCTCATCACATTTTAATTAGCTAGCTAAAATTATGGGATGGACAGCATCACAATAAATTGGGTATACAGCAACTCGAAAACCACACTCAAAGAATGTCAACCAATGGTTCCTCATCAAAATGCAGTGAGGTATTGAGTTGAGCATTTCAGAGTTAGAGACAATTTGGTGTAGTGGTTAAGGCATAAGGCTAGTAACTGGGAGACCGTGAGTTCTAGCCCTGCCTTAAAGACAAAGCCAGATAGGTGACCTTGGGCCAGTCTCTCTCTCTCTCAGCCCTTGGAAGGAGGCAAGAGCAAACCACTTCTGAAAAACCTTGCCAAGAAAACTGCAGGGCCTTGTCCAGATAGTTACCAGGTATCAAAACTGACTTGGAGGCATCATCATCATCATAATTCAGAGTTCAGTCCTGGATCCTGTACTCTGCAATGCTTTTACTAACACTGTGTTTAAAAGCTGAGATCCTTTCCATATGTATTTTATGTTATTGCTCTTCCCTCCCCCCCCCCCATATATTAAAGCAATATTTGGATGTAAAATGTGGGGAGAATACTTACCAGCTTGAAGTTGAGTCAAAAGTGGGTAGAATAACTAATAATCCAAAATATAGAAATAAAATTCCAAATTATCTTGATGGATGAGATAAATAGGCTAGAAATAATGGAATGAAATTAACAGAGACAGTTGCAAAGTTCTTTACTTAAACGGAAATCAAATGTGCAACTGTTGCATGGAGGATACTTGTCTCATTAATCACACTTGTGAAAAGGACCTTCAAAGAGGAAGCTGAACATAAATCAACAGTATGATGTGGCTGAAAAAAGGGCAAATGCTATTTTAGACTGCAACAGGAGAAATATAGCTTCCAAATCATGGGAAGTACCAGTTCTCTGGTATAATGGTGAAAAGCTGGACTTTTTTCTTTTCTTAAAACAACACTTTCACTTATCAAAGGGTAGAATGAAATTGACAAAGAGCTCTGCCAATTCCCTTTCTAGCCCAAGTAGCAAGAAGGATGGTAGAAGGATGGTGTTTTTCTTTCCTTTTTGGGTTGTTTTTTTTTTTACAAGTTAATTGATGGAACAGTAAAATGGTGGGCTTCTCTCTTCTTTTTTTTATAATATTTTATTGAGATTTTAAAGATACATATTTAAAAGTTAGAAATGAAAAGAAAAATTTGAAATACAAAATATAAAGTAAAGGAAAAGAAAAAGTGAGGTAAAGTAAAAGAAGAAAAGATATGAAAAACAGATAACTTCCAATCTATCTCTGGTCTTAGAAATAATAAGGCTATCATAAGTGCTAGTTTTTAATACATTAAACAGGAATAATTCTTTGTCTAAACATATCCCATTACATTTATAATCTAATCTTCAAATCCCCATGTAAGCTTCACCCTGCCTGCATTTTGCAAATAGTCCATCAATGGTTTCCATTCTTTAAGGTAGTAGTTGTTTGAGTTTTCTTTTAATAAGCAAGTCAGTTTATCATTTTCTCAGTTTTAACAACCATTCTTGTATTGTTGGTAGTGTCTGGGTTTTCCAAAAGTGTGGATAAAGTCTCTTCCTTTTAATCAGGTGAAATTAGATAAGAGTTTCCCCCTCTAGCCCAAGTGACAGGAAGAGTGATAAAGCTAGTTTTTCCTTTCCTTATTTACTGGTCCACTGGTGGATGCAAGGAGAGTGTCAAGTATGGACGGAATCAAGGGGAGGGGGCTTATTCCAAAGGTCTATCAATTGAAACCCCAAAGACTCACCCATGGAAGGAAAGTTACTGTGTTGATTTTCTTAACATAGATGGGAAGAGTAAAGCAGCAGGAGAATCTCACCAGCTGGGGTCCTTGGTAAGCACAGTCTGCAGAGGACACCAGGCCATCATTGTGGCCAAAGCAGAGCATGGAGTTGAGCTCTGGAAGTGGCCCCCAGGACCTGTCCCTCAAGTGATAGGTGCATTTTGGCTTCCAAACAGTTGCCAGCCTTGTATTAGATAGAAGTTAAGGGAGTGTGAGGGAAATGGTGTGCTTGTGGGGGTTCTCGCTCATATACAAAATTACTAGAATAATAATGGGAGATACAGGACAGACAAAAGGAAATACTGTTTCATACACACATGCTGCATAGTTAACTATTGGAATTTGTTCCCACAACTAAACCTGCTTTCACATTTCTATAACTGGAAATAGAAGCCAACTGACTGAAATAGAAGCCAACAAATGATGGACTTTAAACAGCTCTGTGGGGCTGGTGGTAAGATGGCGGCAACAGTGCTCTTACACATTAAGTGGGATGCTTAGTTTAGCATGCCATCAAGAACCATGTTTGATACTGTTTGATACTCTGAATGCCAATTACTGGGGAACACAAGGTGCTATTGAGCTTAAGTTCAGCTTGTGGGTTTCCCATAACCTTTCCACTGGCCAGAATGGAAACAGAAGATTGGGATCTTCATTCATTGCTGCTGGTGCTGCTGTTGTTAACCTAAAAGACAGGCATCAGATTAAAGGCAACCTTATTTGATTGTCCTTACTTAAAAACTAAATGGCAAAAAATGGCTTGTATATTATTACTTTCAAGTTAAAGGACAAATCTCTTATAACTGATAAATAACATTCGGGTTCCTTTTCATGAGGGAAAGCTATAAACTATACTCTTTAAGTGGGACACAGTATGCTTAAGTGTCATGAATGAGACTATCTTAGGATGAAATAACTGAACAGCCAAGGGAATAAGTCCCAAATGTATAATGCTAAAAAAAGGAAGCAAAAGTTCTTGAGAAGCTTTATGTAATTCAAACAGTTTAAAATGAGTCAACTTCAACTGAAATAAAGATCATTCTGTTCCCAAATAGGAGAAATATCTCCAGCAATAACTGCAAAATTCTGAGTGGGATTCAGAGGTTCCACAAGACTGAAATTTCAGTTACATTTAATATAATGTTTGGAGGGGGGAGAGGTATGTAATCTTTCAAGTACAGTATTCCATCTCCTGACGACCCCTCGGTGTCTGGCTGCAGGCTCCCCACTTCTTTAAGCAAGGAGAAATTCCAGGGACAGGATTCAGTTTTAGACTCCTTTTGGGGAAAGATTAAAGGGGTCAGTGCCCCTCTCTCCCTCTTTTTAAGAACATTTTCCCACACACAAGCACCCAAGGTCTAATTGGATATAACGTATTCAATGTATGTATAGTTTTGGTATACTTAAAGCAATGGTATACAGTTTTGCTACTCACCCATTTTTTCATAGAAAGTTTGCAATCCAGATGATTTTAGTATGTATGTACATATGTATAACATTATTCACTCTTTCTTGTTTAAACGGCTGCTTTTTCACCCTGCCACGACATCTCTCAGCCGAAGGACGGATATCTCCATTCTGGCGACTTTCTTAAGAGATTCTACTGTTCCTCTGTTGTAATGTAGAGAAAAATATTGGTCTAGACAGACCTCAGCGTGAAACGCAGCTGGTGCAAATTCTCTCAGCAAGGGCTACGGAAGTTACTACAAGGTAGTTCAAAACCCCTCGGGGAACAGTGGTGTTCCCTCTTCTCTTACCCCTTTTCTGCATTCTGACCTTAGGTCTGTCAGACGACCTCTTCCCCAACATCCGCTCTCTTTTTAAAAACCTCTCCTCAGACGAAGGATCTTTCCATGAACACTTCGGCTTATTCTGCAGCGTTTTGTTTTTTCCCATACAAGCCGACCAAACAGAGCCGCGCTTGAGCCTGTTCAGCTGGTCGCGGCGTGAGTTCAGGGGCTTGTCGCTCGGCTTGTTACTCCTATAAAGCCACCTAACCCAGAACAAGAGGAAGGCGCAGGGGTCCTAAAAGCACGCCGCCCGGTCCAGTAATCTCCCAGTCGAAGCCACGATTCCTTGTTGACACAGCCGCTGGCTGGGCGATGTCTCTTTAAAAGAGATCTCTGCCCAGGTAAAGGGGGCGGTCCCTCTGCCCTCCCCCTTTTCCTTCCCTGCGCGTCTGTCACTGGGGATTAGCAGCTGCAGCCAGCTCAGCGCCAGAGGATCAGGCTCTCCGGGAGAGCGAGAGACAGATTGAGATTGCGCAGGGTGGGCTGCGGATGCCGACATGCACGTTCCCCCCCCCGCGCTGGTAAAACTTGGGCGCTCCTCCTAGCGGGTGAGCAAAGGAGGCGAAAGGGGAGGAAGCTTTGGGCTTCGCGCCGGGATTCCACTTCCTGGAGGAGCCCTCCCGGAGCACAGGTCTCCTGCGTTCCTGCTGCGCCGACGGAGAGGAGGCGCAGGAGCCGCACCCGCCCACGATGAAGGACCGGCTGGAGCAGCTGAAGTCGGTGAGTATCGCCCACCCCCTTGCTGGGTCTCCCACCGGGAGGAGCAGGACGGGGACTGGGGAGGAAAAGGAACTCTGGCTGCTCTCAGTGGAAACTCCCTTTAACTCCGTGGGGTTTACTTCTGAATAAACATGCACATGATCCGGTATCGGGAATCCATTGACGCAGAGAAAGAAAAGCGTTTCAGTCCCCGCCCCCGCCCCCGCTCCCCGAGTCCAGTTGGATATGCCTATAGGGGAAGTATTATATAATTCAGGGACAGTACTGCACCTCTTCCTAGGTGGGGACAAGCTGGGGGCATATCTATCTGTCCGTTGACTTCTCCATTAAAAAATAGCAAAGGGGCTGTAGCCTGGCAGGTTTTAAACTTGCTGGAAAAATGAAGGTAGAAGGTGTGGGGAGAGCAAAACCAGTGGGGTAAAGCTGGGCATTCCGTGCCACAGCACCAAGGGTGCATGGTACAACCTGCAAGGCACACAAATCCTAAGGGGCCACCACTGTTACCAACTACCTGGTGTGTGTCTGACCTCTAAGGGGGGGGGGGTTGATCAGAAGAGGTGTCTGGATGTAGCAGTGTAGTCCTATCAATAACAGACTTAATCTGAGTAGTTGGAAAACGGGCAAAATAGTGAGTCTGTCGTCTTCAGAAGCTTGAAGAGGGTTAAGCGAAGAGTGCCACCCATTTCTTTCCATGCATGAAAAAGATAAGCAGAATCAGCACTTCCTCCTTTTGATTTCCCTCCTTGTGACATTCAGGTTTTACCTGGTAAATGTGGCTTTGTCACTAAATTATGAGCCTGGGGACATAGCTGTATTAAGATGTCATTAAAGGGTTAGGCACATCAAGAGCTTAGGTTCTGATTTTGCTTTGTCTCTAACACTGCTTGACTTAGTGACTTGTAACTGCTCAAGGTCACACAAAATAGATTTTTTTTTCTTTTAAAGGTCCACTAGAGCATAAGGAACATTTTCTCAAAGCATGGTACAACTTACAATTTCATAGTTTCCATTTTTAAACTGCTGGGCCATTTGCAAAATAATGCATCTAGCTTGTAAGACAACTTTGCCTGTGATTCTCCTCAAGTGCATCATTCTTGTGTAGCTACCATGGGGTGATATTATAAGGCTGGTTGTTTGGCTCAGGTCACTGGCACAAGGACAGCTTCTCATTGACTGCATTGCCAAAATACGTTGTTAGTTCAATGTGTGCCAGGCTTTGCAGAGGCCCCGATGTTTGAACGTTCTGGGAAGGTCTTTTGCGCTGCCGAGTTGGGATACAGAATTGGCCATTTGTGGCACAGCGGTACTGCTTGTCTCATGGGATGAACCAGTTGCCTACTGTCAGAGGAAGAATGCAATGGACATTGTGGCTCTGTCACTGTGACCAGAAACCTAGATGTTTAGCCAGAAAGCCAAATGGGAGGAAGCAGGAAGTAAGCTAGTACAAGCATGGCTTAACTTATAGAAGGGGAGGTATTCAGGTCATCTTGTGAATGTGCACTGTTTTCACACATGCAAAGCTGTGGTTTGTATAATCACAATTTATTGAAGAAACTACCATTTGTTGGATTCACCCAGTATATTTAACCAGAAAGGATTGTTTACATGCCACAGTAGCTGAATTAACACGGTATGATAAGACCCAAGGAAGCAAACCACAATTTGGTTTGGTATGGTGTATAAATTCTGATCCTGCATAATAGAAGGGGCTGTGGTATGGGGGGGAGGGGGAGGGTGCTGGAGAGGCTACTTAGTAGGTGCTACCACCATGCATTTCTTTTACATTTCACATGATCTGAGATTAAGTTCTGGCCATGTGATTGCAGATAATCTGCAGGAGATGAAAATAGGGAGGCAAAAAAACCCTCAGAGGAAATAATACAGGCTAACAGCACAAAGCAGGCCTAGAGAACCCGTGGCCTTTCTTATGTTGCTGAACTGCAACTCTCCAGCAGCTTGGCCAGTTATTTTAGTTCAGCAATATCCAGAGGCCAAAGGCTCCCAACTCCTGTCTTTGAGTTGGGTTGGATTGAGAGGCTTCCTTGGGTGGGCTTATTTTATTATGGTAAATTCTGTGTGGTGTCTCTTATCAGGCTTGTTTTCCAGTTCAGCTGATAATAGATTAAATACAACTGTCAAACAGATAGTCAAAATTCAAATTTTAGAGGAAAGTACACAAAACAAGACCAGTGACAACTACACCCATCATAGAAATTACCAATAACAAAAAATTCTTCAGCTTTGCTACTGCAGAAACTTCCTCTGTGGCAGAGGCGTATAATGTATTGCCCCAAAATTAGATTTGCCTCCTTAAAACTCTGGGTTCGTTTTCCAAAGCTCCTCCAAAATTTGCAACAACCTATAATTCTTCATGTGACAAAAGGGGAAATTATTACCTATGCTGGGTGTAATCATATTCCCATAACTAAAAAGTCCCAATTTGCTCCACTTTGGGTAGTGTGATCCTTGGTGTAGAATTCAAAGGCCCGCCATAGCCCTTGTTCTTAAAAAGATTGTGCACCCTTGCTATGATGAGTGAGAAATCCTTGCTCTTGAGTAAGATTTAAATAAATGGAATCAAATTATTAATCACTTTTAATTGGACAGTTTCATGCTGCTTTCTGCCTTGAAGATTTGCTATTCTTGCTGAATTATACTGATTTTGAGGTCAGTAACAGAACATCTCGGGAGAGTGAAATCTGCTTGCTAGCTATTAAAATAGACATATTTAGTATTAGATCTGTGCCCGCTTATTTAGTTTGACAATGACTTGTTTCTCCTCTTTAGATCAACCCTTCAACATAATATGCCACCAAGTCTCTTCCGCTTTTACTGAAAATGTGTGCAACAAAAGTATCTGTTAGTTGTTAAGGTCAACCAAAATTCTTTTTTTCATTTTGAGCTATCTCTTTGCTTGTAAGATAAAGATGATATTTATAATAAAGTGAAATAATTTAGATTCTGTGCACTCTTTGAATTTTATATAAGTTTGAATTAAGGCAACCTGAATTCTGCAGCATGCAGAAATTGTGCACATTTGCATTTTGTTTTCAATGTGTCTAATTCATATTGCCTGCTCAAGTCATTGAGCAATATAACGGGCTGTGCTGCATATTAAAACCCCGACTACAGGAAAAGCAACTGAATTTCTCTCTGGCAAAGCTTCCCATACGTTTCAATAAATGCTTTTTTTTTTTTAATGCTGATTTTAAAAAGTTAAACAAGGAACCATCAGCTATTCGGCACTTGAGCAGAATTTTGGAGCAACTATGATGGTAATCTTTTGACTGGGAGCAAGTAAACTCATTATTTTTAGTCTGAAAAGTTGTGTGTGTTTTAAATTGTACTAGACCAGTGTTTCTCAGCCTTGGCAACTTTAAGACCTGTGGACCTCAACTCCCAGAATTCCCCAGCCAGCCTGGCTGGCTGGGGAATTCTGGGAGTTGAAGTCCACAGGTCTTAAAGTTGCCAAGGTTGAGAACACTGTACTAGACTGTAATAGTAATCCTATGAGCCAAAGAACCTGGAATTTTGATTCCTTACACTTATTCCATAAGTTGTCCTTTCTGAGTAGCTGTGAGGAAGAGGGATGGATTTATGGATCTTTTATTTCATTGAGTGGGAAACATTCCAACTACTAGCACGTGTGCAGAAAACAACACCTAGGTTCTTAAGAATGAATCTGGTCATTAACCACTTTGTCCAGGATACTGTAGAAGAGAGATTATAAAGAAACCAAGGATTAAAAGAGAAAGACCTTGAAGGAGAAGTTTAACTTTTTCATTGTATTGGCTTCTTGGAGGGAAGTTGGAGGAGTTGCAGAAGTGCTTATTCTTTTTGTATCATAAAGAACTGTACGTGTTTAGCCTTTTCTTGTCAAGCCTGGCTCGTAGGGCTATGTTATATGTTGTACCTTGTGCCTCAGTTGTCTCTCTGTAAAAGAACTTTTTGTTATATGGTATCTGAAGTTTGGTTGATAGGTACGTCTGTGGTTATTAGACAATTTAAATCAAGCTAAAATTATTTTATTGTACCTGAGGCCCTTCAGTTCCTATGGTAGGCATTGTAATTCGTAAACAAATATATAGGGCTGGCCCTATAGTGAGCTGGAGTAAGATGGTTTTTGTCAGCTGGCAGAAGCAGAGAAGAAGTAATTATAGTCCTTTCCCCTGGTGTTCCTTTTCAGCCCCTTAGTTCTCTTCCTCATTAGAATTAAAGGATAAACTTGACTGGGCTCATGCATTGTCTTAATCCATGGCTTGTTTAAATGTGGCTTATTGAATAAACCATAGTGGACGGTTTCATACAACATGCTAAAACTACAAACAATCAAACCCCATTTTGGCTTAGAACTAGGTGTGAACGTTTCCACTCCTTCAAGTCCAGTGGTATACTATTAGTGTTGAAGTATGAATTCACAAACAGTCCAGTCTACTTCGTATATAAAATAGATAAAATATCCCATATTTTCTCTTGGTTCAGACAATAAAGTGGCTTAGGCTAGGCTGGCAAATCTGACATATGTCAGGAGTAGGATGGAGCAAAACAAAATAAAAAACCTCAAGACTTGAATAATACAAGCTGCAGGGATGTCTGACCAAGTTGTATAATTCAGAGGCTGAGATAGGTATTCTAAGCCTTAGATTCTCATCAGTTTTTTTTCCTTCTTTAAGAATCATTTTTCCTCATCCAGAACTGCTTTGCTAGAGTTTGGAACTTAAAACACTTTTGCCCCTGTTTTGGAGAGTTTTCCATCCTCCATGTTCCATGACTTTCATTGGGGTACATCCATTTCTGAAAGATGAGATCCTGTTTCAGATTGTCCATTTGGACCAGATGGAGGCCCAACTAGTGTCTCTCCTTCCTGCCTCAACTTCCCATTTTCAGCATGGTATAGTCAGATTTTGCATCAAGAGGGGTTCCGTACGGAGATGGCGGCAGTTGGTGTCCATCCAGAGATCCAATTTATTGACAGTGACTTTGGGTGCTTCCTGAACAGGTTTGGAATGGGCAGTAGGCCTGCTTCGTTCAAAGAATGTTGCTGCAGAAGGTGGGGGGCAATATCATTTGTTCTTTGCAACTTTTGGGGATTTCCCATCAAATCTGCTTTTTTTCCTTAGCTAGCCAACAGGCTTTTCTTTTTATGTAGAAGCATCCTTTTTGCCATTATAGGCCTACCTGCTGTATGATCCCATATAGAGAGATACACAGATGCAGTTTAGTGCTTATGGATAGTATGTGCTTGGAATAATTCTCAGCTTTTGTTTTGTGTGTGTGCGTGTGTGTTAAAGGGAATACTTTCCTTGGGCTACCCAATCTGTTGAAGACCAAATGTGACCTCTACCTACATTTCCATCTTGATTTGCCTGGCACAGAAGTTAATCCAGTGAGGGAAACCACCTTTTGTTTTCTCTTGCTGAATTTAAGGAGTGAACTCTGCAGTTTCTTGTGTTTGGAAGGTCCAAAGTCCACATCACATTTTGAGGGAATGGACCACGGTTATGATGACCCTGCACAAATGAACTGGTTGTTTCTTTGCCCAGGATTCAGAAAAAGCCTGGGGGCCGGGTGAAGGGAGGAAAGGAATGACAGATTTAGTCAGGATTATAAAACCATCAGTCAGGAGAAGAGAAGATAAAATGCTTGGGAGAGAGAAGGGGATTAATTTTATTTTTATTCCTCGGTGAACTCAATATCCAAACAGGCAGTGATTTTATAGAGGATATACAAATGGGGAGGGAATTTCTGGACAATAGTTTATGACTTTTTTTTTTCCTTCTTGATTGAAGATGTTCCAGGTGGAGGGAATATTCAGGAAGAGAAACATTCCAGCGTGTAGTTTTTTTCTGCTTCCTTGGCACAACTGCATTTCATTCATTCCTTGAATGTTACATCTGTGATAGAAGCAGAAGGCTGTTTCCTGCACGGCTTTCACTTTCTCCCTCCGCTTTTGAATGTGGCCTCATCTGTATGCAGAACAAAGTGGAAACATTGGCTCTAGACAGTATCCCTTCAAATATTAGAGGAAAAATCACATTGCTGAATGCTCTTTCCATGTTTGGGGACCTGTGTGATTTGGAGAAATGTTTAGTCTCACTATCTGGGCCAAATAACTTTCTCTCTGTGTAATGATTTGTGTGCAGTCTTCAGAAGCATGTAAATCCTTCACTATATCAAGTGAAATGTGAAATAATGTCCCCCAGAAACATTTTTACTTTCTCTCTTAAATCCTAAAATCATGATATGTGCTTTTGTGCATAAAAAAGCAAAGCTCCTAAAGCCCAGAGCTCCATTCCTGGGAAAAGATCACCAGCCAGAATGTAATTGGTTCTTACTACTTTTTAGAGGCATTTTTTTTAAAAAAATGGCTGCCAACATGTGAAGCTTGTTCTGTAAAGAGGAACTTGGTTTTACAGCTTGGGAAGATCTTCAACAATAGCAGGTGGATTCAAGAATGATACAGTATATGAACCAAGGAAAAAAATACAGATCTTGTTAAATATCCAGGCAGAGTTCGGAATGGTTTGGTTGGTTATCCAGAGAAAACCCTTTAGAACAAGGTTTAGAAGCAACAAGAAAAGGCATTTCTTCTGAGTTGGTTCTTCACTCTGTGATAAATTCCTTCTCTGAATCTAAATGGTAAGACGCTTATCCCTTGTAGTACATTGGAATGTGTGTGTCTTGCAAGATTCCCACAAAATGAAGAAGTTACTTTTTATTAGACTAAGTAACAAGTTCCTTCAAAATGCAGCCGAAACTACAAGGGAAAGAGTGAGTCAGATAGACAGGGTGTCACTGCTTAAGAAAAGAGATTTATTTTTAAATATATTTAGAAAATTTTTGCTCCTCCCTTAAAAAAAAGACAGCTAATTATTAAAAATAAAATAAACAAAGCATCATAATGGATCTACCTATAATTTAAAAGGCAAATGATTCAAAACATGCATTAGGAGGAAAGTAATATTAGACTCAGATGACGTTTTAAAGAGGTCTGGAAAAATAAAAAGGTCATTGCTTGGCACTGACAGAACATCATAATAGTTGCTAGTCAAGTCTCCTGTGGAGGCCATTTCAAAGCTGAAGATATCTGAAGCACCCTTTCCCTTCCAGGTTCACCTTTTCTTTGGCTAAAAATAAAAATGAAACACAGTAAAACTAATCCAGTTTGATTTTGTTCTAGTGTCCTTTTCTAAAAAGTTTACACATCATTTGTAGATACTGCCCTGTTAATTTAAACCATAGGTTTAGTAACACCTGAAAAATATAGCATCTGTACAAACCGTTCACAATAGGTGATAGTGCTTGGCTGACCTCAGCTGGAGTTAGATCAAGTTAATATTTGGATGGGAGACTATCAGGAAATCCCAGGATTGCAGACTAGACTGGGATATCCCTCCCCCCCCCAAATCCCCGAAAGTGACAGTGGCAAATGGTTTCCATCTTACTACCAAGAAAACTGCATGAAGCCCCGGGCATTGAGCTTGATTTGAGCGAATCTGCTTTTGTTTTTTTCTTACCAGCTGTCAACAGCTTCACTTCAGAGGCCCATCTCACTCCAATCAGCTGAGGTTCTGGCATATATGGAAGCCTTTATATTAATTTTGGAAGGTAGGCCTACTCATCTGTAGGGAAGAGTGCTCTGTACATAGGAAGAAGTACTCTTTACATAATACTATTTTAAATTATTTCTTGAAGAGATGGTGACAGCAAACAGTTAAAGCAGGTTTTGCAAGAATTCATCTTTTTGTCTACCAGTACCACTGCAGTTCAGTATATGTAAAGGTGTCCTACATGACAAATCTAATTATAGGCTCTTGCTGGAACAGTTCTGTAGTGTACAGAATCTTTGAGTTAAACGGTAGAAGCTGGCTTGCAAACAGACTAAAGGAACAGTTTGGGCAAATGGCATGTAAGCAAGGGAAATAGAAGTGGTAGTCTTTTTATTTACTTGGAGTTGCTGTAAAACACATGGTTTGTTCATTCATCTGAGCAGGAACTTGACATCTGGGCCCCACCATAACATCAGCTATTGTGAAAGCTTGTCAGAATGGTCAGAATTGATACTTCCAGTAATAGAACCAACCCTCATGGGTAAGACAGACACACACATGCACAAACCCCTGTACCTCTGAGTAGATTCATTTATGGGTAAAATACAGGCACAATGAAATAGCATATAAGTCCCTGCCAGGTAACCAGGCTGTTAATTGTGGTTTCCTGAGTTAAAAACTGTAGATCTACTTCCTTAAAAAGATTAAAAAGCTGGGTTAGGTGTTAGAGGGTGTGATGGATAGCTATTGCTGTGTGATCTGAAAAAAGTAGAAGTTGAAGCAGGGAGAATCAGCATGAGCAGGGTGCTTGTTCTTTCCATCTCCCTCTGAATGGGGAATCGAGAAGGCAGCTGCTTCAGTACACAGGGTTTGGCAGGGTGTAGCGAGAGCAAAGGACCTCTGGATGCATGTCAGGGTTGAAGGCCATAGGGAACATATGCCCAAAGTCTTTGGACCTTGACAGTATACTGTTTGAAGGATAGAGGAGGTTCTGCAGGATCAGGGGATTTATGATCTTATAAGAACAGATGACAAATTACTTCATTTATTTAAAAATTTTAACCCCCTTATAGCCAAAGGTCCCTGGGCAGTTTATGATAAAACACACTAAACAATACAGTTTGAATAAAAACATCTACCATAAAATCAGATAAAATGGAAAATGAAAATACCATATAAACCAGACGGCAGCAAGGAAATGTCATCTAAAACAATAGGAATTAAAATACAATTAAAATACAGTTAAAAGCCAATTAAAAAGCCTGGGAAAATAGAAAGGTCTTCATCTGGCACCTGTCAGCCCTGCTAGGTAGACCAGACCATGAAATCAATTCTATAGGATGTTTACAACAATTTTTATTGAGACTAGCTATAATAACAGGAACATACAAGTCTGATTTTGCTGTACCTCCTTCTTCTAGTTTAGTGAATTAGGGAAGTGTCTGTCTCAGCCACGTCTGAATGTTATCTGGCTACTCTGGACTTCAAAAATGCTTCAGCCCCTCTTGCTTTGGTCTGCAGATCTTCATCAAGGTCATCTTCCTTCTTCTCCACAGCACCAGAATGAGGCTAATGTGGGCGCCAGTTGAACCTGTTTCAGGAGGGAATTCTGTAAACGGGGTCCCACCACAGAAAACGTTCTCTCCCTTGTAGAGGCCCACCTCAATTGCTCTGGTTGGGGGACCTGGAGGAGGGCCTCATTAGATGATCTTAAGGCCTGAGTAGGTACATACAGGAGAAGGTAACTTGATCCTAAGACATTGAGGGCTTTAAAAGTAAAAAAAAACCAAACACACACACACTTTGAATTGGGTCCAGAAACAGACCATGTAGATGACAAAGTACTGGAACAATTATTCCCGCTTCCTTATTATTGTCATGTCAGTTGAATCTTTTTTCTTTTTGGAGCATTTTTGTTTCCTATTGATATCATCTTTACTGAAAATAAGCCTTCTTTGAACAGTGTAAATATAAATATTGCTTAAGAAAAATGCTTTATAATGAGTGTCATCAAATAATTATCTTAAAAGTCTCACCTTTCTTTTCAGACTCATATAGCTGCTTTGTACATCTGGAAAGGTAATAGCTAGGCTGGCATATTGTGTAAGCCATGGTTTATAGAATCATGATTGATTACAGCGGTGGGCAACCTGTAGCCTGTGGGGCATGTGTGCCTGTCCAACATTGCCAGAATTTGGTGGTAAAATGATCCGATATTGGCATTACAATATTTTGTGCTTTTCTTTCAAAATGAAGGGAAGGATCAGGAGCAAGGGGATTTGAGGGGAGCAAAGTACTTCTATTTCCATCCTTAACACCCAACCCCCTGAAAAATAGCCATCATTTGAATAAAATGCATAATTAAATTTGGTTTTGAGGGAACGAAACTGCAGATAGTGAACTGTAACTGTAGCACCAGGGGTGTTCTTTACACATAATGCCACGTTCATTCCACCCAGAGTGCTATGGGATGGCTTCGAGAGGTGGCGTATGCCAGAAGAATGTTAACCCTCAGTATCAGGCAAGTACATGAGTAAAAGTGTGGACTAAAAACTCATTGTCCCTTTCGGGAAGTTCTTGTTTTAACTAGCTGTGGTACATGTGTCATAACCCTGATTATTGGAACTAATGGAAGTTTCCATATAAATGCGGTTAGGCCTGAAACTGTAAGCATGAAGATGCATCCTGTTTTTGTTTCTGCACAACAAAAGAATGAAGGAACCGCTAGGTAAAGGATGATTTTTGGTCCAAAACTTTTCAGAAGCCTTCTTCAAGGAATACTTTCGGATGGCAGTTGTCAACTTGATGGAAAATGTTGAGGGTTTTTTTCCCCCCTCTTAACTTGTGTGCAGTGGCTAGAATTTTTAGACACCGTTGAATTTTATTCTGTCAGCCCAACAGAATGTTGGAAATAAATTGTGGGTCCTGACTCTGCCTGTCTATTTGTCAGCAGGATGACTCTCTGAAAGCTAAACAGAACAGGACCAAATGTATATGGGAAGAGCCAGCTTTAGAAAGACTGAGTTTGAAAACAGATCTGTGGAGAGAAAAATTCCCCCAGTTTTCCCCAGCGCATCCCTTCGGGAGAGGCAGGTGGGCGACGACTTAGCGTGTCACTGACTGACCAAGAGTAGCACATATGCAGTCGGCCTGTGCTTCCCAGTACACATCAACAACATGAAGCCACAACATGTTATTTCATCACACAGAAGAAAACAGAAACACTGCTGATTAAGTGGTCGGAAAGAATTCCAGCAGCTGTGCGCTACATCCTTCCCTTCTGTGTTTAAAATGGAATTTTACAAAATAACTAAAAATTGGGAATTGGGAGGTGTGGGTTGAGATGTAGCTAGCAGATGACTTCATTTTTTATTTTGAGCAGATATTCCTGAAAGTAAATGTGCTTTTTTTCCCCCTCCATCACCTTTAGGATGTGAGTTATCCAAGGAATATTAGAGGTCAGGATTGCACTTTCACTTAACAAAATTTTCAGTATCCTAATCATGGAAAGCAGGAGGGCTAGGGTTAGGGTTATGTATGCTTTTAAATAACTTCATTGCTCCTGAACTAAGTGATTTTCCCCAAGGGCAGAAACATTACTCTCCCTACAGAACAGAGTTTAAACAAAGCTCTACTTCTGAATCTGTGCAACGTTAAAAGTCAACTGTTTGATTATACCTTAATAACAAAAAAGGAAAAGATTTATTAGATACATTAAAGACAAAGGATTCATACCCTTTGAAGAGCTTTGTTTTTAATTAGCCTGTTTTTAGAAGTACCAAATAACCTGAATGCCTAGCGCAAGGACGAAAATATCCAGTGTTCTAGTTCATATTCCTCATTCTCCTATTCACCCTTCCATCCAAGGTTGTACCCAGTGCGTTGAACTCTTTCTTCCAACTGTATATCCACCAGATGCCCTAATATGTAGACCAGTTAAAATTGTGTTTGGCATTGCCTGCTAACAGGCAGAGATCTGTAGCTTGTACCAAGGAAACCCAGTTTCCAGACTTGGTATAGAAAGTTTTGCTATTAACAGGAAGTGTCTCGGAAGTGGGATGTTAGATATTATCAGTACTTTTGTCCGTCAACAAAATGGGTGTGGGAGATTGGAAAGGATCAGAGGATGTACTTTCTTCTGAAATATGAACGTGTCAAAGCTGAATAAAAATATTGGCCGCACTGGCTTGCAACATTCTTATTTTCAAGACTGACAGTTCAAATACACCAGTGTCTCAGTAGAACTGCTGTGTATTTGGTAGAAAAAAGTCAGTAAATACAGTCTGTAAAAATCCATAAGCTGAGGCATGGCTTTAAATAGTAGCTCCAAAGGAGAAGAGCAGCTATGCCAAATATCTAAAGCTAACAGTTTAGAAGTTCCAAACCTTTTTCCCTGCATTTTTTGGAGTTCTGGGACTATGGGTGTTCAGTTTAACTGTTCTGCTGATTTTTTGTAACACCAAACTGCAGTCTCTACCTTTTCTTAATAATCTTTTTGGGTAATTATATGTAAACTTGGGATCAGTGGTCCGTCTGGCTAAAGATACCGTCTCCTGTGGTGCTTCTTGGAAGCTGCACTTGGGCTCTTTCTGCTTTTAGGAAAAGAAGTAAAGACCTTCATTTTAAGCAGATTAGTTTTAGTTTGAATTAGTAATCATTCAAAACATTTTAATATGATTTTAACCATATGTGTTTCATTTTGTTAGTTATCTTGAGTGGTCTCTGGGTAGGAGGGTGGATATTAATCATGAATGAGAACTGCTCTGACTCCTACTGTTTCTGTCAGCCCTGCTGGGCAAATCAGACCAAGAGATCAACTACAGAGGAAGTTTAAAACTACATTTATTGAGATTGGCTATAATAACAGAAGCTTGCAAATCTGATCATATTTTACCTCCTCCTTATAGTTCAGTGAATTAGGGAGGTATCTGCCAGAACCACTTCTGAATCTTATCTGGCTGTTGTGGACTTAAAATATGTTTTATCCCTTCCCACCTTGGCAACAGAGCTTGCATTTCTCCATCAAGGTCATCTTCCTTACTCTCTATAACTTCCTACTACACTGGCTGGGGACAGCTCTCCAGGTTTTCTGACAGCAGGTTTATCTTGGAGTACCAGAGACCATACCTGAAACCTTTGCTCTGTCTTTGAACTAGACCGTTCCTTTGGCGTACAGTCTCCCATTACACAGAAACTGCTATGACAGGTGAGTGAGGGCACCTGGTTAACTTTGGTTCATTCCCAGAAAGCTAAGTAGAGCCCAGTCTAGTTAGTACTTGTTTGGGAGACCACCAGAAAACCCCAAGGTGCAGCGGGGGGGGGGGGGGAAACAAAGAAGAAGGTCATGACAAACCACTTTTGTATTATTGCTAGGAAAACTACATAACGTGTTTCTGAAGTCAGCAGGACACAAGCTCAACTTGAGGAGACTTGATCTACTGTTCAATATTGTGTTAATAAGAGACTGAAACTACTCAGAACTCAGCCAGTTTGTGTTTCCACTAGTTTTGTTGTGACTTGTGGACCATCATTCAGGGATAATTGATCGTGGTCTAAAAGAGTAAAAGTTTATTTGGCATGAGTTTCAATGGACAGATTGGTAGTTCAATGTTTTAAGATTGAAGATTTTAGCAAAATAATAGGAAGGAAGATCAGTCCTTGGCAGGTTTAATGAGTTTGCTTGGAATACCAGATGTATATGGTAATAAAACTTGTATCAAATTTCCCAAGGTTTGCTTTGCATGCATTATCTACTTCTAATCTTTGCAACAGTCCAGTAAAGCCATATTCTATCCTTTGCTGTAGATGGGGGACTGAAGTTATGACAGAGCGCTTGCCTAGGGGCATCAAATTAGTTTGTTATAGAGGTGACATCTGAATCAGGTGCTTCCTGATTCAAAGTTCAGTTCACTGCACCACCTCACTATATCTGCATCCATTAATCTATATTATCCTCTATAATTCAGTGAAATTATTAATCTACAGTATACGTTGCTCTCCAGATTAGCTATTCAAAAACACTCCACTTCTTGACTGAAAAATGTGTTTTGTGCCAAGATTTACTGTCTTGACCAAAGTTCATAAAAGTAATGTTTGATTAGTTTTATAGTTGAGCACTGAGGAAAGTAAGGCCAAACCTACTTTTAGAGTCTTTGTGAGAGTTCAGTTTGACTACAAACTGTTTTAATAAGCTTTAAATTGATTTGTCCAGAAGAAATTTATTATGTGCAGTTTACCTGTTCTGCCACTGGTCATCAGTCACCAAGTTGCTCTTTCGGTACAAACAAATTCAAGGAAAGGGAATATATGTAATTTCTGTACTCCTTTGGGAATGGATTAATATCATTTGATCCTTTCTTCTAACTATATTCATAGAAGGACATTCCGATGGTCTTGCAATCCTACTGTTTAGCTCCCCAAAGAAAATAATTCAGTGGCATATAAGAAGCAGCACCCTGCCTTGAGTTTCTGGTGTGATGGATGGAGCCCAGGTATCTATTTTCAGTACTAGGGATGAGTCACAGCTGAACAGTTGCAATCTCTCCACACCCCATGCCCTTAGAGCAAAGGGAAATAGCTATTTATATCTCTGCTGGTGTTTACATCATTGCACACACCCCTTCTATCTTTATCACTGGGGATGCCCTGAGAAGGATGTCCTTAGGATTGGGAAATCCAATGCGATCCAGTCCAGTAACTATCTACAGAAATTTACCAACTGAAGTTAATGTGCACAAAATGATTTTCTTTGTGTGTGCATGCATGCATGCATGCATGTATGCATTGTTTTAGCATTTTTCATGTTTAATATTTAATATTTACTATAAACATGCCTACATATATGGACTAAGTGGTTAGGTAGGCTATCTCATTGAATGGATCCTAAAATGCCATCCCTTAAGTGCCGACATGCCCCCAGAGTTGCCCACTCCTGCCATCTTCCTCTACCCAACCTGGGGTCTTCTCTCTGAGTGCAACCTTGTGTGTGCGCATGTGCGCACACACATACCCTGGTTCATTAGCTTGGAGGCCAGAGACTTTCTTTGTCAAGCCTGCTGTGCCGGTGTAATGCAATTAAATAAGGACACCAGCCATCTGGCCTGCTTTTTCTCAGGCTGAGGAATGCAGGGTGCACATGTTCTTGCAAAGGTTGAGTGAGGGCATTTTCTCCTTTCCCATCCTGTTGAGAGCAGAGATGCTGGTGATGCTGGGAAAGGGATGGACTCTGCTACCGTTTGCTTTCCGTACTGGAGAAGCTCTGCAGCAGAAGGACAAGAATGCTGAGAATCTCGGGGTGTGCCATTTTGTAAAACAAATCCAGGTTAAGATGAAGGGGGAAACGGAAAGCTTTTAGCCCCTCTCACATCAGCTTTGCAGGAAAAGCTCGAAGAGGGACAAATTCTCCAAAGGGGGAAGGGATCACGCGCAGGTAGATTGACCTGCTCCTCCAGTGGTGAGAGCAAGCCAGTCCCCTCCTTCTCCAACCTCAGCCTGCTAATACTGCTTGTCCTGCGTGAGCTGTGCTCCTTACGATCAGATGACTCAGTGGCTGTTCAACTAATGTAACCTCTGACCTCCATTTTGTGAGACATTTCACTGCAGGAACTGCCCTTCTGCTGCTCAGAAATAATTTTATTCTGCATTTCTCTCCTCCCTGTTTCTGTAAAAGAAGCTTGAGAAAAGGAACCCTTGAGTTTGCTTGGTCTTTGATTCTTTAGGCATTGGATAGTCATTGGTGCAGCCGCCCATCCCTACACCTTGTCTTTCCCTTCCGCTTCCTGTTAAACAGCACAGAACTGCTGTGGTTGTGGTGGCAGCAAATTGCAAGCCTTGTGAGAAGCGTTGCTGGTCAGTATCAATATATATTCCCCATTTCCCTTAAGTTCCCACGGTACTAATGTTTTCCTCAAACATAGCATAGAATTTCGCTTTACCATAAAATGAGACTTGATGGCAAGTCCAGTCAGAATATTACTTTAAATCTCATTTCAGCAGGTGCAAAACAGTACATAATGAGTTAAGTGGGATGAGAGATTGGACGTGAAATATTTAATTTTTGGTCACTGACACCAGCCTAGCTTTAGATCCTGTGCTTAATACACTTCTTGGATTTTAAAAAAAGGACAGCTAGGAAATGTTTGGGACTTCAGTCTTCTGTACACTCATGTACTTCCTGCTTGTGGGCAAGAAAAATGTGAGTACTTCCCATGTTTATTTTGTCACACAAATGAAAGCATTTTGAAGTAATACTATCCATTTTAAAGGAGGTTTGCCCCCTGGAACATAGAGTAACTAGGTAGCTGTAACAAGGGAATGTAGCATAATTAGGTAGCAATACATAACCAGCTTTGACTGAACTTTGGACCTGACTGGCAGGCGATCGCCACCAAGAATTACCAGGCATGTATATTTTCCCAGTGATTGAATGGTCATTGAGATGAGCCTGCTCATCACCAGAGTACCTCACTGGCTCTTCACATGCTCCTGCAGCACCCGGACTCTGTGCTATGCCAGCAAATTTCTGGGAACAGAAGATGGTTGAGATTCTCATTGGGTATGGTGCCCCTAGGAGAAGGCAGGGCCAACAGATGCAGAGCTGGTAAAAAGGGGAAGTTTTTTCCCCGTGACCTTGAGAAGTGGCTGAAGTGTTGCACTGGGTTGAATATTGTTCTCCTAGATTTTGATTTCTGGAAAAAGAACATATAGTCTCTCCCCCTGCCCCCCTACCTCCCTGAAGTAGAATAAGCATTCCAGTAACATTGGCAGAGAAAGAAAGTCCATTTATCAGATAAAGACATTTTGATCACTCTAGCAATATCTCTGGTGGCTTGTGCTTGTCACCCAACTGTTTGAAGTCAGTACAGTGGTACCTCTACTTACGAACACCCCTACTTACGAATTTTTAAAGATACGATCAGCTCCGGCCCCAAAAATTTACCTCTACTTACGAACTCGCCTCGACTTACGAACCAGATCTGTGGCCATTTTCCGCCTGTTCCACGTGGTCTGTGGCCATTTTCTGCCCGTTCTACGTGGTCCGCGGCCATTTTCCCGCCCGTGCCATGTGGTCCGTGGCCATTTTCCGCCCGTGCCACGTGGTCCGCGGCCATTTTTCCGCCTGTGCCACGTGGTCCGCGGCCGTTTTTCCGCCCTGCCGCGTGGTCCACGGCCATTTTCCGGCCGTTCCACGTGGTCTGCGGCCGTTTTTCTGCCCTGCCGCGTGGTCAGCGGCTGTTTTTCCGCCCCTGACGCGTGGTCCGCGGACGCCGGAACAGATTAACGGTAATTACATTGAACCTTATGGGAAAACGTACTTCGACTTGCAACCAACTCGACTTGCGATCAGAGTCACGAAACGGATTAAGTTCGTAAGTAGAGGTACCACTGTATTTTCATTTCCCCTTCTAGCCCTTTTCGATGTTACTCTTTGCACTTAGCTCTTTTGTTTCCCCAGTTACTGCATGCACATTTCTACTTGGAATAAAGGGCCATCGTTTATTTTTTAAATCTATCATTCTACATTGGTGGTTGTATCACGCCTGGCCTTTGAAAGATCTTGACTTTGTGCAGTTTGAGTTCCCAGTCAGTTGGCTTTGTGACATAAAGTGGGGCAAAAAAGTATTTAGTCAGCCACCAATTGTGCAAGTTCTCCCACTTAAAAAGATGAGAGAGGCCTGTAATTTTCATCATAGGTATACCTCAACTATGAGAGACAAAATCGGCAAAAAAATCCAGAAAATCACATTGTCTGATTTTTAAAGAATTTATTTGCAAATCATGGTGGAAAATAAGTATTTGGTCACCTACAAACAAGCAAGATGTCTGGCTCTCACAGACCTGTAACTACTTCTTTAAGAGGCTCCTCTGTCCTCCACTTGTTACCTGTAGTAATGGCACCTGTTTGACCTTGTTATCAGTATAAAAGACACCTGTCCACAACCTCAAACAGTCACACTCCAAACTCCACTATGGCCAAGACCAAAGAGCTGTCGAAGGACCCCAGAAACAAAATTGTAGACCTGCACCAGGCTGGGAAAACTGAATCTGCAATAGGCAAGCAGCTTGGTGTGAAGAAATCAACTGTGGGAGCAATAATTAGAAAATGGAAGACATACAAGACCACTGATAATCTCCCTTGATCTGGGGCTCCATGCAAGATCTCACCCTGTGGGGTCAAAATGATCACAAGAACGGTGAGCAAAAATCCCAGAACCACACGGGGGGACCTAGCAAATGACCTGCAGAGAGCTGGGAACATCAGTAACACACTATGCTGCCAGGGACTCAAATCCTGCAGTGCCAGATGTGTCCCCCTCCTTAAGCCAGTACATGTCCGGGCCTGTCTGAAGTTTGCTAGAGAGCATTTGGATGATCCAGAAGAGAATTGGGAGAATGTCATATGGTCAGATGAAACCAAAGTAGAATGTTTTGGTCTAAACTCAACTTGTTGTGTTTGGAGGAGAGAGAATGCTGAGTTGTGTCCAAAGAACACCATACCTACTGTGAAGCATGGGGGTGGAAACATCATGCTTTGGGGCTGTTTTTCTGCAAAGGGACCAGGACGACTGATCCGTGTAAAGGAAAGAATGAATGGGGCCATGTATCGTGAGATTTTGAGTGAATACCTCCTTCCATCAGCAAGGGCATTGAAGATGAAATGTGGCTGGGTCTTTCAGCATGACAATGATCCCAAACACACCGCCCGGGCAACGAAGGAGTGGCTTCGTAAGAAGCATTTCAAGGTCCTGGAGTGGCCTAGCCAGTCTCCAGATCTCAACCCCATGGAAAACCTTTGGAGGGAGTTGAAAGTCCGTGTTGCCCAGCGACAGTCCCAAAACATCACTGCTCTAAAGGAGATCTGCATGGAGGAATGGGCCAAAATACCAGCAATAGTGTGTGAAAACCTTGTGAAGACTTACAGAAAACGTTTGACCTCTGTCATTGCCAACAAAGGATATATAACAAAGTACTGAGATGAACTTTTGATATTGACCAAATACTTATTTTCCACCATGATTTACAAATAAATTCTTTAAAAATCAGACAATGTGATTTTCTGGATTTTTTTGCCGATTTTGTCTCTCATAGTTGAGATATACCTATGATGAAAATTACAGGCCTCTCTCATCTTTTTAAGCGGGAGAACTTGCACAATTGGTGGCTGACTAAATACTTTTTTACCCCACTGTAAGATCTCTTGACCTAGGAGCCTGGCATCTTTTTGCAACCTTTCTACCTAAGGCAGGATAAATTGCTATAAAGATGCAGATTGTTTAGCTTATGTTCCTCAGTGGATAACACGAATAACATGTGATTGCAACCCAGGCACTGAAGCATATCCTTGCTGAAGAAATATAATATAAATATAATACAAAAATATAGCAGATGTATTGTGGTTGCATGAAGAGCAAAGGAGGCTAACAAATTGGGGCAGGGGGTGGGGGACATTTTGAGAAGAGCTTAAAAACTTACCTGCCTCCTTTCCACCAACAATGGATTAGGATAGTGCTTGTCCTCAGCATTAGAAATTACCTACTTCCTTAACAGTTTCGTATCTTTTTTATTCACTTTTTAAAAAATTAAACTGAATGTTTAATGGTGTTTTCAGTGTTTGTAAACCACTCAGAGTATTGTGTTGAGTTGATACTATGTTAATGTTGAAAATAATAAAAATAATAAAAGTGCCACTGAGGATATGTTTTCTCTAATTTTAGTTAATGAAAAACCTGGCCTCAAAGTGTTTGTGGTTGAACTGTAAGAAGTTGTGTTTTTACTACTTGGGTCTTTTTTCTCTTAGAATGCAAAATACAAAGATAGAGGACTGAAAAAAAATACACGTGGAAACTAATTCCATAAAATGAGGCAGCACGTTCAAGGGGGAAAGCCTGAGTTTGTCTTTATCCAGTATCTGAATATCAGACTGTGTAGATTTGAAATACTGGTCTGTGCAAATAAAACCCCAAAGCAGAACAAAAGGCTTTCCTTTAAATGGCCTTTTCACAGTTGTTTAAACTAAGACTATTTCTTAACTGAGCAGTTGAGATCAAATGAACCCTCTTCCCCAATTGTTCATTGATTTTTGTGTGCATGTTTCCAAAAAGGAAATGAAAGCCACAGTAAGAGCCACCACAGCATGCTTTTACATATGAAACAAGAGCCAGTATACCTTAGATCAGAGCAAAAGAAGGGATGGTTCTGGGTAGAGGAGAGGACTGCTGTCAGTGGAAGGGTAGAAACTGGAGATGCAAAGGAAGTAAGCCCATCCTCAGTTTCCAAATCTCTCTTCTGGTTGATGGCTGCATAGTCCAGGCTGACACTTTCTTGTAGCTCTATGTTTCTTTATGCTGAGGGAAGGGTTGCCCTTTGGCGTCTTGACTTTTTCCCAGACGGCACCAACTTGGAACAGGGGTGGAATAGCAGATGCTTCTTCCATCAGATTTGGGGCTGTAGAACTAAGTGCTGGAATCAGAACAGATACAGAGCAAGTCTCTGCCTAAGTATATATTGATTCTTCCTCTTCCTGTCACACTGTTTAATTTTCCTATAAGGAACTTGGGGCACTTGCTTATTCTTCAGCTGTTTCTGATTCTTTACCAGAGTGGAGGAACACACAAACTTGTGATCCTCAACTTGATGTCATTCAGATGTTTTAGGCTAAAACTCCTTTCACTCAGCATAACCAGTGGCAAGGGAGACATCTGAGGGCATCAGGATGGGATAAGCTGCAGCAATCACTTAAAAGTGTGCTATTTTGGAAATCATGTAGTGAGGTGGTTGTCTGTCTCTGATAATTTCCTTGCTAGTGATTTATACCATCATCTAGAGCGTTATTGTGCTAGAATAACAATAATTCAGACAGGCTTTATATCAGTTAAACCATGGTTGGCTGATGCTATGAAGTTATTGTAATTCACAAGTGTGGTACTGACCTCTGTTTCTGCCAACTGTCTCTGGCTTTGGATATGACTGGCAAAGTGATGGCAGAACAGGCTTAATGCAAGGTCTGTGCCATCCCTCTCTAGCTTTATTGTCTTTTCCTTATATTTTCACGAAGTGGACCAACATACATGTCTTTCTGTGGCTTAAGAAAATTATATATTTGATTATTGTGAGGTCATTCTATCAGTGTGAATACTGCCAATATAAGTTCTACATTTTTCCTTCACCGCCAGCCCAGAAGCAGGATATGATTCTAATTGGTGTTATTTCGTCTCTTTATAGAAACAGGACCAGGATGACACTGAAGATGATTTAGAAATTGCTATTGACAACACTGCTTTTATGGATGAATTCTTTGCAGAGGTAAACATTGCTGAGAAGAGAGAAAGTAGCTCTGAAATTAAAGCTGGGCTTCAGAGTGACAAAATGATGGAGCTTCGTGAGATTTATTTATTTCTGCTGTGAAAACTCTCGTTTGAGGAGACTGCAGAAAACTTCAGAGACCAGAATAGAGTAATGCTGGAGGAGCCATGGGCTGCAACTAAAACCTCCCAAACTTCCAGGGGCCCACAAAAGGCCATCTGGTGATGTGGTAACGTGACCAAGTATGGTCCCCAAATTGACAATTTTGAGCTTGTTTTTTTTCAGCTTGGGAGGCAGTTTATGAGTTGTTAAGGGTGGGGATGTGAACATTTTGACCCTCAGAGGTTTTTCTTCTCCCATTTCTACCCCTAATTCTGGGGAAAAAATATTTAAAATCATTTAGCTAACAACCATTTTGCCACTGAATTCTGGTGGTATGAGAGCAATGATTGCTGGGTGCCAGTAGTGGTGATTGAAACAGAGGTGTCCAGTTCCAGCTTCCCTAGCATCCTGTGCACAGGCCAGATTTTTTTTCCCCTTATAGCATCTTTATCCTGCTTTTTTGCCAAAAAGTCTACAGAATAGAGTCCATACATTCAGTGGAAAGAGAGAGCCAGAGCCACAGAGTGTGTAAGGCCCTCTCCACAGGTTTTCAGCCTATTCACAGTCTGGGAGAAAAAGAGAAGAGAGAACTTGGATACCAATTCTTAAATTTCAATTGCAGCTCTTATATAATATCCTGCTGGTTGTAGTTCAGGGAGAAGAGACTTGTGGGAGCTAATTTTTTTACCAGAGCTGGTAGAATGCTCCTGATTCTCATCTCATCTTTTATTTTGCTAAATGGTTGAAATGTGAGGCTTTGGTCAGTGTGTTCTCAATATCCCTCCTATATTTCCTGGATATGGGCCTCTTGGAAGTTCAGCAGATTGACGGGGGTGGTGGCAGTAGGTAGTCCAGGAAGCAGTACTACTTCAATCACCTGCTATTTTCTTTAGTCCAGTACTGTAAAGAGGAGATGCTGGGTAAATCAAACTGTAGTCACTGCTGCTCTTACCTTCCTTATCTCCAGTGCCTGTGAAATAAGGAAGAGCTTGGAAGCCTTTGGCAAAGGAAGAAGATGACAGATACTTTGCCTGGTGTGGCCTAAAAAAATGATAAGCTTGAAAAAGGGTTACTGGAGGGCCCTCATGAGCACAATTTCTCCACCATATCAGCTGCTGATACTAGGTTTGTCAAAGGAAGTAACATCTCCCTTCCCTTGAGATGATGATGATAATGCTAGGGTGAGGCAAACTGTTGTGACCCTATGAGTAGCAAAGAGAGTTGGTCTAAATTCTGCATTACAGTGTTCATGAAGTCATAAAGAATAAATGTGAACATAATCTTAAGAATTTTGCATTTAAGCATATATACCATTTGTACATATGAGTGTGGAATAAATGACCAATCCCTAGATTGGCCATTTGGGAAATTAATTCTACTGATAGATCCAAAGTACATTACAAGAGAGCATCTTTCAGTTGTTCAAACCAGAAACAAAATTTACAGAGTTACTGACATTGCTGAAAATGATAGAACACATCGACTGAATAGCAGGTTTTTTCCCCCCAGTTTTATAGCAGGAATAATTACTGGCAGGAGAAGATAGAAGATGAACTGCCTTTGTGCTTGATGCAGAAGAAGAGGGAAGGTCTGGCTGCCCTTGGAACTGCAAAATGTTTGGCAGGGATGCAGTTCTAGAAGTGTTATACATTGTTTTGTAAAATTTACCCTTCAAATCACTGCCTGTAGAATGAGACACGAACATCATAGAATTGTGTCCGCAGATGAGAAAGCACTATTCACCACATGCAAGACAATCACTGGTGCTGCTATTGCTGTGTTTTTATTCCTATAATAAAAATGAGCTTTGAGCCTTGGGCTGACTTCACAGAATTTGGTCTTCGCTTCTTGGCCTGTGGCAGTGGATTTATTCTCAGCTTCTTTCTGTAATTTGCAGATTGAAGAGACCCGGCAGAATATTGACAAAATTTCAAAGAATGTAGAAGAGGCAAAAAAGCTGTACAGCATTATCCTGTCTGCTCCTATCCCTGAACCGAGTGAGTAAGATGCAGGGTTTACAGTCTTCTATTGGACAGTTCAGAGCCTAAATCCTTCTTCCCAATTTCTTTAAACATTATCTCTGTATCGGGTAGAAGTAGAGGGATGGGGGTAGCTTCTGGAAAAGGCTAAATTCTTTGTCCTCTTATACTTGAATGGATTCATCCAGACTGAGGGGTGCTGTGTGTGGTGCAGTGGAGGAAGGATCTTTACTGCTGTTCTCCTACCAGAGGAAATCTATTTGTGTTCTGTAGAGACAAAGGATGACCTGGAGCAGCTGACAGCAGATATCAAGAAAACAGCCAATGCTGTTCGAAACAAACTTAAAAGTAAGAGACAGCTTCCTGGGACAGGCTGGGTTTGTTTTATTTATCTTGTGTCAATGTTTATTAAATGTTTATTTGCGTTGTTTAAATGTTTATTGCTTACTTAGGACACTTCTGTAGCCACCTTTACATGGCAGATGCAAGTCCTGTGAGCATATAATGAATTCCATGGACATCTTCCCCAGTCTATCTGCCCTCCAGATGTGTGGAGCTTCAACCACACTGAAGGATGCCCACCTTGAGGAAAAGTTCTGTAGTCACTCCATGAAGGGGGAATACTAGTTTCTTTAAATATCAACACCCAGTCCATGTTCAAAGCTAACAAATCACAGTTAGGTTTGTTCTTCCTCCCTGAACAACATACTGCTTTAAATGCTAAGAGTTGACTTAAGATTTACAAGAGCAGAATACAGTACTGAGTTTAATTAGAAGTCATTGTGAACTTCCCTTCCCAGTTTAGATCCACATTCTGTTTCATTTGTTTTGAAATATCATACATTCAGTAAATCTACAATACAATACAATACTGTACTGATGTCTATTCTAGTATTGGTATTTTTTTCTTAAGCTTTTCTTTGCCTTCCCCTCTGCAATTAGGTCTGTTGAAAAACTGAATGTTTAATATATAATATATAATATATAATATATAATATATAATGTTTATATGACACACAGAGAGTGATTTTTATCCATGCATACATCCCTATCTAGATGCAACTGCTATTTTTGAAGTTTCTAATCACTTTTCATTGATAAAATAATCCCAAAGCAGGGATCTAACAATGAAAGCAATTTAAACACAAGCATTTTACTATATAAACTTTCTACAGAATTCCCACATCTTAAAAACCCTAAATCAGCTTTAAAATCCCGTAAAACAGGCCAGAACAAACAGAGTATCAACAGAATCGATGGGGACCCATTACATGCAACCCAAACAAAGGGTTAACGCTGCAGAATAGACCCAGAGCACCTTTTAGGCTGTGATGCTTCCTTCTTTTCCTTGGCTGCACAGGTATGGAGCAGGATATTGAGCAGGGTGCGGCTCGATCATCAGCTGACCTGCGGATACGGAAGTCTCAGGTAAGTGGAGCTCCATGGTGGTTAGATTAAGATGTCTTTGCCAGCTGTTAGCCAGGGGTAACTGAATGATACCGAAAGGAACTAGATGAGGCAGGACTGTGTTTTTGGATGCAGCAGTGGTGAACTGCTGGTGCTGAAGCCCTTGTCCTCTCATCTGCATAACCCTGGTTCCAGTCCCAGTTGGAATTACGAGGACTAGCATGCTCAGAGGTGCTCTATTCTTAGGCATATTTCATGAGTGGCCTCTAGGGCTTAACTGTTTCAGTGAGCACTGGAACCCAGCTTTAATTAAAAGGGAAGTAAGAGAAAGTGATGGTTTAAACTTAGCAGGTGGATTACCAGACACAAACTCTCCTTTAATTTGGAAGGATTGCAGGATTGGAGCTGTTTTCTGCTTTGACACAAATTTAGTGACTTTAAATATCTTGAAAATAGTTTTGGAGAATGAACAGAAGCAATGATTTTTGTTCATTTTTTCCAAAATAAAAGGAAAAGGAAAGAAAATTAAATGAGCTAGAAGAGGTTTAGTATCTGTTTTAGTCACAAACCAAGGCATCTTTTAGTTTTCATTTACCAAAATAAAGCCTGTAGATTTTACTTTGAAATGGAATGAAGGGCAGGGTCTCCTGAAGTATTATTTATTTATTTATTTTTCTTATCACCAGCATTCAGTCCTTTCCCGAAAATTTGTGGAAGTGATGACTAAATACAATGAGGCACAGGTTGACTTCCGGGAACGGAGTAAAGGGAGGATCCAGCGGCAGCTTGAGATCAGTAAGGGTTTTTTTTCCTTTGCCTTAGACATCACCTGAGTAGAGTAGGATCTTGAAAGCTTGGATGAGAAATGATTCTGCCTTGTTTTTAAAAGTGGAACTCTTCTGATAGAGGTATTACATGGTCTTGGGATCCTCCAGAGTCTTGTCATTGAATTCTCCCTCTGACATTTCCAATCATGGGAGTCAAAATACACCCCACCCACTCCCTTTGGAAGGCTCCAAGTTGAAAAAACAGCTCTTTCACCATTTATTTGACATGACATTTGAATGGCACTGACTTTTGATACACATTTCAATATGGCTGGACAGGTATCAGCAAGAGAATGCCATGCAAACCTCACCTCATGACTTAATTTTTGTTACCACCATCCTAAGCTGCTGATTTTTGAAATTTGGTTGAACCTACCCTTTTTAGCCTTAAGAACTAGGAATTGTTTTAAAAGGAAAATTGAAATCCTCAAGATGCTGACTTGGTAATATAAGTATATTATGTAAAACTGCAAGGTGGTTAGACTCAGTTACAGAAGTGATGGGTGCACCGTTGGAAGACCTGAAGGATCAGGTTAGGGACAGGATATCATGGAGAAAATCTGTCTATGTGGTCGCTAAGAGTCCACACTGACCTGATGGCATGTAATCATCATGTAAAGCTAGTATATTACATAAAATTAGTAATATTTTATATGGACCTTCCTATATAAATCCTTTATGTATGTCACTCTCGTGATAATCTCAGTTAGCCTGAAAGTTAGATCTACATACTTACATACTTACATACCCATACCCTTCATATTATTTTCTTCGGGGCTAATCAGTGTTGTGCAGAGCACAGAAATGGAGTAAGAAGTAACGACCAAAGAAATTAAAGGTATGCGATAACAAAAAGAAAACGTAACTAAAACTAGTTAACAGTAGCACCATTCAACTAGTTCTCTCCATAACTTGTGGATCATCCTTGCTTTTACCACATCCACATTGCCTTTTCTTCTTTAAACATCTCACCTCTCTTTTTTGAGGGTGTCTTCAATTCCACCCTACTAAAATATTTTGTTTTCTTTCTCTCAACAAGTCACTTTCCTTTTGGGATTCAGTCCTCATTCATTCTTCAGTATGATCAAACTATCTCAACATAGATTTTTTGTACTGGTAACTCACTTTTGTATTTAATCAACATATGTTCATCCTCCTTTCATCCTTGATTATATCTCTAGCTTTACAATGTAAACTCCTTAAGTAACCCATTCCCACTACACTTATTTTTATATCCAACTTTCACTTCCATATAACCAGAATCATACTTTTATATGTGGCTCGTTTTTGCTACTTTTGACAAACATCCATCCCTGCAACAAACTATATTCTTTTCATTATATTTCTACCAGCATTTTCCTATGTTAGAGTTTTTCCATTTATTTTCCCATCTTTAATAAACATCCTAGCAAAGTACACAATTTTTTCTACTTATTCTAGGGTGGGTTTTTGTTGTTGTTTTGCTATTTATGTGAAAAGATTCCCTTCACTCTATTGTCCCAGTCAGACATGGCTAACTTGGTCTTTAATGTATTAATTTTCAGATTCATGCTCCTCCTTGCATCATATAATCTAGCATTTCCTGCAAATCATACAGATTCGTACCCCAAAACATGGCATCCCATGCATACTAACGTACACATCCATTCACACTCCCGACCAACACACATCTTAACATCATCAAAAGTATTTACCCATAAAGACATTAAATAAGCCAGGTGACAGACAGCGCACATTCTTGACTGTCTCCTTGCTCAGTGCTGAGTCATTTCCTAAGCACTCTATTTATTCTCCTGTGTGTTTTATTTTCATCACACACTTCTCTTATTGCATTCATTCACCAATCTTCCACTCTCTATTCACACAAAATGCTCTATCATTCAAACCAATCATACACTTTTTCTAAACTAGCAAATGTACAATAAATGTTCTTCCTCACATTCAAGTTAATATTTTATCTCGTTATCTTTTTTATTATTTTCATTTTATACACTTTGGATGTGCTTCTATGGAATGGCGAATGAGTGTGTGTGTGTGTGTATCTCAATAGTGTGGTTAAGAAATACATTTTCCCCTGACTGGCTCTGAGAACAGAAAAGTGCAAAAGTGAATATTATTATTGTGTGGTAATTATTACAATGTGCATGAACATGTTCATTCATATTATAATAATTGACATTCTGGTTTTCTCCCTCTCTTCTCTCCGGGATACAGCTGGAAAAAATACAACAGATGAAGAGCTAGAGGAAATGCTAGAGAGTGGGAATCCATCAATATTCACATCTGGGGTGAGTGTGTATGTGCAGTAAGCTGAGGAAGAACTTAAGGATCCTGAATACCAGGAAATCCTTATGGTTTGGATGAAGGATGGCTTGGGGTTTTGTTTTGTTTTTTCCTAATGGCATTAAGTGGTATTGATTGTAGCAATAGAAGGGTAAATGAGTTGGGTGGGAAATGAAAATGAAAAGATATGTCCAAAGGGAGAAGCTGAGCTGGGGCAAAAGGAAGTATATGAAAACTCCTATGCAGAATATTGCCCAGTATCATCACAGAAAAGGCGTTTCCATGCAACGGTCTTTGGGTCTTCTCTAGATGATGGATTCCCAGATATCAAAGCAAGCGCTGAGTGAGATTGAGGGACGGCATAAGGATATTCTGCGACTTGAGAATAGCATCAAGGAGCTTCATGACATGTTTGTGGACATTGCCATGCTGGTAGAAAATCAGATAATTGAACTGTGGTGGAAGGATGCCGGATATATAGCCAAGGAGATTAAATAAACATCTCTTTGAGAATGAATCATCTTGGGGGACTGAAATGATAGATCCTTGCAAGGAGCAGGAAAGGGGGATGACAATGAGTAAATCTCTCACCAGTCTACTTCAAGGTCTTGTCATATTGCCAGCGCTCCAGCTCTGTTGTTTTCTTTGCTGCTTGGAAAACAAAGTGTCCATCTGGCATATCATTTCCAGATGAAGCAAGATATGAACACAAAAGGAGCAATGCGTGTTCCCCAAATAAGACTAAGGGTTTTTTTATAATACTCCAGGAGCTTGGGAAGGAAGAGGCACTCAACAGCACTGTCAGCATAATATAAGGGAGGGCTTAAGCATAGGACAGTGAAACCCAGAACAGACTGTTCAGAAACTAAGGAATTAAGAAGGTCTGCATAGTAAAGTGGGTAAGATGTTGGCCTCCTCAGTTCCTCATTCAGCCACAGAAACTCATTAGGTAATTTGGGGCTAGTCATGATTTCTCAGCCCAACCCAGGGTTTCTCAACCTTGGCAACTTTGAGATGTGTGGACTTTAACTACCAGAACTCTCCAGCCAGCATGCTGGCTGGCAAATTCTGGGAATTGAAGTCCACACATCTCAAAGTTCCTAAGGTTGAGAAATACTGATCTAATTCATTACATATGGGGGTGGTTGCGGAGATAAAATTTGAGAAGGAGGTACAGAGTACTTCTTCTCAAAGTCCCGGAGGAAAAGTGGGATATAAATCAACTGAAAAAAGAAATATCTTGAAATTGAGTGAATGAATCGAATAATTCTATGTACAGTTGGGATGCAGAAAGGACACTCGAAAAGGCAAATTTAAAAGATCAATAAGGACTTTCCATTTTTATTGTACCAGAGCAGACCCACTTGAGTTTATCTTAGCATAGCTCTGAATTTTATAGCCCATATTAATAGAATGGCTAGTTGATTTGAATGATGGTTTGGTTGGCTGAGCATATATAATGGCAGGCTAGGACCATAGCTACTATAACTTGAATATAAGAGGTAAGATTTATCTACATTTGCTGCATACTGCATTGCACTGTTCCAGTGAATTCAAAATTTTTCAAAAGGCCCTTTCATACTTCAAATGATGATGATTATTATATAATCCTTGTCAGGGTTAGTTGTGGGTGAGAAGCAGTCTGCTTAATAGTATATAGGCTTTGATGCCAATCTTCAAGGATCTTTTTTTGTTTTCTGCTTGCAATGCTGAGGAGATGGCAATCAAGTCAGTTTACGGTGAGTATATCTTTAGAACATAAACCTGGCTTGGGAGGGAAGCAGAGAATGTGAGGGAATTTGTGCTGGATCATCATGGCTGAAGGTCTATCGATAGGGAAGAAATACTTGCCCAGGGAGGCACCTAGCTAAGATGAAGAATGGGCATGCTTTGGGGAGAGACAGCACAGCTCTACCATGGGAGGATAGCTGGGTCAGAGAAAAGAAGTCCAAGTCTGTCTAGTGCCAGGATGGTTGGGAAGCTCTGGGTGTCCTTTCACAGCCCTTCTCTGTAACACTTTCTAACATGTTCACATTCTTTCTCTCTCCCACTTTTAAATTTCACAGGGTGAAATTGTAGATAACATAGAACTCAACATGATGCACACCGTGGACCACATAGAGAAAGCACGTGAGGAAACCAAGAAGGCTTTAAAATATAAGAGTAGGGCACGCAAGGTGAGCCTTTCCTACAGACCTCCAGCTCGGCACTCTCAGCCACTTGGTCGGTTTACACTGTTTGCTTCTGCCTCTCTCTTTGGCTTCTGCCTTCTTCTTCCTCTGCAAGGGAGCCATGATTGACCGCATAGAGAACAATATGGACCAGTCAGTAGGCTTTGTGGAGAGGGCTGTCGCTGACACCAAAAAGGCTGTAAAATTTCAGAGTGAAGCACGAAGGGTGAGAAGAATTATTGGAACCCAGCCCCATCTCACCTTGTTTAGACTCTTATCCCAGTGTTTGTTGAACTCACTTCCTGCAGACATCTTTCTGTCAGCTTGGTGTTTGTAGATTCAGACCCAGTTCTTCCTTCCCACTCTCTTTCTGTTCCTCTGCCTACCCTGCACTTCAAAACCCACCCACTTTGTCAATACATTGTATTAATTGTTTTGCTAAGCACTGCTTTATTTTATGAGTGGTCATAGTCTGTTCCTTCCCTTCAACATGAAGAAGGTCTCTTCTTTCACAGCTCCTTTTAAAATATTGTTTTTAATCATCTTTGAAGAATGTGAGGTTTGAACTTCTCTAGAATGCTAGTCTGAATGTCTTCTACTTCTGCTTTGAGTTGTCTTTCCATTCTGTTATTGTTCTGTATGTGAAGGCTTATCCCTGTTAATTTTGATAAGTTATATAGAAGTTATGGCACATGGCAGCCAACAATCCAGCCTCTTTTATTCTAGCAAAGTTCTCCCATGCCTTTAATAACTGTGTGGTAGGCAGAGGTTCAGTCACCTGCGGGTGCTTTTGGCTTGGGGGTTGGGAAGTAGCATATGTTGAAAGTTCTGCAGCTGGTAAAGGATGAGGAGGTCTGCTCAGTGAAAATGGCAAGGAGAATTAGTTTGCTTCAAGTTTTCACTTCCTGCTATAAGAAAGCTGGAAACTGAAAGTACTTGAAACCCATCATTCAGTGTTTTCCTTCCTTCCTTCCTTCCTTCCTTCCTTCCTTCCTTCCTTCCTTCCTTCCTTCCTTCCTTCCTTCCTTCCTTCCTTCCTTCCTTCCAGTCAGTCAGTCAGTCAGTCAGTCAGTCAGTCAGTCAGTCAGTCAGTCTATATGGCTCCCCATCTCCAATACATGGCTCTGGGAGGTTTACAATAATTAAAAAATGATATTAAAGAACAAAATATTTTTATCCTGAGAAAATTAGCTGGTTTGGGGGATATTGCACAAAAAGGCCTAAGAATTATAGCTTTCTGCATTCATCATGCAAAATGTATCACATAAATTAAGACTGGAATTATGTCTCACCAGAGACTGCTCCTGTTTTTTGTTTTTTAGAAGGAACATTAAAGCAGCTTTATCCATATTTGTAAAGCCTGAATTTTGAAAAATGAGTTCATTAAACTCTAAATTGACAATTACTGTACAAGTACTCTGATGGCTGAGGAAAAGATCCTCTTAATGGCTTTAGCTGTTGGCTGAGGGAGTAACCCTGACTGGGTTATTGATAACAAGGCTGTGCAGAACTTTGAGTTCAAAGGAAAAAGGATGTTTTGGAGCATGCATGAGCACGCAAGTAGCACCTGTGGGTGACTCCTTAAGTGATCCCAGGAAAAGACTCAACTGGTTTAATGAACTGCTGAATGGTGCCCAACCATGTGCATTCCAGAGCATCTTTTTTCCCTTGATTCCAAAGTCCTGCATAGCTATAATTAATAGCACATTTCTGACAGCAAATCCCATTTTAAAGTGTTCTGTGCCAAAGTGAAAGCTGGATAAGGATCTGTATTATATTGTATCCTTGACTGCAGTATGTCTTTGTGTGTCTGTGTGTAATATCCAAGGCATGCTTTGGGTTGAAATGTGAACCAGAAATTAACATTTGTCTTACAAGTAGCCCTGTCTTGCGATTCTTTAAAAACAAGGGAAGGAAGGCATACAGATCATGGTTTCTGGAATTCTTTCCCATACTCTAATAATAGTGCTGCTCTGGGTCACATGACCAGGAGGGAACTGAGCAGTAGACAGCATTCCTAGACACTGCCTAACTGCTTCTCCCATAAGAGCACATTGGGGAAATTTTTTCTGGAACATTTTTCTCCACTGCTCCCAGCCAGATCCAGCCTATTTTTAGAACCTTTCTTTATCTAGTTTCTCCCACCAAATCACATTTGACCCCATTTGGTTACGTTTTCAGAGTTATCCTGCTGACAGACAGAGTCCTGTGTCCCTTTATATAAATTCTTCCCAGCGTTCCTTAAGGTTGGAAAAATGTTCCAGTAGGAACTTTTATTCTGCTTTAATAATAGATACAGAAGCCACCAAGTCCAAATGAAGCCCCCATCCTGTTCCCTGTCATCCTGATTGTTCTTAACCCAGCCTAATAATTTAAAATAAAATCAGTCTTGTACACCAAGGATTATCTAGCTGGTTGGCTCTGATAACCCAATCAGAATAGTTGGATGGAGGCTTCTATAGCCAATGGCACTAGTTGTTCATCTTCACATTCACACTCATCCCAACTTAACTTAACCTTTGAACATTTACTTCCATGATTACTTGCTTCTGTTGAATAGGACTGAGTTTATAATACATCTGGCAATACATTCTGCGGTGATTAGATCTTTTGTTGATTATGCATATAGATTAAGAATTCCATTAAATCATAGAAATGCAAGCATCAGTCCTGTAACGGTATGAGGGAATGACCTTGGGATATAGGAGGCAGAGCTACAGCCAGGGAAATGGTCGGATAAAAGGCAGCTGAGCCCATAGAAGGAATGTGGGCATGGCAAATGTCTCAGAAGGGACCCTCCCTAGTTTCTTAGGCTGTAAAAGTGATGGGGGAAGAAATGTACTTTCAGATGTGCAAGATTCTGTTAATGGAATCTTACACTAAAGTATAATCACTGCATCTGGGTGTGCTTCCTATCTGGACTACCTTGCAAGGCTAACAAATCAAGACTTAAACAGTATAAAACTAAGTGCTTTAACTTAATCAAAAGTTACCCTCCAAATTGCTCAAAACTTTCCTCCCATTTGTTGGTACGCCATGGTTAAATCTTCCTCTTTTTACTTTTCCAGAAAACAATAATTATCATTGTGATAGTAGTAATCTTACTGGGAATTGTAGCTCTCATTATCGGACTTGCAGTCGGACTGAAGTAAAAGTAACCAGCTGAGTTTCTGGCCCTGAACCGTAAGTAGTCTGGGGAGCTGAACTATTCTTTCAGTTCTTTACTGCTTTTTCAGGATTACTTTAATCTCTCATTGTCAGGGAAGTGTTTGAATGTTTTCCTTTCTGTTAGGAAAGGAATCACACCAATCAACCCCCTTCTGTTAGGGTTAGTGGTGATTGGTTTGTCTGATCACAGAATCCAAATTTATCCTTTGGTTTCTAAAAAGAACTCCATATAATCCAATATGGTTCCTCCTACAATGTGTGGGACAAGGATCTGGTGTCCAATTTGCACTTTCACATATGCTTCTGAATTTCTGTTTCCCAGCACTGGGAAAGTGGTAGAAAAGAATGACTCAGGTTCATGAATCAAACTAAGCCACAATGTGGTTTGTTTGGTTTCAGCTTAGTACAACATGTCCACTCTGCCATTGTTTTTTTTTTTTACAAACAATGGCTTAAGGTGTATCATTATACATGAACTAGGTCACCATGGCTTAGTCAACAAACTATTCTTAAAATAAACCTTGCCAATGTTTGATAGTCTGGAGAAGTCGGAGATTTTCCACAATTATGATGTATGTCTTCTGAAGAGACATTTACTGTGTGTTCCTTCACAGAAATAAACTGTATTTGCAGAATGGTATTAACAGTACTACTTGGTCCTCTGATGGTATGACAAGGCCATCTGTAGAAATTAGCTGATTTTTATGCTTGGTTGATCTGTGAATTTTCCCATGATAATATAGCTCTCTAATAACAGATCAGCTGTTTCTCTCATGTTAGTCCCATCACTTCCCGTCACCATCAAGCTCTGAGCACCTCACTCAGGGTGTAACTTTTTGTTGTTCCTCAAAACTGATGGCTTCCTCTACTATCTCCCATTGCCTTTTTGTAGACTACAGCTTAAGGACTAATAAGGAAGGCCATCATGGGGAAAAAAATAGAATTTTAACTCACTAAGGGCGCTGAGAGCTAGGTGAGGGGATGATTCCTTTCATGGTCTACCACTCTATAGGAGTTCGCTGTATCCCTATGACTAGAATAAAGTGGGCTGCTCTTTTCTTTTTGAGACCTAACTTTTCCTACTTTGTTCCTATCCACCTTCCAGACATTCCCAAGCTCCTTCTATGTCAGTAGCAAGATCTCCCTTCTTGAACTTCACTGCCGTGGTTTGATCTTTCCTTCCCTGCCCTCCTTGGATGAAGTATGAATGGTGCTCTGCAGGATGAGTGCACTCACACCAGTGCTTCCTGTGAGAGCCAGGTTAATCCAGTTCTGTGGCCTGAAGACCCTCCTATACCTTCCTGCAACCAGAAAATCCAGAAGCCTCACGGTATTCCAGAGAGAACTTCCTATCCAATCTACTCCTTATCCATTCCTCCTTTCCTTCCCGATTTACCTGCTGCCTTCAATTCAAGCGTTTCTTCTGGAAGGATCAGCAACACAGTGGAAATGAACCTGAGAGGAATTTGGGAAGCCTTATTGCCTACCTCACTGCTTTAATTGAACCTTTTTCAAAAACACTGTATAGGTGATTGGAGATGCCAGACAATATTACTTTCAAAAAGTCCGTGTTAGCAGCTAAGACTTAAACCTGTGGTTGTCACCTAACTCCTAATCTTTACCCATTTTACACTCCACAGGCTGGAGCAGGTTTTCTATTTTCTATGGAAGAGATGAAATGATAGCCCAGAGGGAGCCCCCAATCCCCATCAAGTGAGGAGACGAACACTTAAGGGTAGCTATGAGCAGTGACAAGGAGTCTGCAGTCAGTTAAGCCGCTCTAGGAAGATACAGCAGAGTTAGGCAGACAAGCACAACTTCAGGCACTCCAGACTTGAAAAGACCACATGTTCAGTCCTTGTTTTAAATCAAGCCAAAGCTGTTTTTTGTATTGGAGATGAACTAGTAGCACTCGTGCCCTTGAAATCTGAGTTACGTATGTTTTATTAACTACTCAGCTTGAATATTTTGGTATATCCATGGGCATTTCACACTTTGGGAACTTAGAACAGGTCTGAGTAAGAAGGAAGACCTGTCTTCAAATACTCATTAACAAAGACACTCCTTGGGGATATGTGCTACTTACATATTGGATAGCCCCTTTCACTCATGGAATGCAGTTCTACTTCGGAGGTGCTGTAAGTAGTGGTGTGTGCAAAGTATTTTGAAGGTGAAATACTCCAGTTTGAATGGCTCCTCTGAGAGTACTGAAATGGTTTGACCTTGGAACCAAGGATGGGCATATCATCTTGAGGTAGGACCATTTCCAGTACACTTGAAACAGCCCATTTTAACCCAACACGTTTTGTACACCTCTATTTGCAAAATTTAACTTCCTTCAAATCAAACGAATGCTTGAGTACTGAAGGCATGATTGTATCTCATCTCTTTTCTGATATATAATTGTGTTTATGGCATATCTGTTTGAGGACATGAAGATTAGGGAAATTGGGGGCTGCGGGAGTGTTCTTTCTGTTTTAGTTTTTTAAATTTTGTACTGATGGTTTCTGATTGATAAATGTTGCACCCATCACTGAAATTGCTGTTTCTAATTTGGCCAAAGTTTGTAGGGCAGGAAAACCAGTCTGGAGAAAAACGTTGGGTTTAGTTGATATGGCATGGTAGGCGAGGCCCAGGCCTTCTAACGCCTAATCTCCTTACAGAAAACATTTTATTGCCGGATAAAATACTTCTGTTTTGTTAAAGATGAAAGAGAATGAGGCTTTCTCTTATGAATACAGTTATAGCAGTGATGTTTTTCTGATAGAAATTCCCCTCAATTTTTGTCTCAACTTTTGTTTTTGTAAATGAGACCATTTTGCTGTGATTAACTACTTGTATGCCCTTTGGCCCCCTCAAGCACACCTGTGCCATTCCTGCAGTGGTGTCACTCATGGAAATGGGAAGATTTGCGTATTTGTGAAATGCTTAAAAATGTGTGAATTTCTCTAGTTGGGGGTGTGTGTTACTTTTTTGTTTGTTTAGAGAGGCTAGTCATATCATGAGAGGGAATGCCAGGCCTTTCCCTGGGGGAAAACGTTAACACAACTGTTCTTGCCTTCAGTATCAGTATATTTGCTGCATGCAAACGTACCTCAGAGACTGAATCGACCAGATCCTTTGCTTACACCTGCTCTTCGACACGGGGCTGTGGAGGAATCATTTCTATGACAGATTTTAGGACTCTGGCAGTAACGTTTTATTTAGATTCAGAGATCAGCTGCACACTCAAATTCTACAGATATTATTTACTTTCTAATTATATGAGACATAATAGTCCTTTGATTGGAACTGTGTCTGGGAAGAGATAGCTACCTACTAACTCCTAGCAAAATCTATCAGCTTCTCCACCAGTTCCACCATTTAGATCCACCCAGCTTCTAGTCTGTCTAGCTGTGGTGGGTAGATAAAACATTTCTATAACATTCTTCTAGGGGTGCACAGACAGAGCTAAGAAAGTGTGGTGGTCTCTCTTGGCTTTGATGTCTATAACTTGTAAAGGGGGGTGGCAGTGAAAGGAACATTTATGAGAACTATCTGTAAAGACGGAAGCCTGAACTTCAACATACAAAGCTGCCTATGGACAGTAAAGATTCTAGGAATTTGCTTTTGATGAAACTTTTTAAACAAATGGTAAAGTTTAAGAATAAATGAAGTTATTTGAACATCAGTATGTAACCTTTATGTCTGTTCACTGAACTCCTAAACTAGTGGGCGTAACCATACAATTACATTAATTTTGAGGAACACGTACTTCTTTTGGCCTCCAGTACGGCCTACATCATGTCTGCCATGTGGTTTGCAGTACCTGGAGGAGGGTGTGGCAGGAATGGCTGTATGAACACAGAAAGACTTACTAAGGAGCTGCCTCTATGTACTTTTAGGACACCAACTTTAGCTGAATGTTTTCTTCTCACTGCCAGTTATTATGCAGAGATGTCCTGGTAAACTGTGCCCTTGGAATGCACAACTACAAGTAGACTTCTGGATGGTACCCTTTCTGTCTAAAACAACTCTGAATTGTACAAGTCCCAACATGGATGGGGCACAACGGTATTATATAAAAGAGCTTGGGGGACAATAACCCAATGAAGAAAATTTTGTAGTACAATCTGGATCCTATCTAGACCTGTGAAAGAACAGTGTGTAATATCTTCTTCAGCTCCTCTGTGGTGTCTCCCAACCTTCCTATCTTATAGTCTAAAATCAACTCTGTGACTCATAAAATAAGGCCTGTTCTTTCTCCAATTCCATCAACTCCATGCCTATTAATATATCTGGGTATTTTTCCTCTTGCTGAGCAGAAGAAGATAATGATTATGTTATGCTGCATCATCCTCATCATTATCCTGGCTTCTACTATTGGGAGCTTCTTTATCTGACCCCTCATTCCTTGTTCTTTGCCACTTGACTCAGGTAAGTCGTATGCAAATACAGAAGGTTAGTGTTATCATCTTAACCGGGGCAATTGGGGTCCTCCAAATTGCTGCTGAATTAGGCTGCATTTCTATTTCCATCTGGACTAGTACAGGTCTAGTGGTGGTGAGAATGCTTCACCAGGTAATGCTTCACTGGGGCAATTGTTTGTAGAAAAATAATCATCAACTTAAAGAAGCCTATGCAATCCGGGTAAGTGAGAATAAAAGACAGACCAGATTCTTAAATTGATTGTTAAAAACAAGTGAAAAGGTAAAAGGTATCTAATTCTAATTCGTAGGAGGAGAAACTATCTGCATATTAGGGGTGAAACCTCCATGGCCCTTTTTGGTGAATGTGCTAAAATACCACTTGCTATCTCTGCATCTTTCAGTTTTCTTTCCCTTTCATTTCAGGATGGATCTGTAAGATGATTTTGGCCTTTCAGGCTTCTCCAGTCCTTTCTCTCCCGTGCTTCCATTTTTGGAGATGTCACAGCCAACGATTAACCTATCAAAATGTTTTAATTGGACTCCAGGGTATGAAAAGGAGAAGGAGCCAGAATAGAGCCGATGCTTAGGAACTTCAGCTTGGGATGGGGGAGTGAACATTAGAACACGGCGGTCTTTTTCAGAATAACTTCCTAACATCAACCAAACTAACTCTTGATTGATCAATCAACACTAATACTTAGGTTTAATGAGGCTTCGTTTCCAGTTATGCTGGCTCCTTCTATCCAGTCTAAAGTTTTTGGAACTGAAACCAAATTCTTGGGAGACATTTGAAATGATTTTAAATGATTCTTATGGAAGACAACAATAAGCTATAGATCCCCCTGCCTTATCTTTGCTCTAAAGATACGATTCAAAATGTACATGTACCTCCTTGCTTTTAAATGTGAGGTGTTTTCCCGGCTGTACTTTCTGCTTATGCTATGTCAAAAGAAACATGACGCCTTCCAAGAATCTCATGTCCTAACTACAATGGTATGAGATTAGACATCTGGATAACAATCTGTCCCAGATTTTCTCACCTTCTGAATAATATCCAGTACAATCTTTGTAATCCTTGTCATTCCAGTCACAGATATGTATATATTTCTAGCTTGTTTAACTCTGTGACTGCAAATTCTGGCCCAAGCTGCAGACATCTCTAATGGAGGCAGGGCTCTCACATTCATAAAGATTTGTTTGGACACAAACTGTATCAACGTATCAATTTTACATACTGACTTGCATACATATACATTTGTATACATACAATACATACATTTCTTACATTCTGAGAGAAAGTTTGTCTTTTATTTGAACAATGAAAACCTACTTATTCAAACATGTAACATTTATTGCTTTTGATCATGGCCCCAGCTGGGGTGAGAGAGAGTGGTTGGCACATTATTCATTTGACCCTTTTAGCTTCCATTTGGGTAAAAGTCTCACATTTTCCCCTTGGAAGCGAACTAATAATTAGATACGGGAAGGGAGATCTTTGTATAATGAACTATTCTTCCTTATTTGTGCTGCAAAAGTTATTCCAGAGTTATTCTGCTACTGTTCCAAAAGCATAGGTGTTAACAAAGGAATCTCCTGAATAAAAAGTTTATTTCATCTAGAGTCATGTGTGATGGACTAAGTCAACAAAGAATTGCTCAGATACAGTAATATGTGGGAAAAAAACTAGTTCAGGTCTTAGAATCTCCTAGGATCTTCCCAGTTCAGCTCCAAATACTGGAATAAGCTGCTTTTCCATCTAAATTTACAGCAAGTAAATACACAGATACACATTTTTTTAAAATTTTCATTAAAGGCCGTCTGCACCATATGACTAGTATTCATTAGAGTCTTTTAATTAACACACAAGAGGGGGACCAACAACTGGCAGCTTATAGTTTCGTTTTTACTTCTACATTGATCCCAGAAACATTCTTAGTAAATAAAAATGGTGGGATGGTATGTGGGGATGTCTTTGGGAGAGAGGAGGAAGACCCTTGCCTAGGCTGCGGGTCTTCCTCCTGCCTCCCAGGGTCATTCCCACATAACATCGCATATGGTAGACAGGGCTTTGCTTGGAGGTGCACACTTGCCCAAAGACAAGGGTATACTAGAAGACTGGGGGTGATTTCACTGGTTTGCTTTCTGGAAAATACAGTGGTACCTCTAGTTATGAACTTAATCCGTTCCGTGACTCTGGTTGCAACTCGAGTTGGTCTCAAGTCGAGGTAAATTTTCCCATAAGGTTCAATGTAAATACGGTTAATCCGTTCCACCCTCCGAATTTGGTCGCACCACGAGGCAAATTTCCCGATAAGGTTCAATGTAAATACGGCTAATCTGCCCTCCGAATTTGGTCGCACCCCGAGGTAAATTTCCCCCATAAGGTTCAATGTAAATATGACTAAACAGTTCTGAAACATATGCATTTTATTTTTAAACCACAAAAACCTTCCAAACGCCACAAAAACCTTCCAAAAGCCACAAAACACACAAGCCTCACCGAACGTCTCCTTGCTACCGCGATCTCGCCCACAGGAAGCCGTGACCGCGTGGCAGCAGGGAAAATGGCCGCCGATCCGGTTCGTAAGTAGAGGCAAGTTCGTAAGTAGAGGTAAATTTTTGGGGCCGGAGCAGGTCGTATCTTAAAAATTTCGGAAGTAGGGGCGTTCGTAAGTAGAGGTGCCACTGTATTATTTTGGGAAAGAGCAGTCATTTTGTGAATAGGAAATAATTCCCATAAAATGTTCCAAAATGCCCAGTGTGCCCCCTGACCAGTGGCCTATATCTGGCTTACAGGAAAAATGCCTCCAGCCTTAAAAGGAATCATGGAAGATAATTTCTTTACCAAAGTCATTAGGCATTCAAATACTTAAACCAGACTTTGGGAATTCTGTCTCCGCTGTTCTTCCCAATTCAAAGATGCACTGGAATTTGTCAGATTAATCCAAGGCCAGGTGATCTTGGTCTAAATGTCAAACACTGTAGGAAGCTTCCATGCTGAATTTATGGATCCCAAGTTCTACATCATCACCACTCCATCACCCTCCATATTTATCAGACTTCCACATATAGAGCCCTCACTTCTCGCTTCACCCACAAATATTTTCTGTTGAGAAAGACAAGGTTTCCAAAGAATTGCTGGAGCAAATCAGGTTCCACAAGTCTTCGCTCATACCCTATCGGGCAGGTAGAACCTGCCCCAGTAGCGACCCTTGTATTGTAAGTCATAGGGGCTCAGATATTTCCGTATTCCCAGCATATTGGCGGTAACAATGCGCTCAAACGTCCATGGATTCTGGTTATTACGCTGCCTCTCCTCTTCTCTGTCCCGCATCTCTTGAAGGGTTTGCTTGCTGACTGCTTGGGCTTGGAAAGGCAACTTCTTGGCCACTTGAGTTAGGAAGTGTTTCACTTCAGCAAACTCACAGTGCCCACCAATTTCCACTATGAGTCGACCTGTTTTCACTGCGGACACATAGTGATCAATTGCACCTTTCCCACCACCCATGCGGTGTCCTAGTCCTTTCCGGGTAATGGGCTTGTACGGAGCAGGGACTCTCCACACAGCAAACATTGTCTTGGAATTCATGTGCCGGTTAATACTCAGGCGCATCATTTCAAAGTGAGTCCAGCGGAGATAGCCACCACTCATAGCCTGCAGGCGCGGGGGGGGGGGGAGATTTTTATAATTCAGGTAAGAAAGACCATGATTAGATAAACTGTCTGAAAATTGCAAGAGGGGATCTCCTCTTTCACATCCAATTGCTATCTTCTCATACTTTTGTTTTATTCGACTATGAAACCGCACCAAGACGACTCTTACTCACCAAAATACCATATTGTCCTTCAGTAAATTCTGTGGCTTCTGTAGAAGGACCTCGGATGTCACGCAAATTCTTAAACTCTCGCCTAACCTTAGGCAAATTTGGCGCTCTCTCAACAATTCTCAGTCTGGGTTTCTCAGGAATGACTATTCCTAGAAGAATGGAATTATAGACTCAGTTCTTCTCACAACTGCCTTCTAGCTGGACTACCCAGCAGATTTACTCAGATTCCAGAATTTCAGCTCATGGACTATGCTTGTGCCTCCCAATTGCCTACTTACTGCAACCATACAGGAGCACTATCACTATCTTTTAAAACAAAACAAAATTATTTAGAAATTAGTAAGTCAAGAGACCAAAGCATCTTACTTATGAGCGTCCAGTTAAAGTTTCATTTTCCCCAATATCAGATAAAGGAAACTCATAGGTTGATACAAACCCTGTCAAGTTTTCTGTATGTAAGGACCAACTTGGAAGAAAGGCAGGGAAAAAGCAAGTGCCAGCAAGTTAACCTAAAGGCAGAGAGAGATACCATCTACGGACAGGAGGCAAGCGCATGGTTTTGACCACAAGAGGGAGGACTCGAAGCGCATGCAAAAACTGTGTGCCTATTTCACCTTTGCAACTACAGTAGTGTAAACTGGTCCGAAGCTGGAAGTAGATTTCAGTGACGCTACTTGTGGGCATTGATAAGTATCAAAGTTGTTTTTACGTCCCTCAGTTAAATGTAAGCTGTGACCAAGGAAAGGGCCTATCGTGTTGCTAATGCTAAAGACAGAAGCAGCAGCAGACAGGATGGCTTTGTTTGCTGCTCCACTGCCTTTGTTGAGATTGCACATTTATTTAAGTCCTTTGCCAAATACAGCCAAATCTACATTTGAAATAATCAATATAAGAGGCCGTGTGGTATGATGGTGAAAGGGATGACCTAGCAGCCGCTTCTAATCCAGCCTTAGCCAAAGAAGCTCAACTATCAGCAGCATGACTAGCACAGAGCAATTGGTTTGATTTCAGTTTGAAGGCAAAGGACTTCTAATAGATGGCACAGAATTGCTTTGCTAAATATTACAACGTGTATATATAGGAGACCATATACATTAATTGCATGACAGCTCAAGGGCATAAATTGGGAATATTTTAGGAACAGAAAAGAATAACATAAGAAAGGTGTTCCGATTAAGTATCCGTCTATCATGCTGGAAAGTTCTCCCTCCTGAAATTCACGAGGCACTCGCTATATTATACCTTTAGAGCCCTGTTGAAGACCTATTTCTTCATTCACACTTTCCTTATATGAATGGGTTTGGGCTTCATTTTTATTCTCCCTTCTTTCCCTCAGTTTTAAACTAGGATATTTTTAATTTATTATGTATATTTTGACTGGATACTGTTTCATGTTTTGCTAAAATGAGAAGTTATGTACAATAAATACATTAAACAAATAGCATTCATAGGAAACTATTCTATTCAGTGATTTCTGCCAAATTTCAGCAACAAGAGTTTGGAGCGTTCAAAGAGCTGAAAAGCAGATGGGGAGCCCTAGCACCAATCCAAAAGAAAGGTGTATTTCTCACTCCGTGTAATACTACACATGCCTATTTGTAAGTCAGTCCCAGTGACTTCAATAGAACATACTCCCAGATCCATGCGTCTAGTCCGAGGCTTCAGACAACGGGCGAGGACTGAATAATGATGTAGGAATGCAAGCTATACTGAACATTTCACCTTGCCACCATTTAAAAACAACAATAAAAGCAACACCATTTTAGTAGCATTCTCCTCTATCCCTCAGCATACCTGTATAATCTGGAAGCGGCCCATATTTCCTATAGCCAGCAGTGAGAATCTTGAGTCCACCAAAACCTAAACAACAAAAAACAAATAAAAAAAGAAATGCACAAAAAGCTATTGCCGAGAAGGAACTGGCCCATGCACAAAATCTTATCAAGGCATCTTCCCTCTAACAAACCAGTAGCAGGTCCTGGAAATATCTCTCTTCTATATTATGTAGGAAGTTAGTTATATTTCCTCCAAAGACACCACGTTGTTTTGCCTGTTAGGCATACTGACGGGGTATGGTGGAAATTATGGTCCGAACACTTCTGCAAGTCACAGCAGCTCATCTGAGTCCAGCAAGAATTTATCCCAGCAGCCCTGGCTATAGTAGAGGGCAAAAACCAGTTACAGTATCACATGAAAAGAAAACAACAAGGAAGCAGACATAAAAAGCTGGATGAACGAGAAACAGAGAATAAACTGCTGTGTCTGAAGACCATCACCGACCCATCTCGCCCAAGCTCGCAACTGAGGACAGAAGGGCCGCTGCCTGAAAGAGAGGCACCAGACAACAAGGGCCCGGCCTCCAAACTTGATCACGAGCTCATCTTTATTATAAATAAGACCTGTAGCGGGTAATGACAATTTATACTGCAGAGAGTTTCTCTGCTTTCGCAACTGTGATAGACAGGAAATATTTGCCTCTGGGATCTGGTTATCATCCGCAGCAACCTCGCTCCAATCACAAGCCCCACTACTGCGGGGCAGAGAGGCCGGCGTGGAAGAGGAGTCCAACCATTCCACTCCCGTCCCTAAAGAGGGGGTGGGCTTTGCAACGGGACCGGTCACGCGAAAGACTTCACCGCTGCGCTGCAAAAGGCACAGGGCCAGAGCACGGCGCTGCGAGAAGGGGCGCGTCCTCCCTCAGTGTACAGTACACTGTGTACTTTACCCGTAAAGCAGCAGGACGGCACGGCGACCCTCTGACCTGTCGGCGCCGGCGCCCCCGGGAGGGCGCTTAAGGGGCGCCCGACCAGCCTCCACATTCCCTGAAAGCCGAAGACGAGCCGCTCTCGCAGAAACACCAGGCGGGATCCCCCGTGGCGACCCGACAAAGCAACGGAGAGAGCTACAGCAGCCCCCCACCCCCGTCTTGCGAGGAGCGCGGATCTAATCCATCCGGGCAGCAGCACTTCCGGCAGGAAGCACTCAAGGCAAGTCCCCAGGAAACAAGCGCCGCGACATCTTGGTTCCGCGGAAGCGACGAGCGTTAGCCGCCGCTCCGGTGCCGTGGCGGGGAAGGCTGGGGTGCTGGGAAGGGGAAGCTTGATTCGTCCAGTGTTTCCTGCATGTATATTTTACATACCGAGGCAATTTACCGTCTGTGTCATATCACGGCTGATAAGAGGGGCAGTAAAGTTACCGTGCTGGGCGGGACCAGCCTAAGCTGTGGCAGCAACTCATCTCGCATCTTAAATATCAACAGATTGCACAGCGGAGAGTACAGCACTGGTGTCTGTTGATATTACGGATATTTTCTTAAAAAAATAAAATTCCCCTGGCAGACGGTGGGTTCTTATTTTATTTATTTGTTAAAGAATGGGCAGTCATAGACTACAGGGAAAAAATAAAGCTAAAATACAAGATGAGAGGCATAAAGGCCTTTTCAGAGCAGGAACTGAGTATGCCTGATTGTGTTCAGCTCCAGCAATTTCTGACCAGCATTGCTATGATACAACATTTGGCCACTTTTCTAGAAACGTTGTGGTCCCGTCATGTAATAGGAAGCGCACATCTGGATAGTTTGCGATTAGGAGAGAGTTTAACTTCAGCCTCCAAGGGTAATAAACAGGGCATTTCAGAAAAACGTGCAACCGCCTCATTGTTGGTGGGTGAATATGAATATGTACACACTTTAGATAGAGGATATCCATGGCAGTGGAGCATCTCAGTATGATAGTGTGAGAGCCCTTATGTATGATCACAAGTACGTGATCAAAATATTTGAAGGTGGTGAAAGGTGAGTGTGAGTTTGTTGTAACAGAGGTCTGGGGTGTTCAGTCCGTCTTTCTGTACTGTGCATCATGATTGAGATTCTCCACTTGACCTTGCTCCAGGCTTCATCTAAAGTAGGGATTTCTCTAGCCAGAAAAGTGCTTTTGCAAAAGCGCAAGGGATGGTGGGTTTTTAGTGCATCTGTTCTTTCAATCTTTTGATTGAAGTTTTGAGAAGCTTCCCGATGAGGCTTTTGAGCAATCGTCTTCTCTGGTCCGTTAGCTTTTAGGCCAGAATGCCATCGGGGTGCAAGTGGTGGGAGCCATCCTTGTGGAAGCACCCTAAGGTAAGAATTAAGCTGGAAGAGTGATGGCCAAACAGGAGAGTATCAATGTATGCCTTTGTGTTATTATTATCTTGCTTGGAGAATTGCACTACTGTCTACTGTCTACCCAGCATAATCCCATTCAATGTTTTATCACTCGCACTGATAAAAGGAGTGTAGTCAGTCTACATGTTTTATGTGCCCATCTCAATTTCTCTGTTTACCTCACCTCAGATGAAAGACGTTCAGGTGAAACAGTCATTATAAACATGCAGACAGTGTTTTGAATTTTAGAAGTATAGAATCTCATAATATTGATACTCCAATGTTTGTACAATGAAAGAAGCTTCTATCTGCAATGAAATGTTGCCAACAGGGAAAATGGGGCTAGAAAATTGCAATGTGAAGAAAAACGTTTGAACGTCTGCTACAGTGTTGTGAGCTTTTCTGTTTTGTTTCCTCTGCTCAAATGCAGTTTTGTCAGGAGTAATTTGTAATATGTAATAAAGATGTTCATTTACAAATAAGTCACCACCCTGAATATAAACAGGAAAATCTTTCTGTTCTCTAAAAACAAAAGGCAAAAGACAATCAAAGTCAAGATGGGGGCTCATTTCTACAAAGCATTTGATATTTCAGAATAGCACTTAAATAATAAAAAGGTGCGCATGAGGTACGCAAAATACCTGTGTGGGTATTTGTGGTTATTTGGATGTTCGGGGGAGGCTCTAAGGAGTATTACTGCTAATACTGAAGCCCCTATCCACAAAACCTCTGAGAGTGAATTCTAATGTCTTTGAAGATGTATGGTTTGACATATTTTCTGCCTTAAAATGTCATCCAGATGAATTGTGAAACTGCTGTACCTTAAAAGGTTCATTTGAAAGTAGTGTTGTCATCTGGAGAGGAATACAGGTAGCCCCCAGTTTAAGAACGAGTTTCGTTCCCAAGGTCTGTCCTTAAGTCAAATTTGTGCATAAGCCAGAACAATCGTATTCTGTGTACAGTACACAATACTGTATAAGTAGTATTGTGTAATGAACTCGAACCATTGTGTATTTAACTGAAATTTTGCTACAATAGGTTCCGTTCTTAACTATGGGCTGTCTGTAACCTGGGCGTTCTTAACCCGGGGACTACCTGTAAAGCAGGGAAATCATGCCCCCCCTCCATCCCCGCCAAGCCTCATTTACAAGGTAATTAGAAGTTTCGACCTATTGTTTCTGGTCTTATTAATTCTTATCCTGTTGCTGGATACAGGTAGTCCACTGGTTAGGAAGGCAATTGGGACTAGAATTTTCATCCCTAAGCAATGCGGTCATAAAGTGCGATGTCACATGACTGTGTTGCTTAGCGATGGCAATCCTGGCAGTTCTGGTTGCTGTTGTAACCCCAGGACCACACAGGTCGTTAAGCGGGAAGAGGCGGGAGTCTCAGGCAAGGAGTGCAGGGGGATGGGGGAGCACTGCTGGCAGGCGCTACAGAAAATGAGGGATAAGTTATTTTTTCTGTTGGTTTTTAGTTGGTTTTATTTTTGGTATATAGTAAAGTACTTTGAGTCTGTTGAGATAAGGCAGCATCAAATTGCCTTGGCTGATTAATTAAATGTCCAAGGTGCCTTGTCTCTCGCTTTAGAGGGCAACCTTCTGTTTCAATAACTGTTACAAAAGACAGGGTGCATTTGAAAACCAGAGTTAAAAAGAGAAAGCAGATGTCTATCAGCAGATAGTTCACCAGATAAAAAAGTCATCTGAACATAGTGTTTCCCATTTCAGTAAGTTGTATTTATTTCTCTTTCAGTTATATCATGCATGTCTAAATTTTTATTAATCTATGTAAGTTAGCATATGCAAGTGTTATTTAAGTGTCTGCCCATTTATTGATTATATTTCAGCTTGCAGCTAGCCTTTTCTTTCCCTATCCTGAATATATCCTTGGCAATATGTGATAAAAAATTGTCAGTCTTTTTCAAAGTAGAGGGTTTATTGATGCTATACTGTCTTGTAAAAATTTACTTTTGTGAATGTGAAAGAGATCGGTGCTTTACTGATCTCAGCATTCAGTTATTAAACTATTTGAAACATACACTACATAGCACACATCAATAAGTGAGCATATATGCATAGGACACATAGATAAGTGAGCATATGAAAGTGTTACTCAAATCTCTGCCCTTTTATTTTGATTATGTTTCAGCTAGCCTCTGAGTTTTATCTATTTAACTACATTTTGTACGTCCATCTTTTCTTTCCCTATGCTCACTATATCCCTGGCAACATGTGATAAATAATTGGCAGTCTTTTTCAAAATAGAAGGTTTTATCAGTGGTATACTATCTTTTAATCTACTTTTGTCTAGCCAAAATGATTTACTTTGTGAATGGGAAAGAGATTGGTGCTTTACAGATGTCGGCATTCAGTTATTAAACCATTTGAAACATACACTACATAGCACATGTCAAATCAGCATTTTTATTGTCATCTTGCCATATCTTTTTGTCTGGAAGGGGGATCTTCTGATACAAAGCAGCCTTGAATCTTAGTCCTAGGTCGTATTGTAAGTGATAACTCAGTATTTAGTGAAATTGGCCACAATTTGCTCATTATCTTTTGGTTTGTAGCTGCCAACACCTGCAAACATAAAAAAAGTGATGTTGAAAGGTGGATAGTGCTCCCTCGATTAGATATTTTATAAGCCTTAATATGTGCAGATATTTGAAAGCCAGTTTTAGATTAGATATATGCAGATATTCAGCTGCTCTCCATAGATGGCCATAGACAGTCATGATAATAAAAAATGAAGATATGCATACAGTAAAATCACAGTACAAGCCCCACCCTTTCATACCTCCAACCTGATGCTAGAAACAAATGCATAAGTTGTAGGATTCGGGTCATGATGTCATGAGCACAGTTGGTCACTTGCCCCGTGCCCCCGAAAGGATGCCTATGCTGCAGCTGCCACGTGAGCCCAGCCAAAGACACAGCTGCTTTAAGGAGTAGAAAACAAGTACTACAGCCATTCTTTGAGGTGCACTGAAGCACCTTTTTAGAATCAAATCCAAAGCATTGCATAGTCCTACGCTCTATAATGTAGCGTGTCTCAGCTTTATCCATATGTATAAATGAACCTCACTGGATAATGGTTAGGCAACCATTCATTATCCCAGTTAGTCTTCTCAGTCTTCAGGGTTCCCTCTGTCTCCTTTGAATTTTCACTTCACCTTGCTATTGTACCCCTCAACCTCTTCTTTGACTTCCTATTTCATCTTGATGCTTTGTTCCTTCTTTTTCTGTGACAACCTTTCAGCCCTAACTTGAGCGTTTGATTGATGCCCTTGCTAATGCAACTGTCTTCCTCGACTGTGGGCTGAATTGATTAACAAGACAATAACCTTGATTTTCTTGACTTGCATATCACTCACTACTCTCACTGAGTAACATCTGTATACAGTATTATCTTTCCTCTGTGCCCCTTGCCTTTTGGGAATTGTGGATTTGAACAGGCTCTCAACTGGCTACAACACCTGGCAAATCTTGTCTGGGCTCAAAAGCTAAGCAGGGTCAAGGCTGACTCGTCTCTGGATAGGATACTTCTAGGAGATGCCAGGGCTGTAGGCCAGACTGGGAAGGTGAAAACATATTCCAGAAGAAGGCAATGACATATCACTTCTGTGTTGCAGCTGAGAAAACTACATGGATATATCCATGAAGTCATGAGGAGTTGAGCTCGACTTGAAGATTTTACCATCTGAACAGGCATCAACCTAATTTTTTTGGCCTTGTTCATTATTATTATCCTACAGCTGCATATTCCTTAACAGGTTAATCATAATTAATATAGGAGAAAAATGTTGCAGTTATCCATCTTCCCAAGATAATATATATACCTTGTTCAAGGGGTGTTTTGCCACTGAGGAACTGCCAGTAGGTCTTTTCATTGGTGCTGGCTTGGAGGCCATTGATAGAGGTGACCATGGGGCCCCAAGCTGTCTCCTCTGTTTGAAAGCTGCAAGATACCAAATTCATTACAAAAGCAGCAAGAAAGGAGGATGGATTAAGAAAATGGTGAATTATATCATACTAATTTAAGAGGAATATCACATGAACGGAAAAGAAAAAGGGGAAAAGAAAAGATCAAGAAAGTTGTAAGTGAAAATAGTTCATAAACAGCAAATATTCAAATTTATCCAGTCTCCCACCCCAAAGCCAGGAAGTAGAATTTAAGATACATTGGTAACATTTTGAAGTTACACTTTGTCTTGAATCGGTAATTTAGAAAGATCTGGTAGTTCACATCCTGGGTTGAATGACCTCCCCAAAATGTCAGAGTCAGCATCTATAATGATTCTTCCAGGATCTTGTTTACCTGAATTTACTTGGATTTGCTTGTTGAGCTGCTTCCAAGACAGCGAGCAGCACAGAACCATTTAGCACTTTCACAGTTATGGAAAAGCAGAAATGAGGTTCGTTTAGCACATTGCTTACGTTATAATGCACTGTTACTGCAAAGGAAGAGAGGAGAAGGCAGGTGAAATTACTTATTACACTCTTAATGTCTACTGGCAGTCCTGGACCTGCACAGCTGAGATGGGGAGAGCCAGTGACGTGAGCTGAGACTTGGCAGCAAAAATTGGCATGCATTTAAAGATGTTCTAACTGTATGTTACTATAGGTAGGAGTTGCAGTTGTTTTTCATCATTATGGAGGAACCATTAAGTAGAAGCTGCAGATCCAGAACACTGAGTTAAATGGATCATTCCAGGGTGGGCAATCCACGGCCCCCCTCCCTTTTTTGTGGATCCTAGAGACTTTCAAATTAAATGAAAAACTGCCAAGCTTTCGTGGCATAATTTTGTGGAGGATCGTGTGATTGTTCCTAATCTCATAGGCTGCTAAATGGCATTACTGTGTTCCCATCCTGCTTCCTGCTACCTTTGGGCTCATCAAATATAGGTTTTAAAGTATGGCTAAAAAATGTTTATCCTTGTTTAGCATATTGCATTGCGTCCGTCTTCAGGGAAGTGTTCCAAATGCAGTCAGATGGAACAAACATTACCTGGGAATAGCACTGTCCCTCCACCTCCAGCCTCCATCATTCCCTTTCTTCCAGAATAGCTGTTGTGTGTCTACAAACTCCAGATAAGCCATAACTGCAAAGCTGTGGCTTTTCCCAGTGTGGAAAGGTGTTGATGGGGGAAGGGGGATCTACCATGCAGGCTCATTTAGGCCTTGTCTCTATCTGACTAGCCAAAGTTGCTGCTTTTCTCTCCTTCAGAGAGCAGAGGAGGTGCCAGAGGAGTTTCTTCCCACTGAAGAAGCTGCCTTACCATTTTCAGAGGTACAAGTGAGACCCCTCACATCCAAGTATGTTTTGCCCACAAGAGAAGGCAGGATCTGAGAAGCAGCAGCTGGACGGCTAAAGGCTCCCTCAGTGACTTGATGCAGGACTTCTTTGAGGGTCTTTTCGCAGTTCCATACAGTATGATTGTAGAACTTCGAAGTGACATTGAGAGCCTGGAAATCAGCAAGAGAGAGAGATGCTCAGCAGGACTCCGAGAGATGAAGGCCCGATTCCTGGATTCTCTTCCCTTCAGATGTACCTGCATTGCGAGGCCAGTGCTATAGATGTTTCCAAGGATACCATTGTTCTGCTGTGCATTAAGGATTTCCTCTGTAATCAGGGCCAAGGCAGTTTGTATCGTTCGTGTTAGTTCATTTTCCTGAGATTGGTTCCTTCCTTCATACACGCAGAACAGGGCCAGACTTGCCACGGCACCAGTATCTGTAAATCACATAGGACATGGGATCGCCCAGTGAAAAGAAAGTCAGGAGTGTTTTCCGGTCCAGGAAGAGTGAATGACCTCTTTGGTATAAGTGCTGGACAAGCAGATCTCTGAGAGAAGCAGCCCAAACAGAAACAGGCTGTTTATTACAAGTTGTCATTGTGGGTGGACTAATGGATTACAGGGATTCCTAGGTTATCAATCAGTTGCTCACCAAGAAGCTCACTGGTGCCCCAGTAATCATTTCTCAGTCCAACCTACTTCCCAGGATCATTACAGTGTAATATTAGCAGGGCTATCCTGATGTCCTTGGAAGCTCAGAGTAAAAAGGTAATTTAAAATCGTATTCAAAAATCTTATGTGTGTGTGTCTGTGTTGTCTCTGTATGAAGCATGTAATGATCTTACCTACAGAGAAACGACCCTGGAACTGGAAACATTTATGCAGGGATGCGTTGGCAAGAGCAGAGGCAGCTCTTTCAAGTTCTGGACTTTTTTCCACACACAGAGCCAAAGTATCTAGAGCCAATTGGTAGTAGGTTGTCTTGGGGGTCCCAGTAGTATCTGAAAGGTAAATAAGTTTATGAGTTACTCTCTGTCTGATCATAGAAGACATCTACCTTTCGCCCATTACTGTTTGGAGGTTGAGTTCAAAACATGGGAGAAATAGAAAAGTACTATTGAAGTATGATTTGAGAAGGAGAGATCTGAAATCAGACACCTGATGTACATCTGCAGGACTCCAGTGCAATTTATTAGCCTGATGGTGCAGGATTCTAAATCACATGAAATAACCTTTTCTCCACTAGCACTTTCCAGATCTATAGACACTAGTTCCAGAATTCCCCAGCTGGCAACTGGAATGATTCAGTTGTCATTTGTACTGTGAAATCGGGAAGAAACTAGATTCAACTTTTCTGGGAAAAGTTACCCTAACTCGTTTTAAGGATGTTTGTAGGCAACTAAAGTTGCACTAGTGTTTCAATTATAGAAGAAAAAATGTTATTCGTAACTGGGACAAAGAACAGATATTGCCAAACTGGCTGAGAGAATAACTACAGCATAGACTGAGGGATGGGCATTTCAATTCAGCTGAGTACCATCCTTGCAAGGCAGAAGTGGGGGAACAGCACAGAGAATTGGATTCGTGCATTTATCATCTGTATTCTTGTTATCTTCTCATCTGAGTGAAAGGCAGAAATCTAATGCCCATTTGCCTTATTACCAATATACTTAATCTCTTCCTCTGTTTTGTTCTCGAGGACTTGGACCAGGTTGACATGTTTTTCTGGCGTGCTGACATCAGTAGGATTCTGACAGGCGGACCGAAGAGCTAGGACATAAAGGGCCACTTTGCCAGAGGACATCTCTGCAAGAAAGGAGGAGAGAGGACAGAAATCACAAAGATTGAGTAAGCAGTCCTTTGGGAGCAAAACAGTACCCTTTCCCATCCTTGTTAGAAGTCTAGAAACTGCAAGCAATACATCTGGGAAAGCTGTCTTAAAATTGGCGATATAGCTAAAAGCCCCATCTGATTCTTCTTCCTTGTAGACATTACAGAATCTTCTGGTCGATTTCTTAAAGATAAACCAATGATAGGTTGCATGGGCTAGAGTTCCTGGTGTCAAAGGCATCAGACTCTAGTCCATCAAAGCCTAGACCCATCATACGTTATGGCACAGGTCCGAGTAGTTTGTTCAAGATAAATAGGTTTTTGGGGTGATATTGTACCTTTTGTATAATTATTTTAATAGCCATGTGTAAACTACTTTGTGGAGTCTGATTGAAAGCTCGTATACAAAGCTTTAAAAAAGAAATTAGTCTTTAAGATCGTGAGCCACTAGTTTCTGTTTTGCTGCAAAGGCTTAGCCTGGTCTCTTCTCTGGAGTTGGCAGAAAAAATCATTAAAGGTTTTCTTTTCCTTCCTTTCCCACCAGAGCAATTTACCAGAAAGTCATGCTACACTCTGTAGGAAACTGAAGGTGATAGAGGCAAAGCAATCACTCTGCTCATAGATGTTTTTCTTCGCCAACTGAATAACTTGGTCTGGTCAGTTGTTTTGTTGATTTCCCATGCCAAAGCACTTCCCTTTAATAATCTTAACTAATTTTTCCTCTCCCAACAAGATGAATTATTCAATTCTCAGGTAGTTTCCTAATTAAAAACAGGACCCTGCAGACAGATCTGAATCTTTATACAGAAACTCTGCAGACATTAAAATGAGGAACCACAATAATTCTTGTTCAGGTTTACCATTCATGTATATGGTTGAATTAATACAGTCTCACAGTGGATAATCACATTTCAGTTCCAGGAAAAAATGCTTCTAAGCTTTTTAATCAAAACTGTTTTGCTTCTGCCATAAAATTGCTGTTTTAGATCAGCAGTTGGAACCTACTGCTTTTAGTCCATTGGGGTTTTTTTTAGCTGCAGTTTATTGTTCATTTACATGAGAGCAAGTTTCCTTAGACTTAATGAGATTCTTCTCTGAGAGGACACATTGTAAATGTTTACATCATTGGACAGACTGTGTGTTGTCTGGAAATTTATTTTAAATATGAGATACAAATTCTGAGGATACTATTCAGTTAACACTGATCATCAATTTTGTTCCCCGTGATTGGGGAATGATGACCCCAGAGTGGATTTAGGGGACAAAAGTGGATTACTTATATATAGTATGGGACTTCATTCCTATTATGTCCTATACTTAAGCATTTATTTTAATAGTTGTGTAACAGGCAAACATCTAGCAGATGGACATTTACCAAGTGTGGAGATAGGGTGATGATGAAACCTTTACCATTTAGAGTTCTACCTATTATATTGCCAAGAAAAAACCTTAGTGACAATTCTAGAATTAGAATTGGCCCTAGTGTTATTAATTTTGGGAAGTATATCTTAGTGAAACCTGGGATGTAGTAGTAAAAACAAAACAAAAAATCACAAACCTTCATAATATTCCTCACAATCAGGTAGGCTTAGCAAGTTAGCCACAGTTATCAAAAGTGACAGCTGAAATACTATTTCCATGTTTCCCTCTTTACAAAATGAAACAAATTAAAGATCTGAACTGGTTTATGTAGAAACCATTCAGCTGGGTTACGTAGAAGCTTCTCAATTCAGGCATCGTACCTGTTCCAGCTGTGTCTTTTATCTGCTGCACCAACTGCGTTATCACCCTGAGGTTGTGGTCCTCAGCCAGGTCCAAAGCAATCAGGGCACTGGGATCAGGTGGACTCTGCAGGCTGGCCCAATTTTCCAGTTGTGTCTGGATGCTTCTAACCAACCATTGCTGATCACTGGGGACAGCTAACACCAAGACAGTAGTTTATGAAGAACAGCACTTGTTCCAAGAGAACTCTGATGTAGCTTGTTAGTGGAATTGCAGTTCAGCCTCAGAAATTGTCTCTATTATATATTTCCTCTGCATTTGGTAGTGTTTGGGGATCTTGCTCCTTTTTTGCCCACCAAAATGTTAGTGCCCGCTAGTGAATGCTGTAATCACCACAAAGATTACTTCAAATACATTATATATGATATATCTGTGATTAAGGACGAGGAGGTTCAAGGTTATGGGGAGAAGCATCTCCTCAGCCCACACACTGAGCGTGTGAAAGCAAAGAGGATGAGACTGGTACCACCCTAAGGAATTCATATGTTTAGTTGCAGACTTTGGGAGTTAGAGTTAGTCTGGCGAGATTCTGTCTAGCAGGTGCCAGCTAATAAAGTGGCTGAGCAATTCCAGAACCATCTCGTGAAGTTTCTTGGGCTGAACCTGACAGTAGCTGTGTAATGTCCATACAGTACAATTCAGTAGTTAATATTCATGTAACAGACCTGCTATTAATGAAAGTTTGTAGAACCTGCCTGGGTGATTTTAGGCTTCAGCATGAATGATGTATGGAAAATCGAAATTGGCAATCATAGACTTGGCTTAATTTCACATTTTAATGAATTCCATGAAAGAAAGTTGGTCCAGCCTAAACACCTTATGTACTGATATTTCATAGAATGCACAAACAATAGACATTTTTACACATATTTTAGGGCTGTGCAAAGAGATGTTTTGCACAATGCATTAGTGGAAATGAAGCACTTCCATTCAAAGTGTTAAAGCAGCTATGTCTTTTGCAAGGCTCATGTAGCTGCTTCAAAAGTTCCCCCCAGTTGTCTTTATGCATGTGCAGACACTTCTGATGAGGCTGTCAGTGAAGTAATGTGGGTATGCATGTACATAGAGACACCCAGGGACAACCTGTGAAACAGCTGCATGAGCCTTGTAAAGGACATAGCTGCCTTAACAGTTTAAAGAAATACTTTACAAAGCACCTCTTTTGAATACTTTGTAGAGACCTAATATCACTTAACTATAGGGCTAATCCCACCTCCCCATGACTACAATGAACATCCAATTTGGTGATGTCCAAATTGTTGGACTACAACTCCCATTATCCCTCATCCAGGTTACTTATCAAGTTAGGGAGAGGCATCAGGTTAAGGAAGGCTGATCTAAGAGGAAGATTGACTTGAAATACTTACAGCAAATTCCTGAAGAAATGGAAGCCTCATTAGTGACTGTGCAGAACACACACAGGATAATAGTAAAGAGGAACATTTTGGGCTACGATGTGGGTGTGTCCTTTCTTTTAGGCAAAGTCTTCCTTGATGTGATAGAATATTGGAAGTCAATGGTGAAAACCTGCTTGGTCTTCCTTTTTATAGACTGCTGGGACAGCTCTGGTTCCTCCCTACCAACCTTTCACCTCAGAATAGCCACTTCATTTCTAGCAGTGTTGACTCTCCTTTGTTTATCTCAGTTTCATCAATGGTGGGTTTGAACCAGTTTGACAACAGGATGCCAAAGAACAAATCCTTTAAGAGAAATTGGTGGGGCAGGTGTACATATTAGCAGAAGGAAGGTTATTATGTAACTTGGCAAGCTGTTGCGCACCATCTATGAGCAAACAGCCACTTCCTAAGAAAGCAGTTGTTGAGTCATGCATATGGTACATTAATGGGTTGGTGGGATAAATTCCATGGAAGAGAAGTTGTGTTAAGAAAAGAGGGAATTAAGCCTAATTGCACCTGTCCCTCCAAGCTTTCTTGCCCAAGAAAAATAGCACTGTACAGTGGTACCTCGGGATACGAACTTAATCCGTTCCGTGACTCTGGGCGTATCCCGAGTTGGTCGTAACCCGAAGGAAATTTCCCCATAGGGTTCAATGTAAATCCGGTTAATCCGTTCCGCCCTCTGAATTTGGTCGCACCCCGAGGCAAATTTCCCCATAGGGTTCAATGTAAATCCGGTTAATCCGTTCCGCCCTCCGCCCGAATTTGGTCGCAACCCGAGGCAATTTCCCATAAGGTTCAATGTAATTACCGTTAATCCGTTCTGGTGTCCACGGACCACACGGAAAGCGGCCGGGCGCGGCGTGGTGCGGCGCGAAAATGGCCGGGTGCAGCGCGGCGCGGCGCGAAAATGGCCCAGCACGGCGCGAAAACGGCCCGGCGCAGCGCGGCGCGAAAACGGCCGCGGACCACGTGGCACGGGCGGAAAAATGGCCGTGGACCACGTGGCACGGGCAGAAAATGGCCACGGACCACGTGGCACGGGCGGAAAATGTCTTGTACCCCGAGGCGGAGTTCGCAAACCGAGGTAAAATTTTGGGGCCAGAGCTGGTCGTAACCCGAAAAATTCGCAAGCAGAGGCGTTCGTATCCCGAGGTATCACTGTATCTTCCTTCACGGTCCATGTCTTAAAAAGCTAAAGAAAGTGCACTGCTATGGTATGCTGGAGAAATAGACGGGGTGGTAATAGAGCTTCCCCAGCCCTTTCACCACCACCCATATTTTATTTATTTATTTATTTTATTTTTTAAATTTGTATGCCGCCCATCTCCCCCAATGGGTGACTCTGGGCGGCTCACAATAATAATAAAAAACAACACAGGACTCTCCAGACATAGACATAATCTATAAATAGTTAAAAACATATATAAAAATGGCCTAAAAACCTCCTATAATTGGCCCTAAAAAACCTGTAAGATGCTGGGGGGGGACAACCCCTCACCCCACCAGCCATCTCCATAGGTGCGGGCCCCCTTCTGGCCCCCAAGTCTTCTGGCAGAGCCAGGATTTGATCTCTTTCCTGAAGGCCATGAGGGAGGGGGCACACCGCACCTCAGGCGGCAAGATGTTCCATAGGGCAGGCGCTACAGCAGAAAAGGCTCTCTGCCTAGACCCCACCAATCGAAATTCCTTGACGGGTGGGGTCTGCAATCTGCCCCTTCCGCTGGACCGAGTGGGGCAGGCTGAGATGACCAGGGCAAGGCGGTTCCTCAGATAACCTGGTCCCATGCCATGAAGGGCTTTAAAGGTGATGATCAACACCTTGAATTGGACCCGGAAACAAACTGGCAACCAATGCAGCTCACGCAACAGGGGTGTTAGACGTGCTCTCCTAGGGGCATTAAGAACTGTCCGCGCCGCTGCATTCTGTACCAGCTGTAGCTTCCGGATACTCTTCAAGGGTAGCCCCATGTAGAGCGCATTACAGTAGTCCAACCCGGAGGTGACCAGGGCATGAGTGACTGTGCGGAGGCCCTCCTGATCCAGGAAGGGGCGTAACTGTCGCACAACATGAAATCGTGCAAAGGCCCTCCTAGCCACGACTGCCACCTGCTCTTTGAGCAGGAGTCGTGAGTCCAGGAGAACCCCCAGATTACGCACCGGGTCTGTCTGGGGCAGTGCAACCCCGTCAAGAACCAAAGATGACAAACTCCTAGATCCTGAGGCTCCCCGTATCCACAGCCACTCCGTCTTGCCAGGGTTCAGCTGAAGCCTGTTGTCCCCCATCCAGGCCCCCACAGCCTCCAGGCACCGCGAGAGGGCAGTCACAGCGTCACTTAAGGCACCTGGGATGGAGATATATATTTGGGTATCATTTGCATACTGATGATACCTCACCCCATGGTGCCGGATGATCTCACCCAGCGGTTTCATGTAGATATTAAATAGGAGCGGTGAAAGTACTGATCCCTGTGGCACCCCACAAAGTAGGGGCCGGGGGCCAGACCTCTCACTCCCTATCAACACTGATTGGGTTCGGCCTTGGAGAAAGGAGCTGAACCAGCACAACATTGTGCCACCCAGCCCCAACTCCTGCATATGCCACTGCAAATGCCAAAACTATGCTTCTTAAACATACTGCTCTGAGCGGAGCCAACAACCAAAGCAGAATGAAGAGCTGGTGACTAGACCGACTCTTCGTGATTCCTCTCCAGGCAAGGAAAGGACTAGGATTGCCCACAAGTGCTCCAGACAGTTGTTCCTCCTCATGAGAGACTGCAAAACAGCAGTCTTCCACAGGTTTACAGCTCTGGGAGATGAGGGAACAACATTATAGCCAAAACAACAGTTTGGCACCTTCAAACTGATACCTGGGTCTCCATACCTCCTTTCTTAATCACTTTTGGAAATTGCAAGTTTTACTACACCAGGTGAGTTTCCTTCAATCCTTAGCGAAAGAAGTTTTATGCAAGTTTAAGGACTTAAAAAATTATTTTTTTGAATGATCAGCAAAAGGGTGACTAGAACATTGATTTTGGAAAAATAGCAAGAGACTAAGGGTCCCGATGGATTTGAAATAAGATCTTGAAATTGATTATAAGAATCCTTCCCGTTGGAAAATGCTGTTGTTTTGAATATGAGATTTTGAAGGTTGGACACTAAAGGGAACCAGAAGGAATTAAAGATTTCAATTAAAGGAACAGCAGTTAAATTTGACTTACTAATAAAGAATGGAGCAAAATATAACATTGGATGTATTGAAAGATATTTGTGAAATATGGACCCAGAAGTTAATTTTAAAAATGTTTTCCATTACAGATAGCTGTGTTCGGAAGATGATGTGGAAGAGAAGCAAGCTTTACCGGATAGGACTGATTTGAAAGTGGATTAAAAAATGATGGGTTACGGAAATGATGTGGAAGAAGATGCTATACTGGATATACAAATGAAACTGGTTGATGTCTTGCCAAATCAAAAGAGTGACCTGGATAACTCTTTTATATTGGATTTACAAAAGAAACTTGTTAAAGTTTTGAAGAATTTTGTGAGAAGAAACAAAGACAAAATGAGAAGAAATCAAGTGCTAGGACATTATTTGAAGGGACTAAGGATCAAGATTGTTAAAGGGAAAGAATATAAAAAGATCAAGACTGTTAAACATAAAAGGAAAGAATATAAAGTGTGTTTCTTTGATCAAGATTAAAATGTTGTTATCTCTGGTAACCCTTAATGGACTTTTGCTGACCAGGACTGAACAAAGAAGCTTTAAAGACTTCTTTGAAGATAAAAGATGGGATATGGGAAGAAGAGATCATTTGTTGTATTTTAAGAGCAGGTGATAAGTTACTAAAATTGTTTATACTTGTTGCTATGAAGGGGGAAGTCATTTATTTATATATTTCCTTTTCCCCCTTTTCCTTTCTTTTTTTTCTTTTCTGCACTTTCTATTTTTTCTTTTCTTTTTTTCCTTTTTCGTTTGTATTAGTTCTTATATTTTTAACTGAAATGTTCCATAAAATTATTAGAAAAAACAATAAAAATGCTAGTATGTCTCTAATCTGGGTGGAAAAAGAACCCCATGGAAAAACACAGTGTGACCACAATTATTATAACAGTGTCACGGAGATACTAGAAGCCTCATCAGAACTGAGTGGCCTAAGCAGGCCACGAGTGCAGAAATGCAACCTATTATTTTGAGCTCAGCTCTCTGGAGGACCAAAGGCTTTCCCAGCTCCGTGTCTGCAGGTATCAAAACTTAGATGGAGCTTTTGTGGCAATTCCTCTGATTACTAAGTGAGGGAAAGGCACTCTGCCTGTATTTTAAGTTAGTCTAATTCTGCTGGTATTGTACAGACTCTAAAACTGAGCAGGGTCTGAAGCTGAGCTCTAATGAAATTTCCTAATTTTATTGAACAAATGCAAGGTTTAAAAAGCCTACATAATGGTGCTAAGGCTGATAATCCTGGAAGCAGAATGTTTTTGGTCACGTTTTAGTCACAAAAGGCCGCAAAATAATTCCAGTGTTAGGCAGAGAACTGTTATCTAATCCTAACCAGCCGTTGCTATTTCTTTCTCATAAAACTCCTGTCCCTTTTGAGGCATGGCTTTCTTCAAAACACAAGTACTGGCAGATCTACCAGGGCAACGTTCAAATGCACTTCTAGAATTAAGTCCAATAAAACAATGTCCACAGAAGGATTCAGAGAGAGATTTATGTTAGAATTCATTTTTTTCTAGAAAATAATCTTCTTCTGCATCTTTCCATCCACTTTTTGGGGGGGTCACACTGATTATGGAATGCACCCTTCAGTGGGGCCAATTCTATTCCAATGGCCATGCAGGTCATGTGAAAGATGAAGCGATGCTGTTGCCATGATTCAAAAATCAGAAGCAGAAAAGTAGAGATATGTTATGGAAAATGGCCTTAAATGTTATAGATGGAAGGACAACATATAAAATAAATTAATATATAAATAAATAGCTTTCGTTAGCAAGTCTTCAGCCCCTAGTTGTTTTGATTGAGGGCGTCTATTGTTACACATGTTGCTCCCAGGTTTGGCTTATGGTCACTCACTCACACACTCACAGCCTGTTGAAGTATGTGGATCTTGACAGCCCCCCTTGCTTTCTACCTGGGTGTTCCAAACAGGTGCAGCTAGAGCAGACAAGACACACAGCCCTGGTCAACAGCTGGGAAATCATTAGGGACACACGCACAAATCACTTCCAACCGAACACTGAGGCACAAGAGGTTCTTTGTAATACACGGAGACCCAGTGAATTTAAACTAACAGCAAAACTTTACTGGTTGCAAGGTACATTTGCTCTTTCTGACACACACACACACACACACACACGCTCATACACACCTACGTCCTTCCCAACTAGGTTGCCAGGCACTAGCTAGAGGGACAGAAGCTGCCAAGTCTGGATCCAAAGATGACTCAGATGACTCAGATGACTCAGAGTGGGTGGGCTTTGGGATCCTTTTTATGGCCAAAAGTCCTTGCTTTGTTAATTTACAAGTCTGGCAGCTGTTGATGGGATTGGGGTGGGGGGTTCCATGTGCTCGGGCACAACTTCTTTTGTCCAGTTCAGGTCTTTTGTTTCCTTAATGACTTGCTTCCTTCTCATCTACCTTCCTGAAGGGACCTCATAGACAAGAGTCCTGGCCTTTTGTCCTCTCTGCTTATGTGCCTCCTTCATCTTTAGGTTATGGCAGCTTCAGCCTAGTCTTACACTATTGTGGGTATTTAATCTGTGGTTTTTATTAACATTTTTTAATTTTGTTTTGCTGTGGTATACCACCCAAAGCCCTTCACGACTGCGCAGATTATAAGCAGTGTAAATCAATACAATTTTTAAAAATGCTCTTTATGTTACACCATCAACGTGTTACTTCCTATGTGAAAGCAACAAACAAGCAGAAGGATCACTTGCTCACAGTGTCTGTCCTGAAATCTTGAATTATGTAATACAGCAGTATCTCCAGCCTGGTGCTCAACTGGTTCCTCTCCCATAAGCTTATGGGAGATGTCATAGAAGAGAAGCCAGGGACAGAAATGCAACCACAGATCAATATTTGAACAAAAGGGTGTTGTTTACAGTACTCCTTTACCCTTGGTTAACTTTAGCAGACATTCAGAATTCTCTGAGTCGGTCTTGGAAAGTGCGGAGATCACACTGAGGCTTGAATCACAGTCAGGTAAGGTGCCCGATTTTGCGGAGCTTCTGCAGAGAAAGGATGAGGTTAACTTTAACAGACCTTAAGAATTCTCTGAGTCCACACAATGCCCTGAGCCACGAACTAACCATGTGGGTTCACATGAAGCACTAGGCTTACATGTGGTTGGCTACTTTTGGTTTAATATGTCACGTGGGCTAGGATAGAGGAAGCTGTCCAGGGAAGTAAATCAAATGTGCCAGGAAATCCTACTTTCCAAAACTTCCACTTTGTCATTAATTTGTTTTACATCCCCAGCCAACTGTCCTAGAGATTCTTTGATCTTCTTAACTTCTTCTTTCACATCCTTTTTTATCTCTGCAAATCCTTCTTCCATTTCCTTTTTAAAAGATCCAAACTACTGACAACTGTTTCAGTCAACCTCTTGCTAAATTCCTCAAACATTTTCTGCAATAAATCTGGCATGATGCCCTTATCTGTAAATTGTTCTAGTGAGCCTCTCCTTCTTTCTCCTACTTTTGCTGTTTTTCTTGTGGTCGCCATTGTACTAAAGTGAAAGTATGTGAATTACTAGGGTAAAAATAAAAAGCAAGTGTCTCCTTTTTTTGTGTGTGTTTGGTTTCCTCTGTCTTTAACACTTTAGTCCCAATTAGCTCTCCGTAGCTACAGTCACACAGTCTGGCTCATATTACCCTTATCTTCTTATTTTGTAAAATCCACCAATTATCTCCTTTCCTTAATAATAAATAATCAACATTCCCACAAAGGTCTGGTCTGTTTCTCTAGTTCATTTTACTATTTTCAAAGGCACTGTAATGGAAGGCATGTGCGAGGAGGATACTGGAATGGAAGATCAAGGCTATCAGGAGGGAGGGAGCCCATTCCAGGAGAGGGCACAGGGCAAGCGCTTTCTCAGCCTGCAGCAGGACAAGAAGAAGCTGAGGCTGGCCCCTCCCTAGAGTGTCACGGGGTATATCCACTAGTGGCTTTAGCATAGATTTAGTCTGGCGAGATTCTGTCTTTAGGGTGTAAGCTAATAAAGGAACTATACTGGACTGGACTGCCTCATCGTTGTTCTTGGGCTGGGCCTGACAGCCACTTTCATCAAAAAAGAAAAAAATATATCCTCTTTTCTAAAATTACTGTCCCCTTTATTCATTTAAAATCACAATCTTCTTCAGCTTTTTGCTTTTAAGTCAAAATACTTTAAGGTAGCATTTTGTTTTCTCTTCTTAATTCCAAAAAGAAGGCAACTCACAGTGTCTTTATTCTTTCCTGCTGTTTGGAAGATCTCTCTTAAGCTGTAAATTAATTGTATCCAAAACTGTGTTAAAAGCGAGGCTTTTGCCAGTCATGTACCCATAAAGGCTGCACAGCAGTTTTGAGCACGATGGTAATCCCTCAGCTCCCAAGCCACTCAACCCACGATCGACCACAAGAAACTCAATTCCTTGCGAGGAGCAGCTATCCAGTGGGTGACCTCCCAATCTCTCCTTCTCTGGAGAGAATTTCGTTGGCCAGAACTTGCCACCTGGCTGCCGATCTTTGCCACGGTGCTATCTCCGCTCGCAGAAATGCTTGCAGGGACACCTAACCCACCATTGGTCCTCACCTGGAACCTAGTCTTGGTGTTGGTGGATTTATTAGTGGAGTCACTCATATGCTTTCAATGGAGATACAGAAGTTCCAGATCTTAAAGAATAATGAAATGCTCAAATGAACTCGACATATACTGAGAGTCTCTGTGAATCTACAAAAAGTTTATTAATGAAAATTAGAAGAGAATATATGTAGCTCAGGTTGAAGTGTGGAATCCTTGGAGTTCTCTGAGCTTGGTTGTTTTCTTGCAGATCTTTCATTACCTGACTAGGTAGCATCTTCAGTCCTAGAAGGGACTGGGGTTTGCTTTCTGTTTATATACAGTAGCTTGCCCTGCCAGTGTTGGTGGGGTGTGTCCTTTCTTTCCTTGGTAGTTCCTAGATTAGGCTGTTGCTTAATACTTGATTGTTTGTCTAAGTTGGTAGTTCCTTGATTAGGGATACTGTTTACTGCTGTGGTGTTAATCCTGCTGTTAATCCCTGCTTCTCAGGGTGTTGATTGCTGGAGAGGAGGTGTTCTGCTCTTTTTATTTCTTTCTTATTGTCTCTTTTGAATGGTGTGCAAATGTTGTTTATGGTTATCTGCCTGTTGATGGCTGACTTGTCTGGATACCAAGCTTCCAGGAATTCCCTCACATTTTTGGATTTAACTTGATCTAAAATGCTGACAGTTTCCCACTTGAAACTATGGTTGAATCTGTCCATGTCTTGTGGGATTAAGGACTTTTCATTGTGTCTTCTGACTGCTAGTTGGTGTTCATGGACTCGCTCTGCTAGCCTTCTGCCTGTCTGTCCTGTGTGGCTGCTTACACTGCATGTTGTGCAAATGTTCATTACAATTGTTTAAGCATTAAATGCACATGGACTACAGATATGCACATTCATACTTGCCAGCTACAAAACAAGACAGGAGTGCTCCATAAACGATAGTTGCATGCAAGCTGAGGGTCTTCCAAGAGAGACCTGCACAGTTTGTTCTTTTATCCTTTGGCAGCAACATCTGCCAGGCATTTCTTTCCATGTCACCTCAGACTTTCATTGACCACTCTGTGACCTATTGCATGGCGGTTCTTATCTTTATTTATTTATTATTTTATTTTATTTTATTCTTATCTTTATTTGTTCATTACTTTATTATTTTATTCTATTTATTTAATTTCTATTTCACCCAAGTGACTCTGGCTGGCGCACAATGCTAAAACAATAAAAACTATTAAAACTATACAAAAATATACAGCAGCTGAGAAAATTATCATAATAATTATCAATCTAGCCAAGAGATAGAGCCCTTTCTTTGATAGCTGTCATTCCAGCTCTTCTGATCTGAATGGGTTGCTTCCCTGTGACCTGCTCCATGGCAGTTCTTGTCTCCAGTAGCTGGTATCTGGACCTGGTCTGGTGGCTTCTTTGCTTTTTCTCCTCCTCTGCACTTCCACATTTTTCCTCAGGTTCAAATTCTGTTCATTTATGTCTCCCAATAGTTTATTTCTTGTAACATATAGTGAATGCGGCAGGGTTTGTTTTATCCATGGTCTGCTGAACAAACCACAACTGCTGGGTTTGCACATCCCACTAAACCAAAACCAAAGCAGTTCTTAGTTCAGTGTATGAGTCCACTTACAATGTCTTGTAACAACAATGTGTGTACTTCAGTCTGTCTAGAATACTGACTTGTTGAATTCAGAGTCGCTGCTATGTTGGGTTAATAGACACCAGAACTTGTAACCTGCAATAAATCTTGGTGACAAATTCTGTTCCTGGCTGCAGAACGCCCTGATTTGGGGATTTGCAAAACATGGCAGAACTGCTATTGACAAGGTATGTTATGTGGATTAAGAAATTATGGGATGTGAACCCAGCCTGAGTATGTCATATCCCACCTCTGAATTCTCTCCGAGGGGAGGAAGTGGCTACTTGGTTTAGGTAAGGAAATGGATTATACAGTTCCACTGGAAGGAGCCAGGGCAGCCGAGCATTGCATGCGCTATAAATGAGGCCAGCGGGAAGGCCGACACTTGATTCCCACCTAAGAGAAGTTTTGAGTGGTTATTGTGAACAATGGGGAATCATCTAAGAATATGGGCTTTGTTGCTTTTAATCACTGGTGTTGCTATTCAGAGTGCCTCAGGTAAATACAGAGAGGGAATACAACTTGGAGAAATGGAAAGGGAAGGTGGAAGGACTAATGGGCAGCTCTTTAACTAGCTGTTTTGGTTGTTTGTTTTTGGTGTGCACAAAGCCCACAGAGTCACAGGCTTAAATGTTCTCTTGTTACAAGATGTTTCCTGTTGTTAAAGCTCTTCCAAGATGCAAGTCTAATACAAAACTATTTTTAATGGGGATTAATGAAATACTTTATTAGAAACCTGTCTCAATGGCGGTGTGTGTCACTTGATGTAAGGGGAGAGTAGCTTTCTCCCTTGAATGTGCTCGTAACAGCAACCACCCAGTCACCAGGCTAGTGAACCAGTGCTGGGAACGGGGAGAAAGTATATTCATTGGGACACCTGAACAGTGGTGGAAAAATGGGGAATCTGGCTCAGATTTAAAAAGAAAACCCAATGCTTTTTGAGTTCTGGTCATTTTGCTAGGTTTGGTGTGCTTTCAGATCGGCAGGCAAGTCTTGTTTGGAAGATCCTCTAAAGGCTGAAGAAAAATAGACTCCACTCAAACGTCAAAGCACTGGGCAAGCGTTTGGATTCTCCAGAACTCCTTTGTTTCCCTCCGCAGGAGTGACCCGACTTTGGGCTGCTTACAAAATGGCTGGCCTGGGCAAGGGCGGAAGGCGGGAATGTTCCTAAAATGACTGCCCTGGCATAATGCAGCCCGTTTCTTGAAAGGCAGTTGGGGGAGACTGAGAAAAAGAGTAGCCTGCGGAAGAACCATTTTCCTTGGCAACAGTGGGGTTTAAAACCCCACCCTACCTTTTTGAACCCCGAATACTTTGATACTCATTTTTCCAGAGATAAACTGATAAACTCAGCAATAAATAACTTGGCCAAGAAAGTGAGCAAATGGGGGCGGGAGGGGTAATCATGCCCAATAATATAGTTCTCCCCCCTCCCCCAGTGCAAAAAATGTTTTCCACGGAACTTAAGGTGGTGATGCTAGAGAAATGCACCCCAAAAACCCCTCATGAAAAGGACAGAAAGAGGCAGAGCAGACAGAGAACAAAATGCACTCGTTGTCGCTGGGTGTTTTCTGTCACCATTAGCTTAACTCTCCCCACACCATCAGGGCCAGGTGTGCAACATGCTGTTTTACTTATAAAATGCCTGTAGGGTGTTAGAGAATTTAAAGATGACCTCAGTTACGCTATCTCTAGATTTTTTTTAAAAGTAAGTTCATGATAGTCAGGGGGAACCTAAGGTCAGTAGTAAAAAATGTTACTTCTGAAGATAGCCTGAATGCCCCATAGAAACCCCGATGCAATTATGTCTGCATATTCTTTAGCCTAAGAGTTTAGGTTATTTTGTCTTAGGGGTCCTTCACTCAGCCCATTTGCTGGCGAGGCACCACGTTTGGCCGGATGTTTATTGTTTGCAATTGCAAAATAAAATACCGGTTGTTTTCCTACCATTGTCTGGTTAATTGGGACAGCGTCTGGGCCACAAACTAACATTTGGAAACAGCCCATTAGACAAATTCATGTTTGTGTGTGTGTGTGCCTGTGTGTGTGTGTGTGTGATTTCATATATCAAAATATATCATCCACATATATAAAAGATTTTTACCAAGGAAGATTAAAAACTAATCCAAACTAATATAAAGTAAGAAAAAGAAAAGAAAAAGAAAGAAATCAAAGAGAAAGCTAAAAATGCAAGAAATGAAAAGAAAGTAAAGTAGAAAAGAAAGAAAAAAGACACAAAGGAGCAGCTTCCGATCTTCTCTACAGCAGCGCAATTACAAATTTACCTCTTGCTCTATAGTCACAACATAACTCTCTGCTTTCTATAATCTGTCGTATCTAATCATCAAAACCATAACTCAGTTTTTTCTGTTTCACGCAAAAAGTCTATAAGGGGTTTCCAGTCAGCAATAAATGTAGATATTCTTTATTCTCTGATCAAGAAAAGGGAAGTAGGGCACAGTGGGAGCGAGTGGAGGAGGAAAGTGGGGCGCTGATGTGTGTGAGCGACCGAAGGGGGAAGAAGGGTGCAGTGCATGCGTGTGAGCAAAGGGGGGGAGGAGGGTACGGTGCATGCAAGCGAAGAAAGGCTGGGGGAGGTGGGGGAGACTTACCTGAGTGACTGGCGACCTCCCCTGCCAGCTTCCCCATTGACTTTCCTTGTGGGAAGCCGGTAAGGAAGGTTGCAAATGGTGATCATGTGATCATGGGTGCTTGGCAACCGGTCATAAGCGCGAATGGGTTGCCAAGCATCCATGTCGCAATCATGTGTCCGTGGGGGCACTGCAATGGCTGTAACTTCGGGGAACAGTCGTAAGTCCATTTTTTCAGCACCATCGTAACTTTGAATGGTTGCTGAATGAATGGTTCTAACTTGAAGACCACCTGTATGTTCTTTGACCTTGCAGATCCTTTGCATTTTCAGCTATCACAGTAGCGTCATCAGCATAGTACAGGTTATTGATGTTTCTTCCTCCAGTTTTAAAACCATGCTTATCCTCTTCCAATCCAGCTTCTCTTAAGACATATTCAGGATATAGGTTGAATAAATAAGGGGAGAGTATATAACCTTGTCTCACTCCTTTGCCAACCTAGAGCCAGTCTGTTTCATGAGGACAATGAGATGTTCTGGGATTCCCATTTTTCTAAGCATATTCTACAGCTTTATGTGATTGACACAATCAAATATTTTCTGTAATTAATGAAGCACATATTGACTTCCTTTTCATGTTCTTTGGCTTTCTCAGTTGTCCAGTGTGCATCAGAAATAATGTGTCGGGTTCCTCAGCCTTTTCTAAAGCCAACTTGGACAATCCCATTCCAGGAACAAAAACTTTGAGAGGTGGGGATCTTTTAAAACTTATCGTATAGTATATTTGATGGCAACACATTTAATCTGGCTTTTGAAAAGGCTGTTCTGTATCTGCTTAAATGTAAACATAGGGAGCTGAGAAGTGTATTTGTAATTTATTCCAAAAGTCACAGGTAAACATGGAACTTTTGTTTTTGCCATTAGTTCCTGTACTGAGTTATCCAACAGTCTGTTTTAAACAATAAAATGCTGATGTCATAACCCTGGAAAACAAATAATCAGGGTCAATGCCAGTCTGATTAAACTTTTGGGCCACCTGTTTAAACCACATATCTACAAAAGAATAACGTGGGATTTCACATACAGTAGCAATCCTTCCTTGTTTTCAGAAACATATATTTGTGACCAAAACTTAATAGTACTTAGCCCACTGTTACAGACATTGCTCCCAGGTTCGGCTTATGGTCACTCACTCACACACTCACAGCCTGTTGAGGCACGCGGATCTTGTGAGTCCCCCTTGCTTTCTACCTGGATTTCCAGATAGGTGCGGCTGGAGCAGACAGACACACAGCCCTGGTCAACAGCCAGGAAATAATTGGGGATACACACAAATCACTCACACACGCACAGCCTGTTGAGGCACGCGGATCTTGTCAGCCCCCCTTGCTTTCTACCTGGGTTTTCCAGATAGGTGCGGCTGGAGCAGACAGACACACAGCCCTGGTCAACAGCCGGGAAATAATTGGGGATACACACAAATCACTTCCAACCGAACACTGGGGCATGAGAGGTTCTTTGTAATACACGGAGACCCAGTGAATTTAAAGTAACAGCAAAACTTTACTGGTTGCAAGGTATATTTGCTCTTCCTCATACACACACACACACTTACCCACGTCCTTCCCAACTAGGCTGCCAGGCACTAGCTAGAGGGACGGAAGCTGCCAAGTCTGGATGACTCAGATGACCAAGACGACTCAGAGTGGGCGGGCTTTGGGACCCCTTTTATCCCCAAAAGGACAAGTTGATGGGATTGGGGTGAGGGCCTCCATGTGCTCAGGCCCAACTTCCTCTTTCTGGTTCAGGTCCTTTGTTTTTTCCTTAACAACTTGCTTCCTTCTTATCTACCTCCCTGAAGGGATCTCATAGATAAGATTCCTGGCTTTTGTCCTCTCTGCTTATGTGCCTGCTTCATCTTTAGGTTATGGCAGCTTCAGCCTAGTCTCACACCCAGCTTTTGATTTCAAAGGGCATTGCCCAGTTTCCAGGAGAACAACAGAGTTTGGAACACAACTTGGAACTTTTAAAAGAGATCTTAAAATTTGGGTTATGTTATTCTTGACAACTGTAATCTAAATTTGATCTCTATATAAAATTTGAGATGCAGTTTTTGGATTAAAAACTTGTATTGCCGCAGGGAGAAAACTTCTCCCCTTTTGAATAAAAATATTGAAGCAAGGCCATCATAGTTTTTATTATATTATTATTATTATTATTATTATTATTATTATTATTAAAATTTATATGCTGCCTGACTCCCAGCAACACCCTGGGTGGTTTACAATTGTTAAAACATTTGAAAACAAAGAAAAATACAAAACATTCAAAAACAGCACAAGACAAAAAAACAAGGATGGCTAAGAAAACAAACCCAGAGGGGAACAGAAAGGAGGAAAGGGGTATCCGTCATCGCCTCCAAAGGCCTGAGCGAAGAGCCAGGTCTTTAAGGCCCTTCAAAATACCAGTAGGGTGGGAGCTGTTTGAATTCTGGGGGGAATCTCATTTCAGAGAGCAGGCGCTGCTACAGAGAAGGCACAATTCCAGGGTCCAGACGGATGGCATTGCTCAATCAATGGAACCCAGAGGATGCCAACCCTGCCAAATCAAACCGGCTGGGCAGGTACTATGGAAGATAGGCACTCCCTCAAGTAACCAGGCCCTTTGCCATGTAGAGCTTTATAGGTAATGACCAGCATCTTGACAGCAAACAGGCAACCAGTGCAGCTCGCAAAGCAGATATGTTCCACAGGCATACCGAAGCATGCCCATCACTTCCCCTGCCACTGCATTCTAGACCATATGAACCTTCTGGATAATCTTCAAGGGCAACCCCAAGTACAGCATATTGCAATAGTCAAGCCGTGAGGTGACCAGGGCATGAGTGACTGCCTGAAGGGCTCCCCAATCTAGAAAAGGGTGCAACTGGTGCACCAGATGAAGCTGGGCAAAAGCTTTGCTGGCCACAGCTGCCTCCTGCTCATTGAGCTGGAGCTGTGAGTCCAGGAAGACCCCCAAATTGTGCACCATCCTTGAATGGGGAAGTGCAACTCCATCCAAGATCAAACTTGGAATATCCCCAGGTCTGGGTGGTGCAAACCCCCACAGCCACTCGGTCTTGGTAGGTCTGACTTGGAGATGGTTCCTCCCCATCCAAACCCACACAGCTTCCAGGCATGGGATAGAACAGCCTCACTTGGTCAGCCTGGAGTTGAAAGATATAACTGAGTATCATCAGCAGAACCCCAAACCCCAAACCCCAAATGGGCAGATGACCTCACCCAGCAGCCGCATGTAAATGTTGAAAAGGAGGGGAGAGACAATAGAACCCTGTAGCACCCCATAAGTGAGGGGCCTAAGGGATGATCTCACCAACTAACATCAGCTGGAACCCGCCCCAGAGAAAGGAAGAGAACCACCATAAAATGGTTCCCCCAATCCCCAACCCACAGATCCAGCTCAGAAGGATACCGTGGTCGATGATATTGAAACCGCTGAGAGATCAAGAAGCACAAGGATGGATGCACCACCACCATCCTGGCTCCGCCACAGGTGATCAAAGCTGTGCCAATACTAAATCCCGGCCTGCAACCTGGGTGAAACGAGTCTAGACAATCCGTTTCCTCCAGGGTTGTCATCAGCTGCAGACCCAAAAGCAGAAGTTGGAGACTGGTCGATCATTCTCAAAGACTGGCGTCCAAGGACAGCTTTTTGAGGAGGGGGCACGCACACCACTGCCTTTTTCAAGGCTGGAGGCACCACCCCTCCATCACAGAGGATAAGACTGCTGCACGGATCCAGGTGTGGGTCACTTCCCTGGTTGCTTTCATAACCCAGGAGAGAGCTGGATCCAGTAAGCAGGTAGCCAAGCTGGCAGCATAGGGAGCCCTGTCTACTTCCCCAGGAGCCGCTGGCTGAAACCCATCCCAAATCACACCACCAGACCGAACCCCAGGCCCCTCAGCCTGCTGTGCCCAGTCAGAGTCCAAGACGGAGCAAATCTGAGTGACTTTATCCACCAGATAGCCTGAATAATCTTCACAATGGCCCAGCAGATGTTACAGTCGACCCTCCCTTCCCAATAGGTATGGGTCACCTTAAACAGGACCACTGGATGACTATCAGCAGACGCAATAAGGGCAGAGAATTTTTTTTTATAATATTTTATTAAAGTTTTAAAATTACAAAGTTAAAAGTTAGAAATGAAAAAGAAAATGAAAAATACAAATTATAAGAAAAAGAAAACATGAGAAAATAAAGAAAGGAAAGAAAGACATAGAAAAGAGATAGCTTCCAATCTATCTCTGGTCTTAAGAATAATAAGAATGTCATAGGTGCTAGTTTTTTTTAATGCATTTAGTAGGAATAATTCTTTCTCAAAACATATCCCATTACATTTATAATCTAATCTTCAAATCCCCATGTAAGCTTCGCCCCGCCTGCATTTTGCAAATAGTCCATCAATGGTTTCCATTCCTTAAGATAATAATTATTTGATTTTTCTTTTAATAAACAAGTCAGTTTATCATTTTCAGCCATTCCCATCAGTTTTAGCAACCATTCTTGTATTGTTGGTAGTGTCTGGGTTTTCCAAAACTGTGCATACAAAAGTCTTGCTGCGGTAATCATATATTGAGTAATTCTGATAAGATGCTTTCCAATTTGAAAGTCCATTATCCCCAACAGGAATATTTCTGGTTTAAATGGAACCTGTATCTGTAGTATGCTCTGCATCAAAGCTTGTATTTGAGTCCAAAATTTCTTTGCAATTTTACATGTCCACCACATATGGTAAAACGACCCTTCTTGTTGGTTACATTTCCAACAAACGTTGGAGATTGTCCCGTACATCTTTGATAATCTTTGGGGTGACATATACCATCGATACAACATTTTATAAAAGTTTTCTTTCAAATTATAACATAAAGTAAATTTTAGTCCTTTAGACCACATATTTTCCCATTGCTGCATATGTATATTATATCCAATATTTTTTGCCCATTTAATCATGCATTCTTTAACTTGTTCTTCAACCATTTCTTCTCTCAACAATAATTTATATATTTTTGCTATTAAGTGTTCATCTGTTTCACATAGTTGAATTTCAAATTCCGATTTAGTCTGTTCAAATCCAAATTCTTTTTTATCAATTTTGAATTTTTCTTTATACTGCATATAAGAAAGCCATTGAAAAATATAACCTTCTAAAGCCAATTGCTCTTTTGATATGATTTTATAGAGGTCCACATCGGCGTCTTAGGGCATAAAAGTGGTCTACATTTAGTCCAAACTTTTAATAAAGATCTTCTAATATAGTGGTTTTTAAAGTCCACGTTAACTTTGACTTTATCATACCACAAATATCCGTGCCATCCAAATCTCAAATTATAACCTTCCAAATTTAATAGTTTTTCATTTCTCAAGGCGATCCATTCTTTAAGCCATACTAAACAGCAAGCTACATAGTACAATTTCAAATCGGGAAGACCCAAACCACCTCTTTCTTTCACATCTTGCAAAACTTTATATTTTATTCTTGGTTTTTTCCCTTGCCATATAAACTTAGAAATATCACGTTGCCATTGTTTAAAGGGTGCTTCTGAAGTCAATACTGGAATTGTTTGGAAAAGATATAAGATTCATGGCAAATTATTCATTTTAATCACCGATATTCTTCCTAATAATGACAATTGTAACTTTCCCCATTGGTCTAAATCTTTTTTAATATCTGTCCAGAGTGGAACATAATTATTCTGAAATAAACCAGCATTCTTAGATGTCAAATATACTCCCAAATATTTTATTTTTTTCTCTATTGTAAATCCAGTTAATTCATTCAATTTCTTCTGTTGGTGAAAATCCATATTTTTAGTTAAAACCATTGTTTTTTGTATATTTACTCTGAACCCTGCTAGCGACCCAAAGTCTCTCAATTTTTGCATTAACGATTCGGCCCCCTCCAGTGGGTTTTCTAAAGTAATGACTAGGTAATCAGCAAGGGCTCTTAACTTATATTCTTCTTTTTTAACTCTTATTCCCAAAATGTTGTCATCTTGCCTAATATCTCTAAGTAATACTTCTAAAACCAATATAAATAATAATGGAGACAAGGGACATCCTTGTCTCATACCTTTTTGAATTTCACATGGTTTAGTAAAGTCTCCGTTGATAATTATTTTTGCGGTTTGTGGTGTATATATTGATTTAATCCATTTAACAAAATTTTCCCCAAATTTCATAGACTCTAAAACTTTAAACATAAAAGGCCAATTTAAATTGTCAAAGGCTTTTTCAGCATCCAAAAATATCAAAGCCGCTTGTTTTTCATAATGTTGTTCCAGGTATTCTAGTATATCCAAGACATTTCGAATATTATCTCTAATTTGTCTTTTTGGTAAGAATCCTGCTTGATCCTGGTGGATAAATTTTACAAGAATATTCTTCATTCTTTCTGCTAAATTGTTGCAAATATCTTATAATCATTATTCAATAGAGATATTGGTCTATAATTCCTTGTCAAAGTCAAATCCTGTTGATCTTTTGGAATCAAAGTAATATGGGCTTCTTTCCAAGTTTCTGGCATTACACCTGTATCCAGAATTGAATTCATAGTCATTTGTAAAAGAAGACAAAGCTCTTCCTCAAAATATTTATAATAAGCTGCTGATAAACCATCTGGACCAGGGGCTTTTCCAGAGTTAATTTTCTTAAAGGCAGTTGACATTTCCTCTAATGTGATGGGATCATTAAGTAATTTTCTCTGTTGATAAGTGAGAATAGGTAATTTTTGTTTAAACAAATATTTATCAATATCATCTAAAGGGGGCAGAGAAATATTGACATTTTGCCGCCCTAATCGCAATGAGGTAAAATGGGCTCTTATCCATGTCCAGTCAGATTCACTTCGACTCTTCCTCCAGCGGTGCTCCAGGCATCTCTTCTGGTGCTTCATCTCCCAGAGTTGCTTGGTAAACTTCTGCTTTCAGAAGTACTGCTTTGCACTGATGTTGCCAGGACAGAGCATGGTTAAATAAAATGCCCAGATAACTAAAATTCTTGACTAGTGTGATATGATCTTCAATTTTCCAGCTATACTTCTTTATTTTTTCACAAAAACCAAAATTTTAGTTTTATCATACTTGATTTGTAGTTGATTTTCTTGGCAATAGTTGACTACAGTACAGTAGTGCTTCAAGGAGGCATTTCACACCTAATTTAGTATGTGAAAATAGAGCAGCAGCATCTGCATATAACAAGCCACAAATTTTCCTTTTGGGTAATAATGGGCAGTAGCCATCAAGCTGAAGTACTGTAATCTCCAGTTCATTGACATAGATATTAAATAGGGGAGCTAGGATGGGTACACCAGCTTCATCTCAAGTCTGCCAGAGATCATCGACATGCACAATCGGTGCCATCTTAGTGCCATAATCCAGCCTGAAACCTGACCGAATAGGGTCCAGGTTATCCATTTCTTCAAAGGCCGTTTGGAGCTGCAAGCCTACTAAAAAGGAAAGGTTGGAGAGTGGATCATCACATCCAGCGAAGGCCTCTTAAGGACAGAACAAACCATCACTTCCTGTCTTGCAAGGATGCATTCCCCGTGCTTCAGTCTAACTACGTGTTTCTGGGAGGTCTTAACCAACCAGGAGAGACATGGATCTAAAATATAGGTGACAGGATTCAAAGCCCCAAGGACCTTGTCCGCTTCCTTAGGACTAGTAGACTCAAACTCTCCCCAGAGAACAAAGCAAGACCATGCCCCAGTCAATTCCATTGGATGTGCACAGCCAGAATCCCAGCAACTTTACCTAACAGATCCTTAGAATAGTCTTACAGTGACTCTACAAGGGTTCCCTCAGCCCCTCCTTGCCCAGGAAAGACCAAGTCACCCACAATAGGGTTGTTGTCCAGTTATGTGCAGATGCACTAAAAGCAGAGAAATAGGTACATTTCACTACTTTTACTGCCACAATGTGATCCGTATTTGTCTCTACAAACCTCCCCTTATCCTCGTTTCTGATCACATTATATGGTTATATTTGGAAATACAGGTAGTCCTTGTTTAGCAACCGCAATTGGGACTGGCAACTCCATTGCTAACTGAAGCATTCACTAAGTGGGAAATCCCATGACCACAACTGAGCTTTCCTTTCCCCCACTCTCCTGCCCTTTGGAATGCTCACCCTGGCACTGGGATAATTAACGAGAAGGGCATTGATGTTTGTTTTTACATTCTTTGGAAAGGAAGGGATTATGCGGGAGGGTGGAGGGGGGATGGGTCAGGCACAAGAGACATTGCCTACAGAAATCGCTAATTTTTTTCTCCCCCCCTCCCCCACTTGCAGAGCAGAGAGATTGGAGAGGAAGGGATTAAAAGAGAGTAAGCAGGCACATAATCAGGAATACACTGGGCTATTGCATAGTATGTTGGTGGCTGCTGGTGCCAGTGCATTGCTTTCGATGTGTATTACCCATTGTGTGCTTGCTTACTGTCTTGTAATCCTTTCTTCTCCAACCTCTCTCCTCTGCAAGGTGGGGAGGGGAGAAAAACAACAGGTCAGGCACAAGACAATGCGTACTGACTGTAATGGTGATCACATGACTGAGGGACGCTGTGAAGTTCATAAATGCAGGCATTGGTCGTAAAGTTACTTTTTCAGCAATGTTGTAACTTTGAATGGTTGCTGAACAGTCGGTAAGCAAGGACTATCTGCATAGCCCAGTACATATCTTGTAAAAAACCAAACGAACAACTGTTGACCAAATTGGGAAGTGACTTCATTTTATTGCTCTACATAGCTGGCTTTGACCAGCCACGGGCCCAGAAGCCTGGCAGTTCCTATATCGAAATGATCTTAGGGTCTTTCCCCATGTGAACCTCCTGCCAGTATGAGCGTACCTGCCCCGGCAGCACCTTGTTTCTCCCATGTTTCCAGGCTGTTGCTTTCATCTTGTTCCCAGCCCATGGATGAGACTGGCTAAGTTGTAAAAGTACTTTTTTCCCTTTCAAGCCAACAAACTTTTAGAGGCAGTGTCAAGGTGTACAAACATTAAACCATTACCTATTACTTTGAGGCAAATTCAGGTGAACAGTAGTGGTTAGATCAGGACTATTTCTGTAATTTATTTATTTTTTTTCTGTTGGGTTGTGGTTGGTTTTATTTCTGGTATATTGTAAACCACCTTGAGTCTTTTGACATAGGGCGGCATCAAACTGGCTGAATAAATGAATGTCTAAGGTGGCTTGTCGCTTGCTTTAGTGGGCAATCTTCTCTTTGAACAGCTGTTACAAAAAACAGAGTGCATTTGAAGACAAGAGTTAAAAGAGAAAACAGTTGTCTGTCAGCAGTAAGTTAACCAGAGAAAAAAGTCATCTTTCCCATTTCAGTAAGATCTATTAATTTATTTCTTAGTATTCATTCAGGAAGATACATTTGTATTTCAATTATATTAATCTTGTTTAAATTTGTATTCATATATATAAGTGAGCATATGAAAGTGTTACTCAAATCTCTGCCCTTTTATTTTGATTATGTTTCAGCTGGCCTCTGGGATTTATTTATATAACTATATTTTGTATGTCCATCTTTTCTTTCCCTATGCTCAATATATCCCTGGCAACGTGTGATAAATATTTGGCAGTCTTTTTCAAAATAGAAGATTTTATCAGTGTTATACTGTCTTTTAATCTACTGTTGTCTAGCAAAAATGGTTTACTTTGTGAATGGGAAAGAGATTGGTGCTTTGCTGATATCGGCATTCAGTTAATAAACCATCTGAAACATACACTACATAGCACACATCAAATCAGCATTTTTATTGTCATCTTGCCATATCTTTTTGTCTGAAAGGGCAATCTTCTGATGGAAAGCAGGCTTGAATCTTACTCCTAGGTCATATTGTAAGTGATAGCTCAGTATCTAGTGAAATTGGCCACAATTCGCTCATTATCTTTTGGTTTGTAGCTGCCAACACCTGCAAACATAAAAAAGTGATGTTGAAAGGTGGATAGTGCTCCCGAGATTAGATATTTTATAAGCCTTAATTTGTGCAGATGTTTGAAAGCCAGTTGTAGATTAGATAGATGCAAATACTCAGCTGCCCTCCATAGATGGCCATAGCCAGCCATGATGATGAAAAACGATGATATGCATACAGTAAAATCACAGCACAAGCCCCACCCTTTCATACCTCCACCCTGATGCTAGAAACAAATGCATAAGTTGTAGGATTCGGGTCATGATGTCATGAGCACACTTGGTCACTTGCCCCGTGCCCCCGAAAGGATGCCTATGCTGCAGCTGCCATGTGAGCCCAGCCAAAGACACAGCTGCTTCAAGGAGTAGAAAACAAGTACTACAGTCATGCTTTGAGGTGCACTGAAGCACCTTTTTAGAATCAAATCCAAAGCATTGCATAGTCCTACGCTCTATAATGTAGCATGTCTCAGCTTTATCCATATGTATAAATGAACCTCACTGGATAGTGGTTAGGCAACCATTCATTATCCCAGTTAGTCTTCTCAGTCTTCAGGGTTCCCTCTGTCTCCTTTGAATTTTCACTTCACCTTGCTATTGTACCCCTCAACCTCTTCTTTGACTTCCTATTTCATCTTGATGCTTTGCTCAGTCTTTTTCTGGGACAACACTTCAGCCCTAACTTCAGCATTTGATTGATGCCCTTGCTAATGCAACTGTCTTCCTCAACTGTGGGCTGAGTTTATTAACAAGACAATAACCTTGATTTTCTTGACTTGCATATCAGTCACTACTGTCAGTGAGTAACATCTATATACAGTATTATCTTTCCTCTGTGCCCCTTGCCTTTTGGGAATTGTGCATTTGAACAGGCTCGCAACCGGCTGCAGCACCTGGCAAATCTTGTCTGGGCTCAAAAGCTAACCAGGGTCAAGGCTGACTCATCTCTGGATAGGATACTTCTAGGAGATGCCAGGGCTGTAGGCCAGGCTGGGAAGTTGAAAACATATTCCAGAAGAAGGCAATGACATATCACTTCTGTGTTGCAGCTGAGAAAACTACATGGATATATCCATGAAGTCATGAGGAGTTGAGCTCGACTTGAAGATTTTACCATCTGAACAGGCATCAACCTAATTTTTTTGGTCTTGTTCATTATTATTATCCTACAGCTGCATATTCCTTAACAGGTTAATCATAATTAATATAGGAGAAAAATGTTGCAGTTATCCATCTTCCCAAGATAATATATATACCTTGTTCAAGGGGTGTTTTGCCACTGAGGAACTGCCAGTAGGTCTTTTCATTGGTGCTGGCTTGGAGGCCATTGACTGAGGTGACCATGGGGCCCCAAGATGTCTCCTCTGTTTGAAAGCTGCAAGATACCAAATTCATTACAAAAGCAGCAAGAAAGGAGGATGGATTAAGAAAATGGTGAATTATATCATACTAATTTAAGAGGATGCACACATGCACACAAAAGAAAAAGGGGAAAAGAAAAGATCAAGAAAGTTGTAAGTGAAAATAGTTCATAAACAGCAAATATTCAAATTTATCCAGTCTCCCGCCCCAAAGCCAGGAAGTAGAATTTAAGATACATTGGTAACATTTTGAAGTTACACCTTGTCTTGAATTGGTAATTTAGAAAAATCTGGTAGTTCACATCCTGGGTTGAATGACCTCCCCAAAATGTCAGAGACAGCATCTTTAATGATCCAATGAGGAGTCTATTTACCTGAATTTACTTGGATTTGCTTGTTGAGCTGCTTCCAAGGCAGCGAGCAGCACAGAACCCTTTGGCACTTTCACAGTTATGGAAAATTTGAAATGAGGTCCTATTAGCCGATTCCTTACTTTATAATGCACTGTTACTGCAAAGGAAGAGAGGAGAAGGCAGGTGAAATTACTTATTACACTCTTAATGTCTACTGGCAGTCCTGGACCTGCACAGCTGAGATGGGGAGAGCCAGTGACGTGAGCTGAGACTTGGCAGCAAAAATTGGCATGCATTTAAAGATGTTCTAACTGTATGTTACTATAGGTGGGAGTTGCAGTTGTTTTTCATCATTATGGAGGAACCATTAAGTAGAAGCTGCAGATCCAGAACACTGAGTTAAATGGATCATTCCAGGGTGGGCAATCCACGGCCCCCCTCCCTTTTTTGTGGATCCTAGAGACTTTCAAATTAAATGAAAAACTGCCAAGCTTTCGTGGCATAATTTTGTGGAGGATCGTGTGATTGTTCCTAATCTCATAGGCTGCTAAATGGCATTACTGTGTTCCCATCCTGCTTCCTGCTACCTTTGGGCTCATCAAATATAGGTTTTAAAGTATGGCTAAAAAATGTTTATCCTTGTTTAGCATATTGCATTGCGTCCGTCTTCAGGGAAGTGTTCCAAATGCAGTCAGATGGAACAAACATTACCTGGGAATAGCACTGTCCCTCCACCTCCAGCCTCCACCATTCCCTTTCTTCCAGAATAGCTGTTGTGTGTCTACAAACTCCAGATAAGCCATAACTGCAAAGCTGTGGCTTTTCCCAGTGTGGAAAGGTGGTGATGGGGGAAGGGGGATCTACCATGCAGGCTCATTTAGGCCTTGTCTCTATCTCACTAGCCAAAGTTGCTGCTTTTCTCTCCTTCAGAGAGCAGAGGGGGTGCCAGAGGAGTTTCTTCCCACTGAAGAAGCTGCCTTACCATTTTCAGAGGTACAAGTGAGACCCCTCACATCCAAGTATGTTTTGCCCACAAGAGAAGGCAGGATCTGAGAAGCATCTGCTGGAGGGCTAAAGGTTCCCCTGGTGACTTGATCCAGCACTTCTTTGAGGGTCTTTTCGCAGTTCCATGCAGTAGGACTATAGAACGCCGAAGTGACACTGAGAGCCTGGAAATCAGCAAGAGAGAGAGATGCTCAGCAAGATTCCGAGAGATGAAGACCAGATTCCTGGATTCTCTTCCCTTCAGATGTACCTGCACTGCGAGGCCAGTGCTATAGATGTTTCCAAGGATACCATTCTTCTGCTGTGCATTAAGGATTTCCTTTGTGGTTACGCCCAAGGCATTCTGTAGAGTTCCTATTAGTTCACTCTCCTGAGATGAGACTCTTCCTTCATACACGCAAAACAGTGCTAGACTTGCCATGGCAGCAGTATCTGTAAATCACATAGGACAAGGGATCGCCCAGTGAAAAGAAACTCAGGAGTGTTTTCCGGTCCAGGAAGAGTGAATGACCTCTTTGGTATAAGTGCTGGACAAGCAGATATCCGAGAGAAGCAGCCCAAACAGAAACAGGCTGTTTATTACAAGTTGTCATTGTGGGTGGACTAATGGATTACAGGGATTCCTAGCTTATCAATCACTTGCTCACCAAGAAGCTCACTGGTGCCCCAGTAATCATTTCTCAGTCCGACTTACTTCCGAGGATCATTACAGGGTAACGTTAGCAGAACTATCCTGACATCCTTGGAAGCTCAGAGTAAAAAGGTAATTTAAAATCATATTCAAAAATCTTATGTGTGTGTGTCTGTGTTGTGTCTGTATGAAGCATGGAATGATCTTACCTACAGAGAAATGACCCTGGAATTGGAAACGTTTATCCAGGGCTGTGTCGGCAAGGACAGAGGCAGCTCTTTCACATTCTGGACTGTTTTCCACACACAGAGCCAAAGTATCTAGAGCCAATTGGTAGTAGGTTGTCTTGGGGGTCCCAGTAGTATCTGAAAGGTAAATAAGTTTATGAGTTACTTTCTGTCTGGTCACAGAAGACGTCTACCCTTCGCCCATTACTGTTTGGAGGTTGAGTTCAAAACATAGCAGAAATAGAAAAATACTATTGAAGTATGATTGGAGAAGGAGAGATCTAAAATCAGACACCTGATGTACATCTGTAGGACTCCAGTGCAATTTATAACCCTGATGGTGCAGGATTCTAAATCACATGAAATAACCTTTCCTCAACTAGCGCTTTCCAGATCTATAAACACCAGTTCCAGAATTCCCCAGCTGGCAACTGAAATGATTCAGTTGTCATTTGCACTGTGAAATAGGGAAGAAACTAGATTCAACTTTTCTGGGCAAAAATTATCCTAACTTGTTTTAAGGATGTGTGTAGGCAACTAAAGTTGCACTAGTCTTTCAAATATAGAAGATAAAATGTTACTCGTAACTGGGACAAAAAACAGATATTGCCAAGCTGGCTAAGAGAATAACTACAGCATAGACTGAGGGATGGGCATTTCAATTCAGATGAGCATCATCCTTGCAACACAGAGGTGAGGGAACAGCACAGAGAACTGGATCCATGCATTAATCATCCGAATTCTTTTTATCTTGTCATCTGAGTGAAAAGCAGGAATCTAATGCCCATTTGCCTTATTACCAATATGCTTAATTTCTTCCTTTGTTTTCTTCTCAAGGACTTGGACCAGGTTGACATGTTTTTCTGGCGTGCTGACATCAGTAGGATTCTGACAGGAGGACCGAAGAGCTAGGACATAAAGGGCCACTTTGCCAGAGGACATCTCTGCAAGAAATAACGAGAGGGGACAGAGACCACAAAGATTGGGTAAGTGATCCTTTGGGAGCAATAATGTACCCTTTCCCATCCTCACCAGAAGTCTAGAAACTGTAAGCAATACATCTGGGAAAGTTGTCTTAAAATTGGAGATATAACTGGAAGCCCCATCTGATTCTTCTTCCTTGCAGACATTACAGAATCTTCTGGTTGATTTTTTAAAGATAAACCAATGATAGCTTCTATGGGCTAGAGTTCCTGGTGTCAAATGCATCAGACTCTAGTCCATCAAAGCCTAGACCCATACATGGCTTCATTAAAACAAACTCACAGTGGTTATTGTAATTTCAGCTCCAGGAACACAATCCTTCTAAGCCTTTTAATGAAAACTGTTTTGCTTCTGCCATGAAGTTCTTAATTGCTGTTTTAGATCAACAGTTGGAATCTACTGTTTTTAGTCTGTTGAGAGATTTTTTAACTGCAATTTAACACACACTTACATGAGAGCAAGATTCCTTAGACTTAATGAGATTTTTCTCTAAGAGGACAGATTGTAAATGTTTATGTCATTCAACAGACTGTGTGCTGTCTGGAAATTTATTTTAAATATGAGATACAGATTCTGAGGATACTATTCAGTGAACATTGATCATTAATTTTGTTCCACGTGATTGGGGAATGATGACCCCAGAGCGGATTTAGGGGACAAAAGTGAGTTACTTATATATGGTATGGGACTTTGTTCCTATTATGTCCTATACTTAAGCATCTATTTTAATAGTTGTGTAACAGGCAAGCATTTAGCAGAGGAACAAGTGTGGAAATACAGTGATGATGAAAATGTCACCATTCAGAGTTCCACCTATTATACTGCCAAGAAAAAACCTTAGTGGTAATTCTGGAACTTAGTGTTACAGTGGTACCTCGGGATATGAACTTAATCCGTTCTGTGACTCTGGGCATATCCCGAGTTAGTCGTAACCCGACGCAAATTTCCCCATAGGGTTCAATGTAAATCTGGTTAATCAGGTCCGCCCTCCAAATTTGGTCGCCCCCTGAAGCAAATTTTCCCATAAGGTTCAATGTAATTACGATTAATCCATTCTGGCGTCCGCAGACCACGCGTCAGGGGCGGGAAAACGGCCGGGCGCGGGGCGGGGTGGGAAAATGGCCGGGCACCATACAGTGGGACAGGAAAATGGCCGGGCGCGGCACAGCGGGAAAATGGCCGGGCGCCGCATGGCGTGGCGGGAAAACGGCCGGGCGCCGCACGGTGCGGCGGGAAAACGGCCAGGTGCCGTGCGGCAGGGTGGGAAAATGGCTGCGGACCACGTGTCAGGGGCAGAAAAATGGCCGCGGACCACGTGTCAGGGCGGAAAAATGACCGTACCCCGAGGAGGAGATCGCACATCGAGGTAAATTTTTGCGGCCGGAGCTGGTCGTAACCCGAAAAGTTTGTTAGTAGAGGCGTTCGTATCCCGAGGTACCACTGTATTTGATTTTGGGAAGTATATCTTAGTCAAAACTGGGATGTACTAGTAAAAACAAAACAAAAAACAGCAACAACAACACAAACCTTCATAATATTCCTCATAATCGGATAGGCTTAGCAAGTTAGCCACAGTTATCAAAAGTGACAGCTGAAATATTATTTCCATGTTTCCCTTTTTACAAAATGGAACAAATTAAAGATCTGAACTGGTTTATGTAGAAACCAATCAACTGGGTTACGTAGAAGCTTCTCATTTCAGGCATCGTACCTGTTCCAGCTGTTTCTTTTATCTGCCGCACCAACTGCGTTATCACACTGAGGTTGTGGTCCTCAGCCAGGTTCAAAGCAATCAGGACACTGGGATCAGGTTGACTCTGCAGGCTGGCCCAATTTTCCAGTTGTGTCTGGATGCCTCTAACCAGCCACCGATGATCATTGGGGACAGCTAGAACCAAGACAGCCAGAGGTTTATCAAGAACAGCACTTGTTCCTAGAGAACTCTGATTTAGCTTGTCAGTGGAATTGCAGTTCAGCCTCAGAAATTGTCCTTATCATATATTTCCTCTGCATTTGATAGTGTTTGGGGCCCCTTTTTTGCCCACCAAAATGTTTGTGCCCGCTAGTGAATGCTATAATCACAAGGATTGCTTCAAAGGCATTGTCTGTGATACATCAGTGCACTGTCCATCGAGCTGAATTGTTAATATTCATGTAACGGACCTGTTATTAATAAACATTTCCAGAACCTGCCTGGGTGAATTTATCTCCCTTTGGGCAGAAACTTTGGACATGAAATGTATCACTAATGGTGGGCAAAAAAGGAACAAGAGCTGTGTTTTGGTAGTCTGTGTACATTTCAGGTTTTCTCACTTTTGTCTCTCTTGGTACTTCTTTTCTTCAGACTGCGGGTATCCACAATTGTCTGAGCTTCAGCCTCAATTACTGTATGTATGTAGATAAAGCAATCTTTCACTAAATTCCAGCCAAGGGATTGGATCCAGGCCAAGATTGCCATCCTATACACCCTCATGCAGGGCTTAGTCACGGTTAACGCAATGGAACTTACTCTTCCCTTGCTCTGTCTAGTTAAGCTGAACTGAAGTCTCACTGAAATCAGTGGAAGAAAATCGATACAACTTTAAGCCCCATTATTTTTAGTAGGAACTAAGATCAGCTAAGTTAGCCGTAATCCAGTTCGATACACGTGAAGCATTTTGCCATTGAGACAGAGCTGGCACTATGTTTTGAGTTTTTGTCTGGCTTCTTCTGATAGGCTACGCTCCTATTCTCTATGTCTTCTATTGACTCACTGGGATGAGTGAAAGCTGGCAGGTAGAAAATGAAGTTATAGTGACGGATTTGGGGGAGCTTAGATGGGCTGTTAGTCGTGATCTCTAGAGAGCTGCTTCCCCAAGTTCCCAAGTCACTTCTTATATTCTCTGATAACTCTCCTGAAGCCACAGACGTGGCCTTCCCATCTGCACTCATTGGTATGCATGTCAAGTGAACACAGACGTTTGGAGGGCTACTAGGATAGGGAGGACTGCACTATGGTTTCCTTATGTTCCAGATCACATAAGGGGATAAACCAGTTTCTGAATTGTGCTACTTTATTTTTCTAGGTAAGTGATTACTTCCTTTCAAATTGTTAAAGCAGCTATGTCCTTTACAAGGCTCATGTGGCTGCTTCAAAAGTTCTCCCCAGTTGTCTTTATTGATGTGCAGACACTTCTGATGAGGCTGTCAGTGAAGTAATGTGGCTATGCATGTACGTGGTGACACCTGGGGACAACCTTTGAAACAGCTGCATGAGCCTTGTAAAGGACATAGCTGCCTTAACAGTTTAAAGAGGTACTTTACAAAGCATCTCTTTTGAATACTTTGTAGAGACCTAATATCACTTAACTATAGGGTTAACCCCGCCCCCACATGACTAACATGACCACCCAATTTGGTGATGTCCAAATGTGTTGGACTACAACTCCCATCATCCCTCATCCAGGTTAGTCATCCAGTTAGGGAGAGGCATCAGGTCAAGGAAGGCTGATTCAAGAGGAAGATTGACTTGAAATACTTACAGCAAATTCCCGAAGAAATGGAAGCCGCATTAGTGACTGCGCAGAAGATGCACAGGATAATAGTGAAGAGGAACATTTTGGGCTACAATGTGGGTATTTCCTTTCTTTTAGGCAAAGTCTTCCTTGATGTGATAGAATATTGGAAGTCAAGGGTGAAAACCTGCTTGCTCTTCCTTTTTATAGACTGCTGGGACAGCTCTGGTTCCTCCCTCCCAACCTTTCACCTCAGAATAGCCACTTTATTTCTAGCAGTGTTGACTCTCCTTTACTTATCTCATTTTCCTCAATATTGGGTTTGAACCAGTTTGACAAGGGGATGCCAAAGAACAAATCCTTTAAGAGAAATTAGTGGGGCAGGTGTACATATTACCAGAAGGAAGGCTATTTATGTAATTTGGCACACCACCTGTGAGAGAACAGCCACTTGCTAAAAAAGCATTTGTTGAGTCATGGATGTGGTACATGTTAAAGACTAGGTGGGATAAATTCCATGGAAGAGAAGTTGTGCTGAGAATTAAGCCTAATTGGACCTGTCGCTCCAAGCTTTCTTGCCCAGGAAAAATAGTACTGTGTCTTCCTTCATGGTCCATGCCTTAAAAAGCTAAAGAAAGTGTGTTGCTATGCTCTGCTGGAGAAATAGGATGGACGGTAATAGAGCTTCCCCAGCCCTTTCACCACTACCCATATGTCACTGCAAAAGCCAAAACCATGCCTCTTAAATATATACTATTGCTATAAATAACCACACATGCAGAAATTGGGCTCTTCAATTCTTTTTAAAAATGCTAGTGTATCTGCAATGGGGGGTGGGGGGGATAGAGCCATGTGGAAAAGCATAGTGTGATCATAATTATTTAACAATGCCATGGAGATACTAGAAGTCTCAGAAATGAGTGATCTAAGCAGACCATGACTGCAGAAATGCAACCTATTCTTTTGAGCTGAGCTCTCTGGAGGATCAAAGATTTTCCCAGCTCTGTGTCTGCAGGTATCAAAGCTTAAATGGAGCTTTTGTGGCAATTTCTCCAATTACTAAGTGAGAGAAAGGAACTGTGCACATGTTTAAAGTTACTGTAATTCTGCTGGTATTGTACAGATTCTAAAACTGAGCAGGTTCTGAAGCTGAACTGACGTTTTCTAATTTTGTGCAAGGTATAAACGGCCTACATAACCTGATGCTAAGAAGGAGCTGTGAACCTCCAATATCACGTTTACTGCAGCCACAAGGGCTATGTAGCCTTGAGCAAGCCATTATCATCCCTTCTCCTCATGTTGTCTCAAGGTTATATAGATTCGTCTGCATCAGAATAGACTTAATACAGCATATGTGAAGGTTCTTGAGTGTTGTGAACTCAGACAAATGGGATAGATACAATTATCTTATTAATAGTAGAAATAAATTAGAACGCTTGTGGGAAAACATTGTATCTGCAGCACTTCTCATCTCTTTGAGAAATGGGGAGACTGTAACAATATACAAGAAGTAGGAAATTAGTTGATATTCCCTAAACTGAGATCCAGGCAGGGAGAGATGTGGAGCCCTGCATCTGGTAACTGCTCTTTTGCATTCTCTCTCTTGTTTTTGCCTTCTACTAGTAAACTCATTAGCCCATTCTGGACCCTCAAAGACATGCATGTGAATAGAAAGAAGAGGGGATTATCTTCCCTGCTACCCACAGAATTGGGTGCTATCCAAGGGCCCCTTCAAACCTGAAGCTTGCCTGATCCTCAGTGGGATGCAATCTAGCAGAAAGAAAGTAGATGCAAATGAGTCTGGAGGTGCAGATGGAGACAAGTGGAACTGACAACATTGGTCTGAGGAAAATCCAACTCAGTCTTTTAATCCAATTACTGTACTAAAAATCCAACTTCTAATAGCCCAGTCCATAGGAACTGGTAGTTGAAGGGTGTGGAGATAAACTTTAGTGTGTCAATTGCTGCAGAGTCCCAGGAAATGATCTAGGAAATTATGCTGTGCAAAACAAGGGTGGATGAATGACAATGTGTGCAATGAATTTTAGAGGATGGATTAGCCTGAGTTCTTTCTGAGGAATCATTTCCAAAACATTTCTTTGAATGGACCAATTACTATGAGTACTCTGAGGCAAACCTTCTTAAGATACAACAAAGGAACTATTGAGAGCCACAGATGTCTTTTCAGTGACTCAGGAAGTCAACTAATTGCCAGGACACTGTGGTAATGGTGTTGGAAACAGAACCTGGGAAGGACAGTGATAGTGGAGATAATTCAATCTTCTTACCCATCTAAGAATCTGGTGTGTGGATAGCAGTACATAGACCTGTGCTGAACTGGAAAGAGACTACAGAAAGGTGACTTGTGTCTTAGCAAGAAGTGCTATGGCAATAAGGGTTCCTTAAGAATCTGATATGAAATAAAGATTGGTTAGAGTAAATATGTGAATATTCATCTTATCCTTACCGAACAGATGTATTAATAAACCCTTTACCATAGAAGGAGATCATGTTCTTCCTTCTAAGGAAACTGATGCTGAGTAAGCACTAATATTCCTGAAATTTCTCACCACTTAAAACTGGAGGAGATGCAGCTAACAGTAGGAAAGCAAAGGTACAAGAAGCTTGAAGCTGATTCCATCCATAAAGAAGCTAGTGAGGGCTAAGTTATCACAGCAGACTTCTGGCACTGAGGAAAATGTATTGTGTTTGCTAAGAGCACCTCTTGAAATGAAGGAAATGTTGACCTGAGGAAATAGGAATCCAGATGGCAGTGTTCAGTTCTTCCTACTCACCACAGCTAAGACAGTGCTGTCCTTGGTTGAGAAGCAGTAACAGGAATCCCACCAGAAACCTCATCATCACGCAGGGCTATCATGCAGTGTGATGAGCACAGGGAAGTACTTCTGCAGAAGACTCCTCCCTTGTCCTGTCACTTTCCCATAACAGAGCAAGAGATGTTGAGCAATGCCTATTAATGTGGACATGCCCTCTAGGAAAGCACAGGCTGACAGAACTGTGATTATAAGCTTGGACTTCAATGAGACAGCCTGAAAGAAGTCTGAGTACCATTGAAAGACGACTCCCAGAGAATATTAAAAGTCCTGCTTAATATGTATAATAAAACAAGGATCAGCAAATAGCACTGGGTGGGCCCAATGTTTGTCTTGCCCATTGTCAATTCTGTGGTTAAAGGTCAGGGGAGAGAGAAGAGAAAGGTGGCAATGGGTCATCAGCAGGCAGAGAATGACACCCTTACCTTACCTCCTTTACTGGTAGAGTGAATTTGAAAAGGCACACTGGTTGAGTCAGAATGTTTTCTTTTTAGCCTCTGGCATCAGAAATACATTGGGTTCTTAACCATGTACTGTACTTGGAGGCAAGGATAGATCTTGTTTCAGTGAGGGATCTTCGACATCACATGTACATCAATCCCCCACAAAGTACTTGAATATAGCCTATGATTGACTTTACTTCTAACAATCTTAAAATGATGATAATGAGCAAAACATGTCATTTAATCAGCTGTCCTCCTGGAGTAACAAGAATTTCTGCATTCTCAGTTGATGGATGGATGGAAGGAAGGAAGGAAGGAAGGAAGGAAGGAAGGAAGGAAGGAAGGAAGGAAGGAAGGAAGGAAGGAAGGAAGGAAGTTAGTTTAGACATCTGTCAAAACTCACTCTAGTTTTGTACAAGTGTTTTGTACAGGTACATTCAAAGCAAGCCCAACAATCAGCTAATATAATATGATAGTTGGTTTCCTTTGGATACAGCTTTAGCACTATTCCACAAAAACACTAAACTGTTCAAAAGGAACTTGCCTTTTAGTTTACAAATATAAGGAAGGCATCTTCCCCCCACCCCCACAAAAAAACCTTCACTGTGCACTTCCTCCACAGTACATATGGCGGGTGGGTGGGAGAACTCAGTTTGAAAGAATCAGACTCTCCTACTCCCAAAAGTAGAATGGGTCTGGAAGACTATGCCCAGGGACTGGAGGGGAGGAACTATGTGACAAAAAGCACAACAGATTGTATGCATACCAAAAAATAATGCTTCAATTCCAGTACAGCTAAGAACAACTTTGGTTTGGGGCAGGTGAGGAAAGGTTGATTGAAGCTTTTTAAAACTATTTTTATTAATAATATTATTTTGTTATTATTTTTTCCATAAGTAAAAAAAAAATCTAATAAAGAAAATAGAGAAGAAAGAGATCAATCACTAAATTCATAAATCATCATTTCACTTTTTTCTTCTTTAAGCAAAAAGTCCATAAAAGGTTTTCAGTTTTTTGAAAATGTGAGAGATGGATAAAATGTGTTATTATTGACAAAGAAATAGTAGCTTGAGCATGCTAAGAGTGCAGCTGTGTGAGAGAGAAGGAAGTAGTGTTAAGTGTTATGGTTATCAAATAGTGGCAGATGGAGAGGAAGTTGTCTCCTTGTGTGGGACAATGTAAATAAAAATTATTTAACCTGGGGCAGTCTTTATCAGTATAATGCAATTAGCTGAAACCTTGAGCAAATTACCATAGACTTGCAATGGATGAGGTGGGAGGGGCCAGGAAGAAATCATAGAGCGGCCGGAAAGACTGTACACCCTGAGTACCTTAGCCAATGGGGAAAAGGGGAGGGACTTGCGATCGGGAAGGTGTATAATTAGGCCGGAGTGTGTATGTGGGTGTGGCTTCTTATTTGCAGCGAAGCCCACCGGCCTTTGCAAACGCTTCCAATAAAACTTTACTTCTGACGAACCCAGAGAGAGATTTGTGGTGCTTGTTTTGCACAAAAATGCACTTACCGTTTTCTCCCTGACCAAACAGGCCAGTTTTGCCATTTCCGCCAGATCTGACGTTTTCACAATCCATTCCTCCATTGTGGGAATTTCAGTGCTCTGTAAAAATCTCTTGCTTTTTGTGCAGAGTTCAGCCTGTAACTCTGTTGATTAAGGGTCAGAATTATTCCTTCCAGTTTCTCCTGATGGTATTCTCTTTTGTTTCAGTTCGTCACAACCTTATATTCCTTTTTTTTTTGTAATATTCAGATTGGTATCTCTTTCAACAATATTACATCTATGTCGTTGATCTGTAATTTATTATTAAAATTTAATAATAGGTTAACTGAAGCTAGATAATGTTAAAAGTTATTAGCATGAATATCTAAAGACTTTGAGCAACAAGTGCTCTGAAGATATTTCCCAAGGCATATCATTACTCAATAGGCCAGAAGGGTGGGTGGCATAAAGGGGTTTTCATTTAGCATGTTGTGTGAACCAAGTCAGAGAAGGAAAGAGTTCAGAAGAGATCAGAAAATGAACTCAAGAAAGCAAGGTTGCCCTACAGAGGTTTAGAACTTTTCCAACAGGTAAAAACCTTGCTCTCTAGAGAACAAGAGACCTGTTGTACTCAGACGCCATTGAACAAACCTCCTTACTTAAGGGCTTGTGCACAAAGCTCCCGTGGAGTCTCAGACAGATGACACAAGGTGAAAGTCAGATCACCCAGGCCAGTTGTTGCCAGGACCTGCCCAAGTGTTCAGAAATGTTGTATTCTTCTCGAAAAGGAACTTCCAACTTGGGCAACACAAAGTCAACCTACAGAGTCCTCCAGAGAAAGGAGGGGAAATTTCCTCCTACATTTGCAGATGCTCTTCATGAGCTCCTTCCCCCAAATAAAAGCGCAAGGAGAGGATTTCTTTGTTGTCAATCTATTAAATTGCCTTTTGGAGAACTCCATTGACTCTCGAGACTAACCATCCTTCCTCCTGGTTTTTTTACATATATCAGCTGATCAACGGAAGCTAATGAGGCATTGAAGATGTTCCTTAACTTTCCTTAAATGTTCTTTGGAACTGACTTTTTTCAGGGGACCAGATTTGGTTCCCTAACAGCTGTAGAGAGCAAGATTCCAAAGAAGGAAAGACCAGTCCTAGGTGGCAATGCTTGTCTCCTGACACCAGCTGTGTTTGCACAACCCTGACCCAGCCCCTGTGGTTAGTTTAGGGTTCAGGGTTCAGGTAAATGCAGAAAACTGGGTTAACTGAATAAACTATGGTCCAGTTACCCACTGGTAAGTATTCCAGGTGAGGGCAGCTGTCACCTGTTCTCCTGCACTGAAGCAGGAGGGAGAAATGTCTCCCAGGGCTGTCTGAGGGACAAAGAAAGACAGAGGAGAACCTCTGTCTATCCCTACACACTTTTATTCCAAAGTAACAATATAGGCAATGGGGAGGAGCAATAAGCTCTGCTGACTGTTATTTAACTATCTTGGGATTGTGCAGACTCTAAATTTCTACAGACTAAGGGAAGGCAGAGAGGTATTTTGCTCATCTCTTTTTTGTGATGTTTGATCCAAATTGCCCTGCATGATAATCCCACAGGGAAGGCAACAGCAGCTGAGCTGGATTTCATCCTTACCGTAAATGTCTTGATATACCTTTAAGAGTTGCTTGGAAAAGAAAATTACGCCTCGTATTTTTTTGTCTTGTCACTGAAGCTTCAGAATGATGATACTGTGGAAGGAAAATGAATTGCAAGCTGAGGTGCTCTCTCACTGGCAAATTTCAAAGATCCACAGAGCAAGAGAGGATGGGGCTAAAACCAGAACCCAAAGTCCTATTAAATAATTAACCCAGAAAAAGGGCTGTTCCCATTAACACCTCTGCACATATTACAAGGGAGGTGACCTCTCATGGTTGGGATCATAACAACGCTTATGGGCTGTTTTAGGCTGATGTGGGTGTGTCCCCTCCTGTCCAGTCCCTGGTCAGCCTTTTTCTGTACCCAATCTGCAGAAAAGTTGCTACACAGTTGCTGTACTTGTGGTCTATGAGAACTGCCAATAGCACTAGATTATTCTGCTGGCAGTATTGTAAGGAATTGAATCCTTGTTTGATGGCCCAGTATTTATAGCCACACAACATCCAGTTCAGAATGCATGGACACTTGAGAATAAATTTCACTGAACATGTATTATGAATTCTCCCATTTATAGTTCTTTTATTCCTTGTAACACATAGTGAATTTGACTGGGTTTGTTTTATCCATGGTCTGCTGAACAAACCACAACTGCTGGGTTTGCAAATCACACTAAGCCAAAACCAAAGCATTTCTTAGTTCAGTGTATGAGTCCACTTACAATGTCTCGTAACAAAAATGTGTGTACTTCAGTCTATCTAGCATACTGACTTGTTGAATTCAGAGTAGCTGCTATTTTGGGTTAATAGAAACAGAACCTGTAACCTGCAATAAATCTTGGTGACAAATTCTGTTCCTGGCTGCAGAACGCCCTGATTTGGGGATTTGCACAACACGGCAGAACTGCTATTGACAAGGTATGTTATGTGGATTAAGAAATTATGGGGTGTGAACCCAGTCTGAGTATGTCGTATCCCACCTCTGAATTCTCTCCGAGGGGAGGAAGTGGCTACTTGGTTTAGGTAAGGAAATGGATTATACAGTTCCACTGGAAGGAGCCAGGGCAGCCGAGCATTGCATGCGCTATAAATGAGGCCAGCGGGAGGGCCCGGCACTTGGTTGCCACCTGAGAGAAGTCTTGAGTGGTTGCTGTGAACGATGGGGAATCATCTAAGAATATGGGCTTTGTTGCTTTTAATCACTGGTGTTGCTACTCAGAGTGCCTCAGGTAAATACAGAGAAATACAACTTGGAGAAATGGAAAGGGAAGGTGGAAGGATTAATTGGCAGCTCTTTAACTAGCTGTTTTGGTTGTTTGTTTTTGGTGTGCACAAAGCCCACAGAGTCACAGCCTTAAATGTTCTCGTGTTACAAGATGTTTCCTGTTGTTAAAGATCTATTTTGGAAATTATTATTTCTGTGACAACAGCCAATTAGACAAATTATTTTGATTAATAAATGCAAATGAAGGCAGGTGTGTGCAGAGCTCCTACAGGAGACATTAGCTCTGTTCACCCAACATACTTGATCAGATCAGTTGCAAATCTAATGACTGCATTTGTATAATGTACCATTGGGGAAAAACCTCATGAGCACCACAGCTCCCTCTCCCTTCTCAGCTGTTTTTACAGGGAGATTAATCCCGGTTTGTTTGCCTACTCAGTCAAGACCACAAATCCAATACTTGGTGTCCAAACAGTTTATTTGTAAGGGTATGGAGAGCCTGGTCAGTCACACAGGGGCACATTAGCAATGCCCCCAAAGCAAAAAAAACCCTCCCGCTGCAAAATACAGGCTATACCTGCTTTACGAGAACAGATTGCACAAAATCAGCTGCTTTTTTCAACCCTGCTTTGCTTCTTAGAAGCTAACTATGATGTGCAGCCTCACTCTGTTAATTTTTGCATCGATATATTGTGTGCATCTGGAAAACAGGGTAATTCAGTAATCAAACCAAATTAAAGGAGTTGTATGAATTCAGCCAATGTATCAGTTTGAGGGCACCTCTGGAGCAATGCACGCAAGGTAAATTTACAGAATTCCCTGGACCGCAAACTACTAATTGCCTTTTAGTTTTGCATATTGTGATTAGCTCAGGGTTGACAATTGGGTCATTGAATAAGTCATGGTTTAGGTAACCATGGGAAATCAGCATGACGTGTGAAGAGAGCCACTAAATGGCTCAATGGGACTGTAAAGTGCTCTAAAGAGCTTGGTGCCTTAGATGTAGCTAAGAGCTTGATCATAATTTTCTGCCTGTGCAGTTCCTTCATCTGAAGTGGCTGCTTCCATGCAGGTTCCTAAATGTAGGACAAGCTTTGAATATGTAATTGCTTCAGTTACTTGTTGGTTTTACTTACAGAAGGAATGGGGGATGATTCAGAAACTCTGACTTTTGAGCAGAGACTTAAAAAAATAAGGATGGTTTTAGAACAATGCTCTTCTGAAGGCAGTAGACTTGACATAGGGGCTTCAGGCCAGCCACACTGCTCTCTCCTCCCAGAGTCTGCCCTCACTCCCTAATCCCCCAACATCTACCATCTCAGCTGGCTAGTTGCTCTGCCAAATGTAAGGCCAGCTCTGAAGCCAGTTGTTGAGGACCAACCAGAAAAGAGGCCCTTATGTCTTGCTCCTGGCCTCTTGGAGGCATCTTGTACCATGTGGACAATGGTATCCTCAACTGATTGGAGCACTGATTTGACCCCCTGGATCCTCCATTTCTTCTCAGGAGCATAATGGTGCCATTCATGAAAACCCCTGCATATTCCCGGTTGTGGAGAAGTATGCTGATTTCAAAGGTTGCTCTAGCCTGACCCATTCTTATATTTTCTGCAGTTTCGGTGTCATGTGGAAGCTCGCATCTAGTGATCACTGTGCCTGTGGATCTCTTTGGGACTGGCGTGGTAGTTAATGCCAATGAACTGATTCTGGGATCTGGCTGTACAGTGACAGCTGTACATTCAGATATTCTCCTGCTGGAGTACCCTCTCTTTGCTTGTGGGGCCACCAGAGAAGTAAGGAAGCACTGCATTTGGAATTTTATGGATAGTTTTAATTAAATAGGCTTCTACAGCAACACTACTTGAGAAGGCAAGTGCCCTTCTGGATAATAGCAGTAGAACGTCAGAACCACTACATCTGTATTTTGTTAGTGAGCTAAACAGAATGAATTCAGTGCAAGGTACAATCAAGATGTTCCTCTGGAGGTCTAGCCTGAACATTCTTCCTTGTAGTTTTAACCTCCTCGTTATGGTCCTGCCATAAGTCCACTCCCTCTTCTATGCAACAATCTTAAGGTATTTGAAGACTACTCTCACATCCCCCCTCAGTCATTTCCTTTATAGGCGAGTCATACCCAGAGCCTTTAATTATACCTCATAGGGCTTGGTTTCCAGACCATCTCACCATCTTGGTCATACTTTTCTGAAGTTGCTTCAAGGTGTCATTTTTGAATGGAACCCAGAACACTGTATTCCAAGTGGAGTCTGTCCAGGGCATAGGAGAATGGAATGATGGCTTTCCCATGATCTGAATCCATGGGAAATTGTGTCCTGAAAGTTATTCAGCAACAATTGTTGGATCTGTTCTACAGGTTCAGATACCAGTATTGGGATGGTATCAGTAATAAACAGTGCTTATAAACTTACAAGCATACCACAATGTATACATTTCTCCAAAGAGTTTTCATTTAGTTTTATTTATGGCCAAAAACTCAGATAGCAAACTACAAATATAATCTAAAATTTGGCATTAGATAAAACAGTTTAAGATATAAAATAATTAAGAAATAGTACATAAAACATGTAAAACTCCAGCTTCTTGATGTGTTACTAAATACCTTGTTTTTATAGCGATAGTTTAGAAATTGGTTGTTGCTGCTACAATTTAAGGATTTTTATCTGTGTTTAAAATTTTAATATATTCAGAAATATATTTTCCTGGTCTTGATTTTGAAATTGGCTGTATAATATCCTGCCAAAAACTCTTGTAAAATTCACAATACAATAAAATATGATCCACCATTTCAAGGTCAATACCACTCAATTGACTGGTTGATTATGTGCCATGAAAACAGTGTCAACTCTTATCAACCAGATAGACAGATTTTCTCCATAATGATCTGTCCCTAATCTGGTCCTTCAGGTCTTCCAATGTTGCCCCCGTCACCACTATAACTGAGTCCATCCACATCGCTGTTGGTTGTGCTCTTCTCTTTCCTACTACCTTTCTCACTCAGCATTAGAGCCTTTTCAGCATCAGAGAGCTAGGTCTATGCATAATGCGTCTAAAGTAGGATAATTTGAGCCTGGTCATTTGTGTCTCCAATGAGAACTCTGAATTGATTTGTGCAATGATCCATGCTTGTTTTCTAGGCTATCCACAGTATTCTCAGGAGTCTTCTTCAATACCAATGTTCAAAAGTGCCAATACTCTTTCTATCCTGCTTCTTCAAAGTCCAGCTTTCTCTTCCATAGAGTGTCACAGGGAATACCATTCTGGTCTTTGTAGTATAGGCACATCAGGATATCTGAATATTTTTTCCAAGGCCTTCATGGCTGCTCTACCAAGTGCTAATCTGCAGCGTACTTCTTGACTGCTTGTTCCTTTACCATTATGGTGGATCCCAAAAGGCAGAAGCTATCTGCCACTTCAGGATCTTCATTATCAATTCTAAGGCTGGTGTTGTACCTGCTGCCATTAGTTTGGTCTTCTTTATATTTCATTTTAGTCCCATTTTTTCACTATGCTCCTTGACCTTGCAGATCCTTTGCTTTTTCGGCTATTAGAACAATGTCATCAGCATAGCGCAGCTTCTTGATGTGTCTTCCTCCACTTTTAAAACCATGCTCATCCTCTTCCAATCCAGCTTCTCTTAATATATATTCAACATATAGGTTGAATAAATAAGGGAAGAATATATGACCTCATCTCACTCCTTTGCCAACCTGGAGCCAGTCTGTTTCGCCATGTTCTGTCCCTACTGGGGCTTCCTGAGTATCGGCCATATCAGACTGACACATGTGAGCCCTCTTCTCCGAACTCTGTTCAGTCTTCTCTGCCACCTGCTGCTGCTGTCTCCTTAAGGAGCTGTGCTATGCTGGGAGCTCTGTCGGAATTGCACAATGGTGCTAGACTGCTCAGCTGGGAGGACAGGAAGAGCTTGAACTCTGTGGCCTGGTTGGTGCAAGGCTGGAATGGCAGAACAGTGGACTGATGTACCAGGCTGAAATGGCAGGAGCAACACTCCCACCCCCATATGCACACTGTCTCCCAAGCAGAGAGTGGAGGAATTCAGAAGTCAGAATTTGCTGGCTATATAAGGAAAGCAAAGGAGAGAAATCCTAAATATGGTAGCTCTCTCTATTTACGACTGTGATCACTTTTCATTCTTCCCAACTCAACAGAATGTTGGAACAAAATTATGCAAAATCTAAATAATAGTGTTTGTCCGTGAGTCAGAACAGAGGTGTTAGACATAGGGTAAGGGTCAGCTGGTAGAGGCAGCAATATCTTATTGAATTCACGTTTGTTTATTCAAGGATGGATGAATGGCACCTTAAGTCAGCAGTGGGGACAGGCCCTTAGTCATCTTAGAACGTTACGTTTTCTAAAAACCTGGAACAGACTTAACATTAGTTTCTGCATATTTCTTATCTGACCCCTAGCTTCTTCCGAGCAGCATCCATTATAGGAACATTCTCCACTATGTGCCGTCAGCTCCAGATGGGGTGATCCGGACCAATCCATTCTCCCATGCTATCAACTGTTTCTATCCTAGGTAAGTCATGGAGTAACATGCTGGTGAGAGAAGCTAAATAGTTTCAGCCGTAATTACTCCATGTCTCTATAGATCGAGTCGCAAATACTGAAATGTGGGACTCTAGCTTCCCTCGTTTGTTATCGACAGTATTGAAAGCAGACCAAGAAGCGACTTATGTAGAACATCTCTTACATGCTTGGCACTGGCATAATTGCCACCGGTCTCCTGAGCTCTGAGATTAATTTGAATTGGATTTGCACTTAACTGCATCTTCCCTTGTAGGAAGTTTTATAATGTCATTTATCCAACTTCTAGTGGATAAATTAGAAGAAGAAGCTGATCACAAATTTTAGAAGCACTGAATTCAAAGACTGGAGTCCTAGTAAAGTGTGAAAATTTAGTCTTTCTCCACTAACACATCTGGCCAAAAAAATATTTGTTTATTTACTGTATTTATTTACCTATCATATTTATATGGCCGCCCATCTCACAAAACGTGACTCTGGGTGATGTATAGAGGACAGCAAAGAGGATAAGGGCAATGCCTCCTTTCCCAAGCAGCAATTTCTCTTCCCTCCGTAAGGGTAAGGTTCTGCCAAAGACTGCTAGAGAGAGAAGCTCTCAGACCTCTTCATTCCTGGGATTTCAAACAGTAGTAGATGGTCCTGTCGATGTTCCTCTTTGCAACATCAAGCGTTTCATAGAATGATTATCTCGTGGAAAGCAAAAGAGGATGAGACTAGTTGAGACTTGGTTTCTATATCTAGGTTGTGGAACATCTCTTCCCTTGGTCTCCGACCGACTTGGATCCCTTTCAGTTCTACCGTGATGGACACACAGAGTCTGGCCTTTGCACTGGAAGTCTACGACAGTGAGTGTGCTAACCAAGTAGAATACCATTTTCACTGACTTAGAGAAAGTTGTAGTATTAAGTAAAGTTGCCTACCTGAGTTCAATGAGAGATCGGAGGGTGTTTTGAAAGAAGACTGTTTGCCTGTGCTGTGTAGATGGGATAGAGAGAGAGATAGGTAGCCCTTTTTAAATCCCCAATGGGCATTTGAAAGAATATTTAAAGCACTAAAACCATATCATTGAAATTTGCATTGGGGAAAGGAGGGGCTTGGGAAATTACCAAAAAAAAAAAAAAAAAGATTTTGGGGTTGCCCGCAGGCTGCAAGTTGTTTTATCTGTGATGATTTATCTGTGATGTTGATCTGTGATGCTCTATTAAAATATTGCTTTTTAGGTAGCTGGTCACAACTGATGCCTGACCCTACTTACTATCTTGGGGACCTCATCAACATCCAGGCATCAGTAAGAAAGGATAACCATGTACCACTGAGAATCTATGTGGATGAATGTGTCGCTCGCCCAAATGCAGAATCCTCTGTGAAATATGAGGTCATCACAAACCATGGGTAAGTCGCTGATAGTACGGGCACAGCAAAGTGAAATGCGGTCGTCATTATCTTTACAAATAGCCTCATGTTTCTTAGTAGAAATAAGCATCTATAGCTGGGTTCCTACTTATTGTTTGTTTGTTTTATTTATTTTAATTTCCAAGGACCTTGACGGTAAATTCTGTTCAGTTATTTGCTTGGAAGTGAATGGTGCTCAGTTCTCAGCCCCACAATTTACCAGGCGTTCTGAGCTCGGTTGGAAACTAAAATAGCTGAGGGCTCGGACCGTCTGGTAAATTCTGGGGCTGAGAACTTTCCTGCCAATAATTGTCACCACTGGAGGGGCACACATCTTTCAGCACATTTATACCATCTTCAAAAAACATATAGGTGCCCCAAAGTGGCTGCTGGAGGGCAGAACTATTCTGAGCTGAACTTGTGTCCAAAGATAGAGAAGGAGGTTCTCCTTGTTCTTCTCCCATGTGAGTTCTCAGACTCAACCCGAGAGAAAAGTAGTGACTGGGGAGCAGCATTCTGGGACCTGTAGAAATCCACAGCAACTGTTTATCACCCCTAAAATGAACCCCCACAACCAACCCATCCTTTGGCAAACTGAAGTATCTTTTTTTTAAATAAAAACTTTATTATATTATATAGAAAGTACAGTTAAAATACAAAACAGAGTACAGCAAAGAAAGAAGATAGAACTAAAAGAAAAAAGAGAAAAATTAAAATAGTGAGAATAGAAAAATGAAACAGAAAGTGACTTCCGACTCTCTCCAATACAGATATAGCTACAAATTGAAAGAAAATTAATCTCTTACCACTAATTAATCCAAATGCACATTATTTCTATCAACACAAAACATCTATTCATTAAAACCCACAATCAGACCCTCATTTTTTCCCCACACAAGCACATAATCTAAGAAGGGTTGCCATCAGGAGACAAATTTAGAAACAGTATTATCTCTTATTAACGCTGTTAACTTTGCCGTTTGAGCCAAATTAATTAATTTGATGATCCATTGTTCCACTGTAGGTATTTGTGGATCCTTCCATCTTTGTGCATATAACAGTCTTGCAGCTGTGATTAGAATAGAATAGAATAGAATAGAATAGAATAGAATAGAATAGAATAGAATAGAATAGAATAGAATAGAATAGAATAGAATAGAATAGAAATCTTTATTGTCATTGTACAACTTGTACAACAAAATTAATGCCACCCCAGTGCAGCTTTAAAAATATAAAAACCATAAAACACATAAAACACATAACACACATAAAACACATATAACACAACCTTCACATTCCATATTGCACAACCCCTGATGTTATATACATCATATATATATGATGATATACTATATATATATATAGTATACATCTATATAGTGATATATACAAAAGCAAAGTTCCATCTTGTTTCTCCAGTCCTTTCTCCATCAAACCCAATAAAAACAATTCTGGGTTGTTGTTTTTTTAATGCTCACTTTAAGAATTTTTTGAATAGCAATACATATCTGATCCCAAATTTTTTTAGCCTTTTCACAGGTCCACCAAAGATGATCAAAGGTTCCTTCACCCTGCAAACATTTCCAACAAACATTTGTTACACCAGCATACATTTTTGATAATTTATCAGGAGTTAAGTACCAACGATACATCATTTTATAAAATTTTTCTTTTAAATTATAATTCAGCATAAATTTCAAACCTTTATTCCACATATTTTCCCATTGTTCCAACATAATATTGTATCTGAAGTTTTTAGCCCATTTCATCATGCATTCCTTGACTTGTTCATCTTCTAGATTCATTGTAACAACATCTTATATATTTTACCAATAACATGTTCATCATTTGTGTGAAGTTGAATCTCAAAATAAGTTGTTTCATTAACAAATCTATAATTCTTTTTGTCCAGCTTGAAACGTTCAAACAATTGCATATGAGTAAACAAATGACATACAGTATAAAACCTTCTAACTCTAACTGTTCTCTTCTTTTAAAGCTTGGTTCACCCTCCTCAAAATCTAACAAGTCTTTATATTTTAACCACTTCATTTGTCCCACATTTTCTCTTCTAAAATGAACCCCCAGAACCAACCCATCCTTTGACAAACTGAAGTCTCAAAGCCATGCAGTGATATTATGGTTTAGCATGATGAAAGAAGCTGGCTACTATGTCATCATCATGTTAACCTGAACCTAGATTCAGAGGAAATTACTTCTGTTTCCAAAATGTATAGAAATGGTAATGATTTCCCAACTCTCAAAATGAAGGTCTGTGAGCTTCTTTCTAAAGTAAGGTGTTTATCTGGAAATCTACCACCTCTACTGCTACTAGCTTACAGGCAGGGGTCAAGAGTATCAAAATGGTGATATCCCACTTTATTTTGTACAACTTAATGTGGTGTACGTAATGCTCCCCCCTCCTATTTTCCAGTAGGGAGTAAGGAACATGACCTTAATGGAGATATGCAGGTGCTGTTTCCTAGGCAAAAGAGGCTAAAGTATTTTTAAACTCAACAACATCTAGATAACATTCAGGACCGGCTCAGACACCTCCTCTAATTCACTGAACTATAAGAAGGAAGAGAGGTACAGCACAATCAGACCTGCAAGATTCTGTTATTGTACCCAATCTCAATAAAAGTAGTTTTAGCCATCCTGTGGTGTTGATTTCATGGTCTGGTCTACCTAGTGGGGCTGACATTTCCCCACAACAACAAACCTGTCATGTGGGTTGGGCTTAGACAGAGTTTCTGGCTCAAAGCCACCTAGTTGGCAGTTGTGCCTGCAATTGTAATACTGTTGACACACACACACACACACACACACACACACACACAAAGTCATAATTAGAAGTATTGATAACATGAGACCATTCATGTTATCTCTGTCTATCCTGCAGGTGCTTTGTAGATGGGCAGCACAGCGGCTCCCATTTTCTTGCCATGCGAGAAGATGGGTTTCTCCGTTTCCAGCTGGATACATTTACCTTCACTGGAGCCTCCAACAATCAGGTTAAGAGAGGATGGGAAGAAATGGAAATTGAATTTCTAAATGTAGGGTTAATATTATACTTGATTTGTGGCTGGGTAAGAGTTGGGGTGGAATATCTAAGAGCATATACATAGATGTGATGTCTCATCACCTTCAACAGGTAAGAAAGCCACCCTCCTAATTTACTTTTGGAGCTGCCTGTATTGAGGGGAGGTATTGAACTGGGATGAATCCTCCTTATCCATCTCAACAGATGCTTGATGATATGCCAATAATAGCAGATGCTTCTGTATAGGCGACTACCTATATGTCCAACTATCTCAAGGTCTTCCCTTGCCTGAATATGAGATTCTAAGTTACTATCTAATATCTGTTCTGATTCTTTTAGATCTCCCTCATCTGCCACTTGAAGGCAGTACCTGTTGGCTCAGCAAACCATCTCAATAAGGCCTGCTCCTATGATCGTGCTACTGCAACCTGGAACTCTCATGAAGGGGTTGATTGCTCCTGCTGTGCATCTCACAGTGGCTGTGGCAGCAAAAGAAGAAAAAGGAGGCAGCAGCAGAGGAGAGGTAGCATGACCTCCCATTCCCCATTAGAATGGTCCATCTCAGGCATCTGATGGATCTGTAGGAAGCTTGTCCAGTGATCCCATTGATTGCCTGCTTGGCCTCTGGTGCCAGGAGGAGACTTGGGCTCTTGGCAAGATTGCTCCCTGGGTGCCAATCCCTGTTGGTCAGTCCCAGCATGTCCCTTGGTTTTCTGAGAAATGAAGTGCTAGAAGCAATGCCTGGAGCACCTGTGGAGAAAGATGAGAGCTCCTGGAATTGCTGGTTTTAATTAATAAAGCCCCTTATAGATTGGAGCCTAGGTACCCACAGGATATATCTGTCCTGAGGTGAAATGCTGGTGGTGCCCCATTTTCATGAGGTGAGAGGGGCTGAAGCTGCAAGACCTTATTTCTGGGTAATGGTACCTGTGTTCTGAAACAGCCACTGGAAGCAAGATTAGCCCCCTCTGTGGTAGCTTTCCAGAGGTTAGTGGAAACAGAGCTCTTTCAGAGGACATTTGGGGATTAACGCCATCTGAGTTCATTGGTTGCTGCTTTTTTTCTTGTTCTTTATACTTTGGGTCAAGGTTTTTTTTAACCATGGACACTTTAATCATTACTGGAGACTCCAAGATCTCCAAGAGTCCAGTATATAAGTTTTATAAATAATATCCATTTTGCAGGATAATGCTTGAGCTTCGTATTTGTTCAGCAAAGTGATGCTTTATTCACTGGCTTTGTTTGGCACCTGCCCAAATAGAGGTAGCCAGTTTGTTTCTCCATATTAGCAGACTTTGGGGTAATTTTGGATTTCTAATGTCCATAAAATCATGTATCCCAAGCAGAATCAAAAGAACAATGTGGAGAACCTGAACCATATTGTGGAAGACAGTGGGACAATAATGTGTGGAACTGCAGGGCAAGCAGGGCTGAAGTCCAAGTTTTTATCTGCCTTTTTCCAGGAACCCTTGGAGAAGTAGATCTCAGGCTTGGTCCCATTGAACTGAAAGTGGAGCAGGTGCACTCCTCCTTGCTGAATGGCTCCACTGTGGCCAGCCCTGCCCCTGCTGCGTCCAACAGACCTCATGCTGCTGGGCCACCTCTGAACCCGTTGGTGAACATTATCATGAGGAAAGAAGGAGTGAAAGAAGATGCCTCAGGTGAGAGCACCACATTTTTCCATGTTTAGATGGGTTGAGATTTGGGGTGGGGGGACAGGACTGAGGCCGTGGATATGGTGATGTTTTGCAGAGCAGTTGGCGAGATGGCAAACAACACGTTTCTTCCTTCACGCTGTGGTGGCTGCTGGTTCTGGCTTCAGTAGGGATAAGTGTATCAGGCGTTCTTTATGCTCCAATTATTTCTGTCCAAGTAAACGCGTGTCTGTAAGAAAGGGTTGTAAGCACGATTGGGAGGGAGAGTAAGTCTTTAATTATAAACTAACTCGTTTTGTTTATAATTAAAGCTGCCTGCAAGTACTATAGAATTTCACTTGGGATTCCTGAGAGTCGAGGAGCTGAATCAGTGTCTTTCTAAGGATGGATTTTCCTTCTGATCTGTAGGGAATAATACAGGGTCAAGGTTTCCTTTTTCCAGAGAAGTACCTTTTTTCTGTGAACTCTTTTAACCAATTTATTATGGTTAAAGATCTCATGGCTGAATTAAGCTTAGTTGGATACATGAGATCCTGTCATTAGAGTCCTTAGGGTTCTCTGAGCTTGGTTGTTTTCTTGCAGATGTTTCGTTACCTCACTAGGTAACATCTTCAGCATTGAAGATGTTACCTGGTCATGTATGCAATCAAACAACCAAGCTCAGAGAACACCAAGGACTCCACAGTTCAGTTCTGAGCTACATATATTATCTTGGTAACTGTCATTAGGCTAAATATTTGAAGCAGCCCTTTGCTACAAAATCTTGATAATCGGCAAATGGCTCAATTATGAAGGACTGGAGGGTCAAAATACAGATTCTGAGGCTTCCTGCACTAATCAGGTATTTCCAGTGCATGAAGAGCAGGTCCTTTATACGATCCGAGCTTGGCGTTCTCCAAATGTGATACATTTCAGCTCTCAGGGCTTTTCCCCATTGCCTGCCTCACTGATGAATGAAGGCAAAGCCATGGGGACGCAGCCAAAAAGAATGATTGCCAGGGCATGTTTGTACTATAGCTAGGTGCACGTGGGGAAAAGCACCCAGCACCAGGGTAGGAAAGGCTGTCCCAGGGGAGTATTTTTTTCAGTGGCCTTTAAAATCTAAAGATATAGGAGATATTCAAAGAGAAAGCCACAGCTGTGTTCATAACATACAGTTAGCAGGTGCCTCGTGGCATTTGCATTAGATCAGATGTTACCTATACAGCAAACATTCCCTCCGTGTAAAACCACCAAGACTTTCTTTGGAGCCCTGGTTTATTCCCAGAACCTGTATGTGAACCCAAAGATCGAAAGTGGTGCATAAAATAAGTGTGCACTGGCACCTTTGCAGCATACAGCGAGTAGCAGGAGGCACTACAATTGCCACCGGTCTCCTGAGCTCTGAGATTAATTTGAATGGGATTTGCACTTAACTGCATCTTCCCTTGTAGGAAGTTTTATAATGTCATTTATCCAACTTCCAGTGGATAAATTAGAACAAGAAGCTGATCACAAATTTTAGAAGCACTGAATTCAAAGATTGGAGTCCTAGTAAAGTCTGAAAATTTAGTCTTTCTCCACTAACACATCTGGCTGTCAAAATATTTGTTTATTTACTGTATTTATTTACCTATCATATTTATATGGCCGCCCATCTCACAAAACGTGACTCTGGGTGATGTATAGAGGACAGCAAAGAGGATAAGGGCAATGCCTCCTTTCCCAAGCAGCAATTTCTCTTCCCTCCGTAAGGGTAAGGTTCTGCCAAAGACTGCTAGAGAGAGAAGCTCTCAGACCTCTTCATTCCTGGGATTTCAAACAGTAGTAGATGGTCCTGTCGATGTTCCTCTTTGCAACATCAAGCGTTTCATAGAATGATTATCTCGTGGAAAGCAAAAGAGGATGAGACTAGTTGAGACTTGGTTTCTATATCTAGGTTGTGGAACATCTCTTCCCTTGGTCTCCGACCGACTTGGATCCCTTTCAGTTCTACCGTGATGGACACACAGAGTCTGGCCTTTGCACTGGAAGTCTACGACAGTGAGTGTGCTAACCAAGTAGAATACCATTTTCACTGACTTAGAGAAAGTTGTAGTATTAAGTAAAGTTGCCTACCTGAGTTCAGTGAGAGATTGGAGGGTGTTTTGAAAGAAGACTGTTTGCCTGTGCTGTGTAGATGGGATAGAGAGAGAGATAGGTAGCCCTTTCTAAATCCCCAATGGGCATTTGAAAGAATATTTAAAGCACTAAAACCATATCATTGAAATTTGCATTGGGGAAAGGAGGGGCTTGGGAAATTACCAAAAAAAAAAGATTTTGGGGTTGCCCGCAGGCTGCAAGTTGTTTTATCTGTGATGATTTATCTGTGATGCTCTATTAAAATATTAGTGGGGACGCAGTGGTGCAGTGGCTTAATGGCGCTGAAAGTTGCCGGCCAGAAATGGTCGACGCTTCAGCAGTTCAAGTCCAACCTTCACGTTAGCAGGGTGAGCTCCTGTTTCCTCCCCAGTTCCTGTCAACCCAACAGGTCGAAAACTCACGTGAATAGATAAATGGGTACTCTCACTCCAGTGGGAGGAAAAATGCTGGCGGCGCCTTGCAAAAAGGAGTTGGGAGCAGTTGTCGGTAAGCGCGAAAAACCGTGCACGCCCGAAAAGGGCGCGAAGCAACGGAAACCCCGCCTCCTGCGCTTGCCAGCTGGGCTCTGCTCTAGGAAGGAGGCACTAGCAAACCACTTCCGAAACACCTTGCCTTGAAAACTGCAAGGACTCGTCCAAGCAGTCACTGCAGAGTCGGTAACGACTGAGCGCAGATTCAAAAAAAAAAAAAAATTAAAATATTGCTTTTCAGGTAGCTGGTCACAACTGATGCCTGACCCTACTTACTATCTTGGGGACCTCATCAACATCCAGGCATCAGTAAGAAAGGATAACCATGTACCACTGAGAATCTATGTGGATGAATGTGTCGCTCGCCCAAATGCAGAATCCTCTGTGAAATATGAGGTCATCACAAATCATGGGTAAGTCGCTGACAGTACGGGCACAGCAAAGTGAAATGCAGTTGTCATGATCTTTACAACTAGCCTCATGTTTCTTAGTAGAAGTAAGCATCTATAGCTGAGTTCCTACTTATTACTTATTTATTTATTTTGTTTGTTTTATTTATTTTAATTTCTAAGGACCTTGACAGTAAATTCTGTTCAGTTATTTGCTTGGAAGTGAATGGTGCTCAGTTCTCAGCCACAGAATTTACCAGGCGTTCTGAGCTCGGTTGGAAACTAAAATAGCTGAGGGCTCGGACTGTCTGGTAAATTCTGAGGCTGAGAACTTTCCTGCCAATAATTGTCACCACTGGAGGGGCATGCACTTTTCAACACATTTATACCATCTTCGAAAAACATATAGGTGCCCCAAAGTGGCTGCTGGAGGGCAGATCTATTCTGAGCTGAACTTGCGTCCAAAGATAGAGAAGTAGGTTCTCCTTGTTCTTCTCCCATGTGAGTTCTCAGATTCAACCCGAGAGAAAAGTAGTGATTGGGGAGCAGCACTTTGGAACCTGTAGAAACCCATGGTGACTGTACCACCCCTAAAATGAACCCCCAGAACCAACCCATCCTTTGGCAAACTGAAGTATCAAAGCCATGCAGTGATATTATGGTTTAGCATGATGAAAGAAGCTGGCGACTATGTCATCACCATGTCAACCTGAACCTAGATTTGGAAGAAATTACTTCTGTTTCCAAAACGTATAGAAATGGTAATGATTTCCCAACTTTCAAAATAAAAGTCTATGAGCTTCTTTCTAAAGTAAGGTGTTTATCTGGAAATCTACCACCTCTACTGCTACTAGCTTACAGGCAGGGGTCAAGAGTATCAAAACGGTGATATCCCACTTTATTTTGTACAACTTAATGTATTGTACGTAATGCACCCCTCGCCTATTTTCCAGTAGAGAGTAAGGAACGTGACCTTAATGGAGATACGCAGTGCTGTTTCCTAGGCATAAGGGGCTAAAGTATTTTTAAACTCAACAATGTCTAGATAACATTCAGGACCGGCTCAGACACCTCCTCTAATTCACTGAACTATAAGAAGGAGGAGAGGTACAGCACAATCAGACCTGCAAGATTCTGTTATTGTAGCCAATCTCAATAAAAGTAGTTTTAGCCATCCTGTGGTGTTGATTTCATGGTCTGATCTACCTAGTGGGGCTGACATTTCCCCACAACAACAACAACAAACCCATTGTGTGGGTTGGGCTTAGAGTTTCTGGCTCACAGTCACCTAGCTGGCAGTTGTGCCTGCCATTGTAATACTGTTGACACACACACAAGTAAAGTGATAATTAGAAGTATTGATAACATGAGACCATTCATGTTATCTCTGTCTATCCTGCAGATGCTTTGTAGATGGGCAGCACAGCGGCTCCCATTTTCTTGCCATGCGAGAAGATGGGTTTCTCCGTTTCCAGCTGGATACATTTACCTTCACTGGAGCCTCCAACAATCAGGTTAAGAGAGAGGATGGGAAGAAATGGAAGTTGAATTTCTAAATGTAGAGTTAATATTATATTTGATTTGTGGCTGGGTAAGAGTTGGGGTGGAAAATCTAAGAGCATATACGTAGATGTGATGTCTCATCACCTTCAAAAGGTGGGTAAGAAAGCCATCCTCCTAATTTACTTTTGGAGCTGCCTGTATTGAGGGGAGGTATTGAACTGGGGTGAATCCTCCTTATCCATCTCAACAGAAGCTTGATGATATGCCAATAATAGCAGATGCTTCAGTATAGGGGATTACCTATAGTCCTAGGTACCCGCACGATATATCTGTCCTGAGGTGAAATGCTGGTGGTGTCCCATTTTCATGAGATGAGAGGGGCTGAAGCTATAAGACATTATTTCTGGGTAATGGTACCCGTGTTCTAAAACAGCCACTGGAAGCAAGATTAGCCCCCTCTGTGGTAGCTTTCCAGAGATTAGTGAAAACAGAGCTCTTTCAGAGGACATTTGGGGATTAACGCCATCTGAGTTCATTGGTTGCTGCTTTTCTTCTTCTTCATTTTGGGTCAAGTTTTTTTAACCATGGACACTTTAATCATTACTGGAGACTCCAAGATCTCCAAGAGTCCAGTATATAAGTTTTATAAATAATATCCGTTTTGCAGGATAATGCTTGAACTTCGTATTTGTTCAGCAAAGTGATGCTTTATTCACTGGCTTTGTTTAGCACCTACCCAAATAGAGGAAGCCAGTTTGTTTCTCCATATTAGCAGATTTTGGGGTAATTTTGGATTTCTAATGTCCATAAAATCATGTATCCCAAGCAGAATCAAAAGAACAATGTGGAGAACCTGAACCATATTGTGGAAGACAGTGGGACAATAATGTGTGGAACTGCAGGGCAAGCAGGGCTGAAGTCCGAGCCTTTATCTGCCTTTTCCAGGAACCCTTGGAGAAGTAGATCTTAAGCTTGGTCCCATTGAACTGAAAGTGAGCAGACGCACTCCTCCTTGCTGAATGGCTCCACTGTGGCCATCCCTGCCCCCGCTGCGTCCAACAGACCTTGGTTGTTTTCTTGCAGACGTTTCGTTACCTGCCTGGTACTGTCTGCAATGAAACAATCAAGCTCAGAGAACACCAAGGACTCCACAGTTCAATTCTGAGCTACGTATATTCTCTTCTCTTCGTAACTGTCATTATGCTAAATATTTGAAGCAAGCCTTTGCTATAAAACCTTGATAATCAGCAAATGGCTCAACTATGAAGGACTGGTGGGTCAAAATACAGATTCTGATGCTTTCTGCACTAATCATGTATTTCCAGTGCATGAAGAGCAGGTCCTTTATACGATCCCAGCTTGGCGTTCACCAAATGTGATACATTTCAGCTCTCAGGGCTTTTCCCCACTGCCAAATTAAACTACTCTTGAATCATCCTTGAGTCAGCAGAAAACTACCAGAGAGAAATGTGTTGTCCCTGCTGCCAATCCTTTTCCTGCCCCTCTCGCCTCTGTTCCCAGCCCGTGTCCATCAGCTGACTTCTCTCTCATGGTTCCTTCACCTGAAGGCTGCCTTGGGCTGTGTCAAAATAAGCAGCAAGCAGTATTTAAACTCTGATACAGCCAAGGGCCACATCAGCCTGCCTCGCTGATGAATGAAGGCAAAGCCATGGGGACGCAGCCAAAAAGAACGATTGCCAGGGCATGTTTGTACTATAGCTAGGTGCACGTGGGGAAAAGCACCTAGCACCAGGGTAGGAAAGGCTGTCCCAGGGGAGTATTTTTTTCAATGGCCTTTAAAATCTAAAGATATAGGAGATATTCAGAGAGAAAGCCAGAGCTGTGTTCATAACGTACAGTTAGCAGGTGCCTCGTGGCATCTGCATTAGATCAGATGTTACCTACCTGATTTGTATCAAATCAAATCTTTTTGACGGTCATAGACCAGCATCATTGTAACATGCATGCTCAACCCAGGTCTAAGCCAAGAGAAACATTCCCTCCGTGTAAAACCACCAAGACTTTCTTTGGAGCCCTCGTTTATTCCCAGAACCTGTATGTGAACCCAAAGATCGAAAGCAGTGCAAAAAATAAGCATGCACTGGCACCTTTGCAGCATACAGTGAGTAGCAGGAGGCACTACAATTTGGGGTTGAAATGAAGAGCGCTCCGGCTCTGAGATGATTTCCAGACAGCCTTCTAAAATGCTTGGGAGAATGAACAGGTCTAGGAGGCACTCAGGGTTCTAGCTGCCCACTGACTCAGTTTGCCATCATCTCCGTGAATTGCCAGTCTGACTTTCCATCCTGTCTTTGTCCCATCTTCTCCTCCCTGCAGGGCTTTGCCTCCCCTTTTCCACTGCCACTGTGGTCATATTAGTCGCCTGTTCCTTCGTGGTACTGGTGTCCGTCCTGGGCTGTTACTGCTCTAACAAACACTCACACAGAGGATACCACATGGGGACAGTCCAGGCGGTTTTGAGGGAAACTAGTGCTGTGGCCGTGGCACCTGCATCGTTTGGAACGTCTGGCACTGGAACCTCTGGACAGTCCAGCATCACTGCGAAGAAACCTGATGGTGTAGTTGCTACATGTTAGAAGGACAACCTACTTCTCTGTGGGTAGCAATTATTTAAGAAATAAATACTGCCGGTGCAAAACAGAACGTGTAGTCGTGTGATTTGTATCAAATCAAATCGTTTTGACGATCATAGACCAGCATCATTGTAACATGCATGTTCAACCCAGGTCTAAGCCAAGAGAAATTTCAGAGGTTCCGGTATTAACCCAAGTTTAGGGCTCACGGTATAAACAGCTGGTGACATTTCTAAGGAAATCCAGAGTATCTCCAACAGCAAAACTAGCTTGTTGGGTTTTCACTCTGCAAATACATCTCATCTGCTATCATTGGACATACATTTCTTATCACAAAAACACCACTGGCTATTAATTGCTTTGTTGATCAGCTGAAACACAACTGCGGATATCACCTGCCCTTGTCACATTTTAAGAAGCTTATCTTCAGCCATCCACATGAAGGGCTATATTTAGAAATCTTTAATGCTCAAGAATTAGAGAGTACGGCACTGAAATGTCCTCCTCAGTTCATGTGAACCCTTCCTCCAAACCTCCCTTAAACTGTGTGGTAGGCTAAATTGGCATTAGGCATTTGGCCACAGTTGTCTCATCCAAGCAAAATTACTTAGTTAAAATAAATCCTATAAAAATAAGTCCAGTAAAAATTTAAAAACTATTATTAAAATTAGTAAAATTTACTGGCAGGCACTCCAAAACATATCAGAGGAGCTCAGTTAGCTTAAAAAAGAAAACAAAATTATCATAGGGAGCTCAGGAAAGAAGCTGCTGCTCCCTCGCCTCCCCAGGTCCGGCCTCCTCCAAACCTCATTATAACACATCTCACACACCTGATCTTCAGATGGGTGGGAAACTATTCTAGTATTCGGTTGCTCAAGAGGTTCTGGACACAGCTTGCGTACGTAGACTGGGCATAAGGGAAGATTCACAGCAACAATACGTCAACAAATCATCTTGTTCTGAAATGTCCCAAGGTTGAGAAACACTGCTTTAAAGGGACAGCTATGAAAACTTTGAGAAGGCTATTTTTTTCCTTAAGCCATTTTAGTAGAAAATTGCAGGATAACTGCTGCAAATGTAATATTGTAATGTAACTTAAAAAGGCACCGAGGGGGAATTGCTTGAAAATATATAGAGCTCCATCACCACCACACCTTTTGCCCTTCCTGTCTCAGCCAATGCAGGCTTCTGGTTTGTGTTGCTCCATTTTGGCTTGCTTTTTCTTTCAGCCTGATCTTGCAAAAGAGAGCTTTGCTTTTCCTTTAACTTAATTTTTAATGTTGGAGACCACACCCTTGTTGGCCGCTTTCTACGTATGTCCAACACTGACCAATGAACACCTTAGCAGTTCTCTGTCTGTGAGGAAGCGGCCTCTGTTGTTTGTCTTAGTCATATTACTCGAGGCTTTCCCCTTTATTGCCCCTGACAAAGAAAATGTTACAGTCTGCTGCTTGGCTTTATGATTTTTGAAAGTGGAAACTGAAAAGAACAGAGGTGAAATTAAGCCATATTCTTATCACCTTTGTCAAATGAGCTTCCAGAATTCCCTGCTTTTCCCAGCTATAAAATCTGTAGGGTTACAAAATGACTGTTTCTGGCCAATATAAGTCTACTCCATCCTTTAAGATTTACGGGCTGTCCCTTGAATTAGTTTTATTAATTTTATTTATTTATTTATTTAGGCTCCCCACCCCCCGCAATTCTGAATCCATACGGACTAGGTTCTTGTTTTAAAGAAAATAAAAATGAACTTCTAGTTAAGATCATGCTAAGTTCCATGTGTTGCATTTGATTCTGCACATATATATCCTTCCAAGAATTTCCTAGAGCATGATTTCTACTGCGGCATCACAGAATACCTTGCATTTAACTCTATGGGTCTCTTTTTCAGGCTGTGCTGGTGGTACTCGGCCCGCTTCAGGCGGCTTCTGGTGTCCTCTTTCCACTGTTCTGATACAGATAACTTTGGCTTTTGCATCTTCTCAGGTTCCCTGGTAAGTGAATTAATTTGGACATGCTGGAAATTCTGAAACAGAAGAGGCAGGTACAAAAGAAAGCGTTGATCCTGCATCTTTTGTAAGAGTGTACAAGGCAGAAAATCAGCAGAAGGAATGACAAGCTAGAGCTGCTGAAGTTCTGCTTTTCTCTCTCTCATCAAAACTACTACAGTCTCATCCTCTCCTTTATCTTACTGTCTGAAGAGATCCACTTTCAGAGTGCCTGCTAAATGCTTCATCCTCATGAGATGAACTATTTAATGAGGTTTTAAATAAATCTAACACAAATTTGTATTGACAAATAAGGCTCCAGTATTTGTCCTGCTTGTAAGGTTTGCCCCGTTCGACAGAGAAACTCCCGTGACACGTGTGGTTCACAAAAGAGGTTTACTCATGCGTAACGTAGCAGTCACAAGCAAAGCCAGGACTGGCTTGGTACAACTGCATCACTTGTTATATTCCCCCCTTCCCGCACTTTTTTCGCCCCGCGATCGCATTACCGCTGTGGATTATCGGCCCCCCTCAGTAATCCCTCTTAATTGTCCATGATGGCAGGTTCGGTCAGGGTCCATTGTCCTTGATTGACAGTCCCCCCCCGGCTTGGGTTGGTCCCCCCCCCCCGTTACGTGCAAGCCCGAGGGTTCTGTGCTACGCGGCGATCTTGTTTCGCTGCCTGCGGCCCCGTTCATTGTTGGCTCACGCGGTTATCAGTGTATAGTTAAAGCTTCCGCTGCAGTTTTCCTGTTTGGCTGGGCGCAGGTGGCCCATTAATTAGTGGCGCTTTCAGTTCCTCTTTCCCTCGCTAGCTGCCGCCGGTGGAGTTCGCGTGGTCTGGCTGCGAGCTTCCCCGAAGCCCCGTGCTGACCGAACCTGACACTGCTCACATCAGCTTTGCAGGAAAAGCTCGAAGAGGGACAAATTCTCCAAAGGGGAAAGGGATTACGTGCAGGTAGATTGATCTGTTCCTCCAGTGGTGAGAGCAAGCAAGTCCCCTCCTTCTCCAACCTCAGTCTGCTAATACTGCTTGTTCTGTGTGGGAGCACATTCAGGACTAGATGGGAGATTAGCTGAAGGATCAGGTTAGGGACAGATCATCATGGAGAAAATCTCTCCCTGTGGTCGCTAAGAGTCAACACTGACCTGATGGCATGTGATCATGATCATGTAAAGCTAGTATATTATGTAAAATTATTAATATTTTATAGGGATCTTCCTATATAAATCCTTCACATATGCCAATCTCAGTTGGCCTGAAAGTTAAATCCACATAATTACATACCCGTGCCCTTCATATTATTTTCTTCAGGGCTAAGCAATGTTGTGCAGAGCACAGAAATGGAGTAAGAAGTAATGACCAAAGAAATTAAAGGCATGCAATAAGAAAAAGAAAACATAACTAAAACTTGTTAGCAGTAGCACCATTCAGCTATTCCTCTCCATAACTCGTGGATCATCCTTGCTTTTACCACATCCATATTGCCTTTCCTTCTTTAAACTTCTCACCTCTCTTTTTTGAGGGTGTCTTCAATTCCACCCTACTAAAATATTTTGTTTTCTTTCTCTCAACAAGTCACTTTCCTTTTGGGATTCAGTCCTCATTCATTCTTCAGTATGATCAAACTATCTCAACATAGATTTTTTGTACTGGTAACTCACTTTTGTATTTAATCAACATACGTTCATCCTCCTTTCATCCTTGATTATATCTCTAGCTTTACAATGTAAACTCCTTAAGTAACCCATTCCCACTACACTTATTTTTATATCCAACTTTCACTTCCATATAACCAAAATCATACTTTTATATGTGGCTCGTTTTTGCTACTTTTGACAAACATCCATCCGTTGCAACAAACTATATTCTTTTCACTACATTTCTACCAGGATTTTCCTATATTAGAATTTTTCCATTTATTTTTGCCATCTTTAATAAACATCCTAGCAAAGTACACAATTTTTTCTACTTATTCTAAGGTGGGTTTTTTGCTATTTATGTGAAAAGATTTCCTTCACTCTATTGTCCCAGTCAGACATGGCTAACTTGGTCTTTAATGTATTAATTTTCAGATTCATGCTCCTCCTTGCATCATATAATCTAGCATTTCCTGCAAATCATAGAGATTCGTACCACAAAACATGGCATCCCATGCATTCTAACGTACACATCCATTCATGTTCCTGACCAACACACATCTTAATATCATCAAAAGTATTTACCCATAAAGACATTAAATAAGCCAGGTGACAGCACACATTCTTGACTGTCTCCTTGCTCAGTGCTGAGTCATTTGCTAAGCACTCTATTTATTCTTGGGTGTGCTTTATTTTCATCATACACTTCTCTTATTACATTCATTCACCAATCTTCCAATCTCTATTCACACAAAATGCTCTATCATTCAAACCAATCACACACTTTTTCTAAACTAGCAAATGTACAATAAACGTTCTTCTTCACGTTCAAGTTAATATTTTATCTAATTATCTTTTTTATTATTTTCATTTTATACACGTTGGATGTGCTTCAATGGAACGGCAAATTACAATAGAATGAGTCTGTGTGTGTGTGTATCTCAATAGTGTGGTTAAGAAATATATTTTCCCCTGACTGGCTCTGAGAACAGAAAAGTGCAAAAGTGAATATTATTATTGTGTGGTAATTATTACAATGTGCATGAACATGTTCATTCATATTATAATAATTGACATTCTGGTTTTCTCCCTCTCTTCTCCCTGGGATACAGCTGGGAAAAATACAACAGATGAAGAGCCAGAGGAAATGCTAGAGAGTGGGAATCCATCAATATTCACATCTGGGGTGAGTGTGTATGTGCAATAGGCTGATGGGTTTCATAAGGATGAACTTAAGGATCCAGAATGCCAGGAAATGCTTATGGTTTGCACAAAGGATGGTTTGGGTTTTTTCCCCCCCTAATGGCATTAAGTGGTATTGATTGTAGCAATAGAAGGGTAAATGAGTTGGGCAGGAAGTGAAAATGAAAAGATATGTCCAAAGGGAGAAGCTGAGCTGGGGCAAAAGGAAGTATATGAAAACTGCTATGCAGAATATTGCCTAATATCATTGCAGAAAAGGCGTTTCCATGCAACGGTCTTTGGGTCTTCTCTAGATCATGGATTCCCAGATCTCAAAGCAAGCGCTGAGTGAGATTGAGGGACAGCATAAGGATATTCTGCGACTTGAGAATATCATCAAGGAGCTTCATGACATGTTTGTGGACACTGCCATGCTGGTAAAAAATCAGGTACTGTAATTGAACTGTGGTGGAAGGATGCCGGATATATAGCCAAGGAGATTAAATAAACATCTCTTTGAGAAAGAATCATCTTGGGGGACTGAAATGATAGATCCTTGCAAGGAGCAGGAAAGGGGGATGACAATGAGTAAATCTCCCACCAGTCTACTTCAGGGTCTTGTCATATTGCCAGCGCTCCAGCTCTGTTGTTTTCTTTGCTGCTTGGAAAATAAAGTGTCCATCTGACATATCATTTCCAGATGAAGCAAGATATGAACACAAAAGGAGCAATGCGTGTTCCCCAAATAAGACTAAGGGTTTTTTATAATACTCCAGGAGCTTGGGAAGGAAGAGGCACTCAACAGCACTGTCAACAAAATATAAGGGAGGGCTTAAGCATAGGATAGTGAAACCCAGAACAGACTGTTCGGAAACTAAGGAATTAAGGAGGTCTGCATAGTAAAGTGGGTAAGATGTTGGCCTAAGACCTGGGAGGCCTGCTTCAGTTCCTCACTCAGCCACAGAAACTCATTAGGTAATTTGGGGCTAGTCATGATTTCTCAGCCCAACCCAGTGTTTCTCAACCTTGGCAACTTTGAGATGTGTGGACTTCAACTCCTAGAACTCTCCAGCCAGCATGCTGGCTGGCAAATTCTGGGAATTGAAGTCCACACATCTCAAAGTTCCTAAGGTTGAGAAATACTGATCTAATCCATTACATATGGGGAGGGGGGGAGATAAAATTTGAGAAGGAGGTACAGAGTACTTCTCCTCAAAGTCCCGGAGGAAAAGCGGGATATAAATCAACTGAAAAAAGAAATATCTTGAAATTGAGTGAATGGATCGAATAATTCTATGTACAGTTGGGATGCAGAAAGGACACTAGAAAAGGCAAATTTAAAACATCAATAAGGACTTTCCATTTTTATTGTACCACAGCAGACCCACTTGAGTTTATCTAAGCATACAGTGGGGCAAAAAAGTATTTAGTCAGCCACCAATTGTGCAAGTTCTCCCACTTAAAAAGATGAGAGAGGCCTGTAATTTTCATCATAGCTATACCTCAACTATGAGAGACAAAATGGGGGAAAAAATCCAGAAAATCCCATTGTCTGATTTTTAAAGAATTTATTTGCAAATCATGGTGGAAAATAAGTATTTGGTCAATATCAAAAGTTCATCTCAATACTTTGTTATATATCCTTTGTTGGCAATGACAGAGGTCAAACGTTTTCTGTAAGTCTTCACAAGGTTTTCACACACACTTGCTGGTATTTTGGCCCATTCCTCCATGCAAATCTCCTCTAGAGCAGTGATGTTTTGGGGCTGTCACTGGGCAACACAGACTTTCAACTCCCTCCAAAGGTTTTCCATGGGGTTGAGATCTGGAGACTGGCTAGGCCACTCCAGGACCTTGAAATGCTTCTTACAAAGCCACTCCTTCGTTGCCTGGGCAGTGTGTTTGGGATCATTGTCATGCTGAAAGACCCAGCCACGTTTCATCTTCAATGCCCTTGCTGATGGAAGGAGGTGTTCACTCAAAATCTCACGATACATGGCCCCATTGATTCTTTCCTTTACACGGATCAGTCATCCTGGTCTCTTTGCAGAAAAACAGCCCCAAAGCATGATGTTTCCACCCCCATGCTTCATAGTAGGTATGGTGTTCTTTGGATGCAACTCAGCATTCTCTCTCCTCCAAACACAAGTTGAGTTGAGACCAAAACGTTCTACTTTGGTTTCATCTGACCATATGACATTCTCCCAATCCTCTTCTGGATCATCCAAATGCTCTCTAGCAAACTTCAGACAGGCCCAGACATGTACTGGCTTAAGCAGGGGACATGTCTGGCACTGCAGGATTTGAGTCCCTGGCGGCGTAGTGTGTTACTGATGGTAGCCTTTGTTACTTTGGTCCCAGCTCTCTGCAGGTCATTCACTAGGTCCCCCCATGTGGTTCTGGGATTTTTTCTCACCGTTCTTGTGATCATTTTGACCCCACGGGGTGAGATCTTGCGTGGAGCCCCAGATCGAGGGAGATTATCAGTGGTCTTGTATGTCTTCCATTTTCTAATTATTGGTCCCACAGTTGATTTCTTCACACCAAGCTGCTTGCCTATTGCAGATTCAGTCTTCCCAGCCTGTGCAGGTCTACAATTTTGTTTCTGGTGTCCTTCGACAGCTCTTTGGTCTTGGCCATAGTGGACTTTGGAGTGTGACTGTTTGAGGTTGTGGACAGGTGTCTTTTATACTGATAACAAGGTCAAACAGGTGCCATTACTACAGGTAACGAGTGGAGGAAAGAGGAGCCTCTTAAAGAAGTAGTTACAGGTCTGTGAGAGCCAGACATCTTGCTTGTTTGTAGGTGACCAAATACTTATTTTCCACCATGATTTGCAAATAAATTCTTTAAAAATCAGACAATGTGATTTTCTGGATTTTTTTTCTCATTTTGTCTCTCATTGTTGAGGTATACCTATGATGAAAATTACAGGCCTCTCTCATCTTTTTAAGTGGGAGAATTTGCACAATTGGTGGCTGACTAAATACTTTTTTACCCCCCTGTAGCTCTGAATTTTATAGCCCATTTTCATAGAATGGCTAGTTGGTTTGAATGATAGTTTGGTTGGCTGAGTCTATATATAATGGCAGGCTAGGACCAAAGCCACGATAATTTGAATATAAGAGGTAAGATTTACCTACATTTGCTGCTTGCTGCATTGCACTGTTTCAGTGAGTTATAATTCAAAAGTTTTCAAAAGTGCCCTTTCATACTTCAAACGATAATGATTATTAATATAATTCTTGTTAAGATCAGTTATGGGTGAGAAGCAGTCTGTTTAATAGTATTTAGGCTTTGATGCCTGTTCCCTGTCATCCTGATCTTTCTTAACGCAGCCTAATAATTTAAAATAAAATCAGTCTTGTACACCAAGGATTATCTAGCTGGTTGGCTCTGATAACCCAATCAGAATAGTTGGATGGAGGCTTTTATAGCCAATGGCACTAGTGGTTCATCTTCACATTCACACTCATCCCAACATAACTTAACCTTTGAACATTTACTTACATGATTACTTGCTTCTGTTGAATAAGACTGAGTTTATAATACATCTGGCAATACATTCTGTGGTGATTAGATCTTTTGTTGATTATGCATATAGATTAAGAATTCCATTAAATCATAGAAATGCAAGCATCACTCCTGTAACGGTATGTGGGAATGACCTTGGGATATAGGAGGCAGAGCTACAGCCAGGGGAACGGTCGGATAAAAGGCAGCTGAGCCCACAGAAGGAATGTGGGCATGGCAAATGTCTCAGAAGGGACCCTCCCTAGTTTCTTAGGCTGTAAAAGTGATGGGGGAAGAAATGTACTTTCAGATGTGCAAGATTCTGTTAATGGAATCTTACAGTAAAGTATCATTACTGCATCTGGGTGTGCTTCCTATCTGGACTACCTTGCAAGGCTAACAAATCAAGACTTAAACAGTATAAAACTAAGTGCTTTAACTTAACCAAAAGTTACCCTCCAAATTGCTCAAAACTTTCCTCCCATTTGTTGGTACGCCATGGTTAAATCTTCCTCTTCTTCCTCTTCTAGAAAACAATAATTATCATTGTGATAGTAGTAATCTTACTGAGAATTGTAGCTCTCATTATCGGACTTGCAGTCGGACTGAAGTAAAAGTAACCAGCTGGGTTTCTGGCCCTGAACCGTAAGTAGTCTGGGGAGCTGAACTATTCTTTCAGTTCTCTACTGCTTTTTCAGGATTACTTTAATCTCTCATTGTCAGGGAAGTGTTTGAATGTTTTCCTTTCTGTTAGGAAAGGAATCACACAAATCAACCCCCTTCTGTTAGGGTTAGGGGTGATTGGTTTGTCTGATCACAGCATCCAGATTTGTCCTTTGGTTCATAAAAAGAACTCCATATAATCCAATATGGTTCCTCCTACAATCTGTGGGACAAGGGTCTGGTGTCCAATTTGCACTTTCACATATGCTTCTGAATTTCTGTTTCCCAGCACTGGGAAAGTGGTAGAAAAGAATGACCAGGTTCATGAATCAAACTAAGCCACAATGTGGTTTGTTTGGTTTCAGCTTAGTACCACATGTCCACCCTGCCATTGTTTTTGTTTTTTGTTTACAAACAATGGCTTAAGGTGTATCATTACACATGAACTAGGTCACCATGGCTTAGTCAACAAACTATTCTTAAAATAAACATTGCCAATGTTTGATAGTCTGGAGACGTCTGAGGTTTTCCACAATTATGATGTATGTCTTCTGAAGGGACATTTACTGTGTGTTCCTTCACAGAAATAAACTGTATTTGCAGAATGGTATTAACAGTACTACTTGGTCCTCTGATGGTATGACAAGGCCATCTGTAGAAATTAGCTGATTTTTATGCTTGGTTGATCTGTGAATTTTCCCATGATAATATAGCTCTCTAATAACAGATCAACCGTTTCTTTCATGTTAGTCCCATCACTTCCCCTCACCATCGAGCTCTGAGCACCTCACTCAGGGTGTAACTTTTTGTTGTTCCTCAAAACTCTACTATCTCCCATTGCCTTTTTGTAGACTACAGCTTAAGGACTAATAAGGAAGGCCATCATGGGGAAAAAAATAGAATCTTAACTCACTAAGGGCGCTGAGAGCTAGGTGAGGGGATGATTCCTTTCATGGTCTACCACTCTATAGGAGTTCGCTGTATCCCTATGACTAGAATAAAGTGGGCTGCTCTTTCCTTTTTGAGACCTAACTTTTCCTACTTTGTTCCTATTCACCTTCCAGACATTCCCAAGCTCCTCCTAAGTCGGTAGCAAGATCTCCCTTCTTGAACTTCACTGCCGTGGTTTGATCTTTCCTTCCCTACCCTCCTTGGATGAAGTATTAATGGTGCTCTGCAGGATGAGTGCACTCACACCAGTGCTTCCTGTGAGAGCCAAGTTGATCCAGTTCTGTGGCCTGAAGACCCTCCTATACCTTCCTGCAACCAGAAAATCCAGAAGCCTCACGGCATTCCAGAGAGAACTTCCTATCCGATCTACTCCTTATCCATTTCTCCTTTCTTTCCCGATTTACCTGCTGCCTTCAATTCAAGCGTTTCTTCTCGAAGGATCAGCAACACAGTGGAAATGAACCTGAGAAGAATTTCGGAAGCCTTATTGCCTACCTCACTGCTTTAATTTAACCTTTTTCAAAAACACCGTACAGGTGATTGGAGATGCCAGACAATATTACTTTCAAAAAGTCCGTGTTAGCAGCTAAGACTTAAACCTGTGGTTGTCACCTAACTCCTAATCTTTACCCATTTTACACTCCACAAGCTGGAGCAGGTTTTGTATTTTCTATGGAAGAGATGAAATGATAGCCCAGAGGGAGCCCCCAATCCCCATCAAGTGAGGAGACGAACACTTAAGGGTAGCTATGAGCAGTGACAAGGAGTCTGCAGTCAGTTAAGCCGCTCTAGGAAGATACAGCAGAGTTAGGCAGACAAGCACAACTTCAGGCACTCCAGACCTGAAAAGACCACGTGTTCAGTCCTTGTTTTAAATCAAGCCAAAGCTGTTTTTGTATTGGAGATGAACTAGTACCTCTCGTGCCTTTGAAATCTGAGTTATGTATGTTTTATTAACTACTCAGCTTGAATGTTTTGGTATATCTGTGGACATTTCACACTTTGGGAACTTAGAACAGGTCTGAGTAAGAAGGAAGACCTGTCTTCAAATACCCACTAACAAAGATACTCCTTGGGGATATGTGCTACTTACATATTGGATAGCCCCTTTCACTCATGGAATGCAGTTCTACTTCAGAGGTGCTGTAAGTAGTGGTGTGTGCAAAGTATTCTGAAGCTGAAATACTCCAGTTTGAATGGCTCCTCTGAGAGTACTGAAATGGTTTGATCCTGGAACCAAGGATGAGTGTATCATCTTGAGGTAGGACTATTTCCAGTACACTTGAAACAGCCCATTTTAACCCAACACGTTTTGTACACCTCTATTTGCAAAATTTAACTTCCTTCAAATCAAATGAATACTTGAGTACTGAAGGCTTGATTGTATCTCATCTCTTTTCTGATATATAACTGTGTTTATGGAATATCTGTTTGAGGACATGAAGATTAGGGAAATTGGGGGCTGGGGGGGTGTTCTTTCTGTTTTAATTTTTTAAATTTTGTACTGATGGTTTCTGATTGATAAATGTTGCACCTATCACTAAAATTGCTGTTTGTAATTTGGCCAAAGTTTGTAGGGCAGGAAAATTGGTCTGGAGAAAAACGTTGGGTTTAGTTGATAGGGCATGGTAGCCAAGGCCCAGGCCTTCTAACGCCTAATCCCCTTACCAAAAACACTTTATTGCCAGATAAAATACTTCTGTTTTGTTAAAGATGAAAGAGAACAAAGCTTTCTCTTATGAATACAGTTATAGCAGTGATGTTTTTCTGATAGAAATTCCCCTCAATTATTGTCTCAACTTTTGTTTTTGTATATGAGAAAGTTCTGCTGTGATTAACTACTTGTATGCCCTTTGGCCCCCTCAATCACACCTGTGCCATTCCTGCAGTGGTGTCACTCATGGAAATGGGAAGATTTGCGTATTTGTGAAATGCTTAAAAATGTGTGAATTTCTCTAGTTGGGGGGGGTGTTACTTTTTTGCTTGTTTAGAGAGGCTAGTCACATCATGAGAGGGAATGCCAGGCCTTTCCCTGGGGGAAAAAGTTAACACAACTGTTCTTGCCTTCAGTATCAGTATATTTGCTTCACGGAAATGTACCTCAGAGACTGAATCGACCAGATTCTCTGCTTACACCTGCTCTTCGACACGGGGCTGTGGAGGAATCATTTCCATGACAGATTTTAGGACTCTGGCAGTAACGTTTTATTTAGATTCAGAGATCAGCTGCACACTGAAATTCTACAGATATTATTTACTTTCTAATTATATGAGACATAATAGTCCTTTGATTGGAACTGTGTCTGGGAAGAGATAGCTACCTACTAACTCCTAGCAAAATCTATCAGCTTCTCCACCAGTTCCACCATTTAGATCCACCCAGCTTCTAGTTTGTCTAGCCGTGGTGGGTAGATAAAACATTTCTATAACATTCTTCTGGGGGTGCACAGACAGAGCTAAGAAAGCGTGGTGGTCTCTCTTGGCTTTGATGTCTGTAACTTGTAAAGGGGGGTGGCAGTGAAAGGAGCATTTATGAGAGCTATCTGTAAAGACGGAAGACTGAACTTCAACATACAAAGCTGCCTATGGACAGTAAAGATTCTAGGAATTTGCTTTTGATGAACCTTTTTAAATAAATGGTAAAGTTTAAAAATAAATGAAGTTATTTGAACATCAGTATGTAACCTTATGTCTGTTCACTGAACTCCTAAACTAGTGGGTGTAACCATACAATTACATTAATTTTGAGGAACAACACATTCTTCTTCTGGCCTCCTGTACAGCCTACATCATGTCTGCCATGAGGTTTGCAGTATCTGGAGGAGGGTGTGGCAGGAATGGCTGTACGAACATAGAAAGAAGTACTAAGGAGCTGCCTCTATGTACTTTTAGGACACCAACTGTAGCTGAACGTTTTCTTCTCACTGCCAGTTATTATGCAGAGATGTCCTGGTAAACGGTGCCCTTGGAATGCACAACTACAAGTAGACTTCTGGATGGTACCCTTTCCGTCTAAAACAACTCTGAATTGTACAAGTCCCAACATGGATGGGGCACAACAGTATTATATAAAAGAGCTTGGGGGAAAATAACCCAATGAAGAAAATTTTGTAGTACAATCTGGATCCTATCTAGATCTGTGAAAGAACAGTTTGTAATATCTTCTTCAGCTGCTCTGTGGTGTCTCCCAACTTTCCTATCTTATAGTCTAAAATCAACTCTGTGACTCATAAAATGGGCCCTGTTCTTTCTCCAATTCCATCAACTCCTATTATACCTATTAATATATCTGGGTATTTTTCCTCTTGCTGAGCAGAAGATGATAATGATTATGTTATGCTGCATCATCCTCATCATTATCCTGGCTTCTACTATTGGGAGCTTCTTTATCTGACCGCTCATTCCTTGTTCTTTGCCACTTGACTCAGATATTTTGTTGTTGTTGTTGTTTAGTCGTTAAGTCGTGTCCGATTCTTCGTGACCCCATGAACCATATTGTGCCAGGCCTTCCTGTCCTTCACTGCCTCCCTGAGTTTGCTCAGTTTCATGCTCATTGCTTCAGTGATGCTATCTAACCATCTCATCCTCTGCCGTCCTCTTCTCCTTTTGCCTTCAATCTTTCCCAGCATCAGGGTCTTCTCCAAAGAGATCTCTCTTCGCATTAGGTGACCAAAGTATCTGAGCTTGAGCTTCATTATCGATCCTTCCAATGAGCAATCAGGGTTGATTTCCTTTAAGATTGACTGGTTTGACCTCCTAGCAGTCCAGGGGACTCTCAAGAGTCTTCTCCAGCACCACAGTTCAAAGGCATCAATTCTTTGGCACTCAGCCTTCTTTATGGTCCAGCTCTCACAGCCATACATTACTACTGGAAAAACCATAGCTTTGACTATGCGGATCTTTGTCGGCAAGGTGACGTTTCTGCTTTTAATATGCTATCTAGGCTTGCCATAGCTTTCCTTTCAAGGAGCAAGCGTCTTTTAATTTCATGGCTGCAGTCTCCGTCTGCGGTGATCTTGGAGCCCAAATAAATGAAGTCTGTTACTGCTTCCATTTCTACCCCTTCTATTTGCCAGGAATTGATGGGTCCAGATGCCATGATCTTAGTTTTTTTAATGTTGAGTTTCAAGCCAGCTTTTGCACTCTCCTCTTTCACCCTCATCAAGAGGCTCTTTAGTTCTTCTTCACTTTCTGTCATTAGGGTGGTATCGTCTGCATATCTGAGGTTGTTGATGATTCTCCCTGCAATCTTTATTCCGGCTTGTGATTCTTCCAGCCTGGCATTTCTCATGATGTACTCTGCATATAGGTTAAATAAGCAGGGTGACAGTATACAGCCTTGTCGTACACCTTTCCCTATTTTGAACCAATCGGTTGTTCCATGACCGGTTCTAACTGTTGCTTCTTCGCCTGCATACAGATTTCTCAGGAGACAGGTAAGGTGGTCTGGTACTCCCATCTCTTTAAGAATTTGCCACAGTTTGTTGTGATCCACACAATCAAAGGCTTTTGCATAGTCAATGAAGCAGAAGTAGATATTTTTCTGGAACTCTCGTGCTTTCTCCATGATCCAGCGAAAGTTGGCGATTTGATCTCTAGTTCCTCTGCCTCTTCGAAACCCAGCTTGTACATCCGGTAGTTCTCGGTTCATGTATTGCTGAAGCCTAGCTTGTAGGATTTTGAGCATAACCTTGCTAGCATGTGAAATGAGTGCAATTGTGCAATAGTTTGAGCATTCTTTGGCATTGCCCTTCTTTGGAATTGGAACATACACTGACCTTTTCCAATCCCGTGGCCACTGTTGCGTTTTCCAAACTTGCTGGCATATTGAGTGCAGCACTTTAACATCATTGTCTTTTAATATTTTAAATAACTCAGCTGGAATACTGTCATCTCCACTAGTTTTGTTGTTAGCAATGCTTCCTAAGGCCCACTTGACTTCACTCTCTAGGATGTCTGGCTCAAGGTCAGTGATCACACCAGCGTAGACATCAGGGACATTAAGATCTTTCTTGTATAGTTCTTCTGTGTATTCTTGCCACCTCTTCTTAATCTCTTCTGCTTCTGTTAAGTCCCTGCCTTTTTTTGTCTTTTATCATGCCCATCTTTGCACTAAACATTCCTTTCATATCTCCAATTTTCTTGTAGAGATCTCTAGTCTTCCCCATTCTATTGTTTTCCTCAATTTCTTTGCATTGTTCATTTAAGAAGGCCTTCTTATCTCTCCTTGCTATTCTCTGGAAATCTGCATTCAGTTGCTTATATCTTTCCCTTTCACCCTTGCTTTTCGCATTCCTTCTTTCCACAGCTATTTGTAAAGCCTCATCAGACAGCCATTTTGCTTTCTTGCATCTCTTTTTCTTTGGGATGGTTTTAGTTGCTGCCTCCTGTACAATGTTACGGACCTCCGTCCATAGTTCTTCAGGCACTCTGTCTACCAAATCTAATCCTCTAAATCTGTTCATCACCTTCACTGTGTACTCACAAGGAATATGATCTATGTCATACCTGAGTGGTCTAGTGGTTTTCCCTACATTCTTCAATTTAAGCCTAAATTTTGCAGTAAGAAGCTCATGATCTGAGCCACAGTCAGCTCCTGGTCTTGTTTTTGCTGTCTGTATAGAGCTTCTCCATCTTTGGCTGCAAAGTATATAATCAATTTGGTTTCGGTATTGATCATCTGGTGATGTCCATGTGTAGAGTCGTCTCTTGTGTTGTTGGAAAAGAGTGTTTGCTATGACTAGCTTGTTCTCTTGACAGAACTCTATTAGCCTTTGTCCTGTTTCATTTTGTACTCCAAGGCCAAACTTGCCTGTTATTCTGATTACTCCTTGACTTCCTACTTTAGCATTCCAATCCCCTATGATGAAAAGGACATCTTTTTTTGGTGCTAGTTCTAGAAGGTGTTGTAGGTCTTCATAGAAGCGGTCAACTTCAGCTTCTTCAGCATCAGTGGTTGGGGCATAGACTTGGATGACTGTGATATTGAATGGTTTGCCTTGGATACGCACTGAGATCATTCTGTCGTTATTGAGGTTGTACCCCATTACTGCCTTTCCCACTCTCTTATTGACTATGAGTGCAACTCCATTTCTTCTAAGGGTTTCTTGCCCACAGTAGTAGATATAATGGTCACCCGAATTAAGTTCACCCATTCCCGTCCATTTCAGTTCGCTGATTCCCAAGATGTCGATGTTCAATCTTGTCATCTCATGTTTGACCACATGCAGCTTGGCTTGATTCATAGATCTTAGATTCCAGGTACCTATACAATATTGTTCTTTACAGCATCGGACCTTCTTTTCACTTCCAGATGCATCCACAGCTGAACGTCCTTTCGGCTTTGGCCCAGCCGCTTCACTCTTTCTGGAGCTACTTGGAATTGCCCTCCGCTCTTCCCCAGTAGCATATTGGACACCTTCCGACCTGAGGGGCTCATCTTCCGGCGTCGTATCTTTTAGCCTTTTAACATTGTCCATGGGGTTTTCTTGGCAAGGATACTGGAGTGGGATGCCATTTCCTTCTCCAGTGGACCACATTTTGTCAGAACTCTCTGTCATGATCTGTCTGTCTTGGGTGGCCTTGCACGGTATAGCTCATGGCTTCACTGAGTTACACAAGCCCCTTCGCCACAACAAGGCAGTGATCCATGAAGGGGTGACTCAGGTAAGTCGTATGCAAATACAGAAGCTTACTGGTATCATCTTAACCGGGGCAATTGGGGTCCTCCAAATTGCTGCATTTCTATTTTCCATCTGGACTAGTACAGGTCTAGTGGTGGTGAGAATGTTTCACCAGGTAATGCTTCACTGGGGTAACGGTTTATAGAAAAATAACCATCAACTTAAAGAAGCCTATGCAATCCAGGTAAGTGAGGATAAAAGACAGATCAGATTCCTAAATTGATTGTTAAAATCAAGTGAAAAGGTAAAAGGTATCTTATTCTAATTCGTAGGAGGAGAAACTATCTGCATATTAGGGTCGATACCTCCATGGTCTTTTTTGGTGAATGTGCTAAAATACCACTTGCTATCTCTGCATCTTTCCGTTTTCTTTCCCTTTCCTTTCAGGATGGATCTGTAAGATGACTTTGGCCTTTCAGGCTTCTCCAGTCCTTTCTCTCCCGTGCTTCCATTTTTGGAGATGTCACAGCCAACGATTAACCTGTCAAAATGTTTTAGTTGGACTCCAGGGTATGAAAAGGGGAAGAAGGAGCCAGAATAGAGCCAATGCTTAGGAACTTCAGCTTGGGATGGGGGAGTGAACATTAGAACACAGCGGTCTTTTTCAGAACAACTTCCTAACATCAACCAAACTAAATCCTGATTGATCAATCAACACTAATACTTAGATTTAATGGGGCTTCGTTACCAGTTATGCTGGCTCCTTCTATCCAGTGTAAAGTTTTTGGAACTGAAACCAAATCTGTGGGAGACATTTGAAATGATTCTTATGGAAGATAACAATAAGCTATAGATCCCCCTGCCTTATCTTTGCTCTAAAGATACGATTCAAAATGTATATGTACCTCCTTGCTTTGAAATGTGAGGTGTTTCCCCGACTGTACTTTCTGCTTATGCTATGTCAAAAGAAACATGATGCCTTCCAAGAATCTCATGTCCTAGCTACAATGGTATGAGATTAGACATCTGGATAACAATCTGTCCCAGATTTTCTCACCTTCTGAATAATATCCAGTACTATCTTTGTAATCCTTGTCATTCCAGTCACAGATATGTATATATTTCTAGCTCGTTTAATTCTGTGACTGCAAATTCTGGCCCAAGCTGCAGACATCTGTAATGGAGGCAGGGCTCTCATGTTCATAAAGTTTTGTTTGGACACAAACTCTATCAACGTATCATTTTTATATACTGACTTAATACATTTCTTACATACTAAGAGAAAGTTTGTCTTTTATTTGAACAATGAAAACTTACTTATTCAAACATGTAACATTTATTGCTTTTGATCATGGCCCCAGTTGGGGTGAGAGAGAGTGATTGGCAGATTATTCATTTGACCCTTTTAGCTTCCATTTGAAGTGAACTCATCATTAGATACGGAAAGGGAGATCTTTGTATAATGAACTATTCTTCCTTATTTGTGCTGCAAAAGTTATTCCAGAGTTATTCTGCTACTGTTCCAAAAGCATAGGTGTTAACAAAGGAATCTCCTGAATAAAAAGTTTATTTCATCTAGAGTCATGTGTGATGGACTAAGTCAACAAAGAATTGCTCAGATACAGTAGTATGTGGGAAAAAAACTAGTTCAGGTCTTAGAATCTCCTAGGATCTTCCCAGTTCAGCTCCAAATACTGGAATAAGCTTCTTTTCCATCTAAATTTACAGCAGGTAAATACACAGATACACATTTTTTTTAAATTTTCATTAAAGGCTGTCTGTACCATCTGACTAGTATTCATTACAGTCTTTTAATTAACACATAAAAGAGGGCAAGCAGCAACTGGCAGCTTCTAGTTTCGTTTTTACTTCTAAATTGATCCCTGAGACATTCTTAGTAAATAAAAATGGTGGGATGGTATGTGGGGATGTCTGGGAGACAGGAGGAAGACCCTTGCCTAGGCTGCAGGTCTTCCTCCTCCCTCCCAAGGTCATTCCCACATAACACTGCATGTGGTAGACAGTGCTTTGCTTGGAGGTGCACACTTGCCCAAAGACAAGGGTATACTAGAAGGCTGGGCGGTGATTTCACTGGTTTGCTTTCTGAAAAATATTATTTTGGGAAAGAGCAGCCATTTTGTGAATAGGAAATAATTCCCATAAAATGTTCCAAAATGCCCAGTGTGCCCCCTGACCAGTGGCCTATATCTGGCTTACAGGAAAAATGCCTCCAGCCTTAAAAGGAATCATGGAAGATAATTTCTTTACCAAAGTCATTAGGCATTCAAATATTTAAACCAGACTTTGGGAATTCTGTCTCAGCTGTTCTTCCCAATTCAAAGATGCATTGGAATTTGTCAGATTAATCCAAGGCCAGGTGATCTTGGTCTAAATGTCAAACACTGTAGCAAGCTTCCATGCTGAGTTTGTGTATCCCAAGTTCTACATCATTATCACCACTCCATCACTCTCCATATTTATCAGACTTCCACATATAAAGCCACTCACTTGTTGCTTCACCCACAAATATCTTCTGTTGAGAAAGACAAGGTTTCCAAAGAATTGCTGGAGCAAATCAGGTTCCACAAGTCTTCGCTCATACCCTGTCGGGCAGGTAGAACCTGCCCCAGTAGCGACCCTTGTATTGTAAGTCATAGGGGCTCAGATATTTCCGTATTCCCAGCATATTGGCGGTAACAATGCGCTCAAACGTCCATGGATTCTGGTTATTACGCTGCCTCTCCTCTTCTCTGTCCCGCATCTCTTGAAGGGTTTGCTTGCTGACTGCTTGGGCTTGGAAAGGCAACTTCTTGGCCACTTGAGTTAGGAAGTGTTTCACTTCAGCAAACTCACAGTGCCCACCAATTTCCACTATGAGTCGACCTGTTTTCACTGCGGAAACATAGTGGTCAATTGCACCTTTCCCACCACCCATGCGGTGTCCTAGTCCTTTCCGGGTAATGGGCTTGTACGGAGCAGGGACTCTCCACACAGCAAACATTGTCTTGGAATTCATGTGCCGGTTAATACTCAGGCGCATCATTTCAAAGTGAGTCCAGCGGAGATAGCCACCACTCATAGCCTGCAGGCGCGGGGGGGGGGGGGGAGATGTTTATAATTCAGGTAAGAAAGACCATGATTAGATAAACTGTCTGAAAATTGCAAGAGGGGATCTCCTCTTTCATATCCAATTGCTATCTTCTCATACTTTTGTTTTATTCGACTATGAAACCGCACCAAGACGACTCTTACTCACCAAAATACCATATTGTCCTTCAGTAAATTCTGTGGCTTCTGTAGAAGGACCTCGGATGTCACGCAAATTCTTAAACTCTCGCCTAACCTTAGGCAAATTTGGCGCTCTCTCAACAATTCTCAGTCTGGGTTTCTCAGGAATGACTATTCCTAGAAGAATGGAATTATAGACTCAGTTCTTCTCACAACTGCCTTCTAGCTGGACTACCCAGCAGATTTACTCAGATTCCAGAATTTCAGCTCATGGACTATGCTTGTGCCTCCCAATTGCCTACTTACTGCAACCGTACAGGAGCACTATCACTATCTTTTAAAACAAAACAAAATTATTTAGAAATTAGTAAGTCAAGAGACCAAAGCATCTTACTTATGAGCGTCCAGTTAAAGTTTCGTTTTCCCCAATATCAGATAAAGGAAACTCATAGGTTGATACAAACCCTGTCAAGTTTTCTGTATGTAAGGACCAACTTGGAAGAAAGGCAGGGAAAAAGCAAGTGCCAGCAAGTTAACCTAAAGGCAGAGAGAGATACCATCTACGGACAGGAGGCAAGCGCATGGTTTTGACCACAAGAGGGAGGACTCGAAGCGCATGCAAAAACTGTGTGCCTATTTCACCTTTGCAACTACAGTAGTGTAAACTGGTCCGAAGCTGGAAGTAGATTTCAGTGACGCTACTTGTGGGCATTGATAAGTATCAAAGTTGTTTTTACGTCCCTCAGTTAAATGTAAGCTGTGACCAAGGAAAGGGCCTATCGTGTTGCTAATGCTAAAGACAGAAGCAGCAGCAGACAGGATGGCTTTGTTTGCTGCTCCACTGCCTTTGTTGAGATTGCACATTTATTTAAGTCCTTTGCCAAATACAGCCAAATCTACATTTGAAATAATCAATATAAGAGGCCGTGTGGTATGATGGTGAAAGGGATGACCTAGGAGCCGCTTCTAATCCAGCCTTAGCCAAAGAAGCTCAACTATCAGCAGCATGACTAGCACAGCGCAATTGGTTTGATTTCAGTTTGAAGGCAAAGGACTTCTAATAGATGGCACAGAATTGCTTTGCTAAATATTACAACGCGTATATATAGGAGACCATATACATTAATTGCATGACAGCTCAAGGGCATAAATTGGGAATATTTTAGGAACAGAAAAGAATAACAACATAAGAAAGGTGTTCCGATTAAGTATCCGTCTATCATGCTGGAAAGTTCTCCCTCCTGAAATTCACGAGGCACTCGCTATATTATACTTTTAGAGCCTTGTTGAAGACCTATTTCTTCATTCACACTTTCCTTATATGAATGGGTTTGGGCTTCATTTTTATTCTCCCTTCTTTCCCTCAGTTTTAAACTAGGTTATTTTTTAATTTATTATGTATTTTTTATATTTTAATTGACTGGATACTGTTTCACGTTTTGCTAAAATGAGAAGTTATGTACAATAAATACATTAAACAAATAGCATTCATAGGAAACTATTCTATCTTTATTCAGTGATTTCTGCCAAATTTCAGCAACAAGAGTTTGGAGCGTTCAAAGAGCTGAAAAGCAGATGGGGAGCCCTAGCACCAATCCAAAAGAAAGGTGTATTTCTCACTCCGTGTAATACTACACATGCCTATTTGTAAGTCAGTCCCAGTGACTTCAATTGAACATACTCCCAGATCCATGCGTCTAGTCTGAGGCTTCACACAACGGGCGACGACTGAATAATGATGTAGGAATGCAAGCTATACTGTACATTTCACCTTGCCACCATTTAAAAACAACAATAAAAGCAACACCATTTTAGTAGCATTCTCCCCTATCCCTCAGCATACCTGTATAATCTGGAAGCGGCCCATATTTCCTATAGCCAGCAGTGAGAATCTTGAGTCCACCAAAACCTAAACAACAAAAAACAAATAAACAACAAAAAAAGAAATGCACAAAAAGCTATTGCCGAGAAGGAACTGGCCCATGCACAAAATCTTATCAAGGCATCTTCCCTCTAACAAACCAGTAGCAGGTCCTGGAAATATCTCTCTTCTATATTATGTAGGAAGTTACAGTTATATTTCCTCCAAAGACACCACGTTGTTTTGCCTGTTAGGCATACTGACGGGGTATGGTGGAAATTATAGTCCGAACACTTCTGCAAGTCACAGCAGCTCATCTGAGTCCAGCAAGAATTTATCCCAGCAGCCCTGGCTATACTAGAGGGCAAAAACCAGTTACAGTATCACATGAAAAGAAAACAACAAGGAAGCAGACATAAAAAGCTGGATGAACGAGAAACAGAGAATAAACTGCTGTGTCTGAAGACCATCACCGACCCATCTCGCCCAAGCTCGCAACTGAGGACAGAAGGGCCGCTGCCTGAAAGAGAGGCACCAGACAACAAGGGCCCGGCCTCCAAACTTGATCACGAGCTCATCTTTATTATAAATAAGACCTGTAGCGGGTAATGACAATTTATACTGCAGAGAGTTTCTCTGCTTTCGCAACTGTGATAGACAGGAAATATTTGCCTCTGGGATCTGGTTATCATCCGCAGCAACCTCGCTCCAATCACAAGCCCCACTACTGCGGGGCAGAGAGGCCGGCGTGGAAGAGGAGTCCAACCATTCCACTCCCGTCCCTAAAGAGGGGGTGGGCTTTGCAACGGGACCGGTCACGCGAAAGACTTCACCGCTGCGCTGCAAAAGGCACAGGGCCAGAGCACGGCGCTGCGAGAAGGGGCGCGTCCTCCCTCAGTGTACAGTACACTGTGTACTTTACCCGTAAAGCAGCAGGACGGCACGGCGACCCTCTGACCTGTCGGCGCCGGCGCCCCCGGGAGGGCGCTTAAGGGGCGCCCGACCAGCCTCCACATTCCCTGAAAGCCGAAGACGAGCCGCTCTCGCAGAAACACCAGGCGGGATCCCCCGTGGCGACCCGACAAAGCAACGGAGAGAGCTACAGCAGCCCCCCACCCCCGTCTTGCGAGGAGCGCGGATCTAATCCATCCGGGCAGCAGCACTTCCGGCAGGAAGCACTCAAGGCAAGTCCCCAGGAAACAAGCGCCGCGACATCTTGGTTCCGCGGAAGCGACGAGCGTTAGCCGCCGCTCCGGTGCCGTGGCGGGGAAGGCTGGGGTGCTGGGAAGGGGAAGCTTGATTCGTCCAGTGTTTCCTGCATGTATATTTTACATACCGAGGCAATTTACCGTCTGTGTCATATCACGGCTGATAAGAGGGGCAGTAAAGTTACCGTGCTGGGCGGGGCCAGCCTAAGCTGTGGCAGCAACTCATCTCGCATCTTAAATATCAACAGATTGCACAGCGGAGAGTACAGCACTGGTGTCTGTTGATATTACGGATATTTTCTTAAAAAAATAAAATTCCCCTGGCAGACGGTGGGTTCTTATTTTATTTATTTGTTAAAGAATGGGCAGTCATAGACTACAGGGAAAAAATAAAGCTAAAATACAAGATGAGAGGCATAAAGGCCTTTTCAGAGCAGGAACTGAGTATGCCTGATTGTGTTCAGCTCCAGCAATTTCTGACCAGCATTGCTATGATACAACATTTGGCCACTTTTCTAGAAACGTTGTGGTCCCGTCATGTAATAGGAAGCGCACATCTGGATAGTTTGCGATTAGGAGAGAGTTTAACTCCAGCCTCCAAGGGTAATAAACAGGGCATTTCAGAAAAACGTGCAACCGCCTCATTGTTGGTGGGTGAATATGAATATGTACACACTTTAGATAGAGGATATCCATGGCAGTGGAGCATCTCAGTATGATAGTGTGAGAGCCCTTATGTATGATCACAAGTACGTGATCAAAATATTTGAAGGTGGTGAAAGGTGAGTGTGAGTTTGTTGTAACAGAGGTCTGGGGTGTTCAGTCCGTCTTTCTGTACTGTGCATCATGATTGAGATTCTCCACTTGACCTTGCTCCAGGCTTCATCTAAAGTAGGGATTTCTCTAGCCAGAAAAGTGCTTTTGCAAAAGCGCAAGGGATGGTGGGTTTTTAGTGCATCTGTTCTTTCAATCTTTTGATTGAAGTTTTGAGAAGCTTCCCGATGAGGCTTTTGAGCAATCGTCTTCTCTGGTCCGTTAGCTTTTAGGCCAGAATGCCATCGGGGTGCAAGTGGTGGGAGCCATCCTTGTGGAAGCACCCTAAGGTAAGAATTAAGCTGGAAAAGTGATGGCCAAACAGGAGAGTATCAATGTATGCCTTTGTGTTATTATTATCTTGCTTGGAGAATTGCACTACTGTCTACTGTCTACCCAGCATAATCCCATTCAATGTTTTATCACTCGCACTGATAAAAGGGGTGTAGTCAGTCTACATGTTTTATGTGCCCATCTCAATTTCTCTGTTTACCTCACCTCAGATGAAAGATGTTCAGGTGAAACAGTCATTATAAACATGCAGACAGTGTTTTGAATTTTAGAAGTATAGAATCTCATAATATTGATACTCCAATGTTTGTACAATGAAAGAAGCTTCTATCTGCAATGAAATGTTGCCAACAGGGAAAATGGGGCTAGAAAATTGCAATGTGAAGAAAAACGTTTGAACGTGTGCTACAGTGTTGTGAGTTTTTCTGTTTTGTTTCCTCTGCTCAAATGCAGTTTTGTCAGGAGTAATTTGTAATATGTAATAAAGATGTTCATTTACAAATAAGTCACCACCCTTTGAATATAAACAGGAAAATCTTTCTGTTCTCTAAAAACAAAAGGCAAAAGACAATCAAAGTCAAGATGGGGGCTCATTTCTACAAAGCATTTGATATTTCAGAATAGCACTTAAATAATAAAAAGGTGCGCATGAGGTATGCAAAATACCTGTGTGGGTATTTGTGGTTATTTGGATGTTCGGGGGAGGCTCTAAGGAGTATTACTGCTAATACTGAAGCCCCTATCCACAAAACCTCTGAGAGTGAATTCTAATGTCTTTGAAGATGTATGGTTTGACATATTTTCTGCCTTAAAATGTCATCCAGACGAATTGTGAAACTGCTGTACCTTAAAAGGTTCATTTGAAAGTAGTGTTGTCATCTGGAGAGGAATACAGATAGCCGCCAGTTTAAGAACAAGTTTCGTTCCCAAGGTCTGTCCTTAAATTTGTGCATAAGCCAGAACAATCATATTCTGTATACAGTACACAATACTGTATAAGTAGTATTGTGTAATGAATTTGAACCATTGTATATTTAACTGAAAATTTGCTACAATAGGTTCCGTTCTTAACTATGGGCTGTCTGTAACCTGGGCGTTCTTAACTCGGGGACTACCTGTAAAGCAGGGAAATCATGCCCCCCCTCCATCCCCACCAAGCCTCATTTACAAAGTAATTAGAAGTTTCGACCTCTTTTTTCTGGTCTTATTAATTCTTATCCTGTTGCTGGATACAGGAAGTCCACTGGTTAGGAAGGCAATTGGGACTGGAATTTTCTTCCCTAAGCAATGTGGTTATTAAGTGGGATGTCACATGACTGTGTTGCTTAGTGATGGCAATCCTGGCAGTTCTGGTTGCTGTTGTAACCCCAGGACCACACAGGTCGTTAAGCGGGAAGAGGCGGGAGTCTCAGGCAAGGAGTGCAGGGGGATGGGGGAGCACTGCTGGCAGGCGCTACAGAAAATGAGGGATAAGTTATTTTTTCTGTTGGTTTTTAGTTGGTTTTATTTTTGGTATATTGTAAAGTGCTTTGAGTCCGTTGACATAAGGCAGCATCAAACTGGCTGATTAATTAAATGTCCAAGGTGCCTTGTCTCTCTCTTTAGAGGGCAACCTTCTGTTTCAATAACTGTTACAAAAGACAGGGTGCATTTGAAAACCAGAGTTAAAAAGAGAAAGCAGATGTCTATCAGCAGATAGTTCACCAGAGAAAAAAGTCATCTGAACATAGTGTTTCCCATTTCAGTAAGTTGTATTTATTTCTCTTTCAGTTATATCATGCATGTCTAAATTTGTATTAATCTATGTAAGTTAGCATACACAAGTGTTATTCAAGTGTCTGCCTATTTATTTTGATTATGTTTCAGCTTGCAGCTAGCCTTTTCCTTCCGAATCCTGAATATATTCTTGCAATATGTGATAAAAAATTGTCAATCCTTTTCAAAGTAGAGGGTTTATCGATGCTATACTATTTTGTAAAAATTTACTTTTGTGAATGTGAAAGAGATCGGTGCTTTACTGATCTCAGCATTCAGTTATTAAACTATTTGAAACATACACTACATAGCACACATGTATAAGTGAGCATATGAAAGTGTTACTCAAGCCTCCGCCCTTTTATTTTGATTATGTTTCAGCTAGCCTCTGAGTTTTATTTATTTAACTACATTTTGTACGTCCATCTTTTCTTTCCCTATGCTCAATATACCCCTGGCAACATGTGATAAATAATTGGCAGTCTTTTTCAAAGTAGAAGGTTTTACCAGTGTTATACTATCTTTTAATCTACTGTTGTCTAGCAAAAATGATTTACTTTGTGAATGGGAAAGAGATTGGTGCTTTACTGATGTCGGCATCCAGTTATTAAACCATTTCAAACATACACTACATAGCACACATCAAATCAGCATTTTTATTGTCATCTTGCCATATCTTTTTGTCTGGAAGGGGGATCTTCTGATACAAAGCAGGCTTGAATCTTAGTCCTAGGTCATATTTTAAGTGATAGCTCAGTATCTAGTGAAATTGGCCACAATTTGCTCATTATCTTTTGGTTTGTAGCTGCCAACACCTGCAAACATAAAAAAGTGATGTTGAAAGGTGGATAGTGCTCCCGAGATTAGATATTTTATAAACCTTAATATGTGCAGATGTTTGAAAACTGGTTTTACATTAGATATATGCAGATACTCAGCTGCTCTCCATAGATGGCCATAGACAGTCATGATAATGAAAAATGATGATATGCATACAGTAAAATCACAGCACAAGCCCCACCCTTTCATACTTGCACCCTGATGCTAGAAGCAAATGCATAAGCTGTACGATTTGGGTCATGATGTCATGAGCACAGTTGGTCACTTGCCCCGTGCCCCCGAAAGGATGCCTATGCTGCAGCTGCCACGTGAGCCCAGCCAAAGACACAGCTTCTTTAAGGAGTAGAAAAGTACTACAGTCATGCTTTGAGGTGCACTGAAGCACCTTTTTAGAATCAAATCCAAAGCATTGCATAGTCCTACGCTCTATAACGTAGCATGTCTCAGCTTTATCCATATGTATAAATGAACCTCACTGGATAGTGGTTAGGCAACCATTCATTATCCCAGTTAGTCGTCTCAGTCTTCAGGGTTCCCTCTGTCACCTTTGAATTTTCACTTCACCTTGCTATTGTACCCCTCAACCTCTTCTTTGACTTCCTATTTCATCTTGATGCTTTGCTCAGTCTTTTTCTGGGACAACACTTCAGCCCTAACTTCAGCATTTGATTGATGCCCTTGCTAATGCAACTGTCTTCCTCGACTGTGGGCTGAATTGATTAACAAGACAATAACCTTGATTTTCTTGACTTGCATATCAGTCACTACTGTCAGTAAGTAAAATCTGTATACAATATTATGTTTCCTCTGTGCCCCTTGCCTTTTGGGAATTGTGCATTTGAACAGGCTCTCAACTGGCTGCAGCACTTGGCAAATCTTGTCTGGCCTCAAAAGCTAAGCAGTGTCAAGGCTGACTCGTCTCTGGATAGGATACTTCTAGGAGGTGCCAGGGCTAAAGGCCAGACTGGGAAGTTGAAAATATATTCTGGAAGAAGGCAATGACATATCACTTCTGTGTTGCAGCTGAGAAAACTACATGGATATATCCATGAAGTCATGAGGAGTTGACCTCGACTTGAAGATTTTACCATCTGAACAGGCATCCACCTAGTTTTTTTGGTCTTGTTCATTATTATTATTGTACAGCTGCATATTCCTTAACAGGTTAATCATAATTAATATAGGAGAAAAATGTTGCAGTTATCCTTCTTCCCAAGATAATATATATACCTTGTTCAAGGGGTGCTTTGCCACTGAGGAACTGCCAGTAGGTCTTTTCATTGGTGCTGGCTTGGAGGGCATTGATAGAGGTGACCATGGGGCTGCAATGTGTCAGCCCTGTTTGAAACCTGCAAGATGCCAAATTCATTACAAAAGCAGCAAAAAAGGAGGACGGATTAAGAAAATAGTGAATTATATTATAGTAACTTAAGGGAAATATCACACCAAAGAAAAAGGGAAAAAGAAAAGATCAAGAAGGTTGTAGGTGAAAATAATTCATAAACACCAAATATTCAACTTTATCCAGTCTCCGACCCCAAAGCCGGGAAGTAGAGTTTAAGATACATTGGTAAAATTTTGAAGTTGCACTTTGTCTTGAATTGGTAATTTAGAAAGATCTGGTAGTTCACATCCTGGGTTGAATGACCTCCCCAAAATCTCAGAGTCAGCATCTATAATGATTCTACCAGGAGTCTGTTTACCTGAATTCACTTGGATTAGCTTGTTGAGCTGCTTCCAAGGCAGTCAGCAGCACAGAACCCTTTGGCACTTTCACAGTTATGGAAAAGTTGAAATGAGGTTCTTTTATCACATTGATTACGTTATAATGCACTGTTACTGCAAAGGAAGAGAGGGGAAGGCAGGTGAAATTACTCATTACACTCTTGATGTCTACTGGCAGTCCTGGACCTGCACAGCTGAGATGGGGAGAGCCAGTGACGTGAGCTGAGACTTGGCAGCAAAAATTGGCATGCATTTAAAGATTTTCTAACTCTATGTTACTATAGGTAGGAGTTGCAGTTGTTTTTCATCATTATGGAGGAACCATTAAGTAGAAGCTGCAGATCCAGAACACTCAGTTAAATGGATCATTCCAGGGTGGGCAATCCACGGCCCCCCTCCCTTTTTTGTGGATCCTAGAGACTTTCAAATTAAATGAAAAACTGCCAAGCTTTCGTGGCATAATTTTGTGGAGGATCGTGTGATTGTTCCTAATATCATAGGCCGCTAAATGGCATTCCTGTGTTCTGATCCTGCTTCCTGCTACCTTTGGGCTCATCAAATATAGGTTTTAAAGTATTGCTAAAAAAATACTTATCCTTGTTTAGCATATTGCATTGCGTCCGTTTTCAGGGAAGTGTTCCAAATGCAATCAGATGGAACAAACATTACCTGGGAATAGCACTGTCCCTCCACCTCCAGCCTCCATCATTCCCTTTCTTCCAGAATAGCTGTTGTGTGTCTACAAACTCCAGATAAGCCATAACTGCAAAGCTGTGGCTTTTCCCAGTGTGGAAAGGTGGTGATGGGGGAAGGGGGATCTACAATGTGGAAAGGTGGTGATGGGGGAAGGGGGATCTACAATGCAGGCTCATTTAGGCCTTGTCTCTATCTCACTAGCCAAAGTTGCTGCTTTTCTCTCCTTCAGAGAGCAGAGGGGGTGCCAGAGGAGTTTCTTCCCACTGAAGAAGCTGCCTTACCATTTTCAGAGGTACAAGTGAGACCCCTCACATCCAAGTATGTTTTGCCCACAAGAGAAGGCAGGATCTGAGAAGCATCTGCTGGAGGGCTAAAGGCTCCCTTGGTGACCTGATCCAGGACTACTTCGAGGGTCTTTTCACAGTTCCATGCGGTAGGACCGTAGAACTCCGAAGTGACATTGAGAGCCTGGAAATCAGCAAGAGAGAGATGCTCAGCAAGACTCCAAAAGATGAAGACCAGATTCCTGGATTCTCTTCCCTTCAGATGTACCTGCATTGCGAGGCCAGTGCTATAGATGTTTCCAAGGGTACCATTCTTCTGCTGTTCATCAAGGATTTGCTTTGTGATCCGGGCCAAGGCTTTTTTTATAGTTCCTGTTAGTTCGCTTTGCTGAGATGAGATACCCTTATCCACGCAGAACAGGGCCAGACTTGCCACGGCACCAATATCTAAATCACATAGGACAAGGGATCGCCCAGTGAAAAGAAAGTCAGGAGTGTTTTCCGGTCCAGGAAGAGTGAATGACCTCTTTGGTATAAGTGCTAGACAAGCCGATATCAGAGAGAAGCAGCCCAAACAGAAACAGGCTGTTTATTACAAATTGTCATTGTGGGTGGACTAATGGATTACAGGGATTTCTAGCTTATCAATCACTTGCTCACCAAGAAGCTCACTGGTGCTCCAGTAATCATTTCTCAGTCCAACCTACTTCCCAGGATCATTACCATGTAATATTAGCAGGGCTATCCTGATGTCCTTGGAAGCTCAGAGTAAAAAGGTAATTTAAAATCATATACAAAAATCTTATGTGTGTGTGTCTGTGTTGTGTCTGTATGGAGGATGGAATGGTCTTACCTACAGAGAAACGACCCTGGAATTGGAAACGATTATCCAGGGCTGCGTCGGCAAGGGCTGAGGCAGCTGTTTTAAGTTCTGAACTTTTCTCCACACACAGAGCCAAAGTATCTAGAGCCAATTGGTAGTAGTCTGTCTTGGGGGTCCTAGTAGTATCTGAAAGGTAAATACGTTTATGAGTTACTCTCTGTCTGGTCACAGAAGACGTCTACCCTTAGCCCATTACTATTTGGAGGTTGAGTTCAAAACATAGCAGAAATAGAAAAGTACTATTAAAGTATGATTGGAGAAGGGGAGATCTGAAATCAGACACCTGATGTACATCTGTAGGACTCCAGTGCAATTTATAACCCTGATGGTGCAGGATTCTAAATCACATGAAATTACCTTTTCTCAGCTAGCACTTTCCAGATCAATTCCAGTTCCAGAATTCCCCAGCTGGCAACTGAAATGATTCAGTTGCCATTTGTAAGGTGAAATAGGGAAGAAACTAGATTCAACTTTTCTGAGGAAAAGTTATCCTATCTCGTTTTAAGGATGTTTGTAGGCAACTAAAGTTGCACTAGTCTTTCAAATATAGAAGATAAAATGTTCCTCGTAACAGGGACAAAGAATAGATATTGCCAAGCTGGCTAAGAGAATATCTACAGCATAGACTGAGAGATGGGCATTTCAATTCAGTTGAGTACCATCCTTGCAACACAGAGGTGGGGGAACAGCACAGAGAACTGGATTCGTGCATTAATCATCCATATTCTTGTTATCTTGTCACCTGAGTGATAGGCAGGAATCTAATGCCCATTCGCCTTATTACCGAAATGCTTAATCTCTTCCTTTGTTTTCTTCTCAAGGACCTGGACCAGGTTGACATGCTTTTCTGGTGTGCTGACATCAGTAGGATTCTGACAGGCGGACCGAAGAGCTAGGACATAAAGGGCCACTTTGCCAGAGGACATCTCTGCAAGAAATAATGAGAGAGGACGGAGACCACAAAGATTGAGCAAGCAGTCCTTTGGGAGCAAAACAGTACCCTTTCCCATCCTCACTGGAAGTCTAGAAACTGCAAGCAATACATCTGGGAAAGCGGTCTTAAAATTGGAGATATACCTGGAAGCCCCATCTGATTCTTCTTCCTTGTAGACATTACAGAATCTTCTTTTTTTAGATAAACCAATGATAGCTTCTATGGGCTAGAGTTCCTGGTGTCAAATGCATCAGACTCTAGTCCATCAAAGCCTAGACCCATATATGGCTTCATTAAAAGAAACTCACAGTGGTTATTGTAATTTCAGCTCCAGGAAAAAAATGCTTCTAAGCCTTTTAATGAAAACTGTTTTGCGAGGGCGGAGCTGGCGTCGCGGCGATACGGTGGGCGATCCTGGGCTCCCAGGATGGCAGCCGATATCTCCTCCCCGGGACGGTCCCGATGGACCTAAACCGTCCCGTAGAGATGGCGATTGCAAAGGGCACGTCCCGCGGATCTCAGGGACGCCGCAAGTCCCAGATTGATCCCGGGAGAAGCTCTTGAAGCCGGCGGAGGAGAGCCAGCTAAAATGGCTGTGAAAGCCGGGACAGCTCCAAAGGAAGAAGGAAGAGAAGGGTGTCAACTGGGTGAGATGGACTTTTACTATTCAACTATTCTTAGAGAACACCTTAAGTAACTTAAAGAGATTTTTAAAAGTGAAGAAAAGTGGATTAAGCGGCGAGATCGAGCCTTATAAAAAAAGGGGGGAAATTTTTTTTTTCTTTTCAACTTTCCCTTTTTAGTGGAATTGGCAAGATGTTTTTCTCTTAAAAAAATATATATATTTTTAACTGGATTGGCTTTTTCTTTTTAATACTCAATAACTCTTTATCTTAAGCCTTTTTTTTGACTAAGATTTCTTTATTGTTGTAAGAAATTTATACTTTTTGATTTTGAAACGGGGAAAGTGGAGTTAAGAGAAAGTAAATGAAAGAAAGTTACACTGCCATCTAGAGGCTCGACATAGTGCTCTTTTTCTTCTATTGTGACGCATGCTCAAGGACCCTGGGCTTTCTAAAAAGATAGTGGGATGTGCATGTTTATACAGGTGCCATCCGTAACTATAAACAAGAAAGTGGAGTTGAAAGCGATTTTGAAAATATCAAGATGGAAAGTTTGAGCTAGTCACAAGAGCCCTGATTAGTGGCAGTAGCTCTTCTTTCTGCTAGAAGCTCTGCTTTGCTCTCCATTCCCCCCTCAGTTGGATTTTTTTAAAGAGACTTAGTCTTTCCCTTCCTCTCCTTTTTTTTTTTTTTCTTATTTTTGGCAAGAACAAAGATAAAGAATCCTTTGACTCAATGAAGGTTTATCAATATAATAAACTATACGAGAAACACAATGCAGAAAAAGATCTTTAAACTATTGAGGATGACTATAAAAAACTGGAAGAAGAGCTGCAGAAATTTCTGCAAAAAAAAAAAGAAAAAAGATATTGAAGCTAAAATGGACTTAATTAAACATAAAACGGGATCAATGGAAAAGGAAGAAATAGTACAAGAAATCAGAAACATTAAACAGAATTATTGTGAGGCTTATAAACTGAGAATTAAAAGGGTTAATCAACTGATAAATGAAGAGGGACAGACTTGTTCTTGGCACTGAGGGTGAGAAAAAGATTATACAAGATTATAATGGAAAATCGTACTAAGAGAATGCACAAAAAGAAGAAGTAAAACAATATTGAAAGAAACTACTTCAGATGTTTAAAGAAAAAACGAGGGGAATACAACAATGATGGAACTGACAGAAGCTTCAAAAGCAGAATGTTTGAAAAGACATTTATTATTGCTTTCTCTTATCCAATAATATAGAAAAAGGAATAAACAGCTAGATATTTTGGGATATTGAATGAAAAGGGTGAACTCAAAATTATGCAAGCGCTGGAATAAAGTATAAATTTGAGATATATAGTTAAAAATTGTATTTGATTCTAAATGTTTTAAGAGATTAGACATTTATACATGGTTGAATATAGTAACATATAGATTTTAAACTAGAGATATTTTTGTTGAAACATGTAGTGAAGAATCTGGTTAGAACTGTAACCCGGTTAGAACTGTAACTGATATTGTAACTGATACTGGTTAGAACTGTAACTTTTAAGAATTGGAAAAATTAAAAATTACTTATGCAGGAGGAAGTTATTGAAAATTATGAAATGTGCAGAGATGAGTTAAATTGAGATTTGAAATTAGAGTAAGAAGATAAGTAACTTGTTTTTATTAATGATTGGATGAGAAAATATAGTAATGTAATGGATTAGGAAACTTTATAATAGAAATTTGATATTAATTATTATATATATACACATATAATCGATAAATGAAAATGTATTACTAATCCTATTGAAAGTTAAAATTTCTTGTAATAAATGATTCTATAGATTAGCTATGAATGATTAATAATTGTTAATTGATAAGTATACAAGTATATTTTGAATAGATGATATGAGAATTTAAGATTATGAAAGGGGCACCAACGAGTTGGTAACTGGTTGACACACGCTATAAAATGGAAGATGCTTTTTTTTAATGCCTTTTTATGGTTGTGTTTGTTCATGTATGTTTTGTGTTTGTTGTAAAAATAAAAAAATATTAAAAAAACAAAGAAAACTGTTTTGCTTTTGCCATGAAGTTCTTAATTGCTGTTTTTGATCAATAGTTGGAACCTACTTTTTTTAGTCTGTTGGGAGATTTTTTTAACTGCAATTTAACACACACTTACATGAGAGCAGGATTCCTTAGACTTAATGTGATTTTTCTCTGAGAGGACAGATTGTAAATGTTTATGTCATTCAACAGACAGTATGCTGTCTGGAAATTTATTTTAAATATGAGATACAAATTCTGAGGATACTATTCAGTGAACATTGATCATTAATTTTGTTCCATGTGATTGGGGAATGATGACCCCAGAGCGGATTTAGGGGACAAAGGTGGGTTGCTTATATATAGTATGGGACTTTGCTCCTATTATGTCCTATACTGAAACATCTATCTTAATAGTTGTTTAACAGGCAAGCATTTAGCAGATGAACAAGTGTGGAAATACAGTGATGATGAAAATGTCACCATTCAGAGTTCTACCTATTATACTGCCAAGAAAAAACCTTAGCGGTAATTCTGGAACTAAGTGTTATTTGATTTTGGGAAGTATACAGTATCTTAGTCAAAACTGGGATGTACTAATAAAAACAAAACAAAAAATCACAAACCTTCATAATATTCCTCACAAACAGATAAGCTTACCAAGTTAGCCACACTTATCAAAAGTGACAGCTGAAATACTATTTCGATGTTTCCCTTTTTACAAAATGGAACAAATTAAAGATCTGAACTGGTTTATGTAGAAACCAATCAACTGGGTTATGTAGAAGCTTCTCAATTCAGGCATCATACCTGTTCCAGCTGTTTCTTTTATCTGCCGCACCAACTGCGTTATCACACTGAGATTGTAGTCCTCAGCCAGGTTCAAAGCAATCAGGACACTGGGATCAGGTTGACTGTCTAGCCCGGCCCAATTTTCCAGTTGTGTCTGGATGCCTCTAACCAACCACCGATGATCACTGGGGACAGCTAGAACCAAGACAGCCAGAGGTTTATCAAGAACAGCACTTGTTCCTAGAGAACTCTGATTTACAGTGGGGCAAAAAAGTATTTAGTCAGCCACCAATTGTGCAGGTTTTCCCACTTAAAAAGATGAGAGAGGCCTGTAATTTTCATCATAGGTATACCTCAACTATGAGAGACAAAATGGGGGGAAAATTCCAGAAAATCACATTGTCTGATTTTTAAAGAATTTATTTGCAAATCATGGTGGAAAATAAGTATTTGGTCACCTACAAACAAGCAAGATGTCTGGCTCTCACAGACCTGTAACTACTTCTTTAAGAGGCTCCTCTGTCCTCCACTCGTTACCTGTAGTAATGGCACCTGTTTGACCTTGTTGTCAGTATAAAAGACCCCTGTCCACAACCTCAAACAGTCACACTCCAAACTCCATTATGGTTAAGACCAAAGAGCTGTCAAAGGACACCAGAAACAAAATTGTAGACCTGCACCAGACAAGGAAGACTGAATCTGCAATAGGCAAGCAGCTTGGTGTGAAGAAATCAACTGTGGGAGCAATAATTAGAAAATGGAAGACATACAAGACCACTGATAATCTCCCTCGATCTGGGGCTCCACGCAAGATCTCACCCCGTGGGGTCAAAATGATCACAAGAACGGTGAGAAAAAATCCCAGAACCACATGGGGGGACCTAGCGAATGACCTGCAGAGAGCTGGGACCAAAGTAACAAAGGCTACCATCAGTAACACACTACGCCGCCAGGGACTCAAATCCTGCAGTGCCAGGGGTGTCCCCTGCTTAAGCCAGTACATGTCCGGGCCCGTCTGAAGTTTGCTAGAGAGCATTTGGATGATCCAGAAGAGGATTGGGAGAATGTCATATGGTCAGATGAAACCAAAGTAGAACGTTTTGGTCTAAACTCAACTCGTTGTGTTTGGAGGAGAGAGAATGCTGAGTTGCATCCAAAGAACACCATACCTACTGTGAAGCATGGGGGTGGAAACATCATGTTTTGGGGCTGTTTGTCTGCAAAGAGACCAGGACGACTGATCCGTGTAAAGGAAAGAATCAATGGGGCCATGTATCGTGAGATTTTGAGTGAACACCTCCTTCCATCAGCAAGGGCATTGAAGATGAAACGTGGCTGGGTCTTTCAGCATGACAATGATCCCAAACACACCGCCCGGGCAACGAAGGAGTGGCTTCGTAAGAAGCATTTCAAGGTCCTGGAGTGGCCTAGCCAGTCTCCAGATCTCAACCCCATGGAAAACCTTTGGAGGGAGTTGAAAGTCCATGTTGCCCAGCCACAGCCCCAAAACATCACTGCTCTAGAGGAGATCTGCATGGAGGAATGGGCCAAAATACCAGCAACAGTGTGTGAAAACCTTGTGAAGACTTACAGAAAACGTTTGACCTCTGTCATTGCCAACAAAGGATATATAACAAAGTATTGAGATGAACTTTTGATATTGACCAAATACTTATTTTCCACCATGATTTGCAAATAAATTCTTTAAAAATCAGACAATGGGATTTTCTGGATTTTTCCCCCCATTTTGTCTCTCATAGTTGAGGTATAGCTATAATGAAAATTACAGGCCTCTCTCATCTTTTTAAGTGGGAGAACTTGCACAATTGGTGGCTGACTAAATACTTTTTTGCCCCACTGTAGCTTGTCAGTGGAATTGCAGTTCAAGCTCAGAAATTGTCTCTATTATATGTTTCCTCTGCATTTGGTTGCGTTTGGGGATCTTGCTCCTTTTTTGCCCACCAAAGTCCTTGTTGTGATTACAGAACTAGTGAATTCTGTAATCACAAGGATTACTTCAAATTCACTGTATACGATATATCTGTGCAATGTCCATACAGTACAATTGAGTTAATATTCATGTAACAAACCTGTTCTTAATAAACGTTTGCAGAACCTGCCTGAGTGAAGCTTTTTTTTTGATTTATGGAAAATTGGAATTGGCAGTCATAGACTTGGCATGATGTGACATTTTAATTAATTCCATGAAAGAAATTGGTGCAACCTAAACACCTTATGTACTGATATTTCATAGAATGCACAAACATTAGACATTTTTACACATATTCTAGGGCTGTGCAAAGAGATGTTTTGCACAGTACATTACTGCAAATGAAGCACTTCCTTTCAAACAGCCACATGAACATTGTGAAGGACATAGCTGCTTTAACAGTTTAAAGAGGTACTTTACAAAGCATCTTTTTTGAATACTTTGTAGAGACCTAATAGCACTTAACTATAGGGTTAACCACAACCCCACATGACTACCATGACCACCCAATTTGGTGATGTCCAAATGTGTTGGACTACAACTCCCATCGTCCCTCATCCAGGTTAGTCATCAAGTTAGGGAGAGGCATAAGGTTAAGGAAGGCTGATCGAAGAGGAAGATTTATTTGAAATACTCACAACAAATTCCCGAAGAAATGGAAGCCATATTAGTGACACAAAACGCACACAGGATAATAGTGAAGAGGAACATTTTGGGCTACGATGTAGGTATGTCCTTTCTTTTAGGCAAAGACTTCCTTGATGTGATAGAATATTGGAAGTCAAGGTGAAAACCTGTTTAGTCTTCCTATATATAGACTGCTGGGACAGCTCTGGTTCCTCCCTCCCAACCTTTCTCCTCAGAATAGCCACTTGATTTCTAGCACTCTTGACTCTCCTTAACTTATCTCATTTTCCTCAATATTGTGTCTGAACTGGTTTGACAAGGGGATGCCAAAGAACAAATCCGTTAAGAGAAATTGGTGGGGCAGGTGTACATATTAGCAGAAGGAAAGTTATTATGTAACTTGGCAGCTGTTGCACACCATCTGTGAGCAAACAGCCACTTGCTAAGAAAGCATTTGTTGAGTCATGGATGTGGCACATGTTAATGGGTTGGTGGGATAAATTCCATGGAAGAGAAGTTGTGTTTAGAAAACAGTGAATTAAGCCTAATTGCACCTGTCCCTCCAAGCTTTCTTGCCCAGGAAAAATAGCACTGTATCTTCCTTCACGGTCCATGCCTTAAAAAGCTAAAGAAAGTGCACTGCACTGCTCTGCTAGAAAAATAGAAGTGATGGTAATAGAGCTTCCCCAGCCCTTTCATCACCACCCATATGCCACTGCGAATGCCAAAACCATGCTTCTTAAACATATACTGCTGTGAGTGGAGCTGACGACCACAGTAGAATGAAGAGCCGGTGACTAGACTGACTCTTCGTGATTCCTCTCCAGGCAAGGAAGGGACTAGGATTGCCCACAAGTGCTCCAGACAGTTGTTCCTCCTCATGAGAGACTGCAAAACAGCAGTCTTCCACAGGTTTACAGCTCTGGGAGATGAGGGAACAACATTATAGCCAAAACAACAGTTTGGCACCTTCAAACTGATACTGGGTCTCCATACCTCCTTTCTTAATCACTTTTGGAAATTGCAAGTTTTACTACACTGGGTGAGTTTCCTCCAATCCTTAGCAAAAGAAGTTTTATGCAAGTTTAAGGACTTAAAAAATTACTTTTTTGAACGATCAGCAAAAGGGTGACTAGAACATTGGTTTTGGAAAAATAAAAACAGACTAAGGGTCCAGATGGATTTGAAATAAGATCTTGAAATTGATTATAAGAATCCTTCCCGTTGGAAAATGCTGTTGTTTTGAATATGGGATTTTGAAGGTTGGACACTAGAGGGAACCAGAAGGAACTAAAGATTACAATTAAAGGAACAGCAGTTAAATTTGACTTACTAATCAAGAATGGAGCAAAATATAACATTGGATGTATTGAAAGATATTTGTGAAATATGGACCCAGAAGTTAATTTTAAACGTTTTCCATTATAGATAGACTGTGTTTGGAAGATGATGTGGGAGAGAAACAAGCTTTACCGGATAGGACTGAGACCGATTTAAAAGTGGATTAAAAAATGATGGCTTACAGAAATGATGTGGAAGAAGATGCTATACTGGATATACAAATGAAACTGGTTGATGTCTTACCAAATCAAAAGAGAGTCTCCGTGAATCTACAAAAAGTTTATTAATTAAAATTAGAAGAGAATATATGTAGCTCACGGTTGAATTGTGGAATCCTTGGAGTTCTCTGAACTTGGTTGTTTTCTTGCAGATGTTTCATTACCTGACTAGGTAACATCTTCAGTCCTAGAAGTTAGTGGGGTTTGCTTTCTGTTTATATACAATAGCTTGTCCTGCCAGTGTTGGTGGGGGGTGTTGTTTTTTTCCTTGGTAGTTCCTAGATTAGGCTGTTGCTAACTGCTTGACTGTTTGTCTGAGTTGGTAGTTCCTTGATTAGGATATTGTTTACTGCTTGATTGTTTGTGTGGTGTTAATCCTGGTAATAATTCCTGATTATCTGGTTGTTGGTTGCTGGCGAGGAGGTGTTCTGCTCTTTTTATTTATTTCTTATTGTCTCTTTTGAATGGTGTGCAAATGTTGTTTATGGTTATCTGCCTGTTGATGGCTGACTTGTCTGAATACCAAGCTTCCAGGAATTCCCTCACATTTTTGGATTTAACTTGGTCTAAAATGCTGACAGTTTCCCACTTGAAACTATGGTTGAATCTGTCCATGTCTTGTGGGATTAAGGACTTTTCATTGTGTCTTCTGACTGCTAGTTGGTGTTCATGGACGCACTCTGCTAGCCTTCTGCCTGTCTGTCCTGCGTGCCTGCTTACACTGCATGTTGTGCAAATGTTAATTACAATTGTTTAAGCATTACATGCACATGCACTACAGATATGCACATTCATACTTGCCAGCCACAAAACAAGACAGGAGTGCTCCATAAACGATAGTTGCATGCAAGCTGAGGGTCTTCCAAGACAGACCTGCACAGTTTGTTCTTTTATCCTTTGGCAGCAACATCTGCCAGGCATTTCTTTCCATGTCACCTCAGCCTTTCATTGACCACTCTGTGACCTATTGCATGGCGGTTCTTATCTTTATTTATTTATTATTTTATTTTATTTTATTCTTATCTTTATTTGTTCATTACTTTATTATTTTATTATATTTATTTAATTTCTATAGCCTCCCATCTCACCCAAGTGACTCTGGCTGGCGAACAATTCTAAAACAATTAAAACAATTAAAACCATACAAAAATAAATATATACAGCAGCTGAGAAAATTATCATAATTATAAATCTAGCCAAGAGATAGGGCCCTTTCTTTGATAGCTGTCATTCCGGCTTTTGTGATCTGAATGGGTTGCTTCCCTGTGACCTGCTCCATGGCAGTTCTTGTCTCCAGTAGCTGGTATCTGGACCTGGTCTGGTGGCTTCTTTGCTTTTTCTCCTCCTCTGCACTTCCACATTTTTCCTCAGGTTCAAATTCTGTTCGTTTATGTCTCCCAATAGTTTATTTCTTATAACATATAGTGAATGCGGCAGGGTTTGTTTTATCCATGGTCTGCTGAACAAACCACAACTGCTGGGTTTGCACATCCCACTAAGCCAAAACCAAAGCAATTCTTAGTTCAGTGTATAAGTCCACTTACAATGTCTTGTAACAACATTGTGTGTACTTTAGTCTATCTAGAATACTGACTTGTTGAATTCAGAGTAGCTGCTGTGTTGGATTAATAGAAACCAGAACTTGTAACCTGCAATAAATCTTGGTTAGAAATTCACTTAGTTCGTTATTTGGATTTGTGAGTATTTGTGGTTATTTGGATGTTCAGGAGAGGCTCTAAGGAGTATTACTGCTAATATTAAAGCCACTATCCACAAAACCTCTGAGAGTAAATTCTAATCTCTTTGAAGATGTATACTGTGACATATTTCTGCCTTAAAATCTGATCCAGATGAATTGTGAAACTGCTGTACATTAAAAGATTCATTTGAAAGCAGTGTCATCTGGACATGAATATAGGTAGCCCCCAGTTTAAGAACGAGTTCCGTTCCCAAGGTCTGTCCTTAAGTCAAATTTGTGCATAAGCCAGAACAATCGTATTCTGTATACAGTACACAATACTGTATAAGTAGTATTGTGTAATGAACTCGAACCATTGTGTATTTAACTGACATTTTGCTACAATAGGTTCCGTTCTTAACTATGGGCTGTCTGTAACCTGGGCGCTATTAACCCGGGGACTACCTGTAAAGCAGGGAAATCATGCCCCCCCTCCATCCCCGCCAAGCCTCATTTACAAGGTAATTAGAAGTTTCCACCTATTGTTTCTGGTCTTATTAATTCTTATCCTATTGCTGGATACAGGTAGTCCACTGGTTAGGAAGGCAATTGGGAGTGGAATTTTCGTCCCTAAGCAATGCGGTTATTAAGTGCGATGTCACATGACTGTGTTGATTAGTGATGGCAATCCTGACAGTTCTGGTTGCTGTTGTAACCCCAGGACCACACGGGTCGTTAAGCGGGAAGAGGCGGGAGTCTCAGACAAGGAGTGCAGGGGGATGGGGGAGCACTGCTGGCAGGCGCTACAGAAAACGAGGGATAAGTTATTTTTTCGGTTGGTCTAAGAAGAAGGCACTGGCAAACCACTTCCGAAACACCTTGCCTTGAAAACTGCAAAGAACTCGTCCAAAAAGCAGTCAGTGCAGAGTCAGTAACGACTGAGTGCAGATTAAAAAAAAAAAAGGTACTTTAAGTCTTTTGAGATAAGGCAGCATCAAACTGGCTGATTAATTAAATGTCCAAGGTGCCTTGTCTCTCTCTTTAGAGGGCAACCTTCTGTTTCAATAACTGTTACAAAAGACAGGGTGTGTTTCAAGACCAGAGTAAAAAAGAGAAAGCAGTTGTCTATCAGCAATTAGTTAACCAGATAAAAAAGTCATCTGAACATAGTGTTTCCCATTTCAGTAAGTTGTATTTATTTCTATTTCAGTTATATCATGGATATCTAAACTTGTATTCATATATGTAAGTTAGCATATGTAAGTCTTATTCAAGTGTCTGCCCATTTATTTTGATTATGCTTCAGCTTGCAGCTAGCCTTTTCTTTCCCTATGCTGAATATATCCCTGGCAACAGGTAATAAAAAATTGTCAGTCCTTTTCAAAGTAGAGGGTTTATTAGTGCTATACTGCCTTGTAATAATTTACTTTTGTGAATGTGAAAGAGATTGGTGCTTTGCTGATATCGGCATTCAGTTATTAAATCATCTGAAACATACACTACATAGCACACGTCAAATCAGCATTTTTATTGTCATCTTGCCATATCTTTTTGTCTGAAAGGGCAATCTTCTGATACAAAGCAGGCTTGAATCTTAGTCCTAGGTCATATTGTAAGTGATAGCTCAGTATCTATTGAAGATGGTCACAGTTTGCTCATTATCTCTTGGTTAGTAGCTGTCAACACCTGCAAACATAAAAAAGTGATGTTGAAAAGTGGATAGTGCTGCCTAGATTAGATATTTTATAAGCCTTAATATGTGCAGATGTTTGAAAGCCAGTTTTACAGTAGATATCTGCAGATACTCACCTGCCCTCCATAGGTTGCCATACCCAGTCATGATAATGAAAAATGATGATATGCATACAGTAAAATCACAGCACAAGTCCCACCCTTTCATACTTGCACCCTGATGCTAGACACAATGCATAAGTCATAGGATTTGGGTCATGATGTCATGAGCGCACTTGGTCACTTGCCTTGTGCCCTCCAAAGGATGCATATGCTAAAGCTGCCGTATGAGCCCAGCAAAAGACCTAGCTGCTTTAAAGAGTAGAAAACAAGTACTACATTCACACTTCCAAGAGCACTGAAGCACCTTTTTAGAATCAAATCCAAAGCACCACATAGTCCTACCCTCTATAATGTAGAACATGTCAACTTTATCCATATGTATAAATGAACCTTACTGGATGATGGTTTGGCAACCATTCATTATCCCAGTTAGTCTTCTCAATCTTCAGGGTTCCCTCTGTCTCCTTTGAATCTTCACTTCATCTTGCTATTGTACCCCTCAACCTCTTCTTTGACTTCCTATTTCATCTTGATGCTTTGCTCAGTCTTTTTCTGGGACAACACTTCAGCCCTAACTTCAGCATTTGATTGATGCCCTTGCTAATGCAACTGTCTTCCTAGACTGTGGGCTGAATTGATTAACAAGACAATAACCTTGATTTTCTTGACTTGCATATCGGTCACTACTGTCAGTAAGTAAAATCTGTATACAGTATTATGTTTCCTCTGTGCCCCTTGCCTTTTGGGAATTGTGCATTTGAACAGGCTCTCAACTGGCTGCAGCACCTGGCAAATCTTGTCTGGGCTCAAAAGCTAGGCAGTGTCAAGGCTGACTCGTCTCTGGATAGGATACTTCTAGGAGATGCCAATGCTAAAGGCCAGACTGGGAAGTTGAAAATATATTCCGGAAGAAGGCAATGACATATCACTTCTGTGTTGCAGCTGAGAAAACTACATGGATATATCCATGAAGTCATGAGGAGTTGAGCTCGACTTGAAGACTTTATCATCAGAACAGGCATCAATCTATTCTTTTTGGTTTTATTGGTTATTATTATCCTATAGCTGCATATTCCTTAACAAGTTAATCATAATTAATATAGGAGAAAAATATTGCAGTTATCTGGAGAACTATGTTACATCTTTCAGGGCTCAGCAGTTTCCTTCTTCCCAAGATAATATATATACCTTGTTCAAGGGGTGTATTGCCACTGAGGAACTGCCAAGTCCAGGACTGCCATTACACTCTTATTGTCTACTGGCAGTCCTGGGCCTGCACAGCTGAGGTGGGGAGAGCCAGTGACATGAGCTGAGACTTGGTAGCAAAACCTGGCATGAAATTTAAAGGTGCTATAACTGCTCTTCCTTGTTGTAGTGAGAAGTACATCCTTAGCCAGAATTAAAATGTGCTTGCTATCCCAGAGCTCCATGTGCATTGCCCATTTTTTTCTGGCATCCGGTATAACAGGCATGGTGAACTTACAGCTCTCCAGAATCACTGAACTACAGCTCCCAGCACCAACGCTGGCCAGCCTGACAGGGGTGAGCTATGTTAGAGGTTGCAGCTGTTTTTTCATCAGTAGGGATGATCCATTAAGTAGAAGCTGCAGATCCATAACACTGAGTTAAATGAATCATTCCAGGATGGGCAATCCATAGGCAACCCATAGCATCCCCTTTGTTTTGCAGATCCCAGAAACTTTCATATTAGATCAAAAATCACCAGGCTTTGGTGGCATACTTTTGTGGAGGATTCTGCAATTGTTTCTAATGACATAAGCCACTAATTCTGGTGCATTAAGCTTCTGGTAAGCACAACACATTTATTTTGAATAAAAAAATTTTCCCCCAGCTGCACTGCTGAAAATTTTAGCCCACACACCTCTCCAATGGCATTACGGCATTCCAATCCTGCTTCCTGCATCCTTTGGGCTCAACAAATAAATACATTTTTTAAAGTGTGGCTAAAAATGCTTGTCCTTGTTTAGTTCATCTGATCGCTCCCATCTTCAGGGAAGTGTTCCAGATGCAGTCAGATGGAACAAACATTACCTGGGAATAGCACTGTCACCTCCACCTCCAGCGTCCATCATTCCCTTTCTTCCAGAATAGCTGTTGTGTGCCTAAGAACTCCAAAATAAGCAATAACTGCAAAGCTGTGGCTTTTCCTGGTGTGGAAACGTGGTGATGGGGGAAGGGGGATCTTCAATGCAGGCTCATTTAGGCCTTGTCTCTATCTCACTAGCCAAAGTTGCTGCTTTTCTCTCCTTCAGAGAGCAGAGGTTTCCCACTGAAGCAATTGCCTTACCATTTTCAGAGGTACAAGTAAGACCCCTCACATCCAAGTATGTTTTGCCCATAAGAGAAGGTAGGATCCGAGAAACAGCAGTTGGAGTGCTAAAGGCTCCCTCAGTGATGTCCTGCAGCACTTCTTTCAGGGTCTTTTGGCAGCTCCATGCATCAGCAGTGTAGAACTCCGACATGACTCTAAGACCCTGGAAATCAGCAAGAGAGAGATGCTCAGTAAGACTCAGAGAGATGAAGATGAGATTCCTGGATTCTCTTCCCTTCATATGTACCTGCATTGCGAGGCCAGTGTTATAGATGTTTCCAAGGATACCATTGTTCTGCTGTTCATCAAGGATTTGCTTTGTGATCAGGGCCAAGGCGTTTTGTATCGTTCCTGTTAGTTTGCTCTGGTGAGATGAGACTCTTCCTTCATACACGCAAAACAGTGCTAGACTTGCCATGGCAGCAGTATCTGTAAATCACATAGGACAAGGGATCACCCAGTGAAAAGAAAGTCAGGAGTGTTTTCCAGTCCAGGAAGAGTGAATGATCTCTTTGGTATAAGTGCTGGACAAGCAGATATCAGAGAGAAGCAGGCCAAACTGAAAAAGGCTGTTTATTACAAATTGTCATTGTGGGTGGAGTAATGGATTACAGGGATTTATTTATCATATTTATCATATTTATATAGCTGCCCATCTCACAAAAGGTGACTCTGGGCAGCATACAACAATTAAAAAAAGTAAATACATAAAAACTCATAAAAAACTGTAAAAACACACAAAATAGAAGGGAATAAAATTAATGAGAGCCATCATAAAATCTCCCCAGTCCCCTGGGACTCCCAGGCCTGATCACATAGCCAGATCTTGAGGGACTTGCGGAATGTTAAGAGGGATGGAGCTAATTTCACTTCTAGGGGGAGAAGATTCCACAAGGTGGGCGCCATGGCAGAGAAGGCCCACCTCCTGGGACCCGCCACATGTAATTCTCTGGCAGACGGGATCCACAGCATGCCTTCTCTCCCAGACCTGATGGGATGGGCAGATGTAATCGGGGAGAGGCGGTCCCTCAGGTAACCCGGCCCCATGCCATGAAGGGCTTTAAAGGTCAAAACCAGCACCTTGAATTGGACCCGGAAGCAAACTGGCAACCAGTGCAGCTCATGGACAGAGGTGTGACATGTACCGCCCTAGGAGCACACATAACTGCCCACATAACTGCATTTTGCACCAGCTGAGCCTTCTGGATACTCTTCAAGGGTAGCCCCATGTAGAGTGCATTACAGAAATCCAAACAGGAAGTGACCAGGGCATGGGTGACAGTGATTAGGTCCCTCTGATCTAGGAATGGGTGCAACTGGTGCACAACACGAAGCTATGCAAAGGCCCTCCTAGCCACGACTGCCAACTGCTCTTTGAGCAGGAGCCATGAGTCCAGGAGGACCCCCAGATTGTGCACAGGGTCTGTCTGGAACAGTGCAACCCCATTCAGTACCAAAGGTGGCATAGCTCTAGCACCAGAAGGCCCCAAAACCCACAGCCACTCAGTCTTGCCAGGGTTCAGTTGAGGCCTGTTGTTCCCCATCCAGACCTTCACAGCACTGCTTAATTCATCAGGGGCAGAGATGTATAATTAGGTATCATCAGCATGCTGATGATACCTCATCCCATGGTGACAGATGAGCTCGCCCAGCAGCCTCATGTAGATGTTAAATGGGGGGGGAGCACTGAACCCTGTGGCACCCCACATAACAAGGGCCGAGGGTGTGATCTCTCCTCCCCAACCACCACCAATTGGAATCGACCCTGGAGGAAGGAGGTGAACCAGCACAACACAATGCTGCCCACCCCAAATCCTCTGAGCCGATCCAGAAGGATACCATGGTTGATGGTATCGAAAGCCACTGAGAGGTCAAGTAGGGCAAGGATGGATGCACAACCCCGAGCTTATCAATCACTTGCTCACCAAGAAGCTCACTGGTGCCCCAATAATCATTTCTCAGTCCAACCTACTTCCCAGGATCATTACCGTGTAATATTAGGAGGGATATCCTGACATCCTTGGAAGCTCAGAGTAAAAAGGTAATTTAAAATCATATTCAAAAATCTTGTGTGTGTGTGTGTGAAGCGTTATCTTACCTACAGAGAAACGACCATGCAATTGGAAACTATTAGCCAGGGCTGCCTTGGCAAGGGCGGTGGCAGCTGTTTCAAGTTCTGGACTGTTTTCCACACACAGAACCAAAGTATTTAGAGCCAATTGGTAGTAGGTTGTCTTGGGGGTCCCAGTAGTATCTGAAAGGTAAATAAATTTATGAGTTACTCTCTGTCTGGTCACAGAAGACATCTACCCTTAGCCCATTACTGTTTGGAGGTTGAGTTCAAAACATAGCAGAAATAGAAAAGTACTATTAAAGTATGATTGGAGAAGGGGAGATCTGAAATCAGATACCTAATGTACATCTGTAGGACTCCAGTGCAATTTATAACCCTGATGGTGCAGGATTCTAAATCACATGAAATAACATTTGCTGAACTAGCACTTTCCAGATCTATAGACATCAGTTCCAGAATTCCCCAGCTGGCATGATAATTGAAGTCTACATACCTGGAAGGTGTCCACATAGCTAATGTATGGGCAATAATTGGATTTGTAGCTCCAGATTTTCCTCTCTAACATTTGGAAAGCAGTAGGCCCAAATGATGGGAAAATGATGAGAAGGGGCAGCAAATGTAGTCCCATTTTTCTGCTTCATGAGAGTTTATAATTCTATAGGGAGAATATTTCAGAGGGGCTATAGATGTCACATAGGCATAATTTATAACACTGCTTACCCCACAGTACTGGCTTTTTGTGGCAAGTATCTGTGAGATATAGATCATGCTTGAAGACTACTCTAGTGTGTGCTGGAAACTCATGATGCAAAGATACAGATACAGAATTGCTGAAGTAGATTTTGTGCTTTATGAGTTCCACTCTCTCTAGCACAGAACACTGCTTTCTGCCTTAACTAAGACAAATCTCCCTCAAAAGTACATCAGTGCAATTTCACCATTCAGAGAGAACTTGCAAACATTTTGCTGTTTTTAGTAGGTGTTATGCACAGTGCTCATTGCCTGGAACATGTAATGTTACAAAACCATCCTCTTCTATCATCATTAGTCTGGATCAATTTTGCAACTGTTATAAAAATGCATTTTTCAACCTTTTTTAAAAAAACAGAGGTAAATAGCAGAACATTTAGCAGAATAGACATGCATGGGGGATTCAGTTGTTATTTGCATAGGGAGGAAACTAGATTCAACTTTTCTGGGGAAAGGTTGTCCTAACTCCAATTTTAAGGATGTTTGTAGACAACTAAAGTTGTACTAGTCTTTCAAATGTAGAAGAGAAAATGTTACTCATAACTGGGAAAAAGAACAGGTAATCGCCATGCTGGCTAAGAGAATGGCATAGACTGAGCATGTCTGTCCTGAGATGTCCAGATGGGTGCTAGCTTTATGTTGATCTTGGAACCACTTGGAACAAAACCAGTGAATTCCATAGGCGACATTCCTAAAAGGGATGGGTATTCCAATTCAGATGAGTTGCATCCTTGCAACACAGAGGTGGGGGAACAGCACAGAGAACTGGATTCATGCATTAATCATCCATATTCTTGTTATCTTGTCATCTGAGTGATAGGCAGGAATCTAATGCCCATTTGTCTTCTTACAGATATGCTTAATCTCTTCCTTTGTTTTCTTCTCAAGGACTTGGACCAGGTTGACATGCTTTTCTGGCGTGCTGACATCAGTAGGATTCTGACAGGAGGACCGAAGAGCTAGGACATAAAGGGCCACTTTGCCAGAGGTCATCTCTGCAAGAAAGAATAAGAGAGGACAGAAACCACAAAGATTGGGTAAGTGATCCTTTGGGAGCAATAATGTACCCTTTCCCATCCTCACCAGAAGTCTAGAAACTGTAAGCAATACATCTGGGAAAGTTGTCTTAAAATTGGAGATATAACTGGAAGCCCCATCTGATTCTTCTTCCTTGTAGACATTACAGAATCTTCTGGTTGATTTCTTAAAGATAAACCAATGATAGGTTGTATGGGCTAGAGTTCCTGGTGTCAGATGCATCAGACTCTAGTCCATCAAAGCCTAGACCCATCATACATTATGGCACAGGTCCCAGTAGTTTGTTCAAGATAAATCGGTTTTTGGGGTGATATTGTACCTTTTGTATAATTATTTTAATAGCCACGTGTAAACTACTTTGTGGAGTCTGCTTGAAAGCTAGTATACTAAGATCTTTTTAAAAAAGAAATTAGTCTTCAAGATGGTGAGCCACTAGTTTCTGTTTTGCTGCAAAGGTCTCTTCTCCGGAGTTGGCAGAAAAAATCATTAAAGGTTTTCTTTTCCTTCCTTTCCCACCAGAGCAATTTACCAGAAAGTCATGCCACACTGTAGGAAACTGAGGGTGATAGAGGCAAAGCAATCACTCTGCTCATAGATTTTTTTCTTTGCCAACTGAATAACTTGGTCTGGTCAGTTGTTTTGTTGATTTCCCATGCCAAAGCACTTCCCTTTAATAATCTTAACTAATTATTTCTCTCCTGAAATGATGAATTATTCAATTCTCAGATAATTTCCTAATTAGAAACAGGACCCTGCAGACAGATCTGAATCTTTATGCAGAAACTCTGCAGACATTAAAATGAGGAACAACAATAATTCTTGTTCAGGTTTACCATTCATGTATATGGTTGAATTAATACAGACTCACAGTGGATAATCACATTTCAGTTCCAGGAAAAAATGCTTCTAAGCTTTTTAATCAAAACTGTTTTGCTTCTGCCATGAAATTCTTAATTGCTGTTTTAGATCAGCAGTTGGAACCTACTGCTTTTAGTCCATTGGGGGTTTTTTTAGCTGCAATTTAACACACACTTATATGAGAGCAAGTTTCCTTAGACTTAATGAGATTCTTCTCTGAGAGGATGGATTGTAAATGTTTATGTCACTGAACAGACTGTATGTTGTCTGGAAATTTATTTTAAATATGAGATACAAATTCTGAGGATACTATTCAGTTAACATGGATCTTCAGTTTTGTTCCATGTGATTGGGCAACAATGACCCCAGAGTAGATTTAGAGGATAATAGTGGGTTACTCATATATATTATGGGACTTTGTTCCTATTACATCCTATACTTAAACATCTATCCTAATAGTTGTGTAACAGGCAAACATCTAGCAGATGAACATTTACCAAGTGTGGAGATAGGGTGATGATGAAACCTTTACCATTTAGAGTTCTACCTATTATACTGCCAAGAAAAAACCTTAGTGACAATTCTAGATTTAGAATTGGCCCTAGTGTTATTAATTTTGGGAAGTATATCTTAGTGAAACCTGGGATGTAGTAGTAAAAACAAAACAAAAAATCACAAACCTTCATAATATTCCTCATAATCAGGTAGGCTTAGCAAGTTAGCCACAGTTATCAAAAGTGACAGCTGAAATACTATTTCCATGTTTCCCTCTTTACAAAATGAAACAAATTAAAGATCTGAACTGGTTTATGTAGAAACCATTCAGCTGGGTTATGTAGAAGCTTCTCATTTCAGGCATCGTACCTGTTCCAGCTGTGTCTTTTATCTGCCGCACCAACTGCGTTATCACACTGAGGTTGTGGTCCTCAGCCAGGTTCAAAGCAATCAGGACACTGGGATCAGGTTGACTCTGCAGGCTGGCCCAATTTTCCAGTTGTGTCTGGATGCCTCTAACCAACCACCGATGATCACTGGGGACAGCTAGAAGCAAGACAGCCAGAGGTTTATCAAGAACAGCACTTGTTCCTAGAGAACTCTGATTTACAGTAGCTTGTCAGTGGAATTGCAGTTCAAGCTCAGAAATTGTCTCTATTATATGTTTCCTCTGCATTTGGTTGCGTTTGGGGATCTTGCTCCTTTTTTGCCCACCAAAGTCCTTGTTGTGATTACAGAACTAGTGAATTCTGTAATCACAAGGATTACTTCAAATTCACTGTATACGATATATCTGTGCAATGTCCATACAGTACAATTGAGTTAATATTCATGTAACAAACCTGTTCTTAATAAACGTTTGCAGAACCTGCCTGAGTGAAGCTTTTTTTTTGATTTATGGAAAATTGGAATTGGCAGTCATAGACTTGGCATGATGTGACATTTTAATTAATTCCATGAAAGAAATTGGTGCAACCTAAACACCTTATGTACTGATATTTCATAGAATGCACAAACATTAGACATTTTTACACATATTCTAGGGCTGTGCAAAGAGATGTTTTGCACAGTACATTACTGCAAATGAAGCACTTCCTTTCAAACAGCCACATGAACATTGTGAAGGACATAGCTGCTTTAACAGTTTAAAGAGGTACTTTACAAAGCATCTTTTTTGAATACTTTGTAGAGACCTAATAGCACTTAACTATAGGGTTAACCACAACCCCACATGACTACCATGACCACCCAATTTGGTGATGTCCAAATGTGTTGGACTACAACTCCCATCGTCCCTCATCCAGGTTAGTCATCAAGTTAGGGAGAGGCATAAGGTTAAGGAAGGCTGATCGAAGAGGAAGATTTATTTGAAATACTCACAACAAATTCCCGAAGAAATGGAAGCCATATTAGTGACACAAAACGCACACAGGATAATAGTGAAGAGGAACATTTTGGGCTACGATGTAGGTATGTCCTTTCTTTTAGGCAAAGACTTCCTTGATGTGATAGAATATTGGAAGTCAAGGTGAAAACCTGTTTAGTCTTCCTATATATAGACTGCTGGGACAGCTCTGGTTCCTCCCTCCCAGCCTTTCTCCTCAGAATAGCCACTTGATTTCTAGCACTCTTGACTCTCCTTTACTTATCTCATTTTCCTCAATATTGTGTCTGAACTGGTTTGACAAGGGGATGCCAAAGAACAAATCCTTTAAGAGAAATTGGTGGGGCAGGTGTACATATTAGCAGAACGAAGGCTATTTATGTAACTTGGCAGGCTGTTGCACACCACCTGTGAGCAAACAGCCACTTGCTAAGAAAGCATTTGTTGAGTCATGGATGTGGCACATGTTAATGGGTTGGTGGGATAAATTCCATGGAAGAGAAGTTGTGTTGAGAAAAGAGGGAATTAAGCCTAATTGGACCGGTCCCTCCAAGCTTTCTTGCCCAGGAAAAATAGCACTGTATCTTCCTTCATGGTCCATGCCTTAAGAAGCTAAAGAAAGTGCACTGCTATGCTATGCTGGAGAAATAAAAGGGGTGGTAATGGAGCTTCCCCTAGACCTTTCACCACCATCCATATGTCACTACAAATGCCAAGACCATACCTCTTAAACATATTCTGCTGCAAGCGGAGCTGACGACCACAGCAGAATGAAAAGTTGGTGACTGGATCGATTCTTTGTGATTCCTCTCCAGACAAGGAGAAGACTGGGATTGCCCACAAGTGCTCCAGACAGTTGTTCCTCCTTATGATGAGACCACAAAACAGCAGCCTTTGGCAGGTTTATAGCTCTGGGAGATGAGGGAACAACATTATAGCCAAAACAAGGGTTTGGGACCTTCAAACTGTTATTGGGTCTCCATACCTCCTTTCTTAATCACTTTTGGAAATTGCAAGTTTTACTACATTGGGTGAGTTTCCTCCAATCCTTAGCAAAAGAAGTTTTATGCAAGTTTAAGGACTTAAAAAATTACTTTTTTGAACGATCAGCAAAAGGGTGACTAGAACATTGGTTTTGGAAAAATAAAAACAGACTAAGGGTCCAGATGGATTTGAAATAAGATCTTGAAATTGATTATAAGAATCCTTCCCGTTGGAAAATGCTGTTGTTTTGAATATGGGATTTTGAAGGTTGGACGCTAGAGGGAACCAGAAGGAACTAAAGATTACAATTAAAGGAGAACAGCACTTAAATTTGACTTACTAATCAAGAATGGAGCAAAATATAACATTGGATGTATTGAAAGATATTTGTGAAATATGGACCCAGAAGTTAATTTTAAACGTTTTCCATTATAGATAGACTGTGTTTGGAAGATGATGTGGGAGAGAAACAAGCTTTACCGGATAGGACTGAGACCGATTTAAAAGTGGATTAAAAAATGATGGCTTACAGAAATGATGTGGAAGAAGATGCTATACTGGATATACAAATGAAACTGGTTGATGTCTTACCAAATCAAAAGAGAGTCTCCGTGAATCTACAAAAAGTTTATTAATTAAAATTAGAAGAGAATATATGTAGCTCATGGTTGAATTGTGGAATCCTTGGAGTTCTCTGAGCTTGGTTGTTTTCTTGCAGATGTTTCATTACCTGACTAGGTAACATCTTCAGTCCTAGAAGTTAGTGGGGTTTGCTTTCTGTTTATATACAATAGTTTGTCCTGCCAGTGTTGGTGGGGGGTGTTGTTTTATATTGGATTTACAAAAGAGACTTATTAAAGTTTTGAAGAATTTTGTGAGAAGAGACAAAGAAAAAATGAGAAGAAATCAAGTGCTAGGACATTATTTGAAGGGACTAAGGATCAAGACTGTTAAACATAAAAGGAAAGAATATAAAGTGTGTTTCTTTGATCAAGGTTAAAATAGATATGTTGTTATCTTTGATAACCCTTAATGGACTTTTGCTGAGCAGGACTGAACAAAGAGGCTTTAAAGATTTGTCTAAAGATAAAAGATGAGATCTTTTGTTGTATTTTAAGAGCAGGTGATAGGTTACTAAAATTGTTTATACTTGTGATGAAGAGGAAGTCTTTTATTTATATATTTCCTTCCCCCCCTTTCCTTTTTTCTTTTTTTTTCTTTTTTCCTGCACTTTCTATTTTTTTTTCCTTGTTAGTTTGTATTAGTTCTTATATAGTCTTGAGCAAGCCATTATCATCCTTTCTCCTCATGTTGTCTCAGGGTTATAGAGATTGTTCTGCATCAGAATAGACTTAATACAGCATATGTGAAGTTTCTGGAGTGTTGTGAACTCAGACAAATGGGATAAATACAATTATCTTATTAATAGTAGAAATAAATTAGAGCGCTTGTGGGGAAACATTGTATCTATAGCATATCTCATCTCTTTGAGAAATGGGGAAAATGTAACCATATACGGATCTCCCTAATCTGAGATCCAAGCAGGGAGAGGTTCAGTGCCCTGTGGATGAGAACTGGTAATTACTGTTTTGCATTTCCTAAGTGCAGGTTGACAAATACTCTAAAATGTCCACTCTAGTTTGCTGGAATTATTATTATCCTCTGTACCCACTCACACCTAACCACAGCAGAATCATGTGCTGGCCATACAATACAGTATTCATTTTATTCCTTGACCTCATAGAGTTGCCTTCATCTCATCCCAGCCCATGAGTGAAACAGACTTATGTTATAATTAACTGCCCCAGCGTTAAAGTAGTATTTTCCTCCTTATTAAAACATTATCCCATCAGAGCCTCAAGGTATATAAAATCTATCAGGCCGTGTTAATCATGTTAATCGTTCCTCTGGAGCCAGGTGCAGACACTGGCAACGACCAGGGATAGAGACCACAGAGACTGGTTAGGCATCAGCAAGGGAAGTGAAAATTTCATGCCGGTATTGTTTTCTTCTGCTTCTAGGAGGGTGGACACATTTCAGTTCAACATGGAAGAAAGACCCTAATGGTCAGGTGACTAGCAGTGATTGCAGACAGAGGCAGTAGGCAGTTATGGTCCTTTGAATCAGTCTTGACTCCATGTCACTACATGGACAGGTTATGGGCTGTAAATGTCACGCCAGTATTGTTTTTGGCCAACTCAAGGATGAGTAGAGGACACTGTAATTCGGCAGCAATGAAAAGCTTTTGAACAGCAGCTTGATGGGATCCATCATCGTTGGAAGACTATTTATGGTATATCCATCGTCATTCATTTAGGTTTGCACATTATATGGCTGATAATCCTGGAAGCAGATTGTTTTTGGTCACGTTTTAGTCACAAAAGGCCACAAAATAATTCCAGTGTTAGGCAGAGAACTGTTATCTAATCCTAACCAGCCGTTGCTATTTCTTTCTCATAAAACTCCTGTCCCTTTTGAGGCATGGCTTTCTTCAAAACACAAGTACTGGCAGATCTACCAGGGCAACGTTCAAATGCACTTCTAGAATTAAGTCCAATAAAACAATGTCCATAGAAGGATTCAGAGAGAGATTTATGTTAGAATTCATTTTTTTTCTAGAAAATAATCTTCTGCATCTTTCCATCCATTTTTGGGGGGTCACACTGATTATGGAATGCACCCTTCAGCGGGGCCAATTCTATTCCAATGGCCACGCAGGTCATGTGAAAGATGAAGCGATGCTGTTGCCATGATTCAAAAATCAGAAGCAGAAAAGTAGAGAGATGTTATGGAAACTGGCCTTAAACGTTATGGATGGAAGGACAACATATAAAACAAACTAATATATGTTTATAAACACAAAATTATAAATACTTTCTTCAGGAAGTCTTCAGCCCCTAGTTTTGACTGAGGGCATCTGTCTTGGGTATTTAATCCATTAATAAAAGATTTTTATTTTGTTTTGCTGTGGTACATCACCCAAAGCCCTTCACGACTGGGCAGATTATAAGCAGTGTAAATCAATACAATTTTTAAAAATGCTCTTTATGTTACACCATCAACGTGTTACTTCCTATGTGAAAGCAACAAACAAGCAGAAGGATCACTTGCTCACAGTGTCTGTCCTGAAGTCCTGAATTATGTAATACAGCAGTATCTCCAGCCTGGTGCTCAACTGGTTCCTCTCCCATAAGCTTATGGGAGATGTCATAGAAGAGAAGCCAGGGACAGAAATGCAACCACAGATCAATATTTGAACAAAAGGGTGTTGTTTACAGTACTCCTTTACCCTTGGTTAACTTTAGCAGACATTCAGAATTCTCTGAGTCGGTCTTGGAAAGTGCGGAGATCACACTGAGGCTTGAATCACAGTCAGGTAAGGTGCCCGATTTTGCGGAGCTTCTGCAGAGAAAGGATGAGGTTAACTTTAACAGACCTTAAGAATTCTCTGAGTCCACACAATGCCCTGAGCCACGAACTAACCATGTGGGTTCACATGAAGCACTAGGCTTACATGTGGTTGGCTACTTTTGGTTTAATATGTCACGTGGGCTAGGATAGAGGAAGCTGTCCAGGGAAGTAAATCAAATGTGCCAGGAAATCCTACTTTCCAAAACTTCCACTTTGTCATTAATTTGTTTTACATCCCCAGCCAACTGTCCTAGAGATTCTTTGATCTTCTTAACTTCTTCTTTCACATCCTTTTTTATCTCTGCAAATCCTTCTTCCATTTCCTTTTTAAAAGATCCAAACTACTGACAACTGTTTCAGTCAACCTCTTGCTAAATTCCTCAAACATTTTCTGCAATAAATCTGGCATGTTGCCCTTATCTGTAAATTGTTCTAGTGAGCCTCTCCTTCTTTCTCCTACTTTTGCTGTTTTTCTTGTGGTTGCCATTGTACTAAAGTGAAAGTATCTCAATTACTAGGGTAAAAATAAAAAGCAAGTGTCTCCTTTTTGTGTGTGTGTTTGGTTTTCTCTGCTTTAACACTTTAGTCCCAATTAGCTCTCCGTAGCTACAGTCACACAGTCTGGCTCATATTACCCTTATTTTCTTATTTTGTAAAATCCACCAATTATCAACTTTCCTTAACAATAAATAATCAGCATTCCCACAAAGATCTGATCTCTTTCTCTAGTTTATTTTACTATTTTCAAAGGCACTTTCATCAAAAAAGAAAAAAAAAATTCTTCTGTTTTCTAAAATTACTGTCTCTTTTATCCGTTTAAAATTTTCTTAAATCACAATCTTGTGAAGCTTTTTGTTTTTAAGTCAAAATCCTTGAAGATAGTTTTTTTTTTTTCCTCTTCTTAATTCCAAAAAGAAGGCAACTCACAGTGTCTTTATTCTTTCCTGCCATTTGGAAGATCTCACTTAAGTTGTAAATTAGTTGTATCCAAAAGTGTTTTAAAAAGCGAGGCTTTTGCCAGTCATGTATCCATAAAGGCTGCACAACAATTTTGAGCACGATGGTAATCCCTCAGCTCCAAACCCACTCAACCCATGATCAACCACAAGAAACTCATTTCCTGTGGTCTCCTTGCGTGGAGGAGCTATCCAGTGGGTGACCTCCCAGTCTCTCCTTCTCCGGAGAGAATTTCATTGGCCAGAACTTGCCACCTGGCTGCCAATCTTTGCCACGGTGCTATCTCCGCTCGCAGAAATGGTTGTAGGGACACCTAACCCACCTTTGGTCCTCACCTGGAACCTAGTCTTGGTGTTGGTGGATTTATTAGTGGAGTCACTCATATGCTTTCAATGGAGATACAGAAATTCCAGATCTTAAAGAATAATGAAATGCTCAAATGAACTCGACATATACTGAGAGTCTCTGTGAATCTACAAAAAGTTTATTAATGAAAATTAGAAGAGAATATATGTAGCTCAGGCTGAAGTGTGGAATCCTTGGAGTTCTCTGAGCTTGGTTGTTTTCTTGCAGATGTTTCATTACTTGACTAGGTAACATCTTCAGTCCTAGAAGGGACTGGGGTTTGCTTTCTGTTTATATACAGTAGCTTGTCCTGCCAGTGTTGGTGGGGGGTGTTGTTTCTTTCCTTGGTAGTTCCTAGATTAGGCTGTTGCTTAATACTTGATTGTTTGTCTAAGTTGGTAGTTCCTTGATTAGGGTATTGTTTACTGCTGTGGTGTTAATCCTGCTGCTTCTCAGGGTGTTGATTGCTGGAGAGGAGGTATTCTGGTCTTTTTATTTCCCTTTTATTGTCTCTTTTGAATGGTGTGCAAATGCTGTTTATGATTATGTGCTTGTTGATGGCCGACTTGACTGAATACCAAGCTTCTAGGAATTCCCTCAAGTTTCTGGATTTAGCTTGGTCTAGAATGCTGACAGATTCCCAGTTGAAACTATGGCTGAGTCTGTCCATGTCTTGTGAGATTAAGGACTTTTCATTGTGTCTTCTGACTGCTAGTTGGTGTTCATGGACTCGCTCTGCTAGCCTTCTGCCTGTCTGTCCTGTGTGCCTGCTTACACTGCATGTTGTACAAATGTTCATTACAATTGTTTAAGCATTACATGCACATGCAATACAGATATGCACATTCATACTTGCCAGCCACAAAACAAGACAGGAGTGCTCCATAAATGATAGTTGCATGCAAATTGAGGGTCTCCCAAGAGAGACCTGCATAATTTGTTCTTTTATCGTTTGGCAGCAACATCTGCCAGGCATTTCTTTCCATGTCACCTCAGCCTTTCATTGACCGTTCTGTGACCTATTGCATGGTGGTTCTTATCTTTATTTATTTCTTATTTTATTTTATTCTTATCTTTATTGGTTTATTACTTTATTATTTTATTCTATTTATTTAATTTCTATTTCACCCAAGTGACTCTGGCTGGTGAACAATGCTAAAGCAATAAAAACTATTAAAACTATACAAAAATATACAGCAGCTGAGAAAATTATCATAATAATTATCAATCTAGCCAAGAGATAGGGCCCTTTCTTTGATAGCTGTCATTCCAGCTTTTCTGATCTGAATGGGTTGCTTCCCTGTGACCTGCTCCATGGCACTTCTTGTCTCCAGTAGCTGGTATCTGGACCTGGTCTGGTGGCTTCTTTGCTTTTTCTCCTCCTCTGCACTTCCTCATTTTTCCTCAGGTTCAAATTCTGTTCGTTTATGTCTCCCAATAGTTAATTTCTTGTAACATACAGTGAATGTGGCAGGGTTTGTTTTATCCATGGTCTGCTGAACAAACCACAACTGCTGGGTTTGCACATCCCACTAAGCCAAAACCAAAGCAATTCTTAGTTCAGTGTATGAGTCCACTTACAATGTCTTGTAACAACAATGTATGTATCTATCATACTAGCTTGTTGAATTCAGTGTAACTGCTGTGTTGGATTAATAGAAACCAGAACTTGTAACCTGCAATAAATCTTGGTTACAAATTCTGTCCTGGCTCCAAAATGCCCTGATCTGGGGATTTGCACAACATGGCAGAATTGCTATTGGTATGTTATGTGGATTAAGAAATCAGCAGGCTGTGTTTCATCCTGAAATGGGGTGTGAATCCAGCCTGAGTATGTTGTATCTCACCTCTGAATTTTCTCCAAGGGGAGGAAATGGCTACTTGGTTTAGGTAAGGAAATGGATTATACAGTTCCACTGGAAGGAGCCAGGGCAGCCGAGCATTGCATGCGCTATAAATGAGGCCAGCGGGAAGGCCGACACTTGATTCCCACCTAAGAGAAGTTTTGAGTGGTTATTGTGAACAATGGGGAATCATCTAAGAATATGGGCTTTGTTGCTTTTAATCACTGGTGTTGCTACTCAGAGTGCCTCAGGTAAATACAGAGAGGGAATACAACTTGGAGAAATGGAAAGGGAAGGTGGAAGGATTAATGGGCAGCTCTTTAACTAGCTGTTTTGGTTGTTTGTTTTTGGTGTGCACAAAGCCCACAGAGTCACAGGCTTAAATGTTCTCTTGTTACAAGATGTTTCCTGTTGTTAAAGATCTTCCAAGATGCAAGTCTAATACAAAACTATTTTTAATGGGGATTAATGAAATACTTTATTAGAAACCTGTCTCAATGCCAATGTTACTTGATGTAAGGGGAGAGTAGCTTTCTCCCTTGAATGTGCTCGTAACAGCAACCACCCAGTCACCAGGCTAGTGAACCAGTGCTGGGAATGGGGAGAAGGTATATTCATTGGGACACCTGACCAAATAGTAAAATGGCAGTGGGGGAGGGGGGAGGGGGGAATCTGACTCAGACTTAAAAAGAAAACCCAATGCTTTTTGAGTTCTGAGCATTTTGCTAGATTTGGTGTGCTTTTAGATCAATAGACAAGTCTTGTTTGGAAGACCCCTAATTAGATGAGCTTGTGCAAAATACATTTTCAGTTACATGAAGGCTTCCTGGGGTAGAGTTAAGGAAAGCGGTTCTTTCTTTTCTTTTTGAAATGAACAAATACATTCCATAGATTCTGTAAGGAAATACAGAAAAAAGTAAATAACATGTAGTCCTTCAATTTATCTCCTGGAGCTTTTGAAATGGAAGTTCAACTGTACTAATACCCAGTGGTTGGGGATATATAGTTTCTAAAAATATACATATAATCTGCAGATAGCAAATGGCAGTCCACCAGTTTTCGAACCTATCTTTGTGTCATTAAATATGGCCTTTTCCAAGCTGGGCCAACCAGGATGAAAAGCCTCTAAAGGCTGAAGAAAAATAGACTCCACTCAAACGTCAAAGCACTGGGCAAGCGTTTGGATTCTCCAGAACTCCTTTGTTTCCCTCCGCAGGAGTGACCCGACTTTGGGCTGCTTACAAAATGGCTGGCCTGGGCAAGGGCGGAAGGCGGGAATGTTCCTAAAATGGCTGCCCTGGCATAATGCGGCCCGTTTCTTGAAAGGCAGTTGGGGGAGACTGAGAAAAAGAGTAGCCTGCGGAAGAACCATTTTCCTTGGCAACAGTGGGGTTTAAAACCCCACCCTACCTTTTTGAACCCCGAATACTTTGATACTCATTTTTCCAGAGATAAACTGATAAACTCAGCAATAAATAACTTGGCCAAGAAAGTGAGCAAATGGGGGCGGGAGGGGTAATCATGCCCAATAATATAGTTCTCCCCCCTCCCCCAGTGCAAAAAATGTTTTCCACGGAACTTAAGGTGGTGATGCTAGAGAAATGCACCCCAAAAACCCCTCATGAAAAGGACAGAAAGAGGCAGAGCAGACAGAGAACAAAATGCACTCGTTGTCGCTGGGTGTTTTCTGTCACCATTAGCTTAACTCTCCCCACACCATCAGGGCCAGGTGTGCAACATGCTGTTTTACTTATAAAATGCCTGTAGGGTGTTAGAGAATTTAAAGATGACCTCAGTTACGCTATCTCTAGATTTTTTTTAAAAGTAAGTTCATGATAGTCAGGGGGAACCTAAGGTCAGTAGTAAAAAATGTTACTTCTGAAGATAGCCTGAATGCCCCATAGAAACCCCGATGCAATTATGTCTGCATATTCTTTAGCCTAAGAGTTTAGGTTATTTTGTCTTAGGGGTCCTTCACTCAGCCCATTTGCTGGCGAGGCACCACGTTTGGCCGGATGTTTATTGTTTGCAATTGCAAAATAAAATACCGGTTGTTTTCCTACCATTGTCTGGTTAATTGGGACAGCGTCTGGGCCACAAACTAACATTTGGAAACAGCCCATTAGACAAATTCATGTTTGTGTGTGTGTGTGCCTGTGTGTGTGTGTGTGTGTGTGTGATTTCATATATCAAAATATATCATCCACATATATAAAAGATTTTTACCAAGGAAGATTAAAAACTAATCCAAACTAATATAAAGTAAGAAAAAGAAAAGAAAAAGAAAGAAATCAAAGAGAAAGCTAAAAATGCAAGAAATGAAAAGAAAGTAAAGTAGAAAAGAAAGAAAAAAGACACAAAGGAGCAGCTTCCGATCTTCTCTACAGCAGCGCAATTACAAATTTACCTCTTGCTCTATAGTCACAACATAACTCTCTGCTTTCTATAATCTGTCGTATCTAATCATCAAAACCATAACTCAGTTTTTTCTGTTTCACGCAAAAAGTCTATAAGGGGTTTCCAGTCAGCAATAAATGTAGATATTCTTTATTCTCTGATCAAGAAAAGGGAAGTAGGGCACAGTGGGAGCGAGTGGAGGAGGAAAGTGGGGCGCTGATGTGTGTGAGCGACCGAAGGGGGAAGAAGGGTGCAGTGCATGCGTGTGAGCAAAGGGGGGGAGGAGGGTACGGTGCATGCAAGCGAAGAAAGGCTGGGGGAGGTGGGGGAGACTTACCTGAGTGACTGGCGACCTCCCCTGCCAGCTTCCCCATTGACTTTCCTTGTGGGAAGCCGGTAAGGAAGGTTGCAAATGGTGATCATGTGATCATGGGTGCTTGGCAACCGGTCATAAGCGCGAATGGGTTGCCAAGCATCCATGTCGCAATCATGTGTCCGTGGGGGCACTGCAATGGCTGTAACTTCGGGGAACAGTCGTAAGTCCATTTTTTCAGCACCATCGTAACTTTGAATGGTTGCTGAATGAATGGTTCTAACTTGAAGACCACCTGTATGTTCTTTGACCTTGCAGATCCTTTGCATTTTCAGCTATCACAGTAGCGTCATCAGCATAGTACAGGTTATTGATGTTTCTTCCTCCAGTTTTAAAACCATGCTTATCCTCTTCCAATCCAGCTTCTCTTAAGACATATTCAGGATATAGGTTGAATAAATAAGGGGAGAGTATATAACCTTGTCTCACTCCTTTGCCAACCTAGAGCCAGTCTGTTTCATGAGGACAATGAGATGTTCTGGGATTCCCATTTTTCTAAGCATATTCTACAGCTTTATGTGATTGACACAATCAAATATTTTCTGTAATTAATGAAGCACATATTGACTTCCTTTTCATGTTCTTTGGCTTTCTCAGTTGTCCAGTGTGCATCAGAAATAATGTGTCGGGTTCCTCAGCCTTTTCTAAAGCCAACTTGGACAATCCCATTCCAGGAACAAAATCTTTGAGAGGTGGGGATCTTTTAAAACTTATCGTATAGTATATTTGATGGCAACACATTTAATCTGGCTTTTGAAAAGGCTGTTCTGTATCTGCTTAAATGTAAACATAGGGAGCTGAGAAGTGTATTTGTAATTTATTCCAAAAGTCACAGGTAAACATGGAACTTTTGTTTTTGCCATTAGTTCCTGTACTGAGTTATCCAACAGTCTGTTTTAAACAATAAAATGCTGATGTCATAACCCTGGAAAACAAATAATCAGGGTCGATGCCAGTCTGATTAAACTTTTGGGCCACCTGTTTCAACCAAATATCTACAAAAGAATAATGTGGGATTTCACATAGCAATCCTTCCTTGTTTTCAAAAACATATATTTGTGACCAAAACTTAATAGTACTTAGCCCAGCTTTTGATTTCAAAGGGCATTGCCCAGTTTCCAGGAGAACAACAGAGTTTGGAACACAACTTGGAACTTTTAAAAGAGATCTTAAAATTTCACCTGCAATTGGGTTATGTTATTCTTGACAACTGTAATCCAAATTTGAGCTCTATATAAAATTTGAGATGCAGTTTTTGGATTAAAAACCTGTATTGCTGCAGGAAGAAAACTTCTCCCCTTTTGAATAAAAATATTGAAGCAAGGCCATCATACTATTATTATTATTGTTGTTGTTGTTGTTGTTGTTGTATTGTCGAAGGCTTTCACGGCCGGCATACGATGACTGGTGTGGGTCTTCCGGGCTGTGTGCCCGTGTTCTGGAAGTTTTGTTTCCTAACGTTTCGCCATCACCTGTGACCGGCATCTTCAGAGTGCAGGAGCACAGACAGCTGGGCACAGAGAGAACTGCTCCTGTCTGTGCTCCTGCACTCTGAAGATGCCGGTCACAGGTGCTGGCGAAACGTTAGGAAACAAAACTTCCAGAACATGGCCACACAGCCCGGAAGACCCACACCAGTCATCATCATCATCATCATCATCATCATCATCATCATCATCATTATTATTATTATTATTATTATTATTATTATTATTATTATTATGTATATATGCTGCCTGACTCCCAGCAACACCCTGGGTGGTTTACAATTGTTAAAACATTTGAAAACAAAGAAAAATACAAAACATTCAAAAACAGCACAAGACAAAAAAACAAGGATGGCTAAGAAAACAAACTCGGAGGGGAACAGAAAGGAGGAAAGGGGTGTCAGTCGTCGCCTCCAAAGGCCTGAGCGAAGAGCCACGTCTTTAAGGCCCTTCGAAATACCAGTAGGGTGGGAGCTGTTTGAATTTGGGGGGGAACCTCATTTCAGAGGGCAGGCGCTGCTACAGAGAAGGCACAATTCCAGGGTCCAGACGGATGGCATTGCTCAATCAATGGAACCCAGAGGACGCCAACCCTGCCAAATCAAACTGGCCGGGCAGGTAATATGGAAGATAGGCACTCCCTCAAGTAACCAGGCCCTTTCCCATGTACATAGGGCTTTATAGGTAGTGACCAGCATCTTGACAGCAAACAGGCAACCAGTGCAGCTCGCAAAGCAGACGTGTTCCACGGGCATACCGAAGCATGCCCATCACTGCCCGTGCCGCTGCATTCTAGACCAGATGAACCTTCTGGATAGTCTTCAAGGGCAGCCCCAAGTACAGCACATTGCAATAGTCAAGCCGTGAGGTGACCAGGGCATGAGTGACTGCCTGAAGGGCTCCCCAATCTAGAAAAGGGTGCAACTGGTGCACCAGATGAAGCTGGGCAAAAGCTTTGCTGGCCACAGCTGCCTCCTGCTCATTGAGCTGGAGCTGTGAGTCCAGGAAGACCCCCAAATTGTGCACCATCCTTGAATGGGGAAGTGCAACTCCATCCAAGGTGAAACTTGGAATATCCCCAGATCTGGGTGGTGCAAACCCCCACAGCCACTTGGTCTCGGTAGGACTGAGTTGGAGATGGTTCCTCCCCATCCAAACCCACACAGCCTCCACACATGGGATAGAACAGCCTCACTTGGCCAGCCTGGAGTCGAAAGACATAACTGAGTATCATCAGCAGAACCCCAAATGGGCAGATGACCTCACCCAGCAGTCTCATGTAAATGTTGAAAAGGAGGGGAGAGACAATAGAACCCTGTAGCACCCCATAAGTGAGGGGCCTAAGGGATGATCTCACCAACTAACATCAGCTGGAACCCGCCCCAGAGAAAGGAAGAGAACCACCATAAAATGGTTCCCCCAATCCCCAACCCACAGATCCAGCTCAGAAGGATACCGTGGTCGATGATATTGAAACCGCTGAGAGATCAAGAAGCACAAGGATGGATGCACCACCACCATCCTGGCTCCGCCACAGGTGATCAAAGCTGTGCCAATACTAAATCCCGGCCTGCAACCTGGGTGAAACGAGTCTAGACAATCCGTTTCCTCCAGGGTTGTCATCAGTTGCAGACCCAAAAGCAAAAGTTGGAGACTGGTCGATCATTCTCAAAGACTGTGGTGTCCAAGGACAGCTTTTTGAGGAGGGGGCATGCACACCACTGCCTTTTTCAAGGCTGGAGGCACCACCCCCTCCATCACAGAGGCTAAGACTGCTGCACAGACCCAGGTGTGGGTCACTTCCCTGGTTGCTTTCATAACCCAAGAGAGACCTGGATCCAGTAAGCAGGTAGCCAAGCTGGCAGCACAGGGAGCCCTGTCTACTTCCCCAGGAGCCGCTGGCTGAAACCCATCCCAAATCACACCACCAGACCAAACCCCAGGCCCCTCAGCCTGCTGTGCCCAGTCAGAGTCCAAGACGGAGCAAATCTGAGTGACTTTATCCACCAGATAGATAGCCTGAATAATCTTCACAACGGCCCAGCAGATGTTCCAGTGGACCCTCCCTTCCCAATAGGTATGGGTCACCTTAAACAGGGCCACTGGACGGCTATCAGGAGACACAATAAGGGCAGAGACATTTTGCCGCCCTTATCGTAATGAGGTAAAATGGGCTCTTATCCATGTCCAGTCAGATTCACTTCGACTCTTCCTCCAGTGATGCTCCAGGCGTCTCTTCTGGTGCTTCATCTCCCAGAGTTGCCTAGTAAACTTCTGCTTTCAGAAGTACTGCTTTGCACTGATGTTGCCAGGACACAGCATGGTTAAATAAAATGCCCAGATAACTAAAATTCTTGACTAGTGTTATATGGTCTTGAATTTTCCAGCTATACTTCTTTATTTTTTCACAAAAACCAAAATTTAAGTTTTATCATACTTGATTTGTAGTTGATTTTCTTGGCAATAGTTGACTACAGTACAGTAGTGCTTCAAGGAGGCATTTCACACCTAATTTAGTATGTGAAAATAGAGCAGCAGCATCTGCATATAACAAGCCACAAATTTTCCTTTTGGGTAATAATGGGCAGTAGCCATCAAGCTGAAGTACTGTAATCTCCAGTTCATTGACATAGATATTAAATAGGGGAGCTAGGATGGGTACACCAGCTTCATCTCAAGTCTGCCAGAGATCATCGACATGCACAATCGGTGCCATCTTAGTGCTATAATCCATCCTGAAACCTGACCGAAAAGGGTCCAGGTTATCCATTTCTTCAAAGGCCGTTTGGAGCTGCAAGCCTACTAAAAAAGAAAGGTTGGAGAGTGGATCATCGCATCCAGCGAAGGCCTCTTAAGGACAGAACAAACCATCACTTCCTGTCTTGCAAGGATGCATTCCCCATGCTTCAGTCCAACTATGTGTTTCTGGGAGGTCTTAACCAACCAGGAGAGACATGGATCTAAAATATAGGTGACAGGATTCAAAGCCCCAAGGACCTTGTCCGCTTCCTTAGGACTAGCAGACTCAAACTCTCCCTAGAGAACAAAGCAAGACCATGCCCCAGTCAATTCCATTGGATGCGCACAGCCAGAATCCCAGCAAATTTACCTAACAGATCCCTAGAATAGTCTTACAGTGACCTTACAAGGGTTCCCTCAGCCCCTCCTTGCCCAGGAAAGACCAAGTCACCCACAATAGGGTTGTTGTCCAGTTATGTGCAGATGCACTAAAAGCAGAGAAATGGGTACATTTCACTACTTTTACTGCCACAAGGTGATCCGTATTTGTCCCTACAAACCTCCCCTTATTCTCGCTTCTGATCACATTATATGGTTATATTTGGAAATACAGGTAGTCCTTGTTTAGCGACCACAATTGGGACTGGCAACTCCATTGCTAAGTGAAGCATTCACTAAGTGGGAAATCCCATGACCACAACTGAGCTTTCCTTTCCCCCACTCTCCTGCCCTTTGGAATGCTCACCCTGGCACTGGGATAATTAACGAGAAGGGAATTAATGTTTGTATTACATTCTTTGGAAAGGAAGGGATTATGCGGGAGGGTGGAGGGGGAATGGATCAGGCACAAGAGAGTTTGCCTACAGAAATCACTTATTTTTTTTCTCCCCCCCCCCCTTGCAGAGCAGAGAGGTTGGAGAGGAAGGGATTAAAAGAGAGTAAGCAGGAACATAATCAGGAATATGGTACCAGTGCATTGCTTTCGATGTGTATTCCCCATTGTGTGCCTGCTTACTGTCTTGTAATCCTTTCTTCTCCAATCTCTCTGCTCTGCAAGGTGGGGAGGGGAGAAAAACAACAGGTCAGGCACAAGACAATGCGTACTGACTGTAATGGTGATCACATGACTGAGGGACGCTGTGAAGTTCATAAATGTGGGCATTGGTCGTAAAGTTACTTTTTCAGCAATGTTGTAACTATGAATGGCTGCTGAACAGTCGGTAAGCAAGGACTGCATAGCCCAGTACATATCTTGTAAAAAACCAAACGAACAACTGTTGACCAAATTGGGAAGTGACTTCATTTTATTGCTCTACATAGCTGGCTTTGACCAGCCACAGGCCCAGAAGCCTGGCAGTTCCTATATTGAAATGATCTTAGGGTCTTTCCCCATGTGAACCTCCTGCCAGTATGAGCGTACCTGCCCCGGCAGCACCTTGTTTCTCCCATGTTTCCAGCCTGTGTCTTTCATCTTGTTCCCAGCCCAGGGATGAGATTGGCTAAGTTGTCCTTAGCGGCACCAGTGTAAAAGTACTTTTTCCCCTTTCAAGCCAACAACATTTAGTGGCAGTCTCAAGGTGTACAAACATTAAACCATTACCTATTACTTTGAGGCAAATTCAGGTGAACAGTAGTGGTTAGATCAGGACTATTTCTGTAATTTTTTTTTTCCTGTTGGGTTGTGGTTGGTTTTATTTCTGGTATATTGTAAACCACCTTGAGTCTTTTGACATAGGGCGGCATCAAACTGGCTGAATAAATGAATGTCTAAGGTGGCTTGTCGCTTGCTTTAGTGGGCAATCTTCTCTTTGAACAGCTGTTACAAAAAACAGAGTGCATTTGAAGACAAGAGTTAAAAGAGAAAACAGTTGTCTGTCAGCAGTAAGTTAACCAGAGAAAAAAGTCATCTTTCCCATTTCAGTAAGATCTATTAATTTATTTCTTAGTATTTATTCAGGAAGATACATTTGTATTTCAATTATATTAATCTTGTTTAAATTTGTATTCATATATTTAAGTGAGCATATGAAAGTGTTACTCAAGTCTCTGCCCTTTTATTTTGGTTATGTTTCAGCTGGCCTCTGGGTTTTATTTATTTAACTACATTTTGTACGTCCATCTTTTCTTTCCCTATGCTCAATATATCCCTGGCAACGTGTGATAAATATTTGGCAGTCTTTTTCAAAATAGAAGGTTTTATCAGTGTTATACTGTCTTTTAATCTACTGTTGTCTAGCAAAAATGATTTACTTTGTGAATGGGAAAGAGATTGGTGCTTTGCTGATATCGGCATTCAGTTATTAAATCATCTGAAACATACACTACATAGCACACATCAAATCAGCATTTTTATTGTCATCTTGCCATATCTTTTTGTCTGAAAGGGCAATCTTCTGATACAAAGCAGGCTTGAATCTTAGTCCTAGGTCATACTGTAAGTGATAGCTCAGTATCTAGTGAGATTGGCCACAATTTGCTCATTATCTCTCGGTTTGTAGCTGCCAACACCTGCAAACAAAAAAATGTGATGTTGAAAGGTGGATAGTGCTCCCCAGATTTTATAAGCCTTAATTTGTGCAGATGTTTGAAAACCAGTTGTAGATTAGATAGATGCAAATACTCAGCTGCCCTCCATAGATGGCCATAGCCAGCCATGATGATGAAAAATGATGATATGCATACAGTATGCATGCTGCAGCTGCCATGTGAGCCCAGCCAAAGACACAGCTGCTTTAAAGAGTAGAAAACAAGTACTACAGCCATTCTTTGAGGTGCACTGAAGCACCTTTTTAGAATCAAATCCAAAGCATTGCATAGTCCTACATTCTATAATGTAGCATGTCTCAGCTTTATCCATATGTATAAATGAACCTCACTGGATAATGGTTAGGCAACCATTCATTATCCCAGTTAGTCTTCTCAGTCTTCAGGGTTCCCTCTGTCTCCTTTGAATTTTCACTTCACCTTGCTATTGTACCCCTCAACCTCTTCTTTGACTTCCTATTTCATCTTGATGCTTTGCTCAGTCTTTTTCTGGGACAACACTTCAGCCCTAACTTCAGCATTTGATTGATGCCCTTGCTAATGCAACTGTCTTCCTCGACTGTGGGCTGAGTTTATTAACAAGACAATAACCTTGATTTTCTTGATTTGCATATCAGTCACTACTGTCAGTAAGTAACATCTGTATACAGTATTATGTTTCCTCTGTGCCCCTTGCCTTTTGGGAATTGTGCAATTGAACAGGCTCGCAACCGGCTGCAGCACCTGGCAAATCTTGTCTGGGCTCAAAAGCTAAGCAGGGTCATGGCTGACTCGTCTCTGGATAGGATACTTCTAGGAGATGCCAGGGCTGTAGGCCAGGCTGGGAAGGTGAAAACATATTCCAGAAGAAGGCAATGACATATCACTTCTGTGTTGCAGCTGAGAAAACTACATGGATATATCCATGAAGTCATGAGGAGTTGAGCTTGACTTGAAGATTTTACCATCAGAACAGGCATCAACCTAATTTTTTTGATCTTGTTCATTATTATTATCCTACAGCTGCATATTCCTTAGCAGGTTAATCATAATTAATATAGGAGAAAAATGTTGCAGTTACCCTTCTTCCCAAGATAATATATATACCTTGTTCAAGGGGTGTTTTGCCACTGAGGAACTGCCAGTAGGTCTTTTCATTGGTGCTGGCTTGGAGGCCATTGATAGAGGTGATCATGGGGCCCCAAGATGTCTCCTCTCTTTGAAAGCTGCAAGAAGTGAAATTCATTACAAAAGTAGCAAGAAAGGAGGATGGATTAAGAAAATGGTGAATTATATCATAGTAATTTAAGAGGAATATTACACACACACAAAAGAAAAAGGGAAAAAGAAAAGATCAGGAAAGTTATAGGTGAAAATAGTTTATAAAAACCAAATGTTGAAATATATCCAGTCTTCCCCCCAAAGCCAGGAAGTAGTGTTTAAAATTCGTTGATAAAATATTGAAGTTGCACTTTTTCTTGAATTGGAAATTTGAAAAGTTTATGTAGTTCACATCCTGAGTTGAACAACCTCCCTAAAATGTCAGAGACAGCATCTTTAATGATCCTATGAGGAATCTATTTACCTGAATTCACTTGGATTAGCTTGTTGAGCTGCTTCCAAGGCAGCGAGCAGCACAGAACCCTTTGGCACTTTCACAGTTATGGAAAGCTTGAAATGAGGTCCTATTAGTTCATTGCTTACTTTATAATGCACTGTTACTGCAAAGAAAGAGAGGAGAAGGCAGGTGAAATTACTCATTACACTCTTAATGTCTACTGGCAGTCCTGAACCTGCACAGCTGAGATGGGGGAGAGCCAGTGACGTGAGCTGAGACTTGGCGGCAAAAATTGGCATGCATTTAAAGATGTTCTAACTGTATGCTACTTTTGGTCGGAGTTGCAATTGTTTTTCATCATTATGGAGGAACCGTTAAGTAGAAGCTGCAGATCCAGAACACTGAGTTAAATGGATCATTCCAGGCTGGGCAATCCACGGCCCCCCTCCCTTTTTTTGTGGATCCTAGAGACTTTCAAATTAAATGAAGAACTGCCAAGCTTTTGTGGCATAACTTTGTGAAGGATTGTGTGATTGTTCCTAATCTCATAGGCTGCTAAATGGCATTACTGTGTTCCCATCCTGCTTCCTGCAAACTTTGGGCTCATCAAATAAAGTTTTTGAAGTTTGGCTAAAAAATTTTTATCCTTGTTTCGCATATCTGATTGCTCCCCTGTTCAGGGAAGTGTTCCAAATGTACTCAGATGGAATAAATATTGCCTGGAAATAGCACTGTCCCTCTACCTCCAGCCTCCATCATTCCCTTTCTTCCAGAATAGCTGTTGTGTTTCTATGAACTCCAGATAAGCAATAACTACAAAGCTGTGGCTTTTCCCGGTGTGGAAACGTGGTGATGGGGGAAGGGGGATCTACAATGCAGGCTCATTTAGGCCTTGTCTCTATCTCACTAGCCAAAGTTGCTGCTTTTCTCTCCTTCAGAGAGCAGAGGAGGTGCCAGAGGAGTTTCTTCCCATTGAAGAAGCTGCCTTACCATTTTCAGAGGTACAAGTGAGACCCCTCACATCCAAGTATGTTTTGCCCACAAGAGAAGGCAGGATCTGAGAAGCAGCAGCTGGACGGCTAAAGGCTCCCTCAGTGACTTGATGCAGGACTTCTTTGAGGGTCTTTTCGCAGTTCCATGAATTAGGACTGTAGAACTCCGAAGTGACACTGAGAGCCTGGAAATCAGCAAGAGAGAGAGATGCTCAGCAAGACTCCGAGAGATGAAGGCCCGATTCCTGGATTCTCTTCCCTTCAGATGTACCTGCATTGCGAGGCCAGTGCTATAGATGTTTCCAAGGATACCATTGTTCTGCTGTTCATTAAGGATTTGCTTTGCAATCAGGGCCAAGGCATTTTGTAGAGTTCCTGTTAGTTTGCTCTGCTGAGATGAGACCCTTCTTTCATACACGCAGAACAGGGCCAGACTTACCACAGCACCAGTATCTGTAAATCACATAGGACAAGGGATCGCCCAGTGAAAAGAAAGTCAGGAGTATTTGCCAGTCCAGGAAAAGTGAATGTCCTCTTTGGTATAAGTGCTGGACAAGCAGATATCAGAGAGAAGAAGGCCAAACAGAAACAGGCTGTTTATTACAAGTTGTCATTGTGGTGGAGTAATGGATTACAGAGATTCCTAGCTTATCAATCACTTGCTCACCAAGAAGCTCACTGGTGCTCCAGTAATCATTTCTCAGTCCAACCTACTTCCCAGGATCATTACCGTGTACTGTTAGGAGGGCTATCCTGACGTCCTTGGAAGCTCAGAGTAAAAAGGTAATTTAAAATCATATTCAAAAATCTTATGTGTGTGTGTCTGTGTTGTGTCTGTATGAAGCATGGAATGATCTTACCTACAGAGAAATGACCCTGGAATTGGAAACGATTATCCAGGGCTGCGTCGGCAAGGGCAGAGGCAGCTGTTTCAAGTTCTGGACTTTTTTCCACACATAGAGCCAAAGTATCTAGAGCCAATTGGTAGTAGGTTGTCTTGGGGGTCCTAGTAGTATCTGAAAGGTAAATAGGTTTATGAGTTACTCTGTGTCTGGTCACAGAAGATGTCTACCCTTCACCCATTACTGTTTGGAGGTTCAGTTCAAAACATAGCAGAAATAGAAAAGTGCTATTAAAGTATGATTGGAGAAGGAGAGATCTGAAATCAGACACCTGATGTACATCTGTAGGACTCCAGTGCAATTTATAACCCTGATGGTGCAGGATTCTAAATCACATGAAATAACCTTTCCTCAACTAGCGCTTTCCAGATCTATAGACACCAGTTCCAGAATTCCCCAGCTGGCAACTGAATTGATTCAGTTGTCATTTGCATTGTGAAATAGGGAAGAAACTAGATTCAACTTTTCTGGGGAAAAGTTATCCTAATTTGTTTTAAGGATGTTTGTAGGCAACTAAAGTTGCACTAGTCTTTCAAATATAGAAGATAAAATGTTACTCGTAACTGGGACAAAAAACAGATATTGCCAAGCTGGCTAAGAGAATAACTACAGCATAGACTGAAGGATGGGCATTCCAATTCAGCTGAGTACCATCCTTGCAAAGCAGTGGTGGGGGAACAGCACACAGAATTGGATCCATGCATTAATCATCCGAATTCTTATCTTCTCATCTGAGTGAAAGGCAAGAATGTAATGCCCATTTGCCTTATTACCAATATGCTTAATCTCGTCCTTTGTTTTCTTCTCAAGGACTTGGACCAGGTTGACATGTTTTTCTGGCGTGCTGACATCAGTAGGATTCTGACAGGAGGATCGAAGAGCTAGGACATAAAGGGCCACTTTGCCAGAAGACATCTCTGCAAGAAAGGAGGAGAGAGGACAGAGACCACAAAGATTGGGTAAGTGATCCTTTGGGAGCAATAATGTACCCTTTCCCATCCGCACCAGAAGTCTAGAAACTGCAAGCAATACATCTGGGAAAGTTGTCTTAAAATTGGAGATATAACTGGAAGCCCCATCTGATTCTTCTTCCTTGCAGACATTACAGAATCTTCTGGTTGATTTTTTAAAGATAAACCAATGATAGCTTCTATGGGCTAGAGTTCCTGGTGTCAAATGCATCAGACTCTAGTCCATCAAAGCCTAGACCCATATATGGCTTCATTAAAACAAACTCACAGTGGTTATTGTAATTTCAGCTCCAGGAAGACAATCCTTCTAAGCCTTTTAATGAAAACTGTTTTGCTTCTGCCATGAAGTTCTTAATTGCTGTTTTAGATCAACAGTTGGAACCTACTGTTTTTAGTCTGTTGAGAGATTTTTTAACTGCAATTTAACACACACTTACATGAGAGCAAGATTCCTTAGACTTAATGAGATTTTTCTCTAAGAGGACAGATTGTAAATGTTTATGTCATTCAACAGACTGTGTGCTGTCTGGAAATTTATTTTAAATATGAGATACAGATTCTGAGGATACTACTCAGTGAACATTGATCATTAATTTTGTTCCACGTGATTGGGGAATGTGGCCCCAGAGCGGATTTAGGGGACAAAGGTGGGTTGCTTATATATAGTATGGGACTTTGCTCCTATTATGTCCTATACTTAAACATCTATCTTAATAGTTGTGTAACAGGCAAGCGTTTAGCAGATGAACAAGTGTGGAAATACAGTGATGATGAAAATGTCACCATTCAGAGTTCTACCTATTATACTGCCAAGAAAAAACCTTAGCGGTAATTCTGGAACTTAGTGTTATTTGATTTTGGGAAGTATATCTTAGTCAAAACTGGGATGTACTAGTAAAAACAAAACAAAAAACAGCAACAACAACACAAACCTTCATAATATTCCTCACAATTGGATAGGCTTAGCAAGTTAGCCACAGTTATCAAAAGTGACAGCTGAAATACTATTTCCATGTTTCCCTTTTTACAAAATGGAACAAAGTAAAGATCTGAACTGGTTTATGTAGAAACCATTCAGCTGGGTTATGTAGAAGCTTCTCAATTCAGGCATCGTACCTGTTCCAGCTGTGTCTTTTATCTGCTGCACCAACTGCGTTATCACACTGAGGTTGTGGTCCTCAGCCAGGTTCAAAGCAATCAGGACACTGGGATCAGGTTGACTCTGCAGGCTGGCCCAATTTTCCAGTTGTGTCTGGATGCCTCTAACCAGCCACTGATGATCACTGGGGACAGCTAGAACCAAGACAGCCAGAAGTTTATCAAGAACAGCACTTGTTCCTAGAGAACTCTGATTTAGCTTGTTAGTGAAATTGCAGTTCAGCCTCAGAAATTGTCCCTATTATATATTTCCTCTGCATTTGGTTGCGTTTGGGGCTCCTTTTTTGCCCACCAAAATGTTTGTGCCCAGTAGTGAATGCTGTAATCACAACAAGGATTACTTCAAATACATTGTCTGTGATACATCAGTGCACTGTCCATGGAGCTGAATTGTTAATATTTGTGTAACGGACCTGTTATTAATAAATGTTTCCAGAGCCTGCCTGGGTGAATTTATCTCCCTTTGGGCAGAAACTTTGGATATGAAACGTATCACTAATGGTGGGCAAAAAAGGAACAAGAGCTGTGTTTTTATAGTCTGTATACATTTCAGGTTTTCTCACTTTTGTCTCTCTTGGTACTTCTTTTCTTCAGACTGCGGCTATCCACAATTCTGAGCTTCAGCCTCAACTACTGTATGTATGTAGATAAAGCAATCTTTGACTAAACTCCAGCCAAGGGGTTGGATCCAGTCCAAGATTGCCATCCTATACACCCTCATGCAGGGCTTAGTCACGGTTAACGCAATGCAACTTACTCTTCCCTTGCTCTGTCTAGTTAAGCTGAACTGAAGTCTCACTGAAAACAGTGGAAGAAAATCAATACAACTTTAAGCCCCATTATTTTTAGTAGGAACTAAGATCAGCTAAGTTAGCCGTGGGGACGCGGTGGCGCAGCGGCTTAATGACGCTGAAAGTTGCTGGCCAGAAATGGTCGACGCTTCAGTGGTTCGAGTCCAGCCTTCGCGTTAGCAGGGTGAGCGCCTGTTTCCTCCCCAGTTCCTGTCAACCCAACAGGTTGAAAACTCACGTGAATACATAAATGGGTACTCTCACTCCGGTGGGAGGAAAAATGCTGGCGGCGCCTTGCAAAAAGGAGTCGGGAGCAGTTGTCGGTAAGCGCGAAAAACCGCGCACGCCCGAAAAGGGCGCGAAGCAACGGAAACCCCGCCTCCTGCGCTCGCCAGCTGGGCTCTGCTCTAGGAAGGAGGCACTGGCAAACCACTTCCGAAACACCTTGCCTTGAAAACTGCAAAGGACTCGTCCAAGCAGTCACTGCAGAGTCGATAACGACTGAGCGCAGATAAAAAAAAAAAAAGTTAGCCGTAATCCAGTTCGATACATGTGAAGCATTTTGCCATTGAGACAGAGCTGGCACTATGTTTTGAGTTTTTGTCTGGCTTCTTCTGATAGGCTACACTCCTATTCTCTATGTCTTCTATTGACTCACTGGGATGAGTGAAAGCTGGCAGGTAGCAAATGAAGTTATAGTGATGGATTTGGGGGAGCTTAGATGGGCTGTTAGTCGTGATCTCTAGAGAGATGCTTCCCCAAGTTCCCAAGTCACTTCTTATATTCTCTGATAACTCTCCTGAAGCCACAGACGTGGCCTTCCCATCTGCACTCATTGGTATGCATGTCACGTGAACACAGACATTTGGAGGGCTACTAGGATAGGGAGGACTGCACTATGGTTTCCTTATGTTCCAGATCACATAAGGGGATAAACCAGTTTCTGCATTGTGCCACTTTATTTTTCTAGGTAAGTGATGATGTGGCTGGATGCTACATCAGTATGGAAAACTATTCCAGTACTTAGAAGGCTGGTGTGCATGCTGGCTTGGGATTTTCAGCTCTGCCATTCGGTCAGGTGGGAATCAGATGAGAGAAAGCTCCTCTCCGATGCCTGGCTTTTATGATTTATGAGAGGAGGTAGCTGGGCACAGCTTTTAGGCTTCCTCATTAATGATGTGTGGAGAATAGGAATTGGCAGTGATGGACTTGGCTCAGTTTCACATTTCAATTACCTTTCTGTACAAAACTATTTCCATGAAGGAAAGTTGCATCGATATTTCATTCAGTACACAAACATTAGAAATGTTTACATAGATACTAGAGCTGTGCAAAGAGATCTTTTGCACAGTGCATTAGTGCAAACAAAGCACTTCCTTTCAAAGTGTTAAAGCAGCTATGTCCTTTACAAGGCCCATGTGGCTGCTTCCAAAGTTCTCCCCAGTTGTCTTTATTCATGTGCAGACACTTCTGATGAGGCTGTCAGTGAAGTAATGTGGCTATGCATGTACGTGGTAACACCTGGGGACAACCTTTGAAACAGCTGTATGAGCCTTGTAAAGGACATAGCTGCCTTAACAGTTTAAAGAGGTACTTTACAAAGCATCTCTTTTGGATACTTTGTAGAGACCTAATATCACTTAACTATAGGGTTAACCCCACCCCCGCATGACTACAATGACCACCCAATTTGGTGATGTCCAAATGTGTTGGACTACAACTCCCATCATCCCTCATCCAGATTAGCCATCAAGTTAGGGAGAGGCATCAGGTCAAGGAAGGCTGATTCAAGAGGAAGATTGACTTGAAATACTTACAGCAAATTCCCAAAGAAACGGAAGTGACTGTAGAGAACACACATGGGATAATAATGAAGAGGAACACTTTGGGCTATGATGTGGGTGTGCCCTCTCTTTTAGGCAAAGACTTCCTTAATGTGATAGAATATTGGAAGTCAAGGTGAAAACCTGTTCATCTTTCTTTATATGGACTGCTGGGACAGCTCTGGTTCCTCCCTCCAACCTTTCACCTCAGAATAGCCACTTCATTTCTAGCAGTGTTGACTCTCCTTTGCTTATCTCAGTTTCCTCAATATTGTGTCTGAACTGGTTTGACAAGGGGATGCCAAAGAACAGAACCTTTAAGAGAAATTGGTGGGGCAGATGTACATATTACCAGAAGGAACACTATTTATGTAACTTGCCAGGCTGTTGCACACCACCTGTGAGAGAACAGCCACTTCCTAAGAAAGCATTTGTTGAGTCATGGATGTGGCACATGTTAATGGGTTGGTGGGATAAATTCCATGGAAGAGAAGTTGTGTTGAGAAAAGAGGGAATTAAGCCTAATTGGACCTGTCCCTCCAAGCTTTCTTGTCCAGGAAAAATAGCACTGTGTCTTCCTTCATGGTCCATGCCTTAAAAAGCTAAAGAAAGTACATTGCTATGCTATGCTGGAGAAATAGGAGGGATGGTAATAGAGCTTCCCCAGCCCTTTCACCACCATCCATATGTCACTGCAAATGCCAAAACCATGCCTCTTAAACATAGACTATTGCTATAAATAATCACACATGCAGAAATTAGGCTCTTCAATTCTGTTTTAAAATGCTGGTGTATCTGCAATGGGGGGTGGGGGGGATAGAGCCATGTGGAAAAACACAGTGTGACAATTATTGTAGCAATGTCATGGAGATACTAGAAGCCTCATCAGAAATGAGTGATCTAAGCAGATCATGACTGCAGAAATGCAACCTATTATTTTGAGCTGAGCTCTCTGGAGGATCAAAGGCTTTCCCAGCTCTGTGTCTGCGGGTATCAAAGCTTAAATGGAGCTTTTGTGGCAATTTCTCCAATTACTAAGTGAGGGAAAGGAACTGTGCACATGTTTAAAGTTACTGTAATTCTGCTGGTATTGTACAGACTCTAAAACTGAGCAGGTTCTGAAGCTGAACTGACGTTTCCTAATTTCATGCAAGGTATAAAAAGCCTACATAATCTGATGCTAAGAAGGAGCTGTGAACCTCCAATATCAGTTTTTTTTGCAGCCACAAGTGCTATGTAGTCTTGACCAAGCCATTATCATTCCTTCTCTTCATGTTGTCTCAGGGTTATATAGGTTGTTCTGCATCAGAATAGACTTAATATATGTGAAGTTTTTTGAGTGTTGTGAACTAAGACAAACGAGATAAATATAATTATCTTATTAATAACAGAAATATTTTAGAGCACTTGTGGGAAAACAATGTATCTGCATCACTTCTCATCTCTTTGAGAAATGGGGAGAATGTAACCATATACGAGAAGTAGGAAATTAGTTGATATTCCCTAAACTGAGATCCAGGCAGGGAGAGATGTGGAGCCCTGCAGATGAGAACTGCTAACTGCTCTTTTGCATTCTCTCTCTTGTTTTTGCCTTCTACTGGTAAACTCATTTGCTGATTCTGAACCCTGAAGACATGCATGTAAATAGAAAGAAGAGAGGATTATCTTCCCTGCTACCCACAGAATTGGGTGCTATCCAAGGGCCCCTTCAAACCTGAAGCTTGCCTGATCCTCAGTTGGATGTAATCTACCCAAAAGGGAATAGATGCGAATGAGGGTGGAGGTGCAGATGGAGACAAGTGGAACTGACAACATTGGTCTGAGGAAAATCCAACTCAGTCTTTTAATCCAATTACTGTATTAAAAATACAACTTCTAAGAGCCCAGTCTATAGGAACTGGTACTTGAAGCTTTTCAGGGCGTGGAGATAAACTTTAGTCTGTCAATTGCTGCAGAGTCCCAGGAAATGATCTAGGAAATTATGTTGTGCAAAACAAGGGTGGATGAATGACAAGGTGTGCAATGAGTTTTAGAGGACGGATTAGTCTGAGTTCTTTCTGAGGAATCATTTCCAAAACATTTCTTTGAATGGACCAATTACTATGAGTATTCTGAGACACACCTTCTTAAGATACAACAAAGGAACTATTGAGAGCCACAGACGTTTTTTCAGTGACTCAGGAAGTCAACTAATTGCCAGGACACTGTGGCAATGGTGTTGGAAACAGAACCTGGGAAGGACAGTGATAGTGGAGATAATTCAATCTTCTTACCCATCTAAGAATCTGGTGTGTGGATAGCAGTACATAGACCTGTGCTGAACTGGAAAGAGACTACAGAAAGGTGACTTGTGTCTTAGCAAGAAGTGCTATGGCAGTAAGGGTTCCCTAAGAATCTGATATGAAATAAAGATTGGTTAGAGCAAATCTGTGAATATTCATCTTATCCTTACCATACAGATGTATTAATAAACCCTTTACCGTAGAAGGAGATCATGTTCTTCCTTCCAAGGAAACTGATGCTGAGTAAGCACTAATATTCCTGAAATGTCTCACCGCTTAAAAGTGGAGGAGATGCAGCTAACAGTAGGAAAGCAAAGATACAAGAAGTGTGAAGCTGATTCCATCCATAAAGAAGCTAGTGAGGGCTAAGTTATCACAGCAGACTTCTGGTATTGAGGAAAATGTATTGTGTTTTCTAAGAGCACCTCTTGAAATGAAGGAAATGTTGACCTGAGGAAATAGGAATCCAGATGGCAGTGTTCAGTTCTTCCTACTCACCACAGCTAAGGCAGTGCTGTCCTTGGTTGAGAAGCAGTAACAGGAACCCCACCAGAGACCTCATCATCACGCAGGGCTATCATGCAGTGTGAGGAGCATGGGGAAGTACTTCTGCAGTGATTGAAAAACACAGGCAGAAGACTCCTCCCTTGTCCTGTCGCTTTCCCATAACAGAGCAAGAGATGTTGAGCAATGCCTATTAATGTGGACATGCCCTCTAGGAAAGCACAGGCTGACAGAACTGTGATTATAAGCTTGGACTTCAATGAGACAGCCTGAAAGAAGTCTGAGTACCATTGAAAGACGACTCCCAGAGAATATTAAAAGTCCTGCTTAATATGTATAATAAAACAAGGATCAGCAAATAGCACTAGGTGGGCCCAATGTTTGTCTTGCCCATTGTCAATTCTGTGGTTAAAGGTCAGGGGAGAGAGAAGAGAAAGGTGGCAATGGGTCATCAGCAGGCAGAGAATGACACCCTTACCTTACCTCCTTTACTGGTAGAGTGAATTTGAAAAGGCACACTGGTTGAGTTTGAATGTTTTCTTTTTAGCCTCTGGCATCAGAAATACATTGGATTCTTAACCATGTACTGTACTTGGAGGCAAGGATAGATCTTGTTTCAGTGAGGGATCTTTGACATCACATGTACATCAATCCCCCACAAAGTACTTGAATATAGCCTATGATTGACTTTACTTCTAACAATCTTAAAATGATGATAATGAGCAAAACATGTCATTTAATCAGCTGTCCCACTTGAGTTACCATGGGTCCTGGAGTAACAGGCATTTCTGCATCCCCAGTTGATGGATGGATGGATGGATGGAAGGAAGGAAGGAAGGAAGGAAGGAAGGAAGGAAGGAAGGAAGGAAGGAAGGAAGGAAGTTTAGCCATCTGTCAAAACTCACTCTGGTTTTGCACAAGTGTTTTGTGCAGATCCATTCAAAGCAAGCCCAATGATCAGCTAATATAATCTGATAGTTGGCCTCCTTTGGATATATTCCTTTTGTGCACTATTCCACAAAAACACTGAACCATGTTCAAAAGGAACTTACCTTTTAGTTTACAAATATAAGGCAGGCATCACCCGCCCCCCATAAAAAAATCTTCACTGTGCACTTCCACCACAGTACATATGGGGGGGGGGGAGAACTCAGTTTGAAAGAATCAGACTCTCCTACTCCCAAAAGTAGAACGGGTCTGGAAGACTATGCCCAGGGACTGGAGGGGAGGCGCTATGTGACAAAAAGCACACCAGATTGTATGCGTACCAAAAAATATTGCTTCAGTTCCAGTACAGCTAAGAACAACTTTGGTTTAGGGCAGGTGAGGAAAGGTTAATTGAAGCATTGTTGCCCTACAGAGGTTTAGAACTTTTCCAACAGGTAAAAACCTTGCTCTCTAGGGACCAAGAGACCTGTTGTACTCAGACGCCATTGAGCAAACCTCCTTACTTAAGGGCTTGTGCACAAAGCTCCCGTGGAGTCTCAGACAGATGACACAAGGTGAAAGTCAGATTACCCAAGCCAGTTGTTGCCAGGACCTGCCCAATTTTTCAGAAATGTTGTATTCTTCTTGAAAAGGAACTTCCAACTTGGGCAACACAAAGTCAACCTACAGAGTCCTCCAGAGAAAGGAGGGGAAATTTCCTCCTACATTTGCAGATGCTCTTCATGAGCTCCTTCCCCCAAATAAAAGCGCAAGGAGAGGATTTCTTTGTTGACAATCTATTTAAATTGCCTTTTGGAGAACTCCATTGACTCTCAAGACTAACCATCCTTCCTCCTGCTTTTTTTACATATATCAGCTGATCAACGGAAGCTAATGAGGCATTGAAGATGTTCCTTAACCTTCCTTAAATGTTCCTTGGAACTGACTCTTTTCAGGGGACCAGATTTGGTTCCCTAACAGCTGTAGAGAGCAAGATTTCAAAGAAGGAAAGACCAGTCCTATGTGGCAATGCTTGTCTCCTGACACCAGCTGTGTTTGCACAACCCTGACCCAGCCCCTGTGGTTAGTTTAGGGTTCAAGGTGTCATATAAATGCAGAAAACTGGGTTAACTGAATAAACTATGGTCCAGTTACCCACTGGTAAGTATTCCAGGTGAGGGCAGCTGTCACCTGTTCTCCTGCACTGAAGCAGGAGGGAGAGATGTCTCCCAGGGCTGTCTGAGTAACAAAGAAAACACAGAGAAGAACTGGAGAGAATTCATAGTCTATCCCTAAACACTTTTATTCCAAAGTAACAATATATGCAACGGGGAGGAGCAATAAGCTCTGCTGACTTTTATTTAACTATCTTGGGATTGTGCAATCTCTAAATTTCTACAGACTATTTTTTTCTCTTGTCACTGAAGCTTCAGAATGATGATACTCAGGAAGGAAAATGAATTGCAAGCTGAGGTGCTCTATCACTGGCAAATTTCAAAGATCAACAGAGCAAGAGAGGATGGGGCTAAAACCAGAACCCAAAGTCCTTTTAAATAATTAACCCAGAAAAAGGGCTGTTCCCATTAACACCTCTGCACATATTACAAGGGAGGTGACCTCTCATGGTTGGGATCATAACAACGCTTATGGGCTGTTTTAGGCTGATGTGGGTGTGTCCCCTCCTGTCCAGTCCCTGGTCAGCCTTTTTCTGTAGCCAATCTGCTGTTGTCTCCCTACACAGTTGCTGTACTTGTGGTCTATGAGAACTATGAGAGTTGCTGTACTTGTGGTCTCTGAGAACCAATAGCACTAGATTATTCTGCTGGCAGTATTGTAAGGAACTGAACCTTTCTCAGCATTAGAGCATTTTCAACATCAGAGAGCTAGGTCTATGCATAATGCGTCTAAAGTAGGATAATTTGAGCCTGGTCATTTGTGTCTCCAATGAGAACTCTGAATTGATTTGTGCAATGATCCATGCTTGTTTTCTAGGCTGTCCACAGTATTCTCAGGAGTCTTCTTCAATACCAATGTTCAAAAGTGCCAATACTCTTTCTATCCTGCTTCTTCAAAGTCCAGCTTTCTCTTCCATAGAGTGTCACAGGGAATACCATTCTGGTCTTTGTAGTATAGACACATCAGGATATCTGAATATTTTTTCCAAGGCCTTCATGGCTGCTCTACCAAGTGCTAATCTGCAGCGTACTTCTTGACTGCTTGTTCCTTTACCATTATGGTGGATCCCAAAAGGCAGAAGCTATCTGCCACTTCAGGATCTTCATTATCAGTTCTAAGGCTGGTGTTGTACCTGCTGCCATTAGTTTGGTCTTCTTTATATTTCATTTTAGTCCCATTTTTTCACTATGCTCCTTGACCTTGCAGATCCTTTGCTTTTTTGGCTATTAGAACAATGTCATCAGCATAGCGCAGCTTCTTGATGTGTCTTCCTCCACTTTTAAAACCATGCTCATCCTCTTCCAATCCAGCTTCTCTTAATATATATTCAACATATAGGTTGAATAAATAAGGGAAGAATATATGACCTCATCTCACTCCTTTGCCAACCTGGAGCCAGTCTGTTTCGCCATGTTCTGTCCCTACTGGGGCTTCCTGAGTATCGGCCATATCAGACTGACACATGTGAGCCCTCTTCTCCAAACTCTGTTCAGTCTTCTCTGCCACCTGCTGCTGCTGTCTCCTTAAGGAGCTGTGCTATGCTGGGGGCTCTGTCGGAATTGCACAATGGTGCTAGACTGCTCAGCTGGGAGGACAGGAAGAGCTTGAACTCTGTGGCCTGGTTGGTGCAAGGCTGGAATGGCAGAACAGTGGACTGATGTACCAGGCTGAAATGGCAGGAGCAACACTCCCACCCCCATATGCACACTGTCTCCCAAGCAGAGAGTGGAGGAATTCAGAAGTCAGAATTTGCTGGCTATATAAGGAAAGCAAAGGAGAGAAATCCTAAATATGGTAGCTCTCTCTATGTACGACTGTGATCGCTTTTCATTCTTCCCAACTCAACAGAATGTTGGAGCAAAATTATGCAAAATCTAAATAATAGTGTTTGTCCGTGAGTCAGGACAGAGGTGTTAGAGATAGGATAAGGATCAGCAGGTAGAGGCAGCAATAACTTATTGAATTCATGTTTGTTTATTCAAGGATGGGTGAATGGCACCTTAAGTCAGCAGTGGGGAAAGGCCCTTAGTCATCTTAGAATATAACATTTTCTAAAAACTTGTAACAGACTTAACATTAGTTTCTGCATATTTCTTATCTGACCCCTAGCTTCTTCCAGGCACCATCCATTATAGGAACATTCTCCACTATGTGCCGCCAGCTCCAGATGGGGTGATCCGGACCAATCCATTCTCCCATGCTATCAACTGTTTCTATCCTAGGTAAGTCATGGAGTAACATGCTGGTGAGAGAAGCTAAATAGTCTCAGCTGTAATTACTCCATGTCTCTATAGATCAAGTCGCAAATACTGAAATGTGGGACTCTAGCTTCCCTCGTTTGTTATCAACAGTATTGAAAGCAGACCGAGAAGCGACTTATGTAGAAAATCTCTTACATGCTTGGCACTGGCATAATTGCCACCGGTCTCCTGAGCTCTGAGATTAATTTGAATTGGATTTGCACTTAACTGCATCTTCCCTTGTAGGAAGTTTTATAATGTCATTTATCCAACTTCCAGTGGATAAATTAGAACAAGAAGCTGATCACAAATTTTAGAAGCACTGAATTCAAAGATTGGAGTCCTAGTAAAGTCTGAAAATTTAGTCTTTCTCCACTAACACATCTGGCTGTCAAAATATTTGTTTATTTACTGTATTTATTTACCTATCATATTTATATGGCCGCCCATCTCACAAAACGTGACTCTGGGTGATGTATAGAGGACAGCAAAGAGGATAAGGGCAATGCCTCCTTTCCCAAGCAGCAATTTCTCTTCCCTCCGTAAGGGTAAGGTTCTGCCAAAGACTGCTAGAGAGAGAAGCTCTCAGACCTCTTCATTCCTGGGATTTCAAACAGTAGTAGATGGTCCTGTCGATGTTCCTCTTTGCAACATCAAGCGTTTCATAGAATGATTATCTCGTGGAAAGCAAAAGAGGATGAGACTAGTTGAGACTTGGTTTCTATATCTAGGTTGTGGAACATCTCTTCCCTTGGTCTCCGACCGACTTGGATCCCTTTCAGTTCTACCGTGATGGACACACAGAGTCTGGCCTTTGCACTGGAAGTCTACGACAGTGAGTGTGCTAACCAAGTAGAATACCATTTTCACTGACTTAGAGAAAGTTGTAGTATTAAGTAAAGTTGCCTACCTGAGTTCAGTGAGAGATTGGAGGGTGTTTTGAAAGAAGACTGTTTGCCTGTGCTGTGTAGATGGGATAGAGAGAGAGATAGGTAGCCCTTTCTAAATCCCCAATGGGCATTTGAAAGAATATTTAAAGCACTAAAACCATATCATTGAAATTTGCATTGGGGAAAGGAGGGGCTTGGGAAATTACCAAAAAAAAAAGATTTTGGGGTTGCCCGCAGGCTGCAAGTTGTTTTATCTGTGATGATTTATCTGTGATGCTCTATTAAAATATTAGTGGGGACGCAGTGGTGCAGTGGCTTAATGGCGCTGAAAGTTGCTGGCCAGAAATGGTCGACGCTTCAGCAGTTCAAGTCCAACCTTCACGTTAGCAGGGTGAGCTCCTGTTTCCTCCCCAGTTCCTGTCAACCCAACAGGTCGAAAACTCACGTGAATAGATAAATGGGTACTCTCACTCCAGTGGGAGGAAAAATGCTGGCGGCGCCTTGCAAAAAGGAGTTGGGAGCAGTTGTCGGTAAGCGCGAAAAACCGTGCACGCCCGAAAAGGGCGCGAAGCAACGGAAACCCCGCCTCCTGCGCTCGCCAGCTGGGCTCTGCTCTAGGAAGGAGGCACTAGCAAACCACTTCCGAAACACCTTGCCTTGAAAACTGCAAGGACTCGTCCAAGCAGTCACTGCAGAGTCGGTAACGACTGAGCGCAGATTCAAAAAAAAAAAAATTAAAATATTGCTTTTCAGGTAGCTGGTCACAACTGATGCCTGACCCTACTTACTATCTTGGGGACCTCATCAACATCCAGGCATCAGTAAGAAAGGATAACCATGTACCACTGAGAATCTATGTGGATGAATGTGTCGCTCGCCCAAATGCAGAATCCTCTGTGAAATATGAGGTCATCACAAATCATGGGTAAGTCGCTGACAGTACGGGCACAGCAAAGTGAAATGCAGTTGTCATGATCTTTACAACTAGCCTCATGTTTCTTAGTAGAAGTAAGCATCTATAGCTGAGTTCCTACTTATTACTTATTTATTTATTTTGTTTGTTTTATTTATTTTAATTTCTAAGGACCTTGACAGTAAATTCTGTTCAGTTATTTGCTTGGAAGTGAATGGTGCTCAGTTCTCAGCCACAGAATTTACCAGGCGTTCTGAGCTCGGTTGGAAACTAAAATAGCTGAGGGCTCGGACTGTCTGGTAAATTCTGAGGCTGAGAACTTTCCTGCCAATAATTGTCACCACTGGAGGGGCATGCACTTTTCAACACATTTATACCATCTTCGAAAAACATATAGGTGCCCCAAAGTGGCTGCTGGAGGGCAGATCTATTCTGAGCTGAACTTGCGTCCAAAGATAGAGAAGTAGGTTCTCCTTGTTCTTCTCCCATGTGAGTTCTCAGATTCAACCCGAGAGAAAAGTAGTGATTGGGGAGCAGCACTTTGGAACCTGTAGAAACCCATGGTGACTGTACCACCCCTAAAATGAACCCCCAGAACCAACCCATCCTTTGGCAAACTGAAGTATCAAAGCCATGCAGTGATATTATGGTTTAGCATGATGAAAGAAGCTGGCGACTATGTCATCACCATGTCAACCTGAACCTAGATTTGGAAGAAATTACTTCTGTTTCCAAAACGTATAGAAATGGTAATGATTTCCCAACTTTCAAAATAAAAGTCTATGAGCTTCTTTCTAAAGTAAGGTGTTTATCTGGAAATCTACCACCTCTACTGCTACTAGCTTACAGGCAGGGGTCAAGAGTATCAAAACGGTGATATCCCACTTTATTTTGTACAACTTAATGTATTGTACGTAATGCACCCCTCGCCTATTTTCCAGTAGAGAGTAAGGAACGTGACCTTAATGGAGATACGCAGTGCTGTTTCCTAGGCATAAGGGGCTAAAGTATTTTTAAACTCAACAATGTCTAGATAACATTCAGGACCGGCTCAGACACCTCCTCTAATTCACTGAACTATAAGAAGGAGGAGAGGTACAGCACAATCAGACCTGCAAGATTCTGTTATTGTAGCCAATCTCAATAAAAGTAGTTTTAGCCATCCTGTGGTGTTGATTTCATGGTCTGATCTACCTAGTGGGGCTGACATTTCCCCACAACAACAACAACAAACCCATTGTGTGGGTTGGGCTTAGAGTTTCTGGCTCACAGTCACCTAGCTGGCAGTTGTGCCTGCCATTGTAATACTGTTGACACACACACAAGTAAAGTGATAATTAGAAGTATTGATAACATGAGACCATTCATGTTATCTCTGTCTATCCTGCAGATGCTTTGTAGATGGGCAGCACAGCGGCTCCCATTTTCTTGCCATGCGAGAAGATGGGTTTCTCCGTTTCCAGCTGGATACATTTACCTTCACTGGAGCCTCCAACAATCAGGTTAAGAGAGAGGATGGGAAGAAATGGAAGTTGAATTTCTAAATGTAGAGTTAATATTATATTTGATTTGTGGCTGGGTAAGAGTTGGGGTGGAAAATCTAAGAGCATATACGTAGATGTGATGTCTCATCACCTTCAAAAGGTGGGTAAGAAAGCCATCCTCCTAATTTACTTTTGGAGCTGCCTGTATTGAGGGGAGGTATTGAACTGGGGTGAATCCTCCTTATCCATCTCAACAGAAGCTTGATGATATGCCAATAATAGCAGATGCTTCAGTATAGGGGATTACCTATAGTCCTAGGTACCCGCACGATATATCTGTCCTGAGGTGAAATGCTGGTGGTGTCCCATTTTCATGAGATGAGAGGGGCTGAAGCTATAAGACATTATTTCTGGGTAATGGTACCCGTGTTCTAAAACAGCCACTGGAAGCAAGATTAGCCCCCTCTGTGGTAGCTTTCCAGAGATTAGTGAAAACAGAGCTCTTTCAGAGGACATTTGGGGATTAACGCCATCTGAGTTCATTGGTTGCTGCTTTTCTTCTTCTTCATTTTGGGTCAAGTTTTTTTTTAACCATGGACACTTTAATCATTACTGGAGACTCCAAGATCTCCAAGAGTCCAGTATATAAGTTTTATAAATAATATCCGTTTTGCAGGATAATGCTTGAACTTCGTATTTGTTCAGCAAAGTGATGCTTTATTCACTGGCTTTGTTTAGCACCTACCCAAATAGAGGAAGCCAGTTTGTTTCTCCATATTAGCAGATTTTGGGGTAATTTTGGATTTCTAATGTCCATAAAATCATGTATCCCAAGCAGAATCAAAAGAACAATGTGGAGAACCTGAACCATATTGTGGAAGACAGTGGGACAATAATGTGTGGAACTGCAGGGCAAGCAGGGCTGAAGTCCGAGCCTTTATCTGCCTTTTTCCAGGAACCCTTGGAGAAGTAGATCTTAAGCTTGGTCCCATTGAACTGAAAGTGAGCAGACGCACTCCTCCTTGCTGAATGGCTCCACTGTGGCCATCCCTGCCCCCGCTGCGTCCAACAGACCTTGGTTGTTTTCTTGCAGACGTTTCGTTACCTGCCTGGTACTGTCTGCAATGAAACAATCAAGCTCAGAGAACACCAAGGACTCCACAGTTCAATTCTGAGCTACGTATATTCTCTTCTCTTCGTAACTGTCATTATGCTAAATATTTGAAGCAAGCCTTTGCTATAAAACCTTGATAATCAGCAAATGGCTCAACTATGAAGGACTGGTGGGTCAAAATACAGATTCTGATGCTTTCTGCACTAATCATGTATTTCCAGTGCATGAAGAGCAGGTCCTTTATACGATCCCAGCTTGGCGTTCACCAAATGTGATACATTTCAGCTCTCAGGGCTTTTCCCCACTGCCAAATTAAACTACTCTTGAATCATCCTTGAGTCAGCAGAAAACTACCAGAGAGAAATGTGTTGTCCCTGCTGCCAATCCTTTTCCTGCCCCTCTCGCCTCTGTTCCCAGCCCGTGTCCATCAGCTGACTTCTCTCTCATGGTTCCTTCACCTGAAGGCTGCCTTGGGCTGTGTCAAAATAAGCAGCAAGCAGTATTTAAACTCTGATACAGCCAAGGGCCACATCAGCCTGCCTCGCTGATGAATGAAGGCAAAGCCATGGGGACGCAGCCAAAAAGAACGATTGCCAGGGCATGTTTGTACTATAGCTAGGTGCACGTGGGGAAAAGCACCCAGCACCAGGGTAGGAAAGGCTGTCCCAGGGGAGTATTTTTTTCAATGGCCTTTAAAATCTAAAGATATAGGAGATATTCAGAGAGAAAGCCAGAGCTGTGTTCATAACGTACAGTTAGCAGGTGCCTCGTGGCATCTGCATTAGATCAGATGTTACCTACCTGATTTGTATCAAATCAAATCTTTTTGACGGTCATAGACCAGCATCATTGTAACATGCATGCTCAACCCAGGTCTAAGCCAAGAGAAACATTCCCTCCGTGTAAAACCACCAAGACTTTCTTTGGAGCCCTCGTTTATTCCCAGAACCTGTATGTGAACCCAAAGATCGAAAGCAGTGCAAAAATAAGCATGCACTGGCACCTTTGCAGCATACAGTGAGTAGCAGGAGGCACTACAATTTGGGGTTGAAATGAAGAGCGCTCCGGCTCTGAGATGATTTCCAGACAGCCTTCTAAAATGCTTGGGAGAATGAACAGGTCTAGGAGGCACTCAGGGTTCTAGCTGCCCACTGACTCAGTTTGCCATCATCTCCGTGAATTGCCAGTCTGACTTTCCATCCTGTCTTTGTCCCATCTTCTCCTCCCTGCAGGGCTTTGCCTCCCCTTTTCCACTGCCACTGTGGTCATATTAGTCGCCTGTTCCTTCGTGGTACTGGTGTCCGTCCTGGGCTGTTACTGCTCTAACAAACACTCACACAGAGGATACCACATGGGGACAGTCCAGGCGGTTTTGAGGGAAACTAGTGCTGTGGCCGTGGCACCTGCATCGTTTGGAACGTCTGGCGCTGGAACCTCTGGACAGTCCAGCATCACTGTGAAGAAACCTGATGGTGCAGTCGCTACATGTTAGAAGGACAGCCTACTTCTTTGTGGGTAGCAATTATTTAAGAAATAAATACTGCCGGTGCAAAACATAAAGTGTAGTCGTGTGATTTGTATCAAATCAAATCTTTTTGACGGTCATAGACCAGCATCATTGTAACATGCATGCTCAACCCAGGTCTAAGCCAAGAGAAATTTCAGAGGTTCCGGTATTAACCCAAGTTTAGGGCTCACGGTATAAACAGCTGGTGACATTTCTAAGGAAATCCAGAGTATCTCCAACAGCAGAACTAGCTTGTTGGGTTTTCACTCTGCAAATACATCTCATCTGCTATCATTGGACATACATTTCTTATCACAAAAACAGCACTGGCTATTAATTGCTTTGTTGGTCAGCCGAAACCCAACTGCGGATGTCACCTGACCCCTTGTCACATTTCAAGAAGCTTATCTTCAGCCATCCACATGGAGAGCTATATTCAGAAATCTTTAATGCTCAAGAATTAGAGAGTACGGCACTGAAATGTCCTCCTCAGTTCATGTGAACCCTTCCTCCAAACCTCCCTTAAACTGTGTGGTAGGCTAAATTGGCATTAGGCATTTGGCCACAGTTGTCTCATCCAAGCAAAATTACTTAGTTAAAATAAATCCTATAAAAATAAGTCCAGTAAAAATTTAAAAACTATTATTAAAATTAGTAAAATTTACTGGCAGGCACTCCAAAACATATCAGAGGAGCTCAGTTAGCTTAAAAAAGAAAACAAAATTATCATAGGGAGCTCAGGAAAGAAGCTGCTGCTCCCTCGCCTCCCCAGGTCCGGCCTCCTCCAAACCTCATTATAACACATCTCACACACCTGATCTTCAGATGGGTGGGAAACTATTCTAGTATTCGGTTGCTCAAGAGGTTCTGGACACAGCTTGCGTACGTAGACTGGGCATAAGGGAAGATTCACAGCAACAATACGTCAACAAATCATCTTGTTCTGAAATGTCCCAAGGTTGAGAAACACTGCTTTAAAGGGACAGCTATGAAAACTTTGAGAAGGCTATTTTTTTCCTTAAGCCATTTTAGTAGAAAATTGCAGGATAACTGCTGCAAATGTAATATTGTAATGTAACTTAAAAAGGCACCGAGGGGGAATTGCTTGAAAATAGATAGAGCTGAATCACCACCACACCTTTTGCCCTTCCTGTCTTAGCCAATGCAGGCATCTGGTTTGTGTTGCTCCATTTTGGCTTGCTTTTTCTTTCAGCCTGATCTTGCAAAAGAGCGCTTTGCTTTTCCTTTGGAAACCCACTCTCTTCTGGTCTACCCAATACCATCTGCTTCTGCAGCAACTCTTTAAGTTTAACAGAGTTTAATTTTGCTCTTTGATTCAGCCTCTATTACTGCTTCTTCGACACACATGTAAATGTAAGAAAGTCACTCAATGTATTGTCAAAGGCTTTCACAACCGGCCTACGATGGCTGGTGTGGGTCTTCCTGGCTGTGTGGCCGTGTTCTGGAAGTTTTGTTTCCTAACGTGTCGCCAGCATCTGTGACCGGCATCTTCAGAGTGCAGGAGCACACACAGGAGCAGTTCTCTCTGTGCCCAGGGTGATGTGACCCTTTTGTGGGTATTTATAGAGATCTGAGGGGGGGAAGGGGGGATTGGGGATGTGTGGGGGGGGGTTGGGTTACTGAGTGGCTGCTTGTTTTGGTGTCAGAATCTGTGTGTATCTTCCTGGGGATTAGGCAGGGTTTTTTCTTCTATTGAATTGTTAACGAGGGGCTGCTGGGGGTGATTAGCAAGTTCATTGTGTGAACTGTTCACATGTCCTGGTGGTTTAGCTGAGTTCGTTGACCTTTTGCAGGCTGTATTTTTCAGGATTGGTAGCCAGGTTTTGTTGATTTTTAGACTCTCCTCTTTTTTATTGAAGCTGTGCTGGTGTTTGTGAATCTCAATGGCTTCCCGGTATAGCCTGGTATAGTGGCTGTTGGTGTTGTCCAGTATCTCTGTGTTTTCAAATAGGATTTTGTGTCCAGTGTGCTTGAGAGCATTTTTCTGGATATCCATACCAGGATAAAAGAACACGAAAGACACTGCAGATTTTTCTGGTTGCTGTAGTCTGCAGTGTCTTTCGTGTTCTTTTATCCTGGTATGGTTGCTGCGTTTTGTGGTCCCGATGTATACTTGCCCGCAACTGCATGGTATGCGGTATACTCCTGCGGTGGTGAGGGGATCCCTTTTGTCTTTTGCTGATTTTAGCACTTCTTGTACTTCTGAAGCTGAAGAAGAAAAACAGCCACCCACCAACAAAGTATTTCTGCCCTACATCAAAGGGGTCACAGACCGCATGGGAAAACTGATGGAAAAACACAATTTCCAAACAATATTCAGACCCATCAGAAAAGTACAAGAAGTGCTAAAATAGTTTCCCACCCATCTGAAGATCAGGTGTGTGAGATGTGTTATAATGAGGTTTGGAGGAAGGGTTCACATGAACTGAGGACATTTCAGTGATGTACTCTAATTCTTGAGCATTAAAGATTTCTGAATATAGCTCTCCATGTGGTTTTATATACCCAGCAGCAAAATCAACAATCAGTCTCCTCTATAACAGTCAGTATTTCACTGATTTTGCACTACTGTCATTGGCCTACTTTAAAAGAGATTTCTCCATTCCCCCCACCTGCCAAGGACAGGTGAGAATAGTTATCCCTTGAACATAACCACTTTCAAATTTTTTGATTTCTCATTTGATTTCCATGGAAAGCTCTCAGTGCATTTCTAGACTATTTGAAGGTGAACTCTCCAGGTTGTTTCTACACAAGGATGCTGGTAGTTTGAAAGCCACTCCAAATCTCTATCATTACATGAACTCATCTCTTTTTGAAAGCTGAGCCCATTTATTTGTGGCTCAGGTACAGGGTATTTGAAATGCAGTGAGCTCATGTTGTTGTTGTTTGAATGCTGTAGCTCCATGGAGATTGTGGATGGTCTGTTTCCTCATTTGTAGGAACTCCTGCCTTGTCCCGACTCCTGGAATTTGGGGCTCTCAAAGGTGGCTTGTTTCCCTTCCTAAGAGGTTTGTTTGTTTTGCATATAACAGATATATGCACACATAAAATGCAGATGGTGAAAAAGAGTGAGACCAATTATATTGTTCCTAGGCTACAGAGGAGGAGCAGTGATTATTGTTCCTTGTTCTAAGTTTGTTTCAAGTATGGCAGATCTGAAGACAATCACAATTAATCTTCAAACTGTTTTTGAAGGATTGGAAAGTGGAAGTGATGGTGATGTGGAAGTAGCCTCAGGGTAGTTTCTCCAGATGTTGTGAGGGATCTTTCCATAGTTACTACTACTATGGAAAGTACTACTACTACTACTACTACTACTATAAACCCTGAAATGGCCTTAACCGAGCTGTAAAAACAAGGACAGACCTCTCAAAGGCCAGGAAAACCGAGACACAGATCCAAATCCCGCCATTGACATCACCACTCCTCCAACTGCAGCCCTCAGTCTTCTCACACATGTTAAGCAAGGCTACCAAAACGTTGCCTTCTCCCTGATCTATGCAGTAATTTGGGGGGTGCTTGGCTGTAAGGATTATGGAAAGAGTTGCACTGAGATTATGAGAATGAAATTGTTATTTAAATTCTCCTTCTCCATCACCATGTAATAGGAGGGATGTAGAGGCAACAAGTGGATCCCAGAACCTTTCTTACCATCTGCGAGGTGGCAACACCATGTGCTTTCAGGCTGTTCCATCACCCACACCCAGAAAGGAGAGAAGAACTGAAAAGACATTTCCTCTGAATGTATTAACCAACAGTAATCTTTCAAAGAATTTAACTAATCTGAGGTTCTGAACTTTCCCAGACAAGCTATTACTATACTACTTGTACCGGTCCCTAAGGATTCTTGATTCTTTTCCTTTTACTGAATAGAATTTCAGTGGATTTGAGCCCAAAGGTTGTCTCTTAATCTTTCCTTCTCTGGATTCTGCTCTCGTTCTCTTGCACTGGACCGCGTGGACTGGCATTCGCAGCTGGGACCAGAGGCATCGGCCTAACCATTGTCCTGGCAGGTTTTTGCGGCAACACTGTCTGCTATCAGGCCTCAGAAGATACTGCAGCAATTAGATAGGAATTCCAAACAGGAAAAGAGAAAAAGAGAGTGGAACTGCTCTTTTAAAAATTAAATAAAATTAGTTCTTGACATCTCATAAATGCCTATGGTTGAGTAAGGAATAGATCAAGTTAAGCCTGCTACAGTCGGTCTACCTGCCTGCTTTCTCAGGAACTTTTTCCTTTACTGGTACAGCAGCCTTTTTATGCTGCTTGTAAACATTTGTGAATGAAGACAAATCAATAAAAGTTCAGTCTGGAAGCATCCAGCTGACTGTAATTACGCTTTTCTGGGAAAATGGGAAAAGTCCCAGCTTGTCTCTGCTTTGTGTTGGCATACTGACATCTTGTGGCTAAGTAAAGAGATGCAAACAAATATTTTACAATGAAACTTAAAAAAAATAAACGTAAGAATATACAAAAGACCTACAAGCCCTGGCCTATAAGTATCTGGCAAAAGATAATCCCACTGCAGCCAAGAGGGTGCCAGTGGGAAATCCACAGGCAAGTAGGCCATGATTGCAGTAGTGCCCTGCTGTTTCCATTCCCTAGTATATTAAAGTAGAGCCAGTTTGATGTAGTGGTTAAGAGCATGGGGCTTGGCACCAGGAGACCATGAGTTCTAGTCCTGATTTAGGCACGAAGCCAGCTGTGTGACCTTGGGCCAGTCACTCTCTCTGAACCCTAGGAAGCAGGCAGTGGCAAACCACTTCTGAAAATCTTGCCAAGAAAACTGCAGGGACTTGTCCAAGCAGTTGCCAGGAGTCAAAAACTGACATGGAAGCACACACACAGAGTATGTGATAACTGAAAAATGTAGAGTTTTATGCTTGAGAGGGATTTGCAGGGTCACCTACATGGCCTAGCAACCCCAGTTTTGCTCTAGCTCCATGATGTGGATATTGTCTTGTCTCTAGGTCATGATTTAAGCAGTCCTATTTAGCTGTTTAACATACAACAAAACATCTGATTCTTCCTCCTTAAAGCCCCAAGGTCCCACTGCAACCCTGCTTTTCTTCTGTATGTATGTCCCACTGATTTTCTGAGGTCTGTTCTTACGATAATGAATTCCCCAAAATAAAATGCTCCTCAGAGAGCTTAAATCAATGGCCAAATACAGAGCCAAGGAATAATACACAATAATAGTACTGCGTCATACATGTTGTTATATTCCATGCATTTATTCAGATTTGAACATGCATTTCTATTCTGATTTTTTCCCCCTTGTAGCCTGTCATTGCTGTTCATTCACAAGATGGCAGAACAAATCCAGAGTAAAAATTACCTGCCATTTTCAGAAGAGACACCAAAGAAGTTTCCCTAGAAGCCCAGAAGCTTATTAATGCTATTTTTGCTGTTGTTTTTGCCATTTCATTCTTTTATTCCTGTCTACATTAAAATGAATAAAGCACACTGAAACACAGGTCCTAGAAGGGTGAATGGGGTATTGGCTTAGACTTCGGCCAAAGACATCCAAGTTCAAGGTCATTTTTGAAGTTCACCAGGAATGGCAGACAGGACCAGTTTCTTCAAGAGCTCTACAATCTCTCTCGTTCTTGCCAGTAAATAATTAGGCAGTCTTCCCCAACGTGGTGACTTCCAATACATTGGATATAAACACTACATTAGGCCAAACTGAATTAGGATTTTCCCTGAAGGATGGTTTTGAATATGACTATTAAGATGAGTAATTTGGGCAGACCAATCTGATTCCTACTGATGTTATAAAACAAACCTTGCTCTGGAGGACCTCTCTCCTGTTTGCATTGGACAGAATGGTGCATGTCCTCTGTTTCTTATAGATAAAAGGCACTATAAGGCATGGATGAGAAATCCCTGGGTTGGATTCAGGAAAATAGGAGATAGGAGAGCTTTATCCACCAGTAGGAGATTTTGGGGCAGTGAACTAAAATCTGTGGGCTCAACGGGGAAAGAGCATTGCCAATTTCTGAGCTTTGCAGTCTACTAAACCTCTTCTCCTGGAAGGAAAGCAAAGTGAGACTGCTGGAAGAAATTAGCAAACTGGCCTCCCCCCAAAACTTTCCTGCAGGAAAGTGATGAATGGATATTTCTTCTCCATATCTGTAAACACTTGGGAACCCTGTCTGGAATCCTTTTAAACCTCTTCAAGCTTGTATAAGGAAAAACAAAATTAGTGAGCTTATGTGCATTAAAGTAGATATAGGTAGACTTTAGGCTTATGGGATCTACTACTACCAGTACTACTACTACTACTACTATTATTATTATTATTATTATTATTATTTTAATACCAAGATGGTCTAAAACCTTAGCTTAGTGGATGGAAATAATTAAGTACTACATCTTCTAAATCAGCAGCGTCTGGGGGTGGGCATCATGCCCTCTTGTATGTGTATGTGACATCGAAGACATGCAAATGGGATGGGCTTTGGGTGGCAACACCATAGCTGTCTTCTTACAGATTTTAACACACATATACGCACACAGTGCTGCTATTCTAAATCATATTCTAGAATGAGCTACATATACAAGTACAAACATATCTGAATTTATTTATTATTTATTCATTTTTTTAATTTATCTCCGCCCATCTCCCCCCAGTGGGGGACTCTGGGCGGCTCACACAAAGCATTAAAACAATAAATATATATAAATACATAAAACATAAAAACGTTATACAAAACATTACCAAAAAAGGAGAAAGTCCAAGAAGATGATGGATCTGGGGCTGAAGACAGCAGGCCTCTACGGGAATTACAGAAGATCAAGAATTACAAACAACTAGTTTGGCACAAGAGCCAATTTACCCTCACCACTTAAATAATCAGGAGTTAAAAGCTGAATTGTAACAACTAGCAACAGATCCCAAATTACGGTCTGTCCATTCCTTCTTTAGGAGGAATGCTCAAAACCAGAACTTGCCCTTGGGCAGCTAATCTAGATCTAGGGCAGAGGTTCTTAAACTGGGAGCGATGCAGCAATTTGCAATCGCTTCTTTGTGAGTCGAGGATACAATTTGGGACTGCCACTGCTGAGAAATTTATATAAACAACACAGTCTGTGTTTTTTTGTGGGGCTAATGACATTATTCAAGACCAAGAAAAGGAGTAATTGGGTCAAAAAGTTTAAGATCTACTGATTGAGGGAAACACTACAAGGCAGAAAAGGGGAAGGAATATCATCCTGTACTTTGCATCAAACAGCAAACTATCTTGGGTCATCTCTGGTTGGAGCTGAAGGCATATGCTATGGCCGGAATGCCAGATCATAGTGGATCTTGAACTAGAGATCTGACTGTTTCCAATTCTAAATCCAGCCTCAAACAACAACAATTCTCCTGAGAAGTGTAATGTGGGGAAAGGAACCATGGAATATGGAAGTGAGAATTGGATATGTCAGGAGAAACATAAAAGTCAGTCAGATGCAAGGGGAATGAGGTATTTAAGAACTGCATGTGAACCAAGTCAAGAATGAATGGATGCCAAATAAATTATGATTGGATACAAAAATGAGTGACCATTATGAAAGAACAACATTGAGATGATTTGGTCATATCGAGAGAATGAATGATGATCAAAGTATAGAACAATATATGAAGGAAGAGTGAATGGGTTGAGAGGAAGGGAAAAAGTCATGGCTGGATGAACCTGATAAGATCTTCAAAAAGAGAGAGGCAAGAAGTTTAAAGAACAAAAGGCAATGTATGAAACAGTGTAAGGAAATGGTGAAAGCAAGGTTAGTTTCAAGGTTAGAAAGGTGCAATATTGGTATAGACTAGTTTTAGGTGTGTTTCCTTTTCTTTTTCTTATCTCCTGCCTTTAATTTCTTTTGGGAAGGAAGAAGAGTAGAGTATAGAATAAAGGATGAATAGTCCATCTATCTAATGATCAATTACATTTTACTTGAAATTTGAGGTTTGCAGAGATTATCTAATCCACGTTGAGGTCCTGATTGATTTTTCACTGCTCCAAAGCTTTTTTAAAAAATGGTTGTTGTTGTTGTTACTAATTTATTGATAACAACCAGAAGATATGATAAAGTACAACCAAAAATGTAGCAGTGCTAATAAAATCAGAAAATATAAGATGATGAATAAATGAGTAACATTTGTAGAAACTAGAAGTGTATCCATAAAATGTTAATGTAAAACTAACACAATCCTTTAACAAATGATTAAAGCTAGCCATATGGACCACCTATTGTTCCATCTTCTCAATTTTAGTACAATTTGTTATTTCGATACAATGATATTTATATAATTTACTTAGATTCTTAATATTCTATTATATAAGTGCCTTAGAGCATTAACTGTAAATGAGTGAAAAGAAAAAAATGGATATTCTGTAAATATTAATTACAATTTTGAATGTTAATGTAATAAGCATTATAATGATTTGACTTTTCTTCAGAATTAAATATAATGAATATATAATAAAATGAAAAAATGAAAGAAGAGAATAGATCAAGGTATTTGTTTTACAATAATAATTTCGGCCTTAAGGAAGTCCCTCAAGATCTGGCTATGTCATCAGTCCTGGGGGTCTTTGGGAACAGGAGAGATTCTTAGATGGCTCCATTGTAATTTATCTTCTGCTCTCTCTATGGGGTTTGTATATTTTAAATTTTAAAATTTTTCAAATTTTTGATAATGTTTTCATTTTAATAATCGCTTTTTATCTTTTATAATGATTCTTTTTATTGATTTGTTATTTTATCTATTTGTTGTACGTCACCCAGAGTTGCTTTGTGTAAGATGGGCAGCTGTATAAATGTGACAATTAAATAAATAAATAAATAAATAAATATATTACGATCTCCGTCATGTTGTTACATGGTGCATATGTGCATATATATAAGAATATAGATCTATATGTTTTATGCCTCTTAATAAAGAAAAATAAGTGAGCAAAACAGATTTAGCAATTTTGAAATACTAAAAATAAAATTTAAAAAGGAGCAAAAAACAGAAACAAAATAAAAAGAAGTTGGCAAGTTTCTGACTTCCCCTTTTTATACATATGCTAATTTGCAATATTTATAAAAGTTTAAGTCCCTGAAAAACCAGTCTCTAATGTTTATATTTGATGTGCTGTGTGATGTATTGTATGTATGGGACCATTCTTGCTTAAAATTAGTTAAACTTCTATTGTGTATATACACTGTTAGTTTTGCCATTGCTGCATATTCTCCAGGTTTGAGTTCCCAATCAGGTATGGTCAAAATTATATCTTTTTTCCAAAGTTGAACAAAATTTACTCTCACTGCTGTAAGCATATATCTCATTAAATTAAGATATTTCTTGTTGATTTTTTCTGAGATGATTCCTAATTTTAAAAGTTGTGGTTTCATTTCAAATTTAAATTCCACTGTTTCACTCTGGTTTCTCTTCAGATTGTATAAATCTTTTGCCTTTTACTGCACCAAAGCTTTTTGATCTGATTTAATACCCAGATCCAGAGGAAGATCTGAAAAACAGAATTCCATTTTCCCATAAGCTAGAATGAGCAAAATACAAATGGTAATACATTTGTTTCTCAACAGAAAGGGATGTGTTTTTTTCAGGTAAGCTAGACTTATATGACATGACAAAACATGGTATAGTTTTTAGAAAGTGGTATTCTGTTTTCAGGCTCTTTTTTTAAAATCCTTTTAAGTTATAAGTTTATTTTAAGTTTATTTATTTATTTTAAGTTTATTTCAAGACATTCAAGATATTGAAATTAGTCCCCTGGACTGCTAGGAGGTCAAACCAGTCAATCTTAAAGGAAATCAACCCTGATTGCTCATTGGAAGGATCGATAATGAAGCTCAAGCTCAGATACTTTGGTCACCTAATGCGAAGAGAGATCTCTTTGGAGAAGACCCTGATGCTGGGAAAGATTGAAGGCAAAAGGAGAAGAGGACGGCAGAGGATGAGATGGTTAGATAGCATCACTGAAGCAATGAGCATGAAACTGAGCAAACTCAGGGAGGCAGTGAAGGACAGGAAGGCCTGGCACAATATGGTCCATGGGGTCACGAAGAGTCGGACACGACTTAACGACTAAACAACAACAATAGCCCTTTTATAAGAAAACCCACACTAATCTTCAGACAGATAGGATGAGATTTCTTTCTGCAAAGGGAACACATGTTTACAAAGGATGATCCTCTTCCTGAAGGTGAAAGGAGCGAATTATTAGGAGTTACAGGGCAAGGATAACTCTGATGCTTTTCCATCAAATAAACCAGATGCTTGGCTAGTTCAGCTAGCTTGGAAAATGCTCAGGATGACAATAAGACAGCATTTTGGAAAGAATAGTAAAACAGTGATTTGATCTCTGTTCTTATGACCTCTTCAGGCTCCAAGGCATGATTGTGATGTCCAATGATGATCTGAAGCAAGGATTGTGCTGATTTGAAAGCACACCTTTTGGTAATTGAATCCAGTGCCTCCTGTCTTGCCCCAGTTTTGGTGGGGCTGCTGGCATAACGATGGGCTGTCCACATTCTTTACTCTCCTCTGTGTTTTGGGCAACAGAAAACAGCATGGTAAGATTGTAAACTGTGGCCAGGGATAAGCTATGTCCAGCATCATAGGTGTAGGGGTAAAAATGGGGTTGCCAGGCCCTTCCAGTGGTGCTGTAAATCACTGGTTAAAAAAAAATCAAGAAGTAGCCTCATGAATTTACAGAAAAAGTTATAATTGCAAAAGAACATTTGACTGCTCTTAGTTTTGTTTTTGAGTAGTTCCCTCTTATCAGCAGCTTGCAAGTTAAGATACTGCTTGGGGAAAACTATCTCTATATATCACTTATTCATCCAACCTCAAACAAGTTTCTAAATCAGCATTAAAGAAAATAAAGCCTTCTTTTGTGTGGTGTTTTTTGTTAAGTTGGTAGTTGATTTTGTTGTTGTTGTTTTGTATATTTCCCTTTCTTTTCCATTTTTTGCATTTCTTTCTATAAAATGTTTAAGATAAATAGATAAACTTTAAAATAAAAATGGAAGGAAAATAATCAAGATACTGTTTGAAATCCCAGCTCATGTAAAAAAGGAAAGGATTTAATGGTTTCAAACTACTTCCTCTTCAGTTTAATTCAGGAGGCAGGGTGGTCTCCTTACTCATCTGCGTCACCTGCTAAACACAGGGATGTTGCTTAAGTTGGCTTGAAAACTACTTGAATTCTTTGTATTCTCCTGAGCTTAAAAATTACATCTTTTGTGCTCAGTTTTGGCACTGTGCAACTAGTATAAATATTAGTGCTTCCATCCTGTGTCAGTTCTAAATAAAAATATAATACCCACCTCTTTCTATATCCTTCCAAAGTTCTAGTGAAGCTGAAGCCTCCTTTTTTGGTGGTAACCTTCAGCCTTTGTATTTCAGCAAAAAGATCATCCATGCCTATGAGTAATTTAAATGTCAGGAAAACATTGCAGAGCTAAGTACACAAGATCTAAGTAAACAAACACGATGAACCTGCCATTTCAACTTCAGATGGTTTGGGATATATTTTGATCAACTCTTCCTTGAAACACCCAGTGCTAAACTTTACATGCGTGCAGCTGTTTCCATCAAATTCTTTCCACAATATGACAGTGATGAGCCAGAGAAAGAGGGATTAATTTGTTCCTCCCCACTGCCCCAAATTGTTTAGATAATTATGATTACAGTGCTGGAAACATTTCAGGCTGCCATTACAACATATGTTACTATGCCTATGCTAACCTCCTTGTGGAATAAGGAAGGAGTTGCTTCAAGTTAGCCAATGCTGGTGTTGAAAGTTTCTTCAACAACAGTCCATTTGGGGGGAGATTGAGACATTTCCTGATATTGTTACAAGACAATCAGATCAATTTTGTAAACTTCCTGGTGAGAAGAGAAACAGGGAATAATCTGGAAAGAGACCTCCACTCCATAAGACTACATCACCACTGCAAAGATATATGTTAGTAAAACTGGATGGGAATTTATGAATAACTATTAGGAAGAGTGCTGAAGGAAATACGAAGTTAGCATAGGAGAGGGCAAAAGAAGACATGTGAATCTTCCTGGTTTGGAAATAATTAGAAGTCTTCAATCAGGATGGTTCATTCTGACTTCCAGGAAAAAGCACTGTTCTATCTATTTGATATTTTTTCTGTTCAGATAATCAGCTGTGTTTAGGAACCTGCAAGAACTTTGGGCTCTATCAAGAAGCTGTGAAGCTGCCATGTCAGAAGCTGGACTCCTTCTGCAGAGATTCCTCCAGGGACATCCCAGAGTTTTTGAGGTAAGCATCGGGCATGGGAAGTTTAGGCATTCTAGGACACACAAACTCTTCCTCACACAACTTATCAGTACTGTGTGCATTGTCTGCATTTCCTGGTTGCAACTCATGCAACACAGTGGCCTTGGTGAATGGCCTGACTAGACTTACTCCTTCATTTCCTTTATCTCTCTGTGAGCAACAGCCCACTGTTTATAGGCGTATCTTTCATTTCTTCAAATGTCACTCATTTAATTAGTATTTTGAATATTCTTTTTTGATTATATTAGCAATGTTATATTTTTGGGTGTACTTCATCATATCTTCTAGTTATACTTTACCAATAAAGTATTTAAATGTGAAACACCCCCCGCACCTCCCCCCCCCACCCTCACGCAAGTATGCAGAAGAGCTTGAAGGCCTGGCACTATAACTTTGTCACATACTCAGGCAGAAGGCTAGAGCCCAGGGGCTTTTGAATATTTTCATTTATTATACTTAGGATTAATAATGTTAGTTATCCACAACTCTTCCTCCTCAAGAAGCATGGAGTAGTGTACAAATAAATGTGTTATAAATAAAATCAACCCTAACCCTAATCATAACAGTGCAATGTCAAGCTGTACAGGAATGAAGAGCAGCTGTCTGTTTTTATGTGCTCACCCCCTGAACTACCAAATGCTTGAAGCTGTTCAACTTCATGCCTCCAGTTGGGTGGGGACTCCAACTCCCAGGGTGCTGTGTTACTCCCTAAATCAATGTTTCTCAACCTTGGCAACTTGAAGATGTGCAAACTTCAGTCGATGATGATTTTTGTCAACTGCAGCATCAGATTGTGGTGAGTCCTTGGGACCAAGTTTCTGTTTTCTTTGTGAAGTTTATGGGAACAACTAGTGCTAATACAACTGGCAGAAGTTGGACTGAGAGCTGGGGACATTGTTTTCACTAACAGAAGATTGAATGCCCTCACCGGGCTAGCACAAATTGAACTCACACATGACATGCATACCAATTCTACAAGAATGGTTTTTGTTGCTGCAGGACCTTATGGTGAGCAGTAATCTTCACTTCCTGTTTTCAGCATTTCATAACAGCAGAAGTGAAGAAAACCACAGAACACCTGCAAAGTACTTCTGAGGTCTGGGGAGTCGACCTTTATCTGTAACTTTGGGCCCTTCCCAACCTTGCAAAGTTAACTTGAAGATGATCTGTGATCATTTTCAAACCTGCTTGCTTTACAGTGCTGAGACTGGGAGCAAAAGTACACTTGGTACCCCATCCCTAAGTGCCACAGGTCCTGCAGTTAAAAAAAAAAAATCCCCTCACTCTGTGCATAAGGAAAATTAAATAAATTGTTTGCACACATCCCTCCCCATTCTCCCCTAATAGTACGAGTATTTGTTTGATAGCATACTAAAAAAAGAAAAAACCTAAGAGGGTCCTATGAGGAAAAGCTGGAAACATGTCAAACTACTTTTCCCTTCTTAAAGGACCTTCACTCAAGTGCGGTAGAGCTTCAGTATTAGAAACCACACATACACACACCATTTTAGGGCACCCCCACATGCAGAATTTATACCACTTTCCAATTTCTATCAGGATCAGCTCTGAACTTCTTTAATCCCACGACAGCCTCCCTGCTTAGCAGTTGAGCCTATTGACATCTGGCTTTGATGCACTTGAAACCCCAGTGAAGCTAAGTTGCTGTGGTGGTTTAATGCCGCTGCTCTGTTTCCCCGTCTGATGATTAGGCCTTACCCTGCCTCCTGCTCTTGCATGGTATCTTCATCAGTGAGTCTGGTCTTTCAAAAGGAAAGGTGGCTTGATGGATTTTCAGCTCCCTGCTCACAGAAAGTGTTGAGATTTTTTCTCTCTTTTTGCAGCCATCAGACAAATTAATGTAAACTGAAGTATGTGGATGGGGAAAGGGGCTTGCAGTTAGACAGCCTTATAAATCTAAATTTAAATTTACTTTCCTTTAACATATTGTTGCTGCAGGACTTAATGGCAACTGGAACCGGATAGTGGTTTTCATTCCTTGTTCTCTGAACCTCTGTGCTGGCATCTATGAAGCCAATGGCGGGTCATCTTCCAGGCTGTTTTTGTGAGAACGGGGAATGAAGAAACTAGTAACGTCTGGAAATATCTTTACTGTGATTTCAAATGCACTGCAGCTCAGCTGGAAATAATAAAACTGAGTTATTGAATGCAGCCAGTATGATAGGATCACAGCTCTACTTTTCAACTAGGGCAGAGTCCTCATGAGAAAGTGGCCTTAAGGTCATTTTTCCATATCTTGATCTTGGGGATAGTAGAGAACAAGTCATGTCCTTCTTCTATATATTTCCACCCACCCCCTGCCCCCTTCCTGGAACTTAAAGAGCACTGATATATTTCCCCAGAGTCTTTTTTTTTTTTTGGTTCAACATAACCAGTTCCTTCAACCTCTCTTTGGAAAACATAGTTTCCAACCCCCTGATCACCTTCCTCTGAACCTTGCCTAATGTGTCTGAGTCCTTCTTAGGCCTAAAACCACGTTAAGCCTGAACTCCTGCCCTTTCTTGAAGTGGTAATTTATACTCAAAGTGGACTGGTGAGGTCAGTTGCTTGGATTGTGCGTTTTCAAGTTACAAACTGAAGATGCTGGCCTCAGTCTCTAAACCTTGCGAAGAAAGGAGAGAAGATCCATCTCACGGCTCTTCCCTTTCACCTTGCTTACTTGAGGGGCTGCAGAAGAGAGTTCGCAATGGGGCTAAAAAGAGAAAGCAGCAACAGCATTGTTGTCTACTTCTGTGACATTTTGCATCTACAGGTAGTCCCCAGTTTAAGAATGAGTTCCGTTCCCAAGGTCTGTCCTTAAGTCGAATTTGTATGTAAGCCAGAACAGTATTACTGTATGATACTGTATAAGTAGTATTGTGTAATGAACTTGAACCATTGTTTATTTAACTCCAATCATTGTGTATTTAACTCAAATTTTGCTACAATAGGCTCCGTTCTTAACTATGGGTTGTCCGTAAACCGGGCACTCTTAACCCAGGGACTCCCTGTATTTATTTGTGTTGTGCATGCTCCAAAATTGATTTTGAAGTATTTTGGACCTTATGCAAATGCATAACCTCGCTGCTATTTATTAAAGCTGCCAGATTTATTTTTCAGGCTTCCACATAAACCTGGAAAATAAAGTGCTGCTGCTTTAAGAATTAGATTAACGTTAACAAGCAGATTCTCTGAATAAGATTTCAACAGCCCCAGGGAGATTTATCCTGTTAAATATAAACAACTTTATTGCCTTAAACGAGTTGCTCATGGCCCGATGCCTCTGGCCACCGGGGGTTTCCAGGCAGTTGCCATTTCTTGATTTTGTGCCTTTTCTCGTTGGAGGAAAACACAACAGCACACAATACACTCAACTGCCTCTCAAAAGGAATTTATTAGCTCACTATTTTGAACCGTTTTTTTTAATCATGCCATTACAGCCTGAAAGAAAAACAACACTGAAACTCCATCCTTTAGTTTTTCTTTTCAGGATAGCAACTTCTTGGTCTAGCTGGTAGCCCCCTTTTCTTGGGAATTTGTTTCAAACATGCTAGGATTGAGCAATGCATTAACCCATGGTTTACTGAATAAATGTAGTTGCCTGGGCTCACACAGCAGCACCTGGAGTCATAAACTGAGCCATAAACTAACCAACTGCATTTTGGCTTAGTGTTCTAGATGATCCCAGCCACATAATAAGCACTGATGAGGCTCACTGGTGCTTTCAAACCAATTATTATATTTTAGCCTGATCTACCTTACAGGGTTGTTGTAAGAATAAAATAGACAAAGAACCAAACTGAGTGCATTGAATCAGAAGAACAAAAGAGCAGAGTGATACCATGTACTTTATCCAAGTAAGCGCTGATCTAAATATATTTAGATATTTTAGGGTTATTGAGGATGAGGCAGTTGAAAAATCCCTGTAAGATACCAAGCTGTCTTTTCTTGATTTAAAGCAACACAATTCTGAGTACAGAAAGCTGGCAGGTTTAGGCTGCATTCTTATAGTCATTTATGCAGAAATAAGTCCCACCAAAATAGAACTTAATTTTGAGTGAACATATATAGACTGGCACTATTATACAGATCTCCCCACTGTCGCAGCTTTCTTCAAACCTCTGCAACATTGCTAATACATTACCTAGCTACATTCTCTACCAACCAATATTAAGTCTGTGTTCTATGCATGTAATCTTTACGTATAAGTAGATGCATACAGCTATCATCTCATATACGCAGATCAAGTCTCTGTTGATAGTACAAATCCCCTAATGGCTGCATTCTCCCAAGAGATAGGCAAACAACATGACTGATGTACAATTTGCTAGTACCACCTCAGTATTTTTAGCAGCCACCTGTTGCTTTATGGCAAGAAGGTATCTTCAGCACTCACAGAATAATTGGAATAGCAGAGATGGAGCTTAAATGGAAAGTATTGGAATAGTTATTTATAATGTATTAGGCCTGCATGAATATTCGATTCAAACAGGGTGATGGGGGCATAAGTAACTTTCCCAGACAGGAAGGGCTGCAACTTGTGTGCCAACTAAAGCTGGGCAAAAGCTCCCTTGGCTGCAATCTCTGTCTGCCCCTTAGGCAGGAGATGAGTCCAAGAGGACATCCAAATCATGGTCCTACTCTAGAGGAAGAGTGTGACCCCATTGCAAACCAACCTCAGAAACGGAATTGAGCCAGACTGATCATTTACAAACAGCTATTCTGTCTCGGGATTTAATTTAAGCTTGTTTTGACACATACTGCCTTTGAATGTATAAAGTAGCAAGAATGGGAGGGGAAATGGCTGCAGGGGACAAGTCGTAATGCATCACGGGCAATCATTTGGTTTACCTTTATTGGGAAACCCTGCTGGAATCAGTGGAACTTATTTCTGAGTAAACATGAACTTAATTAGGGGGTTGATCTGTTCCGAAAATCCATATAGCACTCTATTGTCAGAGGAAAGTGGTTTCTGATTACTCAAAAGTTGGGGCTCTGAGAATGGGAAGAGTTATAAAAGGGATGGATGCTCTAACAAAGGGATACTGTAAACCGCCCAGAGTCACTCTGCAGTGAGATGGGTGGTGACAAATTTGAAATAGAAATAAAATAAATAAATAAAAATATTCCCAAGATCCCCAACCTCAATCTATATACATCTCTCAATAAGCTGGAGGCAGTCTTGCAACCAGTGGTCATCTCTCCTTCCTTTTGTATGCTAGGTACAATATGTCTGGCTCTTTTCTTTCCATTTTTCTACCTTCCATTTAACTACATAGACAACCCTTTTTGTTCTGCCTGAACCAAATGTTTGACTCTAGGAGCAGGTACTTTCTCCCTTTCATTCTACTTCACCCTTTCCTGCCAAAAGCAATACAAATTTTAGAAAGGGCTTCTTACTGACACTAGGCAGCAAGTGAATTTAATGCTGAAACAAAGTGGTTTTCGCCAAATCAAGAGCTCTTTCATTTTCTAGGAAACACAACTTTGCCTTTTCTCCCCTATTGCTAAAAACTGAAACTCTGGCTTCTGTCAGGGGAGGGAAATAACTGTGAAAGGATGTAGAGGCTAACCAGAGTGTAGCATGTACTTCACTTTTGCATGTATGTATGTGTGTGTGTGCCCAAGGGAGGTAACTCTACCATAAACACAGGCTATTTCTTAGTTCTTCCTCTTGAGTCCCCAAGAATCAGAGGTCCTACCTATGGAAACTTTGACCAGTTTCTATCCAGTGGCAGCTATGCTTTATGCAGCAATTAAGATAGCTGGGTGGATTTTCTCAGCAAACCAATTGGCTGGATTGGTCAATGTGGTTGGTAAACCATGGTTTATGGTTATGTTTATTGGGTAAATACAGCCATAAAGTATTACACTGTAACTGAATAGTTAAATAGCTGAATGGACCAGAGTTCCTAGAAATGTTTAAAGAAGAAGATACTTTGTTCCACATTACACTGAACACCAACAAATTATGGGCTACAGTTATGTTTACTAGTAGAAGCTTAGAGGTGTCCTTAAAGTGCCTGGTATCCTGTGACCTCTTGATTCTTACTTGGCATAACTTTGCTTTGGAAAATAAACAAAACTGCAGTCAAACCCAAAGTGCAATGTTGCACTCCAGGTGCTGTGGAACAGATTGTAGGAGACTGCTTTAAACAAGTCAGGAGTTTATCCACTTTGAGTCCCCAGAGTTTCCCTGACTTTTGCTCCCGTTTGTTTTTCAGCTGGAACTGTCAGGAATTGGGCCAGAAAAGGCCTGCAGGAAGAGCATATTCCTCACCAATAAGCAAAGAGACTAACGGGTTGAAACAATCATTTGATTACTGTAGGCCAGTGTTTCAGGGGTCCTGGAAATCAAATTTAAGTTGCCAGCCTATGTTGAAAAATAATGCAATATTAAAATCCCATCAAACAATCATGAGAACCAGTAGCGGCAGCAAATGCATCCATTTTAATTTTTAATACAGTAAATATTGATAAATATAACCCGTAAAACAAAAGCTCTTTTGAGGTCCTTCATAATTTTTAAAAATAGGAAGGGGTCCTGAGAGGAAAAAAGTTTAAGAAACACTGCTGTAGCTATTAAACAAACAGCTTGTTAAGAAAAGAGATGTAAAACTTTTCCTGGAGCATGTTTGGATTTCTTCCTAGATCTAATTTAAAAAATAAACTTCGTTATCCAGCTGACAATGGACCTGCCTTGTTGGTATTCTCTGGAAGCCATCACTTTCTCTGGGACCATCATGTTAGATACTTTTTCAAAGGCTTCTCAATGAAAATACCTGCTATTTTTGTCTACTGGATTGGAGTTCCAATCTCACTCTTCAGCAATCCTAAAAATTACAATAAAGCAAAGACTGTTGCTCAGACATTGGGCACTTCCAAACAGCATAGTTTTCATCTTGTTTCTATCTCCAACTGTTCACAAACCAGCTTCAAGGCTCCCTTCAATTATCTTCATTAGTGCCAGACTCAAAACACTGAGGTCAGGGAACACCGTAAGCCAGACAGCTCTCCCACCTATCTGCTAACCAATAGGAAAGTTGTTGTTTTTTAAAGACTACAGACAGTGTCCCGCTCCTTAAACTATCAGATTTTCTGGAGCAATGACAATCCCCTCAACCCTACCACTACCACCACTCCACCTAAAAGAAAATAAATTATTAGCAAGCCTCTCCTTCTGCATTTTTAGACCATGTTTTGTCTATCTGAACTTTGAAAAAAAAAAAGCAGATATTATGGAAGGAAGCCATCCCTGCTGTGAAAGGACCGTTCTTTCTTTCATTTTGTTTGAAAGACCCTGCTAGTTATAGTGCTGGAATAACATGGGCGCATTTTAATAACCATGTGCTTTTCACAATAGCTCTAACCATAGTTGTAGGTTGCAGTATAAGCCTCTATATGTGTATAGAAAAGATACTGTATAAAAGCACACTTGGGCCCAAGGTTTGAGAGATGGGGTGGGGCAAGTGTTAGGTGCATACTACTTATATATGCAGTGAAAATGAAACCAGACAGCTGCTGCTGCTCTCCTCCTCTTCCACAGGAATTGTGACACTTATTAGAAATTGACTAGAAGGAATTTGGTGTTGGAGAAGACTCTTGAGAATACCATGGACAGCCAAGAAAACAAACAAATGGATCAACAAACAAATCAATCCAGAGTTCTCACTTGACCACAAGTGAACAGATTCACATTATCCTACTTTGGACATATTGTGCAAAGGTCTAGCTCTCTGGAGAAGGCTCTGAAGCTGGGAAAGGTAGAAGGAAAGAGGATGACCAGCAGCAATGTGGATGGACTCAGAGCAGTGATGGATACACAGTTGGAAGTCCTAAAGGACCAAGTTAGGGACAGATCATCATGGAGAAAATCTTTTTGATTGCTAAGAGTCAGCATCACAGGGCATAATCAGTAAGAAGGAATAAGATCAATTTCACTGTTAGATTGCCTGTATTTCTCCCTAGCATTGTCAGTGGATGCATAGAACAAGGAGGCAGGGCCAAAGAAGCCAAGAGTAAAACAGACCTGATGATTGGAGGAAAGAGGAGGAGAAGGAGGAGGAGGAGGAGAAGGAAGAAGAGAAGAGGAGGAAGAGGAAGAGGAGGAGGAGGAGGAAGAAGAAGAAGGAGAAGAAGGAGAAGAAGGAGGAGGAGGAGGCGGCACATAAACTGATCTCAACTTTTTGATAAAGTTGTGGGGTATCCATTTTGTTAGAAGATGTTGCATAGGTGGTCTGTTTCCTTTTTCTAGTGTTCTGGGTTGCTGCAGTGCATTTGTATTAGTCTGAATAATGTTCTTAAACAGCTCCTCTTGTAGGAGGTCAGATTGTTACTTTGGTAATGGAACACTTAGTGTGGGTTGTTTTTCAATAGACTTAAGCTTCTAATTTGCTACATCTTCCAACAAAATGGATACCCATGCAATTTTATCAAACAGTGCCTGACAATTCAACCCACTACAGCATAAACAACACAAGCTATGAAAAGGATAACACTACCATACATCAAAAAATCTCAGAAACAACCAACAGATTATTACAACCACACACCATTACTATAGCACACAAACCAACTAAAGCCCTCCAAAACATCTTAAGTAAACCAAAAGACCCAGTAGCTCAAAGAGAGTTGTCTACAACATACAGTATAAGGACTGTAACAGCTACTATGTAGGACAGACAAGCAGAAGGCTGGCAGAGCACATCCATGAACACCAACTAGCAGTCAGAAGACATGATGAAAACTCCTTAACCTCACAACACATGGACAGACTCAACCATAGTTTCAGCTTGGAAATTGTGAGTATCCTAGACCAAGCTGAATCCAAAAACACTAGGGAATTCCTGGAAGCTTGGCATTCAGACAAATCAGCCATCAACAAACACATAGAAATAAACTATATTTACACACCATTAAAAAGAGACAATAAAAAAGCTAAGAAGGAAACAAAAACACCAGAACACATCCTCTCCAGCACCCAGCACCCAGATAAGCAGGGATTACCACCATGCAAACACTCAAGCTGAAAGCAACACCCTAATCAAGGAACTACCAAGGAGAAAACCACACCCCCGCCAAAACTGGCAGGGCAAGCTACTGTATATAAACCGGGAGCAAACCCCACACTCACTAGCACTGATGATGTTACCTAGTTGGGTAATGAAACATCTGCAAGCAAATAACCAAGCTTAGAGAGCACCAAGATCTCCACACTTGAAGGTCTTTTAAGAAGAGAATCTTGGGTCAATTCCCTGAATAAAGTCAGGCATCTAGGCTGCCTAGTTCATGAATATTCAATTTGAGTAGGTTGAACATGAGGGAGCTTTGCACCATGTTCATGGTTATAAATCTCTAGATGTAAAATCAAGCCTGAATAAAAAAGGAACTGCCTTAATTTTAAAATTTGCATTATGACTGATAATTATTCATTCCCTTAATAATCTGGAGATAATCAATTCTAGTGTTAGAATACAGTATGTTTCTTTCACTAAGGTTTAGCATACTTCTTGAGGGCCTGGTACAAATACTCAGAACTAAACAAGCTACATGCATACTCAATTTTTAATGACCCCTTCTGATCTCTACCCAACACGGGTAGAGATCAGAAGGGCCTTCAGGAAAGAGATCAAATCTCAGAAGGGCCCTCATGGCCTTCAGGAAAGAGATCAAATCCTGGCTGTGCCAGAAGGCCTGGGGGCCAGCACCTGTGGAGATGGCTGGTGGGGTGAGGGGTTGTCCCCTCCCCAGCATCTTACAGGTTTTTTGGGGCCAAATTATAGGAGGTTTTTAGCCCATTTTTAATATATGTTTTTTAAAACTATTTATAGATTATGTCCATGTCTGGAGAGTCCTGTGTTTTTTCTTCTTTTTTATTATTGTTAGCCGCCCAGAGTCACCCATTGGGGGGCATACAAATTTGAAAATAAATAAAAAATAAAATAAACACATACGCACCCATGTATATTGGGAACTCTACTGTATTTTATAAATAAATGAATAAATGTGCACCTAGAAGAGTTTTCTTCTTTTAAAAACATAGAATCCAATAATGTAAGTTGCTCATTTCTTGATTGTCTATTCTCTGAGTATGTATAATTTTTTGTTTCAATACATACGCCTTGTTTCACTAGCTGCAACAAAAACACATGGAAGATCTGATAGGTTGACACGATTTGGTACTTTTTAAATTGCTTGTGAAGATATTCAGATTTCTAGAAAATGCCAGGCCTAAGTGACTCAGCTGCCCTGATCTGATTCAGTTTGGAGATCTGAGTTTCAAAGAGAGCACGATTTGATTCAGGTTTGTTTTTTGTGATTCAAAAGCAAACTTAACCATTCAAGCCACCAAGATTCAATCCATAAGCTCTAATGAAGAAACATCAAATGCCTGTTTCATTTTTAAATAGCATGGCATAAAAATAGTACGGGTGAATAGCTCTTCAGAGCACATTGTCTCTACCAACTGTTCAGTGCAAGAAAGTTCAGAAGTAGCAGGGATGTGGAAAAGACATCCTTCAAATTATCCAGCAAAGTGCCTGTTGTACTATTTGAACCACAAACATGTCTAACACGGAGTTCCCATTTTTTATTGCCACGTCAGTTGTTGGCAAAACATCTATTATCCAGAATTTAATCTTGGATGAAAGCATTGACCTGGATGCATTACAGAGATTTAACTGAAAAGGGGGGGGGATTAAGCTCTCTCAGCTCTGCTAGCTGGATTACTCTGAGATGCAGCAGGCCAGGCCAGGTGGTGGGGTGGCTGCACTCAGTAGGAATTTCACCAGCGAACAAGAGCCTGCAATTTTCAGTGCTTGCTGGTTGTGCAACAGTCTCTCTTCCTGAGCTAACTGGGGTAACCTCTGTGGGGGCAATGAATAACCTTAGGCTTGTCTTGAAGCACTTCAATGATTAGAGGAAGGTTGCACTTGAGTGCTCAGGACCTCCCATCTGTCATTGTAATGGTATGTGGGAATGACTGGGGGGTTGGGGGAGAGATGCTGCCCAGGGAATGATCAGTTAAAGGGGAGAGCCACAGCTGAATTATGGGCCAAGAAAGAAACTGAGAAAGGACCCTCCCTAACTTAGCAGTGTGTAAAAAGAGATGGTGGGAGATTTGTACTTTCAGACTTGCATGATTCTGTTAATGTAGCCTTACAATATAGTAGAATTAGTTCATCCAGTCATGTTTCCTGTCTGGTCTACCTGGGAAGGCCGATAGTCATGTTGGTCATGGGCTTGTCCTAATTTGTGTCTGGCAACAGGTTACATGGTGGATATGATATTCTGTTCAATTGGCACCAGTGAACATGAAGGAGGCCTAACTCTTATCAGAGACAGATCACTCTTTGGTTAGTTTTAGATTAATAGCTGCTATAAACCTCTGGGGGTGCGGGGGGGGGGGGCAGATTAAAATGATCCAACCCAGGTACATGATACAACTGGATGGTTTCCTGAAGGCACTTGGAGAATATCTCACCTCATTTGTCATTAGTGTTGCTGAAGCCCTGGGTGATCTATGAAACCCTGAAAGGGCCCACATAAGTGTGTTCTTCCCTCTAGCACAACTCAGTTGGTTCAACTAATGGGATAACTCTTTTTCTTCCTTAAAAATAAAAAGGAGAGGCAGAGGACTATCTCTGAAGACTGGTGATAACTGCCATATGCTAGGTGCCATGTGCAATAGAAACGTAATGTCACACCGTCCTTAGTGCCCTGACTCTGCTGTTACTTATTGTCATTACTCTTTCACTTCTCCCTTGTGTAAATAAACAATGATAATCAGAAGAAATAGAGTAGGTGAGAGAAACAAGGAGAAAGGCACCTGAGAACCTGCAAAACCTGGAATTCATACTCACCAGCCAAATGAACACAGGAGCTAGTTTGTTGAACTCAATTTTTCTTTGATTTCTATCCCACTTTCTACTCAAGGCAGCTAGTAATTTTAATACATAACACAAAAGGTATGTTTAATAATTAAATTGAGTATTAAAATTAGTAAAGTTTACATTTGCAAATAGTTAAGTGTTGCTTATAGTTTCTAAATCTAGAAAAATTCAGACCAGATGCATTCTACAGCCTGTCACTGAAACTGTAAGATATGTCTTCTATACTGTTTTATGCCGACACCTGCCTTGAGCTGGTAAACTCCACACTTGAGCTGTTGGCTGTGGGAAAGAATAGTTTGCAGACTAAATTAAATGTTATTTCTTTACATGCTTGTTCTCTGCAAGTTGCCTGTTAGGACAAAGTAGTATGTTTCAACTGAATTCTTCTCTCCATGTCAACAAAGTTCATATACAGGATGTATGGAAACTGTAAGGCTGGAATCCAAAGTCTTCATGGCTGCCTTTTATCCATAGCTGTATGCAAAGGTTTAGGCATCCCTGATCAAACTGTACATTTCAGTGAATCCTTAAACAAATGGAAACTCACATAATCTCTTTCCCAAAGAGAGAGCACAGGATTGATTTCAGAGACACAGGCAATTACTGTGAGGGAAATAAAATGGCTGCATAACCTCCAAAAAGGTCAAAAAGGATGGAATGAACCGAGTCAGCTGAGTATCTGCTTTTGCCTGTTGAATCTAGAAATAGATCAGTAGCACAGTAAAGGTTGTGATGAGAACTTATCCTTAATCTCACCCTCCAATGTGGGGTTCAACTAGCTGCACCTCCAGCAAGGAATCAGAGCTGGAGAGCCTCTTGCTTGAAGCATCAATCATGGTTGGTACAGGTTTGGCTGGTCCTAGAAGAGCTTCTGGGGCCACATTAGTCAAGGTCAACTTTCACCTCCCCTCTTTCCTTAGGCTTCCAGGCTACAGTTGTTGAGGACTTTTTCTGTCATTTTTTTTGAGTTGCTGTGCTAGTGAAGCTATCTTGAACTCTGGAAGGTCACATCATGCATTGCTGCAGAGGCTCGGAGCCTAAATGGTTGAATCTCAGGGACCACAATAAAGAACTGGCAGGCAGGCAGTGAAGTAGAACAGGTTGAGTCACAATCTACTGTGCTGCCACACTCCTCCCCCCACCGAAAAATTTATTATTTATTTATTAATTAAATCAATTTATATAGCTGCCTGTCTCACCACAGGCGACTCTGGGCAGCATACAACAAAGCTAAATACAGTAAAATACATTGAAAAAATATAAAACAAAATAAAACAGAGAATAAAAAGAAGTTAAAAATAAGGGAGCCACCTCACTAATTCCCCCGTCCCCTGGAGTCCCCAGGCCTGCCGGCATAGCCAAGTCTTAAGGGACTTCCAGAAGCTCAACAATGATGAGGCCAGTCTCACCTCAGGGGGGAGAAGATTCCACAGCGCAGGTGCCACAGCAGAAAAGGCCTGCTGCTTGGGGCCTGCCAAATGTATTTCCCTAGGCAATGGAACCCATAACATTCCCTCTCTGCTGGATCTGGTAGGATGGGCAGATGAAATCAGGGAGAGGCGGTCCCTCAGATAGCCTGGCCCCGTGCCATGAAGGGCTTTAAAGGTCAACACCAGCACCTTGAATGGGACCTGGAAACACACTGGTAACCAACGCAGCCCACAAAGCAGAGGGGTAATGTGTATTCTACTAGAAATACACATAACTGCTCACGCCACTGCATTTTGTACCAGCTGAAGTTGCTGGATACTCTTCAAGGGCAGCCCCACATAGAGCACATTGCAATAAATGTTTTACATTTTCTATCATGGAGGCCAGTTACACATCCCCCTCCTGGTAGCTTGCATATTAGGTCTTTACCTGAAAACTGGCACAGAATGCCAGGGAAAGATATTCCGTGTACCGGTATAGTGTCTCCAAGTAGCATTTAGATTTCAGTACTTAAACCTATCTTTTTTTCATATTCCAGTTGGGGAACTGCAAATTGTATGAACAGATTACAGTATAGATAAGCACTTTCCAACCCCACCCCCTTCAGCAGCTACTGCATTGGAGAAATTTAGAAATGCTTTGGTAAGAGAAAAGTTCATCCTTTCTTCCATACACAGGAAGAGGCTGGGAATGATTGTTGCCTCTCCTATCTCAGTGGAGGAAGAAAGAGAAGTGAAAGTGAGCTCTTCCTTAAAGCTCCAACCTTCTATTATTGTTTTTAGTGTTATATGATTCGTTTGTTTGTTTATTTATCAAAATGGTCACCACCCATCTCATTAAAAAGCAACTCTGGGCAGTTCACAGAAGAAATAAAATAAACTAAAATACAATATAAAACAATCTTAAATAAGTAATAAATTCCAAGGAATGATAAAATTGGCGAACTGCTCAGGAAGTGTCATCAGGGCACCAGCCACCCCCAGGATTGATTACAACTCTTGTCGCCCCATGCAAGCTGACAGAGCCCAGGTCTTAAATCCTTTCTGGAAAACTGGGAGGGTATGGGCCCACCGCACCTCTGGGGGGAGAATGTTCCACAGGGCAGGGGCAACGGCAGAGAAGGCTCTCCTCCTGGCCCCGCCAGCCAACATTCTCTCACTGACGGGGTTCTCAACATGCCCTCTCTGCCTGACTGGCTGAGACAGGCTGATGTGATGGGGGTGAGACGGTCCCTCAGGTAACCTGGCCCCATGCCATGCAGGGCTTTAAAGGTGATAACCAACACCTTGAATTGGACCTGGAAGCAAACTGGCACCCAATGCAGCTCCCGCAGCAAACGTATTATATGTGCCATCCTTGGGGCACCCAATATTGTCCGTGCGGCCGCATTTTGAACCAGCTGTAGCTTCCGGATACTCTTCAAGGGTAGCCCCATGTAGAGTACATTGCATAGTCTAACCGAGAGATATACACACAGAGAGAGTATATAAATACACACACACTTACATTTACATCTGTGGGGTGGAATTTAATTTCCTATTTAAGAGCGTCCATCCCTACTGAAATCTAAAAGAATGCTGAACTAGAAACCCCAACTGCTTCTTCAAGACATTTATAATGTTTAATACTTAAATTTTATTCAGTTTTCTTAACACATTGAAAGAATTGCAGAATTTCCATAAATCCTCCAAAGCAGGGTTCTTCTTCCTGCCTCTCTACTTCCCAGCAATTCGGACACAGTGAAGTAAATCCCACCCCCACCCCCAAATGTCCAGAAAGGAAGTACAGATTCATCCTTAAACCTGACTCTTCTGTGCTCTCATTCCGGACACAATACATGCACAGAAAGGCAGCATCATGCAGATATCCAAAGACCAAGAAGGTATAGGCAGGATTAGGGCTGAGAAGTGAAGTAGAGATTGGAGCACAGCACTCAGCCTTGGGAGTGAAATGGCCATGCTGGAATCCATATATATTTATATGGAGATATATAGATAGATAGATGTACTTTTTTTCTGAACCATCCACCCTACCTTAAACTGTAGAGGACTGTGGGAAGACTTGGGAAATCATTGGGGCCACTGCCTCACCTAGGAGGAGACTGGGAGAATGGATATAACCCAGTCTTAAAAGGCCTCACATTCTGAAAAAAGGAATTCACAAACAACATAGCACAGTTTAAATAAGGGGAGAGTATGAATGGATTCCCATTGTGCCCTTCCCCTCCACCCATCCCTAGGAGGTATGAGTTCAGGAACACTGGCTGCACTGTCGGTCAACGAAGACCACAAATAGAAGCCAAGAACTGGGGCCAATGGGAACGGAACGCTCTCTGGGATTGTATGGAAGTTCTCTCCTCCTTGTCCTAGCGGCACTGTCTGCCAGCTTCTGACCCCTCAAGGCACAGCCCTCTCTCTCCCTATCTGCATGGTGTTCTTAGCTTCTTTCTCTCCCATCTGTGGCCTCTACAGGCCCAATCCGGGCATCCGCTGCTGCAAGTAAGAAAATGCAGAGACTTTCCCTCTTGGGTTTACTCCTCACTCTCTAGCTTCAGACTGACACTGCGGATTTTGGCTCGGGGCTGGACACTTCCTGTCCCCTCTCGTTCAACCTGGCTCTGTCCCCGGGAGCGCAACAGCTGGCTCTGCTTGCGCAGGAAGTCAACAGGAGCAGGGCAGCCATAACTGCCTTTACCCAAGGTGGGCCTTGTTGTCCCCTTCGGCGAGTGGGCGAGAGATGCTGCTTCCAGCTGGGCTAGATGGGCAACGTAGCCGTCTGAAAGGAACTGCAAGGAGAAAGATTGAGGCAGCTAACACCTGCTTTTCCCCAGCCCACCCACTGCTTAATGAGCCACAGCCTTTGCAAGGGGGCCTTATCATAGCGCGGCACTGGTCCCTGGTCCCTCAGCTGGCCGTGCAGGACAACAGCTGAGCCAACTCCATACCTGGCACTGGCTTTGCAATTTCTTCACAGCCCGGCCCACAATGTAGATTTGGGTTGAAGGGAGCCCTAAAGAGCTATAGACTGAGATGTCCTTGGTGGAACCATACGCAGCTACAATAGTGACCTCTGCCTACAACAAATAAGCAAAGACATTTTTAAATTTTAAATTAATTTCAGGCCCTTCCTATTCAAGTAAATATACAGTGGGACAAAAAAGTATTTAGTCAGCCACCAATTGTGCAAGTTCTCCCACTTAAAAAGATGAGAGAGGCCTGTAATTTTCATCATAGGTATACCTCAACTATGAGAGACAAAATGAGAAAAAAAATCCAGAAAATCACATTGTCTGATTTTTAAAGAATTTATTTGCAAATCATGGTGGAAAATAAGTATTTGATCACCTACAAACAAGCAAGATGTCTGGCTCTCACAGACCTGTAACTACTTCTTTAAGAGGCTCCTCTGTCCTCCACTCGTTACCTGTAGTAATGGCACCTGTTTGACCTTGTTATCAGTATAAAAGACACCTGTCCACAACCTCAAACAGTCACACTCCAAACTCCACTATGGCCAAGACCAAAGAGCTGTTGAAGGACACCAGAAACAAAATTGTAGACCTGCACCAGGCTGGGAAGACTGAATCTGCAGTAGGCAAGCAGCTTGGTGTGAAGAAATCAACTGTGGGAGCAATAATTAGAAAATGGAAGACATACAAGACCACTGATAATCTCCCTCGATCTGGGGCTCCACGCAAGATCTCACCCCGTGGGGTCAAAATGATCACAAGAACGGTGAGAAAAAATCCCAGAACCACATGGGGGGACCTAGTGAATGACCTGCAGAGAGCTGGGACCAAAGTAACAAAGGCTACCATCAGTAACACACTACGCCGCCAGGGACTCAAATCCTGCAGTGCCAGACATGTCCCCTGCTTAAGCCAGTACATGTCTGGGCCTGTCTGAAGTTTGCTAGAGAGCATTTGGATGATCCAGAAGAGGATTGGGAGAATGTCATATGGTCAGATGAAACCAAAGTAGAACATTTTAGTCTAAACTCAACTCGTCGTGTTTGGAGGAGAGAGAATGCTGAGTTGCATCCAAAGAACACCATACCTACTGTGAAGCATGGGGGTGGAAACATCATGCTTTGGGGCTGTTTTTCTGCAAAGGGACCAGGACAACTGATCTGTGTAAAGGAAAGAATGAATGGGGCCATGTATCGTGAGATTTTGAGTGAACACCTTCCATCAGCAAGGGCATTGAAGATGAAACGTGGCTGGGTCTTTCAGCATGACAATGATCCCAAACACACCGCCCGGGCAACGAAGGAGTGGCTTTGTAAGAAGCATTTCAAGGTCCTGGAGTGGCCTAGCCAGTCTCCAGATCTCAACCCCATGGAAAACCTTTGGAGGGAGTTGAAAGTCCATGTTGCCCAGTGACAGCCCCAAAACATCACTACTCTAGAGGAGATCTGCATGGAGGAATGGGCCAAAATACCAGCAACAGTGTGTGAAAACCTTGTGAAGACTTACAGAAAATGTTTGACCTCTGTCATTGCCAACAAAGGATATATACCAAAGTATTGAGATGAACTTTTGATATTGACCAAATACTTATTTTCCACCATGATTTGCAAATAAATTCTTTAAAAATCAGACAATGTGATTTTCTGGATTTTTTCCCCCATTTTGTCTCTCATAGTTGAGGTATACCTATGATGAAAATTACAAGCCTCTCTCATCTTTTTAAGTGGGAGAACTTGCACAATTGATGGCTGACTAAATACTTTTTTGCCCCACTGTACATGTGCAACAATAACTAAAATACAGAAGATAAAAGTGCCAAAGCCACAAATTAAAATTAATATTAACACCAATTAACCATTCAAAGCCTGGTGAAAGTGATGCATCATTACACACTTTGTAAACATTAAAAGAGGAAGGGCCAACACAACTCCAGAGGGAGTGCATTACGCAGCCTGACCTGGCAGCGATGTGGGAAAAGGTTCTCCCCCATATGCCACCCAGATAAGCATGTCAATGAGGCCTCTTCTGCAGAATGTTACAGCAAGACAGATTCACACCAGGAGAGGCCATCCCTCTGACAGCTGGGCCCTAATATGCCACCTCAGTGGCATTCTTCCCTGACTTCCCTCTTCCTTCTCCTGTGGTACTCCTTCAACTTTTTCCACAAGTCCCATTAGTTATACCAGAGTAGCATCCTGATTCTGTACCTCTCCTGGTTGTGCAAGAACACAAGCAGTTACACACCTCTTGCTGAAGGCCCTGTAGAAAGGCAGCTTTCTGGCGGAGAGGGTCATGCGTGAGGCCATCACAGAAAGAGACAATGCCATGAGGGAAGTTATGCTGGGTAAGCCAAGCCACCACTCGGTGCTTCTGCATGTCTGGACGCCCTGTCACATAGATTATCATGAAACCAGAATCTTGCCAATGCCTACAAAAACAGAGGGAAAGATAATTACCTCTGGGGAAGAAACTAAAAACCTAGTGTTCTCCAAGTATTTCAGATAATTCTGTTTAGTGTCCTTCAACACAGCAAAGGGGTGTGAAAGTGGTAGTTCATAACATCCAAATTCCCTGTCCCTACTCTGGAATATGAAGACAGAAGGACTATAACTGGGAGATATTGTTGGGCCTGATTATGACAAAGCTACAACAAAAGGGCATTTTGTGTTTATAGCATTTTTGCACCATGTTTCCTTAAAGAATGGCCCTGTTGAGTCATGCTGTTCCTGTTTACAAAAGCAGACCAAGGATCCATCGATGCGTGTTCAATGCATAATGGCGAGACAGATTATAAATATGTCTTACCTCTGGAAAAGTCACAACCAGGGCAGGGAGGGAATGGTTATCAAGGGTACCTTCCTTCATGGTACACTGACTCTGAACAACAGAAGGTCCATTCTGTTACTGTGAAGTGAAGAGTTACTGAGAGACCCATCTCCCCTCCGCCATGAGTCTGCTAAAACCCCCTCAGTGGGCAATACCCTTATCTTACAGCAGCTTTCTCTGAATCTGACACCTTTGAGTTTGTTATGTTGGCTAGGAATTCTAGGATTTGTGGTCCAACATCTGGAGGAATTCTCTCTTACTGCAATACATTTCATGTGTTAATTTGGGATGTTATATAAAGACATCCTTTCTTTCCATAACTACAGTTATATTAGAAGAAGAATCTGCATTCTGTAACAATTGTTGGAATGAACCCAGTCTGATTCACAGGAAATCCTAATATTCAATATTCAACTATCAGACCGTTTATTAAAACTAAGAGAGTGAGTGCACAGGCCTTCTCTCTCTACTTTTCTTAAAGAGAACAGTGATGCTTGGAATGTTACTATAAAGTAGAAAAAAAGGAAATCCACTTGCTTTAACAAAAGCTTCTTCCAAGAAATCTATCTTGACAGCATGTTGGCACTGACAAATATGGAAACTGGCAAGCAACCTTAATGTAAGTGTGAAGGAAAATAGTAGAACTGTTTTCAATTGGTGCTTTAAATTGCCTTTTTATTACTTACTTACTAAAGATCTTTTCTTTTTTAAAAAAAATTGCACTTGATTGAGAAAAAATAATTAAGCTGAGTATTGGGAGAAAAAGATTTACAGGATGAGGAAGCATACCAGAGCATAAATCTGTTAGGAATGTAACATATATAAGAATTTCTCCACAGTCCTGGCACAGACTTTGGAGACCTTAAGAAAGAGAAACAGTAGATCAGATGGCTCAAAGAAATACAAGGAGTCTCTGGCGAGGGCTATTAACCTACCTTACCACATCAACAGCACCAGCGCGCACCTTGGGGTCACTGCCCATAATGGAAACACTAGCTGTGAAGGAGCCATCAATACTAAAGACGACACAAGGTGTGGCCTTAGCTACCACTGTCAGAAAGCACTCAGCATAGGTGTGATCACCTCTGTGGAGAGATGGAAAGGTGTCAGCCCACAAGCAAATATTCCTGCACACTCAGAATCAGAAATGTTCAACTTCTGCATCCAAACAAGCCATGAGGATAGAAGCAAGTGAGGGTGGGTTTTTTTTCCCTACAGTTCAGAAAACCAAAGAAGGAAAAGGCCAAGGAGTTCAACTATTACCATAAACCTGCAGGAATAGGGAACCTGTTGGTGAAGTACACTTCCAAGCATCCGCACATCTGCCATGCTGATTGGGGCTGCTGGGAATTGCAGTTCAGCAACGTCTAAAGGGTCACCAGTTGCTTACTTTCATTGGCAGGCAACTGGATTGTAACAATTCAACCTGTGTGATAAATAGCTGCCAAGGTCAAACTTTAACCATTTCGGTCCAGAAGGTCACATTCCACAATAATGTGCTGCAACCAAAATAATAAATAATTTTGTAGCACTTTATGGATGTATGCATATATTATGTTACAAGCTTTCCTGGACGGTAGAAGAGAATATCTGGCACAGAGGAGGCTGCCCAAGAGATCAAGCACAGGAAAGGATCTACCATGCATTCACCTCACCACCATACGGATAGGGTACATGCCAATGCCCAGCATCTTCTCTTCAGGAAGGGTGTAAGAAAGCCTCCCGCTGCCACTTGTCACTTCTGTGCCATAATGTACCCATTTCCCTGACAATGGCTGTGCCATGATGTAGATATCCACCTGGAAAAAGAGATCAGGACAGAAGTGTTCACCTCATTGCATGGACCTGTTATACTGCACTGCTAGCCACAAATAACACCTTCAGATTGAGAAATTACAACTGTTATTAGCAACGAAGGGAGAAAGCATAAGCCCGTCCTTCACTCCCATCTTCTTCTTAGGCTGGTTTTTAAAAATCCATTTTCCACTTACCACCTTTTCATATTCTGTTTATTTCTACTCCCCTTTTCTTACAACTCCTCTGTCCCTCTGGAAAACTTCCATTCTTTGCCTTCTCAGGGCTCAATCGTGGCACTTTCCTGCTACAGCCCCAGCCACATCTACTCCATTTTGCCTGTGAATTATTTTCCTGTCCTTGTATCCTAACACTTGCTCTCCTCCACAGTTTTAATCTGAATGGCTTCTTTCAGTCTCTCCCCCCCAAAAAACACCCTCTCATTTTAGACTACTGTCCCCCAGGCTCATATTGTTGATAACCTCAGCACAACTCTAACCCTGGGGAAATGGAGAATCTAAGAATCTGGAGGCCACGTTCCATCCCATAGTCTTGCCTTAGCTTTAATTTGCAGTTTCATCCTGCTTATTTCTGTTCCCCGCCTTAGTCCCAGGAAAGCCTTGCCCCTGGTCCAGTATCAGTTCTTAATCTTTCTGCCGCTGTAGAGGGAAGAGGGAATGGCCTTGAAGGACAGGAGGAAAAGCCGCCACCAAGTCAGAAAAAAGGAGCCTGAGCCCGGGCCAAGAAAATAACTTGAGAAAACATCTCAAGCCCCTCCCTTGTCCACATGAAGATATTCAGACTTGCAAGATTCTGTTACTATAGGTATTACAATAAAAGTAGTATTGACCTACACAGCATTGGTTTCTAGGTCTGGTCTACCCTGAAGGGCTGACAGCCATTCACAAGTGGAACTTTTTGCCTAATGTTTACATGCCCATCAGAAAAGAGAAGGCACGCAGCAAGTAATGCTGCTTGCTGAGGTCCATGCCAGCATTACAACCTACCCCACTGTTCACTTGCCCCGGTGAATCACCCCTAGAACTAAATCCTTGGTTACCTTCTCTCCAGTGAGAGTTACGACATCAAGCGGACCATACATGAAGCGCCCACTAAGGACTTGGGGTCGTCCCTCACACATAATCACATCACTGGCACGATGGTTCGCTGTAACATTCTGGAAAACAAACAGCCAGAAATTTTTATTAACCTCATCTTTGCAAAACTGGACAAGGGGAAAACTTCCCAAGAGGTGGATGTCGGCAATAAGATTGCAAGAGAGCTGGTTTGAGAATTTAACTACGTTGGCTCCCAATTCATGAATGAAACTCATACAACAATGAAGAGTTATTCAGAGCAGGCAGGAGAATCTTACCATAATGGCTATCTGTTCCTCTAGCTGCATCAGAAGGACATTTGTGGGACTGAAGAGGTCTTTTTTCTTGGTTGTGTGCCAATTTGGTTAACTACGTAAGAGTATCTTTAAAAGTAAAATCAGCAGCCGCAGGAATTACAGGGATTTCTTGTCTTGAGTTTTTCCTAATAATACCACCACCGTTGTACTCCACTAGAGAAGGTATCTTATTTTATCACCTTTTATGTGATATAAGTGATGGATCACAAACTGTCATTCATACAGCTCTATGACCCTATGCTTAGCCTGCCAATAGCTTAGGCATTGGGTGTCTATGCTCACAGCCATCTCATCCCATAACAGCTTGCTGCTAATTCATTTCAGGGGCCAAACCTGAACCTAGAAAAATGAAATTCAAGATATTACAAAAGTAAAATGACTCTTCCATTCAATTAACAAAAACCTAGTATGCTCCTCTAAGCACATTTTACAAATAATGTTATTATCTAAGTAAAATCAGATTAATCTGGTTTGTGAATTGCAGTACATAGTTCCTGCAGGATCAGAATGATTGTTATAATGTATAGGAGAGTTAAAGGCAAACAAAGTGAGACCAATGCTGGTGATGGGTTCAGGAAAATTATTGAGCACAAAAGAAATATGAACAGACTATACGCCTTCCTACAAAGCCAGCGCTCCAGCCTAAGCCAGACCTCCACATTCCCTGAAAACTGCAAGAGAAAGACCAAACAGCGGCTGGAAGAGACAGTGAGTTCGTACCCGGATCTTAACTTGTGTGCGTTTCCGTTGCCACTTTTCACGGGGAAATGCTGGGCTGTAGATCGAACTCTCCTCGTTTTCAGTCACTTGATGCTGCTCCGTCTCAATCACCTGCAATCAGAGACTATAAATTCTAGGCCTCGAAAAGTACCAGGCAAAAAGACTGATTCCCAGACTTGCCTTACCCTAATGCAGGGTTTCTCAATCTTGGCAGCTTTCAGATGGGTGGACTTCCTGGCTGGGGAATTCTGGGAGTTGAAGTCCACCCATCTGAAAGCTGGCAACAGTGAGAAACCCTGCCCTAATGTGTAGCCAGTATTTCAAGGGAACGATTCCTTAATTTTCTGCATCTACATTGCTTCAAAACTGGAGAAGGCAAGCACCTTTGCTATGCTTTACTAACCTCGGCAGAATAGGAATCTGGCTTGTGGCTCAGATGCTGGGATTCCTATCACCTCTGAGGCACTGCTGTCCTGGTATTTTTCCAAATGCAATTTTTGCTGAGTTGGCACTTGTTAATGAATGTGGCATTTAATCAATGATGGGTAGTACACAATTAAGCGCCACATAGCAATGTACAGAATTGCAATTCTGGGAGAAGCAGCCAGTTTTAAAGGTCATTGGTGCTTTATTGTACATAAAAATGCCAAAAGGTATAGCATAATATAATGTAGTAACTGTAGAAGAAAGGATATTCACAGAAGTTGCTTCTTTGTTGTTGCATTGTATAGCTGCAGGAACACCTGCAGAGTTGTGAACAAATGTTGGCTTCAAAATAAAGCCAAGTACAATGTCACAATTCTGGGAGAAGTGGGCAATTGTGCAGCTCTTTTAGGTCTTGTAACTGCCTGTGCAATTACTGTATATAATACACCTGCAATTATACACCGCAGAATCTAACTTTAAACATAAAATTGCACACATATTCAAACCTACGCAACTATGTGGGTGTACGCTAAAAAGCAGCAAAAATAAGCCTCCTCCTCCCCACCCCCCCAAGCATTTTTCCTGCTTGCAAAACTTTTTTCCTGTTTGAGATTCAAAAGAGAAGACAGGAAAAATACTGAAAAGTCTTATGATTTAAAAATATTTCCACTGATAATGATTATAATTGTATTAAATTAGAACACAGCAAGGAGATTTTATATACACAGAAGTGGAAGGACAAGACATTACGTATGGTGGAAGAATGGGTGGTGAAGTTGATGGAGTTAGCTGAGGTGGCAAAACTGACGGCTTTGGTTCAAGATAAGACATTGTATAATTTTAATACTACTTGGAAACTTTTGGCGAGGTGCAGAAAAAATGAAATGTTGTATGGATTTAATGATTAGAAATAATATGGATTAATAGAAATAATGTGAGGTTATGTTTTAACTTTAGAGTAAGAGTTGGATGTATATTATTACTTATATCTGTTGTGAGGAGGGTCAGAAGTCAATTTTTTTCCTTTTGATTTTTCTTTTTCTTGTTTTTCACACTTTTTAATCTTGAATATGTCTTATTTCTAATCTCTCTTTCTTTCTATATTATTTTCTCAGTATTTTTGTTAATTTATTGTTCTTTCCATTTTTTTAAATAAAGTTATTATAAAAAAAAAAGAACATGGTAAGGAGAAATAGAAATTCTGGTACCAGAATGGGGTGGGGTGTGTATCATGTGGCTTGCAAGGGGGCATTGGAATAAAACCTAGGGCAGTTGGGCCCTTGTTATTTATCTAATGCAGTGCTTTTTCAGTTCTCCAGAAACTCAAAGGTATTCCCTCTTTTGGATGGAGATGCTAAGAATTAAATGTAAGACATTTGGAAATCTAAGCACATGATTTAGCAGCTAAACTCTGGGTCTCAGAACTCATCTAGACCTGACCTGTCAAGGTAAAATTTAGCCACCAAAGCACACTTGATTTCCATGCCCTCGATTTTAGAGCACTTCCAAAGGAGGATCTTGCATCATTTCAAAGGCAGCTTCAGATCTCTGTGACCCCGTGATGTCAACTGGGTTCAAGAGATGAGCCAACTTATTTCTGACTCAGTAATGGGGTGTTAAAAAACCGGAAGAAAATGACTGACTTCCTTCTTTTTTTCTTTCTCATGGGAAATACTCTTTTTCTTCCTTTTTGCATATAATAAAATAAATATGCACAGTATGAAAAGGTCACGGAGTGTGTCTATGTGTATGTGTTTCATTCTCCTTTTGCCTGGATGGTGGGTGATGGGAGTTCTTTTACTGTAAGACCTGGCAGTCTTGCAGTGATTCTTTGCTCCTCCGCACTGCTAGATTGGCAGGCTGAAAGACAATCCCAGATCATCTTTAAGCTGCTTTTGAGGGAAGTTCCCTTAGTTGCCTCTTATCAAATCAAACAATTAAAGGTACAGGTTCCACAGGACATACACACTTAAACTTTTACCTGGCTTGCAATAGCCCACCTGGCGTAAGATGAAGGCAGCCACATCAGCACTTTCCCAGTAGCTGGCATGGAAAAGGTGAGGCAGGGTGATGGTGGGAAAGGCCGTGAGTGCCTCAGGGCAATAGAGAGAGTAGTCGATGCGTTTAGAACCCCACCAACGATCCAGAACTAGACCAAAGGGCAGGAGAAATCATATTAGGATGATCCCTCCGGAGATGCCCCTATCTTTTTTTCTCTCTCCTCTAAAAAGGTTAACTAGATCCTTGGCATGTCTGACTGCTTTTATTGGGCATCCTTTTCTAATATTTCTATATATTTTACCCTAAAGTAACCGTATAAAGATACAAAGGACTGGGGGGGGGGGAGGGAAATCCCTGAAAAAGAAATGGGGAAGTAACTTTTCTCTCATGTGCACTAGTGCACCAGATCCTTCATCTTATAAAGGCTATATAAAAATGTTAAAAACATTAATACAGATAAAGTGGATCTGTCAAAACAACTAGTCCTTTGCAGATATTCGTATAATCAAGAAGTACTACATTACATTGGCCAAGTCCTCAAATGGAAACTTAAATACTACTTTCAAAATGTGTGACAAAACAGAAATGAACAATGCATTAAAAAAGCCAGCGAAACACGTCTTTTCGGCTGCTATTATCAAGATACATGAATAAAGTTACAACGTGGGAGACTGTCAGATTCTCCAGAAGGCTAGAGGCAATACTGACTAGCAGCAGCAAACCATATCCACATTCTAACATATGCTACAGCAGAATTATAGTGAGCAAGTTCATTTCCAAGGTAACACAGATAACATGTATTTCTTTCCAGCAATGTTAATGTTGCCTGTATTCTTAATAAAAGCAGAAGGCAGTAATAGCCAAAGGAGGTGACTCTAAGTGAAACCTCAGCACAACAGCAGCTGGTGAACAGTTTCACTAACACTCTAATGATTCATTCTTTTCAATCTATCCTGCTGCCCACAAAGAAATCACAAAAGACGCAAGGATCAAAGGGCGCTTGCTATTAAATTCATTTTTAATTTTAAGCTGCAGATGCTTAAACGTGCATTAATTTCTAAGTATTGTTGCAGATATGGCAAAGGAATTCAATATCCTACTCCCCCACTGGGGTCCCTCAATGGAAGCTACAGCCTTGTTTTTAATGATTAAATTCTGATATATGTCAGTCCCCACCCCCAGCTAATGACTGGTGTTTAAAACAAACACACAAACCTCACATGCTAAATGCAAATATTCATTTAACATCGTATCTAGCTTGGCGCTAGCTATCAAAACTTCTGCTGAAACTTTTAAAGCTGTTTTATAACATTCTGTTCCAGGGAAATTGAAGTGGCCTGGCTCCGCACAGAACTACATTCTTATCCACAATTATAGCTCTTGGATGTATTTGTCTGAGAAATACAATCCCTACGGGTTAGGCAGAGCTCCAAGACCATAGAAGCACTCCAGTTGAGAAGTGACACAAAGTGGCCCAGTGTGGCCAAGCTATGGCAACACTGTGGAATTTGGGTGCTCCACTCAATGAACAAGTATTTTCTTGGCAGCCCAGCAAACACGCAACCTTTGCAAAATGTACTCATTTGCTTCACAGATACAAGAACCTTTGTTCAGATTTCAGTCTAAACCTTCAATGAATCTATTCAAGAAGTATCAGGCGGTTCTTTCTGAACTGCTAATGTGAAAGAACAGCTTTATACACCAGTATCTTAGATACAAGAGGGACAAAGAAAAGACATATAGGTTTCTAGTACTTGAACTAAATAACTAGATGACATGCTTTCTAATACTTTATTGTTTGTAATACCCAAAGCAATGAAAACAGAATTCAACCTGCAAAAAAATAAAAAATAAAAAATAAAAGAAAATAACACTTTTTAAATGGAGAAACTCTTCCTATCAGCAAATGGATTCGTAATATCAAATGACCTGCCACCATATTCTAAGCTGACTAGGATGAACAACAGATGCACAGTTGAATCTGAACTGTGGTTTTGAGGAAATCAGTATAAAAAGTCAGCAAGTAACTCACTCTTGACAACTTCATTGGTGCTGGTTACAGTGCTGTCGCTTGCAGCTCCCTCATTTCCTTTCCAGAAGCCCCCAAACGCACCTGTTGGAGTCGGTGGTGTCACAAGATCTAGCTCACCCACAAAGAGGGAAGAGTGACTCTGCAAGGCATCAGCTAGTTGAAGGAGAAACATAAGCAGAGGTGAACATAGTGATGATATACACTCAATCCTCCACTACTGTACTGCAATATCACCCTCCCCAATTTAATGGTCTCCAGTTGTGTTGGAACTGTAGTTCTTGTAATTTCTTTTTGGGAATTATCCTAACTTAATCAGACGGAGAAGGTTGAAAAGCACCATACCTTAAATACAGTTCTAATCAAGGTGTTCTTTATAAACACACACCACACACACACACACACACACACACACACTCACACTATAGCAGTAATTTCAACCATGCCATGGAGCGTGTGATGTAGTGGTGAAAAAGCTGGACTAGGAGCAGAGAAACTCAGTTCTAGTTCACCCTCAAGCTCACTGGGTGACTTTGGACCAGTCACGCACTCTCACCCCAACCTCTTCACAGGGTTGTTTGGAGAGAAAACAGGAGAAGGGAGTGCCAAGTATGCAGCCTTGAGCTGCTGAATGACACACAGGATATAAATATAATAAACACTATAACCTGGTGTTTGTAGTCAATTCTCCTACAATCCTACAATCAGCGCTATCTCTCTAGGTTCCAATTTCTCAAGAAATACTCATTGCTGAATTCCCTCTCTGCAGGTATCTGCAACGCAACACAACACGGCATCAGAGGGCATGACAGGCATACGTGAAGGGCTCCTTAGGGTGTCCAGGCAGATGAATGAAGAATACAGCTCAGGAACAATGGAGTTCCCAGTGAGGAAAACACATCTGTATCTCCTCTTAATTTATACAATATTCTATAAGTTCTCCTCTCTCACACATACGCACTTCCTTTCATATATATATTCTATCTACCTATATCAATAAAAGCAATAAAAAAACTATAGTTCTTAAAAAAAAAGCAATGGAATAAAATAGATATAAATTATAAATTTCTACTCAGCAGAAGTTTCAAATGTATATTGCTGACAGCCAGAAAAAGAACTAAAAAGGAAATTCCCCTCCTGTCATTATAAATATATACTCTGAGACAGGAAGTCAACTTCCTCCTTGGGTCTGACAGATAAAACATTTCAAAAACTGTTTGTGTTGCCGGTTGATCACCAATGTGTGGAAGAATTGTTACCAGCTATAGGAGAAGCTGCCTTTGAACAGAACCGGCATAAGAGGAGAAATGCTACTTTAACACCAACCTAGCTAGGAGGACTTAACACTGTCTCACTCATGGGCTGGAGGCCCAAAGAAGGCAATGTCATAGGGACACTAAAAGCAGTAAAGATGCTGCCAGAGCATGTTTCTGTCTTGGCTAGCCTCAAGCAAGAAAGGTCCTGCTTGTGAATCAGCATACGCAGCAGAATGAGTGGTGATTATCACTTCAGACCACCAGAAGAGAACTTTTGATGTCCCGCCATATAACATTCCCTACAAACAGAAATCTACTATTCAGAGATGTCTACCTCACACCATTACCATTTATTCTACACTGATTTTCAATGCAAGGAAAAAATAGTTTATCATCCTGCTACTGCAGGATAATAAATGGGAAACAAGGCTAATGACTAACTTAGATGAGAGATCAGCTTTATCAGGCTCCTTCTCTTCTTAAGCTGTTTCCCCTCCAACCAGTCAAGCACCTTGTAATTTCAAATGTAGTTGACCTTTTGCTTTTTCCCCTTTTTGTCCCTCTCCATTCCCTTCTTCTACATCAGCTTAAATAAACCACGCCCGGAGCCTTTTCACTAAAAAACAGATATAGCGACTATAAATAAATAATATAAAAATGTGACATCCTCTCATCCAAGGCTAAAGGGACATTACCAAACTCCTCTACTGCCTTAGGAGACTGGCTCCAGAGAAATCCTCCTTTTATTCATTTATTTATTTGTTTGTTAAATTTATATAGCTGACCATCTCACGAAAGAGTGACTCTGGGTGGCGTACAGTAAGAATAAAAAACAATCAACATATAAAAAACATGGCTGGTGTGGGTCTTCCGGGCTGTGTGGCCGTGGTCTTGAAGTTTTGTTTCCTAACGTTTCGCCAGCACCTGTGACCGGCATCTTCAGAGTGCAGGAGCACAGACAGGAGCAGTTCTAGGGGCACAGAGAGAACTGCTCCTGTCTGTGCTCCTGCACTCTGAAGATGCCGGTCACAGGTGCTGGCGAAACATTAGGAAACAAAACTTCAAGACCACGGCCACACAGCCCGGAAGACCCACACCAGCCATCGTATGCCAGCCGTGAAAGCCTTCGACAATACATATAAAAAACAGTTATTAATTTAAAAAATTTTAAAAACACAAGGCTAAGAGAGAACACTGGCACTTAATAACAATGGAACCACCTCAGTATCCCACTGGTTGCCAGTGAGATAATAATAGTAATCAATATATATTATTCCCCCCCAACATTGCAGCATATTGTTGAGAACAAGGTAGCAGCCCTGATTATTGAATAAAATGACATCTCCTAAAACATGCATTTTATTCTACCTTGTGTCTTAGATATAAAAACAATTCACCACCATCTGTTCATTCAGTAGTATTGTAATCCATGAAAACCAAATCTTGCATTCTGCAATAAAACAACCCCCCAAATCTCACTTAGACTATAGCCCAGCTTCCCGCTTTCCTGTTTCCAAAGAAAGGCTCCTTCTAGTCCACTATTTAGTGCTACCAACCTAATGCAAGTCTGGCCTTCACGGTTTTTCTCACCTAATGAGGTGGACGAGCCATCTCCCAGTGGATATTTCTGATAGCGGGGGACCCCAAAAGGAGGCATAGCATGAAACTGTTGAGCTAGCAGAGGTTCCAGGCGGGAGGCACAGGGGTCAGCAGCATGAAACAAGTTGTAGATCTGTTCGCAGGATGGCCGCATTTGAGCCACTGAAAGATACAAAAGACTGTGTAAATTCCCATATCTACAATGGATGAGAAAAGCAGAAAATGGAGGGAAATGCAGACAGATGGAAGAAAAAATGCCCTTACCATCCAAGGCAGGCATTACTGTCTTACGAAGTGCAAGTACCAATCCCAGAGGTGAGCCAAATAAGAAAAAACCAGACACTTTGAACTCCAGCTTCCCAACCATGCAAGGGCCTTCAAAAGTCTCCACCATTGAAGATGAAGAGTTACTGCTACGTCGAGGGTCCCCTTCTGTTTCTGAGGCAGGCACACTAGACTGCAGGCTAAAGACACAAGGGAAAAAAAATCATGTCCCTGCCAGAAAATGCAACCGGTCCCCAACCAAGTCCAAATAGTCCACAAATTACATTTGTTCATTTATTTTAACCCCTAAAGAAACTAAGGATGCATGACGGTAAACAGAAAATCAGTAACAAATTATCAGAAGAAGGAAAGAGAAGAAATGTAATTGTGTGTACAACAAAAAAGTGGAGGTTACAATTACTGATGGAAATGTTTCAGTCTGAAGAAGCTTCTTCACCAGACCAGTTGGTTCAGAGTTGCTCAACTACAACTCCCAGCATCCCTCTTACAATTAACTATGGGCATACAGTATTTGGATCTGAAGTGGATCGGGATCCAGCAGGGTCACCCTTGCTGTACCGTTTGCCTGAATTATGTGGTCCCCTGCAAGCCCTAAGAAAGGCATGACTCCTTGAAAGGAACAGCCACCCAGTATATAACAGCATCTGTGCTGGATCCAAAGCATCCCTGCCTACTTTAGATCTGAATATTGCACATCTGACTATTGCACATCTCCAGTGATAATTATCTTTACAACATTAAGACTGTCATCACAGCAACTTCTTACACAATCAGGGAATGGCCCCAGCTTGCTCCCAAAATTCTACCTTTCCTGGGAAGGGAGATCATTTGGGATGATTCCCATGAAGCACAAGGTATGAGCCTTCATATGTGGCTGAACTACAGTTCTCAGTATTTTTCACTATGTGCCACCAACTCAGTATCAACTCTTAGCGACTACATAAATAGATCTTTCTCCAGGAGGATCTGTCCCTAACCTGGCCCTTCAGGTCTTCCAATGGTGCAGCCATTGATACTGTAATTGAGCCCACCCACCTTGCTGCTGGTCATCCTCTTCTTCTCTTTCTTTCCACCTTTCTCAGCATTACAGAATATGATATTATCACTCACTATTAGCAACTAATATTGGCTAATGGGATTCAGCAACTTCTTGAGGGCTCTATATTGTGCACCCATGATTTCACTACATTTGCTCTAAGGGTAGAAAGTTTAACACAATCCTGGGGCTAAAGAAGACTATTTTGAGTATGCTGTTTAGAATTAGCAAATTCATTAGAAAACTGAGAGCACATCTGGCTAACCTTCTGTTCCCAACAGGCAAACAAGCAGATCAAATTAAACTGATACCTAATAGTCAGCTTGTCTTTATAGCCTCAGATTCCTTAATCTCTCACCTGGACAAGATTTGTTGCTGCTGTTGTAAAGAGTCACCCTCTTGAGCTACATTGTCACAGTATTTATGAGTAGGAGGAAGTACTCCTGGCTCGGGACTGGCATGGCCAAGCCCTCCCAGTGCTTCTGGCTTCTTGAGCAGTGGATCTCGCACCACAGAGGTCTCTGGAGACAGGAGTTCAGCATTCTGGAAAGAAACATGGAGTGCTGAGCAAGTTTCTCTGCTGCTCAGGAAAGTAGAATGCCTTTTCTTTAGGCAAAGAAGGGCAGATCATGACCGCAGAAAAGTTCCCCAGATCATGCTTCCAAAATTTAATGGCAAGCTGGTGAATGGTCTTCCATGCTTGGAGGTGAAAGGAGGAACTGACATAGGCACCATAAAACTCCAACAGCCACAAGATGCCTCTTTTAGTCAAAACAAACAGAAACCATGACAAAATGTTGCCCCTTCTGTGAAGTTATTACTCTCTCAATCAGCCCTCAGGATTTAAAATAGCTATGGCTTCTGGCTGCAGAAACATTACCCACCCCTGCAGTTGGTCTCAGCAAAAAGGAAACAGGGCAGTTGACTGATTTGACATACTATACTGTATTCTAAAGCAGGCATACGTGGGCAGTTCACATCTAGAATGAAGTCAGAAGAAAATATTTCTCCTCTTCGTCCATTTTCAGTTCACCTCTTCAGTATACAACTACTTTGTCAACTTGCCCACTTTAGAATTCAAAAGAAGCAGAACATAGACACGGGTAAGGAGAGGCACCTCAGGGCTCAGGAACTGACCATGCTGCCACGGCGGCTGCTCCCGTGGCTGCCTGACCCACCAGCACGACTGTGGCACAGGGCATCAAAGGCCAGGATCCCCCCAACACAGTCTCCAATCAGCAGCACCTGTGAGGAGAGACAGAAATAAATTGCTAATATAAGAAACTCAAAGCATCAGCATTTTTTCTTGCCAAATTTTCGAAGGAGCCAGAAAGGTAGGATCCAAAAGACATGTGCTACTTCTCCCCCGCAATGTGAAGTACTATGACTGGAGTAGCTGAGGAAGTCTTCAAGAATTTATATTCAAGACTGGTTTGCTCAATATCATGTCTAAAAAAGCTTCCAGGAAAATAGAACTGCATACTAGAGAGATCTTGACTGGCGGCTTGGGTACTCAGTGCTGTAATCTTCTAATAATCCATGCACAACCACTGCATGGTCAGATAAGAGTAACAAGTTTCTAGTCCTTAAGATTATAGTTAAATATATATAGAAATCATATGGGATCTGAAGACCTCAACTGCTATGACTGTTATGGTGGAGCTAAGAAATCTTGCAAGTGTTAATGTAAAAAAAATGGGTAAAGAGTAGCTATTTGTAATACAGAGGTTTCTACATCCCAGAAGTTTGATTTCTAGCATCATCCCTGTATCTCTGCTTCTCTACATTGCCCCAATGTTTTCTGAATTACTTTTTCCAATAAAACATCATAGCTCTATTTTAAAAGAAGAAAAAAACAGAACAGGATGCAGATCTAAATATCTGTTCCACTGGGAGCATTTGGGCCTCAGGAATTAAAAGTCCTTCTTCCAACATTCTGGATTTCTGCCTTCAACTTCCTATACGAGCTCTGAAAATTGCCAGGAATCTAACCTGGCCACAGAAGCCCATGCCGTCAGGAGAATGGATGAAGCTGGCATAGGCCTGGTTGGTGCGAGAAATGACAGTTGCAACGGCACTCTGGTAACTGCCCGAGGAGGTTGCAAGCAGAGGCAAAGCAGCCAGTGGGATGTGATCTTGGCTACTGGACAGACTGTCACCATCGTGGCTGTAGGGGCTGAGTCTAGGAAAGATGAGTTGAAAGGAATGATCAGGATACAATCTAAAACACAGGCAACTTACATCTTTGTAGAGAGCTCAGAAAGTTACCTCCCAGGTGTAATCACCCAGCCACCTTTTTTTGACACATGCCTTGGGGCTAAAACACCAATCACCTACCATGCCAGTGAGAAAAGAAGACATTCTCCATACACAGCTTAAGAACTGGCCACAGACCAGCAACCATTTAAAATTAAGGGCCTGTGGTAAGAGTTTAGCCCAATATCCAGAGCTGTGAGCAGCTGAAGAAAGAGACTAACTCTGAAAAGATGGAACAGAATTTCCTTGGAAAGTCCTGCCCAGCAATCTCTAATGTTTGCCCAAAGCACAGCTCGCCTTCCTGGGTACTCACTCTGAGTGGTACGTCACAAACTTTAAGTGCTTTACTTGGCTCCACCGTACACAAACTAGTGCAAAGTACAGGCCTCATATTTTCTTCTAGAGCCCAGAACCAAAAAACTACTCCTAGTGATGGAGCAGGTACTACTGCCCTCACTAACCCCCTTCACACACTCGGCTGCCTGTAATTCTTGTTTTCTCAGGCAACAGCCAAACAGCACTACTCGCACCAAGTCTTCATTCAGCAGCTTGAAAAAACATGCTTCCTACTTGGAGACCAGGGCATAGGCAGCAGCGCAGATCGGTGGACAGGGCACTAGGCGCAATGCTATGTGCCCCAAGGCTTCAGGGAAGTGCAGTCGGGTGACTGAGTCCAATGTAGCAGTGAGTGTATGCACATCAGCCTGTTTGGAGCCTGGTTCTCCTACACCCTGGTCTAGGATGTTGCCACTGTGGAGGATCAGGAAAAGGGCATGAATACGGCACGTTCCAGAGAGCCCTTCTGAGCCAACCTAGGGAAAGATACACAGGGAACCGTGAGGATGAGATCTACTGGTGGAGGTGGTGCATATCATCCACGTGTGATGGGGGGAATTAAATCTGGCCATGTACTGCAGCCAAGGGTATGGAAAACTGGCTAAGGATATGACAACAGTAGTCCTGTCATCATCACAAGCCCTCTTCAATGGCTTGGGGCCCACAATAGCTGAAGGCAGTGAAGTAGGCATGCTGTGGCGTAGGCATGGTTTCACTCACCTCTGGTGGGCCAGGTACAGGGACACCATCACTATCTGACTTGGTTATTCCAGTAGCATCAACTGCAAAGGAAATTACTATTGCAGTGAGTGGCAAGGTGGACAGAAGGCAGAGGGGCAATGACAGACTCCAGAGATCATAAAGGGCAGTACTCATAGACAGGGGTTGCATGAGGAAGAGTGGCTCCCACAGGTATACTTCAAAGGGCAGAGAGAGACTCTCATCGAAAGCCCCCATTCTTAAAACAATAAGCAGAGAAGTTTGGGAATGAGCACGGGAAGATTATAGTGCAGAAAAATGAATCTAACTTCTAATGCAAAAACCAACAGCAGATGATTTCAGTTTCTTCTATTGTAATAGAAAAATGCTGTGTCTAAGAAAAGCTTCAAAATGCTTGACTATTTTTTTAAAAAGCAGAGGAAAAAAAAAGAAAATGAAAAGGTTTGGAGGGTGATTTCCCTGATCAATGGAGAGGGAAGCATCTTTCAGGGGAAGCCCTATCATCTTTTCCTCCTCCTCCTCGTTATTATTAATGAAACACCTTTTTAAAATTTTGCCACAGCCCTAAAATACTACAAATATATAATAAAACAGCAGGAACATAAAACAAAAACTAACTATTCTTAGAATTATGGTATTGCAGAATTTGAAGCCTCTGGACACAGAACTTGGGATTTCTTAGCAGTTGAGACAGCTGGAGCACAATACCCGAAGTTCCCCTGCCATTCTATAAGGGACATGGAAATTGATTTCTCTTACCTAGAACATCATCCCGTTCATTGGGTCGCTCCAGAGTATCAAGGAAGTCATTTGAATTCCACTTAGTGATTTCCTTTGCAAACACATCATCACTGTCAGAAAAATCCTCTAAAAAGAAATAGGCATGGAGAGATACATGCAATCTAGTCACTGCAAATATACTGAAATACCCACCAGGGTTAAAATCACAATTAAGAAGGGATCATTTTAAAAAGGCAGGCACACTAGATGATTGTCCTGCTAATGACTGGCTTTAACAGTTCTCCAGATTCTTAGTCAGAATTCTTTCCTAGCCTTGCAATCTGTGATCTATGAAGTCATCAGTGCTCTCTGAGCTTGGTTGCTTGCTTGCAGACATTTAATTACCCAACTAGATAACATCATCAGTGCTACTGAGTGTGGGGTTTTCTCCCCATTTATATACAGTAGTTTGCCCTGCCAGTTTTTGGAGGGAGGAGGATTCTCTTTGGTAGTTTCCTTGATTAGGGTGTTGTTTTCTGCCTGATTGTTTGTTTGGTGTTTTTTCTCCTACATAGTGGCAATTGTAGCCCTTGTACTGTATGTTGTAGATGACTTGGTTTTTTTCTTCTTTTTTCTTGTTTTTTTCCATTCCCTGGCCACTCGCACACCCTCCCCCACCCAGTAGCCGCCATCCCAAGCTCCGCTGCACTCGCGTCATGCCCCCCCGCCACCCACACACTCTCCCCCTGCCTTTCTGTGCTCGCACCACACCTCCCCAGCCACCCATGCACCCTTGTGCACCCACTCTCACCTGGGAACAGCCACCCCAAGCCCCGCCATGTGCGCACCACGCCTCCCCACCACTCACACCCCCTCCCCGAGTCTCCCTGCCCTCGCACTGCATCTCCCTGGCCACTCACACACCCTCCCCACCCAGCAGTGGCCACTCCAAGTCTCACTACCCTTGCACCTCCCCAGCTACCTGCGCACCCCCTCGCTCCCTCTCCCACTCCATAGCAGCCACATGCAACTTCCTGCCAGTTTCCCCACTTGTTGATCGTTGGAAGCTGGCAGGAAATTGTGAGCAGGTGCTTGCAAAACAACCCATGATCCTTGCTTAACGATGGCAATGAGGACTGCAGGGATTGCCATTGCTACGTGATGCGGTCATGCGATGTCACACTTTATGACCACATTGCTTAGCGACAGAAATTCCAGTCCCAACTGCTGTCTTAACTTGAGGACTACCTATAGTTGGTTTGTGTGCTACAGTGATGCTCTGTGGTTGTAAACTTAGTCTGTTGGTTGTTTATGATATGTTTTTGTTGTATGGTAGTATTATCCTTATCATAACTTTTGCTGGTTGTGCTGTAGTGGATTGAGTGGTCAGGCTCTTTTTGATAAAGTTGCGTGGGTATCCATTTTGTTGGAAGATATTGTATAGATGGTCTGTTTCCTTTTTTGGTATTCCACGTTGCTGGAGTGCATTTGTGCTTGTCTGAATAATGTTCTTACACAGCTCCTCATTCAAAAGAAACAACTAAAAAGCTTATTGAGTCCAATAAAGCAATACAAAATGACAATACAAAAGGAAACAAAAGGACTAGAACACATCCTCTCCAGCACCCAGCACCCAGATAAGCAGGGATTAACACCATGCAAACACTCAAGCTGAAAGCAACACCCTAATCAAGGAACTACCAAGGAGAAAACCACACCCCCGCCAAAACTGGCAGGGCAAGCTACTGTATATAAACAGGGAGCAAACTCCACACTTACTCACACTGATGTTACCTAGTTGGGTAATGAAACGTCTGCAAGCAAATAACTAAACTCAGAGACCACCAAGGACTCCACAGTTCAACATATGAGCTACATATATAACACAGTTCAGTATATGAGCTACATATATTCTCTTCTATTGGAATCCATGATCTTTAAGTAGAAATTTTAAATTCTCTGGAATTAACCTTTGGGATCCACAAAATAGGAGTCAAAAAGACTCATATCTAAAATCTTTGAAAGTTGCTGGCCTTCTGTGTTCATAATACTGGGCTAGGCAAGTGTTGGTTTGGTGGAAGGTAGCTTCCTATATTTCCTATGGCACTTGATTACCACACACACACACACACACACACATGTGCTTTTACAACTGAGCTAAAATCTATATTTTCTTATATGGACATACTACCACTTTTCAAAGGGTAAGGAGAAGAGATTACTTCCCTCACATTATATATCCATGCAAATCCAACTCTCAATACATACATAGAGAATTAGTTCTCACAGACCTACTTCTACATACCTGTAGTCCCTACTGTTGGAACCAACAGCAGCTACCTGTATCTACAGATGAGTCTGAGTTCAAGTCTAAGACTTCTCAGAAACAAATTCAATGTAGGATTGTGGTGCTCTATTCATTATTACAAACCATGAGCATCAAAGAATTCCTCTTCAGAACTGTTCTCAGAGTCCCGTGCAATATTTTGCATCCGCCATTCTGATAAACTGTGAGGAGACACTGCAACTGCAGAGACATATCAAAAGAAATCATCATGACCAAGAGATCTGGGTAAAGATGGTAATTCTTATGCATCAACAGAAACACTTCTTTATTACAGTAGCGATGACCTTTGGAATCAATAGTGCCTTACTATGAAGTTTCCTTTACTCTCTCAACTGTCTGAATATCTTATTGCAGAAAATTGCAGGAAGTTCTTAATCTTACAGACAAGAATAGAGTACAATAAGGAAATCAACTAAGCCAGACTACAAATAATTATTAATATAATCAACTTCACAACAAATATTCTTCTTCACAAAATATTCTGTATTCCCTGTATACCAATATGTGTTTCTACCTTTTCATGAGTTCTTTTCCTTTTTTAAGTCCCAAATACAGGGAGAAAATGACAAAGGAAAAGAAGAACAGGGGTTGCTATCATGGACACTGTGTAATATGCATCCCAACTAACCTTTCTTTAAAATGTATATCAATATTCATAATAATGCCATACACATGCCTACACAATGCAAAAAAAAAAGTAAAATGTTTTAAATGAGTCAAAATCAAACGAGTAAAGAACTAGTAAGTAAAGAAACAAAAATCCTTTGTGAAAAAATCAAACCAACATTACCTACAGTACAGGGGTAGTTAGTCCCTGAATATAATCGAGAATTAAATGTGAATGAACTTCATCCTTTCTCACAAATCCTCTGCACTAAGAGTTTATTCTCATCAGCGTCATATTATGTTCTACCATGTTCTTTCTATTTGTTGCAGTGGTTTACTCACCAGCATGTTGAGAAGAGTATGAGGACCGAGAAGATGTTGACCACTGCTTTGCAAATGGGTCATCTGGAGAGGAATCTGGAGCCCTCAGGCTATCAACTCTGTCCTGCTTCTCATGGCCACCTAACTCAGCTGGGCACTCAGGGCTGGGCGCACCAGGACCTAACTCGGGTTCCAAACATATAGCCATCTTCTGAGCCAGCATACGTGCCGTTTCCTCCTCCAACCTCCGGATGTCATCCATTGTGAGATCTATCCACTCGTCCTGCCAACACCAGGCCTGGCGATGAGCTCGCAGCATCACTTTCCGTAGACCTACAGGAAGATATTCAGGAATCATGATGGCACAGCTCTTCTCGCACACACTGCATCAGCCATGGCGCACTCTTCATATTAACTTTATTTATGGTTAGGCCTAACTTCAGCTCCTCAATACATTAAAAGACATTAAAGGTTATTTATTCTGAGAATGCTTCTTCCACTGCTTTTTAATAATTTAAAGAAGGATTGCAATCCAGTTCAGATTTAAAAAAGAAACTCAATTTAGAGAATCAGAGGAGTTGATAGGAATGCAATTCCCTTCCCTTTTGCATATGAAGATGCAGAGACCCATTTTGGCATTTTGTTTACCCATGACTAACACATGAGCATACTGCTAAAATCAGTCCCTCAAAATAAATTAAATGCCAAACTAGTAGTCAGGAATGGAGATAAGCCCTTGAGTTAAGCAGAAACCAGGCTCTCTAAATCAACCTACATTATTCACCCATTGATTTTGTGGAAAAAGCAGTCAGGAATCTAAATTTCTACTAACACACTGAAACAAAAAGATATTGTATCACCCCATTACTACCATTTCATCACATCTAGCATGTCACTGAACAGTTGTTGTTTAGCCTGTTTTTCTAACTTTATATACCAAAATTTTATTTTTAACATCATATGACAATTTCTGGCACATAAGCTTAAATTGAAGAAGACATCTCACAAACATTTTTTTTTCAATCTAAACTTTCAGAAATCCAGGAATCATGCTCATATCCAAGCAAAAATGATTGTACTCAATTTATAGTGGGATCTTGTCACCCTCATAATCCCTTACATGTCAGCTACTGCATCCAAGGACACAGGTTAAATGAGTAGACAGCACAACCTAGCTCATTTTTTTTGTCTGGGAAGTGCTGCACAAAGTTGGATGTAAATTCTGTTCATGCCATAAGCCAATTTATATGGATTTTACATAAATACACACACATAAAATGACAACTTCACTCCCACAAAATATGGTGTAAACAACTTCTCATTATATGTTCCCCAATCATAAATATCATTAAGCCTTTAGCATGTCCTATTTTCTGCAGCTGATTCTAAACACATTTCCCCAATCTAATACTAGGCTTAATGGGCAATCATTATTTCATATTATCTATGTCTTTCTAGCTTTTCTGAAATCTTTTGAAATCTGGCTCCTCCTTTAACTGTGCTATCAACACAGTTGGCCTCTCTCTTTCTCTGATTTACTGCTTCAACCCCTGTGAGTTTCTTCTACTACCTGCAACCTTTCTCTCACATGGTTACCACCCCTAATACTTCTGAGGTCACAGCAGCAGGAAGTGTATCTCGCAGGCAACCAACCAATACATCATAAGCTCTTTGGGTACATTTTTACCCCAAAGGGTAGAGCTGGACTAGAGCACTAGATGGTCAGCAACACAGAGGAAGACAGTCCAATTCCTCACCAATTTCAGAGATAACTGGAAATACATTTAGAGTTGCCATTTGCTGGTGGATTGTGGATCCTGAACAAACATCTTGTAATTAGTAGAGAAATATGAAGGACACTGCTTTTCAGAATGGCAGAGGACCCAATTATTTCTTTTCAACTCAGAAAGAATTATTCTGAACATTGGTGCAGCCTAGGCCTTAGAATATTTCTTTAATACAGGGATCCCAAGGGAAGCTTGGAACTGCTACTTTTCTATCTAATACTATGGGCCATTATTAAATCTGATTTCACATTAGGGTAGCTTTAATGAAATTCATGCGAGAAGGGCAGCTCAGCAGAAAAGGAACTGCACAAGTACTGCCACTGGAGAGGAAATGGGCACTGTGCCTCTGCCAACACAAGTACAGGATAAATCATCCTGTTCCACTGCCTGGACATAAAGCATGGCCTATATTGGCTAGCCTCAGTAGGCCAGAGTTGGGGGACCTGTGGCCCTCCAGATGTTGCTAAACTATTACCATTGGCAATGTTGGATGGGTGTGATGGAATGTATCTACGAGGAGGAGAGTAATCAAGGCTATCAGGAAGGAGGGGGTGCATTCCAGGAGGGAGGCAAGAGGCAGCATAGTCCGCAAGCACAGCGTGAGAACAGAAAGAGATTCAGGATAGCCACTCCCTAGAATCTCACAGGGTATAACCACGAGTTCCTGTAGTATAGATTTAGTTTGGCAAGATTCTGTCTACAAGGTGTAAGCAAATAAAGGAACTGAACTGGACTGGACTGTTTCATCATTGTTCTTGGGCTGGGCCTGACCGGAGCTGCTGGGAGCTATAGCTCAACATTTGGAAGAACCAAAGTACCCACTGCTGCCACAAACCTTTGTTTGCTGGAGGAAGACTGAAAAGAATGGCAATAAGGAAAATATCATGCTCACCTACATCATGGATGAACTGTTCAATCTTGGACTGCATGCCCCAATAGCGAAACTCCACCTTACAAAGCTTGTAGGCACACATAAAAGGCCCAGAAGTTCCAATTTCTAGCCAATCATCTCCCAGAGGTCCACGTCCCGTCTTCATCGAATGGTATAGTCGTGGATCTTCCTCTATCTTGTATTCGCCAGGTGAGATGGGGTCCCGTACAATATCAATGGTATCTGTGGGTAAGTGGAGGATGCTTTGTAAAAAGTTATTAATTGCTGGAAACTAAGATAATTTTACTTGGGTTTCTCAGGCTGCTGTTCCCTCTTACATCAGAATTTGTTCAGATGCTCAACAACATTCCTCTGACTACTGCTACTGCATACTGTACACCTGTTTTGCCAGGAGCCTGATGTCTGTTCTTCCACCCCTGATGTTTAACAACAGCATTCCCCAATTTATTGCCCCCCAGCTGCATTGGATTTCAACAACAGGAATGCTGGTTGGAAATTCAAAGTGTGGAAGTTCATGACATCTACATCAAGTGAAGCCTTCACAAGGTTGGCAAAGACTACCTTACAACACAGCAACCTACATGCTATGAGTGAAACAAATGTCCACTGACTCAGTCACTTACTGACCCTAAATATCATCAGATACCCATCATCAGCCACTCCTGCACAATTGGTTGCTTAGCACAGTAACATGCACATATTACATTACGTTCTGTACAACCTAAAGTGACAGGAATTGCTCAGTGTTTGAGAACTCACCCACAATCCTTTGCCTGCGCTCTACGGCACTTAGATTGAAGATATTGGTTTGCTTTCCAGCATCTGGTCGGTAGTAAGTCTCAATCTCAATTGAAAATTTCTCCACAAAAGGGCATGTGTATCTATAAGGGGAAGGATGAAACTCATAGTCCTACCTTTACTGCCTTGGCAGACTCCAACCCCATCTTCTCCCTGCCCTGTTCCAGCCTTCCCCTGCCTCCCTCTCACCTGGTCCGTGTGTAGGGATAGGCGTTCCAAGATTCTTCCTCCACCTGCAGAGCAGCCTTAGGTAGGAGAGCACGGAACCAGCTAGGAATATGAGAGCCCACATGGTAGATCTTGTGTGTATACTGACCACTCCCTCCTGGACCATCATTGTATGGTCGGTTGGACAGGATTTCAACTCCACTGCCTTCACCGCTGGATTCCTCACGGCTTTTCTTCTAAGGAGAGAGAGTGAGAGAGAGAGACAGCCGTCTTCAGCCTGCAATCCATACCTTTTGCTTTTGCATTCCTCAACCCTGCTCAGTTTTAGTCTACTGATCCTGTTAACCCAAAAATTCTATCTGGTTAAATAAATACCCATCAGCCTGCTCTGTCTGTCCAAACTGTTACCTGGATCATGTAAAGTTGGGCCACCTGGTATTCTGTCAGGCTCATGGGTAGCAGTATGTGGTATTCCTTGATCAGCATTTTGACTGTCAGATCCTGTGAGTTGAGACACAGTAGAGAACGGATAAAAGTGTACAGCCAGGACAGATGCCTATTTGTGGCTGTGGGACACTTAACAATATAAAAAGAAAATGGAATCAAAGAGGAGATTAAGACAGCTGAAGAAAACTGTGTTTTGGACAACACGGCCTAACAAGATAAAAGATATCCCCCAAATGCTCACCTATTTCATGAATAATTTCTTGTATCAGCGAGACTGGCATGTATTTATTTTTTATCCCCAGCATTAGAAAACAATCATATATCAAAATGAAGTATTATACAAATATGGCAATGCAAAGGAGTCACTGGTCATAGGTAGCAGCTCAGACCACACTCTTACTTCCTCAGATGAGAAGCTGGAAAGAAATCCCCATCTGACCTTATTTCAAAATCCAACCCACTGGGTAAGTTTCCATAGCAACTCTTCAGCTAATGGGAGGCTAGGGAGTTTCAACATAGCAAAAGGGAAATGTGGTAAGGAGTAAAATAATAGCATTTTAACACCTCTGCTGTTTTACATCTTCCTGGACTGTGTCAGTGGTTCCCAAACTTTGCTATATTATGACCTGAGAAAAAGAAATTGTGTCATCTCCCACCTGTGAATAAATTTTTTCACTGGGATTGGGGATGGGCAAGAAAAAAACCTAAATTTACTCATAATAATTAAATTTTAACCTATATAGCACATAAAACAGTGATAGAACTTTACAACTTTTTAAAATAATACTGTTTCTTTCAAAATAAGCAAAAACCACCCAATACAATCTAAAACTATTTTTAACATGAAAAACGAACTTGCTTCCTTTTGCATAATTCCTGAAATTGGGATTTCATTTTGAAGACAGTCTCTCTCATTTACCAAAGTCAGGGAGAAAAAAATAATGTTGCTTTGCCTTAAATCAGCTTCTCTTAAACTGTTCTTAAAATACTATAGCTTGCAGAACATGGGCAGACTATAAACTGTTTTTGGCACTCTTTGTATCAATGCAATCACACTGAGATAATAGTCCACCATGTCTTTTCCCCCAAGCCTAGTGCTTGTAAATCCCTCCCCTATTCTTGCAATTTCCTCCTAGCTGCAGTCTTATAGCCCTCCTCCCTTCTCTTCAGAAGTGGTAATTTCCTCTGCAAAGTATCTGATCAGATGGTCAGTTTTGCATAGAAGCTTCATGCCCTCCAGGCATGATTACTGCTCCTCTAAAAGGTAAATGCAATGTGTTAAAAGCAAACAAACATTCAGACTTCATATAGGGCTCTGGAACTGCAGGGTTGCTTTGCATTTAGCATAACTTTATATCAAATTGATAAGTCTGCTGTAAAAGCAGCACAAAGAAAGGACTCTGTGGTGACGCTCCTCCTCTTATCTCACACCCTCCTATAAGAGTTCACAATATGAGAAATGCTTAAGTATGTAATTTGTTTGGTTTTGGCTTAACACAGTATCAAAAGCCAGTTATATAGCTTACTGTATTGTATGAAGCCAGCTAATAATGGCTTATGCAACAATGGTTAAGCAAACCTTGGCTTAATAGGATGCATGAATTTGTTTTATGATGTATAAGGTTGTGTCAACCCAGCTAAAGCACAGACCTGCTAAATCTATGGACATAACTTACTAAGTTAAGGCTTCACTCTTAACCAAACTTATTAGAACCGGGGATTCTAGATAAATATGCACAGGATTGTGTTGTCAATGCTGATACTCTTGGTAATTCTGTACTTCCACTTTTCTATGTGTGCAACACGTTGTAATCAAGGTTTCTGGAGATTTAAGGGGAGTCACTACCCCTCCTCTTTCCTCTCTTATACCTGCATGCCATGCAGAATTTAAATCACGCATAGCTGTGCTCAGCATTGTTATGCAGGGAGAAGCTACTAAATCTCTGCCTATCCTGCATCTGTTCAAGGCACAGGAGTACATTCAAGGGGAAAAAAAAGTCTGCAGCCCTCCTAGAGAGCTGTTTTCATGGATATCCTTTACCTTCTGCGCCTATCAAATTGCTCTGGCTCTTGGCCCTTGCAACCTGCTGTTCCTGTAGTGTATCTCAAGCAATCGCATAACTTCATACATATTATTACAGTAATCCACAACAGCCTTGCAAAGTCACACAGCCTTATCATGCTCATAAAGGGATAAGAGGGCAAGAACAGCTACTAAATTTACAGTTTATGCATTTAAAATTACATCACAAATCCTTTTGAACTCTGTATCCCATCTGGAAAACAAAGTACTGTACTAGACGTGGGCATAATTGAAAATAATGCAACACAGAGGGGCTCATAAAGGATTTTTTTTTTTTTTTAGGAAAAAATATCTGGAGAATGTAAACAGTTAAATCGTATATGCCACTCGCTAACTGGGAGGTGATAGTGTACCCTATGTTCCATACTCCAGTATCAGTGTTTATAAGAAAACCTCTTCCCAAGTACAAACAAGTTAAGCCTTTCAAGATTCTGAATGTGAAAAAAGAAAGCCAAAACCTGCTGAGGCGTCACAGAAAAAACAACACAGATTAGTATGCTATTTTCTCCATTCCAGCTACATAGACAGATATACGGGGGGGGGGGGGGGGGAATGCATAAGTTACAACATTAAGCAATACTTATTGTCTATAATACATTTGTAGGAGAAACTGAACTTCAACACAAGGATATTTATGTTGAACATGAAGTTCAGTTTGTCCTACAAACATATTAGAAAAACTACTTCAGAATCTAACTCCTTATAAAGCCATGTTCAACAAAAATAACTTCAAGTCCAAACATTCCCATGTTTTAGCCACAATTCACTCAGCCAACTACACATTTAACATGCATTGTGTTATCTCTAGCAAGTCACCTTTTGCAAGTCAGTTACCCAAATTCCTATAAGCATGCATTTGGTGGGAAGCTTGCCTAATCACCATAACCAATTAAGAAAAGTGACTTAGAGGAAAATACATGTAAGTTCAATTCTAAAAACACCTATTCAGGATGTACATGTAGGACTCAGATATACAACTACAAAGTTAAGCACTTAGAATAGAAATAAATGGGCACATTTCTGAGAATACACACGCAAGATTGATGTTTATATGATCTTCGCAATTTAGTTGAAGCCTCAGGGTATGTATTTTTGTTTCTTAGTGTATTTATCTTCATTGTCAGTATCTGACTTTTTAAAATAATAAAGGAAGCACTGACAAAACATTCTTACCTCAAAAAATAACACTGAATTTAACCCTGCCTAATTCATTCACAAAGCTCAGGTTTCCATAGGTCTGCCCCATTAGAAAAAGCTGCTGTCTTTCTCACAAGAACAAAATAAAATCAGCAGGTGCAGTTTACACTTAACTTCCATGTTTGGGAGTACTACTCAGTGACTAAATGTATGCTTGCCTTGCGACCATGAATGCTACAGGAGCCCTGCAGAAATAAAATATGGCAACCTGGTGCCTAAAGCGTTCAGAGGTTCCAATACACCTTCATCCTGACCAAGATATTCAATGCAGCAGTAAATTACTATTCCAACTACCGTTCAAGCTGGCTGAACTCAACCCACAGCAAACTGTCAGAAAGTCAAAGCATTGCTCCATTGGAATAACTGGAGCAGAGGTAACCGAGCTTCTGTCATCGCTACCCGTGCCTTTGCTCAGGTGAAAGCCTCTCTGTTGCTTTTAGAGAATGGCGACCTAAGATCCAGGAGGGCGGGCTGGCACAGGGTCCCACTTCAACCCACATGAGACCTAACCGAGAAGTCGGCGAAGAGGAGAAACGTGCTGGGCGCTTGGTTTCACTTTCTGGGCCCCAAGAGGCAGCCTCGTCCTCCTGGAGAGACATACCTTCACCTCTCTTCCCCACCCCCAAATTCCATGCAGTGTTATTCTGCGCCCCTTCCTTGCAGCCCAACCGTGCCCAACCACCCCTGCTGATACCCGGCTCCTGTACCATCCCACCCGTCCCTTCTGTACAGTACAGCGCGTGCCTTTCCCCGGTCTCCCAGCCCCACGGCTCTGCGTGCACACGAATACTCCCTGCACACGCACACGCACCACGCTCCCGGGCCCAGACCTGTGGCTCGATGTAGGGATGCCGGCGGTGGAAGCAATGGTATGCTACGACGGGGAGACGGCGGCGGGGGTTGGGGAGGGGGGAGAGAGTGGAGCAGGGAAAGAGACCGCCGGCCTCACTGAGCCCTCCCCGAACCCGCCCTCTCTCTGCCCGGGGCTGCCCGGGCGCTGTCAGGGTTCGGCTGCTGCGCTGGCGGGAGCATGGTCTGGGAAGCAGCGCGCCTGGCTGACGTGGGGGGGCTCCCACTGACAGGGATGGATCGACAGACCGAACCGGCCCGCTGCCTCTCGCGTCACCGCGGCAGAGAAGCGCGCTCAGCCGCAGTCCTTGCGCGGGGGTGGGGGGGAGAAGGAGGAGGCGGGAGTGCGGCTGACAGGGGAGCGGGCAGGGCTGCTTGTGTGAAGGAGCGTCGAAGTGGGAGCTCAGAGGGACGGGTGGCGGAGGCAGAAAGGCGGGTAAGCCGTATGGGCGAAGGTCTGGCGGACCTCGTGGGGTTCAGGATACTGAAATGGCCGATTCCTGGTATTCAGTGGGAGGTCCTTTCCTGATCCTCAGGGGTCGAACAGCCGGACCCCACTGTAGTTTTTGCCCCCTGGAGAGAGCGGGGGATCGGATGCGAAAAAGAGGAGACACTGCGGCAGGGCAACTTAAGGGGGCTGCAGTTCATAGGGAAGACGACTGTGCCGGCATCGGGCAACTGAGGAGCTCGCTGGGGAAGCAAGTGCAGCCTCTTGGCCCCCAACAGTCGGGGCTCCCCCCCATTCAGAGAGTGCGAGGCCTCCCGCCGGCTAGTCCCTTTTTAGCACAGGCATAGGTTTCCATAGAAACTGCGACCCAGAACTTGCAAAGTCTCAGCACCTCCGAGCGCGCGAGCTCGCTCTTCCCCGCCCGTCCTTCTGTGACTTCATTGTTCGTTACCAGGGAAACGCCAATGATGTCAGATCTCAGTGACATCAATGACTAAAAGGAATGGCGAACTCTTTCGAGGCCTGGCAGCTACCGAAATCTAGAGAATACATTTGACCCACGTGTGCCAAAAGGACTTTCAAATAACCTGTATAAATAAATAGCAATTGAACGGGATTTTTTTTGTGTGTTAGACCACATTCAAGGGATCCCAGCACATGTCTTAGAGGGAACCATTATTGTCTTTTTAATTTCCCGAATAATGGCCCACTGTCACACACCCCAGCAGTCACAGCATCTCCAGACTCCAGCCAACTGCAAGACACTGGAATTAAATAAAATGAAGAAATATAAGTCTTCTTTAATTATGTTAGCCCTTGGGTGCAGATGAGGCTCTTGTTAGGATAAAGTCTTCCTCAGGTTGAACTTAGCACCTGGTCACGTCCATATTATTTCCACAGCAACAGTATGGAAGTGGCTTGCCATTGCTTTTTTCTGGGATGTTTTTCAGTTCCTAGTCTAATCTGCAACCCTGTGATTTCCAGGTAGTCTCCTATCCAAGTATGAACAAGTCTGACTCTGAGCTTTTCTGACATCAGCCAAAGCTAACTAGGCGTGATTACCTGCCATTGTGAGGCATTTTGTTATATGTTAGCAAAGTAAATCAATAAAATCTCAGTTTAGCACTATTCAGATATTATAGGGAGCCGTGGAAATGACCTTGGAGAAACTATTCAGAGACGGTTACAACATGTTCAAAAACAAGTTGAGCCCGAGAAACGGAAAGTGTTCAGAAAAGACACAGGTTGATTCCTCCCTGGGTTATAAAGGAAAATGCAGTCAGGCTTGCAAGACTGATGTCAGCCCTTTGAGGGTGACCAGAACAGGAAACAGGCTCCATAAGATGACTAGAACTATACTTTATTGAGACAGGCTATTGTAACAGAATCCTGCAAGCCTGACTACAAACAGAACCATCTGGAAGCTACCACTGGTCTAGAATGTGGCGACACGCAGTTCTGGGCGCTCCACAGTTTGCAAATTGCACTGGTTGCCAGTTGCTTTCAGAGTCCAGTTCAAGGTGCTGCTTGTCATCTTTAAAGCCCTTCATGGCACATGGCCAGGTTAACTGCTGGACCACCTCTCCCTGAGGGCATCTGCCCATCCCACTAGGTTAGATAGGGTGGGCGCACTCCAGGTCCCTTCTTTTAAATGTTGTCATCTAGTGGAACCTAAGAAGGGCAGTTTCTCTGTAGCTGCCCCGGGCCTTTGAAATAGCCTCCAAATTGAGATTCAAGGGGCCCCTACCCTTTTAGCCTTCCGGAAGGCCGTAAAGACCTGGCTCTTCTCCCAAACATTGGGCTAGCATGGGGATGAGTTAGTGGGTCAACGAAATGGGTGGTTCTGGCACCTTGGTGGGAAGGGTATGATGTGTTTTTATGTTGCTGGTTTTTAAGGCAAAATATTTATACGATCTGAAGATAAACCAGAGTACAGTATGTTGCTGTTTTTATTGGTTGCTGTGAGCTGCCTAGGATCACTGTGTGAGACAGGCAGCCATATAAGTTCTTTAAATAAAATATAATGTGAAGTTTGGGGGTTCTCCTGGACTCTCACCTCTTGTTCAAGGAACAAGTGGCAGCTGTAGTTGAAGAGCTTTTACACAACTTCATCTGCTGTGCCAGTTGTGCCCTTTCCTGGATTGGGAGGCACTGCTCGTAATCACTCATGCTTCGTCACCTCTCAAGTGGATTACTGCAATGTGCTTTACATAGGGCTGCCCTTGAAGACCATCCAGAATGCAGCAGCATGTGTGCCCGTGTTACATCTCTGCTCTGCAAACTGCATTTGTTCCCTGTATGCTTCCAAGGGTAGTTCAAGGTGCTGGTTGTTATCTATAAAGCCCTACATGGCATTTGCAGGACCACTTCTTTCCAATTGCTTCTACCCATCTTATTAGATCCGACAGAAGGGGCATGCTTCAGTTCCTTTCTATCAAGTAATTTCATCTAGCAGGATCTAGGGAGTGGGCCTTTTCTGTCATAGCACCTGCCCTTGAGAACACCACAACCCTGCCCAAGGTTCAGTTGGTTTCAATCCTGCTGGCATTTCAGAAAGCTTAAAAACATGGCTGTTTTCTAGACATGGGGATTGGGAGCTTAATTGGCTCTGTGAGATTGATGTGTCACCTGCTAATAATTTGTGCTGTCCTCAGTTGCCATTGTGTGTGTGTGTGTGTAATTGTTTATTGTGTTTGTGTATTTAGCATTATGCTAACCTCCAGAATCACTATTGTGAGATGGGTAGCCATACAAATTGATTAAAATAAAAATAAATAAATAGAAAATAAAAATGTATTTTCTTCCTTATCTTTCCTGAAATCCTTTGAAAAGACATTTACAACTAATTTCCAATTTTTTGTCAATATACTAAGTTGCAAGCAAATTCTAAGAACAAACATGTGTTAATGTACTGGGTGAAATTTAAATAAAACCTTGCTCTGGTTTTGTACCCATAGAATGTGGCTACACTGAAGAAGTGTAGTGGCCTTTCTTCCCTCCCACTTTCCCCACCATCACTAGCCAGCAGGACCATGGGATGATAGGTGTTGTGGTCTTAGGTTAAGAAACCATTACCAGCAAAATCTGCCAACAGGATGCTGCAAGATTTTCATGCAACATTTTGCTTGTAAGATCAGTTAAATTCACTCAGATCTTAACTGTAAATGGGCCAAATTTATGGTGATAACAGAGATAGAATGTTACAGTATGATATGATTGATGTCATCCCATGAATCTTGAGGATAGGTCCTGGGCAGTATGAGGCCTATCACATGGAAACTCGAGTCATGGCCTACCAGGCCCTTTGGGAAACAAGTGGGTGAGTGATTGGCTGGATTCGGGTAGGAGGTGGTCAGTACCCCATTAGGAGAAGTGGCAAAGCCTGCCTTGAACAAGATAGTAACCTGGTCTGTCCTGAAAAGACAGTCCCTGTATCTGACCATACTAGAGTACTCTCATCTGGGTTTGAATCTCTCCTTTTGAGCGAAATTTATGGTTTTTTTAATAATATTTTTTATTAAAGATTACAATTATACAAATAAAAAACTAATACAAACTACAAAAAATAAAAGAATAAGAAAAACTGAAAAGTGCAGAAAGAAAGGAAAAAATATAGAACTAGAAAAGAAAAAAAAGAACTAGCAAAAAAAGAGAAAAGAAATATGTAAAGAAGTAATTTTCCCCTTTGTCACAAGTATAAACAGTTTTAACAACTTATCACCTTCTCTTAAAATACAACAAAAAATCTCTTCATCCCATATATCATCTCTTATCTATAAACATGTTAAAAACCTTGTCATTCAGTCCCAATCAGCAAAAGTCCTTTAAGGGTTATCTTAAATAACAATTTGCCTGTTTTAACCTTGATCAAATAAACCCATTTTATATTCCTTCCTTTTACTTTTAACCATCTTGATCTTTAATCCCTTCAAATAATATCCTAAAGCTTGTTTTCTTTTCATTTTTACTTTAACCGTCCTCACAAATTCCTTCAGAGTTTTAATAAGTTTCTTTTGGAAATCCAATGTAAAAAAGTTATCTAAGTTGCTCTTTTGGTTTATCATTTGTATTTGTCAGGTTCAGCCCAAGAAACTCCATGGGATGGTTCTGGAATTGCTCAGTTACTTTATTAGCTTACACCTGATAGGCAGAATCTCGCCAGACTAACTCTAACTCCCAAAGTCTGCAACTAAACACTACGAATTCCTTAGGGTGGTGCCAGTCTCATCCTATTTGCTTCACACACTCAGGCTGTGGGCTGAGGAGATGGTTCTCCCCATAACCTCGAACCTCCTCATCCAAGTCCTCCATCACAGTATATCTCTTTTAATTATTAAGACATCACCCAGTTTCATTTGTATATCCAGTATAACATCTTTTTCCATATCATTCGTATAGCTTCTGATTTTTAAATCCACTTTTAGATCAGTCTTGTTGGGTAAAACTTGTTCCTTTCGAAAACATCTTCCATAAATAGTCTATCCACAATGGCAAACAATGTTAACTTCTGAGTCTATTGCTCAAAAATATCTTCCAATACATCCAATGTTGAAGTATTTTCCACCATTCTTTGATAGTAAGTCAAATGTAAGTATTTTTCCTCTTTAATTATCATCTTTAGTTCCTTCTGGTTCCCTCTAGTGTCCAACGTTCAAATTTCCATCTTATCATACTTCCTTTCAAGAATTCAAAGCAACAGCATTTTCCCATGGGAAGGATTCTTAAGATTAATTTCAATATCCTATTTCAAATCCATCTGGACCCTTAGTCTGTTTATAACTTTCAAAATCAACATTCTAATCACCCTTTTGCTGTTTATTCCAAAAAAAAAAATTGTTGTCTTTAAACATACCTTTAAAATTCTTTTGCTAAGGATTAAAGCAAACTCACCTGGCATGTTACAAGACTTGTTGACTGGAAGGTTCTTAAAAGTTGAAAAACATTTAAGAAACAAATTCTAAAAGTGATTAAGAAATGCAGATTGGCAAAGCTTTATGTCTGTATTAGCTACATTGCAGCTGTGAGCTTAGATGGAATCCCTTGACTCCCAGCTGTTCCTTCCGCTCACGAGCCAACTGCAGAAATCCAGTTCCTGCAGTTTATTCACGAGGAGTAGCTGTCCAGAGTGCACATGGGCAATCTCAGGATCTCTTCTTTATCTGGAGAGATTTGGCCAGCCAGAAAAACCCTGTCTGGTTGCTGATCCCACCTCAATGCTGTCTCCGCTCCTTCGAAGATGTCTAGCTTGCTGTGTCCTCACCAGAAGTTGGGTTTTTGGGGTGAAGTTTATGGAGAGGTGAGGGGGGCAATTCAACTGCAAGGGCCCAGTCACATTTCAGGCTTGGGCATTGGATTGAAATGGCATCATTCACACTGCATTGGGACTTGGAGAGGAGAGGTGCCCTTTAAATTTCTCAGCAACATTTGATACTATGGATCATGGTATTGTTCTACACCCCCCCTCCAACCCCTGCAAGGGGTGGAAGTCAGAGGCTCTTTTTACAGTGGTTTGGTTCCTTCCTGAGTGACTGGTTCCAAGGTGAGATGGGAGGAGGAAAAGGTGACCTCTCCTATATGAGTGGCACAGCATTCTTCTCTTTATTCCCCTCTGTACACCAAGTACATGAAGCTACTGGGTGATGTCATCCATTGGTTTGGAGTGAGTGTTATTAATATGCAGGTAATAGACACTACCATCCAGGCCTGGAACAGTGATGCAGTGCCCTTGTGTCTGGAAGGTGTAAAAAGTTGGAGAAAAACAGAGTGAAGTACGATCCCTGCAAGGCTGAGTTACTTTGTCCAGCAACCTTATGGCATTCTAGCCAATTCAGTGGTGTATCTGAATAGGGTGGCATTCCCCAAAGGAGCTGGTCCATAACATGGGGGGCCTCCTAAATGCATGGTTACTGCTGATTAGGTAGGGGGAGGCTGTGGATAGATGGGCCAGTTTCAGCTGGAGCACCAGCTGTAACCTTTCCAGAAGAAGGAGACCCTGGTTCCTGTGACTTCATCCTTGTCACCTGTCTTTTAGATGATTGTGGTGTGATCTATATGGGGCAGCCTTCAAACACTATTTTCAAATTGCAGTTAGAAAATCTTCAAAGAGAGTTTTATTTCACTGGGACTTTGACTCTAGTTAGATTTGTTTGTGTCCCTCCTGGGGAAGGATTGGTTTATTATTTGATTTAGTCCTAGTTGATTTATTATTAATGTTGCTTTTATATTTTAATGTGTTATAACCTGCTAAGAGTCTTTTGATTCAGGTGGGCTAGAAAAATTGTAAAATAAATAATTTTTAAAAACACAGCAGCCCACATGCTGGACAGTGAGAGCCATTGCACCCATATAACACTTGTGTTGTGAGCACTGCACTGGCTGCAGATAGAGTTCCAGGCACAATTCAAAGTACTGGCTTTGACCTAGAAAGCTATATCTGGTTAGAAACTGGGTACTTGCAGGACCATCTACTTCAAGAAGATCCCACCTGGGTGCACCTTATGGGGGAGAATGCTGAAGGTTTCTCAGTGGTAGCACCTCTCCTTTGGAACAGCTTCTTGCTTGTTTTTGCTCCTGAGTTTTAGAAATGCTGTGAAAATAGAACTATTTAGTGTAGTATTTAGGGATCAGCATCTGGTCATGGAATGCCTATTTTGTAGCTGTGATTTTATTTGTTTTGTCTTTGGCATATCATGCTGATTTATTGTGATATTGTTCTACTGACTTTACTCTTTGGGGTTTTAACTGTACACCGCTGTGAATCCTTGCAGAATGTAGTAATATGGAAATATAGAATAAATAAATATTTGTTTTTTAAATACGACCCTCAATAATTTTATTTGTATCCAGCTCTGCTGCCTCTATTTAATTCAGTTCCATGCTTCAATACTGTATGGCTTGTACAGAAAGACCAGTCTGATTTGTAGCACATTTTTTTCATATGTATGTTTAATTGGTTGTATTCATACAACATGCTAAACCACAATCTAGATAACATGTTGGTGAACACACCTGTGTGGTTAGTTTATTGTTCAAAAGGCTGAGAAGCTATGGTGGGTCCACTATATCTTCCATCCATCTACCCAAGCAAGTGTATATACAATTGATTTTAAGGATCATAAAGCAACACAGAAATTAAACCTCCATGTCTCAATAATTGTGAACAAAAGCAACTATAATGAGTGAGAAATCTTTTTTTCAATCCATAGCTGCTTTCCAACAATTGATGGGACTGAAGCCAATTATGGATTGTGCCAGAGCAAAAAGGGGCAGGGCCATCTTTCTCCCTTAGGGAAGTATAAACCATGTCTGCTAGTGATTTTGCCAAGATTTTAATATATATTTCAAGAGTTTTATGTTATCCTCCTTTTATATGTAACATCAGAGAGATTTTTTTTTTTAATGAACACGTATGCTTTCTTTGCCTAAATATATGACACATCTGCAAGCTTGAATTCCTCCTAATTCCACCACAGTCCTACACACCTTGGTTGTACGGCTTTCTCTATAGTGGCATGATTTGCCAGGCCAGTTTCTTCTGTACAGTTTGTTACTAACTTCAGCTTACTGTTTATTTGATCATATATATTTTAACGAAGTATTTCTTTAAAAAAAAAATCACAACACAGAGAAGTCAATTAAATACCACAAGTAGTATTTATAGATACTCAGCAAATTGTCTGTATTGGGGATCAACAACTGTGACCCTCAGCCTAATTTCCAAAAGTAGTAAGCAAAATAATACTTCAGATTTCTGGAAAGAGTCCCTTCCTTAAGCTTGCAATATTTCGTCCTCCTTCAGTTTAGTTCATACATCTGTATAAAACAACTGTGCTTCAGAATAAAGCAACTGATTCCTGGTTTTGCATCTCATAGTTAAGCTGCTAAACTAATAATTGCTTATGTAGACTTTTCAAAGAGCACCATCCAAAATTAAAATCTTACAAATTAATTCTACATATTTCAGATTCAGAGGGCATTTGTGGGATAAATGTATTTAATAATTTATAAATTATAAATTATAATAATAATTTCGGGTGATATACAATTGATACCTGATTCACAGGTTCTAAGGCCTGCTGACAGAAAAGTTGATTTGCAACTGTAAATGTTTTCAGCTTTTATACATGATCAGTTTTATATAACAGCATGTATCATTTACTGTTGTATACTTTTTGCAAGTACTTTCCAAGCATTTTCAGGAATATCTCCTTTTCCATATGGTGAGAGCGTGAATCTTCTGCAAAAATTGTAGTATCTTTTTCTTCTACTTCCATGAAATTTATTTCTATATCTTTTATGTGGAGTGTCATGTGGGGTTTCGTGTATGTGTGTGTATATATACATACACATACACACACATACACACGTGCACGCACAGACACATATACATACATATAGATTTACTGTAGTGTCAAGAAGCAACTCTAGATATTTGCTCAAAGTGTGATTTTAGAATGCATATTTAGTCACAGTATATATACATGCACACATGAAAAGAGTAATCCTATTGTGCACATGAGTATGAGTCAATTTCTTCAGAAACATCAAGAAAAATATGCATCTTCTCAGGAAATTTAGGAAGTGTTGATCTGTCAAGCGAATAGGCAAATTTTAGGAAGAATAAGAATCTCAAAGGATAACACATAACAGCTTGTTTACTGTTGCACGTTCAGGCTAAATTATTAGGCCAAGTTCTCAAATCTGAGTCTTGCATGCATATATTACCTAGGCAAGTCATACTGATCTGAATTTATAGTGTGTTAATAGCCAATAGGCTTTAGCAAAAGGACAGTATTTTTAGGCCGTACAGTAATCCTTATCTCCCCCTCCCACTAATTTTCCCAAAAGACCAATTAAATATTCCTCAGGAATGTACGATATTCACTGAGTAGTAACAGTAAGGGCTGAACTACATTTTACCTCCAAAAACATATACTTTGCAACTCAGCAATAATTAAAAGAAGTTTCTCTGTGGAGAAGAACCAGCAGGTATGTATGTATGTATTTTATATGCTGCCCATCTCCCCCAGAGGGTGACTCTGGGCGGCTCACAATTAAAGGAGGGAAATATTTAATATATCCCACTCAATCACACTTTTCTACAATTCCTCACCCTGGGTCTTCTTTTCTTCTTGGCAGGTTCTATTACTTTTCACCTATCTAAAGATTTTTCTAAAAAAAAGGAAACATAGGAAAAAGGGAAGGTTTAAACATACTGCTTGCATTCTATTGTGCTCTTCCCTAAGAATCTTTTCCATACTGTAGGAGACACATCTGGATTTTGTAGCTCCATGCTTGACTAGTAATATCTAGGCCTGCTTATGGCTAATACCTTCTCCCTCCTGGGCACCAAGAAATTATTCTGAGTAAAAGCCAGATGGTTCCTAATTCATAAGCCAACCAAGTTCAGGGTAGTTGCTCTGAATGGGAGTTATGCTTCCCCAGAAAAAGCTGGTTTGCAATCTGGGCTCCAAGTTCCCATTGCAACAGCAAGTCAAAGCTGTAGCTTGGAGATCCTTTGCCCAACTTTGACATGTTGCAACTGTTCCTGGAATAGGAGACACAGCCAAGAGACATGCATGCTCTTGTCACCTCACATTTGGACTACTGTAATTCACTCTACGTATAAACTCCTACTTGACCTTCAGCCTGGTTATCTGCAAGGCCATTTATCTACATGCGTAGGTCACGCTGGCAGAGTGCATGCTGAGAGTCCTTACCTTTAATAAGATGAGGTAGGAGAGGAATTGGGGCAAACATTTTGTATTGGAGCCCTTCTGCTATGGAATATCTTATGACCAGAAGTAAGAGCTGTGCCCTCATTCCTGATATTTAGAAAGCTTTTGAAAACTTGGCACTTTCAGACAGTACTTGGGAAGCAAGGAGCGAGTTGAAGATGTGCTTGGGAGAGATGATCCTGTTTCATGATGGTTGTAATATAGGTAATAATCAATATAGAGTATTTGCTACCGAATATTGCATTGCCAATTTGTGTTTCTTTTGTAAGCCACTTAATTTGAATGACTGAAGTGGCATCAAAATACTTATTTAAAAAAAAAAAAAAAAAACTTCAAGTAAGATAAAGTACTTAATGAAAGCCTCTCACACCCCAGTGAGAATGGGGAAGCAGCAAAAACCTAGTTCATTGAAGAACAGCTTTTGAAATGAAATTTTAACATAGATATGTTCCCAACTTCTGATATAGTAACAGCACAAACAAGCCATATAGGAGTAGAAACATTTTATTACAAGTTTCCCAATACAGGCTCAGTGATCGCTGGTTGAGACTCTTGTTACAAGAGGAAGAGAGGGCTTCATACTGCTTTACTAAGGAAGCACATCTTGCAATACATGCCCTTCAGTAATATTTTAGTGAGGTAGAGAATATTTCCCTCACCGCATAAAAAAAAAAAAAAAATAGAAAAGCACAGTGAAGAAGAGGTAATCCAAATTCCAAAGATTTTATTTATTCAAAAACCCCATGTATTTTATAAAGATATAGAACTTGTCACCAGCAATTATTCTGACTAGTAGACCAAAAGGTGTGCACAATGAATTCTTTCTGTATATATTCCCAGAATGCCAATTGACGGGAAGTTCTGTGATGCAACTGGAGATACTTCAGATTCTTAGGTGCCAATTGGTATAAAGGTCTTTGAAGGCGATCACCGTTCTAAGACTTGAGACACTGATTGGTAGAAAGATTTGAAAGGAAGGGGAAAACTCCAGATTCAGAAATGTTGATTAGCTGGAAAGTGCTAGGATCCTCCAAGGGTGGTGCCAGGAGGAAGCGAGTGTTACGTGCGGGCATTGCGCTCTGTCTCTGCCAGACACTCTCTTACCAGCGCCCGGGCATGAATAATGCCTGCAGAAAAAAAGTCATAAGACTAAGATATGCTGAATAATGGATTTCAAAGTAGCAACCCAACAGTATGGGACAGAATTTACAACTGTAGCACCTTCCACATAAAACATTTATACATACTTTATTAATTAAATTCAAGATCAATCAGAAAAATTGACATAGGGCAAAATGCAGATGTGTGGGTTTGAGTAACTCAGAAAATACAAAGGCAGGAAAAGTACTAACTGGCAGCAAGGCAATACACAACATTAGGAACTGTTGTACAGCTTTCTTGCAGAAACAGATCAACATTTCCCAACAACTAGGTTTATACCTACTGGGTATAGATTCTAATCTAGCAGGTTCTACGTGTTCCCATTGTGTTGCAACTATTTGCACTAGAGAGAACTGATTTGGCTGGAAATATTAAGAGTTCTGGCCTTAGGGTTAGGGAGAAGCTTCTTTCCATTCTTTCCTGGACAAGACTAGAACTTTAAACCAACTTTCTATAACAAACTCAAAGAAATGAATTGGAAAAATTAACTGGAAATTGCCATACCAGTCATCTATACTAATCCCCAGGTTAAGAACGAGTTCCATTCCCAAGGTCTGTCCTTAAGTCGAATTTGTATGTAAGCCAAAACAGTATTATTGTATATTATTGTATAAGTAGTATTGTGTAATTAACTTGAACCACTGTGTATTTAACTTGAATCATTGTGTATTTTACTCAAATTTTGCTACAATAGGCTCTGTTCTTAACTATGGGTCATCCTTAAATTTGGTGTTCTTAACCTGGGGACTACCTGTAACTTATTCTGCAGTATCAAATTTGAGAATCTCCAGAACTTCTGGGAAAGCCACCCACATGTATGTGAACTTACATGGAACTTGAGAAATTTACCTAGTCCTAGCCTCTGATAGGACAAATCTGAGTAACTGTACATGCACCCATATACTATGATGAAGGTATTTCCTACCTCGCTTCAGCCGTTCCATAGCACTCTTGCTACCTGCATATGTAGGTCGTATCTCTTTGCCCATCTCTTCAATTACAGAAAGCAAATCTGTATATGTGCTCTGGGAGCCTTGGGCACCTGGTGGCTTCATAGCCTGTAAGATCAACAGCAGAAAACAAAAACAAAGGGCACTTCTCCCATTATTTCCATCAATTGGTAAGACCCCACCTCAACCTTATGTGCTCACCTGCACGTAGCCCATCGATGGGGGCCCAAAATCGTTGAAGAGAGGTCGAAAGGGGGCAGACGCTCCAGGGACAGAACCAGATGGAGATGGGACACTGGTAGCTGAAAAATAAGTGATGGAACTGAGCTCTCTGTTATCTAAACTCTCGGTGCTCACGAATCTCTTATAAGAGGGTAGTGCTGTAATTCTGTTGCTTCCCATTGTGAAAACAGCTCAGACAATAGCAGAAGGACTTGCTTTGGAGTAAACTAAGAATTTTTTTAAATCTAGAATTAGATGTACAGTATAGGCATTCTGAACTGCTCATGAGGATTTGATTCTCAAATGACCAAACTTCTATTTAAGAATTCTATAATACAGTTGACATGCAAATGGAAGAGTTTTGTTGCAACTTGTCCGTAATCTAAAATAGGGGAAAGGGAATTGGGTGTGGCTATTATTGTATAGGACAATATACTATTAATCTTGGAAGTCTGTCACAGAAGCTTAATCATTCAGATGAAGGGTTGGTTTCTGGTATTCAAGACATCCATTTCAACTCTAGGATATGATGAACCAAATTCAGTTTTTCCGTGAGTTAAAAGAAAAATTTTGGATGCAGGACTTCTTCTTTAGTTACAAAAACATCACAAACAATTACACAATATATCTGAATATATTGGCCAACAACTTTGGGGCACTTATTTGCAAAGTTATTTTAATGAATGTATAAGAATGCATAAATTAGAATAATTTATTCAAAAGTTGAAAAGACTCAACCAAGCGTAGAGCCCAGAAAGGATTTTTATAACCAGCATCTAAAATTAAAATATAGTAATTTTATATGGAAGATCTTAAATATTCTCCCTAAAATAAGTAGTAGAAGTTAAAGTTGAAGTAACTTATGAGTTAAATTGTTTCTAAATTAAAATTTGATAAATTTGGAGCATATGGTCAAAATTACTCAAGTCTGAAAAAGGCTTTTGTTCTTAAATGTTTAATTTTTAATATTTTAATATTTTCACCATTAACACAACAGAAATGCTTTGAACTAGTACATGTACACATCTTGCCAAGCCAAGGCCAAAGTGCATTACAGCTTAGCAAATGTGTGGCTTACCTTCCTTTTAACCCCAGAAAGATAACATTAAAAAAAAAAAATTAGCAAATTCATTCATGCATATACAATTTTTAAAAGCTGCTTATATATGAATGCAGATTTTAGTTTATTCTGGCTCATTTTTACCAGTCTCTGAATGGAATAGTTGCTCATGCATGTTTAGTATCTTTGATTTCCTTGTTAGGATTGAAATAAATTTAATTTTAGGCTTTAGCCCATCATCCTCTCTCTTATTTTAGATTCTATTATACTGACACATTGTAATTTTGTCTTGACTAACAAAGCCAACTGTAACCTTACCTGGTACAGAAGGACTCAGCCACTCTAATTCATGTTCTCATTACCATCTGGCTGGACTACTGCAATGCACTTTACACAGGGCTGCCATCTTTTACCCCCTTTTTGTTATTTGTGTGGCTTTTTGCTAGGGAGTTTTCTCGTGTTATTGTTGTTTTAATCATACCTTTAATGTATTTACATTTTGTTAATACACTGTGCGAGCTACTGAGAGTTGCTAGATTGAGGCAAGGTAGAAGTTTAATAATAAATGATAAAATCTCTTGGAAATGTCAGCAAATTTTCTTTGAAAAATAGAACCAGAATAATGAAAATATATTCATAATGTGAACAGACAACTTCCCCTTGGCCTTTTTTGTCTTGACCACAGTAGCTTGTGGGTTTTGACTTAACTTCCGGCAGCCCAATATATAACATAAAGCAGAGTTTTATGGGGTTTTGGAGAGTTAGGGAGGGATACAAGGACTTGCTACCCTACCCTGATCTGAATTCAGCCATTATTCTTGGCTGTCACCTTCATCTTGCTTTTCTCATCCTAGCCATGTGAGCCTCACACTCTAAAAGTAGATCATAATTTCAGTATTTTATAAGTCACCCTGAGAATTATATTATAAAATGACACAGGCACACTGTTAAAAAGTAATAGTACCTATGTACACACATATGGTACTCATGCTACTTATTCCTAAATCACATTATGGTCTACTAAAACTATTCAACTCAGGACAAGTTTCTAAAAATAGAAAGCTTGAAAATACAGAGTCCTTAACTGAGAAAAGAAATGGGAGTTATTATGCCAATTATAAAGGGTATGTATTTAGACTTTGAACCATCTGGAATTAATTTGTGGAAGAAAGGGAGTATGAAAGCAACCCAGTTACTTTGATCTGAAGTGTCCAGGAGAATAACTACGTGAGGTTAGCCCCTACAGAGATTATGTAGAGCTTGCATATTTTTTCTGCCCCATTTCACTTAGTCATCTTTTTATTTGTGCAAGTGATTCACCTATGGCTACTACAAAGTGAAGCAAAATATTGCAGATGTTAGCTTACTAGATTCCTTTCATAGGAAATGGTCCTTTCAAAGTTATTATACAAGTCATGTGCCGTTTTCTTTTAACACTATCGAATAATGATGGAACCCATATACTTCTGATTAGCTTCAAGGCAATGTGTTTTATACCAAGAATGAGTGCCTAGCATTCTCAACCACTTACAAGGTTTTATGCAACCACAGCAGTACAGTGACATCACACATGCAATTAACTTCCCTGTACTGAGGAAAATATGAAATACTTTCAGAGAACTAGAAAGGGAAGGTTTTGTGAAGTAAAAGTCTGCTGGTTCTTTTCTTTGAAAACTAGTAGTGTTCTGCAGATATCTAATACGTGTGTGTAGGAAAGCCAGTTAATAACACTTTGCATGGGCTAGAATATATGAAGTTTAAATGATTGATCAAGCCCACCAGTATTACTCTGCCTGCCAATGATGGTCCCTGGTGAGGCAGAGAATGTTGTCAGTTTGCTATCTGAAATCTAACTGAATATATCATGGCCTGAAACCTGGATCTCCTTTATGCAAAACACATGCCTCATCACTGAGCTATACTTTTTCCTCTGTTGTGCATTAGCTTACACACATCTATTTGTGAGTAGGTCCAACAGCTATACAGTCAGGAAGTCAATCCCAATCTTTTTCAAACACATAAATACATTCATTCCATTACTTATCTCCAAACCCATATAATGGACTCAAGATTGCCAAAAGGAGCATAAGCACATGGAGGAAGGTGTCAGCACAGTTAATACCTCCAGGGATTTTCTGTATACAAAGAGCAGAGTTAGTAGTCTGTATACTAGAAAAAAAAGTAATTTCCATTCCTAAATATGGTAGCCAGATCCTAGGGAACACCCAGTCAGACTCTTCTAACACAAAAACTGACAGAAATGTAAGCCCCAGTATCCAGTTTCCATTCTTCAGGTATATGGAACTGCTTCTTCCTGGCCACTGCCACTTATACTATGTTCAAATTAGTTAGTAAAAGTTATAGGGAAAATTGTGAGTTGTCCTCCTTTGTGCTTATTTTTCAACTAAACTTTTGTCTATTGCTACTCTAACAAAACATGATCCACCTGATATTATGCAGCCCTACACCCTACACTGCTCAAACAGAAATCCTACTGAGTTTAATGGGGCTCACACTTAGCATAAACTAATTCTATGCAACTACACTGAATATAATCCAATACCTGTGTAAATATGCAGGCTGAGCCTTTCTTCTGTTTATTCACTCGATTTCCCCCTTTTAACCATCCAGAAGTTAAACTTTCCACTTTTCTGGGCCGGTTCATTTTTCTTTTTAACAGCAGCCCTTTCTTACCGTAAAAGAATCAGTGTGAGGGGATACCCACATTTATATTATTTGCCTTAGTTTCTTTTCCTTTTGTTTAAAGTATACATTCATTTCGCTGTTTCTTTCCATCTAACACAACCAGGCTTTCTCCCCTCTTCCCTTTTGTGATCGGCCGCCCCCGAGCCTCTGCCTTATCAAGCTGCTCTGGAAGGCCCAGGAAAAACCTGCCAGGAAAAGGGCGGAGGGGGGAGGTGAGGCAACCCTTCAGGGCCGGCCATTGACCCCAGGCGACTCTGCGGTGCAGCCTTCCGCCCGTTTGGCTTTCGCCCGGCCACTTCGCCCGGGCGCGGCAGGAGAGCGGGCGGGTGGGCGGGCAGGAGGGGGCTCTTACCGACCGGCGGGGCTCCGGGGGCGGGACTGGCGCTACTGCTGCTGGTGCCGGCGGCTCCTGAGCTGGTGGGGGCAGGCGCGATAGGCTTGTAGGACATCCCCGACTCCGCGCTCTCTAGTACTGGCTGGCCCGCGATTGGCGCGCTGCTCCGGCTTCAGCCGCGACTGTCGCTGCTCCGATTGGCGAGGAGGCTACAAAAAGCACACCCCTGGCTGGCAAACTCTTTTCCTTCGCCGGTCTTGATTGGTGGGAGGCGTCCTAAATCCCGCCTCCCAGTCGCCTGTGTGGGTCTTCCCCCTCCCGCCTCCACGCCTCTTCAGCTGCCTGTCCCGGCTTGGTTCCCCGGCAAGTGGGGGCTCTTTCTCGCGCCCGTGGAGGCGCGCGCGCTTCACCATTCAATCCCTCGAGCGAGAGGCCGTGTTTTCCTCGCTCTTTCGTGCACACGATTCTAGGCGACTTGACCCTGGGAGAGCGAGCACGCGCACCTTCTACCCCCTTCCGCTCCTCTTCCCCTCGCGCTCGGAGCGGAGTCCCGCGAGTGGCCGCCGCGGATTACGCCTTCATCTCGCGCCTACGTGTCTCGCTCCCTCCCCCTGTGACCTCACTGCGTACTATTACACCCGTCCTGTCCGTTTCCATAGCGACGAGAGGGCCCGAACGCTGGCCTACTTGACGTCCCTTCGTCCGGCTTTTGGAGTGAGAAGGAAGTTGTTGCGGTCTCGGTTGCCTCCTTACCCCTCGCCTCGGTGGCTGGGTGGGCGGGCTTCTACGTGTTTGGATTGTCCCCTTGAAGCGCTTTGAGGCTCCTAGAAGTTTTGAACATGCTTTTTTTCTGTGGGGGGAGGGGGACTAACTCTTCCCTCAACGTTGGACTCCTAGGTTTCCACGTGACCCGTTTCTGTTCTTTTATTTTTGTTTTTATATTTCCTATGCTAGAAATTGGCATTTCGATTCGAAGGAGGGTGAGAGGGTCATGGATCAGAGATCAAGGTTTCTCTTTGGACGCTTTATGGTACACTCTGTGGACATTTTGCAACACCTTCCTCCTGAGGGGAGCCTGGCCTCTTTGTCACTGACATTTCGCAAGTCTGTGAAAACAGTTTTATTTCGGTGGGCTTTCAAAGATAATGTTGACTGAGCTGCCCCTCTTTTCTTTGATATATATAGAAAGAGGAAACTTTGTGCTGAGGGTTGTGTTTTATTGTATGGGCTTTTATGGTTTTGTAGACTGGTAATAATGGGTGGTATAAAATATTAATAAAACAAAGTTCTTGGGCTTCATCTCAGGTGCAGAGTTCTTTAGTGATAATTCACAGATGTCTGTAGCAGGCTGCAATAATGTCAAAATCATGACATGTCATCACATAAATTACACAGATACAGTGGGGCAAAAAAGTATTTAGTCAGCCACCAATTGTGCAAGTTCTCCCACTTAAAAAGATGAGAGAGGCCTGTAATTTTCATCATAGGTATACCTCAACTATGAGAGACAAAATGGGGGAAAAAATCCAGAAAATCACATTGTCTGATTTTTAAAGAATTTATTTGCAAATCATGGTGGAAAATAAGTATTTGGTCAATATCAAAAGTTCATCTCAATACTTTGTTATATATCCTTTGTTGGCAATGACAGAGGTCAAACGTTTTCTGTAAGTCTTCACAAGGTTTTCACACACACTTGCTGGTATTTTGGCCCATTCCTCCATGCAGATCTCCTCTAGAGCAGTGATGTTTTGGGGCTGTCGCTGGGCAACACGGACTTTCAACTCCCTCCAAAGGTTTTCCATGGGGTTGAGATCTGGAGACTGGCTAGGCCACTCCAGGACCTTGAAATGCTTCTTACGAAGCCACTCCTTCATTGCCCGGGCGGTGTGTTTGGGATCATTGTCATGCTGAAAGACCCAGCCACGTTTCATCTTCAATGCCCTTGCTGATAGGAGGTGTTTACTCAAAATCTCACGATACATGGCCCCTTCATTATTTCCTTTACACGGATCAGTCATCCTGGTCCCTTTGCAGAAAAACAGCCCCAAAGCATGATGTTTCCACCCCCATGCTTCACAGTAGGTATGGTGTTCTTTGGATGCAACTCAGCATTCTCTCTCCTCCAAACACGACGAGTTGAGTTTAGACCAAAACATTCTATTTTGGTTTCATCTGACCATATGACATTCTCCCAATCCTCTTCTGGATCATCCAAATGCTCTCTAGCAAACTTCAGACGGGCCCGGACATGTACTGGCTTAAGCAGGGGGACACGTCTGGCACTGCAGGATTTGAGTCCCTGGCAGCATAGTGTGTTACTGATGGTAGCCTTTGTTACTTTGGTCCCAGCATTCTGCAGGTCATTCACTAGGTCCCCCCGTGTGGTTCTGGGATTTTTGCTCACCATTCTTGTGATCATTTTGACCCCACAGGGTGAGATCTTGTGTGGAGCCCCAGATCAAGGGAGATTATCAGTGGTCTTGTATGTCTTCCATTTTCTAATTATTGCTCCCACAGTTGATTTCTTCACACCAAGCTGCTTGCCTACTGCAGATTCAGTCTTCCCAGCCTGGTGCAGGTCTACAGTTTTGTTTCTGGTGTCCTTCAACAGCTCTTTGGTCTTGACCATAGTGAAGTTTGGAGTGTGACTGTTTGAGGTTGTGGACAGGTGTCTTTTATACTGATAACAAGGTCAAACAGGTGCCATTACTACAGGTAACGAGTGGTAAGGAGAAGCCTCTTAAAGAAGTAGTTACAGGTCTGTGAGAGCCAGACATCTTGCTTGTTTGTAGGTGATCAAATACTTATTTTCCACCATGATTTGCAAATAAATTCTTTAAAAATTAGACAATGTGATTTTCTGGATTTTTTCCCCCATTTTGTCTCTCATAGTTGAGGTATACCTATGATGAAAATTACAGGCCTCTCTCATCTTTTTAAGTGGGAGAACTTGCACAATTGGTGGCTGACTAAATACTTTTTTGCCCCACTGTATGTACTTATATCACGATACTTGATAGAAGTTCATAAGGTTCATTTGTCCCTTCCTCTGTGGATGAAAGTGAAGTAAGGTAAGATATTTTGCCAGCCTTCTCATCTGTATCATGATTTGATCATTCCATTGCTGTGGATAAAATATGAACAGAATAAATGGAAAGTGGGTGTGAAGAAGATGTAGAAGCTGCTTGGAACAGAGTGAAAAGAATTATGTTACAGAGTGCCACAGCACTATGGAGCTACACTAATGTCAAATATAAAAAAGGATGCTTGGAAGAATAAAAGAGGCTGTGGATGAAGGAAGAATGGATATAAGAGAATGACTGCTGCAAACCGTGAGAGAAAACATGGTATAATGTCTATAGGTAGAAAAAGATGTTTACAAAAATGTAATCAAAGAGCAAGAAACACTTAAAAGAGGCAAGAATGCAGATTCATTTTGATGGAAATAAAAAGTGGTTTTAAAAGTGAGTGAAAAAAGGCTAAACAAGGAGCCTTAGCAGAATGAATGGTTTAAAAGTGATGAAATTATTTGGGATGAAACTGTAATGAGGGGATGCTGGAAAGAGCATTTTAGAGATTTGTCTGAGAATTATAGTGATATATCTAAGAGTGCAATGGAAACTATAAATCTTGTATCCAAGAAAAAAGTGATGGAAGTCATAAAGTGAGAATGCTGAAAAATGATAAAGCTGGAGGTAGATGGTGTAACTGAAAAAACATTAAATGGTGCAATCTGCTTATGGAGTGGGTATGTGATTTGTTTAAGTAAGTGTGAAGACTGTCTGTGCCTGATGATTGGAAAAATGGCATTATTGTCCCCTTATACCAAGGGAAAGGAGGCTGAGTAATTGCAAAAAATACAATGGGATCAGTGTTCCTGGGAAGGTATTTGGCAGAATTCTGACTTAAAGGGTACAAGAGGTGACAAATGCAAAATTTAAGGTGTCCAGGAAATCAACACCACAAGAAGGCTAAAGCTACTTTTATTGAGATTGGCTTTTATAACAGAACCTTGCAAGTCTGATTGTGCTGTACCTCCTCCTCCTTAGTTCAGTGAATTAGAGAGGCATCTGCCTGAGCTGCTGTTTTGGACTTAAAAGATGGTTAAGCTCCTTTGGCCTAGGCAACAGCTCCTGCATATCTCCATCAAGGTTGCCTTCCTTGCTCTCTACAACAGCCTTGAATTATAGAATAGCTTGTGCACACATGGGGTTAATCAGTCAAGGATTGGCTTCTTTTTGTGGTAGCATCTTCCTTATCTCTGAAATGAAGTCCTTCTTCCCCAAACCTTCATTTTCCCTATCAGCAATGGAACTGTCCTGGGAGAGGGATAAAGCTGTCATATCCCAGAAGATTTTACGTACATACTAAGTGTCTCCAGCTCCACTACCATGGTTTCAAGAGAATGGACTTTTTCTCTGAAAGCATAACATTGTACCAGTTGTGGAAGAATGAATTGCCCTGAGCCAAAAAAAAAAAAAATGCTACATGCAAAAGCCAAGGTCAGATTTTTTCTCTCCTTGATTGTATGACTGTCAGATACACAGCTTAGGCACATAGGCAAAGAAAAGAAAAGAAAAGTCTAAACTCCTTAATTGCCTGCAAGCTGGCATGTAGGCTTTATAGGAATAAAGTGTAAAAAGCCAGAGCAGGTAGAGAGAAAGGGAGGTTTTCTTCTAGGTTTGAGATGCTGCTGGAGTGAGGCAGCCAGGCAGGATGTGGACTAGAGGAAGCAGCAATTGAGAGAATCAGGAACCAGACAATCCACAGCCAGAGAGAAGAAACTGGAAAGGAGCCTATGGCAGCTGAAGACTGAGGAGGAATCTACAAAGATGTGCCAAAAGGTACCAGAAGGCAGCCCTGGACTGTAGACAGTGGCAAAGCAAAAACCAGGTGGTTCAAGGGCTGAAAAAAGAGTGGAATGAGGAGAGAAAGTGGTATAATGATGGTCAGGCAAGGCAGGAAAGGTGGTCAAACTTCCTAAGCTTATGCTGTAGATAAATAAGTGTGGGAAAAGCCAAGAAGGTAACAGCTAAGTATATTAAATCAAAGTAGAAGAGCAGAGGTTTGAATGATTTAGTTAAGATAGTATACCTTTAGTTAGAATTCTGTTAGCATACATACTTATGTTGATGCTTGGTCAATATGTACATAAACACTACAGGTAGTCCTCACCAACTGCCTTGTTCAGTGACTATTAGAAGTTACAACAGCACTGAAAAAATAGGTTTGCGACTGGTCCTTGAACTTGTGGCTGTCACACAGTGTCCCTGTGGTCATGTGATTGCAATTTGGGCACTTTGCAACTGGCGTGCATTTATGATGGTTGCAGTGTAACGTCACATGATCACCATTTGTGATCTTCACATCTGGCTTCTGACAAAGTCAATAGGGAAGCCGGCAGGAAGTCACAAGTCATGGTCACATGATGTCACACTAAATGACCTGCCATGATTTGCTTAATGACCACAGCAGAACTGACATAAGTCTGACGAAGTGACGTAACATTTCACTTAATGACTCTTGCTTAGTAAGGGAATTGGCAGTCCCAATAAGATTAGGATAATGCCCTGTGAACTAGTAATTTTGAGTTTTGGACCAATAGTAGGATGCTAGCAGCATTTGGAAAGAGAAAAAAGTGGTGTATCAAGATTTGGTCCAATAGTTTACTGTTTTAATTGTTTCTATAACAATGGGAACTATACCTAATGACAGATTTTAAAATGGCTATGTTTGCTAAGCAAGGCATTCCCCCATCTTTTTGTTACTTTAGCTGATCTGTGTACCTGTTATGCTATTGCTTGTTTGCATTTACATTATTATTGCCATCTTCATCCTCACCTGCAGATCTGGGGCATTGTACTGGTTTATGGAAGAGCTATGGAGCTGAAGAGCTGTGGAGCTAACGAGGACGGCTTGCAGAGCCTGCAGTAGAATTCAACAGGAAGAAGAGATCGGGAAAAGAGGAAAGTGGCCAGAAAAGATGTGCACTTTAAAGAACTGTACTGTATGCTGAACTGTGGGAGGCAAACATGTCATCTTTTAATAGCTACTTATTGCAAAGGGTGTGTCTATTGCCCAAAGAGGGTGATTGACCACTTCTGACCGAGTAAGCAGAAACTGTGATAGGAATATAAGGCTGCCAGTTTCTAGAGAGTGAGCTTAATGAGTGAGTGAAGAGGACAGCAAGCAGAAGTTTGGAAAATTTACTAAATCTTCACTCCAAGTTAATAGAATCTAATTGTCTAATCTGAGAGCCTGAGAATGGAACAAGAAGAAATAAAAGATTTAACGTACAAGAAGCTGCGTTTGTGATGTGTTATGCTTGTGGCATGTTTGTCTTTCTATTCAAAAACAACCTGGCATATTTTTGTAACAAGAGCAGACTTCGTGCTTGAAGAAGAAATCAGAGTATTGGAGCAGCAAGTGTCTGTACTTTGGCTGAACAGAAAAGATCAAGAGTTACCCAATCAAAGGAGATGCTGGAATAGGAGCTGAAAGAGGAAGCAATCTCCTTAAGACAAGGAAGGAACAAGTTCATTGGAGAAAACCAAATCCTATGGGGATTGAAATTAAAAATCTGAAATAAGGATCTCAGATAAATACTTGTATGATGTAGAAGGAAGAAGGAATATTACCATAATATTCAATAAAAATGTTGAAGGATATTGACCTGAAAAGGCAAAAATATTAGCATATTAAATTCATGGCCTTCATTGACTGTTGCACTGTACATTAATGCTCAAAGTATGAGAAATAAATGAGTTTAAACTCTTAGTACAGGAAGGTAAATATGATTTATTAGGTATGAAAGAGAGTTGGTCGGATGCCTCTCGTGACTGGAATATAGTAACTGAAGGATGTAGTTTGTACAAAATGAACAGAAACAACAGAAAAGAATAAGGAATCAATCACATACGTTAAAAGTATCCACATCTGCACAGAAAGCCAATTAATGAACTTGGTATCATGGTAAAACTTCAGTTTAACGGATCTTTCAAGGGGAGGGGTTTCATTAAATCTGAATGCATGTAATTTGCATCAATTGTCTATCCACCCAACCAAGAAGATAATGTGGATAATGCTTTCCAAAAGCCAATTGCAAATCTTTCAAAAGGGACAAGAAGTAATAGTGTTAGGGAACAAATTCTGTTGAGCAAGGTCCTTCCAGAAAATTCCTGTTTTGTCTAACTGACAGCTTTCTCCTTCAGTCTCTGAAGAAAGGCACAAGAGCGTCAGCTATCCTTAATTTGATACTAACAAGTAGGGAAGACTTAGTCAAAGAAGACAAAGTAGGAACACTGAGAGAAAATGACTGTAATGCTGGAATTCTTGATTTTAAGAGACGCTAAAGGCGAATACAGAGCAGAATTTAAGCCTGACAATGACAGAAACATGATCAGGAAATACCTATTAATTTTTTCTATAAATCTCCAGAGCCAGATTAATTGTATGTATGATGCTGAACGAAGGTCAGGTTTAGCTGAACTTTTATATACTATCTTTGAGATTCTTGGGAGAGTGAAGTGTCAGATGACTAGAGAAGGCTATTATCTTCTGAAAGGGGGAAAAGGAGAAATCCAGGAATTGTAGACCAGTCATATTGATTCTAGAGCAGATCATAAACAGCTTTATCTGCAAGCACTTGAAAAAAACACAGTAATTACTCTATCTCGGCCAGGATTTATCAAGACAAATCTTACCAGACTAGCTTTAACTCATTCTTCAATCAAGTAACTTCCTTAATTTATTGTGGAAATAGTATGGACATAGCATTATTTCAGCAAGGCATTCAATAAAAGCACTGAACAACATTCTGATTAGCAAGCTAGAAAAATGTGGCCTGATGGCACAACAATTAAATGGATACATAACTGCCTCAAAAATTATATTCAAAAAGTGTTCATCAAAGGTTCTTCATCAAACTAGGTGAGGTATTGAGGGGGCAGGGCTAAGGTTTGGTCCTGGGCCTTTCAGTATTTTTATTAACTTCTATTAATAAAACTTGTAAATACAATTTGCAAAATAAATTTTATTAATGACTTGCATGTGTAGGTTGAAGAAATGCTTATTGAATTAACAGATGACACAACTGGGATAATGCTAAAGGAAGTAAAATTCAGAATAAACTTGTTAGGTTAGAGAAATGGGCCGAGAATGAAATTTAACAGAGACAAATGCAAAATTCTTCACTTCAAAAACAAAATATACAATTATAGAATAGAAAATAACTGGCTTGTTTATAGTACTTGTGAAACAATTCTTGGAACAGTAATTGATTAGAAGCTGAATGTGAACCATCAGTTCGTCTGGGTATAAAAAGGCAAATGCAGTTTAGGCTGCATAACAGAAATATAGCTAATAGGAAGGAATAGTTCCCCTTGTCTGCATTCCACTTGAAGGTTTCAGACAAAGTAAAAAAGGTTCAGAGAAGAGCAGCAGAGGTGATCAGAAGACTAGAAATGACATCAGAAGAACAGGAACTGAAAGAATAGGAATGCTTAGACTTCAAAATAAAAGCTGAGAGGGGACATAATAGACTCTTCAAATGTGACATTGCTAGTTCATATTCAGTTTGTAATCAATAGTTGTTACATACAGAAAAATTCAAGACTTGTTTTCTATTGTTCCAGGGTATAGGTTATGGAAAATGAATTTCAATTACAGGAAAGCAGATTCTGATTGTTAGAAAAAGAAATGTAACGGGAAGAACAGTTTGACAATGCAGTCAGTTACTTTTCTTTGCTCAGTGTGTTCAGGCAGGGACTAGACAGGCATTTTTGGGGGATGCTTTAATTTGGATTCTTCAGGAGTCCCTGGCTTTACAGACTTTTTCTGTTTGCCATGAAATCATTCTGAAACATATTGGTACATGCTTATTTAGGACATCATGCTGTGTCTGTCTGGTGTGCTTTATCAGTCTGTATGAATGCAAGATTGCATCTGAAGCTCATTCTACACTCTCCTTAGGCTGTACATTTTCAAAGACAAAATAGGAAAGCTAGTTCATCATTACTTTCTTTTTGAGGGAGTTCTAGTGTTCTCCAAAAGACTCTAAAAACTACCAATACAATACAAAATTGCTAATAAAATAGATTAATATATTTGTAGCATAGAACTGGAAGGGGGCATTTAGCCATTGAGTTTCCTCCATGCAGGAATCCAAATTAAAGCATCTCATATAAATCATTGTCTTGTCTTTGCTGGAACACAACCAATGAAAGGGAGTCTACCCCCTTCTGGGTTATTGTTTCCACTACTAGTCTGTTCTTACAGTTAACATGTTTTTCTTAACATTCAATCATAATTGGTCTTCCTATAACTTATCCATTATTTTGTGTCATGTACTCTGGAATGATAGAGAATAGGTCTTGATCTTGAAGGGCAATCTACAAAGCATCCTCGCTTTTATAGAGCACATGGAAGAAGTATGTCCTGGAATCAAGCAAAAAAAGCAGTAGTTCTATCCTTTGGAGTTCCAGTTCCATCAAAGTAGATACACTTCTGGATCACAGGTGCTACTTCCTAGGGACTTAATCAACATTCTTGTATCATCAGTTTTATTTGGACATTAAAATTGGTTTAAGAGTAACCAGCTGCCTATCTAGGTCCTAATAATTCTGTCTTGGGCCATAAGTCAACACCTTTGCATTTCTATCCTGCTTAGGAAAAACAGTTTATGACTTTATATAGCATATCAGAAATGGGAAAATATTACTTGTGCCACAGTGGGAAGCAAAATATATTGTGAAACAGAAAACAGCCATTAGAGGAAGGAAAAATAAAGAGAATCAGCCCTTCTTATAGTAGAACAGAGGTATTTGGAATATTTTCACAAATGCAAACAGAACAATTTTGAAGCTTCATTGGTTAACCCTGTTTGGAATGAATAGAATGAAAATTCAGTGTTACAGCAAACAGTTAACAAGATATGATGGCATCTGAAATCTAAGATAAATTGGGGTTAATGTACATGGCCATATTTAGTACAGAGGTAGGGTATTCCTCTGGTTATGATCCACAACATCGTTAAGGGTTCTGAACCTGGTTGAACTCTCTGGAGTGGCTGTTTGGCTCCAGGCAGGAAACAGGATATGTGGGAAATTCTTCTTTGCTGCCTTTTCTCCTAATGGCCGGATTTATTGAAGTTTGAATTTATGGCAGTGTGAAGTTGTCCCTCTCAAGGCACTTCATCCTTGTATTGCTGCTTGTCTTTCTCAACGAGACATCATCCGTACAAACTCTATATGGAGATTCCAGCACATCAGGAGAGAAGAAAAAAAGTATCATTTTATTTAACATTGCTTAGAAGTAAGGGGCCAGTTAGGGGCAACAGAGCTTTATAGGAGCAAAATCTGATCTTGCCATTATGGTTCACTGAGTAAAGATTTAGAGCCATCCACTGAGTTCAAATGTTTACTTTCTCCAGTTAAAAATATGCCTGCCAATGTGGAAAGATAAAGTGCTGTAGCTGAGTTAAAAAGGATGCCATGCCAGGCTCACAATATATGGGCATTCTTATAAGTATTTGCTGCTTTGAAATAAAACAGAAATCTTAGCTCTCACAAACTTTCCCTTTTTTTAACCTTATTATTTTCCTAAAATGGGGATCGATAGAAGTAAATACAGTACCCCAATCCCCAGTGTTTATTTTCTTCTACCAACCTGTTCAATATGTTCCTTCCCAAAACCAACAACAAGTTCCAAATAGTCTCCCAGCCTCAGTTCATACATCCTACTCCATTTGTAAAATACAAATTTTCAGCCCAAAGGATTTTCCTGTCATACCTTCAAAGTCCACAAGACCATCCCCATTCAAATCAACATCCTGGAGGATCTCATCCACCTCTTGGTAGTTCAACTGTTGCCCTAGGAGCTTATGCATTGCTTCCCGTAGTTCAGCTATGCTGATCTGCCCATCACCATTTGTATCAAACTGGAAGGAGGAAACACACAAACACCTTATTTCACCATTCATTTAGCCATCTCTCATACTTCTCCAGTCTTGCTTGAACCCAGTATTGTTTTCTATTCTTAGTTGACAAATAATGGCAATATGCTTATGTATACATCCTGCCCATCCAAATGGGCTTGCATATAGCAGACATTTCAAGCAGCTGGACACAATTACATTACAGTGTATACTCATGTGAACTTTGCAAATTCAAGGCCAAAAAAATGCCTGAAAAAGCTTTCATTACTTCTATGGAAGCTTCCTTTGCTGCAGTTAAGAAGTATTACTTAAGAAGGATTCAGAGAATTTGGAACAGGCTCAGAATAGGGCCATGAGGATGATTAGGGATTAGAAACTAAATCTATAAAGAGAGATTGAAAGAACTGGGAATGTTAGTCTTGAGAACAAAAGACTGAGGGGGACATGATAACACAATTCAAATTCCTAAAATACATTATTATACACAAAAAGGTCAAAACCTGTTCTCTATCAGTGCAGAGTCCTGGACATGGAAGAATGCATTTAAGTTACAGGAAGGCAAAAAAAAAAAAAAACCTTGTTAATAGGAAGAGCAAGTTGAGTGTGGAATCATTCAGAGAAATGGTGAACTTCCATTTGCTAGATGTGTTCAGGCAAAAGCTGGACAGCTATTTGTGAAATGTATGTATGTATGTACAGTATCGGATTCCTGCATGTTGTAGGAGGCTGGTTCCCAATGCCCCGAAAATGACTTTTTTCTACTTTACAATTCTGCCTTCCCAATTTAAAATGGCACCATCGTCTCCAGTTACTACACTAGATAATTTTCCCTGCCTGAAAACTCAAGACTTGTCTTAGATGGAATCCCAAATACACAGAATCCTTGTAGCCCAGCATTTCATAATTTCCTATACCTAGATGATTCCAGTAAACAGAGAATACCAAGGAGGAATCTCCTTAATTTCACCAATACTTTATCAGTTTCTCTATCTGTTGTCTCCAGTGCCTTTTTAGTATCACTAAGGATTCCCTTTGATATGTAAAGAATATTCTCTTATGTCAGTTTCACCAAAGGAAGGGGGGAAAGCATGAAAGTGGGGCCCTAGTGTGGCCTAGAAGAATGCCAAAAATGGACAGCAGTGGAAGTATGGAGGCTATCCTCCTTACCTCGTTCAGTAGTAAAGGAAAATAAAATGAAGAAAAACAATACCCCTGAATCTATATCCTGCTGAGGAAAAACTGGTGGGCTGAAGATTTCTTAGTCAACAACATTCCAAAAAGCTAAAATTCAGTGGTAAAGCTACCTCCTTGCCTAAATATCACGGATTAGCACCCATCCATATCAAGAGCAGGAGAGATACTCAAAGAGTGAACTTAATTAAAATAGTGAAGATTTGTTTCCTTCGCGATTTGGCCTTAGGTTTTGTTTTTTTTTAATAGGGCACAGCCTAAAAATAATCTCATGTTTCCTAAAGGGATAATTGAGGTGTTTCTCTTTACTTCTGCTCTCTAGCCTGGAATCTTTGAATTTATGTAAAGGTGGAGGAAAATCTGGGTAACAGGTGCCTCTGTTTTCAGGAATGAGGATAATCCTCAGAGTCCTTGGTGTAATTTGGTACCTATAGTATCTAGCAATGACTAAAACATTCACTCTTCACTTTGACACCGAACCTAAAATGAAAAACTCAATGTCTAATTTCTGGCACTGGTTTGTCACCTTGTGGCTTGATTCTTATTTATTTTTTTGGCCTGATGAAATATTGATCATCTTGAAGGTATGCATACTAATTTTGAAAACATTTTGATTGGTTTTAACAAAGATACCACCTAACTTAAAATTGTAAATATTCATTATATGGAAAAACAAGGCAGCAAAATGAATTAGAAATGTCTTCAATATACCATATAGTCACATGGGCTAGGTACACACAACCTAGGCCTATCTTGGTTGATTTTGGCTTAGTATGTTTTATGAATCCAGCTGTTAGAGGTAAACAAACAAACCACCTAGAAACAGTTGAAAAGGGCTTTTGAAACATCAGGTACAATTTAATCCAAATTAAAACATCCACAACGTATAGTTATCCAGCCACTGTTTGTTCACTGTATGTGATCATGCAATTTGTCACATATGATTTAATCTGAATTAAATGATTCAGTGTGATCTGCTTATTTATGGCTTAGTGTGTTGATTCAACTCATCCAGGACTGTTTTGTAAACAATAGTCTATTACTGAAACCAGCCAAGTGTGGTTTATTCAGTAAACCATTATTAATTAAATACATTTAGCCGTAGTGTATTGTGAAAACACAGTCAGCACGCATGTAATACTACCACCTCTGATCCTTATAACTGGTTCATGCGGCTCACCTCTCGGAAGGCATCCCGCAGCTCTTTAACCCCAATCATGTCTGCTGTCTCTGCCAACAGCTTGGGGCCCATCAGTTCCACAAAGTCATCAAAATCCACTTTCCCTCCAGCTGTAGACATATAAAGGCATTTTCAGAAGAGGCTGGGCAGCACAAAGTTAAATATTTTATACTGTGAGCCAAGGCCATCTCACAATGTACAAACTGAACTTCTTTTCATCTGTGTAACCACCATGCCCCCACCAGAATTCCCTTTTGTGCGGATTCTGTATATTTCTACAGGAGTAAAATGGCTGCTTTCAATCCAAATAATCAGAATTTGAACCCTATTAGCAAGTCTACACAGCCAGTGGTTTTTCCTCAACACTACTATTTTCACATTCAGGGCATCTCTAATATGAGCTTTCTATCATTGTTCAAAAATGGTTTTGAACCCTGCCATCCCATTCCATTGCCTGTGTTCAATAATCTGAGCCAGTATTTCCAGCTCAGCTGTGATGTATTTAAAATTGCAGCAAGGGTAGTATTAATGTTTGCAGTGCTTTGAAGCAATTGGTTTGTGCATGGTTCTTTTCTTCATTGATGGGAATTCTTTCCTTACCCCCCCCCCTCCTGAATTCAAGGCAACCAACCTCCCACCTCTGTTTAAAACGTATCCTCTAAGGAACTTTTGTTTCAAGGCAGTCACTGGAAAAAAAAGGGGAAGAAAAACCTGAATAGCCCCCTAGAGCTTTGCAGTCTGCTTGTCCCTGCAGAAAAGAGGGGAAAAAAAACATTATTCTCCATTTCGCATCTCCTTGCTTTGCCTGGGTTACGGGACTCCTGGGAACACTTGCAATGGTCTTGAAAAAGTCAAAACAGCATGGATCAATTTTGGCTGAGTTCACCCATTTCAGCACGGCAATCAACAGCCATGGTTGGAGCTACTGGGAAAAATGCCCTAGCTGCAAAATGGCTGACATGCTATCCTTCCAGCATCACACTTGACAGTCTTTTCAGCAAAAGCCAGGGGCCTCTACAGGAGAGTTGAAAAAGTCAAGATGGTGGCTACAACCATGTGGAAAAGAGCGGGATTTTGATTACATAGCTGTGGCCACCATCTGGACTTTTCTGAGATGCACATGGACGCCTACACACCTATGGAGACCCCTGACAGAAGCTGCAGGAACCAGAGTAGTTCCCTTTCTAGCAACTGTTCAGATTTTTTTAAACAACAACAACAATCAGACAATGCATACAACATAAACTGAAAACATGGATGAGAAAGTGGGAGTGCTAACTAGTTGTTTTCCCATTTGAGTGGGGCGTGTGTGAGAGAAGATTTCATTCCAGGAACTGCAGCAGTTTGAATTCTACTTATCTGTTTGTTTGTTTGTTTGTTTGTTTAGCTTTTTCTTACTGGTTATCCTGAGGTAACCCTGATTAGTTCATGGTATTCTCTCCTATTCTCAGCATTTCAAAGTTGGCAGAAGGGGAAATAATTGGGGGTTGGCTTCAAAGTATTTTTGAGAGATTGGGGAAAGAAAATAGTGGTGGTTTAAAAGTGCCTTGGTCTCAACACTAAAAAACAAAGCAGCAATGCTCTGTGGAGGTGAGAAAAAAGAGCCCAGAACAGTTTTGTGGATTTTCTACAGCGACTCATGCCCTCATCCCCACTCAGCTGGACTTCCGCAATGTGGTTTACGTGGGGCTACCTTTAAAGACTACACAGTTAGTTCAACATGCAGTGGACTGCTTGCTAACTGGTGCTCATTGCCATGATAATATGATACCTCTTTTGTGGGCCCTGCTTTGGTTATCATAAGTTTTGGGATACAGTTTAAAAGATTAGTTTTGACTTTTAAAGCCCAAATGGCTTGGCACCTGTAAGGGTTCCCTGCTCCAATCTGAGTCAACCTATCCAAGGAGATTCTCCCAAAAGAAGCTGCTGATGGTACTCCAATTCTGTGAAGTAAGTGGGGGGGCAGGGAGGTACGAGGCAAAAAAGCACTATTTTTTCCATCATGGCAACAATTCTCTGGAATTGCCTTCAGAGAAAAATGCAAGTAAGTGTTAACCATAACCAAAGTATGTGTTATTCATAATGGAAGAAGATTTGGATAACTAATCTTTTGTTGGCTGATGGTTTTTGTCTGAAATAAGTTATTTGTAATTACTATCTGAAATAATATACTATTTGAAGTATATTACGGTTTACTCATATGAAGAGTTTCATCAGAATTCATGTGCTGTGTTAAAACATTTTTTGAAGGGGACAGTGGAAAAAGCGTTTCTCTGCAGCGATACACTGCTGCAAGAAAAGGTCAGAATCATTGCATTACCCCATTCATATTTTCCATTTCCACCAGATGAGTTCCTACAGAATTAGGATTAAAATTACTCAGCAGGGGAACTGCTAGGCATGGCTAAATAAGTGGCTCCTTTCTTGGCAGAGAGGGAAGGCAATGATGAGGCAAGGACACCTGAAGGGTTTGGCTGTAGCACATTATTCTGGCATTTAGAGGCTTGCTCCAGTGGCATGGAGAACCTTCCATCTGTAACAAGGAACAAGGCATTTCTTGATACTGAAGCAGATTAGAAAAAGTATAAATAAGGGTTAAAATTTGGGGTTCTATTTATTCATTTCATTTATATTCTGCCTTTCATCTAGTTGCTCACATGGCTGTACATATTGCTCCCATCTTCCATTTTTCTCCACCCCAAAAATCCTTTGAGGTAGATTGGGCTGAGAGAGAGTGACTGGCCCAAGATCGCCCCATGAGTTTCTGTGACTAAGGATGGTCTTGAAAATGGGCCTCCTCAGTGCCAGGCCAGCACCTTAACTACTAGACCACACTGGCTCTCAGTTTGGGGTTGTTCTTGTTTTTTCTCCATAAATACTTGGGGGTGTGGGAGGATCAGAGCTGTCAGCTGAAATATTCCTAGTCAGGGTAGCAAATAATTTCAAGGATGCTATTCATAACAATGTGGATGAAAAATTGGGAGGGATCAAGAGATGAATATCAGTTTTAACATCTGAGCTGTAAGAGCAGTTCAAAAATGAGAGGCCGTCAAAGGGAATTGCTGATTATAATCCCAGCACTCAGAGATAAAGGGACAGAGGGGAAAAAGCACAGAATTCATATTAAATGTAACTGGAAGACATTTCTCAATCTGACATCCATTATTTCACAGTATTCCTTAGGCGTTAGGTTGTCTTATAGTAGAAGGCACATACTAATTTGTTGAGATAATTCTATGAGTTCCATTTCAGTAGGCATGTAGCCCATGGTTCGCATACATTCTCCCAAGTCCTTATAGCTGATGTAGCCATCACAATCCTTGTCAAACTCCCGAAAGGCCTCTTTGAGCTCTGAAAGGAGAAAAATTGCTGTATCAATCTGTAGCTGATGGACAGGCAAGCCCCCATCCCCACATTCTGATCCCCACCTGCAACCTGACAAGAGGCAGCTCAGACATTTGAATCAACTTCTTCTACAGAAAGGGATGCTTTAGTACACTGCAAAAAGATTGTCCCAACCCTTCCCCCTCCAGGTAAAAGAGCTTTTGGCTTTTGGAAGTTGCGATGGTGTAAAACAAATAGCTTTGTGACCAATCCTACATTTACAACCATCACAGTGTCCCAATGTCACATAATCACCATCTGCGTGCTTCACAACCAGCTTGTGACAAGTAGAGTTTATAAAGAAAGCAGAAGTAAATTGTAAGTCACAGTCATGTGATGTCTCATTTAATGACTGGTGATTTGCTTAATGACCACAGTGGAACTGATGTTGTAAACCCATTCTGGTCATGTGATTTTCCACTTAGCAACCATGGCACTTAGTGACTGAGTTGCCAGTCCCAGTTGTGGATGCTAAGCAAGGACTACTTGTATTTGTGTTCTCTATGAACGCTCAATTAATTGTCCTTTTATACTACTTAGAACCTCTTTTCAATAGAGTTCCTTTAAATTAGAGGCAAACCAATATCAACTTCCATCTGCCTTATATAGCCCTTCGTATTGTTATATAGTTGTTTCTATGAGGGATCCTTTAAAATTGCAATATGTATTTTCAATAACTCTGCATTTTTATCTTCTTTCCAATGTAATGGGCTGTGAGAGTTATCTTGGGAGATAGGAAGAAGAGCCGCAGCCTAAACAACAGTCTGATAAGAGAGATCTGAGTCCAAAGGGGAGACGGGGGTGGAGAAAGCATCTCAGAAGAGACCATCCCTAGTTCTTTGGGAAGTAAAGGCAGGGGAGGGGGAAAGTGCTTTCAGACTTGCAAGATTCTGTTACTGTAACCTTACAATAAAGGTAGTATTAGTACTCAAGGTTTTGGTTTCATGTCTGGACTACCTCGAAGAGCTGACAGCCACTGAATATTTTACAAGTGATTACTTGAAACTGAAAAGTGATTTTTACATTTTCTCTTTCCTGTTTTAATAAAGTTTGATTCTATTCAAGCCTTGTGAGATTGATCTCACAATCTCCCAAAGGAGTGGCGTTGATTTCCCTAGTGACACAGCTCAATGTACAAGAGGTGGAGCTATGGAATTTATGCCTTTTTAAATAATCTTTTTTCCTTTTATTGCCCAGTAAAGTGCATAGACTATGAGGGTCCTATCTCTCTCATATACCAGATAAAATCCCCTTGGAAAATAGCTAGTAGTAGCAGTATCTACCAAGCCACCACACCCAGGCAGAAGGTGCAGCTAGGGTGTATAGACCAAAGGGTTTCTAAAGCAGGAGGTTAATGCCTCCTGTCTTTCATCCTATGTGCTCAGCTCTGCCAATACAGAGCACTTTCCCAGTAGCACTTTCTTTAAACATGCCTTGGACAGCAGTCTGAAATTGTTACTGCTGAACCACAGTTACTTTTTTTCTAAAGTTGTTTTCCTTGAAAATCATATGATTTATTGATGTCTTGCATGCACCAAATTGATACAAAAGTGGAAATGGAGTGACAGAATGCAATATGCAAAATAATTTTACCAGTACCACCATCTCTGCTCCAGTTTAATAGTGGCTTAAAAGTTACTCAAGAAAATTAGGCCAAAAATACTCCACAGGCATCAGATCAAAATTTTCAGATGAAGGAATATGGGGTAAAGCAGGCTTCCTCAACCATGACCACTTGAAGATGTGTGGACTTCAACTCCCAGAATTCCCCAGCCAGCCTGGCTGGGGAATTCTGGGAGTTGAAGTCCACGTAACTTCAAGTGGCCAAGGTTGAGGAACACTGGGGTAAAGCAAAGAACAGCAATGGATCCAAAAGAAAACAAAGCCTGAGAAAACCAAGAAAAAAGACAAGGTGGCAAATGTGTGCAACAAAGTATTAAATTAAATCAAGAAAGGTAACTGATACAGTAATCTTCTGGTCAATATGACCAACAAGTTTGCTGCCTACATAATCAAACCCCCTAGTCACTTGTATTACTTTCATATTTTGATTTTTTTTTTTAGCAAATTAGTATTTTAAAAGTACCTACAGTAGAGAACTGAAAGATAGCAGCAAAACTTGTAGACTTCATTCAATTAATTCCCTTAAATAATACTTGTCTTTTATCAACTGCTCAATGAACGTTTATCAGAAAACCCAATTTTCTGAATAGTCAGTTTCGTAATTCCTGATAAGCAGCTTCACAATGTGGGTTAAAACTCTCCAACTTGATTTTCCCATTTTAAATAAGCAAAATGATACCTTCCTAACATTAATTTTTGAATTTGATTGATTATGTACATTCAAGTCAGTGAACTCTTAGCAACCATTTAGACAGATTTTCTCCATGGCAATTTGTCCCTAACTTGGTCCTTCAGATCTTTCAATGGTGCACCCATAGCTGTTGTAATTGAGTCATTACCTAAAAGTCTTATTTTAACGGACAGCCTTCACATCCTCCATACTCATGGCAGAAAAGCAGCCTTTTTATTTTGAAAAGATCTCCAATACTTTTATTTCACTAAATAAAAATTACAAACATTTTAGAAAGGGGGAAAAAAGAAACACTGATCTTCCCTGGGACTGTTTTTTCCACTTAGTCTCAATGATGCATTTTCCTTTCCTTACCTGTTAAAAATTGTGCTACTATTTCAAAATTACTCTCTTTAACTGAACTTCTGCAGTAGAAAAAAATGATGGGAAAAGTGAGAGAACTGCAAATGTCAGATGCTCCCATAAAATCCTATAAGCAAGAGAGAAGCATCTTCATCTGGAAGCATCCCCCCTCTTAGCAGGAGTGTTGATGGAGGGGTGCTAATGAAACTAAGCTATTTAGACGTTAGGTCTTATGAGACCCCCTTTAGACAGCAATGTGTGTTACTTCAGTTGTGAAGCATACAATGAACATTTCAAGCCAAGACCATAATCTTTCCAAGCTTTATAATGGCTCTTAATTCCTGGTATTTTAGAGCAAAAGCTAAACAAAATAGAGGGGGACAGTCCTCATACAAGAAAAGATCATTCTTTTAACAAAGAATTAAAATTACCATTAATTAAAATGGTAACACCACCTCAACTACAGAAATAAAATAGAGTTTATTTTGCACATTTATTGAGGGATAGTTATTATTTATATTATTTGTACCATTGATTTAGTCTGCTTCCCATTAAAAGTAGTCTTAATAAAACAAGCTCATGAGCCCAGGCAAAATGACCAAAATTAAAACCATACAAAATTAGAACCATGAAAGCCTTTACAGCAAAAATGAAATAAATGGACTTCCACACAGGACTTGGATCCTGTTCCGACAGTGGCACCACATCCCTCTAACCACTGTGCAGTGAGAGAAGGAGGAGGAAGGAGGCCTGGCACCAATTAGCAACCTTTTTTTTTTTTTTTTTTTGCACTTCAGCTTGAGTTGGGCAGGAACAGTTGTGGTCTATTCTGAGACTCCTTTGGAGGTTAGAGGAGTGTTGAAGGGAAGATGAAAATGCCTTGAATGACACCACAGGATGAATTCACCCTAGTATAAGAACTGTTTTCTTTCAGAGCAGGAGAGCATATCAAAATAAAAAGGAGAGCATGTACAGTGACCAGTGTCAAGCCCTCTGCTGCCCCCTGCTGCCACCTCATCACCTTCTGGGACATGTCTTTGAAGAACCTTCTCAGCTACCTGTAGGCCCTAGATTTCAGCTCACCTTGAAAAGACCTAGAAAAGAATAACAGGATAGCATTTTTCATTTTACCTTCAATTTCTTCCACTCGCAGCTTTCGGTCCTAAGGAGAGAACAAGAGGAGAGGCTAGTGAAAAAACAAAACAGAAACAGTTTGCCAACTGACACTTATTCTAGTACCTTTTATTTTTGATCCCCCAATTAGAAATTCTGTCCAGATCAAGAAAATCTTCAGTGTGTTCCTTTTAAAAATGGGTCTTTTGTGGAACCTGATACTGAGCAGGTGAATTTGGAAATAGGACCCGTTAGGTTAAAAGGCCTCATGTAGTTGTTGGCAGACTGGAGCAGGATAGCTCAAAAGCTGCTGTTAAGGAGGAGGGCGGAGCTGGCGTCGCGGCGATACGGCAGGCGATCCTGGGCTCCCAGGATCTCAGCCGATATCTCCTCCCCCGGACGGTCCCGATGGACCTAAGCCGTCCCGTAGAGATGGCGATCGCAAAGGGCGCGTCCCGCGGATCTCAGGGACGCCGCAAGTCCCAGATTGATCCCGGGAGAAGCTCTTGAAGCCGGCGGAGGAGAGCCAGCCAAAATGGCTGTGAAAGCCGGGACAGCTCCAAAGGAAGAAGGAAGAGAGGGGTGTCAACTGGGTGAGATGGACTTTTACTATTCAACTATTCTTAGAGAACACCTTAAGTAACTTAAAGAGATTTTTAAAAGTGAAGAAAAGTGGATTAAGCGGCGAGATTGAGCCTTATAAAAAAAGGGGCGAAAATTTTTTTTCTTTTCAACTTTCCCTTTCTAGTGGAATTGGCAAGATGTTTTTCTCTTAAAAAAATATATTTTTAACTGGATTGGCTTTTTCTTTTTAATACTCAATAACTCTTTATCTTAAGCCTTTTTTTTGACTAAGATTTCTTTATTATTATAAGAAATTTATACTTTTTGATTTTGAAATGGGGAAAGTGGAGTTAAGAGAAAGTAAATGAAAGAAAGTTGCACTGCCATCTAGAGGCTCGACATAGTGCTTTTTTTCTTCCATTGTGACGCATGCTCAAGGACCCTGGGCTTTCTAAAAAGATAGTGGGATGTGCATGTTTATACAGGTGCCATCCGTAACTATAAACAAGAAAGTGGAGTTGAAAGCGATTTTGAAAATATCAAGATGGAAAGTTTGAGCTAGTCACAAGAGCCCTGATTAGTGGCAGTAGCTCTTCTTTCTGCTAGAAGCTCTGCTTTGCTCTCCATTCCCCCCTCAGTTGGATTTTTTTAAAGAGACTTAGTCTTTTCCCTCCTCTTCTTTTTTTTTTTCTCCTCTTGCTTTTTTTTTTCTTATTTTTGGCAAGAACAAAGATAAAGAATCCTTTGACTCAATAAAGGTTTATCAAGATAATAAATTATACGAGAAACACAATGCAGAAAAAGATCTTTAAACTATTGAGGATGACTATAAAAAACTGGAAGAAGAGCTGCAGAAATTCCCGCAAAAAAAAAGAAAAAAGATATTAAAGCTAAAATGGACTTAATTAAACATAAAACGGGATCAATGGAAAAGGAAGAAATAGTACAAGAAATCAGAAACATTAAACAGAATTATTGTGAGGCCTATAAACTGAGAATTAAAAGGGTTAATCAACTGATAAATGAAGAGGGACAGACTTGTTCTTGGCACTGAGGGTGAGAAAAAGATTATACAAGATTATAATGGAAAATCGTACTAAGAGAATGCACAAAAAGAAGAAGTAAAACAATATTGAAAGAAACTACTTCAGATGTTTAAAGAAAAACGAGGGGAATACAACAATGATGGAACTGACAGAAGCTTCAAAAAGCAGAATGTTTGAAAGGACATTTATTATTGCTTTCTTTTATCCAATAATATAGAAAAAGGAATAAACAGCTAGATATTTTGGGATATTGAATGAAAAGGGTGAACTCAAAATTATGCAAGCGCTGGAATAAAGTATAAATCTGAGATATATAGTTAAAAATTGTATTTGATTGTAAATGTTTCAAGAGATTAGACTAAAATTTATACATGGTTGAATATAGTAACATATAGATTTTAAACTAGAGACATTTTTGTTGAAACATGTAGTGAAGAATCCGGTTAGAACTGTAACTGATATTGTAACTGATACTGGTTAGAACTGTAACTTTTAAGAATTGGAAAAATTAAAAAGTACTTATGCAGGAGGAAGTTATTGAAAATTATGGAATGTGCAGAGATGAGTTAAACTGAGATTTGAAATTAGAGTAAGAAGATAAGTAATTTTATATGACACTGAGAAAATATAGTAATGTAATGGATTAGGAAATTTTATAATAGAAATTTGATATTAATTATTATATATATACACATATAATCGATAGATGAAAATGTATTACTAATCCTATTGAAAGTTAAAATTTCTTGTAATAAATGATTCTATAGATTAGCTATGAATGATTAATAATTGTTAATTGATAAGTATACAAGTATATTTTGAATAGATGATATGAGAATTTAAGATTATGACAGGGGCACCAACGAGTTGGTAACTGGTTGACACACGGTATAAAATGGAAGATGCTTTTTTTATGCCTTTTTATGTTTTTGTTTGTTCATGTATGTTCTGTGTTTGTTGTAAAAATAAAAAAATATTTTTTTTTTAAAAAAAGCTGCTGTTAAGAGATAGAGCTGCTCCTTGTAAAGTCTCAAAATAGGAGGCTGTCTTTGCCATGAATCACCTGCTAGCCTTAAGAGCTTTGCTCTCCATCGCAGCCTTAGCCCCTAACCCCACTAACCCCACTTTCCCTTTTTATAGCATGGTATAAATAATATTGATTCATCTTTTGGGCTTATTGTAAGGCATGCACCAACATAATGTGCATGCAAGAGCTGCATATCAATATGTTATTAACTATTAATCAATCAGTCTCTCTTGCTTCCTAGCATTTGACACAGGGGCAACGAAGTCACTGAAGGACACTTTTTACTACCCTATTTCTAACCAGGGAAAAGTCTGCATACTGTAGCTCACAAGCAACAGCGTGTATGACTTGTACAAAAACACAGATTGAATGGCCAATGTATTCGTGGGTTCATAATTTGTATGTTAGCAGCAGAAAAGATGCCGAGTGGGATTTCTTATTCCTTAGGAGAGGGAGCAGAAAAGTCTGAAGGTGAGCTAATCCATAATTCAGCAGTGTGTGGTTATGCAGAGGACAGATGAGGAGAATCATAGCAGCAGAACAAAGGGCCACTACAGACAAATTGAGGAGAGTGGAGATATGGTGGCAGCTGTGGTGGAAGCACAGTACGTACGATCAATGTGATGGCGATGCTCTGGCGCAAGAAGATGCAGGCTGGCCCCACCAAGCCATGCAGCACTGAGTAATTCTGAAAAGGTGGGTACTGTCTGCCATCAGCCATGTCGTCCAGGTCGCTGCTAGTAGAGGCTGGGGAGTCAAGTGCTTCTGAGGGTTGCTTATTCTCCTGCAGCATAGCTTGCAATTAGGTATGTTTGATTAAAGGGCCTAACCTGCCAGCACCTGAGGGCTCAAGGTCCCTGGTTCTTGGGAAATTCTAAGAAAGTGAAGAATCTAATCATGGAACAGACAGGAAGGAGAAAGGAAAGGACACAAAAGGAAAACAAAGAATGGCAGGGAAGTGCTACTAGCTGAGAAATATTGATCATCCATCAGTTGATCTCAGCCAGCAGACACCACAGTGTATTTCAATCTGCACAGCCCTTCAGTGAGTCCTTAATGTGAGCCAAAAGCACTGATTGTAACACCAGCACAGCACAGTCCATGCTGGAGTGCAAGCAGGCATATTTTACTAATATCATAGTTGATACTCATGGCATCTACTCAATGCATACACATGATCAAAAGGAGATATAGAACATATATTCCACTCTTTCAGAAATGGCAGAGTGCTGGGATACATACAACAATGCCTCAAGCACAGTAGGCATACTCATTTTTCCTTGTAATCTCTCTGCCTTTTGTCCCCACAGATTTAGACTGAATCTCAAGGACTGTGGTTTTGTGAGGAGAGCAACGGATCCTTTACAGGGTTCTCAACAAACTGTGTTCCTTTCCTAACCAGATATCTTGCATGTGTGTTGCATTAAAACTCCCATCATTTCTATCCAGCAGTGGGCATGGCAGTTAAAGAGAAATAAAACTGATTTTAAGCTATGTAGTGAAATATTCCTTAAAAGTCATTAAAACGTGAATAGTAAAGGAATGCCCTAACTCTGAATAATATTCTTTGCCACATGAATACACAAGTTTCAGTTTCTCAAACTCCCTCCAAAAATGGCCACCAAACCATCAATTTCAGTTTGACAAAAGGGGGATTATGAAATCATATTTTATTTATGTATTATTTATTAAAGCAATTTATACGGCCACCCAACTCACTCACGTTGACTCTGGGTGGCTTACAGAAATAAAACCCCAAATACAAACTCACTACAGTGTGCTTAATTACAGAATTCTATACTGAAGCAACATAGACAGATGTAAAAACTGGGCTAACTTGTTCACCGGAATTTAGTTACAGAGACCATCTCCCTCATGCTCTAAAACATACAAATTGTTTGGCATTTTCTTTCCTGCGTAGCTTTGCTTGAATTTCTTCTGCTCTTTATCAAAGATTTGCAGAAGTTACACACAGAGTGCTCTGACAATAGCATAAACTGGACTCTTGACAAGAGGCAGAAACATAGGCCTATAGATGATGTTACCTAGGGTGGTAATGAAACATCTGCAGAAAAACAACCAAGCTCAGAGAACACCAAGAACCTAAAAATTCAACCCCGAGCTACATAGATTCTCTACTATTAGACCTAAATGTTTTTTTTTTTTAACACAGATGTTTAATTTCCTTCACTGGGCAATTCACAACATTCTCTCCCTTCCATTCTGTCTTCAATTCCACCCTTTCCTTCATTTCATAGTCTAAGCAGTGTACAAAAATGGCATGCAAAGACTGGAATACAGACTCACTCTTTTTCAGTTCATGCATGTACACTGATACTTCCAGAGGTAGATAAAAATTCTTCTCACCTAGTGCTCAAGAATGGAGATATTGACCTCAAGCAAATGCAAGAATATGGGAATGATCATAAACTTCCAAGAACTAATATATTCTGATCCTGGGTTACAACTCTTTTTTTCATCCCCTCCATCCACTGGATGCAAGAAATACATCTAACTGCTAAGCTAAGGATTAAAACAGGGAGAAAGAAAAGGGCCATTATCAGCCTCCCACATTATTATTTTGTAAAACATCCCAACAATTTGGAGAATTTGTACCTAGAGCTGAAGGATCCTGGGGTGATGCCTCAAAGCTCATTAGTCTGAGATGGGGCAAAACAAAGAGTTTTTTCACAAGCATTTATCAAATAGGGACATTTTGCCATATTTTCTTAGAGAATTCAGGCCTAAATTCCAGGCACCGATGGACAGACACAGAAAAACAAGGAAAGTAGACAAACACGTGCTGAAACAGCCACATGCAAGGAGCCAGACATAAAAATGGGAATAAGTGAGGATGAAGAGGGTCCCCCACCCCTCCATCTTCTTCTCCCTACCTTGGAGAGCTGCTTGCCTAGGGTTTTGGTGCAGTTGCCCATGGCTGCTAAGGCCCCCCCATCCCACAGAGCATAGCATTGGGCTGGAGGCAGCTGGCGCTGATGGCAGTGCGTTTTTTATAGTAACAAGTGATTCTCTTCTAGGAGGTTTAGTCTCTTTGAGGATTTTCAGGGTTTTTATTGTTGAATATATCTAGAATATTAAGGGAAAGTAAATGGAGGGGGAAAGGCGTGGAGTAGCACCATAATCCTCAGGATTATGCAAAACTCAATAATAGATGGTGCTGAAGCAGAGAATGGAAGGCAAGCAGGCATCTCTTTCTCTGAGCGCTACAATATCCCAGAAAGGAGAACACCATCCATGGTCTGTCCTCATGCTTCCATCCAAAAACTCATTTCAGAGGCTGCCACACAAGCAAAGGAAGGGTCTGTGGCCCATCAACTAACCTCTCCCTCTCTTTGTCTCAGAGTATACATGGCTATAATCTCCTCTGCAACAATCAGCTATATTTTCAAATCTTAAAGACGGGCTGCTTCCACTGAGTGTAGATGCTATAGACCCACTGGCATAATTGAACATAGAAGGTAACACATAGATTACCAGGATTGTCAGTCAAATATATCAACTGGCCACAAGATCTGAATGACCTAACAGAATCCACTGTACATAGTCACTCAAGGGCATTTTCATTAGAGCTGAACAGCGATTCTTAACATCTATTATGACTATCACTAATTCAGGACAGAAATTGGGAGAGAGGCATTGCAAATGGAAAAACAATCTCTCATCTAAACAATTCCCTAGTGTTTTATAATAGTGAGAAATAAAAGTACAACTATTGTAGCCTTTATGAAAATTGGTAGAGGTCAAGGGCTTATTTTAAAAGCGCTATTCAGGTCACACAATCTGATTAAGTTCATATTTACCAGCATTCTTTTTCTGGAAAATTACAACAGAAATGAAAACCTGCAACTTTTGTGAGCTAGAAAAACATGCAGAAAAATTCAGGCTTGTTTGTTTAAGTATGTAAGGCCTTTCTAACACAAAGTAGCCTTCCCTGATTTGTTGGGAATTGTAATATAGCACATTGGAAAGTCCCCTGGTTATGTTAGAAAAAATGGAAGGTTTTAAGAGTTGACAGTGTTATGCCAGAGCAACCACATTCATTGACTCTCTTCATTTGTTCAGAGACAATATAGTGATCAAAATAACCATAAAAAATTAATCAATATATGTACCTCAGTCAACCATAATTCCATCATACTACATTCAACTGAGGTTTCCAGATCTGATCTGCAAAACTCCAGTCATCCATTGGATGGCAACAAAGAGACACAAAACTCTGGGCTGTCATTTAATGGTCATCTAGACTTTTGCAGCCCAGATCCAGACTTTTGCCCAGATCTGATAGCCCTAATTCAATTTTCTTTACATTTATTCTCAACCTCAGAAAGAAGAAACCAGGAAAATTTCCATTCCATTCTCTCCTCTGGTTGATAATTAAACCTTTACTTCTACATTCTGCCAGATAACAGTCTCCAGACTCTTCTTTCCAGTCATTTCACCACAACTGATCTGAATACCACTGCTGATGCTTGAAAGGGAAAAATAAATTTTAAATATGGCAGATATGTTTTGACACACCCTCACAGAGTTCACACGCCAACTGTAATTCATTGAATAAACTATAACTCACTGGCTTCCCACAACACACCGTAAGCCACAGCTGATGAAGATTATTTTCACCGAGATGAAAAGAGAGCTATCAGATCAGTCCTCTTTGCTGTCATCATTTGTCATCATTTGCAATGATTCAAATTCTGATAGTGGGATAGATGTGTAGTTTAAGTAATCGGGTGAACTGTAATGGAATGGAATTTATCAAGATATTCTTTTAATGTATTTTAATTATAAAACTATCATTTTTCCTATATAAACCGTTCCACTCTTCTCCTTCAGGAGAGGAAGAAAATTTTCCTACAAGTAATTTTTTTCCTTTTGCCAGAGGTCTCTCAAATATTAATCAGTATTTGCCAAAATTCAAGTAGGATTACTAGATCATAATTACATGGAAATGATGCCCATGGAAATGATACAAGAGAAAGACAGAAAACCTCTCCCTCCTTGCTTCCTCCCCATTCTTTAAAGAAGGGAAGAGCAGAGAGTAGATCAGGACCCACTGGTCAGTCACTGCAAACTGGGAACAGCTTCAAATTCTCAGTTATTTATCAATAGCAAGGACCAGCAATAGCTCAGCTCCTCCATACCCAAATTTAAATTGTTAGCATCCTTCATTATAATAAGTTAGATTTGTAGTTTTCTGTGGAATGGGATCCAGAATGTGAGGCTTATATAGCTTATAGGTAGGGTTGTATGTGCATCTTATAAGAACAAACTTAAAATATGCATAAGACTAATCCCAAAAATATATTGAAAATTATTTGGAAACAGGTGGCCAGATCATACATATTAACTATTATCCTATTTCATTGGTTAATGTAAATATTAAAATGTTAGCTAATTGACTTGAAGTGATTTCTTCACTGGTCAAGAATGATCAAGTGGGCTTTATCAAAACTAGACGGAGTTCAGATATTTTACAGGAAAGAGATTTAACTGATTTAAACAAAAGCAGAACAGATAAACCTTCAATACTATCACTGGATGTAGAAGAAACTTTTAATAAGATTTATAAATAACATATGTATGTTCTCTTTGCCAAAAGCAGATTTCTCAAAGGTTTTATTAAATGGTCCAGCTTCTCTATGCTGCTCCTGAATCTAAGGTGAAAGTCAATGATTTAATAAATACTTGTAACTGATAAATCAGTTTGATATATACATTTTAAAGATTGAATGGAATAAAAATTTGGAGATCCCCATTTTGTCTAAACAATAGGAAGCTGTCATAATGTCAGTATCAACAATTTAGTAGATCTTGATTCATTGACTGATTATGTGCCTTCAAGTTGGTGTTGACTCTTAGTGACCACATATATAAATTTTCTCCAGGATGATCTATCCCCAACCTGGTCCTTCAGATCTTTCAGCAATGCACTCATCGTTGCTGTAATGGAGTCCATCCATCTTGCTGCTGGTCGTCCTTTCCTTTCCTTTCCTTTCCTTTCCTTTCCTTTCCTTTCCTTTCCTTTCCTTTCCTTTCCTTTCCTTTCCTTTCCTTTCCTTTCCTTTCCTTTCCTTTCCCTTTTCCAACAGAAAAGACTTCTCAAGAGAGCAAACACAATGTATCCAAAATATAATAATTTGAGCCTGGTCATTCGTGCCTCAAGTGAGAATTCTGGGTTCATTTCTTTGATAATCCATTTGTTTACTTTCAGTAGATTTCTTCAAAGCCAAAGCTTAAAAGCGTCAATACTGTATTTGTAATGGTATGTGGGAATGACTTTAGGAGATGGGGGGGGGGGGGAGAGATGCTGCCTAGGAATGACCAAAAAAGGGTGGGGGGAGAAGCCTGCAGCTGCATAATAGGAACAGAAAGAAAGGATCCTCCCTAACTTATCAGGCTGTAAAAAGAGACGGTGGGAAATCTGTACTTTCAGACTTGCAAGATTCTGTTAATGTAGCCTTACAATAAAGTAGAATGAGCTCATCTGGTCGTGTTTCCTGTCTGGTCTACCTGGAAAGGCTTACAATACTTTTTCTATCTTGTTTCTTCAAAGTCTAACTTTCATTTCCACAGAGTGTCACAGAGAAATCCATTGCCTGCACAGTTCTAATCATTGTAGGTATAGACACATCTTGGCATCTGAATACATGTTTTCCACAAAGTAGCTTTCATTGCTACTTTACCAAGAGCTAGTCTGAGGCATATTTCTTGATTGCTGGTTCCTTTACTATTGATTCAATAGATCTTAGATGATTGCTTATTCACCAAGAAGTAATATTTCAGATGTGTTGCTCCCCATTGTATTTGTATAGGAAAGAAATGAGTAAATTATGCCCTTTGTGGAGATGTAATAACATTTCATTAAAACATGTTTTTGCAATGTCCTAAAGTTAGTATGTTCTGGGAAGAAGTAATTACATACATTAACTTGACTTTGAGATATTAATATTTTCAGTGTCTCACTGAAATTTATTTATTTTTTTACAATTGAACAATGGAAATTGATTGTCCATGCCATTCTTATTACCAAAATACTAGTCCTTCAATTCTGGAATGATAAATTAATGGCTTCAGTTGCTCATTGGATTGAAGACCTGATGTTATTTGTGATTTATGAACAAGTTGCTTATAAACATAGATTCTGTATCTATCTTTGCTTCAGATGGCAAAATATTTTGGGCTAGCTCCATCTTCATTCACCTGAGCTACCATTTTGCAATTTGCTTCAGGGAGAGCTTTTCAAGAGAGGCTATTGCAAGCATCTCAAAGGAAAGCAGATCAATCAGAAATTCATTGTGCAGTCGTTTTATTCAGATCTGAGATGAGTTTGCTCAAGTTTGGGTATATTTGTTTTTCCAGAGATGACATGGTTTTCAGGAAGCAGAGGGCTACAGAGAACATCAGCAAGGAAGACTCACATACCACCCCATGTTTTAGGCTGCATGAAGCAGCACCAGAAACAGGACAGACTGGCTCAGCTCTCTATCTGCTATTGCCAACTAACTATGGGCCATGCACTATTGACATACTACAAGCTGTTCACACCTGCACTGTGTCAATTCAGCCTCCAACAAAGCCTCTTGATCCAGACCCTTGATCCAGCCCCCTTAGTTAGCAACTGTAGCCAAATACAGGTAGTCCTTGTTTAGCAACGGGACTGGCAACTCAGTCATTAAGCAAAGGGGTCACTAAGTGAAACCATGACTGTGCTTATGATCTTACTTCAGCTTTCCTTTGCTTTACAGACCTGTGAAGGTCGTAAATGTGAGGATTGGTTACAAAGTAACTTTTTCATCACTGTCATAACTGCAAATGGTTGCTGTATGAGGCAGTTGCTAAACGAGAACTACCTGTACCACTTTCCCCTTTGCCTTACCATTGTGGTAGTTATTTTAAAGGCAAAATCACAAATTGTTGATCTGGCAGCCAAATCCACCACCCTTTCATTTGTGTTGTTAAAATGTAAAACTTGATACAGCCCATGAGGTCTTAGTAGGCGTACCTGTCCAAAGGTACATTTTACCATGCTTTGCCTGTTGTAAATGAGCTCCTCAGAGAATGGTTATACTTTGCAAACCTTTTAACAACCATGCCACAATGCAAAGCGCACTTCCAGTGCAGTGTTTTGGTTCTACTGGGTAAGTATCCTTGGGATCTATCCTCTGTAGTTGCCAGCCTGTGCTCGCTCCAGATGGCAAATTGTAGGGCACAATCAAATGGCAGCCAGATGCTATCCTGCTCCTCCACCCCACCCCATCCTTCCCTCACTGGATTTGCTTTTCACAGTGTGGGGGAGAAAAAGAAAAAGAAACTAAAGGGAGAGCAGCAAAGCTGCTGATTGTGGGAGTGATTGGGGAAGATAGTGGGATGGTGGCAAGATGCCACAGTAGCTTGTCTACAGGAAGGATAGGGAGGCAGAATAAGACAGAAGTTCCCACCAATGGCAAACCAGTCCACTCACAGCTCCAATAGAAATGCTGCAAAATTGTCTTCATCTCCTCTGAAACAGGAAGAGCTAAATTGGTAGTTAATAGCCAAAAGTCCCACAGTATTGTGGGGACATGGCTGGGAGCACCACCAATCTCAGACTGGTACAACTTTTAAGTATGGAAGTAGCCAATCCTACAGATTAGGAGTTCCTTCTCAGGGATTTTCAGGATTAGAGCTCAACACAGATCTTAGCCTCTTCACTTCCTTCAGCTGAGTCCAGAGCAATGAGTAACAAACTTATGATTTTCCATATATTTCTAACTATTCAGACAACATTGCAAATGGTGAAAGATGTTGAGACTCACAGTTCAGCAACATCAGCAGAACTAGAGGTTCTCCACCTCTATTCTATGTGAAATGACAGAGCATGCTATATATATGGGACAACCTAAGGAGGCATCGTCTCCCTGGGTTCATTGCAGAAGACTAGATTTAAAACAGCATGGGACATTGCAGGAAAGCAAGATCTCTAGCTATGTGGGAGAGAAGGCGGCAAAAACAGAAGACTAGATTTAAAAAAAAAACAATGATAGAAGGCGGAATAAGCATAAGCATTTTTTTTATCCCGCCTTTATTATTTTTATAAATAACTGAAGGCAGTGAACATACATAATACTCCTTCCTCCTTCTATTTTCCCCACAACAACAATCCTGTGACATGAGTTGGGCTGAGAGAGAGTGACTGGCCCAAAGTCACCCAGCCAGCTTTCATGCCTAAGGCAGGACTAGAACTCACCATCTCCTGCTTTCTAGCCTGGTGCCTTAGCCATTACACCAAACTGGCTCTCAAACTGGAATATTGACAACTGGGGGATTTCTCTTATTTGAACTTTCTCTCCATGGACCTCAAATGTAAATCCCCTGTTTTTCAGCCCCTGCCTCTTCCTGGTCAGCCCACTCTTCTTCCTTGTCATGGCTTCCTCCCATCCCCTCCCTGTTGCTTTTTAGTTACCTGCCCAAAGACAGAGGTGAGGCCAAACTCCATATCCCTGATACTTAGGCATTTATCTTCTGTATGAGCCAAACTGGTTCTTTCAGCTGCCTCTTGCAATGGCTTGTCCTTTGGCTTGATTGCAGCCAAGGCTGCTTCATCACCCAACTGGGAGTAGGTGCGAGAGAGGGGTCCAGAGGCAGTTGCTGAGGCAGCCTCAGAGGTGCTCCTGATCCTGGGCCGCTGAATGGATTGCCGGTCTTCTTCATGGGACCGTCTGCTTGTCCTTCGGGAGTGTCCACTCTTGGACTGCCTCTGAGAACCGCTTCGGGAACCAACCTGAGATGCCTGCAAGTCTGATGTCTCACTGCTCAGTCGGTGGGTCTCCCGGAGGAAAAAGAACATGCTGAAAGCTGGCAAAGAGCTACAGTCCTTCTTTGGAGCTCTTGCTATTTACTCCCTCTTCTGGGAAAATGGTCTTTGGCAAGGCCCAGCCCCTTGCCCCACTGCCTCGGCCTTCCTCTCTGGCTCCCATTCTCATAGACACATCCTGTGGGACACTGAACTGTATTCCTGATTCCTTCTCACTTTCTTCTGGTTGCTCCCAGTTCTGCTCCTTGTGCTGTTTGCTTGCCACTCTATTCTGGGCTACCCTGCTTACACCTGCCCGCTCCAAAGGTGCCCACTCCTAGCTGGACTGACAGATAACACTATGAAGTAATAAAGTCAGTTCTGAAGTAATGCAAATATCTCAGAATACCCTTCCACTCTCCCACTCCTCTTCCCATTACATTTTTCTCTGCAATGTTTTCTTCCCTCTGGGACCACTTTTCCTACCCACCCTAAACACACACTCTCACTTTCCTTTCTCTTTTTCTCCTGCTTCCTCTCCTTTCTTCCTCTCCCTTATCTCACCACTCTTTTAGGCCTCTTTGCTCTTTGCTTGCAGTCTCAAAGACCTTTTCCTGCTTCTAAGGGATCAGCCCTTGTGTTTCCCAGGGCCAGGGACTGGCATGGGAGCAGGAAGGGACCTCTGCTTCTGCCACAGCTCATCCCCACTCTCCATCAAAACCTAATCAAGTCATCTTATTATTGTAAGGAGCGAGATTGAAGCCGGAGGATGTAGAGGGAATCTGAGCTTATCAGGTCAGACATACGACCCGGCCTGGATTGGCTTTTCGCTAATGATGCAAACAAGGTAAAACAACTCCCTGAAGTAGGAAACCCAAGAGGTCTCAGTGCCTGCAGGATACAGTTTGAGCAACACCATGGGATCCCTGGGCATTTGCATAGTATCTACTTATCTTAGAAAGTAATGTAGTAAAGAAAAGACGCTGAAACAATGCCCTGGATATAAAATACATCACCTGCTAGCAGGGTCTATTTTTTAAAGAAAGCTTTGGGTAAAATTATCTTGCCTTCTCTGGACTCCTGCTTGCTGTTCAATATATTATTGAGTATTTGATACTGTTTCAGTATCAAATCAAGTCAAATCTTTATTACGGTCATAGACCAGCATAATGTTTAGATATTTACAGGTCCTTTCTCTCTGTCCTGCTCCCTCCACTTCCATCCTCATACCTGCATATACTGTACTTCCTTAAGTCTTATCATCCATTATGATTCACTCACACATGCACCCTTCCCTTTCTCAGCAGGAAGCTGACTGTATTTCAACAAAGCTGGACCCCACCTGTGGCCGTGGCTATCTTCCTGGCTCTCTGAATGGCAGAATGGAGTTAATGGCAGTGCTCCACAGGGACTGTTGAGCAGACCATTCATGGTTTATTTAGTGGAAAGCTGGCAACGTTCCACTTGCAGTAGTAACAAGACCTCATCTACCTCATACAGACAATGCCAAGACTCCTGGATGAGGTCTTAATGTTCTGGGGCTCAGCTAAGAGAAGTCAAGAGCAGAAAGAATGAGCTAAAGAACAAGTCTCAGTTGCTTAGACACTGAAGATTTCTCCCATCCCTACAGGGCCTATTTATTTTCTTACGTGGACTGTTATCATATTTACAAGGACAGGATTTCTGTGCTTTTAACTGCTTTAGGAGCCAGAGGAAAGTTTTCCATCACTGCATCTTCTTGTTGAAGAGCATCACCTACTGAATATCTACTTGTCGAACATTTTGCCCATCTTTTGTATATCCTTGTCAAGTGTACGTGTAGGGTATATTTGTGTGTATGCATTCAGTTATTTATAGCTAGCTGATCTTGGCTGTGAAAATCTGAATAATGGCAGCAGAGGGATATAGAAAAACTCAGACTCTCACTGCCATCTGGATATTGTCTGGATTTTTGCAACCTAGATTTGATTTGTGTTACAGTCCCCTTTTCCTCCACTGGACCTTTATCTTCACAACAATTCTGCAAGGAAGGTTAGGGAGAAAGAGAGGGAAGGCAACCAGCAAAGTAAAATAGTGATTTCAATGGCTGGCTGTGCGTCTCAGGTCTGGCCTGGTGATGTCTGTCAATTGCTGGGTGCTGGAGTGCTAATTGGAAGATTTGTGCCCTGCTTGCCTGCTGTCTTTCACTACAGTAGAGCAAACTCTCCATCAGAGGTTTTGAACTATGATTGGTCTTTCTTTCCATGGAAAGATCTAATTCCTCTTCAGGCAGCTAGCAAATATTTTAGGCCAGTCTAGCTGGATCTCTAGTGGCATGATCTCGAAATGACCATCCCAGCTCAAATACATGTGCCATCTGCATTTGTAGCCGTACCAGCAGGGCTGAACCTATAAAGACCTGAGAGATCTCAAACCCCTCTCCCAGAAGCCCACGGGGACTACACATCCTCAGCTTCCTGCCTTGCTATGCAGCTTGGTGGGCATTGCTGCCATCATCTGTCTTCAAGCAGGATACTTGTACTTGGCATCTTCCCCCCTCCCAGCAACCCTTGTGTGTGTGAGAGATAGGGTTCATGCAGTCTGGGCACCTTTCTGGCAAGGAAAAAATAATAAAAAGGAAATAAATCTATAGCCACCTCCTGGCCCTAAAGCACTGAGGTATGTGACTAGCAAAATCAGCTCTTCTTCGTTCTCCTCCTTTGTGGGGAGATAGACTAATATCTCCAGAGATAAATAGAATCAAATCTTATTTTCAAAAAATGAGAAGAGAACACATAAAACATATTTTTAATTAAAAAAAAAAACAGTAGTAGAGGAGAGAAAAGACAGAGCTGCTGAAATCACAGACAGCATTTTAGATGAAAAGAAAAAGATAAAGGAAATGATAAGGCTCTGAGTTTAAGCAGATCCCAGGATGATGCTGATCTGCTCCTATTTAGAAGCAACTCTAATATAAAGCGATTCCAATTTGCCTAAAACACACAAAGACTGAAGCTGTATAGAGATAATAATGACAGAGACTTAAAAACTGACAGAGAAAAAGAAACTAAATGTACTGCAGTTTTAAACTAACTTTTTCTTATTCCTGTAGGGAACAGATGCACCTTGGAACAGATGTTGTGCCAATTTGTTACATGGAAAATCCTTCTTCTTTCCAATTCCAACTTTAATCAGAGGTTAAAGGATAATCTTAGCTATCTCTTTCCTCCTACTCATCTCAGCATTCAGCTTTTTACTTCTCTCCTTCCTGTCAGAGAATTCTCTGAGTTTCCAAAAGAACAATTTCAAGGTATGTAAAATTGGGTGTGCTTTGCTAACCATTCTGTTGACAGCATAGTCAGGTAACTTGTAGAGGGTGGGATCAACTTGCCATTTCTTGGCCACAACAGACTGATACTGGTACAACCCATCTCCTACAGTTCTAGGGCACTCCCCCCAACATCATTTTATTTTTTCTTTCCTTCCCAAAGATCCAAATATAGTGGTATGGGCGCTGCTCTGTTCAGTGAAGGTGCAGAGTTTTGAAATCTGCACTTTTGAGCGGATGGTAAAGCAAGTACATTCAGGTATAGTCATCTTTCAAAATTCAGGAAAATGGATCTTGCTGCTTTTTACATTTGTGGGACTGTGCGTGTGTTGTAACTCATCTCCCTTCATGATACCATGCAGTTCTCTTTGCAATCCATCCCATTCACTACTCTTTATGATCCCAGCTGGTCTTCACTCATCAGCAGTGAAGGACACATAGTATCAAAGACACTGGACTCCAGATATCAAACCCTGCAATGCTGTCTTTGGATGAGAGCATTGGCTGATGTCATTCCAAACGGAGGAAGGTATAAAAGTCAGAATATTTCACTATTTGGTTTGCTTGACAAACCTTGCACATGAGAAATCAGGAGACTAACCTTTGCAAGCAAACTAAAATGAAGGCAGTACACGCAGAACAAGAATCAATAATGGAAGAGCACATTTTATTCCTGTATAATTTTCTACTGATTTAAGAACAGGTGAATTGCACTGTAACTTGGCAGTGGGGAAAGGCCTACTGTCTTGGGAAAATAGAAGTTTTTTTTTTAATAAGCAATATTTGTGACTGGAATGAATGGGAACTGGGATTAGCCTTCAGGACTGAATATCAGTTTTAGCTTTTGGGTCTTTCATTATGTGGAGGGGAAAGGGATTGGTGGAGGTGGCAGCATCTCAGGTCATAATCTGAATGTTTGTAACCTGAGCTGCTCTGGTCTGTTGGTGCACAATTTTTCCTTGAAATTCCTTTTAATGTCTTATCTTTTTAAAAATCTGACCTCGGTGATCATGCAATATGGAATCATAATCGTGTCTAACCAAATCACTCTGGTTTTCCTAATCTCCAAACTACTTGGTCATATGTTGCAGAGTCTCTCTAGTTTACTGCTATGCCTGTCCCTCTAATTTCACCAACCTATTCTGCAACTGCAACTGGTCTCTTAGGCCAAAAATCCTATTTTCTCCCGTTTCTAGATTTCTGTTGCATCATCTCAGAGGTCCTGAGACAATGACTGTTAGCCAGTTCAGAACATTTATTTCTCCCTGACAGTACCTGCAACAATGTATGCTTGGGCATAGCAAGTTCAAGAGGGCTGTGAGGTGGGGCTAATTTTGATTTTACAGTTCACTGATTCCCATTAGCAATGTGTTCTTGGTTATTTGTATGGGTCAGTGATAGCGAACCTTTTGGGCTTGGCACGTCAAAAATTCAGAAAATGCCTAACTTGACTTTGCTGGCGTGTCACCCCCACCCCCTGAACAAAAGAGTAACAATTCTTTACATATTCATTTATTTAAAAAAATACAGTCCAATTATGTGTGGTGCTATGTATTATATAAAGAAACGTCAAATAATTACAAAAATGAAATACAAGTAAAACAAATTCAGTTTCTTTGGTAACTTAAACAGGGAGAATAGTTGTTGCTGGGTGTTGTTGAATACTGGTGTGTCACTGTTACACAGGCTGCTCCCAGGTTTGGCTTATGGTCACTTACTCACACACAGCCTGTTGAGGCACGCGGATCTTGTGAGTCCCCCTTGCTTTCTACCTGGGTTTTCCAGATAGGTGCGGCTGGAGCAGACAGACACACAGCCCTGGTCAACAGCGGGGAAATAATTGGGGATACACACAAATCACTTCCAACTGAACACTGAGGCACAAGAGGTTCTTTGTAATACACGGAGACCCAGTGAATTTAAAGTAACAGCAAAACTTTACTGGTTGCAAGGTACATTTGCTCTTCCTCATACACACACACACACTTACCCACATCCTTCCCAACTAGGCTGCCAGGCACTAGCTAGAGGGACGGAAGCCGCCAAGTCTGGATGACTCAGATGACCAAGATGACTCAGAGTGAGCGGGCTTTGGGACTTTTATCCCCAAAAGTACAAGTTGATGGGATTGGGGTGAGGGCTTCCATGTGCTCAGGCCCAACTTCCTCTTTCTGGTTCAGGTCCTTTGTTTTTTCCTTAAGGACTTGCTTCCTTCTTATCTACCTCCCTGAAGGGATCTCATAGATAAGATTCCTGGCTTTTGTCCTCTCTGCTTACGTGCCTGCTTCATCTTTAGGTTATGGCAGCTTCAGTCTAGTCTCACATCACCCAAAATGTCATGGCGTGTCACCTTTGACACAAGTGTCATAGGTTCACATTGTGAGAAGGCAGGGAGAAGTGAGGGCCTCAAACGAACCATGTTTGCTAAGGGAGAGCGCTGTGCACCATGGGGCAGCCTGGGGGGGACGGCAGGAGGGAGGATGGGCAGAAGGCACACTCACATCAGAGTGGAGAAGGACGGCAGGAGGGAGGAAAGACTGCAGGCAAGAGGCACGTTCGCACCAGAGTGAAGAGAAACGGCAGGGGGCGGCTGTCGGGTCAAGTGGGGATTGGAATGTGTATTGCGCTGATTGGATTCGGAAAGTGGAATGTCTGCGGTTTTGCGGTTAATTAGCGGCGCTCCGGGGCGGTAAAAAAGGTGAGATTGTGAGCCAAGCCCTCGTAGGAGGGGGAGGACAGATAGGGGGTATAAAAACCTGTCAGACCTTGCTTCGGGGTTCCTCCATTGCTGCGGGAGGGACCCACCTTTGCAAACGTGCCCAATAAAAACTTCTGTCTACTGGATAACCGAACCCGTGTCTGTCGTTTTCTGACAAAATTGGCGAGCCAGCCAGGAGTCCTCGACGTGGACCGGACTGTGGGGAACCGGTGAGTAATCGGCCGTAACACCCCGTTGAGGTGTCTCCCGTTTTCCCCGGAGTCGGGTCCAGGACGGGACTCCAATCGCCAGTCAGACAGAAGTAAAGAGGAAGTCGGCCGACGAGGGGACCTCCGGGAGGTCTGGTGAGTACAGCCTACCCATAATCTCGGGGAGATTAGCGTGGTTACGAGGCGTTGGACGCCGCAAGGGGACAGAAGAGTCCGGGACCTTCTGTAAGGTGGGAAACGTAGTCAGGAAGGATGGGTAAGGCGCAGAGTAAGAGTGTAAGGCCAGGGGCCAGTGGGAAAAACGCAGTAGGGGGAATCCCCATGGATTCTCCATTAGGACAATTGTTGCAACAATGGGAGACACCCTGGTTGTGTCCATTCACCAGGGGTCTGGAAAAACCAACCATGATAACTTTGTGCACTAAAGAATGGCCAAAATATCCACTAGTGGACCCCGAATTCCCCTACCATTGGGATACTCTTGGAATCCCCAGTAATTACTGGGTGACCCAACTAAAAACTACATTGTGGAGCATAAAATGTTAACACAGGAACCCTATGTGGAAGTCTGGTTCCATGTTCATTGGGAGGGGCCTCGACCCAAGTTAGCCAAAATTTTTGTCCAAAAAGAACAGGAGGATGAGGAGGAGGACCTCTGGCTGACTAGACCTCAATGGGGGCCGCCACCTCCTCCTCCTCCTCCTCTTCCTACCGCTCCCCCTCTGGCGCCCCCACCCTATCCCGGGCTGCGGAAAGAGCTGGACCAGCTGAACCAAGACATTCAGAACTTGCCCTTTAGTCTAAGGTCGGCCAGTGCCTTCCCCGTCCGGGAAGTCCCGAACGGAACGAACGCACAGGGGGTGACCGTCACCAGTTACGTAACAGTTCCCATCAAACCCAGTGAGTTGAGGGAATTAAAAAGACCCTCCCTCGTATGCAAGAGAATGCCCATACCGCCGCCGAACAATTGGAACTTTTTCTCGGCCCGGTGGAATACTCCTGGGGGAACTGAATTACATTTTAGCCCACCTCTATACGCCAGAAGAGAGGGGCCAGATTCGGCGAGCTGCGCTCGGGCTTGGGAGCGAAGGAATGCAAATGTCCCAAATGCCCCGGCCGCAGATACTAAATTCCCTCTGGCAGACCCAAATTGGGATCCCAATAATGCCGCACACCGGCAGAACATGAGAGACATGAAAGAGATGATTTTGGAGGGCATCCGAACAGCAGTGCCCCAGGGGAAGAATTTGACCAAGGCTTTTGAGGTAACCCAGGGGAAGGATGAATCGCCCAGAGATTTTTGTGAGAGGATCCGAGTTGGCCTGACCAAATTCTCGGGCGTGACTCCGGACACCCCAGCCTTTGAGACCTTGTTAAAAATGCAGTTCGTCACCAAAGCATGGCCAGACATTCAGAAGAAGATACAAAAACGGGAGGGTTGGACTGAACAGGGGATAGGGGAACTCCTAAGGATTGCTCAACAGACCTATGTGGGGAGGGAGGAGGCGAAGACCAGGCAGAAAACTCAAATGATGATGGCAGCCGTTCAGGCGGCGGCCAAGAATGAGACGAAGGGGGAGGGACTGAGGGAGGCGCGACCTTCTCCCCATCTGGTCCGGGGACCTTGGCCCCGGAGAGGTGGCGTCGACCCCAGAAGGGAGAGGTGGACTGGGGATAGGCAAGGTTGTTTCCGCTGCGGGCGAGTAGGACACTTTGCTCGGGACTGCCAGGTGGATCGCCCCACGGGTGAGAGGAGTTTCCCCCTGTACAACTAGGGGGTCATGGTTCCCCAACCGGGACCCACGGGGAACCCTTGGTAAACATCACGGTGGGTCCCACCGGCGAGGAACGGCAGTTCCTCGTGGATACCGGAGCCTCTCGAACATCGTTGTGCCAACCGATCCCAGGGATTGCGAAATCCCGGGGCGCGTCGGTATCGGTGATGGGGGTGGGAGGTTCTCCGGTCAAGGCAGACGTACTGGAGGGAGTGAGACTGGAGTGGAATGGGAAGGAGGTAACTGCAGATGTGTTACTGATCCCACAGGCAGGGGTGAACTTGCTGGGAAGGGATCTAATGGGTAGTCTAGGAGTGGAGTTGTGGAATGTGGAACAGGCAGAAAGGATGTGTTTGTTGCGGGAGGCGGATGTGGAGGTTGTGAACCCTGAGGTATGGGCAGGAGAAGGGGGGGCGGGTCGGTTCCGCATTGCCCCAATTAGCATCCCCTTGAAACCGGGGGTGACTGGTTTGCGGCAAGCCCAATACCCGCTGTCCCGGGATGGGAGGCGTGGGCTGAAGCCCATCATAGATGGGCTGAGGCAGCAAGGGCTGTTGGAACCGGCTATGTCCCCCTTCAACTCCCCTATCTTAGCTGTGAAGAAGAAGGACAATAGTTACAGGCTGGTGCAGGATCTGAGGAGGGTCAACGATTTGGTCTTGGCCCGGACCCCGGTAGTGCCTGACCCCTACACTTTGATGGGGAAGATCCCTCCCGGGGATCGGTGGTTCACGGTGATAGACTTGAAGGATGCTTTTTGGTCATGCCCTCTGGCAGAAGAAAGTAGGGATCTGTTCGCTTTTGAGTGGGAAGATCCGGAGACTGGGAGGAAGCAACAACTGAGATGGACGGTGCTGCCCCAGGGGTACACTGAGAGCCCCCTCTTGTTTGGACAGGCATTGGAAGAGGGACACAGAGAAGTGGGGGGAATTACGAAGGAGCCTGGTGACGGCCCCGGCTCTGGCTCTACCGAACTTGGCCCTCCCCTTTCACCTATACGTTACAGCCCATGGGGGAACTGCCATTGGAGTACTGACTCAGAGACGGGCTGGGAAATATCAACCAGTGGCCTTCCTGAGCAAAGCCCTAGAACCAGTGGTGAGGGGATGGCCGACTTGTGTGCAGGCAGTGGCTGCCGCTGCTGTGCTAGTGACAGAAGGGAAAAAACTCACTTTTGGGAGCCCCGTGATTGTCCATTCACCCCATCAGATCTTAAGTGTGCTTAGTCAGCAGGCGGCTGCTTGGATGACAGAAGGGAGGATGTTGAAATATGAGACAGTTCTCCGGATAAGTCCTGATGTGGTGGTAGGAACAGACAGGAATTTGAACCCAGCGGAGTTTCTTGCGGGGGAGCGGAAAGAATGGGAGCCGGCGGAGCACGAGTGCTCCACCCTGTTGCAGCTGCAAACAAAGACCCGGGAGGACCTGCAGGAGGTCCCGCTGGAAGAGGGTGAGGTCTGGTTCGTGGATGGGTCTAGCCGAGTAGAGCAGGGACAAAGGAAGTCAGGGTACGCGATAGTGACTGCGGAGGGAGAGACAATAGAGAAGGGGGCACTACCAGCGGACTGGTCGGCTCAGCTGTGTGAAGTGCACGCTTTGAAACGGGCACTAGAGTTGGGAAAGGGAGTGTCCCTCACCGTCTACACAGACTCACGATACGCCTGGGGAGTAGTGCACACTTTCGGGAAAATTTGGCTGGAACGGGGTTTACTCACAACTGCTGGGAAGGAGGTGAAAGCTCGGCAACTGATAGAGGGGATGATGGAAGCTCTTCAAGAACCCGACAGGATTGCAGTGGTGCATATAATGGGACATCAGAAGGGGGACTCGATGGAGGCAAGAGGGAACCGACTTGCTGATCGAGTAGCAAAGGAGGCAGCGGAGGGTGTCCCCATTGCCATCATGATTGCAATCCCCCAGATAGAAGAACCTCCGGCTTGGACGCCGGGGAAGTTGGACGAGGTGCTGCTGGAAAGGGAAGGTTGCAGGGAGGAAGCAGGTCGTTGGGTTACAATTGAGGGGACCCCAGTAGTGAGCCGTGCTGACATGAGGGGGATGTTGGAGAAACTGCACGAAGGGTCTCACTGGGGGTGCAGGCTTTGATAGATACTGTAAAGCCGTGGTACTGGAGCCTGGGGATGTGGACAGAGGCGCAGGCTGTGTGCTGGAAATGCCTGATTTGTCAGAAAACCAATCGCAAAGCCATGAGGAGAAGGGAGAGGGGAGGAAGGCCCTTGGCAATATGGCCCTTTCAGCGAGTCCAGGTGGACTTTACGGAACTCCCTCCTGTGGCTGGGTTGAAGTACCTGTTGGTACTCAAAGATCACCTCACTGGCTGGGTGGAAGCGGTGCCCAGCCGGAGGGCGACTGCACAGGTAGTAGCAAAAGTTCTCCTGGAACAGATCGTCCCCCGGTATGGGATAGTAGAGAGTCTGGATTCTGACAGGGGGACCCACTTCACCCACAAGGTGCTGCAGGAGGTCATGCAAAGCCTGGGGGTTCGATGGGAACTCCACACCCCTTGGCATCCTGAATCCAGTGGGAAAGTGGAAAGAGCTAACGGGGTATTGAAGCAACATCTCACCAAACTGGGATTGGAAACAGGGCTACCTTGGACAAAGACACTTCCGGTTGCCCTGCTTCGAATGCGGACAGCCCCTCGCAAGGATGTGGGGGTCTCCCCATTCGAGCTGATGATGGGAAGACCTTTCCTGGCTCCAATGGGAGAGCCTATCCCCGAGCTAAAGGATGCCTTCCTGAGAAAGTATCTCCTGGTACTGTCACAATCTCTCTTATCTTTAAGAAAACAGGGACTCCTCGCTCAGCGGCCCCCCTTGCTGGAAGACCAATACCCCCACAAGCCAGGGGATTGGGTCCTGATAAAGACGTGGAAGGATGAGAAACTGAAGCCGTCTTGGGAGGGACCATACCAAGTTCTCCTGACAACTGAATCGGCGGTTCGAACCCGACAGGGGGGTTGGACCCACTACCATCGGGTTAAGCGAGCTCCCGACCCCCGACCGTGGACTGCCCAACCAGGAGACGGACTCAAAGTAAAACTTAAAAGGAACTGAACTAAGGCAGGGGAGGAGATGAACAACATGAAGGCTTGCATCCAGGTTATTCTATTATGTCACTGCTTAGATGCTCTACAGCACAGCTCTAACAACAATTTTTTTGTAGAATTGGCACAGACAGCTTTGAACAGCACAACTTTTTGTGTGGGGCAACTCTTGACTGTGAAGGGTGTCACCTCCACCTGTTTCTTTGGAATGCCCATCAGCTTGGAAGCATTGAAGAATGTTACTCAGATAGCGAATATTGATATCACTGGGGATGATCCCCCGTGGGGGGGGATGTTCTATCATTTTGGGTCTTCTCCCACTCCAAGACCCTGGACTAATCAAAGGCAAATAGCTCTAAATCTCTTGGGGATAACCAATGCAACTCAATGTGTATATTTCAACAATACCCAGAACCGTACCCACCCACTGCCCTCAAAAGGTCCTGCTTTCACTTGTGGAGGGATCTATAATATCCCTTACGCCTCAACCCCTCTATACCTACCTAAAGGTTTCTTTTTGTTATGTGGACATGAAGCTTACACCTATGTTCCAGCCTATAGTTCAGGGGGCCCTTGTGCCATAGGGCGCCTGACCTCTCTATATGCCCTGCCTCCAATACAAGCGCACCCATCAAAAGAAAAAAGAAAAAGGGAGCTGCCATCTGATTGTGAGAGTGATGTGACACTCTTGTCTGAAACAGAAGCCATGGCTCTGGCCCTCTCCTTAGTAGGGGTTCCTGCACTAAGTGGAAGGGCTTACCTGGACCTAAGGAAGGTGGCCTGCCTCCTGGCTAAAAGTGTCAACCTTACATCCTCTCTCATTGCAGCCCTCACTGAAGAAGTCACTGAGATCAGGAGGGCGGTCATTCAAAATCGGATAGCTATAGACTATCTCCTATTAAGGGCAGGACAAGGCTGTGAATCTTTTCAAGGTCTTTGTTGCTTTAACCTAACCAACAATAAGAATTATGTTGAAGCAAAACTAGCCAAGTTGAAGACCTTAGCCTCTCGCATATCCGAGGATCCAGAGGGATGGAATTGGTCGTGGCTCACTAGTTGGTTACCTAACTTTGCTTGGTTAAAACAACTTTTTGTACTAGCCATTGGTTTCATTGCCTTACTGGTCCTAGTATGTTGCTTAATGCAATGTCTCCCTGCTTGTGGGAATTACCTGTCCCAGTGTGTGAAGCCCCGGGTCCGGGACGAGGGAGCAATCCTGTTAGCCAGGTTTGAGGCCCAACAGAGGCGTGAAAAGAAAAAGGGGGGATTGTGAGAAGGCAGGGAGAAGTGAGGGCCTCAAACGAACCATGTTTGCTAAGGGAGAGCGCTGTGCACCATGGGGCAGCCTTGGGGGGACAGCAGGAGGGAGGATGGGCAGAAGGCACACTCACATCAGAGTGGAGAAGGACGGCAGGAGGGAGGAAAGACTGCAGGCAAGAGGCACGTTCGCACCAGAGTGAAGAGAAACGGCAGGGGGCGGCTGTCGGGTCAAGTGGGGATTGGAATGTGTATTGCGCTGATTGGATTCGGAAAGTGGAATGTCTGCGGTTTTGCGGTTAATTAGCGGCGCTCCGGGGCGGTAAAAAAGGTGAGATTGTGAGCCAAGCCCTCGTAGGAGGGGGAGGACAGATAGGGGTTATAAAAACCTGTCAGACCTTGCTTCGGGGTTCCTCCATTGCTGCGGGAGGGACCCACCTTTGCAAACGTGCCCAATAAAAACTTCTGTCTACTGGATAACCGAACCCGTGTCTGTCGTTTTCTGACAAAATCATTGGTATAGGTAATGGTTGCAACTGGCCTTTTAACCCCTGGAGCTGGAGGATGCCTTTCTGAGTCACAACGTCACACACCTTGACATCAGCTTCCAGAGAATCTTGCAAGGCATTTTGACTCAACACTTCTGTTTTCTTTTGCAACTCTTCATTTTCCTCTATAAGTGTATCTCTCTTGCTCATATTCTGTATTACCTCTTTGTGCTTTCCTTCCAGAGCAAAGGCCTGAAGCAAACACATATGTAACAAGCTTGTTACAGTCTGGGGACTTCTTTTGTTGGAAGAAAAAGTTATCTTACCAAGTCCATTTCTGAGCTGGGAGTAAAGACACTGACGAATTGCATGAAGTTAGGAGATTTATTCTTCACCCAAGTGCAGAAGCAATGACAGCAAGCAGTTAGGTGGGCGGCCGCACTGGACCCCCGCCATACAGCATATTATATACCTTTCGTTACATTTAGACCTACATTAAGATGTCATGACCCTCTGATCCAATCAAAGCCAGTTACCTTGATCCATACTCCTCCCTTTACCCAGGACCCCTTTCTCTGGTCTTGATTAAGATTCTCCCTTCTTGTATGTAAACTAATTTCTATCACCTTGATTGTTTACAGCCATATGTAAAGCATCCTTTATCACTCTGCTTGTTCACCGGGGCGCTGTCCTGATCTACATCCCTAAGAAACAAGGTCAGGACCGCTTATCTCTCTTTGTGAAGGGTCATCTGAACAGGAAAGAACTATCAAGTCAAGATAGTTTATCTGCTCACATGAAGTGTCTTCTTTCCAGTCAGGAAGAAACAAACCATGAGAGCAATTATCACATCCTTGAGATATTGAGAAGTGTTGAAGGTATGCGACCTTTTGATAATTTAAATAAGGTCAATTACTGTGAGGTCAACCATACATACAGGAAAGGGAATATTGGCATATTGCTGGGCCTGCTTTTACTTCATGTTACACAAGCAGGTAAAGACAAGTGTTTAAAACATCTAAATGTCCAAATATCCAAAATGTCTACAAATATCTATAATGTCTATATGTATATATGTATATATATAAAATGCCTATGTGTCCCAACCTTCTAACACTTTTCATCACAATTCTTTTAACAGAGCTGTTTGCAGTTGCAGTAAGATGTTAGCAAGGAGAAGAGGAAGGAAAACACCATTTTGAAACATAACTAAATATGAATTTAAGCCGCTTCTGTGGCTTGGTGATAAGGATATCATCTCCAAAAACAATTAGCAGGGCATCTTCATGCCACAGTTTGTGGGACAGGAAGATAAGCCCCCCAAATCGCAGTCTTATCCCTGATGAAGGCCTCAAATAGGTTAGTTTCTGCATTCTATATTCATTACCTTCTTGGTAAAGGGATATGTAGAAAGTAGTACAAAGACAAATCTTAGCATCTCTTTTACCTTCAGAGCACATATTTGGGGAGGGGGGGGAATCTCATTTTCCCAATGTGCCTCTACCATTTGTCAGCAGTGCTCTATTACACTCTATATAGGATAGACTGCCCTGTCTCTATATGTAACTGAAGAGATGAATGATTGACACTAGATCAGAATGAATGTTGAATGAGCAAAATTCACTGAAAACAGTGAGACAGTGGAGAGCTAAAGAGGGAAGAGTGGATTGTAACCAGCACTCATTTTAATCAATGACATGATTTAGTTATGAGTTGTTATGCCTCCTCACTCCTGGCCTTTCAGAGGGGTTTCAAGACCTGGCTCTGCCATCTGGCCTGGGGCAAAGAGGGGGATCATCAAGTGTGGGGTTGGCTAGTCCCTTAGTGGCCTGGCGTTGCTGCCTTGAACCATCGGCCTCCTGGATTTTTTTCCCTTTTATTTTTGTGAATGTGAATTGTTACAGGTTTAAATTGTATATTTATTATTTTAACATGTTGTGAGCTCCCAGAGTCCTCCATTGGGGGGAGATGGGTGGGGGACAAATTTAATATATATAAAATGTTTCTTAAATAAATATGTATTTCACTTCTTTAACCACTGTTCTGGTCTGGGAATTTCCAAAGGTGAAAACTGGAAAAGAGAAATTCTACAGACATTTCAGCTACTATAGATACTCTGTGATCATATTCAAGTGATACCCTAAAACATTCAGAAATTAGGCTTAATGGGTGACCTAAATCTGGAAATATGATAATGTTGGGGTTAGATGAAACAACATTAACCATAATTTCTTCTTGGAAAAACAGGGTCAACCATACATACAGGAAAGGGAATATTGGCATATTGCTGGGCCTGCTTTTACTTCATGTTACACAAGCAGGTAAAGGCAAGTGTTTAAAACATCTAAATGTCCAAATATCCACAGCTTGGTATGTCCTCTGAACCCAGACTAATGGTCAGCTTATGGTTAAGTAGCAACAGGCTGCAGCAGTAAAGGGGAGCTATCTTTGCAGCAGAATTTTCACTGCTCTGCTGTGGTTTTGCAGCCCTGCAGACCTGTGGGAATTTACAGAGGTGATATGATGAGCTTAACTTTCTTTTACCACGCATCTCCCTATCCCTACCTTTGACTCTAAATGGACTAGCCCAGACTTTTTGCTGCTTGTAAAATAAAGAAATTTACTTTACCATTTTAAGAGTTCACTTTTCCTGGGTAAGTGTGCCTTAACCATGATTAACACTAGGCCATACTTAAAACAAAGTGTGCAACAAATTTCAGAGTAGGTATTCCTTATCTTTAGATTGCAATAAGACTTTAGGCAAATATTCTGACACAAATAGAAAACAAACTATACAAATAGATAACAAATAAAAAGTCTATAGCATATGAAACTGCAGACATAGAATAAACATCTAACTTGAATCACTGACTGTTTCAGAGCTGGAATAATGCATACAGATTTTTCTGCACATGCGATGTTTCAACACACTGTAACATTCTTCAGATATCTCACTTAACAATTGCACTCAAAAGCCACCATCCATGAATATTTATTTCATTTCTTCATTATGTATGGCACCTTTTATTTCCCAAGTTTCAGTAAAGCCAAATAAGAAGACTTGAGATGAGGCTTTTAACAGAGGTTTTATTGGCCAATGAAACCACCTGGATGGCTCAAGGAGTGTTGCCCAGAACCACCCTTTGCAAAGCAAGCAACAAAGATTTTATAGGCATAGTCAGATATTTCAGATAGTACATCCCCTCATATCCATACAAGGGAATTTTGGGATGACCCAGGGAAAAGTAAAGGTGGGCCTAAAGAGGTGAATCTAAGTTTAAATACCTAACTTCTTTGGAATTTAGGGCCTCTCTTGTTGCAACTTCTTTGCCTAATTTGATCTAATTGATCAAATTTATGGCTTCAGGCATATAGCTAATTGCTTTTAAGGAAATGGGGTGGGGGTGCTGTGCTCTCTTAGAAGGCAATCAGGCATTCAACAAAGAGATAAGGTGGGGGAAAGAAACGCTGTGCTCTTTACAAAGCAAGTTAATCCTTTGTAAATAAGATAGAGTGCACTGTCACATGCAGAGCTGAGATTGAGAATGAGAAGGGTGGGCCCTAAACTGGCTCTTCCCTCAGGCACTGTTGCATAACCGCATCTATTTGTGTGGTATTGGTTACTGGCCCAGAGTGTAGTGTTGTTATTGATGCACTACTTTTGTAATTTGTTGTTTTTGTTGCTTTGTCAGCTTCCCAGAGTCACTTGGTGAGTGTGTGACCTTAAAAATTGAACCTTTTTTTTTATTGAAGGGCATTGTTTTGATGAGAGTAAAATTGTGTATCAAAACAATGCCCTTCAATAAAAAAAAAGGTTCAATTTTTAAGGTCACACACTCACCAAGTGACTCTGGGAAGCTGACAAAGCAACAAAAACAACAAATTACAAAAGTAGTGCATCAATAACAACACTACACTCTGGGCCAGTAACCAATACCACACAAATAGATGCGGTTATGCAACAGTGCCTGAGGGAAGAGCCAGTTTAGGGCCCACCCTTCTCATTCTCAATCTCAGCTCTGAGTAATTCTCAGTTAAGACTTTTATCTTGTGTTCTCTCTGGGCCTTACTCTGGGCAAGGGAACCCTCCAGTGTTTTCCCATCAGTTCTTCCATTAGACACGACTGCTGCACAAACCAATACTTTTTCATTGGTAGTTAGGAGGATCCGAGTTCACACATCAGCCATGATGTGGCTTAGTGTGTTATCTGATTGTGATTTATAACTCATGGTTTGTGATGCGGCACTGGCTGAACTCAGCCAAGGGCGACTTCCTAAAGATTACCAAAACTGTCATCTAGCACCACAAAGGTGAACCCCAGTCGTTACTTCTTTCCTCCAACTATTGCTCCTCTTTCCATCCATTCTCAGTTGCAGTTCCTCGAAAAGGGAGCGGGACACCTTACTTTTCCTTCGACTTTGTGAATCAACTCTGACTCTAAAAGCAGAAGTTGAGTTGATAAACGACCCAACAGCGGTACGAGCGCTACTCGCTGCCTCTCCGTGCCCCAAAAGACAATCGACTCCCCCACGTCTTTAGGGATCACCTTTTTCCCACGGCACGTTCCAGCGTCCGATTGGTCTCGACTCCCGAGGCTGCTGAACTGAGATCGACTGAGCTTCGGAGATAAGGAGCAAGCCGAGTCGAAGCGCTTTTCCCCTTCCTGTCCCTTTAAGAAGGGCTGGTCCGAGGCGAAGTAGCGGAGCGTGACTCAGCATTTTCTTCGTGCAGATGCTAGAAAGTCTGGTCGATCAATCACTCCCTGCTTTGGTTGTGCCTCGACCCGCAGCTTTTCCGACAGTGAGTACCCCTCACCCCCGTTTCCGTTTGGCTGGTCTGGTTCTCCTTCCCTTTCTGGGGTGATGCACGGGAGAGAGAGGCGGTCCTGGGGGCGCCTTGCTCCCCTCCCAGGCAGAGCTAAATGCACCCCGCCGCGTTCATTTCGAGCGGGAGAGAAGGCGCTGCGGCGCGCTAGTAACCGCCCTGCGTTCTTTTCGTGTTTTTCCTCCTAGTGCCTGGCGAGTACACCCTCACCTATTTCCCCGTTCGAGGTGAGTACTGAGAAATGCGTCTCGGATGAGAGGGCTTTTTAAACTAACTTTACAGGAAGGGAGAGCGGGGAAGTCTTCGCCAATACGGCGAAACTTGCAATATTCTTCAGTCGGGGGAGTTCTCTTTCTAAGCTTGAAAAAGATTTGTAGTAATTGTTCTTTTCTGCACCTAAACTTGTCTTCCAGTTTTCAGAAGTCCTCCTTGCTTGGTTCCTCCTGCAAAACAGATTGTAGTTGCTGCAAGAGCTTTATTTTTTCTTTCCAATCACTTCGATGATGTGTTAGAGCTTACGGTGTTCTTGTTAGGAAGTAGAGAAGGCACGTTTGCTCTGTTGCATCTCCATTGCCCAGATCTGAGCTTCATTTTGCAGCTTCTTAATCTGCCAGAGTCTCTTGGGAGAGGTTCCCTGTTTCTTCTTGAGTTTTAATGGCAGCATGAGAAGTCTCCACAAACGCAAAGGAAGAAAAAATGCAAAATTATTTGCTCTGGCTTGGGACAAAAAAATGATACTTTTTTTTGCGAGAAATTGTGCAAAGCATGCATTCTGAACAGTGCTCAGAAATGTTTCTTGTTCAGATATAGGAACAGTGAAAAACTTTTTCCATTTATTTCCTCATCCATTTCTTTTCAAGGTCTGTCAAGGAATCTTTTGCAGTTTGATCTAGATTGGCCTTAGATTTCCTGTACTATTCTGGAGAAGGAAAAAAGGAAATTAGCACCCTATCCATGAAATTTTCACCCATTTTTCTATGAAAAAACAAAACAAAATAGTTTCTTTTTCATCAAAGTGAATATGGAAGGAAAAAAAATGCAGGAATTTTTTTTTTTTGCAAAGCATTCCTTTGTTCAGAAATATGCCCCCATTCCCTGCTGATTTAAATAGGTTTTGCTACATAGTCAGTTGTATTAACATTCCATATTCATGTAGGAGGAATGTTCTCTAGGCACCAGGTGAGGGGAAGAAAGATAGATCCTATGGAATTGTCATTACTTGAGTTTTTAGTATTTATTTTAAAATGCTTTTAATATATAAACAGAAGAAAATCAGTAACCAGATAGAAAAAAATGAAACTCAAACAAAAATTAACAAAGAAAAATATTTATGAAATAAATGTATATAAAACAAAAAGCTCAGGTCCTCAACAACAAATTACATCTTGACCACCTGGAGTAATACTGATTGGATTTTGTTCCTGTTCAGAAAGTGAACACATGTCTTCCATGCAGGGTTTTAAACAAGTTGTAATTGTTTGGTAGAAAGGTGATGTTTTTAGATACTTTGGTCACCTAATGTGAAGAGAGGACTCTTTGGAAAAGACCCTGATGCTGGGAAAGATTGAAGGCAAAAGGAGAAGAGGATGGCAGAGGATGAGATGGTTAGATAGCATCACTGAAGCAATGAACATGAAATTGAGCAAACTCCCGGAGACAGTGAAGGCCAGGAAGGCCTGGTGCAATATGGTTCATGGGGTCACAAAGAGTCGGACATGACTTAACTGAACAATAACAAAATTGCATGGGTAAATCCAAAGTTCCTCATGCTTCAGTATGTTCCAAATTTCAAAATGCAGTAAGACACTCATATCTTTAAACCCTTTTTTTTCTTTCCCCAACAAGCCCAAAACACATACGTTAATGTCCAAAATGTTGTTTCCAATACAGGGAGGTTAAAACCCAACCTTTACTACACATTTTCTGGGGTATTGAAATAAACATGAAAAAGTACCACTTTTACACTGTAACCCATTGATTTGTTGAAACAGAATATCCCATTGCTTCCTTGCTCACTTTTTTTATTAACAGCTTTTGTACACCAGCTCGATCTAACCAACTCTGGGTGATATACATGAGCAAGCCAATACAAAATACCTTGGCAATTAAACATAGGTTTTAAAAACTCCAATAAATTAATAACAACAAAAACAGGTAAGTGTTTCTAATCACGCTAGAGGCCCATGGGATATAATTTATGTTCAGTGTTAGCAAGGTGATTGGGGAGGAGATGGAAGACTATGCCTGGGGGAAATATCTACTGTTATTCAGTAGGGTTATTGAGCCAGGTATTGGGGCAGGAATCGGGGACTACTCACTACCATCTAAAGAGCCCCCCCCCCGTCTGTTTTGAGTCTACAGTACCACCAAATTTACTTTTGTTTCATTTGGGTGATTTACTCAGATTTATTTACTATACAATAGATAGGTTGTTTCCTCTAACTACCATGAGTAATGGTAAATTTAGTCGTCTTTGAGTCAAGCTTGGCTCCTGTGACTTCATGGGCATGCTCTCTTCTTGGAAGCAGTACATAAGTGCTTTGCTACTACTACTACCTGGGATGGTTTTTGCCAGTCCAACCTTGGTATTCCTTGGAGGGGTCCCACCCAAGTATTAACCAGGTCTGACTCTTGCTGAGGTTGCTTTAGCTGTGATTTGGAAGATGGAGTATCTTAGTCTGAGAGAGTTAGTTCCCATCACAAGTAAAAGCCTTGTATTTTTTACTACTGTTGTTAATGTGTGATCAATCCCTTAACTCTTGTTGTTTGCTTGCTTAGCTGATATTAAGCTCCATTGGTGAACTGTACTGTAATAGGACTGCACTGTAAGCGACCTGCATCTGCTTCTCTTCTCTTGGAGAGTGGTCGTGTCTTGACTCTGACCATTTCTCCAGCAAGAGGGAATCTTGGACGTAGAATGAGTGCCTCATTTACTGCTCCCGGTTGTCATCCAACCCCCCATAAAAATGAACAAATCCAAATCACAGCAGCAGCATTTTCTTTAATGTGTAAAGTGTGATTGAGTAAGGTACTCATCCCTATTCTCAATCTGCTCCTGTCATTTTTTTTGTTGGAACTCTATTATTTTAAAGAAGTATCAGGAGTTCCATGGATGAGGAGGCAGCATGGCAAATGGATACTGCACTTCATGAGGTACTCAGTGGGGAAAGTGTAAACATAACACGTTTGCTGTATGCCCTTCCCCTGAATCTACTGAGGGTGAATTAAGTGCAAAAGGCTATAGAAAGGTTCCCTAATACCCTTCACAGCCAACTTCCTCCCATTCCAGTATTTGACGCAAGTGTGCAACTGCCTCAGTTCCTGGCCAGCCTCTCTGGTCTGGTTATTGTCTGCCTCGGGTTTGTTAATCTTAAACTTCTTCCTTATCAGCTGTGTTTGGCCAATGTTGTCTGCTCCCTTGTAGTGGCAGTTGGGTTTTTTTTTTTTAAAAAACACTGCTTCTCATCACAGAACATGCAAAACCAAAATGTGGTCCCTTTTTTGGGGGGGGGGGACTTAGCATCTTGTGAATCCAACTAATTCTAGTCAGTGACCCATACTTAAACAATGGTTCAGTGAGCTGGGTAAATATTGCCACTAGGTTTATCCAGGGTCTGGATTTTTTCTTTTTTCTTTTTTTAAATCTCAGGGCGTGGAGAGGCCATACGCATGCTGCTGGCTGATCAGGGTCAGGAGTGGATAGAGGATGTGGTGAATGGGGAGATTTGGCAGAAGGGAGATCTCAAGCAATTATGTGTGAGTAAAGCTGCCTTCACGATAGGTTTTATTTTATGGGCTTGGAAGGGAAATCCTTCTGTCATGCATTCTAGCTTCTGATGTTATAATTTCATTAACTAGGCTTTTATCTTAGGATGGCTAGCCTGTAGCTCTCCAGTTAGTTTACAAATTTCATTAGCTTCACTATTTGCAATACTAGTTGGGTTTTACAGGAGGTATTATTCTGCAATATCTTTACTTTATTGGAAATACTATGGAATGCCCTATCACTAACCTTTTTTCCCCTCATCCCTTCTCTTCCAGGTCTTTGGCCAACTGCCTAGATTCCAGGATGGGAATTTTATATTGCATCAGTCAAATGCTATTCTGCGCCACTTGGCTAGGAATCATGGTGGGATTTATGGGCATATCTGTGGGCATGTTGCCTTTTGGGGCTTGGGTACTAGTGTCTACAAATGGCGCTTATGTGTGTATGTAACCATGCCTCTTGAGTTGACCATAATGGAATTCTACACACTTGACCTTAGCCAAAAGACCAGGAAGTGGTATAATGGAATTCAATTAGTAGCTAATAGAGATGAGCCAGTTTGGTGTACAGGTAGTTCTCGAGTTACAACCACAATTAGGACCGGTCACACCTGATTTTATGAACTTTTTTGATGTGGTTATTAAGTGAATCTGGTTTCCCCCTGTCACTTCGCTTGTCAGAAGCCCCATGGGAAAGTTGCAGGTGGTGATCACATGACCCCAGGATTCTGCAACTGTCATAAATACATGCTGGTTGCTAAGCGCCTGAATTTTGATGATGTGACTGTGGGGATGCCGCAATGGTTGAATGTGCGAGGACTGGTCATAAGTCACTTTTTTCAGTGCTGTAGCAACTTTGAAGGGTTATTAAACAAATGGTCGTAAGTCGAGGACTACCTGTAGTAGTTAAGGCACTGTGCTAGAAACTGGGAGACCATGAGTTCTAGTCCTGCCTTAGGTAGAAAGCCAGCTGGGTGGGCTTGGGCCAGTCATATCCTCCCAGCCCTAGGAAGCAGGCAGTGGCAAACCACTTCTGAAATCTTGCCAAGAAAACTGCAGGGCAGTCCAGGCAGTCAAGAGTCAATGACTTGAAGGCAAAAAAAAAAAAAAAGTTACTGCCTGTAAGAGATTTTTAAAAATGCAATAAAAGGTAATTACCAGATGTGGGTGTAAAAATACATTAAATGTCAGACAACAGAGGTATGATTTGGTTAAATATTGATAAAGAATTAAAAATTGATTTGGGCCAAATATGTCAATCATATATATGCTTAGCAGTCGTAGTTTATCTCCTAGCCCAAAAGTTGTTTGATGTGGGAATCTCTGATTTCATTTGCATATAATTTTAAGCCACAGTGTATTGTTTTGTTTTTGACTTAGTGTATTTGTAACTCCACCCATTATGCATCAAGCTGCTGTGACTTATTCAGCAAACCATGCTTAGAAAAATCCAGGCCTGAACTTGTATGAATGCTATAGTGGGTATGGCAGAAAAATGCATTCTTAGTTAGCAATATTGTTATGACCCTCTCTGACTTTGGATCTAGACGCTTTCTTTCTTGCCCCTCTTCTTCATGGCTCAGGACTCTATGGTCAAGATGCAAAGGAAGCAGCACTGCTGGACATGGTGAATGATGGTGTGGAGGACCTGCGTCTTAAATATGGCCACTTAATCTACCAGAACTACGTAAGATGGATTACAGGAGAACTTGATTTTGTTTTTAGCTGCTGGATGAAGAGTTCAGTCCCCTATTTAATGATGCCTTGTTCTCTCTGGCAACCAACAGAATGATCAAATCCTGGGCTTTTCTTACAGCATCTAAGAGGAAGTAGTTTTTAACTGGGGAAAGCTAATTTAGGTTTCAAGCTAAAAATACAACACTAAACCTGATTAATTTAGTTTAGCTGAACTCTTTCCCCCACTGCAGATGATAAAGCTTTAACCAAAAGGGCTCCAGTAAAAGTGACAGTGATGTTGGCTCCATGATCTCATTCAGTTCCCACTTGCCAGAGGATGTGGCTGGGATGTTTCCTATAAGAAAGCATCACTGCGATCCAGGTTCTTTGCTTTGTTGCAGTGAATTCTGTCAGGGGTTCCCCACTGGCTGGGAGGAATGTGCTGCCAAATAGTTAACAAGGGGCTTGCTATGGGGGAGTAGGAGTGATGGGATTAGAAGTAGTGGAATGGCTGCCTGCATGGCTCAGAGGGGTTGGCTCACTTCTGTTGAGCTGGGTGGCCCGGTGGGAGAGGATGTGGAGCAAGAGAGCAGCAAGGTCTGGAAGGCACCCATTAGGTGTTCAAAGAACACAGCAGCAACAGCAGCTTATTTCCCACTCCAGAAGTAAGAGCAACTGCTGCACTGGATGCATAGGCTAGACTGCTGTTGCTGGCAATACAGATGTGCTGCTGCTGAGAACAAAAATTTAGCTGGAGCTGCAGTGAGGTTTTCTCCTGTCAGAGCTGTTCAACCTGCTGGAGGACCCTGGTGGTGGTGCACCCTTTGCAGCACTTTCTGGACCCAGGCAATGAGTGGGTTGTCAGGTATACCGATAGGAAATGCATTACCTGGAAAGGGTAGGGCGCAAGGGCAAGGTACACATGAAAACTAATTATTAGCAGGGGAGATTTGGATTCATCAGAAGCATTGTGAGAAGATCTCTTCTGACTATAAGCAGGGTGCTGAAAGAATGCTAAGTGGCAGAATATCCCATTAAAAAGAATATGCATCCAGGGCAACTGTTTTATGAAGAGTATGGGCTTAGCCCGGTGACCCATGAATGCTAGCTAGCTATTCATTGTATTGAAAGTAAAAGCTAGATTTATTAAGAAATACATGAGGATTAGAAAAGCCTGCTACCTACACTAGTCCTGGAGGGAAGGAGAAAATTACCTTTGTTGGTTAAACACAAAGATTCAAGGAACAATAAGTTGTATGAGAAACAGCCATCCGTCTCTCCATTTACCCTGGGTTCACAGGTGCAAAGAGATTATGCAATCTCCAACAACCAGACTGTTTTTAAACAAGGGGCTTGGATAACCCCCCACCCCACCCCAAAATAAGGGCTCGAGCAAGTCTCTCGTTTCACTGCTCAGGAGAAGTGAATAATTTGGTTTGCAACATTGGTAGAAATGCCTCGGTGCGTTCCTTTTATCCCAGTTCTTTGGGGGAAGAACACAGGCAAGCTTGGAGGAGGAAAGGACTGACTCTTGTTCTTTCACAGGAATCTGGCAAAGCTGCTTACATTGAGGCCCTGCCAGCTGAGCTGCGTCCCTTTGAGAAGCTTTTGGCTCAGAATGATGGAGGGAAAGGCTTCATTGTAGGCAAACAGGTAAGCAACCAGATGATCATCCTGTTGGAGACAAACATATAGGGGTTGGACACACTAATGGCCTTCCGGAGATGGAGGCAATTACTTTGGGATGAAATTCACATGTCATTGTTGATACGTGTTAATTGTTAATAAAATTGTTAATAAAATCATTGTGGTTTACTGTATTGAAGAAGCTATAACTGTCTGGCTTCATGCAACACATTAGGCCAGTGCTGAAGCAATCAGGTATAGCCAGTGTGCTGCGTGAAACAGGCTTCTGTTTTATCTTGTCATATCCTAATCTACCCATTTTAGATAAAGAGGGAATATTGACTTGCCCTTACTGTATAAGTGGAGTAATATATTTAGAATTCTAGTTCATCACTTCCAGCTGATAGTATTTCTTGAAACTCAAGAAAGCAGCTTTAAAAAAAAAAATTGAGATTTTTCTGATAGTTGGGTTTTGGTGCTGTGTTCTATGCTTTCCTGCAACCCCACAGAATTGTGGAATATTGGAAAGAAATCATATAAAGGGGTTTGGAACTCTACCTTTCTTAAGTTTCAAGAAATACTATCAGCTGGAGGTAGAAGGAAAAACTCCAGCTCTGCCATTATAGATGCTCAGCAAATATGGTAGAGGTATTCCTTGAAAGCTTTGGCTTGTATTTAGGGAGTGGGGTAGAGCATCTGTTTACTGTTACATACAAATGTAGAACCAAAAGTGATTTGCAAAGTTAATGAAGTTTTTATTTCCATTGCTCTCTTCTGTTAATGGGCCCCTTCTCTCCATTTCCCCCAGATTGCCTTTGCAGACTATAATCTGCTTGACCTTCTACACGTCCACTTGGTCCTGGCACCCAACTGCCTGGCTTCCTTGCCTTTGCTGGCTGGATATGTGCAGCGCCTCAATGCCCGGCCACTTCTCAAGGATTTCCTGGAATCAGATGCCCGTAAGAAACGTTTCATCAATGGGAATGGCAAGCAGTGAAGCCATTTCTCTAGGATGTAAGTTTGTAGTTTTGTACCTTTGAGATCTAATAAAGCTAGTTTAAAAAAAGGCCTGCATCTCTTGGCTGGGGAAGGAAAATCACGAAAACTGTGAGCATGGAACCCTTCTGCAACCCAGGAAAGGTGCTCAGGACCTGGTGTCTGGTTGTGCTAGAGAAGCAATAATGCTAAAATGACTGATTAATGGTGGTGGTAGATATGCTTTTTAAAAAGGATAAATTGCAGCTCTGCAGAGACCGATTTGTGGTGGGGCTAGAGCACCATTCCCTCATGCTCTTTTCCCATTGGAATCAAAACCCAACAGTTGCATTTATTTTTTTTTAATCAGAGTTCCTCATAGATCAGTCACCCCTCTGCCAAATATATTCTGGTCTTTCTTACTAGCAGTGTGTATTCCTGTTCTTTAACAGTAAACTACATGGCTACAGTTCCAAGATTAGAGCCTGTACTGCATTACAGGATTAAGGTTGCTGAAACTGCCAAGTTTTTGTTTTTACCCAGGTCTAATACTGAACTTTACAACAAAATGAGAAAATATTCTATTAGGTCAGTTTGATTAAAATCATTTCAGCATTCATTTCTAGGGTAACTTATTTACAGCTCCCCAGTCAAACATATCTTCCATAATTTCAACTGGTGCCAATCCTACAGTCTTTTCTGTGCTGGATCAAGTTATTTATATTTATTATTCATTTAAAAAGGTCGCACTGCTATTCTGCTTGAGAGTCTTATTACCTTTATGGTCTTACTACCTTTATATCTTAATTAGCTGTATTTTTGTTACATGTTTTTTTTTATCATACATACGTTATAGGTTGAAATATTTAAAATAAATATCCATGGAAGAGAAAACGCATTTTCTCACAGCAGAGTTTGTAGCCAGGGAGTTCATTTAAAGGAGGAGACACATTTTTTGGTTTGTCATAGATGAAAGATACTCTTGACTCTTCCCTGTGAAATATTTTCTTTTACAAGGGAACTACCCTTTTTTTTAAACTTATTTTTAAAAAGAAACTGCCTCTAAGGGTACAAGGATGAGAGAATGATGATGTCTTCTCAGGGACAAAGCTGATTATTCTTGCCTCTTGTTTACCTTTCTGTGTTGATTTTACAGCAAAGTAAGTGAGTTAATCCTGGAAAAACTTATTTTAGCCCTTATTTTGGAAAAAAAAGTCATTCTGCCATAAATTGCTGAATTGCAAATGAATTTCAGCAGGGTGATGTTGGACTCAGGACTAATATATGGAGTTTGGGGCCACATACAACTCAGAAATGACACATTCCTGTCTTTTCAGCATATAAATGGGGAGAGACCTCTGTATGATTGCACTGAAAATCATGGCCATGCTTTAAGAAATTGCTTTTAGTTTTAGGTGCTACAGTGATTATAGTTGTGCGTGTGTACTCCTGATGTTTCTGTTAGCAACAGACCACCCCTCCCACCCCTCCCAGATCACCACCACAAGCTACTGTCACTAGGAGCTCAAGACGTTTTGCTGTGTGAGGCATTGGACAAGATCTCTGTTACATGTATGTTGACCCCACCGGTAGCTGAACTTTACCTTCACCGGCCGAAGAACTGTGTCTTTCACTCTGCTTGAGGAGAGCAAACTAGCTTTAGTGCATAAGCCCTACATGCCATTTCGTCCTTCAGTACCTTATTGATTGATTGATCAAATTTATATGCTGCCCACCTCACTGTACTTCACCTCACTAACTTCCTACTTGCTCATCCTTCCATGCACCGTTGTGCATCATGTGGTCATACCTCACTTTAATGGATTGACATTGTCCTTTCTGCTTGCTTGGTTAGGTGTTTTGCCCAGCCGTACTGCCTGAGAGATTGGTAACTAAAGCTTCTAGTGTCTTCTGTTATCCAGGCTGGCAACATGCAAGCAGCGGTGCTAGCTCTGAAAGATGGGAATGCTCACAGAACAGAGAGAAGCCAGGGTTAGGAGGATCAAGTGCAGTTGGAGATACTGCTGCAGTGCCTCCCTGCACCTTTTACCTGAGGCAGGTACCTCACTCAGCCTAATGGCTGGGCTGGGCTGGGCTGGCCTTGCCTTTCTTTAAACAAGGATTGGAAAGCTATGTTCCAAGATCTGTGTGTGGCTGATAGATCCCTCTTTAGAATTTTGGAGCAGTTCCATGCAACTACTATCCTGGAGTACACTCCAGTATAATGGGATCATCCTTCTCAGACCAAGAATCAACAGGATCAGAGAGATCAGTGGTGTAATCCTCCTCCTGGCAGAACAGCTTAGCAGCTGTCTGAAAATGAGGTAAACTGGCAAAGTCAAGCCCCAGTGGAGCTAATGGAAATGGAGGGGTCCAGAAGCTGTGGTCCTTTGTATACCAGACAGAAGCATATCAGAGCACTTCTTATTTAAGAAGAAATTTACAGAAAACAGTTCTTCTTCCTGAACTATGTTATTTAACTTTAAGATGAATTTGTTTGTTTCCTTCTTCATGCCATGCCATGGCCTTTCAGACTGCAAGCCTATGAGCATAATTTTTAAAAATTATGCTCATATTTTTAAAATTATGCTCATATTTTTAAAATTATGCTCATATAAAATTATACATACATTCTGGGAATATGTTTGGCTGAAGAGCAAGATAAATTCCCATCAACTAACTAAGTAAAGCAAGCCAATAGGGGACATTTTTGGTGAGAAGAAGCACTGTTTATTGTATCATTGTTAGAACATAGGGAGGTGTAGAATGGTAAGTCCATAAAATTATGAACAGTATTGATTAAAGCTGGAGACATCTAATGACATACAGATAAATATTTCCTCATATGCTATATATAAATCTATGGGATTTATAGCCATCGTATATCCCAATGACTAGTAACATAAAATGCATATTTCAAGTACTAAACTGGCCAATGCTATTAAAATGAGGGGGAAAATAGTTTTATTTTTTGAATTGGATAAAACAGCAAATTGTTGTATCTCCTTACCTTAATCATGTCTATCTTACAAACTTTCTTAAAGCTTTTGGTTGATTACTGCCCAGGTCACATCACATATGACATACTAGCAAAACCAGTAGATAAATATTATGTAAGGTTTTATGCTTATTTATGTTTATTAATACATTTTACATAAATGCTCGAACTTTCCATAAATAGGCTATCAAAAATGTGTACAAAGATGTGTAAAATCTTTGATCTAACCTGACAGAGAAGCGAGTTAACTGCTTGATCAGAGTTTCACAATGAGTTGCATTCATAAAGCCAAAAGGCTGCAGACATTTGTGCAGAATTGATTGCGATAACCAAGACTGGATGGAAAAGATATTCAGTATCTGATAAAAGATGGTTGATCTTGCTATAAACATGTTATTAATTTATTACAATCTTTCAATTTAGAGGACAAAAATGGTAATATATGAAGTATTTGCATCATACAGTTAACTTCTGCTTAAGTACAGTGAAAGATGACATAATGCTAACTTGGATCAAAACTAGAAAGCAGTGAACAACTGGCAGATTTTCTGATGGGAAAACATGGGGGAGTTTGTTTAATATACCCTAACAATATGATTCTGAGCTTATATACAAAAAAAGAACTCACTTATTCACTTATTATCTTTTGTAGTCCTAGGCAAATAAGTTTCATGAACTCAGTACTTCTTATATAGGTGGTCCTAGTTTAGCGACTGCCTTGTACAGCAACCATTCACGGTTATGATGGTGATGAAGAAGTAACTTTGTGACTGATCCTCACATTTACGACCTTCGCAGGTCTGTAAAGCAAAGAAGAGCTGAAGCAAGGTCATAAACACAGTCATGGTTTCACCTAGTGACCTCTTTGCTTAACAACCAGGTTGCCTGTGCTGGTTGTGGTTGCCAAGCGGGGACTGCCTATACCAAGAGAAATGTTAAAGGATTGTAGCAGAGCAACCCAATACTATACATATTTAACTAGAAATATTACACTGAACCTATTAGTTTACTATATCACTAGTAAGCATTTATTACTGAAGGTTTGACTTCTAAAGAGAGGTATTAAAACACAAGCCTTGCACAGAATCCATTATTCACTTAGCTCACACTTTGTGGTAGGCTATGGTTTATTGAATAATCTATAATTGGCTGGATTCAGCATACAATAGAGACTGATTTGCAAACCCACATTGGCTGGGTTCACATAACACTCTGAGACAATATCAGACAAGCTGCATTATGACTCAGCATGATGGGCAAACCCATGATATATCTGAGTGGGTCTTACTGTAAATCCTTCCCATCCAACAGAACTTGTCACACTAATATTCTAAAGGTCTTTTTGCCCAAGAAATTTGTAGTGCAAGCATGTTTATATATTTAGTTGAAAGTAACCTGAAGATTTTAAGATGCCTTTAAGGAGCAATTTAGAAATACTTCTGCAATTATTTGGAAATAACCAAGATACATATATTTAAAGACAGCACTTACAAAGCAATTCATTACCATGCATGATCACTCAGAAGTAAAAATTTTTTTCTTCCCTCCAATAAAATTATTGCCATCAATTGTCCTGTGAGAAGGAACCCTGAAGAAAGAGGGACAAAGGCAGGTGGGAACTCACCATGGAAGTCCTCCCAGCTACACTCTGAGGTTCTCATCATCAACTGCCCAGTGTGAAGGATCCTAGAAATATGCTGTTTTTCAAATATTAATTATATGTATAATCTTTGAAAACATTTTCATTTGGAAAGCTTGCAATAAACATACCTAAACTCTACTAAATCCAGTTATGTCTTGATTGTACCCTTTTCCCCATTCCACAGCATGCATTACTTGTACACCACTGAAATATGGGAGAAGTTGTTGAATGTCTTGTGTAAATATACTGAGCGTATAAAGACGAACAGAAGATCATCTTCCCACATTTGTAGGGTACTAATAGTTGTGAATATGTGAAGTCTCACTCTTGGTATTGAAAATAGATTTCGGAAGGATTTTTTTTTTAAAGAATTAAGTTTCAGTAAGAAATAAAATATAAAAAAATAAATAGCAAAGCAAAACAACTTCCAACTTTCTTTGGTATAGATACAAAATGCATTCACCTCTTACTCTACTATTTAAAAGGATTATATATTAGCTCTATCTCTTCTTCTAATATAAAAAAATTACAAATTACAAATGAGTCTATATCAACAAAAAGTATAAAATCAATAGAGTATTTCTATAGTTACAGAATAAATCGGTCATCAAATCCCAAGATCAAATTTTCATTTTTTTGAGTCAAGTAAAACGTCCAAGAGTGGTTTCCAAACACAAACAAAGCCCGACAATGCCTTTTCTTTAATCAAAGTAGTCAGTTTCACCATCTCTGCCAGTTCCATTAGTTTCAATATCCATTCTCCAGCTGTAGGTATTTGTAAATCTTTCCATTTTTGCGCATATAAAAGTCTCGCTGCAGTTATCATATAAAGAAACAATTTTCCATGTTTTCTTTCCACCTGTTTATCCATCATACCTAAAAGAAAACTCTGGTTTCAACTGTACGTCCATTTTTAAATGTTTTGAATCAAAATACATATCATATCCGAATATTTCTTAGCTTTCTCACAAGTCCACCATAGATGAGATTTCAGAAAGATCCCTGACATATCCGCTCATCTTTAAAAAAAAAAAAAGAAAAAAAAAGGGCATCCTAAAGTAAATCCGAGAGGCATCTTTACCCTTATAAATATATTTTATCAGCCATTATGAGACGCACATCTACTACTTTATCGCACACCCATAATCTCTTGCTCCAGAAAGACTGGATCTTCGCAGCCGCCTGATTGTCGTTTATTCAGCACCGAATGCGCGTTGGAGGTCGCCTGCAGTTCCTCATGGACGCTAAACTACAATTCCCATTACCCCACGCGGCAAAGGAAGTTGCTCCGTCGCTGGTCTTCCGGGAAGAGTGAAGAGAAACATCGTGACGTGTTATTATTGCGCGCGACAGGTGAAGGTGAGGAGGTTAGGCGCTGCAGCTGGGGAGACCCCCGCTGCTCTTCTGCGCTATGTTGGGGGCTCAGCCCTTGCACCTCCGTCGGGTTTGCACCCAGGTTCGCTTTTTTTCCGCCGCCGCCGCTCCGGAATCGGTGAGTTCTGCTTGCTCTTCCTTTTTCTTTCGACAAGGGAAAAGGAAGAAGGGATGGGGAGATATACAATAGAGCAGTGGTTCTCAACCAGCGTGCCGCGGCACACAGGTGTGCCATGGGCTTGTTTCTAGTGTGCCGCGAGATTTTTGTCTTATGTTATTTTTCTTCTTTTTGTATTATGTATATTCTGTATAATCCGTATATGCAACACAGTGCAGATATATTTAAAATTTGTATAACTTCCCCTTAAACCTATGTTGATGAAGATTCTCAGTTATCTAGGAAGTGGAAATTATCTGGAGGTTGAGTCATGGCAACTGGACTTCTTTTCTTTTGGTTTGATACGTTTCGCTGCTGCTTGGACAAGCAGCAAAACGTATCAAACCAAAAGAAAAAGAAGTCCAGTTGCCATGACTCAACCTCCGGTTCCCCTTGAACCATGTCTTATACGTTTAAAAATATGTATATACAATTAATAATTTTCTGGTGTGCCACAGAACTACTGCTATATTCAGTATTGTGCTGCAGATTCAAAAAGATTGAGAACCACTGAACTAGATGAATAGGAAAAAAGAGTATGGGTGGTGGAGATCTCCAAAGGCCTATGCTTTGGACCTCCTCAGTTCCTCCAAGGTGCCTTTTAGTTATTTCCATCTTTAGTGTGATCATGTGTGTGTTTTAAAATATATATCCTTGGGGGAGAGTGAGTGCTTCTTCCTTGCTTATTATGAAGACTGCTCAATTTCTGTGCCTAGCTTTCAGAAAGAGATTTATTCACCCTCTTTGTTCTTCTGCCTTTGTCCTATATTTTTTTTAGGACAGCTTTCTTCAAAGTTAAAGCTATTTTTTTTTCTTCAACAGGCACCCCCAAAGAAAACTCACTTTGGTCCCCTCAAAGATGAGGATCGCATTTTCACTAATCTTTATGGGCGTCATGATTGGAAGTGAGAAGCAAAAATGTAGAATGTATTTTGTTTACTGATGGGAAAATATACAGTTTCAAAACTTTTTTTAGCTAGCAGATGAAAGTTAAGATATGAAGGAAACGTAGGATTAGCAAATGTTTAACTAGTGAATTAATTATAGGCTGCCAAAAATATTTTTCTATTTGTCTAATAATTGTGGTTTACTCAAATACAATTGCAATTACTTTACATTTCTCTAGTTGTATTTATTCACTGGCTGTTTGCAGAACTGCTGTCTTGGCTACTAAATTTCTCTGATACTTTCTTTGGCACTGCATAATTTTGCGATCAATGCACTTACTTGTGCAGCTACTACTTTTGAGGTTTTCTGGCTGCTGTAAAGGAAAAGGATGCCAAGAACTGTCATGTCCTGACTTCCATTACCCAGCACACAATAGAAAATGGGGAAGAAAAATCCACAGTGACCTGTTCAACATGACCATGGATAGAGTTGGAGGCCTTACTCAATCCCACATCTTTCTGCTCCTTTTCGATATCTCTTCTGACTTTAGGGAGGGAATTAAGAAGAAGAAAGAGGCTCCAAAGAGCCAATTAATGTTCTTTATGTTAGTTTTTAGAATTAGTTTACTAGGCTATGGTGTTTGCACGATGACTTATCTCCTCCCCTTTGACCAAGTGGAGCATGTCAGATGAACAAGATCTGTGACATCTGATATCAGGACTGGTGTTATGCTTCTCTGCATCACCTTCCCCAAACTGATTTCATACAGAATAGCATTGCAGTTCTCAGCATGCTGGAAATTTGGAGTGTAAAGTATCTGGAGGATCAATAGGCTGGGAAGTATAATAATTATTTTCTGTTAGATTTATATCCCACCTATTTGTACAACTGAAAGTGGAATACATAATGTTCCTGCCTCTTATTTTCCTTATATCAACAACCCTGTGAGGTGGGCTGGGCTGAGAGAGAGCAACTGGGCCAAAGTCATATTACTGATTTTCATGCCTAAAGGAGGACTAGAACTTGTGTTCCCCCAGTTTCTAGTCCAGTATCTTAACCACTACATCAAACTAGCTATCATATTCTAAGGCCAGATGGGGAAAGCAGTTCTAAATTTGTTTACAAAATGGAGTTAATTTGTATGACTCTTTTTCTTTTTTGTCTCTAGGTTGAAAGGGGCTTTGAGCCGAGGCGACTGGTATAAAACCAAGGAAATCCTGCTGAAGGGTATTGACTGGATCTTGAATGAGATAAAGATTTCAGGCCTGAGAGGCCGTGGAGGAGCTGGTTTTCCCACTGGCCTCAAGTGGAGCTTTATGAATAAGCCTCCAGATGGCAGGTGTGTTACCAAATATGAAAATTGTGGTCTAGTTTCAAGTTTTAGATTCTGCTTGTCTTGTTGTGCAGAAGCTGTCTAGAATCATTGCTTTTCCTTCTTTATCCTCAGAAAAACTTTGGGTTGGAAAGCCATTTATTATTTATTAGAATTTGGGATTTTGGTTTCCATTTCAGTCTTTTACATTTAAATTGTGCATCTTAGCTTTGAGGAATGTTCATATCTGTTTCAAAGTTTTAAGCCCATGTCTTCTCCTCTCTTTTTAAAAAGTTGTGTTCTCTAGAAAGATTGGCTCTGTGAAGCAGCAAAATCTCTGGACTTCTTACCCAGAAGAGCTACTATGAGGTGGGACAGAGAGTTAGCTCAGCTAGGTGAACAGAGTGTAGAGTTTGCACTTTGAAAATTCATCTTTAAATATCTCTTGTGCTCTTGTGGGCTCTTATTGGGCAGTTCACCTTTTCTCAACCTAGCCTATGATATGAGATTATTATGAGACTAAAATTAGCTGTGGCTGCAGAAATTCAAATATAGTTTCCTCGGTAATACTTAGGATGCATACTTGTATGCTCAGATTTCCTAAGCCTTGATTTCCTTGAGGCTGAAGTTGAATACTATGATCACTGAGTGAGTAAAGATCCTGAACTGAATAGATCAGTTGGGCTAACAGTTATGTGATCTCTCTGTAGACTTTCATATGTAGTAGACAGATTAGCTAGCATTTCTAACTGCAGTGCTACAGACAGATGCTGATGGAGGAGCATTGCTTCTTATTGTTGGGTATAATTCTTTCTGTGTTTCAGGCCAAAGTACTTGGTAGTGAATGCAGATGAAGGGGAACCAGGAACTTGTAAGGATCGGGAGATTATGCGTCATGATCCCCATAAGCTAATAGAGGGCTGCCTAGTGGCAGGAAGATCTATGGGGGCTCGAGCTGCCTACATCTATATACGTGGAGAGTTCTACAATGAAGCATCAAACTTGCAGGTAAGCTGCTGTCTCTTGTGGTTGCCTTAATTTTGTGTGCTGGATTGGCTTTTTCTGTGGTCAGAAATCAAGTTCACTAGTGTTTGGGATTTGGGTGTAATAATTCACGCTGTCTTATCTTATTAGGTGGCAATCAAGGAGGCCTATGAAGCAGGACTGGTGGGCAAGAATGCTTGTGGCTCTGGCTATGACTTTGATGTCTTTGTGACAAGAGGGGCAGGTGCTTACATTTGTGGTGAAGAGACAGCACTTATTGAATCCCTGGAGGGCAAACAGGGCAAGCCACGCCTCAAGCCTCCTTTCCCTGCAGATGTAGGTATGGCATTTTAAACGCTCTCTCTAGTAGTGGTTGGAGGGGACGGTATTCCTAACGTGCTTCTTCAAGTCAACATGGGACTTTCATTGCCTATCTATGCATAACTTCGTTGACATAAATACTCTTTTACCTAAAATAGCTTTGAAGTTCCTGTCCAGATTTCCCCTTTAATGATGCGATTGCCTCTGCTACACGCTCTTCATCCTGAAATTCCGGTTTTGATTATGCTTGTGCCCATTCTCCTTTCCACCTTAGATCCTTCAGAAATGTTGTTCAAGTTAAGCCATTGTCTTTCTTCTTCTAGGGGTTTTTGGGTGCCCTACTACAGTGGCAAATGTGGAAACAGTTGCAGTAGCACCTACCATCTGCCGTCGAGGAGGTACCTGGTTTGCTAGCTTTGGACGTGAGCGCAACTCTGGCACTAAACTCTTCAATATCTCGGGCCACGTCAACACCCCTTGTACTGTGGAAGAGGAGATGTCAGTACCATTGCGTGACTTAATTGAACGGCATGCAGGTGAGAGTGACTTACTTGCCCTAGATAATGAGCTGTCACCTTAATTTAGATACCTCGTATTAGTGAGAGAAGCTTTTTAGTTCCTTCTGTTCCTCGTTTGTTGACATGGTCCAGTCAACTATAGAGCCAAGCCTCATTGTGTGTTTCTGCCTTTTAATCAGGGGGTGTTAGAGGTGGCTGGGATAATCTGCTTGCTGTGATTCCTGGAGGCTCTTCTACTCCCCTCATCCCCAAGTCAGTGTGTGAGACGGTCCTGATGGACTTTGATGCATTGGTGCAGGCACAGAGCGGGCTTGGGACAGCAGCTCTCATTGTCATGGACAAGTCGGTAAGCAATGTTCCCTAGAGCTATTTCTCTGTGTTTCATGCACGGTGCATCTTCACTTTCTTCTCTTTCCCCAGACAGATATAGTTCGAGCCATTGCCCGCCTCATTGAATTTTACAAGCATGAAAGTTGTGGACAGTGCACACCTTGTCGGGAAGGTGAGTGTTACTTTCCAATTTTGGAGTGCTACCAAAATTATCCCAGAATTCGTTTCTGAATTAGGGCTGGGATTGAAAAAAAATGTAGCCCATAATTTCAAAATCTTTTTCTTATGCCAGTATTGTTTAAAATACGGTGGTAGTGGTAGAAACAGATGTCTGAAAATCTCTGAAAAGGGAAATTGTCAGTTATCCCAGGATACAGTCAGAAAAAGACCTCTAGCTTAGTCAGCAAAATCAATTTACACTTCTCTGTTCAGTATCATGATGCTTCTGTGTGACTTTCATGAGGCTTTGTATTTCACTTTTAACATTGATTCCCTTCCTACAGGTGTTGACTGGATGAACAAGGTCATGTGGCGATTTGTGAGAGGCAGTGCACAAGTGGCAGAAATTGATGCACTCTGGGAGATTAGCAAACAGATTGAGGGTCATACTATTTGTGCCCTGGGGGATGGGGCTGCTTGGCCTGTGCAGGTAATTTCTTCTTTACTTACCTTCAGAACATGCTGAAGAATCATGCAATTTGCTTGATGGAGGGCTAGAAATGAAATAATATGATCAGGAGGCATCATGTTGGAGTACAGGGAATGCTACAGATGCTAATTTTTGTGCTTGATTTCTTGTCACAGGGTCTAATTCGTCACTTCCGTCCAGAGCTGGAGGAACGGATGAGACAATATAATGAATCTAAAATACAGCAGGCATCTGGATGAACAGTTATCACCTCAAAGAAGTTACACTGTTCTATAATCTTTTGTAGGCCCATGTCTGCTTTTGCTTGGGCTTCAAGAACGGTGTTTGATTTCTGTTACTTGTGACAACCTGCCTCAAGTCCTATTCTTCTTTTGCTTTCTTATTGGGCAGTTTATCTATTAAATACTTTAGACTGATCTGTGTAATTCCTTATGGAAAGGAGAATAAGGTGAATAGCTGGATGTTACCATATTTAATTATTAGATTTATTTGGCCATCCAACTCAGAAATGTGACTCTGGATGGTGTACAGCAGTAAAAATAGAATGCAATAAACCCCACTGAAAATCAAAACACACAGCCAGGAAGCCCCATCACATCTCACACAACAAGCTCATCAACATCCTGTGCCCAAGGGCCTTGGGGGTCCTTATATAGTTCTTGGAGTGATTGACTATGAAATGAAGCAAGGAAGTCCCTCTAGCCTATATGAATTTATGGGAAAATATTGTCCAAGGGAGCAATCAAGACTCTGTAGTACATATATGTAACTTCCAATGAACTAATCTGAACTACTGATTAATTTCCCCTTCCTAATTCTTCTTTTGCAAGGTCTATAAATGTGCAGATGAAGTGGAAAGCTGATTGTACTACTAATATTGCAATTCTTTTTAAATGTTTCTTACAAGTAGTAAACATCAAGATGAAATGGTCTAATGCAGCACACGTGGTTGTGCATGTTATATTTCAGTATTGTTTTGCATATGCAGTCATCTTTAGAAACTACAAAGGCTTAATAAGAAAGGAGCAGTGCAGTGTACTAAAAGATGGGTTTCACCCCTTCTTGAATTAGCTTTTTGAATAACCCACAATTGCTGGATTCACATAATGTGCCCTAAACCAAAAACAGGCAAACCATATTATGGTTTAATGTAGTATGTAATTCTTGTATTCTTGCCTCAACTGTTGCTCTGGGAGAAATTAAAAGGGACAAAGAACAGTAGACCATTTCAAATTGTTTCATAGTAAATGGAATAGTTTGTCTTTGGACTGCTTACGAATTTTTCTCTCTTTTATAGTATTCTTCTATTCAGCTTTTTAAACTCTAAGCTACCCAGAGTTGTTAGGAGTTATGTGGCCTCTAAATTGTTTAAATACATAGATACAGTACTGTAGTACAAAATCCCATTTCATCCGTGTTGAAAAAAAAAAGCACAGGATCTATGGAGAACGTCTTGAGGATAGACCATAGTATTATTCCAGGGTTCCAAGCTCACTTAGGAATGTTAAAACGGGGAATCAGATTTTGCTCTCTTATGCCTCTTACATCACATACCCAGCAATGGTGGCATTTAAATTATTTTACATATTTTTCCATATCGCACAGGCCACAATTTTTGTCTAACAGATATTAAAGCTAGAATACATGCTTAAAATAAGTACCTGAAACAATAGGTGATGTTATTAGAAGAGGTTCAGTGGGCTACTTATCAGTTTAATATAACTCTTTGTACCTATAGATAACAAATGATCCCGAGGATTCCTGGGCCCATCACTTTTGGGGACTAATTCCGGGACAGATGACTCCAGATAAACTATATTTATCTGGTTATATTTATATTGCCAGTTTGTTATTGCTGTTATCATTTTGCTTTCTTGATGTGGTTAATACCTGTCCTGAGAAGTAAGGATTTTAAAAATTACCGTTCGATGAATATCCCAAAATCTCATTAAAGCATGTATCAACCTTGAGTTAAATGGGGTTTTTTTGTATCCCATAGTTTAGGAATACATTGGGTGAAATTCCATGGAGTTCAGGCTTATCAGTGTTTGTTGGCACAAAGTTTTCCTGTAAATCATCTACGAAAGAAAACCGAGTGCCTTAAAGAAAAATTCAGTCCTTCGATCTTTCCAGCCATAAACTCCTAAGACCTCAAGGTCGCTGTAAGGGGCGAGGGAACTGTTACTGCCCGGCCTCTCAGTTTGGGGCGTGGCTTTTGCGAGCTGCCGGCCTCATTGGCTGAGGCGGCGTCCCCGTCCTCGCCGGTCGGTTCTAAGCTGCTCTGAGCGAAGAATTCTCTTGACGGAGGAACGTTCCTACGAGGTTAGAACGGTGCTTTCCATGTTTCGGCCTGGCGGAAGTATGCGCGCTAACCGACATCACCCTGTTCCCCCATCTGTTGAAAGGCAGGCTGGGAAGCTTTTCAATCCCGCCATATTTGTTGAGGGGAGGAGAGGGGAGGGGCTAACGGAGCCCTGGGATTCTCTGCTCAGCTTCGGTTGCGTCGCCGCGTCGTTTGTGGATAGCTCTGGTGGCGGACTGAGGACTGTGTTGTGTCTTGCCGTGGTGGCTGCTCTCGGAAGACCCTTTTTTTTGCCTCTGACAACTTTGAATGGGACGGTTTCAGCAGCCACGGCGCCTCCTTGATGGGGTGGACTACGACTCCCATCAACCTCAGGCTGGTTGGCTGAGAATAATGGGAAGTGATGTCCAACTCTTGGAGAACGCCAGCTTGGGTAAAGCTGATAAGGCAAAGACAAAACAAAAATCCTAAGTCGGACACCCTGGTTAACCTTCCTAAGATGGGTTTTGTTCTCTGATAATGGAGGAGTAAACCCCGGCCTGCCCTGGGTCTGTCACGTCCCGGTGCATTTTCCGGAGTCTCTGTGCTTGTTAGACGGCCGCAGCAGCGTTTCCTGACATGATACGAAATGACTTGCAGACCAAATGTGGTTAGCCCAGATTTGACAGTGGAGATGAAAAAAATAGATGCTTGGGTTTGGACTTTAACCCTCCCTGTCTGTGGAATCTATTTACGCCTTTCCGCCTGCTCTTGCAGATCCCCGTGTAGTGTTGCAAAAGCATGTCTGAACTAACCTGTAGGAGCCCTGCAGTGAGGCTCAACGAATTACTAGGCCACAGGGTGTGGGCTGCCATTCAGTGAAATCCATCCCTTCCTCTTTTTTCCCCTTTTAGGGCATTATGCTTCCCTCTCTGCACTACCTCTGCCGGCGTATACCCCATATACCCATAGCCAGTGTGGGTCTGGTACGTAGATATTTATCTTGGGAAAATGAGCAGCGATGCCGAGGGCTGCTAAAGGCATCCACCGCCCGATACAGGAAAGAAACTGTGGGGGCAGCTGTGCTGGTGTCTCTGTGCTCCGTGGCTGGGGACCCAGCTATCCTGTACACTCTGCGTTCCAATGCTCTGACCGGTTTGTACAAAGGAGAAGTCAGGTACTTGACAGCCTAATCTTCCTCCTTGGTAAATGCAAAGATAAATTGCAGGATACCCAGACAGGAGTCAGTAGCCCCCAGTCATATCCCCTTGTTGCCTTTGGTGGATCTCATAAATTCTCTGAAGAACAGTTGAAAAACTGGGCATAGAGAAGATTAAAGAGAGGCATAATAGTGGTCTTCAGATATATGAATGTCTTACAAAAGGCAGGGCACAATCGTTCTAAAGGAAGTGGCAAGAAAGCACTGTTTAGCTAAACATTACAAACTGGCATGCAAATGTTTAACAGCAAAATAGACTGGGGAGGGGTTATTTGAAAGTCAGGATGGCCACTCAACAGGATGTATCTTCATTGAAAAACTTGCACCAAGTGAGTGGTTGGGCCAGAAGATGTCCAGGAAACCTCCTGACTCTCCCAGTCCCCTTCAACCCTAAGTAATCTTAAGATTTTCCCCTCCCAAACTTCCCTTGCACAATAATTGTGATTTGCTTCTACAGTTTCCCAGGTGGTAAGCGTGATGACTCTGACCAGGATGCCATTACCACAGCACTCCGGGAGACCCATGAAGAGCTGGGTATAGAGTTAAAGGAGGACTGTGTCTGGGGAATCATGAGACCTCTGCCTGATAGGGTAATGCTTAGACCCCATATTTTCAGGGATAAGAGGAATCTTGAAATAGGTTTCTGTAATGGAATCACGATAGATATCCTGTTTGCACTGGGATCAGTAGGGGAAAAAGCTTTTTTATAACTGCTGTCTGAGATGAGAGAAATGGAAGATTTCTAGAAAACAGAAAGGGCTGGGCTAGGGGATTGGCATGCCACTTGGGACATGCCTTGCAAGAGGAAGCATGGGGTAGCCAAGGACTCACGTGTGTTTAATTCTGGCTTTTTTTCCCCCCCAGACTAATATGATGGTGGCTCCTGTACTAGCAAACTTGGGGCCTCTGGAGAACCTGATGCTGAAGCCTAACCCCCACGAGGTGAATCAGAATATTAACTGGGACTCAGTGATAGTGTATCAGATGTTACTTTTATTCAATGTGTATTTCCAGAAAAATGGGTGTGAAAGAAATCTCAGACACTTAGTGATACCCTAGTGGCAATCCTTCCTATGTTAAACACTAATTCCCTTGGAAATAATCCTTGAGTGGAGCTTAAGCAACCTGTGGTAGGGATCAAATGGGTGGGATCCACCATTTTCTTTCTTTTTGACACCAGGTGTTTCTCTTTCTGAACCCCTCTTTCCCTTTTTTTCTTCTCCCTTGTTTTCGTTCTGATCCTCTTTTCTCTTTTTTCTATATTACAACTGTCCACATAGGGACAGTTCACTCCTTTGGGGTCTGAACTAACTACTTCCAAGAGATTTTGAAGAGTAGAAATCCTGTTTTCCATGATTCCTGTCTTGGGCTGGAAAGCCTGGGGATGAAGGTGTTTTCTTAAAGTGGCAGGAAGATGAATATGCTTTCCATTTAACAGGTCATTAGGAGATGGAAGAGAAGATATTTATTCCATAACTAGATTGGACAATTTGTGCTTCCACTCATCCCCACAATCTTTGTTGTTTGATTTACAGGTTGAGACTGTCTTTACGTTGTCTTTCTCCCACTTGCTGCAAGAAAAGAACCAGGGCTATACTCACTTCTGCCGCGATGGTGTCTATAGCCACACAATGCCTGTCTTACTGCACGGTCCTCACCGTGTATGGGGTCTTACGGCTGTCATAACTGATCTGACTCTGGAGTTGCTAGTTCCAGGAAAATACCGGAGACGGAGTTATGTCGTGGGTCGGCGCTGACTTTTGGCTCAAATCCACACTTGGGTCTCCAAGATCTCTTTCTGTTTTTCATATTTGTCAAAGAACTTCAGAACTGATGATCTCATCAGCCAGGTGCTGCTCCTTTTCCTTGTCATAAGGATCTTTCAAAACTCAGGTCAGGTCATTTCTGCAGAGCATGAAGAAAACAGTTTCTCTCTTCAGTCCGCTACCCCAGAATGCAACTGTTACATTACTGGGGAAAGAGAGAAGAAACATCTATCCTGTTCTACTGTCAGTTGTTGTTTGGTCTTATCCCAAATAAAACCTGAATAAACAAGGACACAGGGAACTTCATGCAGATTTCTGTTTTGGCAGGTCTATGGGTACTAAAGATAAAACGTAGCAGGTGTTAAACCCAGAGATCCCAGACTTGCATCCTTTTTTTTTTTGTAATGGCAATAATTTCATTCAGAAATATTGTATTGACAGGCTAGATAAAATGAGTGTTTGCCAAAGAGGACACTGACCTTTTAAGATATTCAGATAAGTGCCAGCCATACAGTATAGGAGAAAATTCGTGAATGAATATTAATCCCTATTTCTTTTATATTTCCACCATTTCCTTGTCATGTGGAATTTCAGTTTAAATCTCTGTGCCGATTTAACAGAATCTGCATTTTAATAACAGCTGTATGTAAATCTAGGCTGTATGCAAGCAACAGTATTTAAATATCTCTTCTGTTTTTAATGAGATCAAATCTGAAATTGTTTGGGATATAGGGAGTTTAATATAGTCAGTTCCTAGGTTTTTGAGACATGGAACATTTTCTCTATACCCTTCCTACCCCCTAAAATAGCAGAATGAGTCACATATTGCTATCCCAAGAAGACATAATTCTCATTGAGGCTGTGGCATAGCTTGTAGAACAAGGCATCTTATAAGATGTTTGTGAACTGGTAGAACCTTGGTTGTGATGGCAATCTGAGTTCCTTTTTATGGTGGTCATATGGTGGAAACAACATGCCGATTTCTCCTAGACTTAGTCCCAATACTTTACCAGGCAATGGTACAATTGGAGTTGAAAACCAGGGGTTCAAATATTTTTTTTGGTGTAACAACAATTCCAGAGTGTTGGCAGGCAATTACAGAGATGATACATATTTCTGAACAAAGGTTCACACCAAAAATGTTATGTATCCTTCCTTGGAGGAGAACAAAGAATATTGGTGCGTTAAGAGAGAGTCTGAAAATAATACGGTAGAAGTGTATAGGTCTGAATGGATATTGTAGCTTAAGAGACAGAAACTGATAGATTATAAATTGAATGTGACTTTTGGAAAAAAGAAAAGTACCAATGAATACATGAGGTGGACAGTTTTGTTTTACAGTAAGCAGGCTACCAGCTACTTTCATAAGCTGAACGTGGAAAGAGGAGGGTCATGCCTAAAAAGAGGCAATAGAAAAGTGCTACTAAATTTAAATTAGTTTAATAAATAAATACCAATCCTGCCCTGAGGTTACATCTATGCAGGGAAGTCTCCACAAACAGGCCTCCCTCAAAGGTTGCACTGCAGTCCCAAAAGAGTCTCTCTGTGGTGACCAGCCCCATCTGCCAGGTAGGGCAGAATAGCAAAGAGCACCGTGAGCTCACAAGGAAAGCCCCACTCCTTCTGTGCATGTGTAAGGACGTGACATGTACTTCGAAAAGGGGCACAGCTTGCAGCAGGACTCTGAAAGCAGCCTGATCCTTTGTGGCAGCATCCATGTGCAGAGACTTCCCTTTCTCTAATACTGTGTTTCTCAATCTTGGCAACTTTAAGATGTGTGGACTTCAACTCCCAGAGTTCCCCAGCCAGCTGGGGAATTCTGGGAGTTGAAGTCCACACATCTTAAAGTTGCCAAGATTGAGAAATACTGCTCTAATCTATATAGCATATGAACATTAGACAAGGTAACCATGCAATGCTGTGGCAGATGCCTCTTTTTAGGAGAGGACCCCCTCTTTGTGATTTTACCATGGATGGCTTCATATTGTTCAGTCTTGGGGAACAGCTCTATAATTAAGGAGTGAGTGCTAACCGAATGGAAGTTCTGTTCCTTCTAAATATAGATTAGAGCAGTACAGAGATTTATCCATGCAGTATGAAATTCGGTATAGAGGATTTTCAGAATGATGTGAATAGGCTGGGGGCTGTTGTTCTAAAGAAACCTTGTATTAATCTGCCGATTTGGTCCTGTTAAGCTAATTTCCACAATTAGCTGTCTCATAAGGGGTCTTAATCTCTTGCACTACAAAGCGGAGACTGAGTTGGGAGAATCCTGTATTGAGTTTACCTGATTTTGGCTTAGCACGGTGTGTGAACTGGGGCTTATTCAGTAAACTGAAAAAGTAAACCATAGTTTATCAATATGTATAATAAAGTAAAACTTAGGAAGCTTTTGCCAAGTTATTTCTGAGCCAAACAGTGCAAAAGGAGACTAGCCCAGCAGACAAACGCAACTAGAATTTAAACCGCCCAGTTGAGAGATCGACCTGCAATTCTTGTTTCCTGTAAGAATTTAACTATTTCTGACCAGGACAGGAGCACTATCCATGAAAGAACTCTCCTGTGAAGTGTCACTAACCAGAATAATCTAACTTACCTGATAATACTAAGGGCACATATTTCTTTCCAGTTCTTTCAGTAATGTTTACCATCAAAGTTGCATTCAGTAGGTGGCACTGTTGCTTTAGAGCAGGGTTCTTCAAACCTTTTCAGGCCATGGGGCCTGTTCCTTTTTAAAGAATCCCCCAAACTCCTGATCAAGAGGCAAAGCTACTTAAGAAAATTGACTGCATTGAGTTAACTTTTTGTTTGTTTGTTTGTTTGTTTGTTCTTAGTTTCTCACAGAGCCCTGTCAAGTTCTTAGGCAACCCTAGAGTTCCCCAGAACACAGTTTAGAAATCCAGGAGCTTCTTTCCAGCTGACTGGCCTGTAATTTTTTGGTGTCAGAGGTGACACTCCAAAGAGCAGGCCGCTTTTCCTACTGGCAGCCCATTCCCCACCCCCTCCCCCCACTTAGAAAAATTTAAGACTTGCCTGCCTCCTGCAGGCCGATCTGCTGTGAGGAAGTCAGGAGCTTGCCTCTGGGGAGGCCAGGAGTGGAAATGCCATACCTGGGCTAGACTCAAAAATGCACTGCCTAGTTCCAGGCTTGAACTTTTTTGGGACTGCAGGGAATGGGCTTTATCAAGGTTATTGAATGGAATGACACTAACCTCCTCCCTCTCCAGAAACAAGTTCTTTTCAATATGTACTTTTCTCTTTCTCTTTCTGAACCAACAGCATTGCATATCAGGATGCAAAGAATGCCAATGCACTGGTTTCCTCCTGAAGTATTTGTATGTGTCATTTTTCGCTGTGGTTATCGCTGGTAAATTGCTTGAATGTCACATCTTTAAATGGGAATTTCTTTAGACAGGGAATTGTCTTTTTTTTTTTCCTTTGGGTATATGTTCCCATACAGTGCAATTTATGCGGGTATCGATAACAATTTGTTTACAATGTTTATACATTAGTTTTATATCCTCATTCTTAAAAGTAAAATCTTTTTCAACCCAACCCAAATTTCTTCCACTTGTTTGTTTAAATAGAATGAAATGGTGTGGCTGTATGCCAACCATGTTGCCATAGAGGGTTCTTTGTGGAATGAAGCAGAGTGAGTTTTGAGGATCACATTCTGCTTCTTCAAATAACGATACTGTACCTAGGTCAAGGTGCCAGGCTGTCATGCTAAATAAGAAATAATTGCCATGTTAGTTGGGGGAATCAAATAAGCCCAAATGGCTCTGCATTTTCTTGTATGCCAGACAGAAATTTGGCTAAGAATATATCCAAAATTGGAAAAGGTGGTGTTTTCCCCTGGTTAGTTTCAGTGTCCCTGTGTGGTGTTGGGATTAAGGCCAGGGAGGCCCAGATAAGAGTCTCCCCTTCACCATGAAGTTCATTGGATGATTTTGGGCCACGAAGTGCCTCTCAGCACAACAGGGCTGATATTGTGGGAATCTGAAGGAAAGGCTGGATATAATTCTAACAAACAATAGCATGATTATTGATTAATGGAATATTAAGAGAAGATGGAACCCTTTCAAATTTAACAAATCCCAGTGCCACAACTGCTTCGTGCAAACACAGCAGCAAATATTTACTTTCACAGAGCCTACTTCCTCAGAAGAAGAGCAAAGTTTGATTAGAGCCAGTTTGGTCTAGTGGTGAAGGCACCAGGCTACAAACTGGGAGACAGTGAGTTCTATTCCCACCTGAGGCATGAAAACCAGCTCGGTGACTTTGTCCCAGTCCCTCTCTCTCAGCCCAACTCACCTCACAGGGTGGTTGTTGTAGGGAAAATAGGAGGAGTATTAGGTGTATTTGCCGTCTTATTTATAAAAATAATAAAGGTGAGATAAAAAAAATTAAAAAAGGGACTGTCAGCTACAACATAGATCAGATTTAACTATTCCCATAAGGGCTGAAAAATTTGTTCATAGGGCATTACTTGAAATAGGGGGATTTAGGTTAATTTACACTTGAGAGCTTCTTGGATCAATTCCACCTGCCTTTTACTAAACATTCCACACATTTTTCTCACAAAAAGGCTGCTTAAAAATTCTTACTTTTCTAAAAAAAAGCTTGTTAATATAGGCTTATCTTGTTATCTAAAAGTGTGCAAGAGTATCCTTATTTCGGCACTGATTGCAGCATAAGGCAAGGACATTAGTTCTGCAGCAACAACCAAAAAGCCATTTGTGCAAGTTGGCTAAGCTAAACATGCTTGCAAACTATATTAATTATTCAGGTGTTGTATTTATACTAATAGCAAACTCATTCTCCAAATTGTGGTTCTTAATTAGCAGCCCAAACTGCATCATCTGCACATGAGAAGGAGTTTTTAGGTTTGCAGAAGTAGTACAGTCCGAAAAGGAACCTAAAAGACAATCCCCCTATTTCCCAAATAAGGATTAAACACGTTTAATGGCTACATAATATTGGAAAATTAGTGCAGGTAATTTCCAGTTTGATTTGCCCCCTGCATATTCCCAAGCAATCCCTATATCCAGATCAGAGCAAGCACAGACGCCACTCAGTTCAGCTAGCAAAGATTTAGCTTGATGTTTATTAAACAACCACAAACATCAAAACATTTACTTGGCAAAACAGGACAAAAGACAGACAAAGTGGGGGGAGGGGGCACATGAACAACCGGCAAGAATTTACATTATCTGTATGTCTATATGTATCCATTAGAAACAATTCTGTGGGTAATTAGCATTGATAGTCCCAAAGGCTGTCATTGCTAATTGTTGGTCATTCCAGCCTTAATCTTTTTATGTAATTGTATGTAGGAAAGACCTTGGGAGCTGGGGGGGTGGGGAGAGATGCTGCCTAGGGACCGGTCAGATAAGAGACAGCATAGCCCGCAGCAGCACAGTGGGCAGGGCAAGGGGCTCAGAAGGGACCCTCCCTAAGTTCTCAGGCTGTAAAGGTGAAGGTGGGAGAACTGTACAGTGGTACCTCTACTTACGAACTTAATCCGTTCCGTGACTCTGATCGCAAGTCGAGTTGGTCGCAAGTCGAAGTAAATTTTCCCATAAGGTTCAATGTAATTACCGTTAATCCGTTCCGGCATCCGTGGACCACGCGGCAGGGGCGGAAAAATGGCCGCTGACCACGCGGCAGAGTGGAAAAAATGGCCGCGGACCACGTGTCAGGGGCGGAAAAACGGCCGCGGACCACGTGGAACGGGCGGAAAATGGCTCGTAAGTCGAGGCGAGTTTGTAAGTAGAGGTAAACTTTTGAGGCCGGAGCTGATCGTATCTTGAAAATTTCGTAAGTAGGGGCGTTCGTAAGTAGAGGTACCACTGTACTTTCAGACTTGCAAGGTTCTGTTAATGTAGCTTTACAATAAAGTAGAATTAGTTTATCTGGTTGTGTTTCCTGTCTGGTCTACCTGATAAGGCTGACATTTTATGACATAATGGGAGCAGGATAGGGATGGAAAGGAGGGCACCAGGTGGTCCCTCCTCTTTTCTAAACCATAAAAGACACAATTTGGTGTATGGGGATGATGTATCCAACACAGAATACTTAGTCTTTGGGGCTGTGTGGATGCGTATAATGCAAGTTCTTTGAAAGAAAGCATGGCTGGCTTGAATTTAAACACCGTGAAATATTTCATTGCAGTTTTCACCTAAAAATATTAACGGTAATGTCAGTATTCCAAATGCCATTCCTTATGTAGCCAAAATGACATTACTTGATAACAGAGGCATCATCAAGCTTAGAGGAAATCTGATTTGCTGAAGTTTGTACATGTCAACATAGTCACACGCTAATTGTGGAGGGGGAAACAAAGGTCCCTGTGAGGCTAAGTACATTTGGTGGATATACAGTATTGACTGAATGGTAGGGAGAAGAATAACTGGGCAAGAACACATCATGCAGCCATGGCGTTCAATATAATGTTGGTGCTGCATGAACATATGATATCCTCAATGCACAATTGTGGGCAATAGGGAAGAAAAGAATGAGATCCTGAGTAATTTGTAGAGTTGCTAATAATAAACCTTGAAGCTGCAGGCAGCTATGAAGAGTAGGGAATACTACATTTGAAAAATACCCAGATCTCTGTCTAACTAAAGACTAAGTAGAAATGCTCCTCTGAAAGTAGGGCTATTTCTTTGGAAGTGCCAACTAGGGTTCAAAGAACTAGATAGGAAGGAACAATGCCCTAGAAATGAGCTTCCATGATTGGAGAGAAGCAGGGCATGCTTGGAGGCAGGCAGAAAAAATAAACATTAAGTTGGACTGAATTGTCCCCAAATTGTGATTGCTGGGTTAAGTCTGTCTCAGATGGATCATTTAATTTAATCAGGGCAACAACTGAATAGCTCCCTTCACTAATTCTCTGCTGCTTTTATTATGGTTATTGGTGCTCCTGTCCTTGGATTCCTCTCAGTACAGCAGTTTTGTTTTACTTCACCAAGACTTCCTTTGCCAGATGAAACTACCTGGATGGCTGTGAATTCTGTGGTTGCAGAGAAATCTGGAGGTCAGAAGTACAAGGGAGGCTGTTTATCATACTGGATGCTAATACCATGTTCCTCCTCATGGGGAATGAAGGCGCTGAGGCAAGAACCAGTAGTTCCTGAGCTAGAGAGAACTCTTTATGTCATCAGAAATAAGGTGGCTTCCAAGACCATTGAGAGTTGTGTCCATGAGCCTTCTGCTGAGTAAACCAATTCCTAAAGAAGATTCCAGAGAACCAAGTTTCACAGCTGTGTAAAGCCTGACCCTTCTCGGTTAGGGCACCTACACATAGCCACCAGCTTCATAATGAATCCTCAAAAGCATGCTTGTGCTGCTCCACAAGGGTCCTGCCTGTTGTCTGCCCAACACTCAGTATTCCCCATGCAGTGACCAATGTGCTTTCCAATGACCAGTAAAAACTTGCAAAATCAATTTCCCCCACACCCATTCCTTCCTCACTGTCTCACAATTTTGCTGTTTTTCTGGCAGGGGGCATGATTACACAACTTCAAAAATGCGATGTCATGATGTCTGGCCATCATGATGCCTTGACTACAGTAGGGAGGGGGAGACCTACTCAGTTTAAAAAGTACAGTGAATGAGGCAAGAGGCAGTGGTGCCTTAACTTTGGAATGGGACAGGACAATCCAAGGATTTAGGTGACTGAATGAGAGTTGTCATCAAAGGGAAAATCTGCCTTGTAGCAGAACAATTTTTGCAGTATTTGTTCCTTCACTGCAATTGAACTAGAAATTAATCGGCTCAGCTGTAGAAGAGCAGTAGAAGATCAGCAGTGTCATCAGAACACTGTAATGCAACATCAAGCCCAGGTCTAATCAAACCTTTATTATGGCCATGAGGCCAGCCACAAATGTCGTATTTGGAGGGGTCTTTAAGCAGCAGCTCAGCTGCCATTACATTTGTATAAAGCCAATGCATAGACAATCTGTTTTTGGTATTCACAGCTGAAACTTTTCACTTAGAATACTTTTTTTTTTTCATGTTATCTTAGTGTAATACCACTTAATGATAAAATGACAAGAAATCTTCCTGCATAACAGATTGTTGGGATGTAGAAACTAGTCTATCAAGCATGTACAATTTAGATGAGAAAGTTAAATGTTAAATATCATATCCAGCGTTCCTGTTGATCAGCTGTTAGAAGTTATGGTTCAAGGAAGACGTATAATAGATTATAATATGTTGCTTGTTGGAATTTTCTTTATGTTACTGTAAATAATTTGAGTAGAATTAGCTTTAAGCGATTAATATTACACACTTTGATGACAGTATATTTTTCCTTAAGTAGTTAATAATAGGTCTTTCCTACATATTAATCTAGATGATTATCCCAAGTGTTACTAAAAACCAGACCATTTGTGCAAATTTATCTATATAAAACATAAAGCATGTTTAATACCAGACAATTTTCTTGATATTTAGCAGTTTAAAATTTTCTCTCCCCCCCCCCCGCTTTTCTGTTTATACTGTAATCTTTTTTCCATATCATATAATTATTGAACAACAGAGATCCTGCTGTTTTTGTTTTCTTGAAGCTATATGTTGTTCAAGTGATACAATGGAGAAAAATTGTAGCTGCTAAAGAAAGGATGGCGGAGAAGCAGTTTGCACCAAGGCTGAGGTGGGAATCAGTGGTTCCCAGGCCTGAGATGGCTGCTACATAAACATACAACAACTGTTGACTTTCAGGACCACCAAGCAATGCACCAAGTATCTGTTGATTCAGAGGGGCAGGACAAGAAGCCATGAATCTGCCCTCCCAAGGACGCATATAAATAATGTACATCTTCTCATTGCAAGTGGGCAATCAACTGTTTAGTGTAACTTTATTCTCTCCTGCAATGACAATTCTAATCTAGTCCAGCCAGGTCTGTGATTCCCAACAGCACCCATATTTGTTGACATTTTTCGTAACGGCTAAAGCCCAAGTACTCATCACTAATTTGAAATTTAGATTGCATACCTCAAAATAGATGAGATCCAGTTTCAGCAGACATCTGTTTGTTTTTTGGTTTAGTTTAGCCATTGCCAAACTGGGTGCTCTCCAAAGCTTTTAGCTATTCTAACAGGGGACTAATACAGTTCAGTTTAGCTTACAGTTCCTGGTGGTCTCCCACCCAAACACTTAACCAGCCCTGGCTCTGCTTAGCTTTCTGAGATCAGCCAAGATCAGCTTGGGCATTACCACCTGTTGTAGATAGCCATAAATTTAGAGGATTCACCCGTGGGGGGAGATGGGCGGCATACAAGTTTGATAATAAATAAATAAATAAATAAAATAAGTGGGTATCTCATGTTTGCTACTGTACCTGAGTTTGTTACAAGTATGTGTCCACTCAGGGCTGACATGACATTTCAGCTAACTGATTTCTATAAACCAAACTAAAGGACTGTACCAGGCAGTTCACATATTCACTGGACCAAAGAATGATATGGAGATATTTACATGATCTTCATGGGTGACTTTGTCCTGCAGAAGGGTTACACAAAATATTGTACAACACAGTAACTTCTGGAGGGTGCTGTTTTCAACAAAACTAACTTAGTTATAAAAATGCTAGATACTAAGGCACATGCCTGCCCTGAACATGCTTTTCTCAGAGAATATGGTCCTGGCTATAAGATCATGCGTGAGATGTCATAAGAGAATAGTTTGCATGTGAGCACTCTTTTGCTGCAGCCAATGGAGCAAACTGAAATCAGGATTGTATCTCATTTTTCCCAGACTGCATTCAAAGTAATTTATATGTTTCTGGCTGGGAAAATATACAGTAACTCATTTCACCACAGGGTCTTATTTCTAAGTCATCTGCCTCTTAAAACTGCACAAGGTACCACTCAATATAACAAAATGGATCAGTGTCTTATGTAAGTTTAATCTTAATGTAAGGGTCCTATGCGATCAATGGGATTAATTATATTTAAATGGATGTATTCCACTGAATCAGGAACTATTTATCATTTGTTCTGCTGGACAGAATACTCCTAATAACTGTACATCTTCTGAATGACTCTAGCCAGTTTATAATACTTAATGCCTTTTAAATGTTCATCGTCTTGTTGTGTGGGGCTAGAACATTGGGCTTCGCTGGAATACAAACCAGCTTTCTTCTCCACCATTCAAGATAGTCTCTGTATTGCATAATTCTAAACGCAGAAGATGTCAGGCTTCAGCAGCTTACATTTTGTGGTTTTGTGGGGACGACAGATGAAGTGGGGAAGGGCACATGAAATACATGGGCAGGGCCAGGATTTTCTAAATTGGGGTGATGCAATTCCCCCCCCTTTTTTTTAAATGATAACACTATGATATTATGCGTTAGTCCTATTATACATGCTTGTGGGCTTTCTGTCTCAAAATAATAGGAAACCACATCACTGCTTTTTGGCAGTTGTACCACCAGAATTCAGTTGCGCAATTGGTAGGGCTTCCTGGGGCCCCACTTTGTTTCCAGCTTTAGCAGAAGTTGAGCTTAGGAAAAGAATGATTGTCCCCCGTCCTGCTCTCATCTCTACTGTTATTTCTGCTTTTACCATTTGTGAACAGCTAACAACACAAACTTGTTACAAGCCTACAGGGTCAGAGCATTATATGCTCATTATATGAAAAAGCCACAGAGGGAGAGATTTGGTATATACATATGTATGCACACAGGCATACAGAACCCCACACACTTTTCTTTGAAACAACACCAGACCTGTTTTGTTAGCTGCTTGGAACCAGCATTTCGAACACACTGCAAAGCCTCACCTTTAGCAGCAGACCACACCAGGAGTCAGTAAACTGAGGGGTGGGAAAGTAGAAGAAAGTATTTCCAGATTGCATTTCAATTTTCTTAAATAAAGGGTGCCTCATATTTTCCATTAGCATCATGATTTTGAAATAGCTTTACATATCCCACTTTTTCTTTTTTTGCATTAACTTGCCTAAACAAAAGTGGGGAAGATACAAAGCCTGCTATATATTTTTCATATCCCAGCGCTTTAGATGATTCCACATGGCAGGCAGGGTTCTTTCAGCTGTGTGAATAAATGGAAACAAATATGGCAAGAAATAATAAATATTATATTGCCTCACATGTGGAGGTCCTGCCTGCAGTACTGAAAGAAGGAAAATGGACACAGGATCAGGTTCTTCTATCGTACAATGTACAATGAGAAAGGTGCATTTTAAGGCATTATTAAGAGTTCTTTTAAGAGGTGCAAGGCAGTATATTCTGGTACTATGCTCATTAATATTACTCAAGTATTGACTTATTTTGTAGTGGTGAAGGTGTGGCCTAGAAACCAGGAGAGGGTGAGTTCTAAGCCTCCTTTAGGCACAAAAGCTGGCTGGGTGACTTTGGGCCAGTCCCTCTCTCTCAGGCCAACCCACCTCACAGGGTTGTTGTGTGGAAAATAGGAGGCAGGAGTATTAGCTACGTTCACCACCTTGACTTATACATAAAAAAGATGGGATAAAATCTAATAATAATAATACTAATAATGTCCATTTGCTATCCATGAACATAAGCAATAGCTACCGTTTATATCATACAGCTTAACTCTTGGTGACTTCATGGCTTATCATCCTGATCTATCTCCAGGAATTATCTGCAGGTCCTCCATCATTTACCATTGATCTCCTTGGTCCCATTGATCCACCCTATTCGTTGGCTTCTACCTTTACTTCTCTCAGCTTTGTCAGCATAATAGTTCATAATTCATTAAACCACATGCCCAAATTATGTGAATTTCTGCTTCCTAATCTTTGCCTCAAAGAAGCAGTCAGCCTTTATTTGGCTGGTTGATTAGTTTTTTTCTTGCAGTTTATACTACTCTGTGTAACCATCTTCAAATCAAAGGCATCTGTCAAAAGATTGGTTTTCACCAACTTATCCAGTATAAGAGAAATATAGGGTGATAAGTATTTTCAAGCTTCCAGCACCAGATCCAATCCCAAGAGATTTTTTTTCCTGAAGTACGTGTCATCAAGAGGACCAATTTGATAAGTGATGGATATATACACATTAATAGACACGTCAGAGCGGCAGCGTTATTTCCAGTTCAGCAACTGCTGATGCTTACATTCCAGCAGAACAACTAACAGACCCTAATCGCTGTTGATGGTCTTATGCATGAAAGAAGAAATGCACTCCAGATGTGATTGAGGAAAGAGTGTTAGATCTACAAGGAAGTAGATATCCCAGAGGGGATGATCTTCATCACAGTCTTTGGATTTCTCCTGTTATTGCTTCCCAGTTTCAACACGGATATAACAGGGTGGAAGGACTGCTTCCAAACAAGGAAAGCTTTCAGTGAATCATTCACCTTCTGGTCTCCTCAGGGTTTTGTTTTGTTTTTGCCTTGTCAGGGGCTAGGTGCTCCAGGGGAAAATGAGACCTCTACATTTTGCTAATGTAAGGTTTGTACTAGACTGGCCGGTTGTCTCTCTTCTTGTAAACTGGTACTCTGGATTTTACAGCGTCATAATATTACAGGTATTCCAGATGACGCTGAAGATGCCACAGCTCAAAAATAGCCAGTTTTCCATTATTTGAGGAATATGGCTATCTAGGGATTAGAAACCAGCTTTTTAACTTTTGTTGCTGTTGTTTTACTACTGCCTAATTTATGGGAAAAGAGTGTGAGCTATGGCGTGAGAGGCTGTGCTCTGTCAGGATTCTTCCCAGGATAGGCTGAAGGCCAAGAACAGGCATACAAGAATTCAGGGATTTCTGATACGGAATGTTTATTTATTTATTTATTTGTTTAATTCGTATAGCTACCCATCTTACATTTGTGACTCTGGGCGTTTCACATTATTAAAAACAACCAAATAACAGAACCAGTAAACAAAATATATGAATCAATAGCAAACACAATAACCCCCTTTAAAACCCAATTAAAAACCCAATTAAAAACCAAGAAACATAAAAAGTAGGCAAGTGAAAGTCATGGATCAATCAGTATAGCCATCTGGCAAACTGCAAACTGTAATTGGATCTCCAGGCACGTTCACACAGCCATGTCTTTAGAGCCTTTTGAAAGGCATGCAGGGTCAGGGCCAATGTAACCTCTGGGGGGATGATGTTCCGAAGGGCAGGTGCAGCGTCAGAAAAGGCTCTCCTCCTAGCTGCCGTCAGATGACACTCCTTAACAGATGGGACCTGTAACATGTCTTTTTTGCCAAGCCTGATGGGATGGTAGTCCCTCAAATAAGCTGGCCCCACGTAGGGCTTTATAAGTTATCACCAGCATCTTGAACTGAACCTGGAAGAAACTAGCAATCAGTGCAGCTCGTGGACCAGAGGTGTAACGTGCGCTGATCTTAGAGCACACATAACTGTCCATGTTGCTGCATTTTGCACCAGCTGAAGCTGCTGGATGCTCTTCAGGGGCAGCCCCGTGTAGAGGGTGTTACAATAATCTATTTGGGAGGTGACCAGGGCATGAGTGATTGAGAGTAGAGCCTCCCAGTCCAGGAACAGGTGCTACTGGTGCACAACATGAAGCTGAGCAAAGACCCTCTTGGCCATGACTGCCACCTGCTCTTTGAGCAGGAGTTGTGAGTCTAGAAGGGCCCCCAGATTGTGCACAGGGTCTGTCTGGCGTAGTACAACCCCATCCAGCTTCAAAGATGGTAAGTCCCAGGAACCCAAAGGCCCCCAAACCCAAACCCACTCAGTCTTGGCAGGGTTCAGGTAAGGCCTGTTGTTCCCCATCCAGACACCCACAGCCTCCAAACACCAAGAAAGCAACAGCATCGCTTAAGTCACCAGGGGTGAAGATGTACAACTGAGTATCACCAGCATACTGATGATATCTCACCTCATGGTGACAGATGACCTTACCCAGAAGCTTCATGTAGATGTTAAACAGGAGCAGAGAGAGTACTGAACCCTGTAAGACCCCACAAAACTGGGGCTGAGGGCGGGAACTCTTGCTCCCAATCTGTGTTGACTGGAACTGGCCCCAGAGGAAGAAGGAGAACCAGCACAATACAGTGCCGCTCACCCCCAAACCCCATAGCCAGTCCAGAAGGATACCGTAGTAAATGGTATCAAAGGCTGCTGAGAGATCAAGAAGAGCAAGGATGGGCACACTACTCCAATCCCACTCATGCCAGAGGTCATCCAAAAGTACAACCAATGCTGTTTTAGTCCCATACCCAGATCTGTAACCTTACTGGAAGGGGTCCAGATAATCCACTTTATCCAGGATCCTCAAAGCTGTTGTGCGACCACCTTCTCAACAACCTAAAAAGGGAAGGTTGGAGACTGGACAAAAATTGTCCAGAACGGTTGGGACTAGTGATGGTTTCTTGAGAAGGGAGTGAACCACCACCTCCTTAAGAGGTGGAGGGACAATTGCCTGTCTCAAGAAAGAATTCACACTGCCAGGGCCCAACCACGCATCACCTCCTAGAAAGCCTTTGCCAACCAGGAGGGATATAGATCCAGTAAACAGGTGGCCAAGCTCACAGTCATGAGGAGCCTGTCCAGGAGGCCCAGCAGGTTCAAACTTCTCCCAGATGACATGGCAAGAATGTGCCCCAGACACCTGCACAGCACCGTACCAAGGCTGGTGTCCAGCTGGGAGTGAATCTGAGCAATTTCCTTTGCACAGCCTTATAGATGCACCCCCAAGCTCCCTCTACCCAAGAGGACTTGGATCACCCTAAACAAGGCCACAGGTAGGCTATCTGCAGACACAATAAGAGTGAAGTACTGACATTTTGCCACCCTTACTGCAACAAGGTAGGCCTTAATACTGGTTCTAACCCATGCTTGGTCATGTTTGCTCCTCATTGACCTCCAGCAGTGCTCCAGATGTCTCTTAGCCCACTTCGTCTCCCTCAACTCTTCTGTAAACCATGAAGAGTGATGGAATCCATTGGAGGAGACAGGCCTCATGGATGCAATCTGATCCAAAGCCTCTGGTGCCCTCTTATTCCAGGCAACAACCAAGGCCTCAGTCAGATCATGCAGCAGACCATCAGGAAAAACCTCCAGCTCCCTGTGGAACCCATCAGGATCCATCAGTCTCTGGGGGCAGGCTGACTGAATAGGTTCTGTCTCCCCATGGTGGGGGGCAGCATCAGAGAATCCCACTGTTACCAGGGTGTGATCTGACCAAGACAAGGGAGCCACAGAGAGCTCCCCCAATTCCAGATCGCCTTGGCACTGTTCTGGCAAGAAAACCAAATAAGGTGTGCAACCTCTGTCCCATGTCCTAGATGACCTGGGATAGACCCATAGCCATGAACTCCTGAGCAGCCTCAGACTCCACCCCCAGAGAAGGCAGATTGAAGTTCTCCAGGACCTGGGAAACTCCACTGCCAACTCAGAAATGGTGTCGAAGAGCTCAGGCAGGGAGGTCACTATGCAGCACAGAGGCTGGTACAGTAGCAACAATCCCAAGTCATCACTAGAGCCCAACTTAATGAACAAAGTCTCACATTTGGTAACTTGTGAAGCCGCACCACCGGAAGCCGCTGTGTTATTGTAGAAAAGCTACAAAGCCATCACAAAAGAAATCTAGCAATTGCTGTATATCAAAAGCAAGTCCTGTATATGGTGAACTTGTTCAATTTTTGTAACTTTTTGTCCCACCAGTGTTACACAACTGGCTGGATAACCCTGTCTTTGGGCCAGAAGGCCTAGATTCTCTCTGTGTCTTTTTGGTAGTGGTGAGATCTGATAACAAGGGTTTTTCTTCTGACTGTATGACAACTCATTGTAATAGCCTCCTAGGAAGGCTGGAAGGTCCCACACATTAATTACAGAAGGAGCAGCTGTGAGGAGTTTTCAATCTCTTATCTCCTCCAAAAATCACACTGCTCCATCTTCCTAGGTCCTGGAATTGCAAAGCTGAATAGCAGCTGTAGCCCACAGATCAGCCATGGAGTTAAGGCTGCTGGCTCGTATATGCATCTCTTATTGGAACCTGTTGTAAGTGCTTTGAGAATCATTCTGTTAAATGGCAGAGTAATGATTTTATAATTAAAGACCTCTGTTTTGCCTATTTTTTGTTCCTTTTATGCCTGTCCTATTTCTTCCCTTGAGCCACTGATTAGTTTATTAAGAATTGGCTGAATTGAAATAAATATATATAGAGAAAAAAACTCAGAATGTCTGTAAACATTTCTTGTAAATATTTACAACATTTGTAAACACTGAAAGAAATTTCTAAAATAGCATACAGCTAAGTAAACACCAGCTTCCACTCATAAAAGCTCTCCTTTAATGCTTTGTTTTTCATTTTGTATTGCAGTAATGTGAGAATTCAAAAAAAAATCCATGTCTATTTTTAGACCACCGAATTATCAATTCAGTCTGCCAGTTAAATCTTATAATCTTGTTAGTTTATGTCTGCAAATATTTTGATGTTGGATTGTATACCTACTTCTTATAAGGGAAGGTTTGCCATTTTGCCTCACTGGCAAGATTCAAATTGCCCTTATTCCATCTATAGACCTGTATTACTAGAGTTACCAAATCTGGAATACAAAAGTTTGGGGGGGAAAGCTATATTGCAACAGATAGTTAGAGCTTTCTGGATCTCTTGTCTGCCATGCAATTAAGCCTGTGAATTTTGCAGCCCAGATCAAATAGTGCTAAGTATCACTATCTCAATTTTAATTTCACAGTACCAGAGTAATAACTGTGATTAATATTAATGGTTATATGTTACAATGCCTATGAAGTATTCTGAGATGATAGATAGAGATATATAGTTAGATGATAGATGATATAGATATTCAGAAAGATAGACAGATAGACATGCCTTTTTTCTCCATAAAGCCATAGATGCCCACCAACAGCAGGGTTCTAGAACATATAATATTTCTTTTAATTGGCTTTAATCAAAAGTGATGTTTCACACACAGTCATTCTTCCAACGCTGCTCTGATAAATGCTGATGCTTTTAATGCCTCTGTCTGCAGTGTTAACAGGCATGGACCCTTGTGTGGTGCAATGCCTAACACATGGGCAAATTGTGCATTAATGGACATCTGAGGTGCAATCCAAATTAGCCACAGAAACTAATTACCAGAGCTGAAGTCATAAGTGGTTGTTATTCATTTCTCTTGTCCCTGGCTTCTTGCCTCAGTGCCAACACAGTTTTCTCCTTATTACTGTTAATATCTCAACTCCAATTCTGTTTGCTGTGCTTATTAACAATAAATCACAGGGAATTGTACACATTCTGTACTATATCTTTAAGAATAGGGAGACTTTGCTGTGAAGATGGTGGCCGCCAGAGAAACAGAATAATTGGCACTCTTGTAGGTTCCATTTAGATATGATAAACTTATTGAAAACCTCAGAAATGGAAAAACAGCATGGAACCTGAAGCCATAAGAATCAAGCCATAAGGACCAGGAAGGAAATTTAAATCCCAGTGTCTTCATTTTTTTTTGGTGAAAAAAACAAGGTTGCATCTAACAAGATACTTTCCTCCTCCTCCTCCTCCTCCTCACTACTAGAAGAGAAGTGGGAGGCAGAGTCAGCAATGCCAGATGAAGAACCTGACTTCAAAGCAGGCTGATGCTGCGAAAGGCTGCAGTCTTTTTCTTCTCTCTTTTTTGTTTTTGGCCATCTAGATGAAAGAGATCACCATCACAGAATCCGGGGGTTGGGGAAGGAGAACTGAGAGGCGGAAGACAAGTGTTTTTGCTCACCTTATTTATGAGAGAACTCTTTCCAGGCAGAGTGGCCAAGTGCTAAAGGAGTAATTGACAAGTCCTGCCAGTTTTTGTTCCATTCCGGTGGGCATCAGGATGAATTACAGCCTGCGTATTAAATAGTATCCTATAATGTAGTTTTCTCCAATCTAATGCCCTCCAGATGTGTTGAGATGACAATTCCTTCAATGATCAGCCAGCATGAGCTAGAAATGTGCAGGCATACAGTCCCAACAGCTAGAAAGCACCAAGTTGGGGAAAGCTACCATAACAGATCTCATATACACAATCCAAATAAAGCTAAACCTATTGAGGCTTTGATATATGTATATGTATATGTATATGTATATTTACTTAACTAACTTTGGTTGAAATCAGTGGGCCTTGCTTCTGGGCAAATGTGCATAAACTCAGGCTGCCTATCCCACTGAAATCAATGCAAGCATCCTGTGCATTCAGTTTGGATTGCCTCCCTTGGCTGCCTATAGCTGAAGCTTGCCTGGCTCAATCACCTGTTAGATTTTTCTTGGACATGTTACAGATGCAGCAGGGAAGGGATTGGATTTATTTATACACATAACAGTAATGCAGAACTAACCAACAATGTGCCGGGGGTTTGTAAACCTAATAGATGATGCATGAAGAAAGTATTTTCCCTGGTTTACTTTCCCAGGAAAAATGGTTATTTTAGCTGTTCTTTTTATAGCTGCGGAAGCACTGATTTTCCAGAGTAATTAATGAGTCACAGGAGCTCAGAAGGGGAGCAATTGGTACGTGATGATTATATGGAAGTGTCATCTGAACATGCATGATCAAGGAGGTAAGAGTTGCATAAGAGTAAGTTGTATATTGGCACGAAGGCTCCAGAAGTTTAGTTTTGTATTTTTCTCCATTTATGAGTACATAGAATTATTAAGACTTTTAACCATGGTTTATTGCTCGGGTGAGCCGCCTCTGGTCCCTAAAGGTTTTTTTTTTTTTTGTCTCTAGGACCTCTTTCAACTGCCCTACTAAACCCTAGGAGCACAGTTGCTAAAAATCAGCCAACCATTTCTCCTCAGGAATTTTTCTCACTATCTTCAGTAGCCCATTCCTAGCTGGTTTTCCATCCAAGTACTACCTTGCTTAGCTTCCAGGATCAGCCAAGGTTGGCTAGGTTCTGCCACTTGCTGAGTCCAAAGCTGAACTGTGATAGCCACACAAAAGTGTTAGTCATCCCTTCAAAAAATTCCTAATAGTCTTCTTGAATATTTCCTATCTAAATAATTATTACAGCTGGAAAGGAATATTTGATCAGATCTAATATGTTGGTGATTCTATTGAGAGGTTGCTATCAATTTTAGGGCAACACTCCCTATGGTTGCAAACTTGAGCCCTATGAAGAAGCTAGTTCTCTTAAGCAATCTGGAAGTGAGGCTGATTGGAATGCCTCTTCATGCTTTAGAAAAAGTAGGAGGGACTTGTGGCCCTCCAAGTGTTGTGGAAATGTAACTCCCAACATCCCTCAACGATGACCATGCTTGCTAGGGTGCTGGGAGGTGCCATTCAATAACTTCAGGAAGGCCACCGGTTCCCCACCTTTAGAGATAAACATTTGTCCCTGAGAAAGTGATTATCCTTGAACTGTGGTAAGGCAATTAAACAATAGCATTTTGCCACCCATCAGGATTGGCATAAGCAGCTTTTGATCCTTCTGTTGTTACTGAAAGGAAGATGTTCTCTCAAAATCCTGGTGTAAGTTGCATTAACAGTAACACTGATCATATGGCCAAGGGCAGGATGTGATAGCTCACCATGACCTGGATGGAAAATTGCAAGAGAAAATGTATCTGCTGCTATGAGTTTCATCACTGGAGGAAGACAGGATTTCAATATAATAAATCAAGAATCAGCAGTCTCAGTAAAAATGTAGATTCAATTAACAGACAACAGTGCTGGGAGTCAACTGATCATTCATGGTGATATCACCTAACTTTGTTCTTGCTAAGGGTCAATTAATCTAATTCAGAATCTGATTTTTATTATTCTGCAACAAGGGTGGGCAACCTTTATTGGTATGAAATAATGATATCATGGAAATGGATAAGTCTAGAACAGTGTTTCTCAACCTTGGCAATCTTAAGATGTGTGGACTTCAACTCCCAGAATTCCCCAGCCAGCAAAGGAAGTCCACACATCTTAAAGTTACCAAGGTTGAGAAACACTGGTCTAGAACTTTCCTTTTTTGTTTTCATGTATTTTAAGGGTATCTGATTCTTATAGACCTCATTTCATGTATTTTCTCAGGCACATCAGTGGGAAATCCAGAGAGCCAGTGTAGTATAGCAGCTAAAGTATTTGGTTCTGGTGGAAGAGACCCTGATTCATGTCCACTACTCCCATGAAGTTCACTAGGAACTTTGAGCTAGGCACTCAGCTCAACCTGCCCCACAGGATTGTTGTCATAAGGAAAATTGGAGGAGGAAATACTGTACAGTATACACTATCTTGATTTCCTGGAGGAAAGACAGGATATAAAGGAAATAAATTAAATAATAATGTTACCCATATTTATTGGTGGTCTGATGCTGAATTGTGGTGGCAGGATATGGGCTGTTAGGGAGGGAGCAGAATAAAGGGGCCAGGATATATGCAGCCTATGGTCTGTAGGCTGCCCATCCTAATTTGACATTATCCCCCCTCCCCCCCCCGGCTTCTGCAGGATTGGGACACAATAAGTGTAATAACATCAAGGCTGAAGACTCTAGTTCTGCAATCTTGATAATTTTGTTTAGAGCAAAAAGTTCACCATTATTTCTATTCCCTGCATTGTTTTCCTCCTCTCACCCCTTGTCCTGCATTGGTATTAAGATGAGAAGCTGTCCCTGCCCTGGAGAGCCAGAGAAATAAAAATAAGTTGGAATCATTGCCCACTTCTCAGCATATTGCCTCAGCCAAGATGACAGGTTGCTTGCTTCTTAAGTAGGGTTGGGTAAATAGATTTATTTTACCAGGTATCACTTTAGAAAGCATTTTGAAAAGGGTCTTCATGCACCCATGCTCTTCTCTGGATATCTGAAAATAAACATAAAGACGTGTTTGTTTCATAAGAGAAAACAAAAACCACAATATGCTAATATTTCTCCCTTAAGACTCAAGTTAGCGGATAAATCACTGCCAGTGATAACAATGGCAGGGCAAGAGAGAAAACAAACATTAAGCAGGGAATGTTTGAGAAAAAGGCAGACACTGTCTACCAACACTGCAAGGGAGGAACTGAGGACATGTGCTTTTCTTCCCAACTCTGAAGGTCCCAGAACGACCCCAAGGCTTCACTTGATTAAGTATTGCAGCATTTGAAAAGCATTTTAAAGACAACCACAACAGACCACCAGCACAGGAAGTTTAGGCCACATGTACCAAAACATTGAGTCCAGATCAGAGATTCTGAGCACTACCATAAAATTGGTATTTAATAATAATATGCACTGTGAACTTCATGGACTTCAGTAAATTATGAAGATAGCTTTTATCTGCTATTATCTGGAATTCTGTCCCGGAGTCTCCTCTGACCTGTCGGCCCAAAAATTCATAGCTCATTTCAATGCAAATTTCCTATATATTCTTTTTTTAAAATATAATTTTATTGAAAGTTTTAGAAACAAGGATAAAAATTAATACAAACTAAAATAGAGTAAGAAGGAAAAAAGAAAAAGGAAGAAATAAAAGAGAAAGCTCAAGTGCAAAAAGAAAAAGAAGAAAAGAAAGAAGAAAAATAGAAAAGAAAGAAAAAAGATACCAAGAAGTGGCTTCCGATCTTCTTTACAGCAGTTATTAGCACAATTATAGATTTACCTCCTTCTCTAAAGTTACATTGTGACTCTCTTCTTTCTATAATCTATCCTATCTAATCATCAAACCCATAAATCACAAGTTTATTTTCTTTCCTGTTTTATGCAAAAAGTCCATAAAGGGTTTCCAGTCAGCCATAAATGTAGATATTGTCTTTTCTCTAATCAAACAGGTCAATTTGGCCATCTCAACAAATTTCCTATATATTCTTCATATGCGCTATCTAAATCATCTTTATGGCAATCCTGTAAGGTAGGCCAATGCAGTATTATTTAAAGTATGATCAATAAAGTTAAACCATACCACAGGAAGTGTGTGTGTGTGTGTGGGGGTGAGATATAGCACTTGAGCTGACTTTAAAACCTGACTCTTCAGGATGTTTTGTTTTCTGAGATGCAGGACAAAAACTTCCTTCCTGTTCTCCGTGCAGAAGCCAACTGCCCTGGCAGCTCAATCTTATTTTAAGCCTGGTGGTGGAAGAGCAGCCTCTGCTGCTGAGAACCACAGCTTAGCTGAGAAAGCAATTAGATGAGACCTTGCCAGGCAGCTGATCACATCTCTGGGGCTGGAGCATCTGTTCAGAAGAACGGGCAAGGATAAGGAATGGCTACGTAGGAAGAGTTGTGCTCTCTGCTGCCACAGCCCTTGGCTTTTTAACATCTGCTGTCTGAGGCAGTTAATTTACTCTGTCTCGTGGAAAGGCTGGCACCTGGCATGCCTGTCTGAACAAGAGTGGCCATCCTGAGGCAGATTTGATTTGGTTGGGTCAAGAATGATGAATTCTGGTGAATCAAGAGGTGGATCAGGCTGGGAAATCAAAAGAGAGGTATGAGAACCATATCTTGGTTGCAGAAATTCAGACTACCACCAAAGGGTAGCAAAATGTTAGTTTTCTATGTCCCTTTGCTGCCATCTAGTGGTCATCTAGGTATTTGCAGCCCATGTGATAGATTAGATCCCTGTCTCTAAATAATTAGTTAATTATTAACTTGTTAACAAGGAATCAAATGGAAACACTGAAAAGAAAATCCTGTGGGCAGATGATATGTCATGACAGGGAAATAGTTTTAACCACCTTGTTCCACTAATGTAGTAAGATCTTCCAGCTGCAGTCTGATGGATTCATAGTGAAGAATATCCAAGGATGGACAACTTGTAGCCTTAGGGTAATATACAGTCTCAGCAGCCTAACTCAAAGAGTCTCTGCAACTCTGACTTTTCTCCAAGCGACCTAATGACTAGGAAGGAAAGTAGGGAAAAAATGCTTCTGATGGAGGCTTTATGCCCTTCACTGAGTTTTTCAGAGGATCCAGGCGAGGGCATCTCCTGTTTGTAATTCTCACGTATTTCCATACTGTTTTCCTATTGTTTTTATTAGCACAGCAAATTTGTTAAGAAGGATAGGATGGAATAGCTTTTAACTGGTTGAGAGACTGGAGGGTGGATTTCAGGTGTATTTGAAAGGAGAAGTGAGAGAAGAGGGAAGAAACTCCCCTTTCAGTTCTCTTTTGCCTGTCTGGTCTTGATGAGGGTGATTTGAGGCCACTGAAGCATTGTGGACATGATTTTTCAAAATCTCATAAATCCCAGAAAAGAAACAGTAGCCAATAAGGGTAAAACCAGGGTGATGTCATGGTTAAGGTGCTGGTCTAGGAATGGGGAGTCCCAGGATGAGGTTCATCTAGAAGCTGCCTGGGTGACTTTGGGCCAGACGCTCTCTCAGCCCAAACTACTTCACAGGGTTGCTGTTGTGGGGACAACATGAAGGGAGTTCGCCCTGTATGTCACCTTGAGTTTCTGGGGAAGAGCCCCAATCTGCCAGAAGCAAATCTCATGACTTTATTTGTACCCAGGCCACTACTTCAAAAGCATTTGTTCCGTAACATTTGTTTTCAGGCCAGATCCCATGCTGGCATCCAAACCATTCTGCATTGGGGGTGCCTAAATCAACTTCATTTTTCAAACAACCATGGACACCATTTAGCACTTCTTGGATCCCTTGCTGAAAAGTGTAGCAAAAAATATGGTCCATTCAGCCTAAATGTGGCTGAAAACCACAACAGAGTAGGATTAGTCGTATCCCTTCCCCCACCCCTGTACAATTTGCATTAGAATTGTTAAGGATTAGCTACCAATGGTATTAAAGCCCTGTCTTCTTTCTTCAGTCAGTGCTGGATCCATCAGGAAGCAACTTTTTCCTAGTCTACAGCAGTGTTTCTCAACCTTGGCAACTTTAAGACATGTGGACTTCAACTCCCAGAATTCCCGAGCCAGCCATGTCCACACATCTTAAAGTTGCCAAGGTTGAGAAACACTGGTCTACAGTAATGTGTTCCTTGTACTATGTTGTCTCTATGTGGCAGCCTACATAAGTTCTGCATTTTGTCCATTGTTTGTTGCATATGCTGTACAACTCTTCCCTCCCAGTCCTGCTCACAATATTAATTACCCTCTTCTTTAAAGAGCTCTAGTACAGATATGCAAAATCATTTTTTTAATTCGCAGAAGAAAGAGAAATCCAAATGATCGAAAGTGAGGAATATGTTTTTAGAACAGCCAGGAAAGAAACAGCTGAGAAAACTTTAAAACAGTACAGTCATGGGGTTAGGAATGAATGAATATCTTTAAAACAGGGCATAAGCAGGAGGGTCTTAGAAGAAGGGAAATGTGGAAGAGTTAGCACTTAGAGCACTCAAAGCATGTCAGAGGCTGTGTATTATCATTACTTACAGGCAATTTTATCCCCATTAAACATGGAAATAATACAGAAAGAGATGCCACCAAAGTGGCCCCATAAAAAAGCATATATTGTAAAAGATAGCATTATGTAAGAATCACATTTAAGGATTGAAGGCCACCTTGCAAAAGACATCAGTTTCGTAATTAGATCTCCCAATGTTCTCATTGCTGGAAATATTTAAAGCAGCTGCAGGGAGATCCAAATTTGACTGGTGGAGTAATGCTGGGGTGGGAGGTCCAGCCACCTCTCTTCCCCCCCTACCACTCATCATCTGCTCCAAAGGATCCTTCCTTCCCCAAGCAAGTCCAAGAAAGGGTAGGGCTAGGTTAAGGAATACATGGACCAATTTCATTCCTTCTAAGAGGTAGTTTTGTGTTTTAAATCAGAAAATTGGCCCCACATTGTCCTGCTCATAGTTGGAGCCCTCCACAGTTGCACTGAAAATGGAATAATTGTGATGTCTCATCACAGAACTGTAACATCCAGCTTTGGGCTTTCAGCCAAATGTGCTGTGTAAGGTGTTTCACAACTCAAGATCATGTTTTACTGTTGTTTCTTTGAGCATCTGCCAGAGTCCCTGTACTTAAAAGATGTTGGGGCATGTTCTAGAACCCAGTTCCATTCTTCCCTGGGTATTGGGTGTCCTGCACCTCATGACTACTTATGTGAAGTGAGTATGTCCCAAATGCCTATAACAAACAAACATATATACACGTATGCACACACACAAAGTAAATACTTTTCCAGGAACACAGTTTGAAATCCATAGCTGTAGAACAAATAAAGGAAATATTAGCTAATAGTGAATAGACTGACTCTGGACAGATCCTTTTCTTAGCTTTGTGTGGATAAGTAAAGATTATTAATTGCTTTGACTATTCTTCTGAAGAGATCAGAAGCAAAAATGATAAGTGTCAACTCCAAGGTAGTTAACTTGATAGTGAAAAGAGGAATTTTACTCATTTTAGTTCAACCAAAAATGGCAACATAAATACTAAGTGACTGAGTTCAGAGATCACACTAAGTCAAAATGTGGTTTGCCTGGTAATGGATTAGCATGTTGCATGAATCAACACAAAACATGCTAATTTTGTTGATAGCTTACTGTGTTGTGCAAAACAGCTGTGACTTATTCAACAAAGCACAGTTCAGCAAATTATAGCTTAGAATGATGTCTGAACCCTGTCCATGTCAGACAAAGGATAGCGTTACAATGCCATTTAGAAAAGGTATTCTTTTCTGAAGAATGGTCAGCAAATGCTCATGGTTTAGGATCAGCTTTATTGAAAAGCCTAAGAATATGTCCAAATATCTCCATAACATACATGTCATTCCAAGCAAAGCAGTGTTTTATAAGCTGAATGATGTAAGATCAAATAATTCTAATTTTTTTTCTGCTGTTTTGAGAATTCTACTCTTATCACTCCTAATGTTCTAGTAACTGTGAGGAAAAATTGCTGGTCTATTCCAACATCTTTGTATTTCAATGGTTGTCTCAATATTTTATTTTCTTTTACCGTTCCTTTCGAGCTACTCTACTTTCATTTGGTATTGCCACATCTATAAGTAAAACTTGTTTTTCTTCATCTATCATGATATCTGGTGCATTGTGTTCTAGATGTCAGTTTGTCTGAGTTCAGAAGTCCCTTAAAATTTGTATGTGACCATTCTGAGCATTTTTTCAATATGGTCAAAATATTGGTATCATCATCATCATCATCATCATCATCATCATTATTATTATTATTATTATTATTATTATTATTATTATTATTATTGCTACTATGGTAGTTATGTGAGGTTCATATCATACAATAACCTGGATACAGTAGTTCATACTCTATGTGCAACAGCTTTTTCAATCTCTGATAGTGGACTGCACTGAAGTTTATGTGAGATATAAGCTTTACTTCTCATTTTAATCAGCCTCAGCAATTCAAGAGCAAGGCATTTTTCAAACATATATGGAGATGCTGATATAGGGCCAGTGATAAGCACTTGCACTGCATGAAAAAGTCCTCATAGCATCTCACCTGGGCTGGAAAGGACTCATCCCTAAAAATATGAAGATCTACTACAAGCCAGTATTCTCACTACCTGCCTACCTGGACTGATGGTCTGAATCCATAAAAAGTAATGCGCTATTAGGTTTACAGTCTGTCACAGGAAAGCAGCAGAAAGCTCAGACGTTCATCTCAGCAGCCCACTGAAGCAGGGTCTTCTGTCTTTCCACACTGTGGGGCAAGAGAGAAGCTCTATATAGAATGACCTGGGTGTGATCCGAACAAACAAAACCCCTTTAGATATTGAACTGAATGAAGAAAAAAAACCCTGCCTTTTCAGGTCCTGGCAGCAGTTACTGAAATCTGTGAAAGACATAGATGGTTGTGGCTTTGTCTGGAATTTTTTCTGCGTAGGAAGTTCTGAATTAGCCACCAGATCCTTGCTTATATTTCCCAAAGGAAGAAACGTAATCACGAACTGGGAAAGACATCCACTCCCCCATACAGATTTGCAAGTTTAAATTTTAAAACCAGAAGTGAGAGGATTGCCCACAAACACCTTTCCCTGTGCAGATTCTTCAGTGAATACATTGCCTCCGGACACATTTTTTTGTTCTTTGTCAGCATAAGCTTTTGTCAAACTATACGGCTGCCATTCTTCAAACTCTGAGAGAGGAAAACTTTCCCAAATTAATCATGAGCTCTGGCTTGTAGATACAGGCCTCTCTCTGAGTTTTAGCCATTCATACCAATTAGACAGTGATTTAGAGCTAGGTTAACTCTGTTAGGAAGCAAGTCTGCCTCCCTGAGAGATGGTAAGAAAGATACGCTCCCAACCAAATGTGAAGCAAAAAGGAATTGAAAAGGAACAAGCCTGTTTTAAAAGACAACAGGGGCCTCAGAGTTGAGCTAGTAAGTTATGCTAGGTAAATGTGTGCTAGTTTTCTACATTTAAGAAACAAGCTTTTTTTTTTTTTTTAATTCAGTAGCCGTTGTATATCCTGGGTGAGTTGCAGAGGATTCTGGCACATGTGCTATGGGGCCCATGTTAGTCATTTGAGCAGTTTCTGACTGTGGCCATTGCCATTATGAACCTAGGGATTGTTGAGTTATAGCTCCTGAGGTCCCACATGAACAGACATGCTGACTGGGGCTGTTGGCAATTATAGTTCTAACACATTGGGAAATCCATAGATTCCCATCCTGGTTTAGAGTATGTCCTACATCATCAGACATTTCCTCCCCCTACGGGGAGACATCTGCAATTATTGATCTTACTTAGGCACATTTGCAATACTTCTAAAGAATTCTAGGAGACACAACTTGTAAGCTGCTGTGCTGTACAGGAGTCATAGCTAATCACTTTTGCTTTCCAGAACACAATCTCTGATACCTTCCAAGAAGCAGTCCTGTTTTGTGAACAAATGACATTGTGACCAAGCCCTTGCAGTTGTGCAAAATCTTGATCTACTCTTGTGGTTTCCATAGTCAGGGGATAGTTACTCTCTTACAAACTGACAAGTCATGGCAATAAACAAAACAAGCATTTGGTGCTTTGCATGCCACCTTGTTCCTTTTGGAAGATTTTTTTCTTTCTAGCCTGTTCAGAAGAAAACCTAGAGTTCCAGCTGGTCTAATCTTAATTTTTTTTCTGCTCAGTTTCATTCCTCTCTTAGCTCAGTCTACTGTACATCCAGGGCAACTGCAAGGAAATTGTCGGGGAATAGCTTCACCCACAGTCAAAACAGCTTGGATCAATCTTGGATGCAGGCATAACTAAACAGAGGGGGCTTGCTGGATGTAAGTCTTTGTGTGAAAAGTTAGGATCCAGCAATTCTCAGGTCTGATGTGGCAATGAGATCTGACGATGTTCAACAATGTACAATTTCAATTCAATGTACAGTGGTACCTCGGGTCACGAACGCTTCTGTTCACGACCAATTCGGGTCACGAACAGCACCGTTCGCAAAATTTTGCTTCCGTTCTTGAACTCCGCATCGGGTGACGAACAGGATCCGTGGCCATTTTCCCTGCTGACACACGTCGTCATGGCTTCCTGTAAGGAGGGGGACTCTCCCTCCAAACAATAACCGCCTCCCCACACGCCTTCCTGTCCTCCACGCCAGAAGTCCCCTCAAGCAAGGTTAGCGTTCTCTCTCTTCATACTGTACTGTACTGTACTTTGTGTCATATTTTTGTGGTTTTAAAAAAAAATACATATGGTTCAGAACGGATTAACCGTACTTACAATGAACCTTATGGGAAAATTTGATTCGGGTTGCGACCAAAATCGGTTGGCGACCAAATTCGTAGGGGTCAGAACGGATTAACCGTATTTACATTGAACCTTATGGGAAAATTTGATTTGGGTCACGACCAATTCAGGTCGCGACCAGAGTCGCGGAACGAATTAAGTTCGTGACCCGAGGTACCACTGTATTACAATTTCAATTTCAATTTGTACAATTTCAATACATTGTACAATGTTCAACAATCACTCAGGTTCAAGGACACCAAGTACCCTACCAAGTACCCCACCAAATATCCTTTATTTTGTGGGAAAGGTAGGAATAAAAGACTATGGATCCAAACTATTGTAAGAGGCACTTGAATCGTTACACAGCAACGGGCAATCAACTGTTTCATTTGGCTTAATTCTTGTTTGCAATAAAGATCCTAAACTAACCTAACCTGTCTGTGAAATGTCTGCAGAGTATAAGTCAGAAGATCTTTGATGCCCTTCCAAATCATGCTTGTGACACTTTCTACACTGACTATTCCTCTAGGTTCCCAAATTCTAGTCAACATGTTCTTCTTGTTGTACACAGCCATTGAAATTTTGCCAGATTTTGGTGGTCGGGCAATAGACAATTTTCTAGGTGCACAGAAACTTGGAAATCAAAATATGATTTTACCTCAGGCTCCTGAGTATAATAGCATTCATAGCATGTGGGGAAAGGGAAATAGCAAACCATTTACAAAATAAAAGAAGACTTAAAAGCTTCTGGAGATATAGTTTCCTGGACTGGATTAAGTTTTCTTTCTGAGGATATTTTTCTGAGTATGATTTGCAGTTTATCAGGAGCATTTTACTAAACTGAGCGGGATTCTACAGAGTACAACAATGGTGCTTCTGTATAACTTTTTTTTACAAAGCATCTGAAAATATTTCCTATTGTTACAATAATGGTCTCTTTAGATTTAAATTCAGCTTCACTTTTACAAGTTTTGCCTTGCAAAATCATACTGTCCTGCTTCAAAATCCTCCTTATCATACCTTGCATTCAAGGAAGAATGATTTTCCTTTTTTAAATGTAAGCTTTCCTTCAGTTAGTTCTGATTTATTATCTTCTCTCATGTAGCTGCATATGGGAATATAGGCAGGTAATGATGTTGTATGCCACAGACAGAACAGCCCCATTCTATAAAGATTAGTCTGTTTCCATCCTCTGCTTTTGAATGGGTTGTTAATATTGAAATTGTAGCATGAGCAATCAGTATTGATGAGAAACATATGTATGATCTGCTACATGTGTATTCACTAATATTATCACCAGAGTGGCTTGTATCTTGTTGAAGAAAAAGAACGAAGTAAACTGATTTGTAATAAAAGAATGCCACGTTTAGCTAGCTGTCCTTCCTTTTCTAAGGGATGTTAAACTGGTGGTGTGGGTCTCTCTCTTTAGACATTGGAATCCCAGGGTAGAACCACATCAAGAATTCTACATTCTTGACAGGCTGGTTTTAATGGCTATCTATGTTAATGAAGAAAGTAGCCAGCTTTGACCGCCTTTGCTTTGATGTCTGGTATGAGCCTTACCATTTTCTTAGGGCAGAAGAGTAAGGGAGGAGAGATGATGGAGAGGGGCAGGGCTGGGTTTTGAGTTTTGCTTGGCCAGCCTTGGAGCTCTTTCGGGAGGGGTGGCATTCTGCGATCAGCTCTGGGTCACAAACGCCTATTATCATTATTATGTAAAAATGTTCCCCTTCAGAAGCACTAGACAAACACTGGCCTCTCTAGGATCAGAAAGAAGGGGATTAAAAGTTATGGGAGGAGGCATGCGTCTCTCCCACGTAACCTCTGGAAGAGGCAGGCAGCCTATGCCGCCTGCTCCAAAAACATCTGGAATAATGGGCCTGCCCTGACTATCAGATCAGTCAAAAGGAGGAGCGTTTTCTACCCTTTCAGGGAAAACATCTACAGGAAGAAATGAATGTCTGGACTGTCTGAAAATATGCAGGCACAGACATCCCACAAACCACTGACTCTCGGTGTCAGTTTTTGCCTTTGCTTGTCACTGCTTACATTTTATTTTTGGATTATGCTGTCTGAATATCCTAAGAGGATACTCTAGTGCAGTGTTTCTCAACCTTGGCAACTTTAAGATGCGTGGACTTCGACTCCCAGAATTCCCCAGCCAGCTATGCTGGCTGGGGAATTCTGGGAGTCGAAGTCCACGCATCTTAAAGTTGCCAAGGTTGAGAAACACTGCTCTAATGTATGAAGGCAAAAGAGGTTAAAAAAAAAAATCAGTTTAGGTGGGCGACAAACAAGTTCACAATCCCTAGAAATATTCCAGTCAATTTATCATAATCCAGGAAGAAGACAATATGTATTAACTCTATAGGAAGCTCCAAGGATCATAAAGTGCCAAGCTAATAGACTGCACTAAATATAAGCAAAAATCAAGCAAAGCAAATGGTCTTGTTCAGAACAGCATTATATGGCTCTTTTTAGACACTTTTTTTTCTGGGTGTCCATTGCTCTTTTGTTTGTGTTTTTAAGTTGTTTGAATAGTGTATGCTGCCATGGAGTAGGATGGCCTTATAAATGTAAATAAGTAAATAAATTTACCGACGTTCAGTGTCAGAGGGTATCTTTGCAAAGGAGATTTGTGGTGTGGGTAGCCGAGGCAGCTAAGCTAGGAATAAATTTTGAGTCATAATTGATCATTCCCACAGTTTTGGTATATCTACTGCCTTTTCTTTCACCTTGTCTGGTTTAATGCCTTTTGTTAGTGTTTCTCCCAGATCCTGCATTTCTTGAAATTGTTGAAAACAACGTGAGCTGCTATACAAAAGGTGGAATATAAATCTAAGACGGGAATAAAGACATGTGCTTTTGTTTCATTTCAGGATCTGGCTTTTTCTAGGAGCAATTTTGCTTACTAATCCCATTCTTCTTCTATGGTACCCCAAACAATGTCAGCCATGTATACATACCCTGGATCCTGGAATGCTTTCTGTTTGTCGTTGTGGGGCCAATGAAACACTTCAAGAGTGGAACAGAACCCCAAAGGCATAAGTTTAAAGCTGCATTGGCTGTATGGCATATAAATGTACGTAGGCATCTGCTTTCTTCATCCAGAGGTATTTGCCAAAACCTAGGTTATGCATCTAGCTTGGAAAATATCTTTCCAACTGCCAAGTCTGATCAGAGTTTCACTCACGCTGGGAAGTAATGATGATTTCATTGAACATACTTGTTTAATTCTTTGGAGTCCAGGTAAATTCTCCGGCCTTCCTCTTTCTAATGAACTATAAGTATGGAAGGAAACTCTTCCATTGATTCTTTAGTATAACAAATAATTATTATTGTTTCCATTCTGTCCAGCTCGATTTCAGTTTTGTTCTTGATGCTACTGGTATACTTCTAGTATATTTCTCATAGCATGTACTGTTGGTTGTGCAGCCTTTAGCAACGTGATGATTTATCGGAAGACGCTCAGCACCATAAAAGATATCTTTGTATCGGCTTAACCATGGAGGGGGCTTTTTTTGGTGATAGTTCTATACTGACAGTCAACATGATTGACTATTGTAACTTTTCAGATGTTTCTAGGCCTGGGAGGGTTCTTTGAGATCTGGTATTACTAACGCTTTTATGCCCTACAGAAAGTTGTCCATATGAATGGAAGTTCATAGCCACCTACCATGCTACTACTGAGTCCTCAGGATATGACTTTAGATGCAGTGTTACTGGGTATAGGACTGCCTTTGGCCTGAGTTTGTTGTAGTCATTTTCAGTGACTATACCGAATGATGGTTTTAGCCCAGCCTTCTTTCTGTTGACTCAAAAAGGCAGAGAGATAGGGATCACTTAATTGAAGATCTCAACTTGTGTCTTCCCTGTTTCAAAACAAGATTCAAATCACTGCACTTAAGAATATTTGAACAGACTTTTTAAAAATTCACAGTCCTAGTTTTATACCCGTTGGCTGGCTATACTTTCAGCATGAATCACAGGGTGGAGATTTCTAGATGAGAGCCTTGAGATCTAAATCTATGTTTTCTGATTTCCTCAATTCTGGCAGATTTGATTGGTACTTAAATTGTTATCACAATTACTTAAATGTGTTTCAGATAAACCTCTGCCTATAAATGCTACACTGACTGGCATAATTATTTCAACTTAAAAATTAGTTTCTTCTATTCTTTACCAACAACTGTCGGAATTCCATTCCCAGCCAAATGAATGGTCCTTTCTTAGCCTGTCCACTCAAAAGTCCTACTGAGTGCAATGGGACTTACACTGATCTGAAAACAGAAATGGATACACTTAAGTGGTGGAAAAAGGGACCAGTCAGCCTAACTCTACTGACAGGTAGACTGGAATTGTAGAGGCTAAAGCTCAAAACGAGCTGATGTTGGCAAATGATGCAAAGAGCAAATGTGTATAAATAAAAGAAAGAGAGAAGAATAGGTATATCAGATTTCAAGATAGCAAAATGCTAAAATACAGCAAAATGCAATAATAAAAACCCTCAGTGCTTATTTTGGCTCAGTTTTCCCTGAGAAGATGGTACATGTTCTATCAGGTAACTATGAAGAGCAGGATGAAGGGGCAGGACTGAAGCTTTCTATTGACAGAAAAAAGATTGATCTATTTTGAATGAGTTTACAGTATGTCTTCAGGACAAAGGAATTCCAGAAGAGTTCCATCTGTAACTCGTTCATGGTCTGGCTAAATATTTTTGTTTTCTAGAGGTGAAGGGCTAGACAACTGCAGGAAAGCAACTAGTGTCCCTATTTTTTGAAAAGGGAGAAATGGAGGATTCAGGGAACTACAAATTAGTTTCATTTAGGCATCTGGGGTGATTCTACAGGTCATTGAAAAATCCAAGAGACATGCCAGAATCAATCTGGACTGTTTTACCATGAGTGCTGACACTGAAGCATGAATTACTCAGAGTAGGTTTTGTCAGCTATAACATCGTAGTTTATTAGCAAAAGTCTTCAGAAATTTCTTTGGCCGCATAGGAAAAGGTAGGCATTGTCTTGTTTACATTACATGATAAAGATTATGTTGTGATAATGAATTATTTTTCAAAGTATTTGGATGTAGCTCAACCTGATGACTTGTTACACAAACAAAATATTAAGTACATCAAAACCATGGTCATTCAACATGACATACCATGAGTTGTGATAATTATTGGGCTGTAATTTGCAGATGTGAGTTTAAAAATGTTTGCCACAGAATATGGATAAGATGTCACATCAAGTCTCAAACATCCACAATCAAATGGACTTGCCAAAGCTAGTGTAAGGATTGTTAAGGTTCTTCTGAGAAAGTCAGGTGATGCTGCAGAAATCCTTGCCTCCTTCTTATGAACTAGAGGGCATTTCCATTACCATATGACATGTGTTCCCATTGGAAAACTCAATAAGAACTCTGCTGTACTGAGCAAAAAACACATATGAATTTCTTGCCAGAGGGACAAAGCTGCATCTCTTCATCCACTCTTCTCAGAAGTGTCAGAGGAAAAGGTCCAAAGCATTGGGGACCTCAAACTAAAGTGATATTGCAAAGTCCTCCACACTTCTATTGGGTGAAAACAAAATCAGAACAGATTATACAGTGTAATCAAAAATCCCTTCCAGTTTCATCTAAAATACACAGAACAATCTAAAGCATCATCAGCCCAGAGCTTAGAATGTCTCGGGCTAAAAGAAAGTAACACAGAACATCCAGATGCTACTACAGTATATGACTTACAAGGAGTCAATGTGCATCAAGTTGCCAAAAGTACTGATTGAATAGCACTGGAGACATTTTATTTAGAAGCAGGGAAATGTGAAAAAGATGGCAGTTATCAGAAACTGAATCTGTGCTATGGGGAAAAATGATATGTTCTTTGCAATAGATTATGTTCTTTTTCTGTTTCAGGTCAGGGTTCAGTTCAAGCTGATCTAAATGCACACAGTTCCATTCGCCTCATGTGTCCTTGCCTCCTCGTCAATGAACAGTTCTCTGTTTTAGGAGGAATTGTTCAATGTCCCTCAGTGCATGCAAAGAAGGGTCCAGCCAGCAGATGTCCCTGTAGTAAACAGCAAAGAATCTTGTCTTGAGGCACCTTTCAGAGGAACCAGTTTATTATCCCAGAAGCTTTGAGTCCTGTATCTCATGAAGCAAACTGCGTTCTGTAAAAGTGTGATAATAAAATGCCTGATCTTTAAAATGCATCAATATTCCATTATTACTTCTATCCAGTCCAAGGGAAGGCAAATATTACCACTACTGCTGAGATCACTGAAAGGATATAGAGCAGTATTTCTCAACCTCAGCAACTTTAAGATGTGTGGACTTAGTTCCCAGAATTCCCCAGTCTGGGGAATTCTGGAAGTTGAAGTCCATACATCTTAAAGTTGCTGAGGTTGAGAAATACTGATTTAGAGGTAGCCCTTGCTTAACAATGTTAATTGGGACTGGCAACCCCATTGCTAAGCAACGCAGTTGTAAAGTGTGATGACATGTGACTCTGCCAACTTATGACAGCAGTTGCAGCAGGTTGTAGTTGTTAAGTGAATCCCGTGCAGTCTTAAACATGATGTCACGTGATTGCCCTTTGCAACCTCATGCTGGCTTCCCCACTGACTTTGCTTGTTGGAAGACAGCAGTAAAGGTTGCAGATGGTGATCACTTGACCATGGGACTCTGCAATTGGGAGGTATTGCCAAGTGCTCAAATCATGATCACATGACTTCAGGGACAGTGCGATGGCTGCAATTACAAGGAACAGTTGTAAGTCCCCTCATTCAGCACATTGTAACTTTGAATGGTTACTGAACAAGTGGTTGTTGAACAAGGACTATCTGTAGAGGGATCAGACATATATAAGCAGCTTTGGATTCTTGTTACATGACACTTCCTTACAAACCAGGGTATCAGGATCCAGGTTCAAGAACTTTTGACATATGAAATTTTGACCTCAACCAAAGCACTGGACACTGTTGTATCTTATTAGTCTACTCCTAAAAGAAGAACATTCTGTTTTAACAGCTAAGAACCGACTGTAGTCTGCCTGCAAGCCTCCATCACTGGTTAAAGTTGCTATGATGTCATGGAAAGTTAATGGATGTCCAAATTCCAAAGAGGCTCATGAATAGAGAGCTGGAAACAGTACTATTTCAGTGTCAGAAGTGAAGGCTCAGTTAAGTTAAAAAATATACATACATACATGGAATTTAGTAACACTGGCATTATGAATTTGTCAAGAAGGATGGAAACAGAAGCAATGTGCTAAATAGATAGGAATATTCAAGGAGGAAGCTGAATGGGAAGTGTATTCAAGTAGAAAAAGCGAAGGTAGCTGGGACTGATAAGAATTGTTTGAATAAAAGAAAAAAAAAGTGAATTGATTAAAAAAGGTTGGTGGGCTTGGTTAGGAGAAAAAAGCAAAGAAAGTGAAAACAAAAATGAAAACAAATACGAATAGAGTGGGATGTTCCTACAGGTTAATTTAGGATAAGTGCAATTTCATTTCACTGGGGGGATTCAAGGGGCCCCGCGTTTACTTTTGCTTGATACAAGCCGGCGCTAGGACCTGGCGGGCGTCGGACAAAGCGAGCGCGCTTCGAGAGGCGAGTCCTGTTCCGAACTTGCTTCTGGCGGGCAAGGGACGGCAGCGGCTGCCTGTTTTGGCTTCGGCGCAGCGCAGCCACCATGCGCGTCAGGTGAGCGGAGCCCAGCGCGGGGCGCCGAGGCCAGTGAGTTCCGCTTGGGGCCGGCTCGGAATGTCTCTAACCTCTTGCTTTCTTCTTCTTTCTTCTTCCTTCCTTCTTCTTTCTTCTCCCCCTCCTTTCGTTTGCAGGTGTCTCCAGCGGCCGCTGCTGCTCGGCTTCTTTGTCTGGCTGGCTGCACCCGCGTCCCCGCGGCGAGGTAAGGCGAGGCGAAAGGTGCGGAAAAGGCGGAGGGGGGGATGCGTTCTTCTCCCCCATCACCCCGCCTGCGGGGGAGCGTGAGGTGCGCGGTTTCCTCCACCCGCGTCCCGGGGGTTTCCCAGTCTTGGACCCTCCGCACGGTTGAGTCGGAAGGGGCTAGCCCGTTCCCAAGGGGCTGTCAGCCCACAAAGGGCGCCGTTGCCTCGCTGAGGTCCAGAAAGCAGCCCATTCCCCGGGGGCGAAGGGGACGCCGCCGGGCGCTTTCAGGGCTCTGAGGCTTCGTGTCTTCTTTTTCCGAAGTTCCACAGGAAGGTTCTCTTAGGAGTTGACGCTACTTTGACAGTAGCCTTACTCGAAAGTAATTTCCCTGGAAATGAGGGTAACTTACTTCTGAATAGGCACGGTCATGTGGTTCTCCTGCCACTCTCACCCGCCAGTTCTCATGGACAATTAGCCCGAATCTGGAACGTTTGGGGTGTTTAAGGGTTAAATCAAATCTTTCTAAATATTCATGAGAATTTGTTAGCTTCGGTGGGTGAATGACTTCACCGGCTGTGCTACAGTGATAAATTCATAGAATAGACTTCAAGGGACTGATTTATTTTCTTAACTTTGTGGAGGTTAAAAAAACTGCCCTTTGGGGTGATTTGATCCCTTTTATGAAGATGTTTTGGCCCTACACAGCCCAAAAACACAATAATGTTTAGTGTTTTGAGATATGGCATATTTGGGGGCTTGTAGTATTCGCTATAAAAGAGCCCTCTCTCCTTCCCTCCCTCCCTCCTGCTCTCTCTCTCTCTCTTCCCCATTCCCCCCCTCCACCCACCAAGCTGTGGTCAAAATTAAAGTTAAATATTTGTCCAGAAGCCACTATTTCCCACTAGTTTTAACCCATTAGTTCTGGTATTGCCCTCTGGGGCAATCGAGAATAAGTCCATTCCTTTTCTTTGTAATAACAGTTCAGATATTTAAAGACTTACCATACTTCTCCTCACTTTTCTTTCTGGAGACTAAACATGCTCAGATCCTTTAACTAGGATCAGAAATTATGGGTGCAATTGCAAATACCTAGATTTTATTTAAAAATAAGGAAAACTTTCCTGATGGTAAGATCTATACACCAGTGAAACAGTCAAACTGTAGAGGTTATAGGTTTTCTACCTTTGGAGGTTTTTAAGAGGAGAACAATAGCTATCTCTTGAGGATGGTTTAATTAATTTTCCTGCACGTTGCAGAAGGTTGGATGGATGAGATGATCCTTGTAGTTTTTTTCCCAGTTCCACAATTTTATGATTAGACTCCAGACTATCTCACCATCTTGGTAGCACTTTTCTGAAGTTGCTTCAAGTTGTCATTGTCATTTTGAACTGTGGTGCCCAGAACACAGTATTCCAAGTAGGGTCTGACCAGGGCAGAGTAGAGTGGAACAATTGCTTCCTGTGATCTGTACTCTGTGGTACTCTTCATGCACCCCAAGATAGCACTGCTTTTTAGGAGATATATCACACTACTGGCTCATGTTTAACTTGTGATTGACAAGAACACCCAGATCCTTTCCACAAGTACAGCTGCCAAGCCAGGTTTCTCTCATCCTAAGTTTGTGGTTTTCAGGCTTCCCACCCAGGAGAAGAATTTTACATTTCTCTTTGTTAAGTTCTACTCTCTTCATTTAAACCCATTGCTCAGACCTATTAGATCTCTTTGAATCTTTTTTTTCCCTCTCTCTTTAAAATATTAGCCGCCCCTCCCAGCTTTGGGTTGTCTGCAGACTTTATAAGCATCCCCTCAACATCCTCATCCAAATCATTGATAAAAATATTGCACAGCGCAGGGATCAGGTCAGAGCCCTGTGGCACTCTGCTTAATACTTCCCTCCAAGCTGGAGCCATCAGTGAGCCCTCTTTGGGTGTGATCATTCAAGCCAATTTTGAGTTCTTCTAACAGTAGTATCATCTAACCCATATTTTACCATTTGATGAGGGAGCATATCATAAGACACTCTGCTGAAAGCTTTGCTGGGGTTCAGGTACACTGTATCTGTGACATTCTCCTGCTCTGCTAAGCTAATAACTCTATCAAAGAAGGAGATAAGGTGGGTCTGACACAATTTCCTTTCAATAAACCCATGCTGGCTCCTATTAATTATAACAAGTCTATCTAAGTGCTCACAGATGTGTAGCTTGATAATGTGTTTGACTATCTTGCTTGGTATAGACGTCAAGCTGATAGATCTTTAGCTTCTCTGGTCCCCCTTCTTACCCATTTTGAAGACACCATTCATTTTTCTGGGACCTCACTAATCCTCCAGAAATTCTCAGTGTTTGTGGAAAGCAGTTCCACAATCCCTTCCTCTAGTTCTTTCAATACTTTAAGATGTAATTTATCTGGCCCTGGAGCCTTGAATTAATTAAAATGAGCATACTTACCTTTGCTTACCTTCTCCTTGTCTATCCTAAGCTGCAGTGCCCTCATTCCCTCACTGGTATAACAGTGACCAGCTACAGTTCCATTTCCCTTCTGAGAGAAGATAGATGCAAAATAGGAGTTTTTGGAAATTCTGCCCTCTCACCATCACCAATTATCTTTTCACCACTTTCTCCTTGCAATGGACGTACACCCACTTTGGCTTTCCTTTGTTTCTAAAGTTCTCTGAAACCCAAAGTATATTCATTACCATTTTCTTATCAAGTTTTAATTAAAACTGTACCAAGGGTTTCCTTCTAATTTCCTGAAAGTTTTTATCCTCTTGCACAAGTAGCTTTTTGCCTTTTTAGTTCATTTTTAGAGTGCTTTAGAATTTCTTTACAATGGATCTCAAAGTATCTTCCTTATAAATAAAGTGTGAAAAGTCTGGAAGATTATAGATCCTGGAGAGAAGATTGTAGAATGAAAGACAGAACATTCCCTCTGAAAACCCCCAGTGCAAGAAGCTTGTATCCCACCTACAATAATTTCACTGAAATATTCTTCTTTGGAAGAAAACCATTTTTGTCAAATTGAATTAGAATTGTTGAAGAAATGCATCTCAACATTTTCCTACATCTTAAAGCAAAAACATCCGCCCTTCCTGTCAGTTTAAAGCCTATTCTGATAAATATCTTGGTACTGAAATGGGTTCTCTTCTGCTTTATTACCCAGTGTTTGCAATTTACACATTCCAGACTAAAAGGCATAGTTGGTGAAAGACTGAGTCTTAGGAAGTAGCCCTGAGGCTATAGCTCAGAAGATCCTCTGCCTGTGTGTGATCCATTGACATTCAATTTAAGATTGCCCTGGCAGAACAGTTTTTCATACTTCAATTGAGCAAACAGAAAGAAATATAGAAATTTTTTCCCTGGAGATTAATATGCAGAAATGCCCTGCAGAAGCATTAGAGGCCTTATTTTATGGGCTATGCAGCTCCGGGCGATCCTTACTGGGCATAGAGTTGAAGTCTGTGTGTGGTACAGCTGAGCACTGAATATGCATCTGATCCTCTCCCAGAAATCTCCTGTTAGACAGACTTTAAAAAGCTGGGATTCTATTGAACTAGTATCCAAGCTGGAAGTAAAAAGATAAAGTCAAGAGTGTTCCTAAGAGTTTAAAGATTAGATGTGTTTTGTAATGCACATTGAGTGCAAATTTACATAGTGATCATCGCTGATATATTGTAAGATTTTTTCCCCTCTTTTCGCCTTACATTTATGACTAAAAATCTAGTTTTTAGATCTTTGACAGTCTTAAACATGCAAGAAGCAATGTGAAGATTTGTTTCCTGTGGGCACGGGAAAGCTGTGTTACTGGCTTTTAGGTGAATGTTTCTAGCTTTTCACATATTTTGCCAAGGAGCATTGACTTCTGCATGCCTTTACCTACATAGGAACTAGTTTATAACGTAGATGAGCAGATCAGCTCTTCAATAGAGGAGACCTCTTGAGCACAAGTGTTTGCCTGGTGAATGTACTGGGGCACTTTAATATTTAAAATGCCTTTGGCTGTTCATGAATATGAGTTAATAAACATGTTAGGTATCTGTGTTATTAAGCTATTAAATGTAAGACACAGTTTTGGCTTTGAAGCTCTAGAGTGCTTAAGTGTGATCGGCACGTACTATCTTTGAGTGGAACCTTGAGTGACACATTCTGTCAACAAATCCACACATTCCATGAAGCTTGTATTGACTAGTAAGTGGGAGAAAGGGAGACTTTTATAATGTGGCTCAATGGGATCTTAGGACTGTTTCATTCTCTGACTTCTGAGGTTAACATCTATTTGATTACAGCGCAGTCAACATGTTTGGGCAAGGAGAGGAAGGTTTGCAGAGGGCAGGTGTCATTTCCCTGTTCTCAACATTGTACCCCAGGGAGAAAAAGTGTGGGGTTTAATTAATTAATTTGTTAGTTTATTCATTCAATATATATGGCTGTCTGCTTGCTATGCCATGGCAGGCTTTATTAATATGAATGATAAACTCCTAATACTGATTAGCACATTTTTGCTGTGCTGTGTCAGAGTGATCTCCCTACTAGATTTGAGCTCTGATAGGGTGATCTAAGAAACCTTCCCTTTGAAGGGCACAGTGCTTCAAAGCTGAAATGTTTCTGGAGGAAAATATGTTTCTGGGTTGCAAAAGAAAGCATTTCTCCTGGTAAAGATCCATACAGGTCTCCTGATCTAAAATCAAGATTAATATACAGCAGATATACACTATTCACATTCCTGATTTTACACCATTCACAATCCTGGATTTATTTCATGGAATACTGGGGAATATAGTAAGATAGCATGGATATCGCATGTAGCCAAGTATAAAAAATAATAGTTGATTCATATCTGGAATATATTCACATAAGAGGCTAAGCATAGCTTAGTATTAACCACTTTAAGAAATTCAGCCCTGAAAATATGCAGGATAAAATGGCATATCAGTTGTTTCTTTAGTTGCCTTTATAGTGACTTGCTCACACTTTCTGATTGCTTTTATGAAATCAAAGAAAAGTCTTTGGGGCCAGAAGCATTGTGTGCAAAAATTGAATTTTTTTGAATTCCATTCCATTCCCTCCGTGTTCCTAGTTCACACACAACACAAACATGCTCTTTGTGGGGTGAAAACAAAGCCGGAGTGGAGAAGACACTGCTGCAGGAGTAACTCCACTGTGGGACTGAATTTATACCCCAAATCTTTTTCCTGGGAGTGGCTTTTAACACAAAGTGGGCCTTTGTCCTGATTTGGATAACCCAATAGAAGATGGAGAAGGTAAGCTGATCAAAATCAAGAAATGATTGCAAGTGGTGTTTATGTTGGTCTGCTTTAATCACAATCTGACCTGTGATCCAGGTTCAGATGACATGTAAGTCAGCTGCATTATGGCTTAATCTATTATGTGAACCAGGTCAGTATGGGTGAAAGAAAGGAAAAGGCATTAAGATGAGATCATCAGCCCTGTTCTCTGCTGAAAAGAAAACAAGTGTCCTAATGAATGCAATGTAGATATTTACCAAGTTTGTCCATGGGAGTTCTTAAGTTTATGCACTACCTGTGATTGTGTTTGTCATCTACCCTGCATTGCTTTAGTACTTATTTATTTTGTTTTCCTTACCATTTCTCGAACTGATGTCTTGTGATAGTCCTAATTTTCTTTTTGTCTGTTCCTGGTCAACCACTGACATTAATTTTGACTTCCAACTTAATGTTGAGATTGGATCTGAAAAGAAAAACAGCTTCATGACTGGGTTTTTCCAGGCTGGCCTTGATAGACATTGATCCACAGCTGTTAGAAAGTGACTTCTATGTATATTTAAAATATATCAGACTCAAGCGTTTAGAAGCAGGCCATGCTGTTCTTCACTGTTGCTTTTCTATAGCTGTTTAATAACTCTAGTTGATATTAGGGTCACAGCAGATGGTAGCACCAGGCTGACCTGGACTGATCTTCAATAAGCAGGATTGGATCTGGTCAATACTTGGGTTAGAGACCACTAGGGTTCTGCTGGTAGTAGATTAAACTGGGGAGACAGAACAGTATCCCTGAAGAAGGCAGTAGCAGTATTCAGTATTGCTGCCAAGAAAACCACATGGCTGTACCTGCATGGTCATCAAGAGTTAAACTTGATTCCAGGGATGTTTTATAATTTTACTTTAATTGTGTTAGGAGGCAAAAGCCAAGAATGAGCTTCTTGATATTGTAGCATTGGTGGTGGTGCTTGACTTTTAACCTTTAAAATCCCGTTGCTTCTACGCATACAAATGCACAGTGGGCCTATAATCTAAGCTGATGTTTCACTTTTTAAGAAGAGAGAATCAACATATACTGATGCATGATGTGGTTGCTTTGTTTTTTTGAGGGGGGAGTTATATGAATCTATGTAATCCAATATTTATGGCCAAGTGTGATACATGAACTAGGGCTACTAGACAGGGGCTGCAAAAATCCGTATGACTAGCAGATAGCAGTATCTTTACTGCCCTCTAGTGTTCATCTGCTTTTTTTCAGTGTAAATCTGGCAGCCTGAGTACAGTATGAACCTTCCACAGTGTGCTAGCTTGTCCTCTGGCTTGCCGTTGACAGCTACTCGTTATAGGGGTATTCTGTGGAAGGAAAGAATGTTAGTATAAGAATCTGTGTGAATTTGGGGTATAATATAATTTTATTTCCCTAATTTATTGCATAAGATAATTTCATTCTGGGTAGTGATTCTTAATACATGTTAGGAAAGATTAATCTATTTTTTCTTCTTGGCTTAGGGAGTCTAACTATGAATGCCTATTCAGAATTACATAATTCCTCATTAAACATATATATTACCTCTGCTATCATGGTCATGGTTAGAGCAGTTGATGTGTGGAGTCCTTGGTACTCTCTGACCTTGGTTGTTTGATTGCAGACATTTCATTACCTGACTAGATAACATATTCAGTGCTTGTGAGTGTGGAGTTTGCTCTCTGTTTATATACAGTAGCTGCTCTGCCAGTGCTGGTGGGGGTGTGGTTTTCTCCTTGGTAGTTCAAAATCATTCAGAAGAGACAATAAGAAAGCTAAGAAGGAAACAAAAGACCAGAACACATCCTCTCCAGCAGCCAACACCCAGATAAGCAGGGATTAACACCAGACAAACAATCAGGCAGAAAACAGTACTCTGATCAAGGAACTACCAAGGAGACAAACAATGAAGCAGAAAACAATACTCTAAGCAAGGAACAGTGAAATGTCTGCAATCAAACACCTAAGCTCAGAGAGCACCAGTGACTCACAGTTCAGCCCTGAGCTACATATATTCTCTTCTAGTTGATGCGTTCTTATCTCACGCTAGTAAGTGGAAGACCACATTTCAAGCCACCTTAATACAGAGTAGCAAATATTACTGATTAAAAAACAGTATGCTTTTGAATTCAGAGTTTTGCACATTTTGACTCAGAACATTTGTGCCTAGCTTTCTCAATAATGGATTTACATAATCACGCAAATCATAACTGACAGGAATGGAGCTTAATGCATACAGTGGACATGTCCTCAGCAGGTGGCAGCAGCTAGCCAAACTTAGCAGGACTTGAAGAGCTAAGCTGGATCAGACCTGTTTAATATTTGATTGGGAGACCATAAGGAAATCTAGGCTAAACTGGAGAGTAAAAAAACAAACTTCAGAAGGTGACAGTCCCAACTACTTCCATATTGTTGCTAAGAAAATTGCATGGTCATGACCATGGAGTCAGCCGGAGGTGAACTTAACCTGAGGAAGAGTTTACCTCATAGAGTACCTAGTGCTGAATATTTAAAGACCAATGAAAGATATATCTGAATATCAATGGATATATAAATTAATCAATGTTCCTTGATTTCCTGAAGGAAAATGGTGAGGAAGAAGTTTTTCTTCCACAATCAGGGGCTTATTTTTTAATTTTCCTTTTGAGAAGCTGCTAATTTTTGGAGCAAAATAGTTCCTATGCTAGTCATTATTTTGCTTCAGTTCTTTGCTACAGATAATGAAAAATGGCGCATCAAATTATATAAGTTTTCATGACAGAGAATTGCTAATAATCACTTTCACTCAAAAACTAGTTTTATTTGCCATATATAAGCCTTAACCGATGCCTGTGGACAGGGATGGTTGCTGTAGATCTTACATATTTTAATAAAAAATATTCTGTTTTTCTCCATGATATAAAAATTGGAGGTCCTCATGTATCCATTGGCCTTGCTTCTAGATTTTTTAATGACTTTTTTGGCTTAATTAGTTATTTTAACAAATTATTATTAACAAATAAGCTGAAAAGCTGCAGGGATAATGATACAGGGATATTATCAATTTGTTCTTGTGCTTTTATATAAGCAGTTAAACAAATGGAAATGGGTGTATCATTGTATTTCCCTATTTCCCATGGGTTTAAATTAAATGGTCCCAAGTGACTTCTGAGATGTTTGAGAGACACCAGTATGAATGGTGCCTGAGTAATAATGTTCTGATTGCAATTTTTTATTTTACTCTCAAGGTTCGCAAAAAATCAATGAGGCAATGTAGTTTCTTCTGAATTGCTATAAATCTTTGTGCAGTCTGGACTACTGGCAATGAAAATGTATTGTAAAGCTATTGTAAAGGGCAACCATAAAATACCTGGTTAGTTGGTGGAGTTCTGGGTCCTCTGTCAGTAAACTCTTTCGAGATGTGTACAAATGTACATACAGAAGGAATGTACATTTGTACATTCTTTTTTTAGGGTGAGGGGGAATTCTTCATGGAATGTATCTTAGTTCATATTTCTGTAAATGTGATCAATTGTGGGAGGACGAGATGAAAACAAGCAAATTTCAGCCAAACTGCATGGAAGGCATTGTGCTAACTATAATTTTAATTAATTCTTGCACATCTTTAATCCAGGGCTGTTTGTGCTGGGTCTTTTCTTATAGTACTTATGTTAGCTCTTTCGTTCTGTGAAGTTCTTGCAGATATTCTTGAGTTTTTCCCACTGAGCTCCTTGTTAGCAATAAATGCCAGACATCTATCCTAAATCCTTCTCAAGAGAATGTCAGTTTGTAGCCATGCTTCTGGACAAGACTTGACTGATTGATCAATTGTGTGCTATCAAGTTGCTTTAGACTCCTAGCAACCACATGGATAGATTTTCTCCATGATGATCTATCTGTAATCTCACTAGCTCATAATGAGGCCTGGCCTATTAAACCATCATCTGAATGAGCAGCGTGTGTCTGTGTAAAAATCAGCCATGTTCTCTTTTGCTTGCATGAGTAAACAAATGAGGCAGGGATGGTAGCGTCATATACAGACTAAATTTTTGTTTCATTGCCCATGAACAAACCAACATTTGTAAAATATATTTAAGCCAATGTTTATCAGTGTAGGGATCCTGCCTTGTTTTGGTCAGCATAATCTCAGTTTTAGATATTAAGTTAAAAGCACCTTTTTGCTTCTGAATAAATTTCCTTTCCCTTTTATGGAAACAAGTGTTCAAAGCTGATTGTAACTTTTAGGATTATATTAAAATTTGGGCTTAGCATGTGTGGTCAATCTCCAACAAGCAAGGGAGGAGACTGTTTCTGAAATTTCTTCTAGTTTTCTTTATTAGAGAGGGTCTGAAATTTTGGGAAGTGTAGAATACTTAGAAGGGGGCATGAAATCCTAAAGTGGAATAGGATGTTGATACACACAGAATATTTTTTCTCACTCTACCCAAAACTAGGTGAGTAGGTTGAAAAGCCTCTAGCCCTGCTTTTGTGTAATAACAGTTTCTAGTTCCTGGCTCACTATCCCAAAATAATTTGGAAAGTACTGCTCTGTTCTAATGACAGTTGCCTATATATAGTGTTAGGAGTGGTCAAAGAGATCTTGTTTGCTCTTATTTTTAAAGCCATCATTGAATTAGTGCCCAAGTCTACTTCTTTGCACACATGGGTAAATTGGGAGGACACAACTATGTACAACTATCTCTGAACTTTTTTCTGTAGCACAAATAAATAAATACTGGGTGTCTTATGAGAAAGAAGGAATAGAATAAGAACAGAAAAGACGTATTTAGTCACCAAGTTTTTTTAAAAAATGTTGCTGGTTATGCCCTGATTTTCATCTGACAAGGATGCTTAAAATAGCTAACGATAAAATAAAAATACAGAAGTAAATTGGAAACAGACTGATTAAAACATTATGTGGATACACACATACGCACACACAATTATGAAATCAAAATTTGAGAAACATGTAGTTAAGGAGTTGGGTTTGTCTTTCCTAAGAATGATAAATTATCTGGTCCAGTTATGATTGGTTCCATGGAGAGCAAATACCAGCGTTATCTTCTTTTTTCACATTTTTACCCACTTTTACATTTAGTTTCTTATCTACAGGTGCTTCCTCCCCCAAATATCCCATCCTTTGGAGGATACAGTATGTTCTCTTTCTTTGGGTTTCACGCAGGAGGGAACAGCTAGATAGGGATGTACTTTGTTGTTTCTTTTGACACTATTTAAAGGAAACATTTGCGTGAAATATGTTGATGGCGTACATTTGAAAGATGTGAGGAAACTATGCTTAGCTAGATAGCTCTTGGCAGAAAATACAAGTTTATTCTTGTGCTGGCCAAGGAAATACCAGCTTGCTGTTTGATGTGGAAGTCAGATAAAAGTAATTTGAACTTCTACCTTTAAAAAAGCTTGCAATTAATACGTATTGTGACTTCAGTAGTTCTGAAGTGGACATCAGTTTACATGTATTGGCATAGACCCTTGTGCAAGATAGCGGCATAGACTGTACATTATGCAGTAGCTTCTGTTTATGAGTTATACATTTAATGCAAATTCAGGTTGTGCTGGTAGTTCATCCTCTCTTCTCCCATTATGAACTTGTCATACAATAGCCTAATTATTCCATATATTAATGGAAAACAATACAGGAGAATGTTAGATAATTATCTGATGTATCCACTGGGTAACCATATCGTATTTGCATAACATAAAGAACATGTTGTGTATAAATTGGGAGAAAGCTGGAAGTTAATGCAGGTGAGTGTTTTATATAAGGAAATAAGTCTGTTTTGAAAGCACCATGAAACAGAATTAGGTTTACAGAAAGGCAAGTGAAGGTGTTTTGAATCTTGACTTTGTATTAATCACTTCAGCTTCAACTTGCAAAAATAATGATATAGCAGCAGAACTGAAAATGATTTAAGGTGTGTTTTTAAAAGCCCAGGTGAATAAGGAGAGCTTCCGCCAGTTATAGAAAGTCATGGTAAGATGTGTAATGGTATGTGAGAAAGACCTTGAGAGATGGGGCGAAGAGATGCCGCTTAGGGAACGGTCAGATAAGAGAGGGCATAGCCCACAGCTGCATAATGGTGGAGAAGAAAATGGCAGGAATTTGTACTTTCAGAATTGCAAGATTCTGTTAATGTAGCCTTACAATAAAGTAGAATTAGCTCATCTGCTCGTGTTTCCTGTCTGGTCTACCTGGAGAGGCTGACAGATGCCAGGCAAAATGCTCTTGGGAGAACACTGTAGGAGTGGGGGTTGCAGGAACTTCTGGAAGTTATCTCAATATGCAGAAGGGCACTGGTGGGGCTCCACGGTTCTTTGGAAAACCAGAACCCTGAGACATAGAGGGCTTTAAAGATTTAAGATAACATTTTATTAATTGAACTTTAGAAACAGACATCCAGGGAAGTTGCTTACAAACTAACAGCATGCATTCTATTCAGCTAGTTCTAGTCAACAATCCAACAACAGTATTTGAGACTATAAAGTTTTCAAGAGGTTTTCAAAGGCAGCCCTGTGTTAAAGGTTTGTTTTGTTGCTCTTGTTAACAGCTGAATTATGGACACATTTTGTGATGATTTTATAACATATTGCAACTTAGTTTTTGATCAAATCAAGGGAAACTTCCATTATAGTACTAATAGTAATATCTCTTAATTTTATCCAGAGATGTATGTATATTGAGAATCCTCAGAGAACTCAAGTTTTGTTTGCTTGATGGTCTGGCATTGAGATTGAATTAAGTATTTAGTAACAATTCCTTTTTTGTTAGAATTTGTTAAAGTGGCTTTAGGAAGAAAAGGATGAGTGATTAAGGCTCATACGTACAATGGAGTGAAATGAATGAGACTAAAGCATTACTTTTGTACATCAGATGTTCTGGATCTTATTGTACAAGCATAGGCGTAAATAGAAGAAACTTTATGCTTACTGCCAGTTTTGCTGATTACTGCTGCATGTGAATGGGGGATTGGTGCAATTTCAGAAAAAAATTTGATCTGTGTGTTTATAAGGGTAGGCAGCCCATAGCTGTAGACTGTACATGGCTTCTGAACTTTTCTTTAAAGAATCCTGGCCATAAGTGCTGATAATTGAAGGTGTGGCTTACAATTATTTAAGTGGAAGGCCCACAAAAACAGTGGTGTAAATATTGGAATTTATAAAATAAAGAACCTCCTTCTCAACCACCCTGAATATCCCCCCACCAAAACAAAACAAAACCCTAAATGACACAACTTCATCCACTTTGCATCATTGCTGTCCCTTTTGCAGTCCTTGGTCTCTGCACTGCCCTGTTGGGTGTAACCTGGGCCTTGCAAAGGTAGAGTAGCTCACTCATTTGATCACTTCAATAAAATGGCCTCTATCTGAGAGCCAGTTTGGTCTGGTGGTGAAGGCACCAGGCTAGAAAGCAGGAGACTGTGAGTTCTAGTCCCTCCTTAGGCATGAGAGCCGGCTGGGTGACTTTGGGCCAGTCCCCCTCTCTGTGCCCACGACGTCAGGCTCGGGTGACAAGCCGGTTGGACAATTCCTGTTGCAACCAGTGGATCAACATTTGGTCAATCCAAAAAAATGGACCCTGTACCTGCAGGAAAATGCTAGGAAGAAAAAATAAAAATAAAATGGACTTTATGGTGATGGGTACAGCTGACTATAGTAAGAATCACCCTTGTAGCTGTGTCAGACCCACCAAATTGGCTGTATCTCTGGTCTATTCCATACTCTACTTAATGATTATTCCTTTCTTTTTCCCCTGTTTATTTTTTACTATTGCATAAGCTTTGACAGATTATTTAAAGAGAAATCTCACATGATTATTCCTTCCCAATACAGCCTGATTTTTTTTTCATTTGCCTTTTTTCTTTGGAGATTCCCATGGTCCTTTCTATATTGCTCTCTAAGTTTGTGTGTATGTAAAAAAACAATCACAAACTCCCTTCTTTTTTAAAGAAGAAAGGACTCTTAACGAGATAACATTCGTAACTTCTTTCTCACCTCATCATTTTGGATACTGAAATGAGATTTTGGCACTCAAAAGCCTTCAGTATCTTTAGTGAGATAAAAAAAGCACCTTCAACCCTGTATTAAGATCTACACTGGCCTTCCGTAATCTGGATACATTTTAGATGTATTGGAGAACAATTCCTATTGTGCTCAGCGAGCAGAGTCCACGGCCATGTTTTCAGTGCATTTTGAGAGCGGTAGTTTGGGGACATTGATGTAGGTAATAGGAGAAATATTTCTGTTTCTCAGTACCTAAATTATGAACCTTTATTTTGAGATCATCCATATGTTGATTATCAAAATATTCATACATTATAATTAGGTATTTCTTGCTTCCTCCCATCTAGTCCTCTTCCCATCCCCAAGAGTATATTGTGTTCATCTCCATCTGAAGACTTCTGTGGTAGAGCTGAGTATGTTCAGAAGTGATTGTGCATTTAGATAAGTCCTTAGACATTGTGGCTGGGCTCACATAACATACGGAATTGTAGCTTCAGGTTTCCAAACACAGCTGTTGTGTTCATGTAATAAGTTATCTCCAAACAAATAAACCATATGATAGCGTAATATGGTGGCCTGATTCTCATAACATGCTTAAAAAATGGGTGGATTCCAACATCATGCTGAATCATAAACCAGCCACTTAAGCTGGGTGTAGTGTATTGTGTGAACTCATCCTTTCTGTAATATGGGTGATTAAAGCTTCTAACTCTAGACAACCAAGACCTTTTGAACACTTGAGAATAGGAATTTTGGAGGGAGAAGATGGCTGGCTGGGGAACTCTGGGAGTTGAAGTCCACCCATCTTAAAGTTGCTGAGGTTGAGGAACCCTGGTCATTTTCCCTCATGCTGTTGTTTTTCTTCTCCTCCTATGATCCTCTTCAGGTGCTATGACTGGAAGAATAATAATCCAATACTGCAATCTACAAAGATGGGTGAAGGGAAAGCAGATAAGATAATGGGAAGTAACAGCAGGACACTCATCCTATTGAAGTGCTTACTACCAAAACATTTGCAACTTTGTATAAAACAATATTTCGAGTAGGATGCATATTCCTATTGAAAGGCAGTAAACAAAATTTCCGTTCTTTTCATCAACATTAAACAAAGACTTTTTGCCTTTTCTTTAAAATAAGGTGCATCCTTGTTTTGAACACCGTAGATAGACACATCTTCCTTGCTTAGTTCAAATGCAGGGGCTACAAGCCTGCTCTCCTCATGGAAAGAAGTGGATTACCCTTAATTTACTGAAGCCAGCAGCTCCTAGTGACTCATATGGATTAATCTATTCAGTTTTCTTGGCATGATATGGAAGTGGTTTGCTATTGTTTTCATCTGTTTTTTTCTTTTTTTTTAACTTTCCAATCTAGCCAACTGTCTTGATTTTATGTGGTAGTTTCCTGTCCAAGTACTAACCAGGACTGATTAGCTTTTTGGATCAGCCAATTGTCAGTAGGTGTTACCACTCATGTGAAGTAGGATATTTTAATGTGCTGGCATCCAGTTGTTCTGCATTCCTGGAGATATTTTAGGAGCTGGATAAATGTTAAGCCAAGCAACCTAGGTGCTTTTAAAGTGATGGCTAACTAGCCCAAAGGTTTGTTGGCTTTAAGAGCTCAATAAAAGCTGACAAGCTCATTTCCCTTGTTTGCCAAACATGGCAAAACATTTAGTTTTATTGAGGTCATTTTCTCAAATACCAAGAACAAAACAGGAAAAAGAACAATTGAGCCATTTATTTGGGGATAATAGTGCACTAATGTAGTGAACAGACACTAGATTTGGGACCTTGGGAAGTGTGTATATTTCCCAACAGTAGATTCTTTTCTGTTATATAGACATACATATACATATTTCCTTCCTTCCTTCCTTCCTTCCTTCCTTCCTTCCTTCCTTCCTTCCTTCCTTCCTTCCTTCCTTCCTTCCTTCCTTCCTTCCTTCCGTATATATGGCTGCCCAACTCACAAAACATGACTCTGGGCAGTGTGCAACAGTGTTCTTTGCACTGATGTACTCATGTCTTATTTTTAATAAAATCAGGTAATATGAGGGAAGGGCTTGGGTTGAGAGCAGTAGCCTTTAATTTCATTTTAAGTTAAAATACATCATCTTGGTTTTTTAAATATAAAACTATTGCTATCATTTCAGCATAGCAGACAATGTATTTTATCCCCTGCTTTTTTTGTAATTTGCAAATAGGTCAGGAAGTTTGTTTTATGGAGAGATTGAGAAACTTGACCAGGAAACAGCTCATACTGTATTATAGAATTAAGGCTATAAAGCTGATTCAGAAGGCAAGCTTTGCAGCTGGAAGGGAGTTTATACAAAGAATAATTTCGTTCCTGGTATCCCATTATTCTTGGTTTGAATTCAAGGGTCCTTCTGTATTCAGTGGTATCAAATATTTCTCATTAAGTAACTGCTTCTGTATCACTATTGACAGCACCAGATGAATTTATTTTATTAGTTTTCTATCTGGCTCCAGTTATTGCAGACTCTGAGTGAATTACATACCCGTCATCTGTAAACAAGATTAAGTGACTAAAAATATTGAATATTTACAGTAACAGTGACATAATGGGAACATCCTTTTCATGCATCAGGGAGTATTACAACTCAGTTAAAAGAACTTTCCTGTTGCATATCTCTCGCTTTTTAAAATGTCTGTAGAAGCATGAATAACCAATTAAAGTGCAACAAAATCTATACGTGCACTTGTCCATAGCAAATGATGTATTGACGGTAAACTTTTCACAGGATGAAATAGTGCCGGCTAAGGACATGCTGTTTGTGCCATTTATTAGTGATGGCCAAAGCGACCTGTCAACAATGCAGACCAGGGGCCAGATTCTCATGCAAAGAGCCTCACCTTTTTGAGATATGCATTAAAGTAGCTTTCTTGATCTGCTTTACTTAGGGAGGCTTCCAACTGTATTTGCTTTGTGATCTCAGACAATAAGGGGGATCAGTATTACTTGCTAGCTTCAGAATTCGTAGTTCAAGGGCTCATTGTAACTGGTCTGCATTGTGTCTCCTGATGCATTTAATGTTTGTAAACTGCTGTAGTTGGCAAATCACTGCCTTTTATTAATGCTTAGCAGCATGACAGTTGATTATCAGCCTAATAGTAGAAGGCAATCAAATAAAAGCTATTCTGAACACCATAGTAATGGGAGGGCAGCCTTTTTTAAATGTAAGAACAGGTTTTGAGGAAGAATATATTGAAGAGATATTGCACCTACTAGGCTGTGCAAAAAATTTGCTTCAAGAATGATCAGAGATGTATTGGTATACTTCCCGTAAATAACAACAACCTGTTTTGAATGTGAAATGTTTTGCACACCACTAATAGCTATTCATAAACTTGCAGGTACAGAGGCAGCTGATCCTTGAGTACTAGCTACTGGAAACTAATACAAGCAAGGGGCTGTTGCCTTTACACTCTCCTACTACTGCTTTTGCTTCACAGAGGCATCATTTTGGCCAGATCCTATAAATTCTTGGGTGTAGGATTAAAAATAAGGTGCATGAATGTCCTCTTGAAGTCCTGTTGTGCTGCCTCATCATGGCAAGGGGGTGTTTCAGGGAAGCATGAGTGAAGAATGTCAAGAGTGTATGCCAAGAATATATACTCCCAACAGGGTCATCCAAGGCATGATGGTCATCCTGTCTGCCCAGCTAAAGCAAACAGGCACCTATGTTGGGCAGTAGCAATGCTGGAGGTGGATGATCTTTTTAGTGAAATGGCAAAGGCATAATTTCACATTACATGGAAGAAGAAAGGTAAACCACTCCTGTATTTTACCAAGAAAACCTCATGGATAGATAAAGTAAAGTGATTGACGATATCATGCTGGATAATGGGCCTCTCAGGTTGGATGGTGCTTAACATACTACTGAGGAAGAGCTGAGGATCTTTCAGAGTACTAATTGTGTTTCTGATGTGGCTAGATTAAAGCCTTCAGGATATCTAGTTGCTGATATTGCCATACAGGAAAAGAAAATCCGAAGCTGCAAAGGCACGGAATGTGGAACATAAGAAGCATGAACTTGGGAAGCTCAACACAGTGGAAGACGAAATGAATCAACTATATCTTAACATCTTAGGTAGGTATCAACAAACTGAAACAGATTGGAATCGGACACTTCCAGGAGTCCTCGGGACACAAAAGCACAAAGAAGGAATATCACTGATTTCATAGTTAGGAAGAACATAGCAAACATAATACTTGGGTACAATGCGACTAATGACCAAACAATATCAATTAGACTTTGTGGACAACCTTTTAATATGATATCCAAGTTTATATTCCAACCACTGATGCAGAAGAAGAGGAGGTTGATGAATTTTGTGGTTACCGTATTTTTATGTTAATAAGACGACCCCATGTATAAGACAACCCCCACTTTTCCAACCCAAAATTAAGAAAGCAATATTTTAAAGATAAAGCAGAACACATTTTTATTTAGTTATTAGGTAACATTTACATGATACACTTAGTGGGAGGAGGTCCAAACTGTCTCTCTGCAGCTCTATTTCCACGCTCTTTTGCATAACTGATTACATTCAGTTTGAATTTTGCAGAGTAAGACATTCACTTATTTATTTTTTTATTTTCCGACATCGTTATGGGCTCAGAATGCTCTGACATTACCGGTCCCTGATGCATCTGCACACTGCCTACACGCTCTCCACCTCCAACGGGATGTATTCCAATTGGTTTGTTCAGCATCAGCTGATTTCAGTTACATAAGGCTCATGATTGGAGGAAGCCTGTTTGCAGAGACAAAGTATGGGCAGTTTCGCAACCGCGTGGTTCTCTCCTCGGCTTACTTCCTTGTATAAGGTGACCTTCAATTTTTAGTGTAACGATTTTAGAAAAAAGTATTGTCTTATACACGGAAAAATACGGTAAGTTCAATCTGAAATTGACACAACATGAAAGCAAGATATGCTGCTTGTGGGTGGAGACTGGAATGCCAAAGCTGAAAATACTAAAGAAGAAAACATAATTGGACTTGATGACTTAGGAAACCAAAATTAAGCAGGAAAAGGATTCTCAGTTTCTGCCAATCCAGTGCTTTCTTTGTTGCTAACACAGTGTTCAGACAACAAAACAACACTTCTGGCCATGTCTTTCTATTATAACTGAGTTCTTCCACATCCTTCTACCAATCATATAGTCAATTTGTTTTCTGTGTATTCCATCTGGTAATGTCTACGTATATAAGTGTTGTTTTGTTGTCTGAACACTGTGTTAGCAAAAAGAAAGCACTGGATTGGCAGAAACTGAGAATCCTTTTCCTGCTTAATTTTGGTTTCCTAAGTCATCAAGTCCAATTATGTTTTCTTCTTCAGTATTTTCAGCTTTGGCATTCCAGTCTCCACCCACAAGCAGCATATCTTGCTTTCATGTTGTGTCAATTTCAGATTGAACTTACCATATTTTTCCGTGTATAAGACAATACTTTTTTGCACTGCTCCTGTGCAAATTCCAAGTCAAGCTAAAGCAGCAGAAGAAAGCCAGCCAGTTTCCATGTTATGATTTTGAGCACATACTCACCATTTTCAAGGAGAACATCAGGAATCATTTTGAAGTCTTGAACCTTATTGATAAGGAACCAGAGGAACTATGGAATGAAATCACATAAGTTGTTAACGATGAATGCGAAAAACAAACTGGATGTCAGAACAAACTGGAAATAGCCAGGAAAAGAAGAGAAGCCAAAGCTGAGAAATACAAAGATCTCAGAAAGAAACTTAACAAAGAGTTTCAGAGAACTGTTAGATGAAACAAAACTCAGTTATACAACAACATATATAAAGACATTGAAGATGGAAACAGACATGGAAAAACAAAAACAAAAAACTCCAAACTCAGAAAGAACTTCCAACCTTGAATTGGTATGCTAAAGGATACAAATGGACAGATAGTAACTGAATCAAAGAGGATCAAACAAAGATGGAAGGAGTATACTGATATTTTGTACAGATTAGATGTCAACATCCAAGGTGCCTTAAAAGAGATTCCCTGTTTACAAGAATCTCTAGGACTAGAAGACGAAGTTAGATCAGCACTCTGCTCATTAGCAAGTCAGGAGGCTATAGGAATTGATGAAATATGGCAAGGAACAGAGAGAGAATCAGTAAACAATCTACCCAACTATGCCAACAAATCTGGAGAATGACATAGTGGACAACAAATTGGAAGAGGTCAGTTTACACTCTCATACCAAAAAAGGAGACTTAACAGAGTGCAAACTATTGTACAGCATCATTTATTTCACATGCTAGCTAAATAATACATAGGATCATCCAACACAGATTAGAGCCCTACATGGAGAGAGATGCTAGATGCTCAGGCTGGCTTCAGAAAAAAAAATGAGGAACAAGGGATGCTGAATAATTGAAAAATGCATACCAAAATGCATACCAAAAAGAACAGTATTGCTTCATTGATTAAAAGGCCTTCAGTTATGTTGACCATGTCAAGCTGTGGAATATCCTTAGGAAAATGAGAATTTGAGAATATCTCATGACTATGCATGCTACAAACAGAGTTAATTGCAATGGGTTCACTATATGTTACCACATATTCATAAAGATAGTGGATTGGCTAGTGTTTATTTGCCTAGTCAAGTATTTGTTTTTCATTTTGCAAATTTGGTTCTCCACTTCAGATGTTGCAGTGCTCACTGAAGGCATGTGTGATAGATATGCTGCAAATATTTCTAGTTCGTTAACCATGAGAAGCAGCTCTTGGAGCATTTTGGAAATTAATTTTCTGAGTCAACACTATGAAATGTTGGAGAAAGAACTATATTAGGTCACAGGGCTGCTACTTGCTTCTGTTATTGTGTGTATGGCACCGTGGTGCTGACAGATGCTATGCAATTTGGACATGAGAGAGTTTAGTATGCTATTTAATTTTTTCATTCTCCCTACTTTTATTTTTTTAATTGTTTCTTTAATTGTTCTTTTTCTTGTGTACATGTCCAATTCTCTTTAGGCAAATCTGTTTTTAATAGTTACAAGAATTATATTAAAAATAGTTTCAGAAAAGTTGCTCTGTTCCTTTAAAAATTTTGAAAGCTTCCCAACAGGCATTTCAAGAGTTCAGAGAGATATGGGAGACATCCATGTTTAAGCATGTTAGTGACTCAGAGCTGTAAGGTTGATAAAATATTGACATATCCTCAAAAATATGGCTAATTTCTTTTTGAAAAATTGCTTAGGTTTGTATCTATTATGTATTTTATTATCTCTTATAAAAGGCCAATGATTTCATGACAATGGAAAAAAGTATTTTTCCATTCCTCCTTCTTTGAAACATGTGAAATGCTTTCTTGCATTTTAAAATGTTAGGAGATTAATGTATCATGAATAATTTAAAGAACAAGAATCCATTCTGATGCATGGAATTCCACACTTCTGGGAGAGGTCCTCACAGTGAAACCCTTTCCCTGGCAGTCCTTGGCTAGGATTTTCTGTGTCCTGAGCATCTGTTGGAAGGCTCACCCGCACTAATACTTTGGTTTTTGTTCATCAACTTTGATGGAACTTTTTAAACTGATCCTGTAATGGTATGTGGGAAAGACCTTGGGAGATGGGGCAAAGAGATATGCCTAGGGAATGGTCAGATAAGAGATAGCATAGCCCTCAGCTGGATAGTGAGTGGGGCAAGAGGCTCAGAAGGGACCCTCCCTAGTTTCTCAGGCTGTAAAGGAGACGGCGGGAGAACTGTACTTTCAGACTTGCAAGATTCTAAAGCAGAATTAGCTTATCTGGTAGTGTTTCCTGTCTGGTCTACCTGGTAAGGCTGACAGAACTCCTCCTCTTCCTGTTGGCTTCCATTCCTGGAGTTGTCTATCATAAGCAATGAACAGAAAGTTCCCAGTTGTAAGTAAGGACCAGTTTGATGAATGCATTGGCTAATTTGCTGTAGTGTTACGGTTGAGTTGTATGCTTATTCTAAGAGCAGCTCCTCCCACAAATTTACTCTGAAGGGCAAGGGATAATAAATGCTGTTCTCATGGAATGATATAATTTTTCTCTGCATGTTAAGGACAAAAATACAGTAACAAAAAGCTGAGGAATAAATAGTGGCATGTTTGCTATTCCTTTAAATTGTTATTTCTGAGCTAGCCTCATACTTAGAATGCAGGTTCTGTACCTGCAGAAGACTGACTAGTTCTCCTTAAGTTTACCATGAACTGAGTTTTCCAGGCATGACAGCTGTTGTTTGTAGGGAAGAAGAGTAGGCTGACTTCAGACTTGTAGGATCTTCTTTGCTCTTGTTTTATTAGAACCTGAAGATTCATGAATGGGAGCCTGGTGCCAAATAACACTTAAAGTATAGATGCCAGGAGTGTCTTTGAGCAATAGTAAACCCAGGATTTTTTTAATTGGTTCAGTCTACAAATAGTTGCTTTTTTCTCCCCAGTATTGTTTTTCAGGAACGTAATTTAAGAAGGGGAACTTTTTAGTTGTCGTTGTTTGGAATGGCAAGGCCTTGCCATTCTATTACACACTATGCAAAGATGAATAGAGCTTTGCCCACATTCTGCCCATTTCTGTTTCAGGGATAAATAGGAATGATAGGCTTCCTAAGAAGCTTGTCTTCCATTCCTGACCCCGGGCTCATGCGTTGATTGAAACCATTGTTTGTTTAGGTATGTTTTATTGATTAAATCACAATTTGTAGTGTTTGCACTCCAGCCATAAATCATGCCTTACAAATATTGTAAATGAAAGCATTATGGCTGGGTTCACTCAGCACACTAAGACAAAACCAACTAGACCAGATTATGGTTAGTGCAGTATATGAATCCAATCATTGAGGTTACTCTACAACACAGTTTGTAAACCATCACTGTAGTTTCTTATGTTGGGTTATGCAGAACAGGATTATCCTCAGCGTAAGTATAATGTTGAGACATTAAAATGTGTATACAGTATATGTATGCAAGTGGGGGGAAATCTAGCTACTCTTTTAGCCTTTGTATTGAGCCTGTTATTCATGTGATGAACCTTCCCTTCATTCAGAATATTTGGGAAAGCTTTATCTTGATTTTCTAATATTGGTGGAGAATTATTCATACCTGGCAGTTGTTGGTCACAGCTGTAAACTATAGCTGTTGCTTATATTCTTTGCTTTTTGAGAAGGTCAAGATGAGCTCACACAACATAAAGGAACTTAAATTTGTAAAATATTCACTACTATGGGAGAGAAATGGCTTCTGATCCTACTGTGAAGCACTGTGGTAGGTCCTAATTCCAACGTTAGTGACCCATGGGCCACACTGTAAAACAACGGTTATGGAATTATTTCTAATGAGGATGATTCATAACATAAATCCCAAAGTACAAGCTTTCCCTTGGGATGGGAATGTGCGGAAGTTGTCTGGTTAGAGAAGCATTCTTTTTTAATTGTTCTAAATAAATTAAATGGGCTCTGGAATTTCTGAAATGTATCCATGTCCTGGAATATAAATCCAAAAGTTCCATATTTTATATAGCTCTTGAGAATTCTCAAAGGTATGTCATTTTTTTTTAACGTGTGGAGCATCAAATGATAATGTCTATGGTGGGATTGCTTGTACATCCCAAACATCAGTCAGCATATTTTAAATCTAATCCTTCCTAGTCCAAAATTACTAATATAAAGACTACCTAGTTGTTTTCTCTTTTATCTTCTACTGGCCAAGTAATCTGAGTAATTCTCATAAAATGAGACAATTTTGGTTTTAAGAGCTGAATTTATATTTCTAAAAATGGTGGACTTACTTTTGCTTGGCTTTTTTTCCCCTCCCTAGCAAGTTTTGGGAGAGCCCCTAGTGCAACCTAAGAATACTTTGAACATGAAAACAGCCAGTTTGCATATTTGAAAGTTTGCTGTCATTCCAAGTAAGACCTGAAAAAAATTCAGATAATGGCTTGAAGATTAGCCATGTTATTATTCCTGCCCTTTCTTTCTGACTTTTAATAATTTTCCTGAGGAAATGTTCTTGGAAATTTGAAAGCTTGCAACTTAAGCTTCAGTTGGCCTAATAAAAGGCAAATATACAATTTTGGCTTTTTTCTTGCCTAATGGCTAACATGGCTACTGTTGCTTTTTTGTATTCACAAACACAGCTATAAGGATTTGAATCTGGACATTTCAGGATTTTCACTGGAACTCTAAAGCAGCTGTTCCTTCAGTTGTGATTTAGCTCAGATTCAGATGTTATATGGTAGCTGAAGATGCCGCCTCTTGGGTCTGGCCAGATCCCTCCCAAATAGACTCATGATGGTATTAGCTGGGCACTTTGTAGATAGCTTTGAAACTTCTTCCAAACTCATAATCTCTTTTGCTTCTGTGGCCCTGGGAATGATAAGAGAAAGGAGAAAAGGATCCAAGAGTTGGCTCAGATCCCAGGCAGTTGATCTGGAGAACTCCTATTCTGAGGTGAATAGCTCACTAGGATAGCTGGTGATATGATTCTGTTGTTGCAAGGAGACTGAATGTTTCAGACTATGCTGAACTGAATCTTTGCAATGTTGAATATCCAAACCTAAAACATTGATTTCAAGAAATGATGTAACCTGCAGTCCAATTTGAGTAGTACTTCCTTGTTCACCCTATTTGATCAGAACATCCAGGTCAGACTTCAGAACAGCAGGTTAGTGCTGTGGAAATCTAACTGGCAGAAACAGACCTGGGGAAAAGGAGTGGATCATAAAGGTAGAATGCATGTAAGGATTTGGCAACGGTATGAAACATCAACATGGATCTTAGAAAACAGACAATATATAAGCAGAGTTGATTGCATGGTCTATGTGGCATGGTACATAAAATTATCTTACTGACTGTTTTGAGCTTTTGAAATATGTAGCATGTTTGTGGGATTCAGCTCTACTGTACAAAAATCTTTTTTTCAGTGTCTTTGCTGCCCCTTGATGGGAACTTCCCCAGAAGTACTCTGCATGAATCAGCCTACTGCTTGAAAATATTTGGGGGCTGAAAGCAAGTAGGCTGAAATATTCATTAATATTTTCCTGGGTTTACTCAAACACACTATATATCTGCACTTGCTCTGTAACTTATTCAGTTAACACAATAGATAAAATACTCCAGATCATTTCATCTTGCTATGTTTTGGAGATTCATGAAGTACCAGGCACTGGCAATGAGATGACTATTCTAATTTAGATTAAGTCCAAGAAAGAAAGCATTCACTGTAGCAGGTAGTGAAAAGAGAAAGGTGTGTTGGAGGTATTAAAGAGTTTAGATTTCACCCCAGGCATTTGGAGGACAAAGGCTGTGCTGTTCTTGCAGTAGCTGGTGTATCATCAGCTGCTATAATCAACTATTATTGGATGAAGCTGCAGATCTTGCAATATTGCTTTCTGACAGCCTTAAATTCATTATAAGCGTTTGTCACATAATAAAAGAGGGGCTAAAGAAAATCGTGGTTATGTATATATGTTTTAATTTAGGGTTTAATTTCAGGGGGGAAAATCTTACCCACCTATTTTAACAGCTATAATACTTTTTAAAATGCATGTGACTTCTTTTGTGTTCATTCCCAAGAATGAAAAGTGGTACTTTACAAATAAAGCACCCAGTGATGTTAATTCTCTTG